>NC_085933.1:22187853-24587853 GCF_963556715.1 Cydia fagiglandana | reverse complement strand
TGACGTATTTCAGCGAGTGCGCACTTCATTGTGCCAATTCTACCACCTTTAAAGTGCACGACGGGAGCTGCGCCCCGCAGCCGTGCGACTGTCCCCCTGACCCCAACGGGCCGATCTGCGGGAGCGACTCCGTGACGTATTTCAGCGAGTGCGCACTTCATTGTGCCAATTCTACTACCTTTAAAGTGCACGACGGGAGCTGCGCCCCGCAGCCGTGCGACTGTCCCCCTGACCCCAACGGGCCGATCTGCGGGAGCGACTCCGTGACGTATTTCAGCGAGTGCGCACTTCATTGTGCCAATTCTACTACCTTTAAAGTGCACGACGGGAGCTGCGCCCCGCAGCCGTGCGACTGTCCCCCTGACCTCAACGGGCCGATCTGCGGGAGCGACTCCGTGACGTACTTCAGCGAGTGCGCGCTCCATTGTGCCAATTCTACCGCCATTAAAGTGCACGACGGGCCGTGCTAGAACGGGACGGCCAAAACAACAATGCGACCATTTTAATATATCGTCGGGTGACAAGTAAAAGTCACTAACTAACACCATTGAAATTATTGGACAATAAACCGTGTTACAAGTGTAATAACGTGCATTGTTACTTTAATTTTTTGATAGTACTTAGTGACTTTTGCTTGTCACCCGACGATATTTGTCTTATATATAGCATTTAATAAGTGGAGTCGTCATAGCTGTAATTTTCTGTACGAAACAGTCTGCCGATTTTTGCGGGGTAGGGACGTCAAATGTATTGCTATTTCTACATGATCTGGAGACGTACAAATAGCTATGTCAGTCCATACAAAAGTTTGCACAATTGTGCAAGTTTTTCGGCAGAGGGGTAAGCTCTTTTAAGGCGACTTCAGTTATTAAATGCTCTAAGCTATCTGTACAATACAGTCATCCTTGTGAGACAGGTTTACGGCTCTTTCGGAAGTGTAAAAAAAAATTGAAATTAGTTTTTATATCCCAAATATTTAAATGACAGTTTTACTCAAAAGTCTCACTGATCTGTCATTTTAGGATCTGTCATTTTAGTTTCTGTGGTTTAAAAACTCTTCTTAGCTAGTATATGAAAGGGAGTGAAATAAAGCTTTTTATTACAATTATTACATTTGAAATTGTTTTATTTTTTATGACATATAGGTACATATAAAAATATGTGTAATGAATTGAACTTTGATTATTGGAGAATTACATACTAATCAATATGTGAACAGGCCCTACTGTGAAGGCTATCCCGTAGACACACTGGCATTGATCTTAATGTAATTAATTAATACAAACAGATATTAGATATGTAATGAATTTTATTATGGACTCATGACAGATGTGACACAACAAGTAAGCATGATGGCGGAAGGCTGTTACCAGCGTTATGACTCAAAATGGGCTTCACAACAAGCAGTATCATCACCATCACCACCATCATCATCATCATAATCAGTCGGCACAGTTGTAGCAGTCTCCAGTATCTCCCGGTGTTCACCCGTGTATGGCCGTTTGCTTTCTCCGGTTTCTCGGATGCATGGGCCGTTGTACAGTATAAACCAGTCTTGGAACTGGGTGGAGGGATGTTTGCATTGGAACTCGCAGATGCTGTGGTACGTTTGGTAGTCGTTTGCGCAAAATTCGAAGGTCTTTAAGCAGCCGCACGGCCCCCGGTTCGCGGCCGCTAGCCCTAACAGAACCACTGAAATATAACAATCATATTATCAATGAAATATAACAATCATATAGTTAGACCTGTGTCGCTACCACGAGACTGAACTGACATAAACGCTATCAAGAACGTAACTTACTATCTATACATCTCGCTCGTACTCGAATATTAGTGCATATTAGTGTAAAGAATGTAAATTACGTAGACGTTAGCGTATATGTCAGTTTTGACACTGTCAGTGACTCCTGGTACGGGTACCTACCGATACTGTCTCTTTCAAAAATAGAGAGAATCATACCGTTTTTGTCTTTCTTACGCTATCGCTATATAGTAACTAGCACCCAAAAAAGGGATGAGTTAGGTATAGTTTTTTCTTCTTATTTACTGATATATAACAGGCGGTCCTATCGCTGAAAATCGATCTCTTCCAGACAACCAAGCCTAGGAAATTCGTGATCTTGCGGATTTTACGATCGGCCGCCGATATTTGATATAACGAACTTATAACTTACTGAAACAAAGTCCTATTATAGTCTCCATGTTCACTTTCGAGTGTTTCCACAAGATTAAGAAAACTATCGCGGTTTTAATTACTATTTATGTGACTAATGTGTACTTAACGTACACTCGAGCACATTATCACATATGAAAAGTACAGTCACTAGCAATAATATAATACGAAAGCAGCTAAAATGTCTGACACTGATCTTATTTCTGGCGCAATAACAGCGTCAAACAAATTGTTTTGACTTATACTCTGTCCCCATTATCCATAAACGTTTACTAAAGTTGACAAGCCGATAAATAATCGTTTGTCCCTTTCCATCATACCAGTACGTCGGAAAGGGACAAACGATTACTATCAGATTATCAACTTTAGGCCGCAATATAGGCCGGTAAAACGCTAGGTTGAAGAAGGAGAATGATCGTACATGGTACTCAGTATGCGCTCCAGCGAAATCAGTTGAACGATTCAACCTGATTTGAGTACCAATGGTTAGGGAATTGAGCTAATGGAAAAATGTAGGAATGTAACATTGTCAAGGCATTTTATACTACTTTCTCAGTTTCTTACATAGGAATAAGGCATCAAAATTATGGCATTAATTAACTAGTATCATAATGACGATACGCATTGTTTTTAACGCGTTTCGAATTTAATTAAAAATCAATCAATAGCACTTCATAGTCTTTTACACCCTTAATATGCTATAAAAATTGATGAATTATAATTTTTGGTGAATTATTATTATTGTTTATCTACGCACATATCATTACTGCTCTAAAATGCATTCAGAAACCGTAGGAAATGACCAGCATTATCACAACCAATTTTACTATGAGAACTTTCTTATCTGTGGTAGTAGGTAAAATTTGTACTTTAAAGGCCTGCTACACGGTCGCCGACAAGCCCCCAAACCGCGTGGCCTTGGTCTGTCCCGGACCGTGTAGACAGTTGTTACCAACAAAATTTCGTTTGACCTCCGGACGCCCTTGGCATGCGAGCGCGCGCCAGCGACCGCGGTCTGAGCGGTGGGTCCGGAACCGTGTAGCCGCCCGTCGCCGACCGCACTAGGCCATTTCGCTTGGAGGACGCGCCGTGTGCGCTCGTGTGGTTATAGCCATGCCATGGGTACTCAGTAGCATTTCTAAAAATTCATCAAATACTTTTCTCTTCATTCTCAGAAAGTTATGTATGGCCCCGTAGCGTAGTCCAGCAAATTCATCAAGTTGAAATGACTCAACAAATGTCGTTTTTTGAGCCAGCGTTTCATTCATATACCCTTTTCTTTTTTTACAAGCTTTTTATTAACTTGCAATATACCTAATGTAAGTATGTAAATATGTTTGTACGGGTCAAATCTTGCAAGTTAAATTAGACCTACTTTCTAGTTTCCGATGGAGCTGAACATTTGCATACATATATAAATCGGGTGACAATGCATTATTATGGTACCATATAGCTGATCTGATGATGGAGACAGGAGGTGGCCATAGGAACCCTGTGATAGAACAACGCGACCTAATTGTGTTTGGGGTTTTTAGAATTGTCTCGACGAGTATTTAATTAGTTGCCTGTGGAAAGAAAAGTACATTCAGCGATAAAAGCTTGTACCAAAAATGACATTTTTGCCAAAAACTTATTTTTTTGTCATTGCACTAGTATGAGTAGATTATGAAATTTGGCGCCCCGCCAATAAGTTTTGCCGCCCCAGAAGTCAAGGAAGAAAAACAAAATGCAATCCGCAAGGTTAGGGGCCATTTTGTGCGCTTGCAATACGTGTTGTCCGTCCGCGAGTTCTGAACACACTGTGGTCTGCCACCGTCTAGCCAGCCAACTCAGACGGACCCACATACCAAGGACAGACCAGGGTCAGACGGTTAGTAGGCTTGTCGGCGACCGTGTAGCAAGCCTTTTAAAGTTATAACTTTACAGATTTTTGTAAGGTTATGAGTTTTAAATTTGGAACAGCTGTCAAAACTCAAGTGGGTGTCTATTCTAGTATCCATAGATATTAAAACAATTATCGATACGAAACGTCAATTCGGTATACTTTTTTAATATAAACCGTACGACATTTGATCTCGAGTGGCATGAGAATAGGGACTTCATTCTTTTGTCTATGAATTAAAAAAAACTACGGATGCGTGACATTTGTGAAAAAAAGTTTTCATTTACCGCCGTTTGACTTACAGTTTCATCTTTTAATTAGTTTTAGGTTATAAAATTGATTTGATAGTTGTTTTTAAACAAACTTTAAGCAAAAGTATCGTGTAAAACGAGTGATAAAAAGATATTTAGGAGCCGCCACCTCTCAAATCTGCGAGTTAAGTCAGACAGCAACGATGGATGTCGGTTGAAATATGAGGTTAGTGAATATATAATAGAAGGTAATAATATGTGTGTAGATAAAGTAGTGTATGTAACTGTACATAATTAGGCATTAAAACACTCGTGTGATCCTTTTAAGAAACTCACTTCGTTCGTTTCTTAAACCCACACTCGTATTTTAATGCCTTTCATTATGTAGCAGTCACATAAACTACTATTGTTAAACATTTTGATGTGTACAGTCACCTGCAGTAATATGTTACTCTTCGACGGCCGCAAAAATATGTGACACGCTCTTACGGCTCTATAAATAAGTTCGTGTCAGATATTTTTGCGGCCTTCGCTGTGTAACATATTATTGCAGGTGACTGTACAGGTGTCCTTTTTGCTTAATAAATGTTTTACGTTTGATATAGCAAAAGCGGTTCAATGGATTTGAATAACAATCTAGGAAATGCTACCAATATTCTCGATACTATGTCGCAGGGTCATTTTTAGATTGATATGGTTATATTTTAGTCGACTTTTTTATTTTTGGACTTAATTGAATTGAAATGTATTTTGTTCTCCTTTTTGTACTGTCATCACTGTCATCAGCAATAATAATATATTGTAAACGAAACGCTCAATAATATGTGGCACACACTTATTTCGCTACAAATAAGACCAGTGTCTGATATTTATTTTTATTGATATTTCGTAGTGCAAGATATTATTGCTGGTGACTGTACTTTTCATATGTGATAAATAATATTGTGCTTGAGTGTATGTACACATTAGTCACATAAATGGCAATTAAAACAGCAATACTTTTCTTAATTTTGTGTCAGCATTCGAAGTGAACATGAAGGTTATAATAGCATTGTGTTCAAGTGAGTAAAACATTGAACTAGTACTTTATTCTTATATTACATTGTGTACAGATTAATGACACAAAATTACTGACGAGAGTCAATTTCTAACCCGATGCTCAATGTTTTTTGACTTGAGTTAACAATTTCAATATATTAATAATTACGAATGAACAATAAAAACAAAGTATAAATCTAATAAATTGTATAATTAATTAATTAATTATAAGTTACATATTTTGTCAAAAAATTATGCAAGATTTTGTCGCCGACTTTACTTTTCTTTCAGCTTACAACTAATGCTCAACGAGACAATTCTAACAAATCCAATCACAATTATCCCTTATAGGAATAATTTCGCCTTTGTACTTCCATTACTGTAATTTATTTTTGTAAACCTGTGACGTTAAAGTGATTACTACTACTACTATTAGATTGCGTTGTTTTATCACAAAGTTACTGTGCCCATCATCAGCTTCGGACAAATCTAGAAGAACGCAAAAAAAAGTTCAAGTAGGTACTGATTTTGAAATTACTTTAGGTGCTGTAATCCAGTAATTAAAACTTTTTTTGCTTTCCTCTAAATTTATCCATGAGTATGTATATTATGTATGTAAAGTTTCAGCTGAATCGAATAATAAATGGGAAGTAGGTCTACTTTTGCTTGCAAGATTTGACCCAAACATATGTATATAATTGCAGGTTACAAATGCAAATGTTTATTTCTTAGAATATGGAACTATAGTTCGTTTTTAGTGTTCCGTACAAAACTTTGTTTACGGAACACTTATGGGATCACTTCGGTCTTGTTTTTAGCATTAGAAAGAACTTGCAAGAAGGTAAGCGATCTTGACATGTCTTTTAATTGAAAAACACCAGCGAACTGATATACATGGAAGTATTCTGTCCGCTCAGTTATGACCCAACGTAAACTATTTGATTGTAGGCGGTGCTTACAAACTATTCGATTCGCAACTTCAGTTCGTCCGAGATGACAGTCAGTGACGGATGGCTAAATTGATTTATAAAAACAACGTTTTTTTGTAATTAAAAATGTCTTCATGTGTCGTGAAGTGGTGCAGAAGTTATTTTAGTTCATACCAAGGATAGTGGAATCACTTTTCACTTGTAGTAAACAGATAACTTCAGTAAAATTTGGAATAAACATGACGATTTGTTTTCAATACTACCGTGCTAAGCTAAAACGTAACAACTGCATACGACTTTCATAACAACATACGACTTTTTAAATTGCGACGATAATAGGGATGGTGTTATGCCAAATGAAGTAGACTATTTTATTAACTTGTGCTTGGTTTAGGTATTTTCTATATAATTATAAATGTAGTAATGAATTCTTTCTTACAGATTTGTATTTTCCTTTTTTATTTCATGAGATGGAGCTGTAAAAAAACTACCTAATTATTTCAAATTAATAATCAAATTTGATACTATCATTTTACATTACTTTCCATTCAGATTCCCACAAGATGCTATTCGCAGAGAACTATGGAAAAAAGCTGTCCAATTAGAGAGACATGAAATTAAAAGGATGCCTGAAAAGATATCTAGAATATATGTTCTATTCATGAGATATAACTCGTGAGATAATCATACCCGGTCTCCTATATGTAGATACACTTCCACTGAATTAATTTAACAAATACACACATTATCTGAAAATGTTGATCATTCGAATCCACCCTCTACCGTCACATATATGTAGGTTCTCTCTCAAGCCATTTCCGTCAGTAGAAAAGAGCGGCAAATTTAGAAAATGTAAGGTGAGGTCCCATACAAAATTTTAATTTTGCACCTTTTTCTACTGACAAACTTGCTTGATGGAACTGAAAGTGGGGATTTATTGTGACTCCGCCTATTCAAATATTTTTGACCCGATTCGTGTACCCATGCAAATTTTGCAGGCTGTATAGCCAGTCCGAATTCTAAGATCAAGTTTACCATACATTTACAATAGCGTACTTGATCTTAGAAAAACGGACAGACTATACCTGAACGTGACTTCGCACTGCCATACAAATTGATAATAAAATATACAAAATACTTATTATAGCGGAATACATTTATACAACAATGATATATTTACTTATGTTGAGTTAGTCTGTCATTTCATAACAACATTTTAACTAGTTATCTTTTAATCTGCATTAAATTATTATACGTGAATTATTTGACTGGTTCTTCAATGTATGGCATAAACCTATCCCTGTCCAAGTCATATTCTAATCAAATATGAACCGCAAAATCTCAGCGGCCAGTACGTACAGCAAGAAGGTTATTAGCGGATTAATGTCGCTGATTGGTAGTTATTGACATTATATGCATTTCATCTACACTTAGCTATGTACCATTAGTGTAATAAAGATGACTATTATTTCGTTTACCAGCTTTGATTACAGGCTCTGTAAACGCGTCGTCTTATTTGAATGTAGGCGTAATTGTGTATGTGTGCTAATTTGGCCCGAGAATTTGAACGGTAATGTTCCTAAAGGCGGTATCCATGGTTATATATGATCGCAGAAAAACACATTATAAAAATATAAAACTATTACTTATAGCTGTTGCCCGCGACTTCGTCCGCGTGGAATCTTATCTTCAACATTTTACATCTTTAGTATCTATAATTTTCATATCCAAGCAATGTTGAAATTACTTTTCTTTTTTAGCAAGTTGTAACTATGAAGTTTTACTTAAGTCAAGTGGATTTTGATGTTGGTTGCTGAAATTACTTTTCTTATATTCTAATAATAGGTATGCCCTTATACAAAGATTCAAGTTCCGCACTCACAAAATATCTGATCTCCATACAAACTTTCAACCCTTTCTCACCACCTTGGGGGATGAATTTTCAAAAATGCTTAAATACGTTTTCATGTATTTTAATTTAATACCTTTTTACAAGGTTTCAAGTTCCTAGCTTAAAATAAAATTTGCACCCGAAGAAGAACTTTCATCCCCTTTTTAACCCCCTTAGGGGTTGAAATTCCAAAAACGTTGCAATTACTTTTTTTTGTAATCGGCCTTTCTAAGAAGTTTCAAACCATTTGTAATGGATTCAAGCATTCAACCCCTTTTTAACCCTGTTAGGGGATGAATTTTACAAAACGCTGAAATTACTTTTCCTGTCTTCTAATAAGGTCCCTAAATACAAAGATTCAAGTCACGCACTCGAAAAAAATTTTGATATCCATACAAACTTTCAACCCCTTTTTCACCACCTTGGGGGATGAATTTTCTAAAAAGCTGAAATTAGTTTTCTTGTATTTCAATTTAATACTTTTTTACAAAGTTTCAAGTTCCTAGTTTAAAATAAAATTTGCACCCGAAGACAAACTTTCATCCCCTTTTTAACCCCCTTAGGGGTTAAATTTCCAAAAGTGTTGCAATTACTTTTTTTGTAATCGGCTATTATGCCTTTCTAAGAAGTTTCAAAGCATTTGTCATGGATTCAAACTTTCAACCCCTTTTTAACCCTGTTAGGGGATGAATTTTACAAAACGCTGAAATTACTTTTCCTGTCTTTTAATAATATCCCTAAATACAAAGATTCAAGTCCCGCACTCGAAAAAAATTTTGATATCCATACAAACTTTCAACCCCTTTTTCACCACCTTAGGGGATGAATTTTCAAAAACGCTGAAATTAGTTTTCGTGTATTTTAATAATATATCTTTTTACGAAGTTTCAAATTCCTAGCTTAAAAGAAAACTTTAACCCCATACAAACTTTCATCTCCTTTTTAACCCCCTTAGGGGTTGAATTTCTCAAAATCGCTTCTTATCTCTTGTACACTTTGTAAATGTAATCTGGTGTGCAAATTTAAACTTTCTGTCTTTTGTAGTTTCGGCTCTGCGTTGATGAATCAGTCAGTCAGGACACTTGCATTTATATATATAGATAGATGAAAGCGGAAGAATATAAATGAACGTATTAGATTCATAATTGTTACATATTTGCCGTAACTTATTTTTAAAATGTGTTTTTGATTTAAAAGACACATGAAGATTGTTTACCTAATTTCTAATGCTAAAAAAAACGAAGTACCTATACACGAACGACGGAGACGGGGTCGGGTCGGAGGGGGGGGGGGGGGGGGGTACGGTGGTTAAATAAAAGCTAGTACATATACATAATGTAATTGTTGCATTTCAGTGGTCGTGTTAGGGCTAGAGGTAGCGAGCCAAAGTGGGCCGTGCGGCTGCAAACCGGTGTTCGAATATTGCGCCAACGACTACACCACGTACCACAGCATCTGCGAGTACAAGTGCAAACATCCCTCCACCCCGTTCTATGACTGGTATATTCTGTACAACGGGCCTTGCATTTCTACGTCGGAGACTACAACCCATGCGAGTACTACGACTACGCGCAAGCGTTTTAGGACTACAACGTCTACAACTGGGCCATTTGAAGAGAACACTGCGGGTGATAATTTGAATGGATATCACGGGGCAACTGCGAGTAATACTATTAATGGATAGTTATAGTTACCCGTATTTTGTTGTCACGAAAGATTAACATGGATCACTCTAACGGTTTTGCGAAACATAAATAAACTATTCAGTGGTTGATTTGTTTTATTTTATAAGAACAGTTGTTCGGTTTATACATCCATGTTAGTTCTTTATGCTAATGCATAATCCTCGGAAACCGTTTGCTTGTGGCCTACTCGGGGGTTAGGACAGCTTCCGGCAATCAGATATTTTATTATAGGCGATAATATTACGTCATTAGATTTTATGAGTTAGCGTTATGGGAGTAAGCGCAATTTTATTAAAATTAACAATAAATGAAACTTAAACTTTTCATTGTAGACACAAGCTCATTTATACATGAGTGGACTATTTCAAAACCGCCCAACGTGTCTGAATTTTGCCGAGAGCAATCTATCGTGTCGTGACTAGAGATGCAACGGATAGTTGTTTGGCCGGATACCGGATATCCGGCCTAGGCACAGGCCGAATATGCTGTATCCGGCCGCCGGATATTCGGCCGGCGGAACTATACCTACATTTCGGTTTTTCAGGTGTGCATTCTGCAGGTTTGACCTGTTTCCTAGTAAACGTTCGCGCGGACTCGTTTCTAGGTTCGAAATGAGTGCGCGTGCAAGTCAGTGGAATGATTAAATTGTTTTAAAATAATAAACAAGTACGATTATGGCCGTGTCTGTTTCTTAAATCCAATTTGTTTACTCCGAAATCAAGCAATGTTACTATCCGGTATCCGGCCGGATAGAAGGTCACTATCCGGTATACGGGCGGATAGTAAAATAATGGCCGGATAGGCCGGATACCGGATAGTAACCGGATATCCGGTGCATCTCTAGCCGTGACACCTATCCCGAGCTTAGGTATAAGATAGGATAGGACATCGAAGGCAAACAAAACGCACTAACACAAAAAAGTGACACAAACAAACCGGTTAAAGTTTCCTGCAATTCCGGTAATAACGGTCTGCTTTATATAAAGCATTATTATTTCCAATAATTCAGTTATAATAGACAAATACTGTTTGGAAAGCTTAGAAATTGAGCAACTAATTTCTGTGTTTTATACGCAAATTATACCTAATATTTTTTTTTAAGTATTGTAGTTGATTCCAATATTTGTTGAAATAATTACAAAGACTTTTCAAATCCTGTTTCTAAAGTATTAATTTAAGACAGGTGTTTAAAGTAATCAGTCGTTTATTGGCTATTGGAATAATTATTTTGTACTATTCAAATATAAATACTTCTTCCACAATTATTTTATCAGTTTTAAGCCGAGAGGTAAATTTATTTGGAAATAAATTCAAATAACTTGAAGACTAATTAAAGTTAACAGGGCTGAAATTACTGAAAATGGGGTTTCTAGAATATGGTCTTCAATTGTCGAGTTACCGCCAGTCATCTTGCATACCGTAGCATTTTTGGTGAGTGGAATTATTAAGCGAACAAGATCTTTTTATTATTACAATAACTGGTTTTAAAATGCTTTTTATACTCAGGGAGACACAAGTACGAGTTAGTGACTGTCTCTTGGGCAATAGCTAACGTTTCTCGCTGATCGTGGGCGGTAGAACATTTCTAAATTCGGTGTTAATTAATACACTATGCAATTGATTGGTCTTTGAATTCATTCGATTTGCATTAAGTATACTTAATGAAAACGTCTTACATAATTAGTAATAAACAATCACTTAGCGCAGATGTTTCAATTCCATATTTTTAAGGCACATGAAAGTAAGGCCACTAACTAAATTG
Organism: Cydia fagiglandana; assembly: GCF_963556715.1. Classification (NCBI taxonomy): domain Eukaryota; kingdom Metazoa; phylum Arthropoda; class Insecta; order Lepidoptera; family Tortricidae; genus Cydia; species Cydia fagiglandana. The sequence continues at coordinate 24,576,242 of NC_085933.1, read as the reverse complement.
TTGACATCACGTAAACAAAGTTGTCAGTTGTTAGAATCCGTATGTCAAACTCACTCAAATACCTACAGTCCTACATGTAGCTGTATTAAGGGCAAAATATTTCAGTATTATAAACTTTGTTTAATATCAGCAATTGTGAGCAACATATTTTAAGCCAAAAATATTGTACAGTAGCAGAGACTACCTAGCGCGTTTCGTATTTTCCATTTCATTTTATTGATTGTTATTGCGTGTTTGTTATTGCACTTCAGAGTATACGAATACACACGAATACAACTTGCCACAAAAACGGCGACAGCTGTGTGTATCTTCTGTGCCAGTACTCAAGAATCTCTAGATGAACATGAAGATTATAGCGGTGCTTTGTTTCAGTGGGTAAAACTTTCGTTGCATCAATACCTGCTCTCTTCAATAATTGCTAACCTAACGTAACATTGCATATACAATTATATACATAATAATATAATTTTGTGTTCCAGTGATTCTGTTAGATCTAGTGGTAGCGAGCCCACTTGGGCCGTGCGGCTGCAAACCGGTGTTCGAATATTGTGCCAACGATTACACCACGTACCACAGCATCTGCGAGTACAAGTGCAAACATCCCTCCACCCCGTTCCATGACTGGTATATTCTGTACAACGGGCCTTGCATTTCTACGTCGGATATTACTACAACTCGTGCGAGTACTACGACTACGCGCAAGCGTTTTAGGACTACAACGTCTACAACTGGGCCATTTGAAGAGAACACTGCGGGTGATAATTTGAATGGATATCACGGGGCGACAGCGATTAATAATATAAATGGATAGTTAGAGTTACCCGTACCTATTTAGTTGTCACGAAAGAGTAACGTGGATCACTCTTTTGCGGTTTTGCGAAACATAAATAAACTATTCAGTGGTTGATTTGTTTTATTTTATAAGAACAGTTGTTCGTTGTTCGGTTTATATGTCCATGTTAGTTCTCTATGCATTACCTCGGAAGCCGTTTGCTTGTGGCCTACTCGGGTGTTAGGACAGCTTCCGGCAATGTAAGTTGACTCCTTGAGCAGATATTTTATTATAGGCGGTAAAATTAGGTCTGTACATTTTATGGGTCAGCGTTATGGGAGTTGGCGCAATTTTATTAAAATTAGCAATCTATGAAACTTTTTACTGTAGACACTAGCTCATTTAACCATGATTAGTCTATTTGAAAACCGCCCAACGTGTCCGAAATTCCGAATTTTGCCGAGAGCAACCTGTCGTGACACCTATCACGAGCTTATAAGATAGGATAAGATATCGAATAAGGCAAACAAAACGCACTAAAACAGGACATCGAAGACAAACAAAACTCATAAAAGTGACACAAACAAACCGGTTAAAGTTTCCTGCAATTCTGGTAATAACGGTCTGCTTTATAGCATTATTATTTTCAATAATTCAGTTATAATAGACAAATACTGTTTGGAAAGCTTAGAAATTGAGCAACTGATTTCTGTGTTTTATACGCAAATTATACCTAAGATTTTTTTTAAAGTATTGTAGTTGATTCCAATATTTGTTGAAATAATTACAAAGACTTTTCAAATCCTGTTTCTAAAGTAATTTAAAACAGGTGTTTAAAGTAATCAGTCGTTTATTGGCTATTGGAATAATTATTTTGTATTAAAGTTAACAGGGCTGAAATTACTGAAAATGGGGTTTCTAGAATATGGTCTTCAATTGTCGAGTTACCGCCAGTCATCTTGCATACCGTAGCATTTTTGGTGAGTGGAATTATTAAGCGAACAAGATCTTTTTATTATTACAATAACTGGTTTTAAAATGATTTTTATACTCAGGGAGACACAAGTACGAGTTAGTGACTGTCTCTTGGGCAATAGCTAACGTTTCTCGCTGATCGTGGGCGGTAGAACATTTCTAAATTCGGTGTTAATTAATACACTATGCAATTGATTGGTCTTTGAATTCATTCGATTTGCATTAAGTATACTTAATGAAAACGCCTTACATAATTAGTAATAAACAATCACTTAGCGCAGATGTTTCAATTCCATTTTTTTAAAGCACATGAAAGTAAGGCCACTAACTAAATTGTTGACATCACGTAAACAAAGTTGTCAGTTGTTAGAATCCGTATGTCAAACTCACCCAAATATACTCGTATGTATTAAAGGCCAAACATTTCAGTATTATAGACTTTGTTTAATATCAGCAATTGTGATCAACATATTTTAACCCTTCGTATGTCTAAGCACTGATCAGTGGTATTGAACAATGCATTTAAATTCATGCGCACTGATCAGTGCTTCGAAATACGTTACGAAGGGTTAAGCCAAAAATATTGTACAGTAAGGGCCCCCCCACATCTGTGGTCTTTCGAGCGTCGGCGTCTACAATTCTATGGCCGACGTCGACGCAACGTCGACGCAGCGTCGACGCAACTGCGCAGCGACGTCATTTTGCATAGCGCTGGACCGACGCCGACAGACGCCGACGCTCGAAAGACGCCAGATGTGGGGGGGCCCTAATAGAGACTGCCTAGAGCGTTCCGTATTTTCCATTTCGTTTTATTGTTTTTTTTTTTTGCGTTTTATTGCACTTCAGAGTATACGAATACACACGAACACAACTTGCCACAAAAACGGCGACAGCTGTGTGTATCTTCTATGCCAGTACTCTAGATGAACATGAAGACTATAGCGGTGCTTTGTTTCAGTAAGTAAAACTTTCGTTGCATCAATACCTGCTCTCTTCAATAAATGCTAACCTAACCGGTTATTGCATATACACATATGACATAGTAATATAATATTGTGTTCCAGTGATTCTGTTTGAGTTAGTGGTAGTGACCCCAAGTGGCCCGTGCGGCTGCAAACCGGTCTTCGAATATTGCGCCAACGACTACACCACGTACCACAGCATCTGCGAGTACAAGTGCAAACATCCCTCCACCCCGTTCCATGACTGGTATATTCTGTACAACGGGCCTTGCATTTCTACCTCGGAGACTACAACTCATGCGAGTATTACTACAACGACACGCACGAGTAAGACTACAACTGAACCATATAAGTATGAGGAGATGACTGAGAGTGCTAATATGAATGGTGGATAATAGTTACCCGTATTTTTGTTGCGAAACAGTAACGTAGGTCACTCTAATGATTATGAGAAAATTAAATAAACTATTCAGTGGTTTGTTTTGTTTTTATTTTTTGTGTGCGAGGTGCGAGCGGAGTGATTTGTCCAACAAGAGCAAATACACCTTATCGCCGCGGTCTAACTAGTGCCTCAGTAAGGAAATGATGGTCCTTCTTGTCTACGTGACAGCGTGATGAAAACGGTATCCGTCACTTTCAAACGCGCACTGTTAAAAAGTGACGGATATTTTGTCACGTGGATAAAGCCATCCATAATAGGCACGCAGGTGTTTCATAGGTAAGTGCGTTATACCTAATTTAATAGCCTACTATAATCAGTATTAATTTAGCGCAGGTTTCTTGGGATTTCATTTTCTTTATAACAACGTGACAACTAACCATTGGTATTGGGTAAGACCCAATCATAGTTAACCGCAAACATAACGTTAACGATCGAGTTACGGGTTAGGTAGTTTAGGTACCTAAATAAAAAAATACAAATATAGTGCGTCAAGCGAATCTTGTCAGTAGAAATGTAATATTGCGCTAAGAAAAGCAGCAATGTACAATGTACATCGAAACAAAACTTTTTTTTCCGCTGAGCGCGCCCTGTTACGTACATCAATTCAAATTGTCACTCGTGGATTCTCTATTGAAAATATTTGAAATTGTTATTAAATGGTATGGACGGACAATTTAAAAGCGGTGTGTGGTGAATTTGAAGATCTCAAAATAACATTAGAAGTGGAATATGCCGTTAAACAAGAATGTAATGAATAAAATCATTGCTTCAGCAGATAGATGTCCTATTGGATTTTAATATTTTATTAGATTTATCAGTTGGAACTGTAAGCATTGTAGGCACCTTATCTTTGATTAAGCACAATTTTATTTAATATATTGGTATTTAATGGTGACACAGCAGAAATATCTCTTGAAATAGAATCGATTCAGAATGTAAACAAAGATGATGGCTGTCATTCGCGATCCACATTCCACAGATAAAACACAGATGACACGCGATTTTCGAATTATTCGAACACAAGTGTTGCTAACCCGCGATTTTTCAAATTTGCCGCCGTTTGCTACTGACAAGATTTGCTTGACCCAGTATATATTATGTGAAGTCAAATAACAAATATCAACTTACGACATAACTCACACTAATTCTGTTTTCGGACTAAATTTGGATCAAAATATTGTAGGATAAAAGAAAACAACCCGCATTTTTGTTTATTTTAGGTACTTATTTCGTTTTAACCGATTTAAAAAAAAAGGAGACTTGGTTCTAATTTCGTTAGATTCTTAGTTGCTACGTAACGTCGATATTTTCTCTATCATCTGTGCCAGTGCTTGAGATGAACATGAAGACTGTAGAGATGCTTTGTTTCAGTAAGTAAAATGTTTGTTGTATCCATACTTCTTTTTTTAATAGAGGTCGGATTGTTGAATTGTGTTTAAACAATTTGTCTTTTACGCGCACGTAAATGATCCGCGTTAAGCACTCCTAATGTTAATTATGTGAAAATTTAACTCTTACACGTGTTAATCAAGCGTTTACCATGGGTTTACCCAATTACCCATGCCATGCCATGAAAAAGGTCAGACGGAAAGTTCGGAAACTAGATTATTTTTGCAACCAAATCACTGAAACCTGTCTATATTTCATTCATTTTCAGTTGTATGTCGTTACCCTGCGTATCATAGCAGTATAATTTTAGCATAAAGCTAGTTATTTTGCCGAGGGAGCTGACGAGCAATTAAAAAAAAGTATATTTTCGAAGTAGGTCATTGAGATAAAAGGTAAAGCCCTGCGCGATTTTCATTTCTTCCGCCATTTCTAATACACGTTGTTACTTTAAGTACATACCCTTCACCGTATGTGCTATTTATCAGCAGTAATCTCTGTTTTTCTAGGTGTTTGTGTTAGGGCTAGTGGTGACGAGCCCACTCGGACCGTGCGGCTGCAAACCGGTGTTCGAATATTGTGCCAACGACTACACCACGTACCACAGCATCTGCGAGTACAAGTGCCAACATCCCTCCACCCCGTTCTATGACTGGTATATTCTATCCCACCAAAAACATTCTGTAAAAAACTAGCCAAGTCTCGATGGAGCTGCTTGTTTATCTCTAAAAAGTAATGAAATCTAGACAAAGTCGTGCCAAGTCTAAGGTTCCTTACTGCGATTTCTTTATTATTATAGTTAATGTTGTGTGACTTGGCCGTTGAAGGGTACACAAGGGTACAAAACCAGGTGCTCCATGACACCATTGCACCAATCTGTCGCCAGAACCGCTACCCATTGACGATGGAAGATTGCCACTTGGAAGACGTTGATTCAATAACCAGTCAATTGTAGGCTTGATAAAGCTGCGTATTTCAATAATACTTATGTATGGGCGAGCCTGAAACAAACCCTTCTTTTTGGTGCAATGGCAGATTGGTGCAATGGTGTCATGGAGCACCTGGTTTTGTACCCTTGTGTACCCTTCAACGGCCAAGTCACACAACATTAACTATAATAATAAAGAAATCGCAGTAATAGTAGAAGAGCCGGCCGCAAATTTTCTAACCGACTTGATACCACGATGAAATGCACAATGGTTTCCCATAAAAGTGATGCTAAGTCCGAATTCGATAGTCTGCCACGGCGGAACTTGCCGAAAGTACGAAAAAGAAGGCCACTTCCGGTGCGAAAAAAGGGGGCTGATTTAACCCATCTGATACCGAAATAATAGTTATGGCAGCAGTTAGAAATTTACATGTAGACACATAAAAGCGAAGTCTGCCAGTATTTTTTTTGCCGGAAGTGCTTGGCAGACGCTCTCAAAGGTGGCCAGCGGGACCCCTAATTTAACCCATCTGATACCACCATGAAACAAATTCCAGTCGGTAGGTATGAACCCTCATGTCAGGAATATATAAGTCTGCCAAGGCTTTTCCTGCCGAAACACCTTGGCAGACGAGATTATGTAAGCAAGGTCGGCATCGGTTACCCTACACTAACCCATCTGATACCACCATGAAACCAATTCCAGTCGGTAGGTACGAACCCCCATTTTAGGAATATATAAGTCTGCCAAGGTTTTTCCTGCCGAAACACCTTGGCAGACGAGATTATAACAAGATGACCATCGGTTACCGTACACTAACCCATCTGATACCGCCATGAAACCAATTCCAGTCGGTAGGTATGAACCCTCATTTCAGGAATATATAAGTCTGCCAAGGCTTTTCCTGCCGTAACACCTTGGCAGACGAGATTATGTAAGCAAGGTCGGCATCGGTTACCCTACACTAACCCATCTGATACCACCATGAAACCAATTCCAGTTGGTAGGTATGAACCCCCATTTTAGAAATATATAAGTCTGCCAAGGTTTTTCCTGCCGAAACACCTTGGCAGACGAGATTATAAGCAAGATGACCATAGGTTACCGTACAGTAACCCATCTGATACCACCATGAAACCAATTCTAGTCGGTAGGTATGAACCCTCATTTCAGGAATTTATAAGTCTGCCAAGGCCTTTCCTGCCGAAACACCTTGACAGACGAGATTATGTAAGCAGTATCCACATACGAGGGATCCGTATTTTGGGATTATACAGATTACGGACATTATTAATAGCTGTAGGCTTATTTATTACTTTATGCTTATACATATTTGTATATTATTATGTTATTAATAAAATATATTTATAATTTATTAAACCTAAACTTAATACATTGGGAATTCATTACCTGCTTACGGCAGTAGTAGGGATAAGTGGGTCAGTTCTGGCTCACTGAGCCAGGCCAACAGTCCCTCCCCCTTTTTTCCCTTGTTGAGGCCCTGCAACCTTGCCTTGAACCCAAACTAATGTCATTGTAGCTCGAATCTAACCTAAACTATTTTTATTGCTTTTAGAATATTTCAATTATCTACTTTTGCAAAGTTAAAGGTTGAAATCTCTATTTCGCAAAATGGAATTTTAATGTGACTTTAATGTATGTGCAGTCTACTTAGTAATTGGGTTTAAAGATATAAAAACACACATTTTATTTCCTATCCTAAGTATCCTATCCTAAGTTTATTCAAATAATATTCTGAACATATATAGTAATTAGACTGGTCATATTTTTCATAAAATCGATTTCGACTGGCAAAGCATATAACTTTTTGGCAACCGGATTTTTTAACCTAATTAGACCCCGCTGAATCCGAATTTGCCGGTTGCTCAATCGAAATCTTGACCGGAAGTGAGATATTTGACATTAAAGGTCCCTTTTTTTCGTTTTTCGTAAATAACTCTTAAACGGTGGCACATAGCAAAAAATGTTCTATTACATAAGTATTCTGCATAAAATTGCCTACAAGAAAGATTCAGTACAATTTTTCGCTAGGATCTATATTCAAAGAGATTTTAACGCGGGAAATTTAATTATAATCACTTCTAAGGTCCCGTTTTTTAGGTTTTCGTAAATAACTCATAAACGGTGGCCAATATCAAAAAATGTTGTTAATAATCTACACAAAATCTTTAACAAAAAAGATTCAGTATACTTTTCGCAGGGATCAATATTTAAAAAGATAATAAAGAGGGAAAGTTAATTATAATAAATTCTAAGGTTCCTTGTTTTTGTTTTTTCGTTAATAATTTGAAAAGTATGACTCATAGCAAAACAAAAATCTTATACATAAATACCTTTATCTCCGAAACTACTGGGTCTAAATTTTGAAAATAAAATTAAAATAAAATAGTTCTTTACCTATATAGACGTAAACCTAAAAATAGGAACCTGGAAATTGATTATAATTAACTTACCCCCTTTAATACCTCTTTAAATATTGATCGTAGCGAAAAAGTGTACAGAACCTTTTTTGTGGACAATTTTATGTTTAATATTTATGTAGAATATTGTTTTGCATCGGGCCACCGTTTACGAGTTATTTACGAAAAACTAAAAAAAAGTGACCTGTGAACTGATTGTAATTAACTTTCTTCCTTTAATATCGCTTGAAATATTGATCGTAGAGAAAAGTGTTCTAGATGTTTTTTGGAGGAAATTTTATGTAGATAATTTATTTTTCAAAACCTGTTTCGCTATGGGACACCGTTTACGAGTTATTTACAAAAAACTAAAAAGGGACTTTAAAATTGAGTATAATTAACTTACCCGCTGCTTTGTCTTTTTAAATATTGATCCTAGCGAAAAGTGTACTGCATGTTTCTTGTAGGAAATTTTACGTTTATTATGTATAAGATTTTTTACTTTTCAAATTATTAACGAAAAAATAAAAACAAGGAACCTTAGAATTTAGTATAATTAATTTTCCCTCTTTATTATCTTTTTAAATATTGATCCCTGCAAAAAGTGTACTGAATCTTTTTTGTTCAAAATTTTGTGTAGATTATTAACGTCTAACAACATTTTTTGATATTGGCCACCGTTTATGAGTTATTTACGAAAACCTAAAAAACGGGACCTTAGAAGTGATTATAATTAAATTTCCCGCGTTAAAATCTCTTTTAATATTGATCCTAGCGAAAAATTGTACTGAATCTTTCTTGTAGGCAATTTTATGCATATTACTTATGTAATAGAACATTTTTTGCTATACACCACCGTTTAAGAGTTATTTACGAAAAACGAAAAAAACGGACCTTTAATGTCAAATATCTCACTTCCGGTCAAGATTTCGATCGAGCAACCGGATCGGATTCAGCGGGGGTCTAATTAGGTTAAAAAACCCGGTTTCCAAAAAGTAATATGATTTGCCAGTCGCATCAAGAAGGAGAGCGATTTTGAATTTTTTTGTCTAGTATAAATATCATTACTTATTCTGTGTACAGTGGAGAAAACGAATGAAATCATGCAATTTGATTTTGCTATTTTTAAATAAAGAGTAACTAAACAGTATTTTCCACAGTTGTTGGTAATGATACCATCTCTTACAATTTCTCTTCATGAACATTTTATGATACCTAACCTTCCAGTTTTCGCCCGAATTAATCAAAAAATTCACCAACTCCATTTACACCAACCAAATAGAAAACGGGTCCGTGTCCGAATTCGCGATCTCGAGTCCGGGTCCGCGTCCGGGTCCAGGTTCAGGTAGAAGTCGAATTCAAAATCTTGCTTGTTTTGCCAGTGGGGTAACTTGCTTAACAATCAATTAGAAAAAGACAAGTCGTCGAGGAGTTCCGTTCTGATCACCATCAGCAATACCACTTCATCAAATGCCACTGTTCTTAATGTAAATCCTTGTTTGCCTGATGAAAATACAAGAGTCACTATACAATGCCATTAAGATTTGTAGAGTTCCCTCGATTCCTTATGGATCCCATCATCAGAACTTGAGCTTCACGAAAATATGACTTAAAAATCTAACGTGCTTAACAAACATAACGAAGAGGACAAATCCCCAAACATGAGCTATGCGTCGTTGAAGAGTTCCATTCTGATCATCATCAGCAGTTTCACTTCATCAAATGTCACAATTCTGAATGTAAATGCTTGGTTTGTTTAAAATCCACCAGTATCACTATATGTTAGGGTGGTTCAAAAAACATTTTTTTTTCCTAAGGGGCACCCCCTTATTTTGTTACACTTATTATGTTGATAAATTGAGATTATAGTTGAGATAAATTAAGAAACTTGGTGTATAAGTTTCTTAATTTATCTCAACTATACTTCGTTTTTTTTTAGCATTAGAAATTAGGTAAACAATCTTGATGTGTCTTTTAATTGAAAAACACATTTTAAAAATAAGTTACGGCAAATATGTAACAATTATTAATCTAGTACGATCATTTATATTCGTCTGCTTTCATAAGTAATAGTTTTTGAATTTTGAAAAGCGTTTTTCAATTAAAAGACATGCTAAGATCGCTTACCTTCTTGCAAGTTCTTTCTAATGCTAAAAAAACGAACTATACAATAGTGATGGGTAGGACATCAATTTTAAATGAGTTTGTATGAGTACCTCATTTTCTAAAATGAGGTGTTACAATGTCTTACTTCAAATGAGGTGAGGTACTAGCATATTTTTAGCGTCGACTATTCTATTAATCCAACGGGCCAACGGTGCAAAAATATTTAATAAATATACATATTTATGTATTCATCACTTCCTTTGTAAATTAATAAATAATAATAATTAAGGAGTGCAATTCTGGAGGTAGAAGGTAAGAATAGAACTTATAGGAGAAAGATCCCACATAGTAACTTAATTTGCTGCTTTTATGAAACTTGTTCTAATTTAGCTCTTTTTTATTGTTAGATTGTTTTGTCCTCCTCCTTGCTACTTGTTTTAAGTATAATAATCACTAGCGAGAGCTACCCGCTCCGGCTTCGCACGGGTTAACAAATTATACATACACCTAAACCTTCCTGAAGAATCACTCTATTGATAGGTGAAAACGCGCGGGGGACTTTGTTTCATAATATGTAGTGATATATTTCATAACCATAAAACTACCACATTTTTAACAAACTAAGGAGAACAAATTCAATATTTTCACAAGTCATTATTATATAGAAATGACTAACTTACCACTTCAGATAATTTAACAGTAATATCATCAATATGATATTAAACAAAGCACCATTCGCTCCGGACGCCGCCGGCTACATTTACATTTCATTTTTTCATGCAAAAGGCACCAAGGAAGATCCGCGAGTAAATTTAATGGCGAAAACGATGTCCATATTTTGTTATTTTGGTATAATTATAAGAATTATCACTAGGTATTAGGTATTAGAGAACTAAAATTAGCTACAACGACGTACGAACGAACAAAATAAATAAAAATATGTCACAATCATAATTTGTCAGTCCGAAGTCGTTTACAAATAATGTTAATAAAAAGTATTTGTGGAGTGTAGACTGTAACTTTTCGTGATGAGGGGTTCGTTGGGTGAAGCGTAGAAACTCGCCGCTGGAACGCGCTGGCCGTCGTGCTGTCTCGAAGTCCGCTATACCTCCATTTACCGGAATATGTGTTGTGTGAAATAAAAACACATATATCTGAGTTTATTTACTGGAGAGTGTTCAGGCAAGTGATAGAGTTAAGCTCTCTGAGTTCTCTGAATATGCTACAAATGGCGCGGGTTTATATAGGAATGGCCGGGCGATTTGTATCTCTGAACTAGTGGGCATTATATGCAGAGTGAGTTTATTTATTTCTGTCAATCTCGTTAATTATAAGCACGTATGAAAGGAGCACGAATCCTAGACTTATAAATAGATACAATATTAAGCACGTATGAAAGGAGCATGAATCCTAGACTTATAACTAGATATAAAACATTCCACGCAATTCATTTGACATAATATGTGAGCACAAAGTAAAACATGATATACAAAAGTAAAAATAGCAACCTAAACGTAAAGACTAATCTAACACATGCATGACCCTAATAGCTATTTACGACAGTCTCCCCCACGTGTGTTAACACCGTCTTCATGCGCGGAGTAAATGGGGATGAGTCTAGAAACTGGGCGGCGGACGTCACCTGCGCGTGTGCGAACAATGGCCGTCCAGGCCAGGATATAGCTGGGCGATTACGCCTCTGGGCCACGTTCCTCGTTACTACGTCACCTTCATGCAGTTTCTTTACGCTTTCTTAGCGAGCAATACGGCTTTGAAAACCTCGGCGGCAACCAGACTACCAGCGGTGGCGCGAACTAACCGTACGTTATTAATGAACGATCTCCACGCGGGTGCGAGGGAGACGGATATAGGCCTGTCCCAATCGATCCCTGTCCGCCAAACGAAACGTAACGTATCGCGGTCTTGCTCAATTATTTCGATCTGTAAAAACATCTCTTTGACGTCCGCTATTACCGCGATTTTACCCTCGCGGAAACGCACTAACACGCCGAAAAGTGATTCTAACAGGTCGGGGCCAGCCAACAGCGCGCTATTGAGCGAACGTCCGTAAGCTGTGGCGGCCGCGTCCCAAACTAATCGCATTTTCCCGCGTTGCGGGTGGAAAGTTGGGAAGTGGGCTAGATACCACGTCCGGGGTGCCTCGGGGGGCGGTCGCGAGTCCATTTTCTCCGCGTAACCTTTGTCGAGCAAGTTGTTCATATGCTTTGCATATTCGGCCTTAAGTTTCGCATCGCGGTCTAGCTTTCGTTCTAGACTGTACAGCCGTTTCAATGCTTGCTCTCGGTTATCGGGGAGTTTCTCGTCATCTGACCGCCAAAGTAAGCCCGAGCGATACCTTTGCTCCCCCGGTATCTTTTCGCAGGTGGCTTCTAACAAATCTAGCGCACGTTGGTCGGGATCGGCCCGAGGTAATTTTTGCGAAACGCCTAATGACCTTGGCCTTGCGTGCCCAACAAATTGTACCGCGGCGCGACGCGTACGGTCTGGTCCATGCAAAACCCATCCTAGCCTGGTTAAACTCGCGACTGGGAGGTTAGGTGGACCGTCTATAATTTGCCGACTAATGATGAGATGCCAGTTATCTTGGCCTATCACGATAGTAGGTACTGCGGGGGGGTAACTTAATTCGTCCGCGATTTTAGATAAATGATCGCATTTATCTACCAAGTCTCGCGGTACGCCCTGCGCTCCTAAACCTATATCGCAAACCGTGTAAGTCTCCATCAATTCCATATGTCGGCTACAAAAACCCCGTATTGCGACTCGTAACGCATACGAATCTGGGTCCCGTACTACACCGCCTATGCCTTCTATCTCTAATGTTTCACCGCGCACACGAGGTGCGATTCTATCCGCAGTTTCATGTAACATCAACGTCATTGCCGCGCCCTCATCGAGTAGCGCGAGGGTTTGGACGGTACCTAACGGTCCCGACACCTCTACTGGCATGATTTTGAGATACGTCTGCGGCAGTTTAACATTGAGTACTGCTTTGCGTGCTGCCGGCGCACTATTACCGTTCGCGGACCCGGCCGCGCTTAAACCGTGTAATAGCCTATTATGCCCGGCTTCGCACTGATTCATGCCACACGCGACATATTTACATCCAAAAAATTTACGGTGATTCGCGCCTAGACACCTAAAGCACAATTTAGCTCCCTTTGCCAAGTCCCAGCGCTCAGATACAGTCGCGGCTAGAAATTTCGAACACTCCTTAACTTCGTGTTCTTTGCCGTTGTTGCATATGGCGCACGCTTCGCGCGAGAAAGAGACAGACGATATCTGTCGCTTGGGCTTAGCTCCGGTGGACGCTGGCTTTTTCTTTAAATTGCCATCGCGGTGCTTTACTTGAGCTACGGTCGATTTATTAGAACGCGATCTATTTCCCGTATCACGTGTGTATGACTCGTGGTAATCTGATTCCGATTCCGAACTATAGTCGCGAAGGGACGCGGGGGCGCGGGGGCCAGCGAGAGCGCGGCTCGATCGACTGGGCTCGCGCACAGAGGAAACCGCATTTCGTTCATTTCGCGAACTATCATACGTATCACGGTAGAACGCGGGGTCGCGAGACCTAGAGAGAGCTTGGCTCGATCTTTCGGGTTCGCGCGCAGAGGAAACCGCGTTCACTGCATTCCGTGATCGGTTGGACGGCTTAAGTCGGTTTATGCGCTTGGCCGCAGTGCTAATTTCGTTAAGAAACTCTGAAATCGCAACTAACCCGGGTGATTCTACGTTAGACTGCCTGTATTTGGCCCATTCATAGCGCACTATCAGATTCAATTTATCCACGATTTTATTCACGAGCTCAGGCGCGTGCAAGTATTTCTCTTGACGCAAGGATCTAATGGTGGCGACGGCATTCGCTACATGCGCGGCGAATGAGGTTATATTCGAATTGTCTTCGGATAAACGCGGCATGCGTTTAACGTTATGAATTTCCGTAAGAACAATCTCCTCAGGGTCGCCGAACTGCCGTTCCAACGCTTCCATTATCTCGTACGGATCCTGAACCGTGTACATTATTGATTTTACGGCCGTCCGAGCTTCGCCCTTAAGTGCGCGCCTAATCCGACTGACGTTATTGACGGCACTAAACATGGGCGACGTATCTTCGAACTCTGCCCTAAATGATATCCATTCGGAGATATCTCCGCCGAATGCAGGTAATTCCGGCGGTTTATGGTACATTGGCGCGTAGGTACCGTGCGGTACCTCTAAAGTGCGCGGGGTTGGTTTGCTAGTACGTTCGACGGCTGCACGCGGCGGCGGTTGCGTTTGCGCGGTCTCTTTCGGCGGCGGGATTTTAACGTTTTCCTTTGCGATCTCGTGCTGTAACCTAGCTTGTCGTTCTACCCAACTTCTAGTCCGTTCTTCGACGGTCGCGTCACTGCTGCCGACAGACTGCGCCTTCAGTTGCGCAACCTGCAGCCGTAAATTTGCAGTGTCGGACTTTGTCTTAGTAGCTTCGACGGTCGCGTCACTGCTGCCGACAGACTGCGCCTTCAATTGCGCAATCTGCAGCCGTACATTTGCAGTGTCGGACTCTGTCTTAGCAACGGCTAGACGAGCTTTACGAACCTCGAGCTCGGCCATTAGCACGGCCAATTTATTATCGCGTTCCCTAACCGATTTGCGACTCCTATGCGAATCGCGATTAGACGGCGCCCGCGACGGCAATGGCGGCGCATCGATGTCTTTATTCACTAGCGTACCTAATCTACTACGATTTACTACCGTGGCATCTAACGTTTCCGAGTGTACCGACTCGTTTCCACCGGTAGTATTCGGGTTGCCACTGGTGCCCTTGCTCCACGTATTTGTCTCGCCGGACGTAGTCTTACCGGACGAGGGGGTAGGGGTGTCCATGTTGGCTGCGGGCGCAGGCGGGCCCTTGGTGCGTGGTCGTAGGCTCCTTGCTTCCTTTTCGGACATCTTTCTGGCTGGAACCACTTCACTTCACTTAACACACGCGGGGGTCCCTAACTTGACCTGCCTATATCTATGACTGACCGTTACTGAGCGTAACGTCAGGCCCTAAGCGTAGCGTGGATCCCTCGTGGCACTGAATCTCCCGCAATGGCAAAGTGCTATGCCTAGAACGTTCGAAAGCAGTGTGTGGGTATCAACCATGTGACACATGCAACGAAAGTTGCCAGGACACGTGAGCGGAGGACGACCTACACGCTGCACGGTCCGACCGGCAAGCCGGTAAATGGGTACGGAAAGGTATTGGGGTTGGGTCTGAGCCGAAGCGAACCTCTAGGCCCAGCGCGTTCTTTATTCAGTCTTGCCGTCTGAGTCAAGCAATGTCGCTTAAAACTCAGCGCGTACTTGTTTCTTTCTTGCCGTCTGAGTTAAGCAATGTCGCTTCAAACTCAGCGCGTACGTGTTTCTTTCTTGATTCTGAGTTAAGCTATGTCGCTTGAAACTCAGCGCGTACGTTTTTCTATCTTCATCCGGCTTCAAAAGGACCAAACTGTGGAGTGTAGACTGTAACTTTTCGTGATGAGGGGTTCGTTGGGTGAAGCGTAGAAACTCGCCGCTGGAACGCGCTGGCCGTCGTGCTGTCTCGAAGTCCGCTATACCTCCATTTACCGGAATATGTGTTGTGTGAAATAAAAACACATATATCTGAGTTTATTTACTGGAGAGTGTTCAGGCAAGTGATAGAGTTAAGCTCTCTGAGTTCTCTGAATATGCTACAAATGGCGCGGGTTTATATAGGAATGGCCGGGCGATTTGTATCTCTGAACTAGTGGGCATTATATGCAGAGTGAGTTTATTTATTTCTGTCAATCTCGTTAATTATAAGCACGTATGAAAGGAGCACGAATCCTAGACTTATAAATAGATACAATATTAAGCACGTATGAAAGGAGCATGAATCCTAGACTTATAACTAGATATAAAACATTCCACGCAATTCATTTGACATAATATGTGAGCACAAAGTAAAACATGATATACAAAAGTAAAAATAGCAACCTAAACGTAAAGACTAATCTAACACATGCATGACCCTAATAGCTATTTACGACAGTATTGCAAATTCAAATCGTTATAATTTACATCTACATGTTTATTTTACCTATGCAAATTATACTTACTTTTTATTTAATAAACTTGAAACTTATTGAAATGATCATATATTGTGTACGCTACAGTATTATATTTCAATAATATTTTAGTCACTAAAGGATTACTGTTTATAAGCAAGCTTCGTAAATGCCTGTCTGGTATACAGAGTGCGTACCGCGATCCATGTTCGTCATGTTGCCTCCCTGTCACACTTACGTAGGAATTTACAAGTGCAACAGAGAAGCAACTTTTCTTCATTTGAGACATTTTGAGTTTTGTATGTCGGCGAGCAGGCGAGCACCTAGCGCCTCGTGCCACCCAGGGACTCTTTTGCAAGTTGTGAGGAGCGTTGAGTTTTAGAGGTTCGCGAGTGAATTTGAAAGGATAAGAGTTTTTTTGAAATTTGAAGTGTGTGAATGATTTGTGTGGCAAGAGGTGTTTGTGATGCGCGCGAGTAAATGAGTAAAATGAATAGAGGAGTGAAGTAAGACATTTTTGAGTTGAGTGGTACAAATGAGGTGCCTCGCGAGTGAGCGACTCAACACTACTATACTGCCCTGCTAAGCCATGTAGCGGCATCTCAAATAAAAATTTAATACAAACATATACCTTACATTCTTTATCTGAAAATTCAATTTTCAACGTCATTTGTTTTTGAGATGCCGCTATTCGGCTTAGGAGGGCAGTATACAAGGTGGTGCTTAACCACGTTGAAATTTTGTATGTTGTTTGAAACCCAACAAAAAGAGTAATTATGATTCAGAATTTTATTTAAAATATCTGGTTTCACACTATTTGCACATGTGATGTATAAGTTTTGAAGTAGAAAAACATTTTCTTACAAAATAATATCTTTTAAATCACACTTTCAAATAATGTGAAAACTACTACTTACATAAAAATAAAAAAAATAGTAACTTATTTATTTTTTTGATTTCATACAATTTGAAAAATTTCAATGTGTTTGAGCACCCCCTTGTAGTTAAGATTGCAAGATGCTTGGCGTATTTTGTCAACATAATAAGTGTAACAAAATGAGGGGGTGCCGCTTCTTCTAGCTAGAGTTTGAATTTTTCCCATACAAACGTGAACCACCCTTACAAGATTTGAAGAGTGCCCTCGATTCCTCATAAATCTCACCATCAGAACTGGGTTTTGACAAAGACGGAACCAATCTGTATGTATATACTTACAAGTTACAACTCAACTAAAAAAATAATTTTCAAAATCGATCCCAAAATGACGGAGATATCAAACATTAAAAAACCGAATTAATACCTCCTTTTTAGGGTTCCGTAGCCAAATGGCAAAAAACGGAACCCTTATAGATTTGTCATGTCTGTCTGTCTGTCCGTCCGTATGTCACAGCCACTTTTTTCCGAAACTATAAGAACTGTTGAAACTTGGTAAGTAGATGTATTCTGTGAACCGCATTAAGATTTCAACACAAAAATAGAAAAAAAAAACAATAAATTTTGGGGGTCCCCCATACTTAGAACTGAAACTTAAAATGTCTTTTTCATTAAACCCATACGTGTGGGGTATCTATGGATAGGTCTTCAAAAATGATACAATACAATACAATACTTTTTATTGCACGCCTCACATACACTTAGTTTACAATAAATGGACAATAACATAAAAAAACCGGGCAAGTGCGAGTCGGACTTGCGCACGAAGGATTCCGTACCATAATGCAAAAAAAAAAACAAAAAAAAAGCAAAAAAAAAAACGGTCACCCATCCAAGTACTGACCCCTCCCGACGTTGCTTAACTTTGGTCAAAAATCACGTTTGTTGTATGGGAGCCCCATTTAAATCTTTATTTTATTCTGTTTTTACTATTTGTTGTTATAGCGGCAACAGAAATACATCATCTGTGAAAATTTCAACTCTCTAGCTATCTCGGTTCGTGAGATACAGCCTGGTGACAGACGGACGGACGGACGGACGGACAGCGAAGTCTTAGTAATAGGGTCCCGTTTTACCCTTTGGGTACGGAACCCTAAAAAGACAATAGAGGTAACAACAGGCGGTCTTATCGCTTATGATATTGAGGTTTCTAATATCATTTATTTCTAAACTGAATAGTTTGCGCGAAAGACACTTCCAAAGTGGTAAAATGTGTGCACCCTCCCCTCCCCCTTTAACTTCTAAAATAAATTTAACTTTGCACTGAATGATGACATCGTACGGGGCTTAAAGCCCCCGTAACGCAGTGAACGTGTTAAAGTCACATTAAAATTCCATTTTTCGAAATAGAGATTTCAACATTTAACTTTGCAAAAGTAGATAATTGAAATATTCTAAAAGCAATAAAAATAAATTAGGTTAGATTCGAGCTACAATGACATTAGTTTGGGTTCAAGCCTTCAAGGCAAGGTTGCAGGGCCTCAACAAGGGAAAAAAGGGGGAGGGACTGTTGGCCTGGCTCAGTGAGCCAGAACTGACCCACTTATCCCTACTACTGCCGTAAGCAGGTAATGAATTCCCAATGTATTAAGTTTAGGTTTAATAAATTATAAATATATTTTATTAATAACATAATAATATACAAATATGTATAAGCATAAAGTAATAAATAAGCCTACAGCTATTAATAATGTCCGTAATCTGTATAATCCCAAAATACGGATCCCTCGTATGTGGATGCTGCTTACATAATCTCGTCTGTCAAGGTGTTTCGGCAGGAAAGGCCTTGGCAGACTTATAAATTCCTGAAATGAGGGTTCATACCTACCGACTAGAATTGGTTTCATGGTGGTATCAGATGGGTTACTGTACGGTAACCGATGGTCATCTTGCTTATAATCTCGTCTGCCAAGGTGTTTCGGCAGGAAAAACCTTGGCAGACTTATATATTTCTAAAATGGGGGTTCATACCTACCAACTGGAATTGGTTTCATGGTGGTATCAGATGGGTTAGTGTAGGGTAACCTATGCCGACCTTGCTTACATAATCTCGTCTGCCATGGTGTTACGGCAGGAAAAGCCTTGGCAGACTTATATATTCCTGAAATGAGGGTTCATACCTACCGACTGGAATTGGTTTCATGGCGGTATCAGATGGGTTAGTGTACGGTAACCGATGGTCATCTTGTTTATAATCTCGTCTGCCAAGGTGTTTCGGCAGGAAAAACCTTGGCAGACTTATATATTCCTAAAATGGGGGTTCGTACCTACCGACTGGAATTGGTTTCATGGTGGTATCAGATGGGTTAGTGTAGGGTAACCGATGCCGACCTTGCTTACATAATCTCGTCTGCCAAGGTGTTTCGGCAGGAAAAGCCTTGGCAGACTTATATATTCCTGACGAGGGTTCATACCTACCGACTGGAATTGGTTTCATGGTGGTATCAGATGGGTTAAATTAGGGGTCCCGCTGGCCACCTTTGAGAGCGTCTGCCAAGCACTTCCGGCAAAAAAAATACTGGCAGACTTCGCTTTTATGTGTCTACATGTAAATTTCTAACTGCTGCCATAACTATTATTTCGGTATCAGATGGGTTAAATCAGCCCCCTTTTTTCGCACCGGAAGTGGCCTTCTTTTTCGTACTTTCGGCAAGTTCCGCCGTGGCAGACTATCGAATTCGGACTTAGCATCACTTTTATGGGAAACCATTGTGCATTTCATCGTGGTATCAAGTCGGTTAGAAAATTTGCGGCCGGCTCTTCTACTATAAGGAACCTTAGACTTGGCACGACTTTGTCTAGATTTCATTACTTTTTAGAGATAAACAAGCAGCTCCATCGAGACTTGGCTAGTTTTTTACAGAATGTTTTTGGTGGGATTTCACTTCTTTTTGTAGTGAAAGCGTTGCGAGACTTGCACCTTTTTACATGTAATGTTTTTGATGGGATCTCATCTCTTTTTGTAGGCAGTCCTTCTTTTCGGGTACTCATACCCATACTATGTATACACATATCATAACTAAACATATCTTCATTCATACTCACATCGTACATCGTAGTGTACCTTTACTTTACCTACTATTTGTAAGAACTGCAACAGTAACTTTGTAATATCATATATTTATATGGGATTACAAACTTACTTATGCAGTTCTTAGATCTTTAAAACGTGACTGATATTGCAATATTTTTAGGTTTTCCCTTTATGTGGCCATTAAACCCTAACTCTGTACCAAATTTCAGCTCTCTGAGTTTATGGGAAGTACTAGTTCTATTCTGATGATCATGAGTGAGTTTCATAAATGCGAAACTTTGCTTTCGCTTAACTTCGGAACTAAATGACCTACAGACTTGAAATTTTGGATTTTAAGTATGTGATTATAGCTTACTGGATGACCAAAATTTCTGCGTCTTATCCAGAGGTTCTCAAATAGGGGCCTGAAAATGCGGCGAAATGGTTCCAGTAAAGGATGGTACGGCAGTGCTTGCTTCGCGCTCGACTTGGCGGGGGCACTGCCGTGCCCCCCGATACAACGGCCTTGCATTTCTACGTCGGAGACTACAACTCACCGGAGGACTACAACTGAATCGAGGGCTACAACTGAATCGTCGACTACAACACGTACGATTCTTAGGACAACAACTGAGGTTGATATAAACCAATATACATACCCATATGGTTTTAACAGTGGATTTTTTATAGAATCCCCGCATTTAGGTTAGGACACTCTCAAGAAAGTGAAATAAAGTAGGTATTTAACGGTTGATATAAATATTTTTATTTATTTATACTTTATTGCACAAGACATAAAAATAATAAATAAATTTATACATTATTTTTAGTGTTCCGTACAAAACTTTGTTTACGGAACACTTATTATGTTTTATGAATTAGCATAATTGAAATCTATGTCAAAATTTTTATCTATCTCAATCTATAGGTAGACGCACACAAACACTTCAACGCACTGATCCAGGATTGGTCCATTTTAAAACCGCTTAACATGTCCGAATTTTGCCGAAAGCAACTTGTAGTTACTCCTGCCCCGAGCTGATAAGATAATTAGTACCTACTTTATCCATAATTTGCAGTTTTAGACTGAAAGTTGGATTTATTTCGAAAAAAAAACTTAAGTTTACCTTTGAATAGGAATCAATTTAGCCAGTTGAATGGCCTAATGGCCTTCAATAATTGCAAATAAAGCTCTAGAATAACCCATTTGAAGGAGTATTTCGAATTACCAGTCGCCCTGTATTACGTAGATTTTTAGTGTGCGAGTAAAGTGAAAGAGGGGAACGTTTCAACACAGACCCTGTAAGCCTAAAGAGAGGCCCCAGCAAATATTATAATGTCTGTAAATAGACAAGACAGTATTAAAAAAAAGTGATCTGGCGAACGAGCTATTTATTGTTATGAATGATTTTGTAATGCATTTTGTACCCAATAAGAAGCAAGCACGTCATGAAATAGCCACCGCTTTTCGCTGATCGGCGGAACTTTCGTGAAGTCGGTGGTAATTAATACACTATGCAATTGATTGGTTTTTAATTTCATTCGATTTGCGAAATAAAATTCGAAATAATTAGTAGGTAATCAAAAATCATTTAGCACAGACTTGGTAACTCGTTATTTATTTAAATGGCATTACTTTCGTTTGCGGAAAGTAATGCCACTAGTTCAACCAACAACGTGGCAAGAAACCACTAACTAAAAAGCTGACATCACGCAAACGAAGTTGTCAGTTGTTAGAATCAGTATTTATGTCAAATGTGTAGTCGTTTTGGTATAATTCAGGAACAAACTTTCAATTATCCATATACATACAAATTTAGATTGTTTAACTAAAAGCCATTTTAATATGTTAACATTTTGAGCCAAAAACTTAAAGTAACAGACTTTGCTAATATTAGAGCTTTATATATTTTCCTTTTTGTTTTATTGTTTCTTGTGTGTACGAACAAATTATCTTAATTTGCCACATCAAGATGAACATGAAGACTATAGCGGTGCTTTGTTTAAGTAAGTAAAACGTTCGTTGTATCTATACTTCTTTATTAAATTAGTGACTCTGTAAGCTATAGATCGCGTGATAAGTATTCATAAGCTTAAGAAATAAAAATACCTCGATGCAATGATGATATTTCTGGAAATAGAAACGACAGAAAAGTTCTAACTACCGAATCTGCACACTAAATTTCCCTAAGATTGGTTGAGAAATGCGAGCTGCAGAGGAAAACATCCGGACATACGAAAGTGAGACCGAGAGAGAGTCAATAAATGCTTATGATAATTATTAACTAACCGCTTATTGCATTGCTTATACACGTAGTATAATATAAATATTGTGTTCCAGTGTTTCTGTTTGTGATTGGGCTAGTGGTAGCGAGCCCACGCCCGTGCGGCTGCAGACCTACCTTCGAATTTTGCGCCAACGACTACACCACGTACCACAGCATATGCGAGTACAAGTGCCTAAATCCCACCATCCAGTACCAGGACTGGTTTATACTGTACCGCGGACCTTGCTATTATGAGCCAACGACTACAACAAGAACGACTACAACAAGAACAACAACAACAAGTGAGAAGCCCGGCTGGGGTGTTTAATTGATGTTATTTTATCGACATACGACACTTACATGATGTTATGAGGATAGCGAACGTAGCGAGATAGGGAACGTAGTTCCTATTTCCTTCCCTGGATATCATAGAAAATATTTTCATAGAATTTAGTGTAAATTGACTATAAATATGACCATAAATTGTTTGTCATTTCGATTTTTCAAGAAGTATCATAACTAGGAATTTGTTTTTCTCCACTAACTCTTAATCGTGTATTCTCTAATGTCATAAAATCTAAATTATCAAACAAAGGGGCACATAAATGGTTAATATACATCAACTCATTACCCATTATTGGGCGTTCGCTGCCGTCATCTGTTAAAAAAAACTGTTTCGTCATATGTTACGGCGTGCTATATTATTGTGTTGCAGAGACTCCGGAGATCGGACCGTGCGGCTGCAAATCGGACTACGTGTTTTGTTACAACGACTTCAGAACTTACCACAGCATCTGCGAATACAAGTGCAAAAATCCCTCCACCCCTTTCAATAAGGGGTATGTTAGGTACAACGGGCCTTGCGGCTCGAAGGTAGAGACTACAACTGAGAATGTCGACTCTCAAACCAATGCAAATAATGTAAATGGTTAACTCAGTATACTTCATAGATATAATACAGTCATTATATGTTTTCAGACAAACAAATTAATATAGTTTTCAAACCTGTGTGACGTGATACGTCTAGGTGTACTGTTTAAAATGCACCACTCTCCCCCCCCCTCCACCTGACGCTCGACCCCCCCCCACCTTGAAATGTGTCCCCGTTGGTAGTTTTTTGGCATTCTCACGAAAACTATAATAGATATCAAAAAAGTGTCAAGGACAGAATTAATCCTCATTAAATTTAGAACAAAAATGGTCTTATGTGTTTTATTATAAGTTGGACGGTATTCAAGCTATAAGTACTTATATAACCTTAAAATAACAAAATAACCATACTAGTATGACGAAATGCAGAATATCTTCAAAACGGCTAGACCGATTTTAATAAAATATACCTAAAAAATCACCGCAGTGAAGCCAGCTATCAAACAAAAGAAACTACATCAAAATCGGTTCATCCGTTTCGGCGTTACGAAGTCACAGGTAAACACAGAAATACAAATTTTTTTCAACTGCACCCAATAATTTTGTAAACCGATTAATTTTGATCAATTATTTTTATGGGATCATGTCCCTTGAAGTTTTAGCTTTACGAAAAGTTAAAAAACATGGAAAACGGCCCAGTATTTTTCAAATTATCGGCATTTTCCCGATTTGTGAGTGGTTTCGTGTTATCACGCGCACGAGTTGCCCTTGACCCCTATAAAACGGGGGGTAGGGGAGGGGTTGTTATCAGTCACTTATCAGAAGTTGACCGGTACACATATCCGCATATTTTCCCGTAAAGAAGACCTGTGAAAAATGGAAACCACTGAAGCTGAAGTCCGCCAAGTCGTCCAGCTCAGCTCCTGCAAGAGGGGCGTAGCCAACGTTCAGTAGCTGCCACGCTGAATTTAAGTCAATCTACAGTTTGCAGAGTTTACCAGAGGTTCCAACGGACTGGATCCTTTACTTCAAGACCAAGAAGCGGCCGCAAAAAGTGTACATCAGAGAGGGACGACCGCTTCATTGTCACAACATCTCTCCGAGATCGACACCTGACAAGCGTTGCCATCCAGCAGCGTCTGCGTGAGATACGAGGAGTGGCTGCCAGTGAGTGGACAATAAGAAGAAGACTTAAGAAAGCGAACTTGACACCCAGGAGGCCTGCAACGGGGCCCAGATTGCTGGCGCGACACCGTACAGCCCGAAGAGAGTTTGCAGAAAATCATATGGACTGCACCATTGAGCAATGGACCCCAGTTCTCTTCTCGGACGTGTGCAGAATATGCTTGAATGGATGTGACCGAAGAGGAAGAGTCTACAGAAGGCCAGAAGAACGGTTCGCCCAATGTTGCTTCTCCGAAAGGGTCGCCTATGGCGGTGGATCCGTGATGTTCTGGGACGACGTTTCCTACGACGCGCGAACAGAGCTGGTTTTCGTGCCTGGCGGGGGCCGTGGCGCGACCCTCCTGGGTGTCAAGTTCGCTTTCTTAAGTCTTCTTCTTATTGTCCACTCACTGGCAGCCACTCCTCGTATCTCACGCAGACGCTGCTGGATGGCAACGCTTGTCAGGTGTCGATCTCGGAGAGATGTTGTGACAATGAAGCGGTCGTCCCTCTCTGATGTACACTTTTTGCGGCCGCTTCTTGGTCTTGAAGTAAAGGATCCAGTCCGTTGGAACCTCTGGTAAACTCTGCAAACTGTAGATTGACTTAAATTCAGCGTGGCAGCTACTGAACGTTGGCTACGCCCCTCTTGCAGGAGCTGAGCTGGACGACTTGGCGGACTTCAGCTTCAGTGGTTTCCATTTTTCACAGGTCTTCTTTACGGGAAAATATGCGGATATGTGTACCGGTCAACTTCTGATAAGTGACTGATAACAACCCCTCCCCTACCCCCCGTTTTATAGGGGTCAAGGGCAACTCGTGCGCGTGATAACACGAAACCACTCACAAATCGGGAAAATGCCGATAATTTGAAAAATACTGGGCCGTTTTCCATGTTTTTTAACTTTTCGTAAAGCTAAAACTTCAAGGGACATGATCCCATAAAAATAATTGATCAAAATTAATCGGTTTATAAAATTATTGGGTGCAGTTGAAAAAAATTTGTATTTCTGTGTTTACCTGTGACTTCGTAACGCCGAAACGGATGAACCGATTTTGATGTAGTTTCTTTTGTTTGATAGCTGGCTTCACTGCGGTGATTTTTTAGGTATATTTTATTAAAATCGGTCTAGCCGTTTTGAAGATATTCTGCATTTCGTCATACTAGTATGGTTATTTTGTTATTTTAAGGTTATACAAGTACTTATAGCTTGAATACCGTCCAACTTATAATAAAACACATAAGACCATTTTTGTTCTAAATTTAATGAGGATTAATTCTGTCCTTGACACTTTTTTGATATCTATTATAGTTTTCGTGAGAATGCCAAAAAACTACCAACGGGGACACATTTCAAGGTGGGGGGGGGGGTCGAGCGTCAGGTGGAGGGGGGGGGAGAGTGGTGAATTTTAAACAGTACACCTAGATGTATCACGTCACACAGGTTTGAAAACTATATTAATTTGTTTCATTTTCCCATACATTGATTACATAGAATGACTCAATTAATAAGGACTGGCCCAATACTGCACAAGAGAGAAAAAGATGGCATCAAGAGCTTGAGGAGGCATTTACTCGTACTCCTAACCAAATTAATTATATACTTATACTTAGTTATAAATACTAGTTTAAGTGTACAAAATTAAACTCTAAACTCAGACTACTACATTTTAGTAGTAGTAGTACTCGTAAACTCTTTATTATACAAAAAGACATATTAAAAATAACATACAATTAGCAAGAAGCTTTAACATAGGTACAATTAGCATTTTATAACTTGATATGTTAATTTAATTTTCGTTTATGGAATAAATGGGCTTTTTATAAGCATAGGATTAAGCCGTCCTTCATCCGAGGAGATAACTTGCTGTACTTATCTCAAAAATCACAAATTACAACATTTATACAGGGCGGTAAAAAGGTTCAGCGAAACATTATTAAATAAACTATTCCACGCTTGGTTTGTTTTTATTTAAAAATTATCTGTGTTCTTTATTATGTAATTTATTCCTGTATGTATGTCTAAATCTGCAGCTTTCCATACATTATGGAAACCTACCCGGATTAGGTAGGACAGTTTTTTAAATACGACTATTAGGGACGGATCAACGTACTTACATTGCGTCGAACGAACCAGTGTTGCATGTATTGCAAATAAAATGTATTGCAAAGGAAATGTGAGAATGAAAGGAATAAATATAAAGATTTTTTTTTTACTTTTTAATCGCATTAAAATCGTTTGGTAGCTTGGTAGTAAAGGTAACACATACTATATAGGAATATTAGTTAACATCTTTCCTTATCGTAGTTTACCTAAATTTGGACAAAACATTTCTGACAATTGCTTCTGGTACGCAAGGGCATCTTATTATTAATTAATCTTATCTGTAGTACTTTAGTGTAGTTAAAAGTTGTTAATAGTATTATTTGTAATTTTATTTATAATTTTGCCTTCTTACTACCAAACCCCTTGCGTTAAGTTAGTGCTTTGCCAATTTCAACCACGCAAGGATGACGGCTTACACGGCCCGTAATAGAGTACTGACCAACCTGTAACACCAGGGTTCACGCACTCGAACTCGCAAATACTGTGATAAGTCTTATGGTCGAAGCCGGCGCAAAATTCCTTTTGTGGTTGACATCCGCATAGTTTAGATGTTCGAAGGTGATGCCCTACTGGCGGAATCTCGCCGGCCGCCGCCATCCCCAAAAAGGCCACTGGAACAAAAATATCAGTGTGAAAATGACTTCTTGCAAAGTACAGCGTGATTCGGAGCGGCAATGTAGCGAGCATGATGGGCTTTGCGTCTAAAAATTGAGGGGAAAGCTTTTAGAATAAGCTAAGATTTTTTCTTCCGGTTATTTTTAAATGTTTGGATTTTGTGAAGCGCTGGTGACCTAGCGGTAAGAGCGTGTGACTTTCAATCCGGAGGTCGCAGGTTCAAACCCTGGCTCGTACCAATGAGCTTTTCGGAACTTATGTACGAAATAGAAAAATATCAGTTGATATTTACCAGTTGCTTTTCCAGAGGATACCGGGCTAATCCCAATAAGGCCTAGTAAGGGTTGGAAGGTCAGATGGCAGTCACTTCCGTAAAAACTAGTGCCTACGTCAATTCTTGGGTTTAGTTGTCAAGCGGACCCTAGGCTCCAATGAGCCGTGGCAAAATACCGGGATAACGCGAGGAAGAAGAGTTTGGATTTTGTGTATTAGACGTGTGAAAATGGCATAGAATGTTTCGGTACACTCGCAAAATTTCAATTAGTACGGCTATCACCAGTTTTGACATTGACAAAATACGCTCGCGTCTACGTAAAATATACACTCTATACATCTCGCTTGCACTAATATGCGAGTACGAGCGAGATGCATAGAATGTAAGTTACTTAGACGCGAGCATATCTGTCAATGTCAAAACTGGTGGTAGAGTCTGGCTACTAAAAAATTACCACAATTTTTGGCGGGAAATTCGAAAAATCTTGGGCTGGTCACACTTTGTGTAGTAGGAATTATAGTTTTGATACTAGACAATATTTTTAATATTCTGTGCACAAGTAAGGTACCTAAGGAAATAAGTTAAACCTGAACCTCACTCAGTATAGAAATTATTAATATTATTTAAAATAAACCCCTTATAAACCTCAAACAATTTGAATGAATGACATAAATTGACAACTGACTTTTGGCTTTTTTTTTAATCATAGACAATTGGTGATACAACAACGAAATATCTGTCAACAAATTTTGGCTAGCTACTCTAGTAGTGGTTCAGGTAATAGGTACTATCCCCATAGTCTAATACACAGGTGTTTCAAAACCTTCTTTGTAAAGTTAGAACTTGCTTTGGTATGTACATGTACAACCTATATGAATGATTTTAATTTTTTAAGCAATCAACAATAAGAAATGCAGACAATTATAGCAACTGTTTATACGACAACGGTTTCACTCGCTTGAAAAATTATGTCTCACGAGAAAGTTCAATGAAAGGAATAAACTTCAAACTTTCGTTAAGTGAAGAATTTCGACAAAAATACTGTGTAATCCATAAAATCAGACGGAAGCATAAAAAAATGTTACTTTATTTAAAAACTTACCAAACACTCCTAACAGCAGCACTATGGTTTTCATGATCAGCTCTAGAACTCTCAAGAGTGGCTCACAAAAAATATTCTGCCTTTTTATAGCAATGCGCGTGACCAGTATAATTCACATACAAGGACATTTATGCAGATTAAAAAAATAACATAAAATTATTAATACAATTTATTGTTTTAATAATTGCCTACAATAATATGTTCAGGTTTCGTTAAATCGATTCGATTTAACACAACTCTTGTCCCTAACTACTTATCGTACATAGGAACCGTAGCAGCAGGAAACGGGGGGATGTCGCTGATAATTTCTATAAAATAAGTGACAGTGGAACGTTTTCTTAGCAACAGTAATGTAACTACAGCAATGCAATTTATTAAGGAAAATCAAAGTGATATAAAGCTGGTCAAGCAAATATTGTCAGGAGAAAAAGGCGCGAAATTCAAATTTTATTTGGACGATAACTCTTCGCGCCTACATTTTTTAAATGTGCCGCCTTTTTCTAGTGACTAGATTTGCTTGGCCCGCAAAAAAACACATTCTAGAAATAAGTTACGGCAAATAGGTAACAATTATGAATCTAATCCGATCATTTATATTCTTCTGCTTTCATAAGTAATAGTTACTGATTTTTTCAATTAAAAGACATGTCAAGATCGCTTACCTTCTTTCAAGTTCTTTCTAATGCTAAAAAAAACGAACTATAAAGGCCGTTCAGATCTGGGGCTCATACCAGAGTCATACCATTGCATGATTGCTTTGGACAGCGGAGAGCGGTAGATCTGGAGTCTGGATGCACCTTTAAGGTTCAGAGAGCGGAGTTTTTGAAAAAACGTAGCAATTTTTTAGATCACGATACGATTTCCAAAAATGTAATTACTAATTAGCAATCGCGAGGCATCTCTCTACGGATGTTATCGATTGAAATCCTGATTTTTTGACTTTCGCTCGATAAAAACAGTTACGAATTTAGGTCTAAATAGGACTAAAAACAGAATATAATATTTAAGAGGGGCTCCCATACAACCAACGTGATTTTATTAACGTTTTTTACGTCGGAAGCCTTCGTGCGCGAGTCCGACTCGTACTTGGCCGGTTTTTTAAATTTTAACTTAATAAAATGAAAATTAATAAGATAATACCTGCGATCGCGGGAACGCAGATCTATTTCGCTCCGTGATAGTGAGAGAATCCGAAATATCGAGGCCATAAGGACCGGTGTCCTCGGGCATCAGGCGTGTTTGGGAATGCCGAAGCATCCCTCAGGCGTTCTCAGGCTTGCCAAGGTGTCTTACACATGCTGGGGCGGGCGTTATAAGTTTTTCTGGGCACCTCTGTAAATTGGCATGCTTGAGGACGCCTCCGCAATATGCCGAAGTACCCCCTTGCCGTGCGATGCCCATAGTCGGCGCCGGACCTTAATGGAAGGTCGTTAAGACAATAGTAAAAATGAAAAACATTCGGAATACTTTAAGATTTTCTTGATGTCTTTTGAAGTGCATTCTTAAAAACTAAATAGTTTATCCAGTTTTTTTGTGATAGGGGTGTTTAGGTAGGTTTGCTAATTTAACGCACCTACAGTTCGTCGAACGTACCGGCAAAATACTTAAAAATATCTGAACATTTTGGACAGAGGCGTGTTCTGATATATATGAGTACTTTGACTGCATAGTTAATTATATCTAATAGCGACATTGGCTAGGTACTTAAAGTGTGCAACTGCATCTGCAGAACTGGCAACCTAAACCTTCTTCTTTAAGTGCCTTCTCCATCCCGGAGGTTGGCGACCTAAACCTAACCTAAATAAATACAGACATTTTGACTAAGTATCAGTATTTTTGTTTGACTGATTGTTTTAGGTAGATTTTACTTATAAAACAACATGTAGGGAGGGAGCGTGTTCCGTACGAATGGACATAGGCTACTTTATTTTCCATAGAAGTCCACCCCCCGAGTTAAAGATCGAATCCAATGTATCAAATATGAGAACTACAAGAACCCAATAATCAAAGGCATACCAAATGAATTAATTTGTGATTCCTCCATTTATTGAGAATCCCATCAATTTGATAACAATCGAACCAACCACGGAATACATTGTTACTAATATAGTGTTACTAATATAAGCAACTTTTCAAAATTGGAGCTATTTGGAAAATTCTTTGTAGTTTTAATCGAGAAATCAGGGAAGATCTCTTTAGGGTCATAGGGTCATTCATCGATAAAAAGTGGCCTTCCATAGGGAGACAATGGAGAGTGACAGAGAAGTCTATATCCATTGTTAATTTTATTGAAATACAGGTAAATGGTGTCAATAAAAGAAAATAAATAAGTATATTAACTTTTTAATTGTATTAAACTCTTTTAGTAGCTACTTAGTAACGGTAACACAAATAGTATGTAGGAACAGTAAAAAACATTTTGCCTATAGACAAAACTTTTTTCACCACATATTTGCGACTCCAATCGTGCGAAAAGATTAAGGAGTTTTCTTTTTTTTTAACTTCCAAATGAGCATAAGTAATATTAAGACATCTTGTTGTAAGAATTTTATTTAAAATTTTGCCTTTCTGCTACCAAAAGAAGCTGTTGGATTGCAGCCACGCTATTTGGACTGTTGGAAGGTTCGTCAGTGGCCACCTTTAGTTCTTTCCCATTTTCAACCCCTTTAGCGTGACTTGCACGGCCCGTAGTTGAGAACTGTCCAGCCCGTTAATCCAGGTCCGTGTACGCATTCAAACTCGCACATGCTGTGATAAGTCTTATGGTCGTAGCTGGAGCAAAATTCCTTTGTTGGTGGACATCCGCATAGTTTAGATTGTAGAAGGTGCCCTGGGGGAGGACTGATCGGTGGCGCCAGTCCTAGCATGTGCCCTGAGGGATAAAGAGAGAGAGGATCAGGAGGAGGATAGACTAAGGCCACCGCCAGTCCTAGAAGGGTCACTGGAACAAGAATATCAGTGTGAATATGTATTGTATTGTAGCACAGGCCATGTTTTCCGTTTTCCGCAACTCGACGACTATTCGAGAAGGCATTTTTAAATTTGCCGCCTTCTTCTACTAAAACCGCTTTGTTAGTAGAAAAGTCGGTCTGAGTATATTATAAGAATTATTTAGTTAAGAAAAATTCACAATAATCATTTAAAAAGAAACGAAAAAGTCAAACGAAGAGGCATAGCTAAAGCTATGGTCAATAATGTAATGTGTTTTTTGTAAGTGAAAATGAATTTGCTTGAACAATGTTTGCCATATTTCACGCCTGAAACACAGGGAATCCTAGTTCAGGCACATGTATATAAACTATCACTATTTTTAAGTTTTGTTTTATATGAATGTAACCATGAAATACGTGTTTTTTGAATAAATTATGTTTATGTTTATACATCAAATTGCTTAGTCATACTCTGTGAAATGTTAATATCCAGATACAAAAATGGGTACTCCGTTTGTATGGAGAAGCAATCGTCCCCTTTTCTCTTATAAACTTACCCAACATTCCTAACAGCACCACTACAATCTTCATGATCAGCTCGACTACTATCAAAGTGGCACACAAAAAATGTTCTGCCGTCTTATAACTTATGACAATACACGTGATCCATGTCATGTCAAATTTACCTATAGGTAGGGATATTTATGCAGATTAGATAACACAAAGTTATTAAGCACAATTTATTGTTTTAATAATTGCCTGTAATATGTTCAGGTTTTGTTTAATCGATTCGATTTAACACAACGCGACTCTGATCCTATTTACTGTTAATACAGTAAAATTATACATTTTGCGTTTGCGTCAAATCCGGTAGTTCTGATTTTTTGCAGACTTGTTTATGATGTTGGCCCAATGAATAATCCAAGTTTGTGACCTCGAGCGCCGAATATTTATTTTCCATAAAACAATATATGAATGCCTATTTTGAAAAAAATATTTTTGTTATGGAAAATAAATATTTTGTAGAACGTGGCGGTGATGAATTCCATATAAATTACCTACCTAACCCTTATATTATTCCTAAGAACTGATGTAAAATTATAAAATTTTGAAAGGCTTTATCTCGGAAAATATTAGATGTACAGAGACAATTCTAGTGTCTTATTGTAGCAAATTTAGTCTACTTTAAAAACGCCCTATTAGGAAGTTACCACCAAAAACTAGTACTTTAGGGTTATAATCGCCCAAATCTAAAAAAACTTGCGGTTTATTCGATTTTTGACAAAGTTGCGTTCGGCGCTCGAAGTCACAAACTGGATTATTCATTGGGCCAACATCATAAACAAGTCTGCAAAAAATCAGAACTACCGGATTTGACGCAAAAGAGCCAGGTTACAAAATTCGACCAAGTTACTGGATTATGTAGGTAGCTGCAGAAAACGAGAGATGTGGCTGATAAGTGATAATTTCGTCGATAAAATAAGTGACGAAATGGAACGTCTTAATAGCCACAGTAATGTGGATACGACAGCAATCCAATTTATAAAGGAAACGACGGTGATACCTCGTGTTTTGCGTTGCAATTAATTCATGCATTCGCAATCAGAATGTAACTTTAACACGTTCGCGGACGCGGATTGCATAGCATCCGTTTTTGCACTACTCCTGCGGGCGCAGCACGGTTCCATTTTTATCTACTATTACTATGCGCGTCCCTTTCGCACTCACATACTTGTTAGAACGTGACAGGCATGGTAACAAGGGATAAAAACGCGACCGTGTTACGCCGCCAGGTGACGCGCATGCTATAGCATCCGTTATTCGTTTTAAATTTCTGCATTGAAATACTTATCAATCCGCTTTACCACAGTATAATATTATTCACCAACTTTTCCTCTACCAGTCACCAGATTCAAAGTTTGCATACTGTCATTTTACATAGTTTTATCGAAGTTAAAAATTATCCTGTGACGTCTCCAATTGGGCCCCCCTTTCTGTGACGCACATGCTATATAGCATTCGTGTGTCCAAATGGTGTGACTGAGCGTCCGCGAACGTGTTAAGGCGCGTCCAGATACAACAATACACAATACAATACAATACAACAACAACAACAACAACAATACAATACGCCGCGTACAATAGGTCGCTCGCGCTGGGGCTCATACCACTGAACGCTCGCTCTGGACAGCTGGGTAGATCTGGACGCGGTTCTCTTATTTATCGCCGAAAATGGTATGGCCGATTATAACTTCCCAACTCACGTTTGGCGGAATTTCATTTCGCCGAATTTTCATTTCCCAACTTATCAAATGGTTTTTTTTTATTTGCCAACCGCACAGTTACCAACTAAACGTTTGGTCTGTGTTTTATAATGCCTATTTTCAAAATGCCAACTTTCATGTCGTAGAATGTTTTAGTTGGCATAATATACACTTAGTTGTTTATTGTCTACCATTTGTTTCATTTGGTCAGACTGTGCCAAAGGGGGGCCTTTTGTAGGAATAACTTTACTCTAAAATCAAAAATGGCCGAGATATTTGACACGAAAGTTGGGATATTTGACCCGAAAGTTGCTGTGATGTAATTACGTTTTTTAGGTTGTTGAAAAAAAAAATAACCTCGAAGACTAAGGCGGGAGCAAAGCTCCCGCCTTAGTCTTCTAACCTAACCATATCCAAGTCGGTTCTGCCCAGGAAGGTCTTGCTCGCTCGCTTCGCTCGCTCGCTGCCACTGGCTTCAAATATTAAAATATACATTATAAAAAGTCGAACAACTCGGCCATTTTTGATTTTTTGGTATGTATCTTTTTCCTATTTGTAACTTGCCTAATGTATGAAAAGCGAACTGTAGCTTCAACGAAACGTTACTCGTCCAAGAGTTGTTCGACCAAGTGAAAGATTTGAGAAATGATAAGTCTCCCAAATGTTTAGAGGCGTTATAATAATCTGCTTTATAATAATTCTACCAATTGAAACGTTGTCACACAAAAATTTGCTAATCGTTAGTTGTCAAAGTGAAACGTCGGCGAAATGTTGGTTGGCAAATGAAATTCCGCCAAAAATAGTTCTGCGAAAAGGCAGAACACCCTGGACGCACATAAGGCCTAAGGCCCGGCGGCCTCAAGCATGCCGAGGTGGGCTTGGGAAAGCCGAGGCACCTCTATGGCTTCTCAGGCTTACCAAGGTGTCTAAGACATGCCGGAGCTTTCTTAGCATTTCTGGATTTTTCTTAGTATGTCTAACGCTACGTCTTACGTAGGCGAACAACGCGCGAACGCGGCGCGGCGAAATCAATCCTTTGATGCCCATAGAAGTGTCCTACGTAAGCGATCTCGTTGCGAACGCGGTGCGGCGCGATTTGCACGCGAATGTCAGGCGGCGCGGCGGCGGCCGCTTTCGCCGCGCCGCGCCGCGCCGCGTTCGCGCGTTGTTCGCCTACGTAAGACGTAGCGTAAGATCGCCTGTAGGTAGAATGCCTCGCTCGACATTCCCAAGCACACCTCGGTATGGCTGAGGACTTCTCGGCAATATGCCAAAGGATCCCTTGCCGTGCCATCAGTCGGCGCCGGATCTTGATAGAAGGTCGTTAAGACAGAAATAAAAATGTTAAACATTCGGTATACTCGGGAGTATTCCGTATTAAGATTTTCGTAAAACATGAATAAAAAAGTTTATCTAGTTTTTATGTCGTACAAACTTTATTTACTTTTCGTAGAAAATTTTATAATAGTCCTTGCGCGATAACATTTGACTGCCTGCATGTGTTCCTCATGTGGCTCAAAAACGAAATCGTTATTTAAAAAATGGCGGTGTTTAAATTAAACTTTCTAAGTAATGGCTAGGAGGCCGAAGACCAACCAGAGTGGGGTGCTGAACGCCGAGAACCGTCCTATGAGACCATACTTATTAAGTCGTTTGGGCTGGTAGCCTTACTATAAGCGAGATGTGAAGCCGAAAGAAACTTCCCTAAAAAGAAGCAAAGAAGCCAAACCACATGGTGATCCTAGTGGACGAAATCTATCAATATAACCGGAACTAATATGACAGTTTCCCATTACTGTATCCTAAATGGCTCCATGCACAATCTATTAATAAATTAAAAACATAGTCAACATGGTTACGTGAGTTTGAAGAACGATTTGCCTTTATATTTTATGGGCATGTGTAATGTTGTACATTGAAATAAATTGTGTGTAATTCAGATTAGTTACGCAAATTGTTATAAA
Organism: Cydia fagiglandana; assembly: GCF_963556715.1. Lineage (NCBI taxonomy): Eukaryota > Metazoa > Arthropoda > Insecta > Lepidoptera > Tortricidae > Cydia > Cydia fagiglandana. The sequence goes on along the minus strand of NC_085933.1, from coordinate 24,540,666 downwards.
AGACGGATAATATTTTTGCGCGTCGTTTGTGTATCAGTATTTCATCTAATAGCCATGAAGTGTATACTAGCCCTTCTATTGAGTAAGCAAACAGTTGTTTTCCATATAATTACGGTTTTTTACGCATTGCTTTAAGCTACAATGGCAGGGTTTTAAACATCACAATTTATCACAAACGTAATATTTTAATTCTACGAGTATCTCCGTTTCCTCTGCAAAATTTGAATTTTATATTCGTGTTGTGGCCTGGATATACTGTTAATGTTTATGATCCGTACTACTCATAACATAAGACTTATTTTCCAGTGGCTCTGCTAGGGCTAGTGGGGGCGACTCCTGTGCTGCCCCACCACTTCGACCCCCTTTGCGGCTGCATACCGGACCACACGTTCTGCGCCAACGACTTCAGGACCTACACCAGCGTCTGCGAGTACAAATGCAAAAATCCCAACTTCCATGACTGGTATATAATGTACGATGGGCCGTGCAGGCTGACACCACGTGGCTAACCACCAGGAATTCCTGAGGACATAGAAAAAATGATACATTAAATGATTACTGATTGGGCAAAAGTGTTGTTTATTTTTTACTCTTTTGATAATTTGGACATATCAAGTTTTCTATAGTAGTATATGACCCGTTTAAAATTGCATTATAATCGCATAAAATTGCATAATATAAACTTAACAGATTCTAGTATATTTTATTTTATTCTGTAAGGTGTAAGGTTATAAACATACCAAAAAATATTTAGGAGTACTCCGGTCCAGAGTTTCCATATGTGTATTTGGGTTTATGAAAGCTAAAATGCTAAGTGTTCTTGTTAATAAATGTCTACACGAAACTTCTTAATTGCGTCAGTACATGAGCTTAGCGAACAACTGATGCACCGAACTTTTGTGAAGACTGTAAAATACACTTGCTGGAAAAAGATCTTATTTCACGCAGGTGTACTGAAGGGTAAAGGCATATATTGTTTCCGCGGGAGTTATGGCTTGTGAAAAAACGCACGCTTTGGAGCATAGCCTAAAAAAGGGAGAGACAATGTGTAACCATTAACCACGTTTATTCACGTTGCAAAACAGAAGATTGCTACTGTGCTCCATGTACAAAAAGCCTGTGATTTGTGCAATAAATATGTTCCACCCAGTGGCGGATTTGCAGTCTTTGCCGCCCTAGGCCCCAGGCCCTGTAGCCGCCCCTTTCAAGGCACCCATTATTGACTACATTTTGAGTTATTTCTTGTTACCATCAGCGAATTTTTTGTCACAATTTGCCGCCCCTAAATATCTTGCCGCCCTAGGCCCGGGCCTACTGTGCCTTAGGGAAAATCCGCCAATGGTTCCACCGTGCACTGTGTTAAACCGCTGATAGCTTTAAGACGATGCCCAGAATTTTGAGAACTTGTTGAACTTTGGACTTACTAATACCGATAATAATTGGTTGATCCATGCTTACGCTATGGAATGTCTAGCTAGAATCCTAAATGGCGTAACAATTACGGAGCGTGACTGTACATATTGAGGGTGATGTTACTGATGTTTAGTCGGAACTAATGTGACAGGATTCAATTACACCGTCACAATTTCGACCATGTTGCTTCGTGTACCTAATCCATTAAATTAGCAATCTATTAAAAAAAGCTTTTTCGATTTGTTGCGACAATGTATTGAATAGTAATTGCTTGTAAGATTTGTAGGTAATTTATTTTGACAACACCCGTTAGTATAAAAATCAGATTACACTATTTAGCCAGTACTTGAGTTTAACATGAAGACTGTAGTAGCACTTCTTCTGAGTAAGTACAATATTACTAGAGAACATTTTGTAATCTTTTAAATCTCTTTAATTAATCCGTCCGTTCTCTTTTAAGAGGTAAATTTAATCGGGCTTTATTTGTCCGTCTTTCCAAGACCTTGGCAGCTAATCGCCACCACGTGGCCTTCAGTAGTTAATTTTTTAAGATTAAAAAGCATTTTGTTACTAAACAAAACGTTTTTCATGTAGGTCTATCTATAGCTATACCATAGATTTAAATAAATACAGCTTTTATCTGTATCTTTATGTATTTAAATAAAAGTAAACAAAATCTACCCTCAAATGGCTTCTTAAGCCAGTTGAGGGCATGAGGGTAAATGAAAACATTACATCATGATCAAAATAATGTAGGTTAAAATCAGGTCGTTCAGTCTCAGATCCAGGCGGTTTTGTATTTGGTTGGTTAACCAACAAATGCTATAACTACCCGAAAATGTACAAATTGTTTGTTTACTTTTATTCAAATACCTAAAGATACAGAGTATAGGTATACACCTTTATAAAAAAATGTTTCCTTTTTCACAGATCACTTATTTACTCCGTTCACTTATCGACCCGAAATAGTTCTTGGCCCCCCATACGAGTTGGTACCGACGTGCCCTGTCTTTTGCTTTTAGCTTTTAGTATTTTTAGCTATATCAACATTGGAATTCCTTTTTTCCATATAATCATTCCTTTCCAGTGGCCCTGCTAAGCGTAGTGGCGGCGGAGCCTGAGCCTGAGCCCGAGCCTGAGCCAGTTGATGCTGAGTACCCCAACGGTTTCTGCGGCTGCATGCCTGACTACACGTTCTGTGCCAACGACATGAAGACCTACACCAGCATATGCCAGTACGAATGCTATCATCCCAACTTCCACGACTGGTACATTCTGAACGACGGGCCGTGTCACGCTATTAATGGTTAATGCCAAGCCAACGCTGTTTGGTAGTGTGTACATGGAAATTACATATTTGTGCATATTACCTTTGTTTTTGTTTTCATTGATGAAAAATAATGCCTTGTCCGTCGCGCGATTTCTAGAATTTACAATCTGGGTAAAGCTTGTAATATTCTATCGTCGTAAATATACCATGTGTACCGTAACATATTATGATATGTTCGTATAATATCTACCAAGATTGCAATAGAAACTAACAATGTTTTATTTTCTAAGTACTCAAACCCACCGAACTAAATAGAATGGTAAAGTCTACTATCCCCATAGTCGATGTGGTAGTAACAACATTGTGCCAAGTATGACAATAGTTACTTACCACGATGTGCAACGAGGGGGTAAGTAAAATTTTGCTAACGAGGTCTATAGATCCACAACAGCCGCAGGCTGGAGTGAATTATACACCAGAGTTTGCAATGTTTTTTACCCCCGGAGTTAAACAATGGTTTTCATCACACTTGCAAAGAAAAAACTAAATTTTAAGCGATTTTTTTTAATATGGTGACATTTCTGGCATTCGTCCGCCATATTGTCATTTTTTGACTGGTAAGGCATAGAAGGCACGGACCCGTCCGGCATTCAGCCACAATTGAAAATTGAAATAATATAATTTAATGGAATTTAATATTTTTAAACATTAACAAAACAGTTAAAGTATAAGTAAACTTTAGTATTTCAAAAGTAAAACTCATTTGATACCTTTACTTTTAACAAGTATTTTACTTAGAACCTACTTGGTTCATATGAGTTAGTGACATAATTAAAAAAAAATCTATAACTCTCGTGGAAGTAAAGGTCTGTGCACACCGGCTGCGTGTGGGTGACGAGGCCGTACGTGTGCGGCGTTGTAGTATACAGATCCTTATGAGAGACGGCACATCGCTTGCGTGACGTGTGCGTGTGTGGCTCCAACATTTTAGCGCACGCGCACGTGCACGTCACGCACACCAAAGCCTGTGTGCACAGGCCTTACAATGGACTTTAGCTCCCGATGCACATGCGTGAAATAGCACGCTTCGCTTACTGAGCAATTACTAACACAATTATTACTGTGTCGCAAAATCCCTTTTTAGCTTGAATTAGCATTTTAATTTGTTTGCTTTAGAATATTATTTTGTTACAGTAATTAAATTATATGCCTGTTAGGAATTTTGTCACAGTAAATTCAGACCCGACTCTCCGAATTATCTCCGGGTTGCGTCGTGTAATCAATTAAATTAACAATCGAACAATACCTTATTAGGAGTCAGAGCGACAATTTATCGTAAGTACAATATACCTCATTCATTTTTATTTTCCTCATGTTATAAGTGCAATTATTTCTTGTTAGAGTCGTATGTAATTTAGATTATCAATCACCAGTTGCTATAAAATTTGATGAGATGCTATTGCCTTGCGCAGTACTTGAGCTTAACATGAACACTATATTAGCACTTCTTTTGAGTAAGTATAATATTCTTAGATAATATTTCTCTCTTTTTAACGGTAAAACACGGGTTTTAGTTTTTATTTGAATCCGTCCGTCCTTGTAACGTAAATCCAGTCGGTCTTCAGTTGTCCGTCTTTTCAAGACCTTGGCAACTGATGACCACCACGTGGCCTTCAGTGGTCTTTAAATTATTATAGATCAAAGGGTTTTGTTACTAAAGAGACCGTTGTTTAAGGTCTACTATTATACCATAGATTTAAACAAATAATATGCTTTAATTAGGATTAGACCTCCATGAAAAAATTTGACAAATCTATTTCCGTAGACTGTAAAGTAGATCTTAATAGTTTCCGCTACAAGTTTCTACCGCCCCCATCTTGTGGTGTTGACAAAATGTCTCTTGTATTTTTTTAAAGGGGTTTAGGTATTTCATCATTTTCTCCTTTATGATATATAATCATTCTTTCCAGTGGCCCTGTTTGTAGTGGTGGCCGAGCCTGAGCCGGTTGTCAATGACCCTGACTACCCCATCCTATGCAGCTGCATACCCACCCACACTTTCTGCGCCAACGACATGAAAACCTACACCAGTGTGTGCGACTACGGGTGCAAGAATCCCAATGTGGAGGACTGGTACATTCTGTATGACGGGCCGTGCATTGGTCAGCGTCAATAATTGAACGTTACGTGTATCTGTTAGATCTACCAAGATTCCAATAAAAATGAAAAACTTGAGATTAGTTTTATTTTGTTTATTTGGATACCAAACTCGCCCAACTAAACTGCTAAATCATAACCTTCCCGTATCGGGCATTAACAGTGTCCCAAGTAGAGTGCAAGTGTTTTGGAGAATTTTCCCCATTGACTGGAAAATAATCGCAAGCAAGAAGATTTCTCATACAAAACTAAGAGTGTTCTCGAGATCTACACATGTTTCGTGTCCATATTGAGTCGGATACCAAAATAATGGTATGTCTCGTATATTGGTGTCTGAATTTAAACTGTGACGAAATTTAATTCCTGTAATAAAATGATATGCTAAAGTAAGCAAATCATTTACGAAATGTAAGTAATTACCATCTGAAGTAAGAATCACAAACACGTACAGTGTTCTGTGGAGAAATTATAAAATTCTTTACAGCGAGCTACAAAAGTGTATGATGGAATATACGGTGTCTTAACCGCGTTAAGGGTTAAACTGGCAAACTGGTATAACTGTAACACAACTTTTTTTGGCAATCATTAAAATTTGTTCCTATTTGTCTACAGGAAGGCGAGGATTTCACCGTGGTCCCGAACAGCGAGATAGTGGTTTCTCGCACGGCGTTCTCCAACAACTCGTCGTACTACACGCTGAACGGCAGGAAGGTGCAGTTCAAGGAGGTGGGCAAGATGCTCAACTCGCACGGCATCGACCTCGACCACAACCGGTTCCTTATTCTACAGGTAATATATATGACGGCCATGTTGGACCAACAGCGAGATAGTGGTGTCTCGCACGGCCTTCTCCAACCACTCGTCGTACTACACGCTGAACGGCAGAAAGGTGCAGTTCAAGGAGGTGGGCAAGATGCTCAACTCGCACGGCATCGACCTCGACCACAACCGGTACCTTATTCTACAGGTAATATATATTATAGCCATGTTGGACCCACAGCGAGATAGTGGTGTCTCGCACGGCGTTCTCCAACAACTCGTCATACTACACGCTCAACGGCAGGAAGATGCAGTTCAAGGAGGTGAGCAAGATGCTCAACTCGCACGGCATCGATCTCGACCACAACCGGTTCGTTATTCTACAGGTAATGCTCTGATATTATGGCCATGTTTTTCTCGCATCATAAGCCGCAATACGATTACTGCTGGTGCTGGACATTAGGCTCTTCTCAATGACTGGTTGATCTGGTTGTGCGCTGCCATCATTCTACGGCATCTCGACCAGATCGTCGGTCCACCATGTTAGTGCCAAGGGGCATTCCTCTGCTGCGACCTCCGTTGCCCTAATTCGACGGTTCCCTGCGATCTTGATTTAATCCTCCTATTTGTTCTCTTGCCGAGTCCGTATATTTTATGTAAAACAGGAGCGAACGTAGCTTTGCAGAAGAGTTATAATGATTCATATGATCCTGAATATTCTTTTGACATAAGAGTAGGTATGCAATTTTTGCTGCTAGCTGAATGTAATTTAAATTTTGTATTTATCTTTCTTTGTAGGGAGAGGTGGAACAAATCGCGATGATGAAACCTAAAGCTCAAACTGAGCATGAATCAGGGATGTTGGAATATTTGGAGGATATCATCGGGACTTCTAGATATAAGGTAAGTTGTTTTATTTGAATAAATTAAATATGATATAATAGATAATAATATGATTTCATCTTGAATATTGTTTGTCACATACTTGGCATGTTTATATAAATGCTCTTTTGGCACCTTTACATCAAGTATCCGATGCAAATCTTATCTAAATATGGGACCTGAGGTTATCGTAATTTGTATGGATCAGATCTTATCTTGTTTTGATTCTTATCCAGTCGTTTCATTTGAAGTTAAGATCTACAGCCACATCTTATCTTTAGGTGCCGCTAGAACAGCTACTCGTAAAAGTGGAAGAGTTCAGCGAGCTTCGTAAAGAGAAACTGAACCGTGTACGGCTGGTCGAAGCAGAGAAGGCCCAGTTGGAGGCGCCGATGAGGGAGGCCGTGGAACAGATGAACCTCACCAACGTCGTTGTGAGGACTCGGAACACACTGCTGCAGAAATACATGTGAGCTGTACTTCATTTATCCACTAATTATCAAGCAAATGCTCGTAAAAATTGAGTTCAGTGAGCAACCGAGTACAGGTTCAGGTCAAAAAAATCTTAGCTCTAGGTGACATGACACACATTTATATCAAAGGAATCAGTAATCAGTAATAATTTATTGCTTTCATAGGTACGTTAGGTGTCACATTTGGATATTGGACAGCTATGAAACCCTGTCAGGGCACTGCAAAATACAATTGTTCATTTAACTAACTAATAATACTTAGTAATTAACATATTCTTAATAATCAAATCGAGTACCAAATTGAGTCTTCGGGTACTATATTTAAGCCCTAACTGAAACTCATTAATGTTTTCGTGACAACACGCACTGCTGTAAAAATAAATGATGTGTGAGTCGTAGGAGAGAGGCATTAAAACAGCCTAATCTTTTCAAATTCCTCTTGGAATTCCTGGAATATTTTGCTCCAGAACCACTTTAGATTGACCATAGCACTGTGACACGAAAGAAACGGAGTAGGTCTCGTGATTCATCAGGACACTATCATAATTATGCTCTTTGTAATTGTTAAATTGCTTTGTAAATGTAAATGTATACATTTGACTTGATAAAATATTGTAATTTACTGTTTGTGTACAGTCACGAGACGAATAAGCTCATCGAGGGAAAGACGCAGTTGCTGAACGAGTTATTGGCAGCGTTGGCAGAGATAGAGGGAAAAGTGAACACAGCTCAGGAAAATCTCAATGAAAAAACCGCGGTACTCAGCAATGGGACTAAGTAAGTTATTGTTTATCGGCATATGCACACATGTACACAAATAAGACTGCTAAGAATTATGGAGTCGATAAATATTTCGTGGAGTGATTTTTAGACCTAATTATCTATCTATATAGACTCGGGTCTAAAATCACTTTACCGGCAGGCGATGACCGAATTGTCAAACGTTAAACTTTTGACAACCAGAACTATCTCATAATGTACGGGGCCGTACAGCGACATGTACAGTCGCCATCAGATATATCGGAGCGGCCAAGGTGTTCACAATATCTGAACCCGCGCTCTAACGCCTTGACAATAGGGGCGTGTTCAGATATTTGTGAGCACCTTGGCCGCTCCGATATATCTGATGGCGACTGTACTCCAGCTCGAGGCGTAACTTTTTCTTAGACTACACTTATTTTATTCTTCTCTTCTATTTATTCTACCTATAACAGAGATAAATATGTACTTATGTACAGTCCGCATCAGATATATCGTAACACACCTTTGATACCATAGAAATAAGGACGTGTCCCGATATATTTGGCCACTTTGGCCGTCACTACCGGGGGGCACGGCAGTGCCCCCGCCAAGTCGAGCGCGAAGCAAACACTGCCGTACCATCCTTTACTGGAACCATTTCGCCGCATTTTCAGGCCCCTATTTGAGAACCTCTGGATAAGACCAGAACGCAGAAATTTTGGTCATCCAGTAAGCTATAATCACATACTTAAAATCCAAAATTTCAAGTCTGTAAGTCATTTAGTTCCGAAGTTAAGCGAAAGCAAAGTTTCGCATTTATGAAACTCACTCATGATCATCAGAATAGAACTAGTACTTCCCATAAACTCAGAGAGCTGAAATTTGGTACAGAGTTAGGGTTTAATGGCCACATAAAGGGAAAACCTAAAAATATTGCAATATCAGTCACGTTTTAAAGATCTAAGAACGGCATAAGTAAGTTTGTAATCCCATATAAATATATGATATTACAAAGTTACTGTTGCAGTTCCTACAAATAGTAGGTAAAGTAAAGTAAAGGTACACTACGATGTACGATGTGAGTATGAATGAAGATATGTTTAGTTATGATATGTGTATACATAGTATGGGTATGAGTACCCGAAAAGAAGGACTGCCTACAAAAAGAGATGAGATCCCATCAAAAACATTACATGTAAAAAGGTGCAAGTCTCGCAACGCTTTTACTACAAAAAAGTTTTGAGATGTAATGTGAAACCAAGTCGGTTATTTTAATCAGTGCCAGGGGGTTTCTACAAAAAGAAGTGAAATCCCACCAAAAACATTCTGTAAAAAACTAGCCAAGTCTCGATGGAGCTGCTTGTTTATCTCTAAAAAGTAATGAAATCTAGACAAAGTCGTGCCAAGTCTAAGGTTCCTTACTGCGATTTCTTTATTATTATAGTTAATGTTGTGTGACTTGGCCGTTGAAGGGTACACAAGGGTACAAAACCAGGTGCTCCATGACACCATTGCACCAATCTGTCGCCAGAACCGCTACCCATTGACGATGGAAAATTGCCACTTGGAAAACGTTGATTCAATAACCAGTCAATTGTAGGCTTGATAAAGCTGCGTATTTCAATAATACTTAACTATGTATGGGCGAGCTTGAAACAAACACTTCTTTTGGTGCAATGGCAGATTGGTGCAATGGTGTCATGGAGCACCTGGTTTTGTACCCTTGTGTACCCTTCAACGGCCAAGTCACACAACATTAACTATAATAATAAAGAAATCGCAGTAAGGAACCTTAGACTTGGCACGACTTTGTCTAGATTTCATTACTTTTTAGAGATAAACAAGCAGCTCCATCGAGACTTGGCTAGTTTTTTACAGAATGTTTTTGGTGGGATCTATTTGATGCTGTACTATTCTAGGTACAGTACCTAGAAGAGGTAGTAGGAGTAGGGCTACCATGCTACCATGTTATTTTATAATGAAACACTCAATCCGTTGCTTACCGTCATGAATCACAATTCCACTGTGTTAACCAGGAAATACGACGACTTATCGAAGAAGAAGGAGGAGTTCAGTCAGAAGCTGTCAGTGTGCAAGAAGAAAACGGTCACCACGCAGGCGGACATCACGCAAGGGAACAAAAAGAAGAAAAACCTCGAGACACTCATTGAACAGGAGAAAGGGAAACTGATTGAGCTGGAACTGGTGAGTAATGATGGATTTTGGAGTTTGGACCAAATAATTGAATAAATATAATATGTAGTTGACATTTCGATGACCCAATATTACATGGTACTATGTTACATTTTCAAGATAGTTGAAATACGACTTAATGTCGCTATGACAATGTTCAAATTTCAGTTCGATAAAAGTGAAACATAGAACCCTGTAATTTCTTTATATCTAAAGTGCTTCTCTTACATACATATTGCCACAAAGCAAGTTTAAGAGATAATCTCTTGTCAGTTCATTCCTTCCAGTCTTATCTCCCCAATATAAGATTTCATCATCTTACTGTGCATCTGCGAGGTTCTTTGTTTGATCTATTTAGGAAACTTCTCCTTGGCTAACCCTCCCCCGATGCGAATAAATCATAATTAATCTTACATTTCATTTTTAAATACTGCTTCGAACTTTCGATTGTTATTAATGTGCTGACAGACTTGAGTGTTCACTTGTAATGAGCATTCACGCGAACATAAGAACGCCGAATGCTAGGTGTTCTACTTGAGTGAATGTCTATCAGCATTCAGCACATTTATACTCTACATTAGGTACTCCGAAATTCCCTTATGAAAATATACGCCTAGGTTTGTCCTTTGGCTACTGACACCTTCTATAAAAATAACTGATTATTAGGTGCCAGAAAAGAACGCCAAGGAAATAGAAGATTGCGAGAGTCTGCTGGCCAGACATCGGGAGAACAAGGTGAAAGCCGAAGAGGAACTGCAGACGGTCATGGCCAGCGTCAGGTAAGATATACCACCTTATTGCGAAGCCATAAGGTCCACCAATGGTCAGTTGAAATTGTTATTAGTAGGGAACCGACTTCTTAGTGTAGCTGGTAAAAACGTTTTGGCCCACTATTCTTAATATGGCGTTGGTCTTGGATGTCTTATACGATGATATGATGTTTCTGAAGTAAACCAATGTTTATACATTAACGGAGTTTGTACCCCTTTTTGGAAGTAAAAGTCTGAAAAAATGTCTCTAATAGCGTCACTGATTAACTTCTGTAGTTTAAAATATTTTCTATAATTTATTCTATTTCCCATTTAGATCTAAGACGCAAGGCCTCCAAGAAACAAAAGACAAGCTGCAAGCTAAAATGATCGAGCTAAAGCGGATTGTAGACGAAGCGAATAAGGACTTCAAACTGAGGGAATCCGAGCTCAAGATCTACCTCAGCACGGAGACGAAAGAGACGGAGAAGCTGGAGAGAATGAAAGAGAGCTACGAAAAGGCGGCTAGGGACTTGACTGAGAAGAAAAGGTAAGTAGTGACCATAATAACAAAAGACAGGCTGCAAGCGAAGATGATCGAGCAAAAGCGGATCGTCGACGAAGCCAACAAGAACAAGCCTAAATTCATCGTTCGCAGACGTTTCTACTTGTTAGAAATTAAATTAAAATTGGAAATCGTCATCTACAACTAATTATCTTACCAGAAAAAATTATATTGCAGTTTGCAAGAAGAGCTCGCGTCCACGGTACCGACCAATGAGAAGCAACTCACGGACCTCCAGTCGCAGCTACGAAACATGAAACAGGAGGAAACCACTGTGCTCACAGAAGCAAGGACTCTGAGGTAAAGTACGTAGAGCGACGTGAACGTCAGCTGCCGCTCCGTTAGTGGTGAAAGAAACGTTCGCTACCCGATAAGGTTAAAGTAAAAAAGTAGAAACTTTATAAGTTAACATTGAAGATTAAGGGTCTCCCCAAATATATCGACGCGCATTCGGCAAAAGCCGATAGGAAAAAGCTTTATGTCCGCGCAATAAGAGCGAAAAACCGGTCGACGCGTCCGGCGTCGTCGGCCGTCGCGAGCCGAGCCAAACGACGACTTTTTCGCTCTTATTGCGCGGACATAAAGCTTTTTCCTATCGTATTTTGCCGATTCCGCGTCGACATATCTAGGGGAACCCTAACCCCTTTAATCATAAACACGCCACAAACCTTAATTAGCTAATAATCTGTCAATTCGACTTATGTATTTGTAAGAAAGGGATAAAACAAAATTTAACAAAATCAGGCCTGTAAAGTTTTATGAATAAGGTGGTAAATGACTAACGCATTATGCACCTAACTCGGGGATTTATTCATATCTATAGATGTACTTAGTGCATAATTGTTTTCCATCGTATTTTCTCGGAAACGTTCCTATTTGTCATGCTACTCCAGTCAACGTCAGTACTTTTTGTACCGAGACTGACTGAAATAGCAAGACATGTTAGTACTTTTCCGTGAAAATACGATGGAACATAATTATTATGCACTACATCTGTGTATTATTTTTCACCACACCAGCTCGGAAAGGCTTACATTGCACCTCAAAAACTGATAGCAAAGTTGCATTTTATTCACATGTGAGGCAAAGTAAACAAATGCAAATTTTGAGTTGTTTTCTTATGTTTGCTGGTAGAATTGACTTTTAAATGATGATTTTGGATAATAAATATTTAATGACATTCATTTGGATTTGATTTGGTTTGATTTTGTTTAATATTTCACATTTAATATTTGCTTCGGGCTGGTGTGGTGAAAAATTTTGTGTTTCATTTGGGGGCAAATTTTGTTTAACCCTCGTGCTTTGAAACCCTCTCAACGCTCAAGATTCCATTATTCGAACCACTCGCTACGCTCGTGGTTCAATTTTGGAATCTTTCGCTTGCTCGGGTATCAAGATTAGCACGAGCGGTTAAACAACAACTTTGCCCCCTTGTAAAACAAATAACTATTTCAGAGCTCAGCTAGAAGAATCTCGAGCGGCGCTGAACGCGAATCGCTCGCGCGGCAGAGTGCTGGACTCGCTTATGAACGAGAAGAAAAAGGGCAAAATGCCTGGCATCTTTGGAAGGCTTGTAAGTACATTTGTTAAATCGAGAAGTACCTACTTAAATTTAGAATTGTGCATGTAGACAATTTGTTCCTTTGATCTAGTAAAATCCTTCTAAATTTGTATCCATAAGGAAGTACTCATTGTTCAAGATACTAAGCAAGCTAAGATACAGCATCCGGCTTGCGATTTTATAATCTCATGCGTGTAGCTGCCAAAATAATACAATTAAAATTGTGACTTTGAAATAAAAAAAAATTGGATAATCAACCAGTTACAAATGCCGCTTCGAGTTTCAGATATAATATTAACAGTTTGTTTTCTTCTGTACCGCGATAATCCAGAGCATTTGAGTAACAAATTGTTCTTCCCCAGGGCGACTTAGGAGGCATCGATCCAAAATACGACGTAGCCATATCCACTTGCTGCGGTCCATTAGACAACATCGTAGTGGACACGGTGAAGACTGCTCAAGCTGCACTTGACCACCTGCGCCGTCATGACATCGGCCGCGCCACCTGCATCACGCTCGAGAAAATACAACATCTCGACTATCAGACCAAGAAAACATTGTAAGTACTTTTACTTGCTGCAACACTGCACCGATTTCTTTTTCATTAGCGTCCGTATATGGTGTGTAAGGCCTTATACGGACGACATGATATCGACAAGCAAAAGGCCATAACATTATAGTCATTGAACTCAGTTGAACCTGTATGTACGTATATAGAGCATAATTAATTGTATGATTGATTTTACTTTGAATACATTAAAGTATACAACAATACAAATACTTACTTACTGGTATCTTAGGATGGTATTCCATCTGTCCAATATCTTAGTCCAATATGTATTTGCGTCTCACATTTTGCTTAATGAGAGAGTGAGAGGCAATGCTCATTGTGCAAAGAAATTGGAAAGAAAGAAATGTGGTGGAATACCACCCTTACCTAAAGTCTATTTCAATAGAACTTGCTAACTATGTAAACAAACAACGTAACTTTGTTTTATCACTGTTTCTCTTTGAATTTTCACACCACCTCATCAAATACCATTGAAACCATACACATATGCACTATTGAAACGGTCCGTTCCGTAAAATACATAAATATATAACTGTATCTTGGATATTTAATTAAAAGTTTAAAATGGTTTCATAAGTTAGGTTATTAGGACCTGATGGAATGGCGGTTTTGTTTCTTTTAAATTCTACAATTGTCTATGATGGGTAGTGTTGTGACTAAAGTTTGTAATATAAACCCGCTACACACTACCCAATCCACGCTCTGTACCTATCGCCACGGTTATAAAATACATCAATAAATCATTCTTAAGTACTAATTTGTCTTCTGGTCGTGATTAAACAAATTAAAAATAAGTAACTACTTGTTTTTTACTTTTGGTATTTTATTATTCGATATGGTTTGACATTAGTAAAGTAGTAAGTAGGAGTCTTGCCCATCACTAGTAAATTGATCATACAGAGACAATTTCAATATGGCGGTTTGTTTACATAGTTAGCAAGTTCTATTGAAATAGACTTTATAAATTAAATTTTTCCGTGTTATTATTTCAGCCCAGAAAACGTACCTCGTCTCTTCGACCTGATCACAGTACGCGACGAACGCATGCTACCAGCATTCTACTTCGCGCTCCGTGACACACTCGTAGCGGACAGTCTCGACCAGGCGCGGCGCATCGCGTACGGCCGACAAAGACACCGTGTCGTCACTCTGGCTGGCGAGGTTATCGAGATATCCGGTGAGTGGTCTAACCTATAGGGACCGTGTAAAAACACTGCACAGAACACAAGCTTGGCCCTCTAAGCGAAAAACGAAATTTCGTGTAAAAGCACTGCACAGAACACAAGCTTAGAGGGCCTACAGCGAAAAACGAAATTTTATTATCTTCTTCACTATCGCTCTTCCATATTTGTGCGATAAAAAGGGAAATAAGGAAATCCCTGTTTATTGCCGCGAAATGTAAATGTTAAGTTTATGTTATCGATGTAGGCCATAAGTTGGCAGACGCGCACGGTTCCTATACCCATAAAATATCAAAAGCCTGCTAGCGACTATGATAGGTATTGTCATTGGATATTGTAGATGGTCCTTAGTCCGCCCGGCATTTATATTCAAAATGATCTCCACACAGGTACCATGTCGGGAGGCGGTCGAACCATGTCTCGAGGTCGCATGGGCAGCTCGGTCCAGCAGGACACAAACGAACAGGACCCCAGGGTTCTGAAGGCTAATGAGGAACGGCTGGCTGCGCTTGAAGAGAGGTAAGCATTTTACATATTACATACATACATACATAATATAGGACATTCTTACACAGATTGACTAAGTCCCATAGTAAGCTCAAGAAGGCTTGTGTTGTGGGTACTCAGACAACGATATATATATAATATAAATATCTACTTAAATACATAGAAAACAACCATGAGTCAGGAACAAATATCTGTGTCATCTCACAAATAAATGCCCTTACTTGGGATTCGAACCCAGGACCATCGGCTTCACAGGCAGGGTCACTAGGCCAGACTGGTCGTTAAAATTTTACTTTTATATGTTCTTCGACTGTATAGCTTGATACTTTCTACAACAACTGGCTGGAACATGCAAATAATCGGGCGTTATGGAAAACCAAATTGAAAGAAAGAAAAATAGCTTCGCATTTTTACATACATACATACTTTAGATACCTAGCTAACGTTAAAAAAACACATATGGTGTACTACACAATTATACATATTATATACCATGATTTGTCCCCGCCCGACATGACCGCCGCTATACATGAGGCGGGAGAGATGGGAGTGAAACCAAATTTCATTAGACATACTTCCTTCTCCTTTACTTGGCTCATATAACTTTTCTTTGGTCTGCCCTCTCTCTCCATGTAGCATGTGGCATGTAGGGGCCGTGTCGTACCACTAAAGGGCTGGCTTCGGACCGACCAAGGTGGAGACTAGTGATGTGACGAGTCCACTTTTTTTCAATTCGAATCATTCGAATTGATTCGGCCACTGATCCGAGTTGAAATTCGAGTTGACTCGACTCGACGGTTTGCGTGGTTCGCGACAAGGTCACGGGCCGCGCGCCGCCAACTTGAGTTGAGACGGCGAGTCAAGCGGCAGTTGTTGTAAACAAAATTTTCAGGGCACCGAATTAAGGTTTATTTTTGAATGGCCATACTAGCGGTGAACTCGACTCGGGATGGCAAATCAAGCGGCAGTTGTAAAAAGAACCTTCGGGGTACGGAATTAAGGTTTATTTTTAATGGCCTTAGTAGCAGTGTGATTGCGTTGACTCGGCTCGGAGAGTTGGCGATTCAATTGCCGAATTAGCGGATCGGATACCAAGTTACCAGTTAGTTTAGTTGGCCGAGTTGATTCGAATTGCCAACAGTCTTGATTCGAATCAACTCATCTGTAGGTTGATTCGGATTATTCGAATCAGATAACTCGACTCGCCCTTCGCTAGTGGAGACAACTTCATCACGCTGCACCGACAAGAGCCCAGCTCTTAAATTGAATTAATGATATTAACTTCTGGGCGATAGCCTTGTATATTTGTTAAGGAAGATGTAATAGGAAAAATTCACAAAAGGGTGGAAATAAATGTCTTTCTACATGTTTGCCAACGCCGACTGAGACACAGCTAAAGCCCCGTTTCCATATCGCGCGGCAAACCAGCTTTTATTTTACTGTTAGATAAAGATAAAGATAAAAAATAGTTTATTCAAGTAGGCATATTACAATGCGCTTATGAACGTCAAATAAACCTTTACCGGCTCCAACCGTACACCTCTGCCCCGAGAAGATTTAAATCCCCCCTCAATTGGAGGAGGGTATCCCAATATGGGACCGGCAACAAACTCGGCGGGACACATCTTTTCAAAACATTATTACATCTTATAATTAACATGCATTACGAGTAATTAAGAAAAATACAATTTAAATTACTATAGAATTCATGCAATTATACTCAGTGAGTACATAACTTTATACAAATACGTAGCTCTTTCAGAAAACATATCAAATTCTTACAAAAGGAAAAGAAAATAAAATCAATAAAAGAAATGAGAATACATATTATATGAATCTGACTGATTGTTATGAGATGCTTTCATACAATTTGATGTGCTTTCTTACCTGAGCTGAGTCACCTTTAACTCCACACATAATACAATGCTTTTAATTGCTACTTGTCGTTATTACAGTTTCTGGTTTGGACCATGCATGTTTGTCTGTCAAGTAGTCCTCGACTCTGTAATAAGCCTTCAACATCAATGACTTTTTTAAGTAATTCTTAAGAGCTGGAAAGGGTAATCTTAAAGCATCCTCAGGTAACTTGTTATAAAAATGAATGCATTGCCCAACGAATGACTTCTGTACTTTACGAACACGAAACTTTCTGATAGCAAGCTTGTTTTTATTTCTAGTATTATAGTTATGGACATCAGAATTCTTAGTGAAGGAGTCTAGATTCTTAACAACATAAATAATACTATCATATATGTATTGGGAAGCTACAGTTAACTTCAAACTCGGGTAAATCCATCTGTCAGATTATGCGATTTTGGTATTAAGAAAAGGTAATAGGGTAGATATTTGCTGAGAGGGTCGAATGGCTTTACCCGAGTTTGATGTTAAGCAACACAATTGTAATAACTGTTCCTGAATATATTCGTTATTTTCAGACTAACAGCTTTGCGAGGCGAGCACAGTGTGATAGAGGAGAACGTGGTATCGCTGCAGCGAGGCACTCGCGAAGGGAAGTCCACACTGAACAAGCTTAACTTCGAACTGAAGAGTCTTGCCGAGCAAGTGCCCCTCTTACAGGTATCGCTTTTCATACCTTTTATAAATCGTTTTGGATATTATGTATTACAACATGGTATAATAATAATTCTGTGGCCCTAGTGAAAAGGGGTACAAGTCTCGCGCAGCTTAGGTGTAAAAGGGCATAAGTGTTACTTGGAACCTACGTCCTTTTACAACTGCGCTGTCCGAGACTTGTACCCTTATTCACTAGGGCCACAGATATACTCCGCCTGGTACAGTCGCTATCAGATATATCGGAGCGGCCAAGGTGTTCACAATATCTGAACACGCACTCTAACGCCCTGACAATAGAGGCGTGTTCAGATATTTGTGAGCGCCTTGACCGCTCCGATATATCTGATGGCGACTGTACTCTCTTCCCGTCTTTTCGTGGTCACGTGACTGACACAAGCCTACGTCATCACGCGACAGCGCTATATGATAATATGCGATAGCGCTATATAAAGTGGCAATGTTATTGTGACGTAGGCTTGTGTCACTCTGGGAAGAGAAGACCATGTTTTATTAGACTGGTATTACAACAAAAAAGTAATAAATGTTACAAGTGCTTCAATAGTTATTTGTACAACAAGAGATCAAAGTTTGATATTTCTTCAAGTGCTTGTTTTGAGTCCCGAGCAAGCGAAAGATTCTATAATAGATTCACGAGCGTAGCGAGTGAATCTAATTTAGAATCTTGAGCGTAGTAAGGGATTCAAAAGCGCACGAGATGTAAATAACTTTGATCTCGTGTATAGGTAAACCAGAACTTTGGGAGTATTGTCAAGAGGGCGCTCGTTTTGAATTTTATATAGCAACAATTTGTATAGTGGGGACAATGGAAATTGGCAGATGATTTTTGTTTTATTCCGACAATTTTAATAAGTGCGAAGTTTGATGTTTGGATATTTCTTCGGTTTTTATGCTTAAATGGCTGGCTCGATTTAGATAAAATGAATAGCGTAAAGTCAATAAGTAACGCAAGAGTTATAAGTAAGAATTTATATAGATAATTTTATAAATAAAATTATTTAACGTACCAAATATGTTCTATTCAGCATAGTTGAAATCGGGATCTAAATATTCTTCAATCATCAAGGAATTTGACTCGTTCTCAACATTATACTCAAAATCGGGATCTAAATATTCTTCAGCCATTAAGAAATCTGAATCGTATTCTGACTCTGACTGACTAGACTCGCTGCTAGAATCAGACCCAATAATTTATAGACGTATATATATAAATGATTCATCTAAATATACTATAGGTCGGTTTTTTCGTCTAATGCTGGCAATTTCAGTTAAGTATTTTTCACGCCAAGCAACAATATCAAATCTTTCTATTAAAATATATCTCTGGCTTCGGCATTTTTTGAATTTGTACCCCATCTTGTGCAATAACAGTCTTAATGATTCTCTACCCCGTGGGAAATTTATGTCTTCTTTTAAAACAGTCCACAATTTTTTTATTGTTGGTATATCTTTTTTTACGCTATAAAATTCGTGAATTTTACGACGTATGACACGTAAATCAATATCATCCAAATCTATTTTCCTTTTTTGTTTTATTTTTTTTAGGTTTGGTCGTTTAATTCCGCCCTTACGCCCTTCGCTAGCAATCCGTGATACCGATGCATGCGATACACCTAATACACAAATCAAATTATTACAAGACATCAACCAAATCGTGACGACGTGACTATAGTGACATTTGTCCATAAGTTTGAAACTTACCCGTCAATTCAGATGCTAATTTCGTTATGTTTTCTAATGGAAGAAATTTCTCTCCCGCACGTTTTTTTTTGAATAAATAACTATATACACTATTTACAACTTTTTTCTCTGTAAAATCTAAAACTTTCGGCATGATTATTGCAGTCTAATAATAATTCACACGAAACTAGACAAAGCAATGTTTACATTGTCAATATTGACAACTATCATAGAGGGTAGATGTTGTCTATTATTAAAATTGTTGCCTTAAAATTGTTGCCATTGCTAGAAATTAGTGCCAACAAATTTCCGTAACATGGCGCACCCTCAATAGATCCTGGTTCACCTATAGTACACAAAATTTTTCACCCTAAGCAGTGAGAACATACCTAGAGGGACAGATATAATAGAACCCAAGTATATCGAACTTGTATTAGACATTAGACCCCGCATGTTGAAATGACATTTCACTATAAAAGTCACTTGAATGACATTTTGTCTCACTCAGTGAGCAAAATGCGATTTTGCTCACTCATACTGTCTCACTAAGTGAGCAAAATGCGATTTTGCTCACTGAGTGAGACAAAATGACTCAGTGAGCAAAATCGCATTTTGCTCACTGTTTTTAAGAAGCAAAGTACCCTTGTTCGAGCTGCTGAGGTGAAAAATCAATTGTTCAGTTTGCCTGCCAAGTCCGGTCTCAGTTTCAATATAATTAATCAGAAAGAAACAAGTCAATTGAAGCTTATTGTTAAGAGTAGCCAATTACTAGTCTGTACAGATGGCAAATATTAATGTAGGGTTAAATTTTGTTTCTTAAGGTGGTTCGCTTTCCATACAAAAAACAATTGCGTTATGTTAAGTAACTACACAGGATTGCTACATAAATATGTGCGCATCTATCTACTTCCGAATGTTTATTTGCGCTAAATTGATAGTAAAACTTTGTTTTATACGAAAATCACGCAAAATACGTTTTATTTTTTATCAATGCAATACCAAATACTTATGTAGCACGCAAATATTTATGTAGTAATAGTGTGAAATTACTTAATATAACGCAATTGTTTTTTGTATGGAAAGCGAACCACCTTAATCATGCAAGCTCTAGTGGTTTTGCAAGATTATTTGTCTTTGTTATAATGTAACCATGTAACATTTTAACAGAACCAAGTACGACAACAAGAGACTAAAGCGGCCTCGTCCCGTGTCGACGAGGCCCAGAAGGCGCGGCTCGAGGCCGCCGTCGAAGAGGCCAAGGAGAAACTCGATAAGGCCAAACGGGACGCTGGCGAGGTAAGACCTTTATATGAATCTAATTAATAATTTAGAGTATAGTCACGACACAACCATAGCATAAAAAACCGAGCAAGTGCGAGTCAGACTTGCGCACGAGGGGTTCCGTATACCATTTCGTAATATCAGAAAGACAGACGGACAGTGAACTCTTAGTAATAGGATCCCGTTTTTACCCTTTGCGTACGGGACCCTAAAAACTGTCACTGTCACTTTTCGATTAAAGGAAAAGTCACTTTTATGCTAGCCATTGTGGAAGTAAATTGAATGTTTCGAAAATGCAGTATACTTAGTACACTCAGCGTCAAAAAAATCGCACATCTTAACATTTTTCTTTCAAGCGGTTTTAAACCTTATATTATATTAGGCAAGATAAGACTATGGGGCCTTATTTGAAAGGTTATGAAACCCTCTATGGGAAAATGTCGTAAAATGGACGATCTACTCCATACAAAAAGAAAATTTTCAGGAAAAACGAATCGACGTGTATTCAGGTTAAAATTGCAAAGAATAAAAACAGTACAAAATCAACAGATTCAGAAAAAACAAACTTAAAACTAAACTCAAAACCAAGTGCTACCTCCTCTTGCCATCCGAGTATAGCTTTCATGTGATCAGTCATGACTGTCATGAGTGCCACGATGCGTTTTTGAGGAAAGTTGTTCCACTCCTCAATAATGGCGTTTTGAAGCCTGTCGAGAGTGGCAGGAGCAGGATCAGACGACCGAACCCGCCGGTTTAGCTGATCCTAGTGATGTTTGATTGGGTTCAGGTCAGGGCTCCTTGCTGGCCACTCAATTACGGTGATCCCAACCTCCCACAGTTAGTCTCACACAACCAACGCAGTGTGACAGCGGGCGTTGTCATGCATAAACTGGAAGTTGGGTCCAACAAAACCATCATATGGGATCACATGCTCCTCCAAGAACACCGCTATGGAACGCCGAGCAGTCAGGGATCCCTGGCTGTGACCACCTTCAGTGCGGGAAATGCACAGGAGATCAGTTTACTCGTCGATCGAAATGCCGCCCCAGAACATGCGAGATCCGTCCCCTAAGCAGACGGTTTCTTCAGTGCAGGCTTGCTTAAATTGATCTCCCTGCCTCCTATACTCCCCCCTGCACCTATCGTTGGTGTAAAGGCACACCCTCGTCTCATCGGAAAAGAGGACATTCCTCTATTGTTCAAACGTCCAATCTTCGTGCAGTCGGCAAAATTGCCTCCTGGCTATTCGATGCTATTGCTTTAATTGGGGACCTGTAGCAGCTCTACGGGGCAACATTCTCTTCTCTTCCGGCTTTCTTCCGATCGTTGAGATGCTTATCGCTGTTTTTGGAGCTGCTTGAAGCTGCTGCTGCAGCTCAACAGCCTCGGAGAAACGGTTCTGCAAAGAGTTCGATACAATGTACCGGTTGTCTTTAGCGGAAGAGCAGCGTTGTCTTCCAGATCCAGGCCTCCTGATGTAACCACCAGTCACCTGGAACCCCAGCAACACTCTACGCACTCGGAAACCGCTTATGTTAAATCTTTCAGCAACTTCTTACTGCCATAGTCTTGTTTGCAGCAGTGCCGCCTCTTGAGCTGCTCCTTCTGGCCTGGTATCCATGTCCAAGGGTTTTTTCTTGCTGTAACGGTTCATTAGTAACCTCAGTGATCTCTGGAGAGCGAATAAACCATAACTAACCTTTACCCTCCATTTTATACCGGTCCCGGATTGCACAACAACGGACCGATTAAAATTGGATCTCGGCCCTTTTTTAACCAAAACGCTTATGTTCGGCGATGGTTGTTTTTACGGACAATGACGATTTATCTTCTTAAAGTTCATTAATTGCGCTTTCAAATGATACCAATATTGATAAGGTACAATGCATTAGATAAGAGCTATATTTGCTTGAAATGAATTTTTGGCGAGGTGCGATTTTTTTGACGCCGAGTGTAGTTGTCTATTCTCCAAAAAGCAGCTTTGCACTTGTAGTAATCAACATGGGAGTAGTTTTTAGGGTTCCGTACGCAAAGGGTAAAAGCGGGATCCTATTACTGAAACTCCGCTGTCCGTCTGTCCGTCCGTTTGTCTCTCACCAGGCTGTATCTCATGAACCGTGGTAATTAGACAGTTGAAATTTGCACAGATGATGTATTTCTGTTGCCGCTATAACAACAAATACTAAAAACAGAATATAATAAATATTTAAGTGGGGCGCCCATACAACAAACGTGATTTTTTTTGCCGTTTTTTGCGTAATGGTGCGGAACCCTTCGTGCGCGAGTCCGACTCGCACTTGCCCGGTTTTTGGGTTTTCAAGGGATTTCATCATGTTATGGGAATCGCACAACACGCCCAGATCAACATTTTAACAACAACAACTAATTAACTGTAAGAACTTTCTATCGTGGGTCAGAAATCAGTTTGTTCGGCTGTACACTAACCCCAGCCCTATTCTAGGTGGAGAAAGAAGTTCACGGTGTGGACGCCCAAATCGCAGCCGTGGCCGGCGGCAAGGTGAAAGAACTGCAGAAGAGCGTCGACGACCTCTCCAAGAAGATAGATAAGGTGTCCAGCGAGATCACCAAGCTGAGGGTCGCTATTAACACTAGCAAAAGGTCGGTTTTCCTTTAACAATTCCTTGTAATGCATTCAATAACCTAGGAAAGTATCTCGGCCGTGGTTGGTCGCAAAGTCAAAGAGTTGCAGAAGAGCGTTGATGACCTGTCCAAAAAGATAGATAAGGTGTCCAGCGAGATCACCAAGCTGAGGGTCGCTATTAACACTAGCAAAAGGTCGGTTTTCCTTTAACATTTGTTGTTAGTTCCTTTATAGTGACATCTCAAATGAACACAGGGATGTTGCCTGACAAGTCACCAGTGTAGTCTTTCGAACTGTCAAAACAACAGCCATTATTTTAGTTCAGTCAGAAGCGGTTATGAAAGCGGTTTCATCAACACATTTTCTTAAAAATAGCAAAAATATATTCCCATATCATCTTTATATCATGTCATTAAAATCTACATTAATAAATAAGCATGTGTCCACGAAAGAGACGATTAAAGTAAAGTATTGAAATAGTAACCCGCCAACATAATCAATCAATAAATCGTCGGGTGACAAGCAAAAGTACTATCAAAAAATTTAAGTAACAGTGCACTTGTAACACGGTTCTTCTTACACTTGTAACACGGTTTATTGTCCAATAATTTCAATGGTGTTAGTGAGTTTTGCTCGTCACCCGACGAAATGAATTTTTCAGAAACGCCAAAAAGTCCAAAGACAAGATAGCGCAAATGGAAGCAGACCTCACAGAGAACGAGCGCAAGCTGGAGACGTGGAACAGCGAGAAGAAACAGCTCACTCTCGACAGCGCAGAGCTGCAGAAGTTTATTGAGGAGGTACGTGTTTACATGAAAATTACAAACCCACATTTACGCCATTCGTCTTATACAAAAAACCGAGCAAGTGCGAGTCGGACTCGCGCACAAAGGGTTCCGTACCATAATGCAAAAAAAGGCAAAAAAAAACGGTCACCCATCCAAGTACTGACCCCGCCCGACGTTGCTTAACTTCGGTCAAAAATCACGTTTGTTGTATGGGAGCCCGACTTAAATCTTTATTTTATTCTGTTTTTAGTATTCGTTGATATAGCGGCAACAGAAATACATCATCTATGAAAATTTCAACTGTCTAGCTATCACGGTTCGTGAGATACAGCCTGGCGACAGACGGACGGACGGACAGCAGAGCCTTAGTAATAGGGTCCCGTTTTACCCTTTGGGCACGGAACCCTAAAAATCACTCGCTTACTATATATGGCCTAAAACCTTTAAAAGAATGCCTGTTAGATTGGAAACTTACACCATGGCTCCTCAATAAGCGTAAAGTAAGCGTATTCCTCGATTACTCACGACTAGAGTCTGTGCGGAACTGCGGAAAGAGACTCGTAGAATGTATGAACACATGGGCTGTATAAGTTTAGTATTCGTGTAGAATAGTTAGTTATTTGTATAACAAGAGATCAAAGTTTGATATTTCTTCGAGTGCTTTTTTTGAGTCCCGTGCAAGCGAAAGATTTTGAGCGATAGAATCTTGAGCGTAGTAAGGGATTCAAAAGCGCACGAGATGTAAATAACTTTGATCTCGTGTAGTACACAAAATCTTTCACCCTAAGCAGTGAGAACATACCTAGAGGGACAGAGATAATAGAACCCAAGTATATCGAACTTGTATTAGACCCTGCATGTTGAAATGACATTTGACTATAAAGGTCACTTGAATGACATTTCGCATTTTGCTCACTGAGTGAGACAAAATGACTCAGTGAGCAAAATCGTATTTTGCTCACTGTTTTTAAGAAGCAAAGTACCCTTGTTCGAGCTGCTGAGGTGAAAAGTCATTAATTCATGGCATTTATTTGTAGACCATTTATTGTAGTTTTTAATTCATCATTTGTCCATACTTGTTGATGATTGTGTATTGTTTAATTTATTAAATCTTCGATCTCTTTCTAGCTCGACGAGCAAATCTCCGACGGCACGGATGCATTCTCAGAGCTGAAGAAAGAGATAGCAGGACTACAAGCCAAGCTGAACAAGTACAAGAGCGAGCAGATAGAAGCTAAGAACAACGTCACCAAGATGGAGAAGAGCATCGTTGACTTCAGGGCGAAGATGCCGCAGTTAGAGCGAGACGTAAGTGCTATCTATAAACTGATCGGCGAAGGAACGCGGAAGAAGATATAGTATGAATTTTTTCAAATGCTATTCGTAAAAATCATTTGAGAAAATTCAGACTATACATACCTAGTGCAGATCAAGGCCAAGAATAACGAGACCAGATAATTTTAAGCGTCTTGCCCGCGTAGCTACTTTTGCTGCTGACTTATTTGATTATTTAATCCTTTGATGTCAATCCAAAATAATTGAAATATGTAATTGATCATTATTATTTTGGAGCATTTCAGGATATTGTTTACCAGTGTAGATTACTCTCCTTCGAATCAGGAGACGCCTCTTTATAACTTTAATAGTTATTTTGAATGTCTATTGTCATTGTTTTTTCATTTAATTAATTAATGTACGAACGCGAATTGTCAGAATATTTGCAGGTATACGAGTTTCCTTTTCTATGTGAATGGTCAAAAATATGCACAGAAAAATAGTCGCCTGCTTTAAATGCCGAAAAAAAAGTCGCAATACAGGAAATAAAATGCGTCTGTACGGGACTGCCCGTGAAATGAGAGATTTTTTGACTTTAATTTTATTTCCAGTTACGAAACCTGAAGCTAGAAGACCCAGGAATCGAAGGAGTGCCCGGCATCGAGCCACCGGACCCCCTAGCAACACATACTGCTGAAGAACTAGAAGAAATGGCAGTAGACCAACTTAGGGAACGATTGACGGCTCAGCAAGGGCGCCTGGGAGACGCTAAACCTAATCTCCAGGCAATACAGGTGAGAATTCCTTGACACATATATAGTAAGCAGCAAATAAACTGTGTATCATAGGAGTGCCCGGCATCGAACCACCCGACCCTCTAGCAACACATACTGCTGAAGAATTAGAACAAATGGCGGTAGACGAACTTAGGGAACGATTGACTGCTCAGCAAGGCCGGCTGGGCGACGCTAAACCTAATCTCCAGGCAATACAGGTGAGAATTCCTTGACACATAGTAAGCAGCAAATAAACTGTGTATCATAGGAGTGCCCGGCATCGAACCACCAGAACCTCTAGCAACACATACTGTCGAAGAACTAGACGAAATGGCGGTAGATGAGCTTCGGCTGACAGCGCAGCAGGTTCGGCTGAGAGATTCTAAACCTAATCTCCAGGCAATACATGTGAGAATTCCTTGACACATATAAGCATCAAATAACTGTGTATCACAGGAGTGCCCGGCATTGAACCATCAGACCCTCTAGCAACACATACTGCTGAAGAATTAGAACAAATGGCGGTAGACGAACTTAGGGAACGATTGACTGCGCAGCAAGGCCGGCTGGGCGATGCTAAACCTAATCTTCAGGCTATACAGGTGAGAGTCGTTTGACAATGATATAGGCTAGATAATATGGTAGTACATGAGCTTCAGTAGCCCGGCAAAAGAGTGGCGCGACAGTATCTCACTCGTGAAATAGGTTACCCGTCCCTCTTTAATTAATACAGGTAGAAAAAGGCGGCTACTCTTATCTCGCAGACGAGATGCTGTTGCCGGCTGGGTGATGCCTAAACCTAATCTCCAGACGTATTGCCTGACATTCGATCGGAGATATTTTATCTCAATCTGAAGAATAATTACTGTCTTATTACAAAAATCTTTTTATTCGCAGGATTACAAAGCGAAAGAGGAACTGTACCTAAAGCGCGCGGCCGAGTTGGACCAGATCACGGCACAGCGCAACGAGGTGCGCAACGGATACGACCAGCTCAAGAAGAGACGCACCAACGACTTCCTAGCAGGTATAGTATATTTCGAAGATCCTACTTCCTATACAGACAGGGTGAAATTTCTAGAAGGTATGAAACCAAATTTACTAGCACGTTACGAATATCATAGTTATTTAATGTTGGGTAAGTGAAACACTGGGGCAAGAGAAACTCTTTGTAGGGAATTCCCATACTGTCCTTTTGCCCCGAAAAAAAAAATTACCTACTTATAAGAATCTTTTATTTTAGGTTTCAACACGATAACGGCGAAGCTGAAGGAAATGTACCAGATGATAACTCTTGGCGGAGACGCGGAGTTGGAGCTGGTGGACACCCTGGATCCCTTCACCGAGGGAATTACCTTCAGGTAAGTAATATATTTATTTTGATAGTTTATCTGTAACAAAAGTGTCTTAATTTCTTTGGCAAGGCAAACTTCTATAATATCCGCTCCTAATAACGTCGCTCTTCACATATCTCTATCAGTTTTCATTATGACATTGATGCATCAAGGCGGTTTGTTTACAGGTGGCCTACCGCGAAACGCGAAAATCGAACTTTCGTTACCTGCCTCTCTATCGATCGAATAAGCAAGAGTGATAGAGAGGCAGAAACCGAACTTTCGATTGTCGTGTTTCACGGTAGGCCATGTGATTGAGTTTGTGACGCCACTACGCAGAGTTTGGCGTAATATTCCCTATTGTGTCGCTCTAAAGTTTTTTTTATAAAATATGTTTAGTGAAGAAACTTTATACTAATTTATTTATTATCCCCAGCGTCCGGCCGCCGAACAAGTCGTGGAAGAACATCTCGAACCTGTCGGGCGGCGAGAAGACCCTCTCCTCGCTCGCGCTCGTTTTCGCGCTGCACTACTACAAGCCCACGCCGCTCTACGTCATGGACGAGATCGACGCCGCGCTCGACTTCAAGAACGTCTCCATCGTGGCCAACTACATCAAGGTGGGTGCTGTGTGTGACGAGTGAGACAGGTATACAACATGTCGAACCTGTCCGGCGGCGAGGAGACCCTCTCCTCGCTCGCGCTCGTGTTCGCGCTGCACTACTACAAGCCCACGCCGCTCTACGTCATGGACGAGATCGACGCCGCGCTCGACTTCAAGAACGTCTCCATCGTGGCCAACTACATCAAGGTGGGTGCTGTGAGTGACGAGTGAGACAGGTATACAACATGTCGCACCTGTCCGGCGCGGCGGCGAGAAGACCCTCTCCTCGCTCGCGCTCGTGTTCGCGCTGCACTATAGTAAGATTGCCGAGCACGATGCATGTTTTATGTGACAAGCGAATATGTTACGAGTCAGACAGATATAGTATCCGCATGTGCCGTCCTCCAAACAAGTCCTGTTTCAACGCCTGGGCGCCCTACACACTATAGATCGGACGAAGACATTCCGAGCGCGCGAAGCGTGCTTTAATGAATGGCGCTTGCGGCTCTTTTTACACTGTAGCTTAGTTTGCGCACTCTGACAAATGCTATAAGAACGGGCAAAGCCCGACATGCGCACTCTTACATAGCGGGCGCCTGCGGTGCCCTTCACACTATAAGATCAGGCGAAGCCCAACATTTAGAGAGCGCTCTCTTACATAGATAGATAGATAAATCATTTATTTGACAGCTGCAATGACACAGTATAAGTTTATACAAACATCATAAAAGAAAGAAACCTACCCTCCTAGTCCCTAGGTCATAAGCGGCCTTTGCAATAATTTTTCACGCCACGTTTCACGTCTGTGGCTGTGTCCCTGATACAGCCTATCCCCAATTTTTATGTTATAAAACTGATTTGTTTGTTTCTCAGGAGCGCACCAAAAACGCGCAGTTCATCATCATCTCCCTCCGCTACAACATGTTCGAGGTGTCGAACCGGCTGGTCGGCATCTACAAGACCGAGGACTGCACCAAGTCGCTCACCATCGAGAACAAACTGCCCGAGAAACCTCACGAGGATATTGCCGTCTCGTAACATGTCGTACGAACAGAGTGAGATGAAATTAAGGAATTCGGGCAGGGTAACCGCCCTAACATTTAGCCAGCTGTTCTGATATCGGTCACTTAATCGTCAAGTTAGTTGTATATTAAAATAAATAGTCTAGACCAGGGATGTAACGGATGTGGTTTTATCGGAACCGAAAACGGAAACAAATGTTTACAATTTAGTTTAACGGAACCGAAAACGGAAACTGAACGGAAAACGGAAACGGAACCGAAAACGTAACCGGAACCAGAATCTATTAAAACCAAACATTCTAAATATTAAGGCGCTCTTATACTGGAGTTTTACGTTTTCAAGGGGGTGAAGCAGACGCAGCGATAGAATAGACAGGGGGGCACCCCGCGCGCCCCGCCGCACGATTCCCGCGCAACACGTCTACTTCCTTATTCTGTCGCCATCCGTATTCTGGTTTGTTAGTTCCGAAATTTCTTCGGAAATTTATATTGAATATTTTTTATATATTGACGAAATAAATAAAATTAAGATTGTTTATAGGCTAATTCGTATTTTGATGAGTATTTAATGAAATTTACTATGGTGGTAAGTATAGATAATTATATGTAGAGTATTCCACAGTAAAATAATAAAAATCAATCATTTCTAATCACGTTTAATTCCACGTTGTTTTATAATTCATGTAGTCTTGTGTGATATAATACGCTTTAGAAATCGATACTTTTGGGTTCAATTGGCGTAAAGGACATTTTGGCGAAAATGAGTTATACATATATACAGTTTTATTCAAAATTCCAAGCGCTTTCGTTCTGTATAGTTAAAATTTCAATATCTCAATTTGTTGTCAATTTTATACTATGATTTTGGAAAAACACCTTAGCTCAGGGGGCGTAAATGACCAGTTATAAATTACATAGTATAGTAAAAATAATTGTTATAAATTGTATTGATAGACATAAATAAATAGATATAGATGGTAGGACAGCAGTGATTATGCTGAAGTAATTTAAACAAATAAAAAAAAATATTTTGTGGCAAAAATTGTTTGTAAGTACATTACGCCCTTTTTCTAATAAGACAACCATAAAAAAAAGAGACGTAAGGGACACTCTTCTTAAAAACAGTCGTGTTTTTTGGCGTACCGGATATGCTGTTCTCGTAAATAAGTATTGTATTATAAGTTCAAGCAATTGGTTCAAAAGAACTCAAAAAGTTAAGAATAAGCCATAAATACAGTCATCCGTTTATTGAAACAAACAAAAGGTATGATTTTTTTTTCTCAAAACCAAACCGTTTTTGGCTCTCCTAAAAATCGCGTTTTGTCCGTTAAACCCTTTGAGCCTACGGTAGTCGATGTGTACCGTAGTTGGTAACGAATACACCCTGAATTTAGAATAAAAATGTCTGAGTATGTCACTTACGACCCCCTACTAAACAAGACTCACTAAATTATCAAAAATGTCATGGTCGTAAAGGACATTCATAGTGTTTTTGACCAATTTTAAAGGACATTAACTTCTTTCGTATTGAATTTATAGATATGATCGCTAATTTAGGTTAAAGAGACTAACATTTTGAATATTTTTCCAATACACATCAAAAATATAGCTCGATAAATAAAAAAAAATATATCAACATTAAACAAAACATCGCAGTTATTCGCGTCTCCTGAAAAGTAGCATTTTGTCCTTTACGCCAATCGAACCCAAAGGTATCTTCAGTCTTGTCTTGACCGGGCGCGTGCAATATTACACTGGACTGCCGAGATAAGCGAGTGTTCAATAACTAATTTGCGTACGATTTCCTATTCCTAAATGATCGATTTAAAAGTAATGTTAAAAATAGGCTCATATTAATTGTTTTATTGTATAGTGGACATAATATTGTCTATCGTTCGGAAAATATTTTATTGAACTTGCCGAGTTTTATAGTATGAATGTACTCGGAGCCATCTATGAATGTTTAGGTAACCTGAGAGATTTAACTAGTCTTCAAGTGTGATTTCATTTAGATAGATTAACCACATTGTAGGACAAAAGTTCGATAGTATCGATACCATTGATAAAATATGCTGCTGTCGATCGTATAAGTTGTCAAACACAGTCCTTAATAATCCCCTATCCTCCTAAGGTCCAAGGTCCTACCTCTCATTTATTCAGTTCGATGAAATTTAAATCATAATAATATTCAATTGGAACAGTCGTTCAATTTTCATTTTTTTTGTAATAATGGATATTCTTGTATAAGATATATGTGAAAGCTTTTTAGTATTAGAATTTTTAATCAATAGCCTTACCACGACTTTGACACTGACATATTCGCTAACGTCTGCGTAACTTACTTTCTATACATCATCGAGTATCTTCTTTGAAAACGATTATGAAACAATTAAGTAAACGAATTAATTTAAACCGATTTGGTCATTAAATATTAATTACTTCTTCGTCCAGATACGTTTCAATCTTTTTAAAGTGCTTGGAACGAAGTTTTTTTGTTTTATATCAACGAGTTAGTGTAGCCGAGCTCATGCAATGACAGAAATAATTAAATTACACACAAACAACCACTTCCACTGCTCAGGGATGAATAATAACAGGCATAACATATCCCTGCGCCCGATCAAGCTGCATCTCCGATGAGAATCGGGATAGCGAGGCGATGGGCAGTCGCTGATACACTTGTCTTGTTCTCTTAATCAACAAAAAATGCGAATCAGAAAGGTACAGAGTGTATTATGTACAGGCCAGTATGTTGTCGCAGGGCTATAAGAGATTCTACTGCGAGTAAAATAACGATAGTTGCTGAAAAAACCTGAGCTGAGGTTTC
The DNA here is from genome assembly GCF_963556715.1 of Cydia fagiglandana. Lineage (NCBI taxonomy): Eukaryota > Metazoa > Arthropoda > Insecta > Lepidoptera > Tortricidae > Cydia > Cydia fagiglandana. Next base: position 24,508,863 of record NC_085933.1, on the reverse strand, counting down.
TAAGTTAAAGGGCAAACATTACATTTTAGTAATGAAGGGCCCATAAAACTATTTAATAATTTGGTATTATAGACCCTTACGCCCATGAATAAAGATAACTGCGGAAAAACTCTTAGCGTAAATGCTTTCAAATTTAAGGACATTATAGTAATAAAGGTCCCAGGAAACTTTTTATTTGATATTATACACCGCTACGTCCATGCTATTTGTTTTGAATTTAGAGTTTAGAAACTAATTGGTGGTAGTAAAAGACACATTATCAAAACATAATATTAAGACACATTAATATTAGAAAAGTCCTGTACAACCTGGTTCGCTTCATATACTTATGGTAAAATCATTTTTAGGGCGGGTTGTAAAGGGCAAGTAAAATAATATCAATACTAAAATATGTCCTTTATGACCATCTTGACCATACGATATGAAAAATCATCAAGAAAAATGAAGGGCTTAAAGGACAACAAAAGACATAATGTGAGTCATTTACAACAATATTTATATTTAGCGGTAACCTTTACGATAACATCTATGAACATGTAATTTTTATAAATGTCTGTTCATTTACGGTCTCTGAGCTAAGGTGATTTTGCAAAATCATAGTAAAAAATTGGGTCGTAAAGGCAACTTTTTAAAAGATATCGAAATTTTAACTATGCAGGACGAAAGCGCTTGGAATTCTGAATAAAACTGTATATATAACTAATTTTCGCCAAAATGTCCTTTACGCCAATTGAACCCAAAGGTATCGATAGGTATTATGAATGTCACAAATTTTCCTAAAATTAACAATATTTTTATGTACCTATATACAGAATATTCTGAGGTATAATAATATTATATTATATTATTATACAGAATATTCTAATAAATGTATTGACAGTACGCTGTTATTATGTAAATTTAATGAAATTTATCTCTAAATAAGTCTCTATGGTTCATTTTATATATTGCTTGAATAACCCTCTTCTGGAGAACAAAAATGGTATTTAGAGTTAGACGAAGAAAAGTCTGCAGCGGATTTGATAGCCCACGCAGTGCAAGTGTTATTTTAAATGTCAAACTTCTATGAAATTATGAGTGTAAATAATACTTGCACTGCGTGGGCTATCAAAATCGCCTGAAGACTTTTCTTAGTTTAACTCTAGTAACTATTCGGTCGTATCAATGTTACATAGTATCTGAACGGTTGCTCCTTCTGTCTTATGATGACATAATGCTATGGCAGTTATGAAAATATATACTGATCGAGTTGTTTACACATAGGTTAGCAAACGTTTTGCTCGCTGCAAAAGCTGCAGAACGCAGTCTATTTGAAATAGAAGAAATATGGGGACCCCACTTGAGTTTAAAATCTAGAGTTATATCATGAAAAACTGTAGGTACTATCAGCCAATCGTAATATGGAGCGCTTCAAAAATTGGCAAGCGTCCGACCTCCAACGCGTCCCGCTTGGGACTGAGCGGTGAGATGGCAGCGGGGGCGCGAGTAAATGGTGCCGTGAATTCGTAAATTTCGAGTTTAAAGTTATATGTGTTACGAAATTAACAAGATTAAACCCGACGGACATTACATCATTGCAGACGTTTATTTTGATGTGATTTTCAATACATAAAGTAGTATAATATTTAAATGAAATGAGTTTTAAGGTGGAAAATAAGGGTATGTTTGGATTTTTTTTCTATCGAGCGAAGTTTGTCCAATTATGTTACGAGTACCCGACGTACTTAGATAAAGGTCTCAAAAACAACATATATTTTTTTCACGTGTTTAATCTTTGCCGTTTCTTAATAAAATGGCATTAAAATTACGTTTCTAAGAGCTTACCTCGCCTTAATCAGCTTTTATTATGTAGTAAAAAAACTTTGACCTTCTAGATGTTACAAGCAAAAATATTTTTCACCTCAGCAGCTTTAACAAGGGTACTTTGCTTCTTAAAAACAGTGAGCAAAATGCGATTTTGCTCACTGAGTGAGACATAATGAGTGAGCAAAACGCAATTTTGCTCACTGAGTGAGACAAAATGTCATTCAAGTGACCTTTATAGTCAAATGTCATTTCAACATGCGAGGTCTAATACAAGTTCGATATACTTGGGTTCTATTATCTGTGTCCCTCTAGGTATGTTCTCACTGCTTAGGGTGAAAATTTTTGTGTAATAACGCAAATAATAATGCATACAGTATACTTACCTAATAAGTGTTCCGTGAACAAAGTTTTGTACGGAACACGAATAAGGTAATAACTAACTTAATTTCGGCTTCATTGTTCGTTTTTTTTTCATACTAACATTTACCACACACACTACACACAGTCAGTAGTCAGTACACAACAGAACACATACGATTTTAATTTTAATAACACGAATAAAACAAAGTATACAAACAACAAATTAGCGTAGCACGTGGCAAACGGGGCGAATGGGGCGATGAGCGAATGACTGGTATGAACCTGTTTGTTTTTGATGTAGCCGCCGCCGCGCGATGCATTGACATCCGTTATAACTTCCGTTTCATACATAACGGAACCGGAACAGAAACGGATGTGTAATACCAAACGGAAGTTCCGCCTTAACGGAACCGGAGCTCCTTGACATTCCTGGTCTAGACTAGAATAGGTATTGATACATTTTTGGGCGACTTGTGGTTAGGATTATGAAATTAAATAATATGTATGATCCTATACACACACACACACATACATAGCATTACTTCAATGTAATTTAAACCAATTTTCCATTGAAATAGAGTTGCATTTATTGTTTCTTCGAATGAAATTCAGCCATATTTACTACACTATTGATTTGAAATTCAACTGCCTATGTTTATTTTATGACGAAAACAAGTAAGGACGGTATGGTTATGTTTTGAGCTCATTGACATCAGAGGCGTAGCTAGAGGATATGGCGCCCGGGGCAGGCACCAAATTTGCGCCCCCCCCCTCCCCCCCAAACGAAATGAACTAACGAAAGAGTTACTTTTTTACTTATTACTTACAGTTTACTTTTAAGAGCCCTTCAACGTGCACACTAGCGCCACAGCTAAATAAACGTGATTATTTAAATTTAACGAAAGATATTGAAAAAAGGGGGCCGCTACGTACTGCATTGTGTATTTAAGTACCTTTCGAATACATCAAACTAGTTTTTATGTTGCTGGATTTGTCAATCTATGCGTCCAAAGTTAAAACGGCCGTTTTTGTTTTAAGTAGTAGTAGTAGTAGTAGTAAAATACTTTATTGTACAAAAAGAAACATAAAACATGAAAGAACACACATCATTAGTACAAAGGCGAACTTATCCCTTTCAGGGATCTCTTCCAGTTAACCCTTGAGCAGTTGAGGGAAAATTGGAGAACGGTAGACATAAAAGCTGTAATAAACGGCATAAAGATAAAATATTTAATATCCTACAAGATAGGTAAACCTATATCCTACTATAATTATGTACCTATATACAAAGTATGGGATATGAAATATAACAAATATGTAAACAACTATATATATTTAAAATATATAATACATATAATACATTGTATATGATATAATACATATATACTAAAACTACCTAACCGCATACATCTTTTAGATTTCAAGTTCCGTCAGAAAGCCATAACTTTTTTAAATTCGCCTTTAGCGATGCGACCGATTGACACTTACGAAGAGAAGACGGTAAGGAATTCCATAATTTGACAGAGTACACAGTAAAAGACAGAGTACACAGTTAAGTTCCTAGATCGACGAAACCAGCAACATAAAAACTAGTTTGATGTATTCAAAAGGTACGTTAATATACAATACAGTACGTAGCGGCCCCCTTTTTTCAATATCTTTCGTTAAATTTAAATAATCACGATTATTTAGCTGTGGCGCTAGTGTGCACGTTGAAGGGCTCTTAATTGAGACAAAAAAGTGTTTTTAGTACATCGGTGGCTAACAAGCTTACGACCCACCTGATGGTCAGCGGTCACATGCGCGTTGCCGACCATTTTAAAACTTATACACTTATTTTTTGGAGATCTCCTTAGACTTAAAGGTTCAATATCGCTTGTGAGTTTGGGATCGTAGACTATTCACAGGTACAGCGCGCCTTTGGACTGATTTGAAGGGTCCAAGGTGGCATCCAGATGCTCCTGCCCAAAGGTGACAGCAGTACTCAATAAATGGGATCTGTCTACCCCAGAGTAAAGTATCGCCTCCCTTTATTGAGCACACCGAGTTTTTTTTTGGATACGAGCGCAGCCTACCCAGCAAGGTGGCTACGAAATTATTGGACGTCACTGATGGAGATCTCAACACCGAGGCTCCCAATACTCCCTGATATGGGAAGGCTTGTGCCTTGAAAAATGAGGTTTTCTTAGCGCTAAACGCGCAAAATTGAGTCTTGGTGGGATTGAATTGGACTAGTTTGTCCCGATCCCACATCGAAACCTGACACAGGTTTTTCACGACATTCTAGTATCACAGAACGAGCGATGTTATCACGGCATGTCTTATACAGGGTGGTCCAAACCTTGACGTCCATAATTTTTTTAAATTTCTCACGCTGTGGGCTATCAGAATATGTACGTTAGCCGACGTTTCGTAGTTTTCAAATTATGATTTTTATTACTTTTAACGTTTGTTAAGAAATTCTGGGGTGATGATTTAATTAAAAAAAAAACTATTGAACTTTATTGTTTCTTTTTGTAACATAATCCTTGACCAACGGCGCAGTTGCTAAAACAACAGCATCCTCACTTGGCTGAGATGAGCTGAGTTCAAGCTTAGATGTTGCCCTTACCTAAATAAATAAAAAATAAATAATGATAAAATACAAGCGATTTCAAGGACTTTTTGTTATTTTAGAAACTGCTAGACCCTAAGTTTTTTTAAAAGGTCAAAAAAGTGATACTTAATAGTCCTAATTTTTCAGAGTCGCCGGTCATAGGAACTGAGGTGGAAAGCTTCCAAATTAGTAATTCATTAAAAAAGTCCTCTTTTGTTATTTCTACTATTATTTTATGGTGTCACTTCCCCATCGCTATTTCATGTTATATGTGCAAATACCACGAACATGTATTAGAAGACATAAAAGCAAAGCAAAGCTTCACCCCGGAATTTCTTACCAAAAGTTAAAAGTTAAACTCGTAAACTACGAAAAATCGGCTAATCATGGGGTATATATATTCTGATAACCCACGACGACGATACTAAAAAAATTTTTGGACGTCAAGGTTTGGACCATCCTGTATACAGGTTGGGTAAAAAATAACTGCATTTTCCTTGCCAGGGAGATTTTGGGATTACACCTACTGAGCAAGTCGCGAAAAAAAAATTTGGCTGTGTCCTACATTTTGGCTGGTCCATTTTCTATGGGAGGTATTTTGCCCATTTTGGCGCCCCCCCCCTTGGACGGCGCCCGGGGCACGTGCCCCCTCCAACCCCCCCCTAGTTACGCCTCTGATTGACATACCTTTATTTGCTGTTTACTGTAAATGATTGTAAGTGTTTTTATAATAAAATGATAAGACATTATAACGTTGTTTTAAATATTTATTCGACCAATTTACAACTCGATATACAAAATACAATAACGGCTGCTATGCAAAAATAAATATCCAGTCAAATGAGTTAGCTATCTAATTAAGGACGGTATTCCACCTGTCCGATATCTTGAGAGACAGGGAGACGCAATGCACATTGGACAAAGGATTGGACACGTGGAATACCGCCCTAACTAACCATAGACGTTTGTCATAATTATAGACGTATTTATTTTACATCTATTAAAAAGCCATATGAATATGATTTATCCGTGGGTCTATGCATGCATCTCCGCACCTTGATATATTCATTACTAAAAGCAGGATATAATTTACCGCCTCCTCCTACGTACGATTAGAGCGATTTCAGAAAAAAAGGGAGTTTTTATGGGTTATTTATCTTTGATATTACTGTGTACGACTTAAATGCAAGTGCAAGATTTGATTAAAGCACAAAGCACTCTCAGGATCAAATAAACAGTCAAATGTACAAGTTCGTTGTGTAACATATTATTGCAGGTGACTGTACATATCTGTTTTTAATTAACTACATACTTTTGTTTAAATATTCATACCACCATTGAATTAAAGACATGTAATCGCCCACACTGTTCACTGTACATCGGTGGACCTTATGCCTTTTGTAATAAGGTCCACCGATGTACAGTTAGTGCTGTTTGTACCAATAGTAATAACAAAAACTTAAATTTTTTAACATATTCATTGCCGTAGCCAAACGAAACGTTCGCGCCAGGCCACTACAATTTCGTCATATAAAGCAGTAGTACCACGATCCCGACTATCGGGTCGTCCGGCCTGGAAACGAAATCTTAAAATACCCGATACTCGGGTTTTCGGCACTGAATATTAAATAATAAAAAAACAAAACACATTAGGACAAAATTTTATTATACAGATATAAAAAGTGCAATGAGGTGCAATAATTTAACAACAATTAAATAACATAATCTAGTGGAAGGAAGAATTTCGGAAAATGCTTTTACAGAATCATAAATCTGCCATAAAGGCAGGTGCAGCATATTTTACGGTGTACAACACACCTTTACATTTTGTCACTTAAAACGTATTACGCATAAAAATAAGTTAGAGTGGAGACAAGAAACCAATAGAGACTTATGATGATCCCCTCCCCATGAGCTTCTAAGGCGATGATAGATGATAGATGGCGCAACTTGAGATTTCCTTAAATCTCGTGTATTTTTTGCATATATAACTCGTGTACCTCCACTTACACTAACCCTGCCTGGCCTGTAACCGAGGCCTTGCTAATGCGATGTCAATGTAAAGTATCATTCTGTGGAACTTGCTAACTATGTAAACAAACCGCCATATTAAAATTGTCTCTGAATGATGAATTTACTAGTGACTTGTTTTCATAGTTAATAAGTTCCATAGAATGACACTTTATTAATGTGAATTTGATCATCATTCATTACTATCACAATCCTATATCTCATTAACAAGAACCATAACTTCAGGCTTCAAATACACATCCTTATTCGGACTACTATTAATCTGATCTATCACGGACGCGTGCCACGCGAAAGTAAGCACTGTGGCCGGTACCAGCCGAAGGTCGATAAGGGTCTTAGTCGCGTCCTCTTCGAGGGTCAATTTGTGGCCGGTGGGCGTGTTAAGGATGAAGGGTAAGTCGTATTCTAGATTTTGTTGCACGAAGTCGTGGATTTCGCTGTAGTGCTCGTATACGGAGAATGTGCCCTGAAAAAGAAAATTAATAATAATGTGTTTGCAAAGAGAAATCACAATTTTCATGTATAAAACGAAGTCCTAAATAAAACGAAAGCAAACGTTACCTGCAAAAGTATCCCATCGGGGAACCGAACCCGTATGATGGCGAACTTGTACTTGCGCATCTCTCGCATCTCGTCCTTCTCACGCATCGCCTTCGTGCGGAGCATCTGCATCTTTTCTATGGCCTCGGTTCTGTAAGAATAGTTTGATGAATAAGGGGTAACGCAATAAAAATCTCGTTAGCGCGATGTAGAAATCGCCGCGTTCCGAGTCAGCTCCATCTACCGTCATATTTAGTTAACTTCTAGTACCTAAGCTGCTGTTCTCGCTTGATCTCCTCTGGCTTGAGCGCGTAGAAGGAAGGCGGGCGCTGCACCTTGGTAACGGCCTGCGATGGCAGCATCACTTGTAGACCCCGGTCTAGCTCTAGAGATAGGTATCGGCTAATACCACTATCCAAATGTGCATGCACCTTGCGTAATATATATGCCGTCACCCAGCAGTCGTAAATGAATTCCACATTACGAAAAGATTCTCCAACCCTTATATACTAACTCAATAAAAATCTCGTTAGCGCGTTGTAGGAATCGCCGCGTTCGGTTCAGCGCCATCTACCGTCATATTCAGTTAACTTTTAGTACCTAAGCTGCTGCTCTCGCTTGATGTCCTCAGGCTTGAGCGCGTAGAAGGAAGGCGGGAGCTGCACCTTGGTGACGGCCTGCGATGGCAGCAGCACTTGTAGACCGCGGTCTAGCTCTAGAGGTACCGGCTCGGCTGAACGGAGTGCTTCTATTAGGTTCTGAAAAAAAGGTATAAATTAATTTTGTACTGCCTTGATAACTACCCTCTGTCCTCCCCTTAGAGGTTTAACTGTCAAGAGGAAACAGACAGACAGATGGGGGTAATTTCGCATTTAAAATATTACTACTAATAAATATATGAAATATTTAATGTTATATTGAAATTGGCCTACGCCAATTTTTGAAATAAAGAAAAGTACCTACCCAGTGTAAATGGTCGGAGTAGGTGAATTGTATACGTAGCTTTTAGTTTGGTTTTTGTGTCAAGAATCTCAACCTTGTGACTAGCTAAGGATGTGGATTTATCCAGAAAGCCGAAAGCTCAAAATATAGACATAAATTGATCACATGATTGTACTGGGACGGTCGACGGTTGACGCCTACATACACGGTGTTTCTATAACTAACGAGACCCGAGCGTAATGCAGACAGTGTAGTCGGAAACTTGGCTTTATTAAATAATACAGCAGCAGGCGTGGCTCACTCCGCGATTTCATCGCTTTGCTACAGGAAGCTAAAAGTACATCCATTCGGCCCCAATTTTGGGGAAAGCCATAAGTCGCGCGTGGCGCTGTCGCCGCCTAGCGGCCATATCTGTGCTGATCGTAACAGACGCGTTTTGTTAGAGAGTGAGTCTTCTGTGCCTAGTACTATTATTTATTCTGTGACAGCAGTAGGTGTCTTACAATCAAACTCTCGACGCTAGGCACGCTATCTTTGTTGAACACCAAATACTCTTCATCCTGGCCGTCCGGGTTGGGCAGCGTCTGCTGAGTGAACCCGGCTGCCATCAGCAGGTCCATGGAGCCCTCTATAGGTTGTACACGGTCTGTGAACGCTCTGCAATAAGAAATGATAACCGTTATTATAGTTCGTTTTTTTAGCATTCACACATTCATAACCGAGCATGAGATTTGTATAATGTTTATTTATTAGAGTTCGACCAAGATAAGTCTGCAACGATTTTAATAGCGCGTGCGCAGTGCGTTATATAAGCGTCATAATTTCATAAAAGTTTGACGTTTAAAATAACTCTTGCACTGCGTCACAGAATAATTTAGTCCTATCGTACAGAAAGGAAACTTCCTACAAAACCGAAGTTTGACAGCGGTTCAGGGTCTCTTGCTATCCCTTTCTAATATATGGCACTGTCCCTTTCGGCTATTTAGGGTTGTCAAAATTCAAGTGATTATCTTATCTGTGGTCGTGCACGCAAAAGGAAGTCAAGTGGTGCCAACCCTAATAATTGCTCGGAGCAATGGTGAGCCGAGCGGAGCCGAGTTTGGCCGATCTCAGGAGTTTTGCACCCCAGACTGCGTGTGCTATCAAAATCGTTGCAGACTTGTCTTGGTCTGACTCTAACTCATAATATCCCGATAAGTTAACAACTAATAAGTTAAAAACTTGCCTATTAGACATCCTGATCTTTTGGTACTTCTCCTCCTCAGGATAAGTAACTATGTTTTCTAGATACTTGCACAGCGTTTCCACGCAGGTGTTCACCTGGAATAAAATAGTAAATAGTAATATATTGGGGGTAGGAAATGCCTTACCCCCTTATTCTTAAATAATCGTTTGTCCCTTTCCATCATACCAATACCACAGAATAAATAATAGTACTAGGTACAGAAGACTCGCTCTGTAACAAAACGCGTCTGTCACGATCAGCACAGATATGACCGCTAGGTGGCGACAGCGCCACGCGCGGCTTATGGCAAACCCCAAAATTGGGGTCGAACGGATGGACTTTTAGCTACCTGAAGCAAAGCGACGAAATCGCGGAGTGAGCCACGCCTGCCACTACGTTGGATTAGGGGAAAACGATCATTATCGGCTTGTCAACTTTAGTAAACGTTTATGAATAAAGGGGTTAACCTTTTCGCCGCCAACGCCGCAAATGGAGTCTAGTCCGGTAATTTTTGGCCATATATACTGAGAATTATATTGCCTTGTGATTTTCTTAAAATTAGAAGACAGCAGTGGCGGCGCGTCCATAAAAGCCGATTCCCACCGGCTTGCCTGTTTTTGGACATTTGAGCAGAGTTGTAAAGGAAATATATAAGCCAAATTAGCCCCGTCTTGCCTATGGATATGTTTGACGCGCCGCCACTGGAAGACAGTAAAGTTGAGTATTGATTTAGGGTTAGGGCTGACACTAATTAGGCTTTAAAAGCGTAAAACTAAATTTATTTACCTTTTCCCTGTTATCGTTACAGGACTGTATAATTAGACAGGCTGTCAGCCCTCTCTCTTCCTCCAGCTGTTCATACAAAAAAGCTTTTATTTTCGCTTTCCATTCTTGTTTAGTTAATACCTCATCGTTAATCATTGGACATCTGAAAAATGAGGGAAATTTTAGTTCAAGAAATAAACGAAATTTTAGACAATGAAAACCTACATAAGTAAGTTTAGTTGAAAATCATGTATAAGTAGTTGGAATTTTTGAAGAAGTCCGAATGTTACCTACTTAAAAGATCTTTTCTAAAATTATGACATCTAAAAAATTCCACTTACGTTATGAAGACTGGGGGCAACTACCTGTTAGGCTACGTTTGTACCAAAGGTGTGCGTGGATGCGTACTGAGGGATGTGTTTGTTAAGATACAGTAGAATCACTTTAATTGTTTTCCTTACTCAGTGGGTAGTGATTCTGTTGGTTCTTAACTAACACATCACTCGCTATGCATTAATGATGCACCGGATATCCGGTTACTATCCGGTATCCGGCTTATCCGGCCATTAGTTTACTATCCGGCTGGATACCGAATAGTGACCTACTATCCGGCCGAATACCGGATAGTAACATTGCTTGATTTCGGAGTAAACAAATTGGATTTAAGAAACATACGTTGTTTATTATTTTAAAACAATTCAATAATTCCACTGACATGCACGCGCACTCATTTCGAACCTAGAAATGAGTCCGCACGAACATTCACTAGGAAACAGGTCAAACCTGCAGAATGCGCACGTGAAAAACCGAAATGTAGGTATAGTTCCGCTGGCCGAATATCCGGCCAAACAACTATCCATTGCATCTCTACTATGCATCCTCGATTGCTCGCACATCTCTGGTGGAAAAGCAGCCTTAGAGTCAGATGGTGCTACCCTGCAGTATCTGTCTCCAGTTCTCAAAGAACTGTAAATACAAGTAATGGGAAAACTCATAAAAACTTACTTGAAAAACACACCATTTGTAGCCATATTTTTCGGTAACAATAGCTCTTCTGTGTTCTCTTTTTGAGGTTCGCTATCTGCTTTCAGTTCTTGCGGCTTAGAAGTTGTCGCCTTCTCGTTTTCAAGCTCCTTTTTAACTTGCGCCTGAAACACAGATATTTAATTATTAAATTATGAAAAAAATTATGAATTACACACTTAAACCGCAATAAATTACCTGCATGAAGAAAGTTCTTAAGCTTGTCTACTTTAAAAAAAATGATAAGAGTGAATTTGCGTCCTTGTTTGCTTGTACCATAGACAAAATTGCAAGTTCATATTAAACAAAAGAAAAAAAATATGTTGGGTCTTATTTGTAAAATGTGAAAGTAATTTGCTACTCCAATTTGATATAATTTGCTTATTTTGTTAAAAAAAATCCCCATTCTTTGTTATAAATGCTCCCAATTGTAACCAATTTACGTTTTAGTATGAATAAAAACATCCTCATGAATTTTTTTCATGTTGATTAAGTTCATTATACCTGTATTGCAGCATAAGAGGTGTTGAATCCGGGGTTCGTGTTCTTCTTCTGCATTCTGGCCAGTGCTGCTTCAGCGGCAGTCTTACTCTCCGCCGACAACCCAGTTCGCCTAACCACTGGCTCATTCTTCACTGACGCCGAGCTCTGGCTGCTCAACGTGGCTTCACTCAGCTTGTGACCGGGCCCTGCCCGCTTAAACTGAACGTCTGACTTCTTTTTCTTGAAAAAATTTATAATTTTGTCTGCCATTTTATATTATAGGTGTGTGCTCTTTATATTCTCGGTGTGTGCTCTTTAGGCAGTTTCAGCTTTGAAACACTTTCTTTGAGCTGTTCTATTGTGTCCAATGTGGCTGAAAGATTATGTTGAGATAAGTTATCTGAGATAGTATGATGTTTTGATTACAAACATTTAAAAACATTCTATACAGAAGAGAAATAAAGGTTTTAGCAATAAAAGATAAAAAGTAGTAATCATTTAATTTCGTTTTACTGCATGTTGGCCATTGGTACATTTTTTTTAAATAGTTACAAACATTGTAAGCTATTACTCAGTTTTGCATAAAGCATACAATGTTAACATTAGCAAGTTTGATTTTAGGTTTTAATTCTTTTAATTTCAATAACATAAATAAATAACACTTTGGTTTAAATTCAGACTACAATTATTACACAGAAAATGTATTTAATCAAATGTAGTAGTAATTGTGGTAAATTGTGTAATAAGGTGTATTAATTATCTGAAATTAGATTAATGACTTCTCTGTATCTATTCTATTTCATATGTCATTACATACAATTAAATAAGTAAGTAAACCCTTATTGACAACGAACAATATCCTCTAACCGCCCACAAATAAATATTCGCCAAGACCCAAGACAAATACAATTTTGATTTGTCATAGAAAAAAATCAAAATAGAATGGAACGGGAGACCTTTTTACAGGCATCTGTAGGCCTAGCACATGATTGGCACAACAGTACCTCGCGGCGAGATAGGCTACCCTTTGTAACTATGTTAATAAAAGAGGGACAGTTAGTCTATCCTGTCTTGCCGCCAGAAACTGTCGCACCAATTATGTGCTAGTCAGCTAGGCAGCTAGAGCCTAGGTATCTTTTCCTAAAAGCATCACAATACATCACACAGTTGAGTGAGAAGGGTTAAAAAGATTCGTCTCTTTTTAACTTGAACCTAACCTACCTTGGATTGCTAATGTTGGTATAATGCTGACAGGGATTGGGAGCTCTACCTTCATGCAGTCTAAGATTCCATGCCTATGTTGAAGTAATCTTATAAATAACCTCAATAATAATTATAATTAAGAATGAATAAGCATGATGTTTTCTAGCAACAATGATTCAAATACATAAAAAGCAATCATATGGGCTAAGTTAAAATTAGCAATTTAATAGGCATTAGAGACATAGGCCAGCTAGAAAAAAAAAATTGTATGTCTATTATCTACTTTATGCCCGTATAAATTAGAATGCACCTGGTGCATGAATAAAAAAAAGTGCAACTGGTACGACTAGACATCCAAGGTCATTGCGAATGTATGCAAATATTGACAAAAGTTGACTCACCTGGTTTCATAAACCGCTCAGAAATCCGTTTGCCGTAAACACGCCAAGAAATGACAATCAATAACAAAGTTACCAATAAAATGAGAACGAAGGTCTTCAGTAGCAGAAATTGGAATTCGTTGAAGTAAAATACGCCGGCTATCTCTTCGTACCAAGATAGTTCAGTGAAATTCACAACTGATTTGGAAAAATCCTCAATCGGTAAGGATGACACGCATGATCCGAAAAAGTCCTTTGCTAGAGCGAAAGTGTCCCCAATTTGAAGATACAAGGCTTCGTACAGGGTCGAATTAAAAACCGCGGTGTCGAATACAGACATCACACATGTAATTTATGTATTCTGGATCGGTTAATATTGAAAATAAAAATCATTTGCACTACCAAACCGAACTGACAAATGACAGTTTTCTTTGACAACTCAGTGGCAGTGTTACCATACGAAAAAAGTTTAGAAGGATGATTGCATACGGAGCAATCAACATGCACATTGCGCATGGTATAATACGCACGCAAAAAAACGTGTTTTATTACGTGGTAATACGCACGCAAAAAAACGTGTTCTATTACGTACGCAAAATAAGACGCGTTGAAATATGAGAAAAGAAAAATAAATGATGAAATAATATTTTCTTTAAAGTTAATAATTTCCAGATATTTTTCAATAAGTATAAATACAGTTTCATGTCGCTTTTTCCCCTATTTGGTGATTATTCACCTACGTATGGGATTTAGCTAGGCAACGCAACCTACATTATCAATATATAATAAATATAAGTAATTAAATCATCTAATAACGTCAGTCTTATTCTTATTACCTAAATATAAGAACGGGTCACTCACGTATTTTATGTCGAAAACGCTCGACATGTTTCACTCCATACCGAGGAGTGTCATCAGGAGCAGTGGTGCAAGAGCTGCAGCCCGCAGTCTGCGCCGGTCCGTCACCGTCAACGCAATCTCCTGTCTCCATCTCTGTGTCTCGCGGAGGTTTTGTATGATACATATTATAAATATTATAATACTTCTAAGCTTCCGTTAAGACTAAAGAGCGTGCCAAACAAAATATACCTACAATACATCTACCCATCGCATGGCTGTTTCTTCAGCACCACATTCCACTTTTGCAGCTCACATCACATGCAGTAATTAATCTGTTAGTTTTATTTTAGAACACGAGCAGCGTTTAAAAATTACCCATCTTTATTGAATGGTCGGCTGGTAATGGGTCGGGACACGCAACGTGGCGATTTACTTGTCTTCGGCCTTACATAAGTAATGGTTTGAATTAAACCGGGGTATACGCAGTGGTTTATATGGGATTTTATTTTTAAATAGTGAAACAAGCTACGTAAAAACATTTTTATCGCATAAAGCTCTAGGTCCTACTGCTGATTCAAATTCGGTTGAAATTGATACCTCATTCACCAAAATTAGATCAGTACTACGGATTCTTCGGTAGGTACTCCTACCCTACCACATAGGTACGGCACTAACACTAACGTATAGGTAATAGGTATACAACTACCTCATGACACATAACATAATTGTAACGGTGCGTGTAACGAAGCGTTACACTATCGACCTTCATACTATTTCTGGCACCATACAAATTCTAAATTCCTTTTTGAAATTCAAATCCTATTCCAAATTCCATTCAATGATTTTTATTTTCAGTTCGATCACATACTTTGATCGATAAACATCATTTTATCTAACGGACTGTACTTCCCAAGTTTCTAAACACGACCGTTTAAGTGTGATTTTTATTAGTAAACGTAATAATTCATAAGTGCGTGCAGTTCAGTATAGTGCTCGTTTTGTGGCCCTGCACACCTTCCAGATATATATCTACATCATCACCAAGGCACATATTGTAAGTTATTTGATTTCTAACCTTCTGAATTACGAAAGTATTTTTATACATACCTATCTGTTAACACGTAACCTGTATTGTTACAGGTGCCTTTTTATTTAAATAATAAATACCCCTCATCGCTCTGGATCCTGCCTTTTCATTCCCATCATCCCTGTGAGGCTCCTCTACCTGCCCCCTCACACTGGCGCCATCAACGTGCTCAAACCCGGACCTGACAAGACACCCACCCGCCCTACGACGCTGAGCAGCCCGTTCCAGTACCTCCGTGCCAGCACCTGCTCCTACCCAACAACCGCAACCAGCTGTTCCAGTCCTACATTTTTCCTTTTTCTAACAATTTTTTTTTTTTATATTGTTTGTAATTGCTAGCTTTAAGATCTTTTCAAAATTCTAAAAGGTTATAGTCGACCCAACTCAAATTTTCGCAATATCTCTCGGCCTAACATCATTTTATTTAATTTTCTATTTTACAACCAACCTTTTATCTAATCCTCAACCGTTTAACCAAAATTCCCCCCTTAAATAACCAATTACATATACATCTATCATCATTCATCATCTTATACCAATTTATCTATATCTATTTTCTAATCCCTATTATGCCAGCGTCCTACGCTTTTTGTCGCGCCACGTAACAAAACTCTTAACATAGTGATTACACAAAACATCTATCACATACAATTACACAATCCAAGATTTCCACTGAAATCTCACAAATTGGTTTCAATCCTAAGTGTTTTTAAAACTCCTTGGAGTCACTGAAGTGCGAACCAATCCTGACTTACGGCAGTACTGTTGGAGATAATCCGATAGCTTATCCTTCACCCGATTAAATAAATATACACAACTAAGCCTAATATCACAATAAACTTCTCCTTTCGATTCAATAAAAAAATAAAATTTAATAACTACATATTTTATTTATATTGATAACATCAATTATTCTCTTCGTGATAGGTATCCACTTTAATAAACAATGAATCCAGCACTATTAAATAAACCTGAACTCATCTATGAGCTCAAACTCAGGAACATTCAGTTCCCAGCCACCGCGCAGGCTGATGATTTAAGACAGCTCCTCACTCCAAATTTATTCGCGGACCCGTGTTCGAATCTCTCCAGCCCATATGATCTTGAACAGGATATCACCGAAATTAGCAGATGCCTCACAATAGTTTCTTCTCAGCTACAGCTTGCGACTACCAACCAAGCGAAGCACGATAGAATAGCGGTTTTCTTATTTCATTTATATAACAGAATAGAACGTCTCCATATTACCACTGAATTATCTCCAGAAATTATTGACAACTATTCGAAAATATGCGAATTTTTGTCAAAATGTCAAACAAAATTTAACATGTCACAACCGTCAACAACAACGTCAACTTACGCGTCAGCAACCTCTTTGATTGTGGCTATTATTACCGCTCATGTTATCCCTACTGTAAAGCAACCCTTGATTCTAGGCACAAATTTTTGGAGAAAATTCAATTTAGCTCCCCACATATTACCTGACATAACGTCATATTCTGATAAACATATAGATACCCTAGTTATTTCCACCTGCGACCAACACATCACTAATTATGACAACCTTTCTGAAACTCAACAGTTAATTTCAGATACTATTATTGAAAAATTTAAAAATATTTCAACAGAAACCAAACCCTTAGGACGAACCCACCTCATTGAACATCACATAGATACCGGTGACCATCCACCAATCAAACAGCGATGCTATAGGCTTTCTCCAGAGAAACAAAAAGCTTTATGCAAAGAAGTTGATGAAATGCTAAAGCTTAATGTTATCGAACCCTGTGAAAGCCCATGGCTAAACCCTGTCATAATAACTCCTAAAAAAGATGGAACGTGGCGTTTTTGCATCGACAGCCGTAAACTAAATTCGATTACGCGCAAAGATGCCTACAAACTCCCACTCATTTCTGACATTCTAGATAATCTAAAAAATGCTAAATATCTATCATCGATAGACATAGCAAAAGCATTTTGGGAAATACCCCTACGCCCTTCTGATAGACCTAAAACTAGTTTCCATGTACCCTCAAAAGGCATGTACATGTTTCGCGTAATGCCTTTTGGATTGACTAATGCCCCTGCTACCCAACAACGCTTTATGGATGCGTTATTCCCTTCTGAAAACCTTGATAACTCAGTATTTACCTACTTAGATGATATTATCATCATAAGTAATACTTTCGATGAACACATCACTTTACTTAATAAAGTTTACCAAAGGCTAGTACAAGCCAACATTACTATAAACTTCCCCAAGTGTTCATTTTTCAAAAAAGAACTTAAATATCTTGGTTACATAGTTAATGAACACGGCTTTCAAACAGATCCTGACAAGGTTAAGGCAATACTTAACATCCCACCTCCCACAACTCCTCGAGAAGTTAAAAAGTTCCTAGGTACAGCAAGTTGGTATAGACGCTTTATCCCCGATTTCAGCACAAAGGTTGCACCACTAACTAAACTTACCTCCACTTCCAAAAAAGCACCACCATTTAAATGGACATCACTAGAAGACAATGCCTTTAAATCCATTAAAGAAGCTCTAGTCTCTACCCCTGTTCTTGCTTGCCCAGACTTCTCAAAACCCTTCGCAGTCCACTGTGATGCATCCAGCTTCGGCATCGGTGCCATGCTGACCCAAGAATTTGATGGCGTTGAGAAACCCATTGCTTATATGAGCAAATCCCTAACTGGTCCCCAAAGAAATTACTCAATTACAGAAAGAGAACTCTTAAGTGTCTTACTAGCCCTAGAACATTGGCGTTGCTATCTTGACAACGGCTTAAAGTTCACAATCTACACAGACCATTCCGCATTACAATGGTTTCTCCATCTAGATAATCCAACCGGACGTCTAGCCCGCTGGAGTATTCGTCTATCTACATTTAACTTCGAAATTAAACATAAACGTGGTAAAGATCATCTAATCCCTGACGCTTTATCACGCTTACCTTCAGTAGACGTTATTAACTACAATAGTTCTAATACCAATGACGACTGGTATAATAATATCTACGCTAAATGCAGTTCTAACCCCAACACCACTCCAGATTACATAATACATAATAATAAATTATACCGATACTCAAAAACCCCTTCGTTACTCCAATCTGAGTATAATTGGAAAGAAGTTATCCCACTAGAGTACAGAATACCCATTATCACAGAAAATCATTCCACCCCAACTTGCGCTCATTTCGGAACATTTAAAACATACAATAAAGTTAAATTGAAATATTTTTGGCCAGGAATGTACAAAGATATTTCAAATTTTATTGCCAAATGCGAGACTTGCTTAGCTTGCAAACACCAAACCCAACTAAAACTTGGCCTAATGGGTAAACCTAAGCAATGCTCTCGACCCTTTCAATGCATTTCAATAGATTTGATCGGCCCCTTGCCTACTACACTAAAACACAACAGATTCATCTTTGTCGTTACTTGCTGTTTTTCAAAATACTGCCTCCTCTTTGCGATTAAACGTGCTACGTCATCAGTAATCGTTCATATTCTAGAAAACCTAGTTTTCCTAGTGTACGGAATCCCACAGACCATAATTCTTGACCATGGTCCTCAATTCGTTAGTCAAGAGACAACGGATTTATTCCACTCCTATCAGATCCCAAAAATACACTATTGCGCAATTAAATGCGCCCAACCAAATCCCGTGGAGAGATATAATAAAGTTGTTACCACAGCAATATCCTCATTCATACAGGATGACCACAGGAATTGGGATATCAACCTACATAAGATACAATTTGCTATTAATACTTCCGTAAATGAAACAACAAATTATACTCCTTCTTTCCTTGTATTTGGTCGCGAATTAGTCACATGTGGATCAGCATACGATAAATCTGATCTCACAGATGATATTATATTCGCGCCCAGAGACGAATACGCTGATAATCTTGGTCTTCTCCAGCCTGTCTTCTCCGAAGTACAAGCCCGTCTTTGGAGAGCGCACCAAACCAATTCTTCATCGTATAATAAACATCACCAACATTTCGAATTCAACGAAAATGACATCGTCTGGAAACGAAATTACGCAATTAGTAATTCTCCTAAACACTATTCTGCTAAACTTGCACCCAAGTTTATTAAATGTTCTATCCTAAAAAAAATATCACCCTTAGTATATGTCCTACAAGACATGTCCGGCAAAATGCTCGGACGATGGCATATTAGAGACCTTAAACCTCTCCCCAAAATTCTAAAATAAATAATATACTGTTTTTCCTTAATTAGATTCTTATTTGGCTCAAACTTAGCTACTTTTCTCCTAAGCTCCTAACTTGTAAAATATTGTATATAATGTTATACATTTATAATTATATCTCATCCCCATTATACATTTCGAACTCATTACATTTCGTACATACCTACTTAGTACGAATTTATACGTTCATTTATACTATTTAATTTATATAACGTTATATTACGTTCATATAACGTTATTCAAAGCTAACTCTACCAGAGTTAGAACAATACTTATTTATATATTTCTTCCCTTGACATAACGTTCATATTTACGTACTTAGGTACATACGTACCGTACAGTACATTTATTAATTCCATTAAGGAATTATCTTATGATATTTTGTAGTAATCCTACATTCCATACGGCATTATTTTGTTGAATAAATTTCAACAATCGTACTCTTTGTAGGTACACATTATTGTAGATATTATATTTAGATTCATTAATATTCAGCGGGTGGTTACTGATTAATAAGCCTTAATACTAATGGAGAGCGATTTAATGAGTACGTCCTCTACTTAAAGGAGTACTCTATTGAAACTTATTTTGGTTAAACAATTAACCAAAATTTTATAAGATGATGTATGAATGACCTTTGGTATGCATGTTTAAATCGCCTCTCTTGTATGATAAACATTGTATATAACATCCCCACCTTCTAAATTTATCACTCATACCCATATTCATTACATTATATTTACATTACGGAAAAATCCTTTGGCCATAAGCCCCAGGATTTTCCCTTCCAGGGCGACCCCGGTAGTGTAACGGTGCGTGTAACGAAGCGTTACACTATCGACCTTCATACTATTTCTGGCACCATACAAATTCTAAATTCCTTTTTGAAATTCAAATCCTATTCCAAATTCCATTCAATGATTTTTATTTTCAGTTCGATCACATACTTTGATCGATAAACATCATTTTATCTAACGGACTGTACTTCCCAAGTTTCTAAACACGACCGTTTAAGTGTGATTTTTATTAGAAAACGTAATAATTCATAAGTGCGTGCAGTTCAGTATAGTGCTCGTTTTGTGGCCCTGCACACCTTCCAGATATATATCTACATCATCACCAAGGCACATATTGTAAGTTATTTGATTTCTAACCTTCTGAATTACGAAAGTATTTTTATACATACCTATCTGTTAACACGTAACCTGTATTGTTACAGGTGCCTTTTTATTTAAATAATAAATACCCCTCATCGCTCTGGATCCTGCCTTTTCATTCCCATCATCCCTGTGAGGCTCCTCTACCTGCCCCCTCACAATAATATTTACATAGATTGCTAAAATCATAATCTTTCCTGTAGTTCCTAAGTTAGAAGCGATAATTTTGTTGGTTGAGCGGTGGTCGTGAGTAGCAGTCTCCCTTAAGGAATTCCACAGCGATCAGTCGCAGCCCTATCACGACACATGGTCGTTACGCCTCAACGAAGCATTGTCGCTACATTCCAGGAAAACTATTACCTACTATCTAAAAGTATCGGGCTAGGTACTTACCTAGTAAATTCCTAAATAAAATTCCCACCAAGCGCCAAATACTTTCTGATTTAGTAGAATTACGCTCCATTTTACGCTACATAATATTATATCGGCAGCGTTCCACATCTTTAGTAGTAATTTAACCCTACGTGTTACCCTACTCCCTACGGTACCCGCCCAGGGGACTCTATGCTATATTTCTTCTTAACCGAACGACCTTCAACAAAAATAAATAGAGTTGGATTAAGTTTACACAGATTTTCAGTGACCATGTGTCACCGTAATATTTCTATGGACAAGTAAATATATATATATATATATATATATACAGGGTGATCGATCCAAATGGGTCAGTATGGAGAAGTCAGAAACTATGAGAGATAGCAAAATCTGTTCTTAGGAACCATGGCTTCAATTTTAGATTTAATAATAATGGCATTCATTTTTTTTTTAATCTATCATACATAACCGGGATTCGAACATGGTCAATATTCTTGTTGTTTGTTTGTATGGCAACTTTTAAACGATGCGTGATAGGTGGGGGGTGCTCGACCAAATATCATAGAGATATTATATATATTTTAGTATATTTTAGTTACTTCCATAGCATTATGGCATATGGTATTTTACTGTGGGGCGGTGCTTCAGAGATAAATACCATTTTTGTTCTGCAGAAGCGGGCTATTCGAGCAATATATAAATTGAACCATAGAGACTCACTTAGAGATAAATTCAAGGAAATTGACATAATGACAGTGCACTGTCAATATATTTATCAGAATATTCTGTATGTACATAAAAATATTGTTAATTTTAGGAAAAATTGTGACATTCATAATATTAATACTAGAAATAAACATAAGCTCGCAGTGCCCTTCACACGGCTCCATAAAATTAAAAAATCATTCATGGGTAATTGTGTAAGATTTTATAATAAACTTCCAAACCATATTACTGAATTATCAATTAATAAATTTAAAAATTATGTAAAGCGTAAACTTATTTCTAAAGCTTATTATACCACACAAGACTACATGAGTGATAAAACAACGTGGGATTAATGGTGACTCGAAATAGATAATTCAATATGTATGTACTTCTTTGTTAAGTTTTATTGACATTTGTTATTGACATTTAGATTTTATTCTAGAAACATTCTAGACTAGTATTTTTTATACAATTTTTTTTTATGTTTGACGATCTTTTTGTGAAATTCTTAGTATTAAATTTGATCTGTATAATAATCCAATATTACTATGGAATAATATTAACTTCAATAAATTGCTCTGATAATTAGCTTAAGATAATATATTATTATGTAAAACGTTCATAAGTGCTTGTTACTAGGCCTACATGAATAAAGTATTTTTGACTTTGACTTTGACTTAGAGGGCCCCGAGACAAAACAAAGTACATAAAAAAAAATCAAAATGGCCGACTTTTTTTTTAATTTTTTTAAGTTGGTCCGAGCGCGCTGATATTCGGCATGCGGTGAGCCTGGGGGCCCAAGATTACAATGTCAAAAAAATATTTTTGGAAAAATTCAAAATGGCGGCGGACACGGGCAAAGTAAAATTTTCAAGTAGGTTAAGCGAGCCCGAAGGGCGAGCTTCATGCCGGGAGACCGAAGGCCGACCCCGGTGGAAGGCCGAATGCCCTGAGCCTCCACCCCTACTCCCAAAACGTGAGGCCGAAGGCCGAACTGCGTGAATTCGGTGCTTCCAAGCGTTCTACCAAGTCAACTGTATTGATGACCGAAGCCGGCAGGCCGAATGCCCCACGGCGAAGCGTCGAGGCTTGCGAAGGCCGAAGGCCGAGCTCTGCGTAGGGCCAAAGGCCCGAAGCGTCACACGAGAGGGGGAAGTTGGAGCTTAAACACGACCCAATACTTTTCCTATTGGGAGTCGCTTTTTGGGCGTCGGGGTGGAGGCTTCGGGCCTTCGGCCTTCCACCGGGGTCGGCCTTCGGCCTCCTGGCCTGAAGCTCGCCCTTCAGGCTCGCTTAACCTACTTGGAAATTTGTCTTTGCCCGTGTCCGCCGCCATTTAAGATTTTTCCAAAAATATTTTTTTGACATTGTAATCTTGGGCCTTCAGGCTCGCCGCATGCCAATTCTCAGCGCGCTCGGACCAACTTGAAAAAAATTAAAAAAAAAGTCGGCCATTTTGATTTTTTTATGTACTTTGTTTTGTCTCGGGGCCCTCTATGATATTTGGTCGAGCACCCCCCACCTATCACGCATCGTTTAAAAGTTTCCATACAAACAAACAACAAGAATATTGACCATGTTCGAATCCCGGTTATGTATGATAGATTGAAAAAAAATTGAATGCCATTATTATTAAATCTAAAATCGGAGCCATGGTTCCTAAGAACAGATTTCGCTATCTCTTATAGTTTCTGACTTCTCCATACTGACCCATTTAGATTGATCACCCTGTATATATATATATATATATAGACATTCAAAGCCATATTGAATTCGACTAGTTAACAATAATACCGAAATCGCTAAAAAATCTGCTGTTCCTATGGAAAACGTTTGAAAATTATTCACCGGAAAATATGAGACGGCAATTCTGTTTTACAGTTTCGGGGTTGGTCCTATATAGTAAAAGTTGTTCAGTATGCCCTTTAGTATATATTCACCCGTCATAGTGTGGTCAATCAGACATAACAAAAACACCCTGTAGTAGATACTATTAATTTTATTGTTGGTAGTCAATTAGGAACCTTTTGCTAGAAAACCTGGCTTCTACTCTGGCTTAAAACCAAATTGTGTTCGAATATGAATACTTTTGTATTATTTAATTGTATGTACTCTACCCAGTCTGTAGTATGTACCTAGTCTCTGGTAATGCATATATTATATAAAGGTATGATTCCACTTGTCTTTCTTATCAAATACAAAAACAGATGATCATTATATATTATCTTATATATCAGACCACGTGGTTGGAAAGCAAATGATGATATTGACATGTGACTGTTTGTGAACATTTCAGTGTAAACAATGTGATAACAATGTTTGATGTATAAATAAATAATTTTTGTATTGAATTTTTGACCTATAATTTGTTTTTTAATTTTATTGGTTTGTGTCTGCTGATTAATCAGGTGTTCCAGAAAGTATAATCACAACTTCACAAGCTCCAAATTATATAAAACATATTTTTTCTTAAGTTTTTCACTTATTTATTAGTCAGTATTAAATTTTTACTTATTTTGCAACAAATTCAGGTACCGGTTATAATATTAGCTGAAAATTGTTGAGCATTAGATTTTTCGTTCATCGCGACATCTATTGTTACTTGACGCTAGATGTCGACTATACTGCAAAACGTAATTCAAGACCAAAAAAAGTATGACAATGTTGCCACTGCAATAATTTGTTTGTAAAATAGTAAATTCATTTTGATAAATAATCACGTTAAGATAATTTATTTATTAGTAATTTTACTCCTGCAATTTAAAAAAAGGACTTTTAGTTACTTATTTTTACATAATTACAAGACGCGCTAGTAAGAAGTGGCAACATTTCTCACTTTTTTTGGTCTTGAATTACGTTTTGTAGTTTAGGCAGGCGTGGCTCACTCCGCGATTTCGTCGCTTCTCTACAGGTAGCTAAAAGTACATACATCCGTTCGGCCCCAATTTTGGGGTTTGCCATAAGCCGCGCGCGGCGCTGTCGCCACCTAGCGGCCATATCTGTGCTGATCGTGGCAGACGCGTTTTGTTAGAGAGTGAGTCTTCTGTACCTAGTACTATTATTTATTCTGTGGTTTAGGCAATAACTCGCGTTATGCTGCCGTATTTGAACTTCAGGATATTCACAAGAGACGACAC
This sequence comes from Cydia fagiglandana, assembly GCF_963556715.1. Taxonomy (NCBI): domain Eukaryota; kingdom Metazoa; phylum Arthropoda; class Insecta; order Lepidoptera; family Tortricidae; genus Cydia; species Cydia fagiglandana. Next base: position 24,483,977 of record NC_085933.1, on the reverse strand, counting down.
GTACTAGATCCATTCTAGATTACGTTATAGTTTAGATATCAACTAGTTCTCTTTTGCAGCGCAATTCGCGCAACCAATGTCACTTTTACGTTAGATAGAGTAAGATATCTATTAGATGTGAATTGGATCTCTAAGTCATATCCTGTGGAAATCGTTTAAGAGTATCTCCAGAATTGCGCAAATGTCAAATTTGACAGGTTAGATCTTAAACATATCGTTATCGTATCTTGGCGATGTCTAAAAGATATCTAATAGATGTCTATTTCAAAATCCGAATCGGGATCTGTGTAAGAAAACTGATGTACGGAGTTACCACTTTTTCTTTACTTATATTTCTCTATGATAAGGGTGAGCGGGTGATCCCCTCTACCTTCTAAACTTAGTGGTTTGGATACGTACATCCACAGACAAAACATCCTCCAGACTGAGCATAGTCGCGCTACCCCCTTTGCCACGCATACGGTAGTTTTACTCCATCTTCGAGTCGAAAGTGTCTTTGTGTGACGTCCGTGTCTTTGAACGGACCAATCACGGCACGGGACTCCTCTTACCTCGTCCTGCGCACCCCCGCATTTTTGGCATCATCGGTTGCATGAAATAATTGTCCTAAACTCGGTCTAGAGGATTCCTAGTCTATGCGTACATCATATTATATTTGCCATCGTGTCAATATAAGCCTAACCCTCTTTAAGGGCAAGGTCAAACCTAATGGAATTCAACCACTGCGTATTTTAGACCTTTACCCTTACCACGAGTCACTAATGTCAATAATGACATAGTTCTAGACCGTCCGCGAATATACCCTCAAAAGTAACTTTATAGAGTTACACCAAGAAAACTCTGCAGCGATTTTGATAGCCCACGCAGTGCAAGTGTTCATAGAAGTTTGACGTTTAAAATGACACTTGCACTGCGTGAGCTACTAAAATCGCTGCAGACATTTCATGGTCTATCTCTACAACTTTGATTGCCAGTAGGTATTGCCACCACATAAAGTGATATTTTGTAAACGTTAGGCACTATTTCTGGTGGTAATTAACAGGCTGTTGGGAGGAAATGAGGCGGGACGTCAACATTTATTCGCATCTTGCTTTACGACTTCTAAACTACGCATTTCGGAGGCGTATTCGGATTAATAAAAAAAAAAAAAATTAAAATTTAAACTGTTTATTATAAATAAAATTTACAATTTTTTTTAAGGACTAACTTAACCTAATCTACATTATAATAGATTATTAGCTAAGTGAGAGGTTTTCTCATAGTTACATCATTGACATTATTATTACTATATTTTAATCTAATTTATATAATGTGTATTTATTTTAAATTAGCTTTTGACTAAATTAATCAGTTCAAGTAGTACTTTTTTAACATTAGTTTCAGCTTATGAGGCTTATCTTGTAAGTTATCTATTATATGTCTAGGAAGACTATTTAGGATGTGTGGCAAGTAACTCGACCAGACTCTTTGTCCATAATAGTTGTTACTACTTGGTATATTGAAATGTTTTTTATTTATCAGTACTCTAAGGTTATTTGGCCTATCATACCTATTCAGACTTCCCAGTTTATGTCTATATTCTAATATTATCGCTAGCTTCACTTTATCATATACATTCATTATTTTACAATGCTGAAATAACTCTTCATAATTATGTTTATATTTATATTTAATTTTTAGTGGTACAATGGATTTAAGAATTCTTACCTGTAGGCTATATATTCTTTGTAGGTGAGTTTTGTGGGTTCTACCATAGCTAGATATCCCATAATTTATTACAGAGTCAGCCATAGCCATGTATATCAGGCGGAGTGTATTATACGGCATTTTGTTTTTAAGTATTGTTAGATTACTGAATACAGCTCTTAGTCTCTTACATACATGGTCAATGTGCGGGCTCCAGTTAAATTTATTATCTATAATTAGTCCAAGGTATGTATGCTGTTCTACTATATCTAAAGCCTCACAGTTGCAGCTCGAACGATTGTGGTAACAGGTTATGAATGTAATCTGGATATGATTGGAGAGCACCCATTCTGACTCGAACTATTTGCATTTGCGTTCTCACTCCGTTCGTGCGCCAAAATATCTCTTCAGAAATGGGTGCCTTTCATTCCTGTGTTAACAATCTACTTAATGGGTCAAACAAAAAACTGTGTTACGTCTTTCCTGTAGACATACACAACAGTTAAGGGCTATAAAGGTTAATTTTCTTATTTAACCCTTATCCAAGTGAAAAGGTCCTCCTTTTATTTGGAGAACTATGATAAAATCATTACTTACATGCCCACAAGCTGTTAACTATCGCCCACAGGAGAGAAAAATGTACAGTTCGGCGAACACACTAGTTTTCTATAGCCCTTAACTCTTGTGTATGTCTACAGGAAAGACGTAACACAGTTTTCTGTTTGACCCTAATATAGGTACGCGGTGTTATTTATTTAACTCCGTTAACTTCGGGTTATGGCTAAGTAAATTTAAGGAAACTGAGGGCCTACCGCGAATCACGTTCGACGTGTTGCCTCCCTGCCACACTTACGTACGAATTTACAAGTGCGACAGAGAGGCAACACGTCGAACATGATTCGCGGCAAGTCCTCTGATCGGCATAGTTTTTTTTTTCGTAAAAAGTACCTAATTAATAGCGTTGTTGTAACACGGACATTATATTTTAATGCCATTATTTATGTGATAACCATTATTTGAATTCTAATAAATGCATCCCACAAATTCCTTTTATTAACGATAGTACATTAGAAACGATGAACAAAGGAGGAGTAGGCGGCCCACTGTATAAGTGCACATTATTGGAGCTCCTACCTATAACGCGTGTATATTTATGGAGTTGATAATACTTCCGACGACTCTACCTATTTTAGTTGCGTTTGTGCCTTTTGTAGCCTATTTTTATGTAAAATTCCTTTTTACTTTGTTGCACGAAAAAATAGATAAATGTAGTCATCATGCATCATCATCATCATTTCAGCCATAAGACGTCCACTGCTGAACATAGGCCTCCCCCTTGGACCTCCATACGTACCGGTTGGAAGCGATCCGCATCCAGCGTCTTCTGGCGATCTTAACAAGGTCGTCTAGTGCATCTGGTGGGTGGACGTCCTACGCTGCGCTTGCTAGTCCGTGGTCTCCACTCGAGCACTTTTCGACCCCATCGGTCATCTTCTTTTAAATGTAGTACCTCAAGAAAAATATATAGTAAGGTGCTGTTGAGCTGAATTTATTAGACTTTTAGGCCTTTTACCTCAGCATATCTAAGGTCTTGTAATAAATACCGATGATGTCTGTGGCAGCCGTTTTATTGTATAAAAAAATCAGTTAGGTATTCAGCTCGTGTCTGCACAGCTGTGGGGCGCCTAATGCCCCCATTTGACCATTAAATTGCAATTAAGTGTCGAGGTTTAAATTCAAATGCTAATCTGAAAATAATTAATCCACTCTTGTTTGATTGAATTTGCAGTAAGATCTAAACTCACTTCTTTTATTTATAGAGTAGTTGCATTTGTCCCGTTTTTGTCATTACCCCGGCTGATCTTATAATGTACTTCTTACAAAAAGATGCATAAAATAATGTCGATGTTATAACCTTCTCCCGAAACCTGACATCAGGCTTAGAGTGACATTCCATTTCCAACTGCAGCTGCAATACTGTTCATTTTACTATGGAAACGCGTCGCTGTCATTGTCAATTGCCATAGAAAATGAACAGTATTGCAGCTGCAGTTGGAAATGGAATGTCACTCTTAAACTGCCTTTGATGTATGTAGAACACTCAAGTTTATAATCGAGTCTAACTTTTTTGAGTGCGTATTAACTCCTCCATAAACTTCTTCTGACGTCACTATACCTACTGAGATATCAGCTCTTACACAGATCCTATGTATGTATGCAGATCTTAAATTATTAAGAGGAATATTTGACGACGAAAAGGAATGAACGATGAACGACTCAGTTGCGTACCGAGACCGCGTGGGTTTAGATGTAGACGTTATAAGCGGCCATTACAGCCTAATTTTCCAATAAAAATAAATAATACACAGTAAGGAATGGTCAAAATAGCAGTCCCATTAAACCACTTCCTTCGTACTACGTCGGCCATATTTATGAAGTGACGTTACGCTGATCGGACGTTCTAAATTTGAAAGTCGCGCGCTAAAATTTTCTCTTGGTCAAATTGTGACCAGCAAACTGCCCAAGTGACCAGTGTAAAACTAAAAAATACCTTATTTAAGTGCCAGTGTTTATGTTTAAAGTTTAATAACTATACATTTAAATAAAAGTAAAACAGTGGAGCCGTTTGTGAAAAGAACGATGAAAGTTTTCAAAAAGAAAATGCGTTTCTCTATAGCTTTCGCTAAACTGTAATTTTGTACATTCTGTGTGTGTATATAGTGGTAATAGTTTTGTATATTAGCATCGACATTGGAGGCAAAAAATAAGGTATGCTTTAATTTATTTTATATTTGCATGTTCGTCCGTAATAACTGGGTTTATGGTGAAATTGGGAAGTGGAATGTAGTTTGTGGGTGTTTCGTTATTAGATTAAACGTTTAATTTAGGGTGATTTAGCAATCGACTCCGTCTTACCCTACTATTAACGTAAGTAGGTACTTAATGTTTTAACTGGGGGAAAGTGAGAAAATTTGGTCCAAGGAGTTTCTTGTTCAATTAAATTATAAAGGTTTATGTGTCCCCATCCCGCATTGAGTCAGAGCGTGGAGACTATAGCCCAAACCTTCTCGTACATGAGAGGCCTGTGCCAAGTTAACCATCATCTCCGCCATTAAGACGTCCACTGCTGAACATAGGCCTCCCCCTTTCAAGTTAATAAGTTTCGAAAAAACTCGTTGGTTCAAAACTCAAGCAGAGGTTTGCACACTTTGAACCCACGACCTGCGGATTGAAAGTCGCACGCTCTTACCGCTCTTAGCTACCTAAATGACATCATTTTGATGTTAAATGTACATCTGCATTGGCCTCCCGGTCCTCACTTAATATTCTCCGCATTTATCCAGATAATTTTGGACAAAAGGAAATAGTTTTTTTAGTCAGTTACCTAATCAATACGATACATATTTTTAGGGTGAAATCCGGAATGCGAATAAAATCCAGCTTTCCAAAATTTGTTTACAAACGCACTACGTTCTATAAAGTAGGTACCTACAGTCCTACACTACACCCTAGACCTACATATTATGGCATCAATTTTTCATTACTTTGGGTCCCGAAAAAGGAAACCTAAGGGTAGTTTTTAGGGTTCCGTACCCAAAGGGTAAAACGGGACCCTATTACTAAGACTTCGCTGTCCGTCCGTCCGTCCAGCCGTCTGTCTGTCACCAGGCTGTATCTCACGAACCATGATAGCTAGACAGTTGAAATTTTCACAGATGATGGATTTCTGTTGCCGCTATAACATCAAATACTAAAAACAGAATAAAATAAAGATTTAAGTGGGGCTCCCATACAACAAACGTGATTTTTGACCAAAGTTAAGCAATGTCGGGCGTGGTCAGTATACTTGGATGGGAGACCGTTTTATTTGCATTTTTTTCCGTTTTTTTTTTGCATTATGGTACGAAACCCTTCGTGCGCGAGTCCGACTCGCACTTGCCCGGTTTTTATCAAGATATTAAGAAGCTAGTTTCACATATACCTATAATATGTATTACACTTATGTTACGTCAAGACGGCGAAATTGTCTCTCGAGTAGGGTCGTTGTTATTTATTACCAGAAGATATCTAAACACTCATGATATCTTTATCTCTCGAATGTCTCGTTATCTGGTGCATAGAGTTTAATAGTCTTATCTTATAGATAGAGATATACGGATGTGATGTTGAGATCTGCTTGGCAGAAGTGTCTGGAAGAAAAATCTGTCAATATATGGAGAGAGACAGGCAGACCTGTTTGCTGGAAATCTGACACGTATATTAAGTATAGGTAAGCCGTAAGTCCACAGACAAGACAATTTTTGCCAATCTGATTAAATTGTCCGATCAAATCAGGCCGTGCGGACGCAAACGCCAATTTGGTTCGCCGATTTCGATCGCCAATTATGACCGATATTACCGATAAAATGGAGGAAAGAATAGCAATTTGTGACACTACTATTTTCGTTTTGGGGCATTCTTTTACATTTAAAGGGCTCAAATATCACCATAAATCTAAATAGGGATGTTGAAACGAATCGCGAATATATATCATGTTATGTTTTATCATTTTATCAAGCATATTAGAAATATTAGAATGCTGAAAATCATATTTTGTAAGTGAAAATATGCGTAACAAGTTAATTAAAAATAATCAAAAATTAGGGTGGTTGAACGCACGACCAATTGAAACCAATTTGAAACAATTAGGTTGTAATATACCAAAATCTAGATTGTATTTGAAGTCCGGATTTGTTATGTAATTGACTAAAGAAAAATACAGTCGATGATAAAACTTGTAATGAATACATATTAGTCTTGAAGAGCCGTCGAAGTTTGCCTATTATTACATCTACATAGGCACAATGCTAAACGACATATATTTTTGGAAAAACGGAGAAAGCTAATTTCTACAATATATTCTTATTTACCACTGATTACTCTGATTAGCATTATTAAATGTTGTTATAATTTAGTGCCTGTACGCTCATATCCATATTATTATAATCTTTTTATTATTAATGTTTTATCTCGTGCAAGTGAATTGTAAAATTCTTAATGAGATTAAATGATCTTAAACCTTATTAGCACTGCAGATTATCAAATTACATTTCGGCAATAGTTAATTAGATTGTATTGTTTAGCTGTCGTAGCATTTTAATTACTCAAGATATTATGCTAATATATAATATCTCCCGTGGAACCCCTCGGGCACACAAGCGGGGGTTGATGTATGTAAAACAATATTTTCATCGTCAGCAAACTCGAATATGAGAACAATAACATAATTAATTCAAACCCGTCGGTTCCGGGTTTGTAATCCATTTAGCAAATTCGCATTTTCGTGTAGGGTTGTCACGGTTGCCAGATAATTACTGAAGTTTGGAGATTTTTTTAACACGCGTCGGTATTAAACTAGAGCAGGCGTGGCTCACTCCGCGATTTCGTCGCTTTGCTACAGGTAGCTAAAAAGTACATCCATTCGACCCCAATTTTGGGGTTTGCCATAAGCCGCGCGTGGCGCTGTCGCCACCTAGCGGCCATATCTGTGCTGATCGTGACAACGCGTTTTGTTAGAGAGTGAGTCTTTTGTACCTAGTACTATTATTTATTCTGTGACTAGAGTTAGATCATAGAGAAAAAAATACATAGAGTGCTCACGCCATACATCAGTTTTAGCACGAAAACGACCAAACAAAGTAAGCATTTGTAATATAATGACTATTTTTGTTGCTTATAGAATCCTCATTAGTTAAAACCATATATAATCCTCCATTTTGACTTTTCTGTTATCTCGTAAGAAAGAAAATCCAGTTGTGGCAAGTTGGCAACCCTATATCCACGTGTCCCATAAAGTATTGTCAGAAACTCGAAGCTGCTACGAAATTTTGAATTTGCGGTATTTTATAATTCTTATTTGGAATTTTGAAGTCTTGTGATGGTTATGAATTTTGGCGTTGTTATAATCAAATTATTGACTGGATTGTGGTTATTATTGGGAACCAAAACGACCAAACAAAGTCAAGCATGTGTAATATAATGACTATTTTTGCTTGCTTATAGAATCCTCATTTTTGTCTGAATTCAGTTAAAAACGTAAATGAAATGAAATGAAATTTATTTGCTAGAAATGTGGTAGGTACAGAAGTTTGGTGTTAACATGCAATTTTGCGAGTTCAGCACATTGCGCCAATAATCTAGGCATGCAAATTATGTTCTATTTTAACCTACTTATACTATACATTATTTACAAACTATTTACATAATCTGGGGGCACAGCCGTGTCAAGACGAGACATATCATATTACTCACCATCACATTAGAGTGGCGAATATAAATCATTAATTTTACATCTCCTAGATTTTTTTAGGTAGGTACGCCTCGACACAAATATAACCACCGTGGCAAAAAGCCGGGATAACGATATGATTAGACAGTTAAAACCATAAATAATCCTCCATTTTGGCTTTTCTGTTATCTCGTAAGAAAGAAAATCCAGTTGTGGCAAGTTGGCAACCCTATATCCACGTGTCCCATAAAGTATTGTCAGAAACTCGAAGCTGCTACGAAATTTTGAATTTGCGGTATTTTATAATTCTTATGTTTGGAATTTTGAAGTCTTGTGATGGTTAATGAATTTTGACGTTGTTATAATCAAATTATTGACTGGATTGTGGTTATTATTGGGAACGTGCGAAGTCGGTGGCGCTGATCGTCACAAACACAGGTAATCTTATGGAATGTCCGACATTAGTACTATCGGCAGCCGCTTGAACTAATTTTACTCCATAAGATTTAACGTAGAAATTCCGACAAATCGCCCTTAGGTACCAAGGCCACAAAAATATGTGACGCGATCTTACGTAGTGTAGAGCCATATTTAAGAGGGTGTGACATATTTTTGCGGCCTTCGAATAACATATTATTGCAGGTGACTGTACTTCTTGCAATTCCAAAAAACACTTTTAATTCCATCATTACCGCCTTGATTGCAATTCATTTTCGCATTCACCTACGGAATTACCCAAATACACCTTACTGTTACACCGTTTGTTCTCTAATTACCGTAGTTCTCACATTAATGGCAACAAAACCAACACGCTTCATTTTATCGCAACTAAAAACGCTAACCACAGACTACAACATAGACACCGCACTATGAAGCGTTCACAAACAACCCAAGGTCAATTGTGATGTCCCACAGGTAAAGGTACCTTATGGCGGTTGGCGCTTACGCTATCATTAACGCCGTTCCAATATTATTGCGGCGCTATGCGACGTAAGCGCCTGCCGCCATAAGGTACCTTTTGCCGTGGAAAATCACAATTTCTCGTAAAATGCTATGATCCGAACAACACAACTAACGGCTCGATTCTGAAAATGTATTAGATCTCTACTAGACCTCAACAAGTTACGATATGGATAATTTAAAGATATTTGTAAGATAGATACTCGTATGTCAAATTTGACGTTTCCGCGATTCTGGAGGCCCTCTTGAACGATTTCGACAAGTTATGACTTAGATATCCAAGTCACATCTAGTCGATATCAAATTTAAATCTAGTTGATCTCTATATCGTTTCTAGATCTTGTGATTATCTCGTTTCCCGAATACGCGTGTAAGTTGTATTCTACACCATTTTATAGTATAGTAGCCAAGGTACCGTCAGCCGTAAAGTGCATGGTGAATTTATCAATGAATTCATTCTTATGTTTTCTTCATGCAATTTCGCAGCTCACTGTATTTACACCCCTAAATTTTAATTATTGTATATATTTTAAATTTATACGAGCACTGGTGGGTGATTTTTGAATTTCGAGCGCTCGATTTCGTCAATTGAAAATCTGTGGAAGACTACGAAATGCTATTTTGCACTAATATGAGAGTACGAGCGGGATGGATACAAAGTAAGTTACCACGATAGCGTTTATGTCAGTGCCAGACTGGTGGTAGCCATACTGGTCGTAATATTGTGGGTGCAACTGTAATAAGCGGTTGCGCTCCAATACTAGATTTGATGGATTATCTTATGTGCTGTGTCTAGTAGTTGAGGTGGTCTGTGACAACACATGTAATTAAGAGGTCCCTTTTTAAACGCCAGTTCCAGTCATCAGCGTTTCGTTAATCGTGCAACTAATTAACGTTACGTTACCGTTGTTAACTTAACTATGAAATTGTAAATTTGATGGGCGTCGAGTTTTCCTGGTCATTTGCTGAATTAATGGTTGTAGCGTTATGTTAATTGGGAGTTGATTTTCGGCCGGCTTGGGCAGTTCAGAAACTTTATCTTGATATGATGTTTTTATAACACTGACCGCTCATTTAAATGCAAATAACTTACTGAACTTTCGACAATTTGCTGGGTAAGTGGGTATAGACAGAAATTGGAGGACAACTGAGGCCATTTAAGCTCTGGTGGATAATATGGAGGGAACCTGATCGCGCGCCAAATCAGCTAAATATGCGCTGGACTGACCAAAAAAAATCTGCAGTGGGAAACCGCGTATCTGACTGTGCCAGACAGTCTGACGACAGGGAGAGATGACGGGAGATCGTGCGAAGTGTCGTGTCCGCCTCTACTACCGATGCAGAAGCCTCAATGTGACCACGACCGTTATGTCGTTTCTGTTTCATGTTATTATTGCATATAACCATGTGCAGTCTCTAATTTTGCCGAGATCTTCTTCTTCCTCGTGTTATCCCGGCATTTTGGCACGGCTCATGGGAGCCTGGGGTCCGCTTGGCAACTAATCCCATGTGTTGACGTAGGCAGTAGTTTTTACGGAAGCGACTGGCATCTGACCTTCCAACCCAAAGGAGAAACTAGGCCTTATTGGGATTAGCCCGGTTTCCGTTCGGTTCGGTTTGGGTTTTGGTTCTAATTTTGGCGAGATAAGCCAAAGTAATACATTTGCATGCAGTAATATGTCCATGAAAGGTAGCGTCGAAAAAACTTTAGAGAATAATAGTTTTAATGTACATTTTCAACTATGGTTTTCTCTGGGAGTACTATAGATAAACTCAAGGCTTATATTATAAGACGTGTCCGATCTTGCAGATTACCACTCCATTCTACAATTTAACTCACAAACCCACCAGCCAAGTCATAATAGCCTCTCCTAGTTAACACTTAACGGCGTCTATTTTTAACCTGCCGGCAAGTTCAAGTGTGTTAAGGTGTAGTTAGTCGCAATTGGCAATTTGACTGTGATTGGGGCACAATGCCAGGCCCCGTGACGTGGGCTTTGACTATGATTCAATTGGGATCGGCTGGGATCAACTGATTTTGCGGGAACGGGCGGAAACGGGCAGTTCTGTGCGCACGTGTTGAAGCGTTACGGAATTCCAATCTGGGGCCTTATTCGACAAGCGACGTTTGACGTATCATGTTGAACTTCCGTTGAATCTGAACAATCCTGTGTCAAAATTTGACATTAGCAATCCACAGTTAGGTGACAACCAGACCAAACCATTATAAACCTTAAAGTTGTATTAAAACAAAGTTGATATTTGTTGAATTATTGGTTGTGCCAAAGGATATTATCCGCACTTGATGAACATGCGATTCATTCAACTGTTTAATTGAAGTGGACGCGAAATCTGACAGTTGTACATGTCGAATAAGGGCCCTGTTTCCTATTAATCTACTTAGAATTAAATCAGGATAAGTCATGTTCATACTTTTTGCTTTTATATGTTTATACGCTAATAGTACAGCGGCCAGGGGGCCTCCAACACTAATCGATGTGACTGGACAGTATACTACTGACAAGTGGTATGGTTGTGTTCGGTAGAGTGTACTGAGAACGAAATAAGGACTTGTCACTTTCTAGAACTGTGGGGGGGTTAACTGTGACGTCACAAAGATAGCGGTCCCGGGTTTCAAATTTTAGATTATTACTCGGCAAGTTATTATCAGATTTTCAAAAATGAGGTGTCCTGTGAAAGCTGATGAAATGTAGAATAAAACATGCCATGTAACTAAAAGTGTAATTTAATTAATTATTTGTTTATTTACAAAAATGTGAAAACATAACATTGGTCTTTTTTTTGTAGCCCAAAAAACACAATGACAACGGCCACTTAGATAAAAAATATGTTATATAAATAATTTAGGTTGATGATTAAGCTACACGTTACTTCTTGAATTATGTGAATCCGATAATAAATAAGTAAACTACGATGATTATACCGCGGGCGCGGCGCAGCGAACCGCGCGCGCTCGGTTACTTGGAGGTGCGGGCGCGACTGAGAATGCAGTGCTGTATATCAAAAACTACCTAACATTTTTAAACGAGTGATATATCAAATGAAAGATATTTAAATAACCAATAAAACGTAGTTATAAACTGGAGCTTGTCATCTTATACATAAGTATAAACATAAAATAAAAATCCATAGAAGTATTCACTTTACTTTTATATTTAAAAAATAACGATTATTAGTGAGACTTATCGAAAATAATTATCAGTCATGTTATTAAGCATAAGTATCCTGGCAAGCGATATCTCTATACTTACCTCAGCAAATAAAAATTAAATAAATAAACCTTAATAGGTACAACCTCCGCCAAACTGTATAACAGTTTGTTGGTAGAAATAGGCTCCTCTCTTTACATACTGTTTTAGGCTATTTTACTTATTTAGGTATTTAAACTATAAGTTACAAATATAAGTTCAATATAACATGACATTCTTTAACTTAAGTTTATCCTAGCTTCATATTGTTTCACCATGAGTTTTTTTTTAATTTAGACTTAAATACATTTTTGCTGGTGCTTTTCCTAATATTTAAGGGTAAGTATGTTGTTATAGATTTTAGGAACGGAAAAATTTAATGTTGTAGGTGTGGTGTACGGACGCCCGGCCGGAAGCAGACGGGCTGCTAATCACGTGTAGCGTCCTTTCAGCCCAATTCCCTGAGGTTGGAGCTGCAGGTTACTGTCCCAGCGGCATTTCCACACCATTCTCCTCAAATCTTTTTGTTTTCCTGCAGAACAGATGACATCTTTAAGTTCGACGTCCTTTAGTTCGTTTTCTTTCAGTGTGTCTCTACCGAATGTATTATATCGCGGTGCCACATACATAATACATTCTGCTAGTAAGGTAGTAAGTGTAAGCTAGTCTCCTCCTTACCACAGTGTAGACAGGAGGTGGCTCTACTACCATTATCTTAAGAGGTCTGTTAAGGGTGTTATGACCAGTAATGATACCCGTCAGTAGTCTCAGACTGCTCTTACCTAGTTTCAAAAGATACCTGATTCTCCTGTGATCTATACCTTTAGTCATCATCTTCGACTGTGCTTCCATCCCCATCCATTTACCTTTTCTGTGACTCCTTTCGTAACTTTCGCTGACATAGGCAGAGCCGGTTCCGGGCCCATTATATTCCGTCTCCGCCTCCATCCTCGCCAACAAATAGCAATCGCAGTTTGCCGAGGAATATAATTTGTGACAAAATTGTTGTGTATTTCATGATAAATAAAATACTTGCTCTCCCAGTTTAGGGATCACTATGCTAGTTTCGTTGAGCTTCTTCTTGAGCCATTCGTAAAGCAGATGGTTGTCGGGTGTCTGACTTCCACCTTCCAGTTGTCTCTCTTTACTATATTGTACCCTGTATTTCTTATTTATTATCTCCTGCCTTATTTTTATTAGGTCGGTATTGGCCATCAACATCTCAAATTTTGATAGTGCCTCTCTTTGTATCAGCGCGTGTCTCTTGTCCACGTAGCTTCTCCATTCCTTACATGCTTTCATTTTATAGCACTGTTCAGTAGCTCTTCTCCACCCCATTCCAAGCTACAAACCTAGCATTACCTCCAATTGCATGTGTCGGGGTAGTACATATCACCGCCTTGTAGATCCAGCGGATTTCTACTTCTCTCGTGTCGAGGTTTCTCTAAAACTCTAAACAGTGGATGCCCACAAAGCAGCGGTGCTGACAGCCCTGACCGTCGCGTCCCTCAGGTCAGATTCCGGGCATTGACATAGTATTCTTATGGCTTTTGCTGTCTGCTCCTTGATGTGAGTTTTGTATCTGATCTGAGCGTACTGTGTAGAGTAACTTCCAGATATTTCAGTTCATTCACCATTTCTAGTTGTATACCTTGCATCTTTATGGGTTTCATCTCTTTTATTCTTCTATTAGCGAATAACACTAGCTTTGTTTTCGACGGATTGAGATACAGTCCTCTCTCGCTATACACTATACACGTATCATTATATCTCTTACGACCTTAAAAACCATCCCACTCACTAGTAACACTCCGTCGTCAGAGTAAGCCTGCATGTACATACCCCCCCCGTTGAACTCTTTCACCATTGAGTCTAGCAGTAGGCACCACATCAGTGGGGACAGACACCACCCTTATGGGAACGAACCCTCTTTTTGGACTAATTGTTTAATCTCTAATCTCAGCTGGGAGGCTACTTTCGACTTCGAGCCTTGACAATTAGTGTACTCAAATATATCTTGTGATGATAAATCAAATAACAGTTTACGTCAAAACGCCGTAAACTGTTTTTAGTCACATTTATTAGATTACTATTTCTATGCTTGGCATATAAATCATATAACAATGAGTCCAATTGACACCGAAGTGAGTACTTTTTGGTTTTTTTATTGTTTGCTTATTTCTATATACTTATTATTAGATGAGTTTCAGTTTATAACCACGTTTTATTGGTTATTTAAATATATTTCATTTGATATATCACTCGTTTAAAATGTTAGGTAGTTTTTGATATACAGCACTGCATTCTCAGTCGCGCCCGCACCTCCAAGTAACCGAGCGCGCGCGGTTCGCTGCGCCGCGCCCGCGATATAATCATCGTAGTTTACTTATTTATTATCGGATTTACATAATTCAAGAAGTAACGTGTAGCTTAATCATCAACCTAAATTATTTATATAACATATTTTTTATCTAAGTGGCCGTTGTCAATGTGTTTTTTGAGCTACAAAAAAAAGACCAATGTTATGTTTTCAGATTTTTGTAAATAAAAAAATAATTAATTAAATTACACTTTTAGTTACATGACATGTTTTATTCTAAATTTTATCAGCTTTCACAGGACACCTCATTTTTGAAAATCTGATAATAACTTGCCGAGTAATTATCTAAAATTTGAAACCCGGGACCGCCATCTTTGTGACGTCACAGTTAACCCCCCCACAGTCTTAGAAAGTGACAAGTCCTTATTTCGTACTCAGTACACTCTACCGAACACAACCATACCACTTGTCAATAGTATACTGTCCAGTCACATCGATTAGTGTTGGAGGCCCCCTGGCCGCTGTACTATAATTAAACCCTTGAAAAATTTAACAGAAACAAACACACACACATTTATACGGTGCCGCTACAGCGAGAATTCGTGTTATTTTTTGGAACTATTTCAATTATATACCTACTTGGGATGGAACTTTAAGATTAGAGTAGGTTCCTTGACTGTGGTCTGCACGTGTCTGCACACACGTCATGTTCCCAGTTTAAATAAATAAATAAATATTATAGGACATTCTTACACAGATTGACTAGTCCCACAGTATGCTCAAGAAGGCTTGTGTTGTGGGTACTCAGACAACGATATATCATCATCATCATCATCTCAGCCATAAGACGTCCACTGCTGAACATAGGCCTCCCCCCTTTTTGGGGGGTGAATGCCATAATCACCACGCTTGGCAGGCGGGTTGGCGATCGCAGTCGAGTACACCGAATTTGAGGGACGCTGCTGCCCGTCCACCGGTGGTCTTGGACGTGGTTTAAGGACCTACCCGGGTCCTGGACGTAGTTTAAGGACATACCCGGGTCCAACGACATATATAATATATAAATACTTAAATACATAGAAAACAACAATGACTCAAGAACAAAATATCTGTGTCATCACACAAATAAATGCCCTTACTGGGATTCGAACCCAGGACCATCGGCTTCAAAGGCAGGGTCACTACCTACTAGGCCAGACCTGTCGTCAAATGTGAAAGAACTTTAAGATTAGAGTAGGTATTAACTTGACTGTCATCTGCACGTGTGTGGAGACACGTGTTCCCAGTTTATCCGGCAAAGGGTCGGAGCGCCGCGAGATGACCGGCGGGAAGGAAGGTCGCGTGGGGAACGTCTGTGACCCGATTGTGAATGAATGTCTATGCTAGACGTCAATCTTGATTTATTTGAATGTCATTGGTCAGATTTTGTGAGGATCAGGGGGCCTATCAGGGGGCCTAAGTGTCAATCTTATAGAAAACGTCAAACGAATTTTAAATAATGCATGGCTAATGATAATATGACAAACAACATATTATGACTTAAGACTTTATGGGAAACAAAGGGACCCCATGTAAAAGATATCGTACTTAAGATGCCGCATCTTACGGTATCTGCTGATATATTGGGCCCGATTCGGATTTTAAAATAGACATCTAGTAGACATCTTTTAGACATCACCAAGATACGATAACGATATGTTTAAGATCTAACCTGTCAAATTTGACATTTGCGCGATTCTGGAGATACTCTTGAACGATTTCTACAGAATATGACTTAGAGATCTAATTCACATCTAATATATCTTACTCTATCTAGCGTAAAAGTGACATTGGTTGCCCGAATTGCGCTGCAAAAGAGAACTAGTTGATATCTAAACTATAACGTATCTAGAATGGATCTAGTACGTGTCGTCTCTTGTGAATATCTTGAAGTTCGAATACAGCAGTTTATCGCTCCGTCTGTGACGTGTTTTAGGGTCTAACAAATAGCAAGTACTTTCTTATGTAATAAATAGGTTTGTCTAGACTTGTCACGTGCCCAAGCACAAGCATGTGACCTAACAATGTTAGTAATTACATCGGGTACAATTAGAACTAAAGTAGGGTTACAGGGGGGTAGGTACAGTAATTTGCTGAGAGTAAACGTAATTCACTCATCAATAAGATGTGCCTACATTATGTAAGTAGGGTTGCCAGATTGAAAGGCGCTAATATCGGGAAACAATATCAATTTTTCGGGATTTTGGGACTTAATTCGGGAAAAAAAAATACATTAATATTAAAGTGATTATGTTAAAAACAACGATAATTTACATTATTGGCATTAAGTCAGCTCGCTTGCTCGGCGACAGTTCGGAACTTGAAATTATTGTTTTATAACGTGAAGCTGTTTTTCGGGACAAGTTTCCCTTTGTCGGGAATCGGGAACACATGCTAAAAATCGGGAGAATCCCGCCAAATCCTGACCATCTGGCAACCCTATATGTAAGTCGAGCGTAAAGACATGACCCGAATGTGCTTTTTAGGGTTCCGAACCCAAAGGGTAAAACGGGACCCTATCACTAAGACTCTGCTGTCCGTCCGTCCGTCCGTCCGTCCGTCCGTCTGTCACCAGGCTGTATCTCACGAACCGTGATAGCTAGACAGTAGAAATTTTCACAGATGATGTATTTCTGTTGCCGCTATAACAGCAAATACTAAAAACAGAATAAAATAAAGATTTAAGTGGGGCTCCCATACAACAAACGTGATTTTTGACCGAAGTTAAGCAACGTCGGGCGGGGTCAGTACTTGGTTGGGTGACCGTTTTTTTTGCCTTTTTTGCATTATGGTACGGAACCCTTCGTGCGCGAGTCCAACTCGCATTTGCCCGGTTTTTACTAAGACTCCACTGTCTGTCTGTCCGTCCTTCTGCGTCCAGGCTGTATCTCATGAACCATAATAGCTAGACAGTTGAAATTTTCAAAGATGATGTATTTCTTTTGCCACTATAACAACAAATACTAAAAACAATACCTACACTCTTTTTGTTTGGGCAGTCGTGTAAAAAGCACGGAACCCTCGGTGGGCGAGTCCGACTCGCACATGTCCGGTTTTTTGTTATTTCTCTCCTTTATGAAAATATAACTCCTCAGAACTGCGTCTTTCAAATACTAGTCAGGCCTAAACAAAGATAGGTACAGTCAGAAGCAGAAGTTGCTAAGCGGGCGAGGTGTTTAAAATTATCTTGACACGCTCTTATTCTCTTAACAATAAAGAGTCGCGTAAAGATAATTTTGAGCACCTCGCCCGCTTAGAAACTTCTGCTGCTGACTGTATTGGCCATTTTCAATCAAAAGGGCTACTTACGGCTCGATTCGGAAAATGAATTAGATTATTACTAAACTTCAACAAGTTACGATATGGATAGTTTTAAGATACATATTTGTAAGATAGATATGTCAAATTTGACGTTTCCGCGATTCTGGAGGTCCTCTTGAACGATTTCGACAAGTTAAGGTTGCCTCCAGAAACTCGCGAACTAAATTGACATGAGTTTGACAAATAAAATGATACCAGGAATAGCAAAGAAAAAATAGTCAGGGGTATTTGTCGATAAAATGATATCGATAAGTAAGATGCACCTACTACCCATGTGATAATAATAAAGGGGTCACAAACGTTAATTATTATTATATTTTTAGCAAGGGGATGAGAATTTATAAGGAAAAACACATAGGCTACAAAAGTAATTTCAATTTATTGATGAAAACGAACAAATCAAAATTAAATTCAAACTAAATAAAGCGTGGACAAAAATGATCGCGAATTTCGGGACAACCGCACCGCACCAGTGTCGAGCCAAAAGTGGGTCAAACCAGAGGATGGCAATATGGCGCCATTTATTTGCGTGAAGTTGTTGCGGGCTGAAGTTGCAGCAAATCAGTAGGTAATTGAGCGCCACCTATTGGTTTAGCGCGAAACAACTTTGCTCAAAGCTGGTCTTGAAAAAATTAGCGCCACCTGGTAAGGCTTCTCTCTAATACGGCCTTTCCTGACACGAGACCGCCTCGGTCTCTTTTCCTTAATCTCCCATGGTAGATGAATCTTGACCTGTCGTAGCGGAACCGGAAGTATCCTTTTCGGTCGGCATGGGTGTAACGAGTCCACCATCCAATGTCGTTGACCCGGGAGGCATTGGACCCGCGGCGACAGACTCCGGTTCAACATTGTCTGCATCTGCGTAACAGAAACAACACACTTGTCAAAATAAACAAAATGGGATGCTCATAATAACGGGACATGTATCGTGTAAGGTCTGCTTACAAATTGGTGAGGATCTGCTCACGAAATAATCAAAATGATAACGGGACATGTATCGTGTAAGGTCTGCTTGCACAACACAAGATTTGATCATTAAATAAATGGACAGAGATGCAAGGTCTGCCTGCAAAGTGAGGTCTGCTCACTGCATCAAGTTACAATCGTGCAAGGTCTGCTTGCAAAGTGAGGTCTGCTCACTACATAAAGTGACAAGTATGCAAGGTCTGCTTGCAAAGTGAGGTCTGCTCACTTATCAACAATATAGGGGAGAAGCTCACCCTCGAAAAAGGCAGCACATGTGTCCGGAGTCCACTCGCCCTTCCAAGGAACCATATACTCGGCCGCAGCTTGGGTGGTCTTCCCGTAGGAGCCTGCAAGCAGCCGCAGCTCGTACCGCCCATGAGGCAGTGCCTTGACTACGCGATATGGGCCCCGCATTCCAGAGTCCAGCTTTCCTGTGGATTGTGCCTTTTTAATAACAAAAACCATAGAGTTCACTTCGAACATACGAGGCTCGCGCCTATTTTTATTAACCGAAGCATCCTGTAAATCTCGGTTTCGCTGTAGACGTTCAGACACTCGCTGTCTCGCCATCTCTCGTAGACTTTCCCTATTTTGATGACTTCCTTCAATGGCAATATCCCGCACGACGTTGCGGATAACAGGTGTCATGGCGTCAACTCCAACTAACAGATTAAGGGGTGACATCTGAGTAGTCTTGTGCTTCGTCATATTAATAACCAGTTGCAACTTCCACATGACAGATGACCACTCTTCCTGACGATAGTTACTCTCAACCCTGATCATATTTAGCAGGGTCCGACAATATCGTTCAACCTGTCCATTCGACTGGTGCATTTCAGGGGTTATCAAATGGATTTGACTCCCCAACTCAGAAACCCAATTAGTGAACTCCGCACTTTGGAACATGCGGCCACGATCCGCAACAATAAGCTTAGGAGTGCCAAAAAGTGACACAGCGTTTGTGAAATGTCGCTTTAGCTCGCCAGCATCCTGGCGCATCATGGGGTATAAAAGGCAAAACTTCGAAAAACTGTCCACAACAATGAGGACGTAACGATGACCATTTGATTCAGGTAAAGGACCCAGTGCATCGGCATGAATGGTTTCAAAGGGAACATCGGGTTTTTCATACGAATGTATAGGCTGATGGGGAGCACGTGGCAGCTTTTTTTGAGAAAGGCATACCAAACAATGTGACACGTACTTTTGAATAAAGGAGCGAAAACCCGGGAACCAAAAGTGTTTTAAAAGAAGGTCACACGTTTTGTCGACACCAATATGGTCATGTTCGTCGTGAAAGACGCGGAGAAGACTGAGTCTGTGGCCTTTTGGAATGTAATATAAGAGTCGGGCTTGCTCTCCAGTAGGACAGTACCGATAGTACAGAAGATCATTTTTTTTGACATATTGATTGGAATCTAACTGGCCATCATTTAATTTTTGTAAGAGGGATTGAGACTCTTCATCTGCAGCCTGGGCCAATTGGGCCCAATTTTGAGGCTTTTGAACCCGAACAACATTAACCGGATTGCGACTTAAATAGTCTGCATGAGGCAAAGCGGAGCCTTTGCGGTACTCGAGCGAGAAATCAAAATCCTGCAAGTACATCCACCACCTGGCAACTCGTGGCAGTAAGTCTTTTTTTTTCTGAGTCAGTTTCAAAGCGTTACAATCGGTAACGACCTTGAACTGCGCACCCACCAGGTAGTGTCTGAAATGTTGCAGGGCCTTGACCACCGCAAGAGTCTCAAGCTCATAAGAATGATAGTTTTGTTCTGAGCCTTGGGTCAATTTCGAAAAGTACTCAACCACACGCTTGTGACCAGAGCCATGAGTTTGAATTAAGACCGCCCCATAACCTATTGAACTGGCATCCGTGTGAACCTCTATGGGTAGTTTCGGATCAAAGATAGCAAGAACAGGCTCACTCGTCAAATGCGCTATAATGTCCTTTCGTGCAGTTTCTTGTTCGGAACCCCATACGAAAGGAACATCTTTTTTTGTTAGTCTGGCAATACATGCTACCTTTGACGAGAAACCCTCAATGTATCTACGAAAATACCCAGCCAGTCCGAGAAATTGACGAACCTGCTTCACATTTTGAGGCACCGGAGACTCAGCAAGGGCTTTCACTTTAAGAGCGCTCGGCTGTACCTGACCCTGACTGATGGTTCGGCCTAAATATTCGACTTTCGTCGACAAAAATGAGCATTTTTTGAGGTTAATAGAGAACCCGGCTTTTGTCAGAGTTGAAAGCACCTCTCGTAAAGTAGCAATCCCTTCGTCAACGGTCTCACTGATAATCAACACGTCGTCAATGTACACCAGGACTTTACCAGATTCAATGAGGTGCTGCAGGGTCTTGGTAATGATGCGCTGGTATACAACTGGCGCATTAGCGAGACCATAAGGCATTTTTAGGTACTCATAATGCCCCTCTGGCGTCACGAAACCGGTAAGCGGTACAGAGTCCTTGTCCATTGGAATCTGGTGAAATCCGGTGGCCATATCGAGACTACTAAAATATTTAGCACGGCCTAGTCGATCGATGTGGTCATCAATAAGTGGTAACGGGGATCGATCCTTAACCGTGACCTCATTCAATTTTCTGAAGTCGACACACATACGATCTGTGCCGTCCTTCTTTTTAACTAAAAGAATGGGGCTTGAGTATTCGGACTCAGACTCTTGAATAACCCCCTTCTCTAACAGATCTTTTATGATTTCCCGGACGCGTAAAGTTTCAGCCTGTGAGAGCCGATATGGTCTATAATGCACCGGTGTGTTGTTGGTAAGCCTGATGGCCATGCTTCCAGTCTTAACAGTTGAAACGGCCGTACCAGTTATAAAAAATGGCGAAAATTCTTTGATCAGCTCAAGAAGTTTGTTCAAATCATCTCCAGTTAATTCTGTATTTATCGGAAGCTGACCATCAGACTCGACCACCATCACTGTTTCTTGATCGTTAGTGACACGAGTAAGAATTTGATCCACACCTCTGCGCACGTACAAAATATCATCGCGGTTAAGCACATCAGTTCCCACTATTACAGGTGCACTCATATCCCTGGGATTCATAACAAATAAATCCATTTCTAAGGTGACATCATTAAATTCAATTGGCAAAGTGACGCATTGAGTAACCACTACTTCACCACCAATACCCTTTAATACGAGAAACACGGGCTTACGCGGAACGTTAAGATGCTTTAAAATGTCTGACGAGATAAGTGTAACTTTAGACCCGCTGTCTATTAAAACATCAACCGGCACGCCTTGTATAACGGCCGCAACTACATCTTTATCACACTCACTATCAGCTTCCCGGCAAAAATTTACATTTGACTGATTGCGAGACTCTGATTTCATTTTGGCATAACAGGTTTCCACCTTATGCCCAAGCTTCTTGCAAAATGAGCACACTATGGTTTTTACTGCCGCTGCTGCTGAGGCACCAGGCGTGACAGCAGCCTGATTTGAACTTGGAGTGTTAACGTCCTCGACTTTAGCCTTTTTGTTGCAAGAAGCTTGTACATGACCGGGTAAACCACACGAAAAACATTTGCCACTCTCAAACCGACGCTTGCGTACAACGTCATTATGACGCCGCCCTTTGGAACCGTCGCGATTACCTCGTAATGAGGAAACAGAAGAACTACCAGATTTGGTTGAATTTGGCTTGACGTAAATTGATAAAAATTCAACCAAATCACTTGGCAAGAGTTTGGCATTTGTAGCGGCCGCTCGAATTTGGGGGTCCGTTATACCACGAATCACAATAGCAGACGTTAGTTCGTCGCTTAATCCAGCTACAGCTCGCAGGCGGAGCAACGATCGCCGCGCGTAGTCAGCATATGTAACATACTGGTCGGAATCGGTTTTCATTACATCAAATAAAATATTAGCCGCATTAGGCTTTTTCGGACATAAAGGCTTAAATTCCCTTTTAAAATTGCTCCAGCTGCGGTCGTTCGTAACCCATTCGTTGAGCCAAACTCGAGCGTCCCCTTTTAGATAATTGCCAATACGAGATAAACATTCATTGTCGGACCAGTTGTTTGTTACCTTAGCTCGATCTACCTCCTCACACCAGCCTTCAATGTCGTGTATGCTAGGGTCAAAGTTAGAGATATAATAAGAATGGTTAGATCTCACCGCGTTATTGATGGATCGTATCACGTTCACCAATGCTTCAGTTGTAGCTTGCTCCGAAGCCACTGCACTGCTCGCAGACTGCGCCCGTGGACTGGCGCTAACCGCCACGTGGTCAGGCGCGTGTGCCATAGACCGGCTGCGTCTCCGCGGTGGCATGCCCGGCGGCGTGCCCGGCGGCGTGCCCCCGGAGTCCCGATGACCTATGGCTGGCAGCGACACTGATTGCGATGAGGGTGGTTGTCTTTCTAAAGCACTTAAACGTTCAAAAATTTTCCGCATTTCTTTTTTAAGGTCAACGTTTTTAGATCTACGGTCATCACGGTACCGACTTTCACTACGATGACGACTTCTACTACGATGACGACTCCTACTTCGTGTACGTGACCGCCTATCAGTCATTGCCAAAACTTTATCGATATGAAGATCAAAATCACAAAACTAATTAACTTTTTTACAATTGGGTAGGTAGGTACGATTTAAGAACACGTTACCAACAAAGAAGGAAAAAAAAACAAAGTTAACAATTGTATTGCACAAAACGTTATTTGTACTTAACGCTTCCCAAAAA
Organism: Cydia fagiglandana; assembly: GCF_963556715.1. Classification (NCBI taxonomy): domain Eukaryota; kingdom Metazoa; phylum Arthropoda; class Insecta; order Lepidoptera; family Tortricidae; genus Cydia; species Cydia fagiglandana. Next base: position 24,460,485 of record NC_085933.1, on the reverse strand, counting down.
AAGGAACAAAAAACAATCACTTCCAAAAACTACGGTTATAAATAGTATTGCACAATTTCAATAAATCCATACACGAAGAAAAATAATCGGCATCAAAACAAATATGACGATGGGACGTGACACAATAACTGTTATTCGATAATTTAAAATTTAAATCAAGACGGCTTAAGCAATAGAAATGTAAGGCTATGCGTTAGTTCTTAATATCCCGCTTTCTGATTTTAGCAAGGGGATGAGAATTTATAAGGAAAAACACATAGGCTACAAAAGTAATTTCAATTTATTGATGAAAACGAACAAATCAAAATTAAATTCAAACTAAATAAAGCGTGGACAAAAATGATCGCGAATTTCGGGACAACCGCACCGCACCAGTGTCGAGCCAAAAGTGGGTCAAACCAGAGGATGGCAATATGGCGCCATTTATTTGCGTGAAGTTGTTGCGGGCTGAAGTTGCAGCAAATCAGTAGGTAATTGAGCGCCACCTATTGGTTTAGCGCGAAACAACTTTGCTCAAAGCTGGTCTTGAAAAAATTAGCGCCACCTGGTAAGGCTTCTCTCTAATAATATTATTAGTAACATTAATGAACACAAAAGTGCAGGATATGATAAATTAAGAGCAGGAGATATTAAATTTATTACTAAAGAGTTAACTCCAGTACTTACACATCTAACAAATCAGTGCATAAGCTATTCTACATATCCAGATAAATTAAAAGTCGGATTAATCCGACCCATACACAAAAAAGGAAGCTATACGGACACTAATAATTATAGACCAATTACAATACTTTCCACCGTAGATAAAATAATTGAAAAATATATAGGAAGAAAAGTTAATGATTTCTTATCAAGTAACAACATAATTCACGAGCGACAATTCGGCTTTCAAAAAGGCAAAAGTACAACACAATTATTAGCACAATTCACTGACGAGATAAATAGACACCTAAGTGACAGGAAACATGTAATAATAGTACTAATTGACTTCAGCAAAGCATTTGATACCCTGAATCATGAAATTCTATATGAAAAGTTCCAGCAAAATGGTATACAGGGGCCAACACTAAACTGGTTTAAAAGCTACCACCTAGAAAGATATAACACAGTCAGTATAGCAGGAGAGCAAAGCGAACTACTACAATCTTTTCATGGGACAGCACAAGGATCCATATTAGGGCCTACTGAATATCTAATATATGTTAATGATATGTGTAACTTATTCCAATCCGCCTCTGTATACCAATTTGCTGACGACACTTGCCTTATAACAGCAAACTCTAATATAAAGATCGCGGAGAGTCAAATGCAAAGCGAATTTGATAAATTATGTAAATGGGCACATGATGTAGGACTGTCCCTTAACTATAAAAAGACCAAAATTATGTATATCCACTCACCATATATTAAGGTTACCACAACTCCTAGAATAATAGCCCACGAACATTCGTGTATGCACTCTCGGTTATCAAGCTGCAATTGTGAGTCGTTAGAGATAGTTGAAAACCATACTTACCTTGGTTTAAAAATTGACAGCAAATTCAACTGGGGGCCTCACATTGACAATGTGTGTAATAAACTGAGGGCAATACTTAGTAATTTAAGTATACTCAAATACAAAATGCCATACAACACACTCCGCTTGCTATATATGGCCCTAGCAGATTCCATAATTAACTACGGTATATCTAGCTACGGACGAACATACAATACATACTTGCAAAAAATTTATAATATACAAATAAGAATACTAAAAACCATAGTTCCATTAAAAATAAAACAAAAGTATAAGCATAACTATGATAAACTGTTTCAATATTGTAGAGTACTTAGTATATTTAATAAAGTAAAACTGGCTGTGATTCTTGAATACAAAGACTTATTAGGAAAGCTGGATAGATACCATAGACCGACCAACCTCAGGCAATTACCCAATGAACCTCAGTTTATAGTCCCCAAAACAAATAATGAATATGGCAATAAAGTTTGGAATTCATACTTACCTACTATTCTAAACAACTTTCCTAATAGAGTATTACTAGAAATAAGTAATAAGCCTAATAAGGTTAAGTATATAATAAAAAAAGAACTGAATACCATAGTACAAGAATAATTATTAGTTAAGTAAATAAATATAATACATATACCTACACATAAACATACATAAATACATAATGATAAGTAATAAATATATTAGAACTTAAGATTAGGGAATAAATATGTCCCCCTCATCCTAGTTACTAAAATCTTAAATATTAAAGATTATAACTAGGTTAAGAACGTGTAATGTTATTTTTTTATGTGAAATAAACAGATTTTATTTTTTAATTTTTTTTTTTAACGATTTCCATTTGTATGAATGTGACGAGAAATGTGGTTGATTCGATTGTAAGATTGTGACGTTACCAATCAAATCAAGAGGTGCGGATGTGAAACTAACAAATTTCAATGTTAAGACGAAACAGGACCTGAGTTTTAAATATTTTAGGTAAATATACCCATCTAGCTAACGGAAGCGGCTCCTAAACTAGTGCGATAAGGACAAGGCGAAAAATCCTGCGTAAAAATCTCAAAAATCGAGGTTTCGTAGACATCCTTGCAGACATCCAAGTCACATCTAGTCGATATCTATTAATGTAGATCTAGTTGATCTCTAAATCGTCTCTATATCTTGTGATTATCTCGAAATCCGAATAGGCCTGTCATTGTCAGTTGTCAATAATAAGGCGCTATTTTCATATTTTAATCTTATCTACAACGTCACATATTCCCCGAGCATATTCCAGTTAATTTTGGATTATAGTTGAGTAGTTTTAGGGCCCCTGAACGTTATAATAGACCGCATTACACTACAGTGGACTTAAAACGCCCGTCTAGCTGTACAAATCTCTAATTTAATCAACTCCAGTGTATACGGATAACTGGGTCTCGGGTAGTATTGTAATCGCTTACAGAGCACGGGTGAGACAGGCTCCCGTTTATATTATCATTCATGCATTTCTTTAGAAAGTTAGTTTTCGGCCATTGGGGGCTTAAAAAGTAGTTTATCGACGACCGGTCTGGCCTAGTGGGTGGTGACTAGTGACTCTGCCTGTGAAGCCGATGGTCCTGGGTTCGAATCCCGGTAAGGCTTCGAGCAACACGGAAGGGAGGCGGCACTATTTCCCCTCTGCCGAGGTACAAGATTAGCGCGTCAATATAATCTAGCGCGGGTAATAAAACTAGTTGCACTTGGATTTTTCACTACACCGAGTCCAGACGCGCGCGTGAACACTGCTGCACAAAAATGCCTGTTTGCTCGGTTTTTTGTCATAAAAAGAGGTCGGGGACATCAAATTTACAAAAAGAAAGTGTTACATTTCACATGTAATAATTTTTTCCATATCATACGTTAAATTACATTTAAATACAATTATTATATTTTAGTCTCAAGTAATTGTTGGATTTATCGATTTTGCTCGCTCAGTACAAATTGCGGATCGGTCGAGCGACAAATCCGACTTCTCATCTCTCAGAATACAATGACATACTTCAACGAAAATGTGTTAGTGTGCGTGTTGTGACACTAGTCACTCGTCCGTACACAAAAAGAGATCGAGGTTTGCAAGATTTGTCTTTGACGTGTGTCATTTTCTATGTATTTGTGTCGTCATTACAGACTGGATTTTGTATGTAAGTGTGTGAGAAATGCGACTGTGTGCACCTTTCCCCCCGCGAAAAATGGCAGAAAGATTTGTACGGCGAGATATCGCTTGGGCCCCTCCCTTCCGACGTGTCGGAAGCCGGTGTTGCTCGAAGCGGTAAGGGCATTTATTTGTGTGATGAACACAAATTTTTGTTCCTGAGTCATGGATGTTTTCTATGTTCATAAGTATGTACCTATTTATGTAATACAAGCTTTGCTTAGTTTGGGGCTAGGTTGACCTGTGTAAGATGTCCCCTATTTTTTTATTAATAATTTACAGTCAAACGTCAAAACTCTATGACGTTATGACCTTTAAATAATACTTACCCGTCTGTGCTATAAAAAACGCCGCATAGTTATCTTGGTCTGACTCTAGTAGTGTGAGTATATATAAAACACTAATTAGAAAAAATGTTGTAAAAAGACTCTTCCTTATACTGTGCCCGTACTCTTGCTACATCTGGAATATGCTTTAGTCCGGCGGTAAGCCGGACGGATGGTCGCCCTAGTTCAGGATACGCGGATAATCCGGTTAAGACCTGGACGTGTGTGCACTATACGTCGAGCTTTTATTGGGAACAATGAAATATTATGAGGATTTACTGACCATATTTTCAGTTTTGGGTATTTTAACCCTTTTCTTGACAATTAGGTATGATCTGAATTGGAATAAATGGTCCGATTTATAACCCCTAACCCAAAAATAGGAGTGTTACGGATGACTTATGTTAGACCCGACCGTGTCCGGGCCGGAGCTTCCGGCGCATCGTTTTCTATGGAAAGCATCACGTGATCACCTGTCATGTCATAGAAAAGTAAGCGTCGGAAGCTCCGGCCCGGACACGGCCCTGTCTAACGTGAGTCCTTAAGGGATGCGGCGGAGTATCGCTAAATAATAAATTCTAAATATGAATTCTGAACCCTAACCTAAAACCCCAGAATCGTGTAAGCCCTACTTCATCATGTTAAATATTCTCACGTTTCCTTGTCTATACATTTACGAAGTCGCATTATACATTAAGTCTAATCCTGACCAATTCTCCTATTCCAATAGTTATCGTCAAAAACATAAAATAAACTCTAGGTCATGTAAAACTGCATTACTAGCGAAAAGCTTTTTTGGAATGGCACCAAAAATAACAAACTACCAATAGAGATTTTAAAACAGAATGATTTAAACGAATTTAAAAAAATGCTGTATAATTTCCTAATAACTAAGGCATACTATATACTCAATACAAGATTTTTTGTCAGACTCTGGAAATTTTGTAACCTATTAATATAACGTGCATTATTTTAATTACTTATTAAGTTTTAGTTTAAAATGTGCCATACATGTCTTCTATATTTGTACTTATGCCATATGGCGAAGCATAGTGATACTTTATTATACATTTAAGACCTGTTGTACCTATGTTTAACAAATAAATAATTTGGAATTTGGAATTTAGAATTTGAACTTAGCGGGAAAGAGGGGAGGCCTTTGCCCAGCAGTGAGACTCTCCTACAGGCTAATAAAATTTTTTTTCTGAACTTAGCTAAGTCAGTACTAGAACTAAATCTGGAGTAAAAACTCCCCCTTCCAATTGTAGCGTGCACTCCCCTTATGGCAGTTATGACACTATTAGTAGAGTGCTATTTAGCTGCGGTTTTCTGTAAGAACCCTTCCCTTTCTCCCGGATCACAGAATAAATAATAGTACTAAGTACAGAAGACTCACTCTTTAACAAAACGCGTCTGTAACGATCAGCACAGATATGGCCGCTAAGTAGGTGGCGACAGCGCCACGCGCGGCTTATGGCAAACCCCAAAATTGGGGCCGGATGTACTTTTAGCTACCTGTAGCAAAGCGACGAAATCGCGGAGTGAGACACACCTGCCCGGATCAACCATATATCTCCTCTTTCTAGCGTTATCCCGGCATTTTGCCACTGCTCATGGGAGCCTGGGGTCCGCTTGACAACTAATCCCATGATCTGACTTAGGCAGTCTTTACGAAAGCGACTGCCATCTGACCTTCCAACCCAGAGGGGAAACTAGGCCTTATTGGGATTATTAGTCCGGTTTCTTAACGATGTTTTCCTTTACCGAAAAGCAACTGGTAAATAAATATCAAATGATATTTCGTACATAAGTTCCGAAAAACTCATTAGTACCGGGTCAACCGTATCAAGAAAGAATAGGAATTAACTAGAATAGTCTAGAATATTTCCTATATGTAGTTGCAATACCCCGGTTGACCTTGGGTTCTTTGTTTTTTTTTTTAATGCTGACTAAACACGCTACACTACCTACCTCACGTGAGCATAACTAAAGACTTTTATTCCTTCTTTTGTAATTGTTAAGTATATTTCCAATAAAAACCATCACGCTAGTTAATGACACGAACCATTAGCTAGATGAAGTTAAATGAGTAGATACGGAGTTAGCAAAATGTGTGACAGTTTTGGCGAGGTCAGGGTAGGTAACGAAAGGCTACGGCGCATGGTATTATAATATACTCCGCCTGGTACTCTCTTCCCGTCTTTTCTAGGTCACCTGACTGACACAAGCCTACGTCATCATGCGACAGCGCTATATGATAATATGCGATAGTGCTATATATAGCGGCCATGTTATTGTGACGTAGGATTGTGTCACTCTGGGAAGAGAAGACCATGTTTTATTAGACTATGCTACGGCGTTTGTTTTATTTAAAAGCGCCTTGATAAGATATAAGTCTTAAACGACATGTATGCTAATTTTTCCGTGTATTTCAGTAAATCTAGTTTTATGGTGGTTATTAAATTTGACAACAGGAAAATTATATCGTCCGTTGCTGACTTGCTGGCTGCACACACTCGTCGAGACACCCTCAGACAGGCCGAGAACGAGTGTACATATTGCTTTCTTCTCGTCTCGCCCTTACTCGTCTCGTCTCGCCATTCTCCGATTGGGTCGGAGCGATGACGAGACTCTCGGCGAGAGGGTCTCGACGAATGTGTACAGTCTGTATGTGATGTATTGAATCTATTTATATTCTGGTAGCAGCAGATACCATTCGATAGGGTACTCAGATGAGTCAGGGAAATACCTGGTGTCCTAAGAAATACCGGTGACGACTATGAGTAGGTAATATTATATGGTGTATCTATGGTAGGTAAGTTTAGGTAAATTTTTGGCCCATTTTTTGTTTGTTTATTCGTCAAGGTTTAACCAAGGTCGGTTGCACAAAACCGTATGTCACCGTCAAACGTCTTGTAAATGTTATTTATAATAATGTATAATTTCCACGGAAGAAAGAATGAGTGCGCCGCGCATAATTTCGTAGTCCACTGCTGAGTGGCGTTGATCAGTCCGTCAATTATGGGGGTATTTCGCAAAATATCTAGCTCTGTATTTTTGGTTTATAGCTGTTGGTAAAAATAAGTAATTTTATGACAATAATCAAAGCCCATCACGATCTTTATTTAAATATTCGAGTGGGATAGCCTTCAACACCTATCGCTACAAGAATAAGGCGTTGCCCAAATATTTTTAGTTCAAAATTTTGATTTGGCCTTTTTGAGGCTTAGGCCTTTTTGGCTGCCCGATCTTCACCCATCCTTTCGCGATGCTAAACAAAAATGGTATTTGTCTCTGAAGCACCGCCCCACTCTAAAACACCATGACATAATGCTATGGATGGAGTAAAAAAAATAAACTATTGAATAAAAATTTAATATTGAGAAGATGGCCGATGGGGTCGAAAAGTGCTCGAGTGGAGACCACGGACTAGCAAGCGCAGCGTAGGACGTCCACCCACAAGATGGACAGACGACCTTGTTAAGGCCGCCAGAAGACGCTGTATGCGGGTCGCTTCCAACCGGTACGAATGGAGGTCCAAGGGGGAGGCCTATGTTCAGCAGTGGACGTCTTATGGCTGCGATGATGATGATGATGATTGAATAAAATAAACTATTGGGGTCCCCACTGGAAATTAGTATCTAAAGTTATACCAAGAAAAACTGTAGGTACGATCAACTAATTCCAAATATTCCAATTCCTCATCCTTCACAATGACACTTGTTAACATACCTACTTGAAACGAGATAATACAAATTTACTGATAATCAGCTACCGAAGTGTGTTGCTCTAAACTAGTAACTTCAGATAGGTATGTTATCTGAAACCCCTTAGAGACGTGTGAGAAGGAAATGCATAATATCGTTATCTTATGTCTCATATCGACTGCGCAGAAATATCGACATTTTCAAGTGTCAATTTACTTACTAAAGCCAATGCTTGTAGGTACATTTAGTTTTCCCGTTCCATTTTCTCAAAGACACACAGACGTACAGTCGCCATCAGATATATCGGAGCGGCCAAGGTGCTCACAAATATCTGTACATTCTGAACGCGACTCTATTTAATTATCAAGGCGCTCTAGTGAGTGTTCAGATATTTTTGATTCTTCTTCTTCCTAGCGTTATCCCGGCATTTTGCCACGGATCATGGGAGCCTGGGGTCTATTTGACAACTAATCCTGAGAATTGACGTAGGCACTAGTTTTTACGAAAGGGAGATGGCAGCGTCTGACCTTCCAACTCAGAAGAGAAACTAAGCCTTACTAGGATTAGTCCGGTTTCCTCACGATGTTTTCCATCACCGAAAAGCCACTAGTAAATATGAAGTGATATTCGTACATAATACGTTCCGAAAAACTCATTGCTACGAGCCGGGGTTTGAACTCGTGAGTTCTGGATTGCATTCGTGGCTTCGCATTCGTGGTCAATGGATACTTGTAACATAAGAAAAATATTCAATTCTATAAAAATTATAATGTACCTACAAGACCAACCACATACAGAAATAATGAACATAAACATGCGAAATTTGGCTCATAAGGCCACGTTTCCACCAGAGATTTGCGAGGATGTGTAGCAAGGGATGTGTTTGTTAGGGACCAATATAATTTTTTTCCGCTGGGGCTATGCTGAGCGAAAATAAGTAAATCAAGTGATTCTATGGACCCCACACTAGCGTCTATTGAGCGTCGACGTCTAGTCAGCGCTATGGCACAGAATAAATAATAGTACTAGGTACAGAAGACTCACTCTCTAACAAAAGGCGTCTGTCACGATCAGTACAGATATGGCCGCTAGGTGGCGACAGCGCCACGCGCGGCTTATGGCAAACCCCAAAATTGGAGTCGAACGGATGTACTTTTAGCTACCTGTAGCAAAGACGAAATCACGGAGTGAGCCACGCCTGCCTATGGAAAATGGTGTCGCTGCGCAGTTGCACCAACGTGTTGCATGTTGGCGCGTCGAGCAGCAGTCACAGAAGTTGGCAGCGACGCTCGGGAGACGTTAGCCCTTAGTTTATTAATTCATTTTATTTATTTATCATTTTAAATCAGAAAACAAGGCCCATATTACAAATACCTTACAGACTAACATAATATATGCATTTTTATAACTTAAAAAACTAAACACTATTTTGGCGACAAAACGGCGTGGCTCCGTTGACTCGTCTGGTCTTGTGTCGGATTCGGCAGTTTGCCGAGGAACCTCCGAAACACGACACCCTTCCGTCAGAAGTCGGCGCATTCGATGGTCACCTGCAGCGGCCGCGGCCTCTTTTAATAAATACATCCCTCTCTACGCATCCTCGCACATGGCACATGGCGTCGCACTGGTGGGACCGCAGCCTAAAGCTTGTTATTGGTATGGAAGGCAACCAAGCGCCGCTATGTGTAGATCAGTGCAAAGCCGAGACGTGATCGTTCATTACTCTAAGTAGGAAATCGTTTGATTGTCTGTCTGCAGAAAATGCTCCTAAGAGTACGCGTAGGATGACTCACGTTCTCATATATGTGTAATGTGTATGTGTTAAGCCCTTTCCGCATACGGGCCATATAGATGGCGGATATGATATTCAACTCTATTGACAGCTATTAAAATTAAAATTTAAACAAATATTAAGTAAAGGGTAAGATTTTTAAGCCATTCCTTGCGGAAAGTTTCCATGAAGTTGGAAAATTTCCCGGGAATTTTAAGAAAGTTTCACAGGAAACAAAGGACTTTACTAGTGAATTTTCAATGTGGCTTGGAACCCCGGTAGCTGTTAGAGAAGTGTAATGTTCTTACGGTAGATGTCGCTAGGCGCCTCCTTTATGTGCGTCTGCGTATAAGCAAAGACATATGTAACTTCGTATAAGATGAATAAAGTCTAAGGAAAAAACGTGCCTCGGAAATCAAGAAAAAGTCATTCTCGGATAGATGCCGCACACACCTTTTAGCCTATCCTCGGCTAGTTGGCACTACATCGTTTCATATTTAACAATTTTAACACATACATATCAGTGAATGAACGTGGATCAGAATGATATAAAAATAATAAAATCATTTATCCATATACATATATACATTTTTAATTTTTTTTTGATAATTTTATACGTTTTCATTTTGAGTTATAGTCATGTGTCGATAGATGGCAGTAAATGTACTGTGACTACAAAATTTACAATGACAGGACCCCTCTATACTATCTATTATTTTTGGTATAATAAGTGACATGGTGGAAATATTTGCTGTTATCGAGTGAATATTCGGTAGTTCAGATGGCAAAGCGATGGGCCAGTGATCCAGAATCACGAGTTCGATTCCCGCCCGAGACAGTGAATTTTCCAGTTTTCATTTGTTTCTAAACTTTATGGTATCATTTGGAGACGTTTCTGCTAGATAAGTACAGAATTAATTCGGTACTTACTTATTTCTATGGTAAAAAAAATGTAACGATATATTTGACCCACTTTGAGTGTAATAACAATCTGCTGATGACTATACATATAACATCAAGATGATTTGTATCTTTCCATCAGAGAAGGATCCTTATACACATAGAAAAAAAATAGAGCATAAGGACCTTTTGGGTATGAAACTCCACAATCGTCACATTTGGTAATTATCAATTTACCCCGGTCCAAAGTCAATAACGTTTACATTTCATGATGAATGGAAACTCCAGTGATGAAATACCTACATATTAATTTAATAATAGGTAAAATGATCCAAAAAGGTATTGGGGAGTTCCCGTGGACAGGGTTTTAGGATAAAACACTAAGCAATGTTTTCATCTACCAAATATGTACTAAAATAATAATTTGATTGGTCAATTTTATAGTTCTTATACCCAATTTGTCTGGGTTTGTACCTATAGTCTGTTTTTTAGGGTTCCGTAATTTCCGTAGAAAGAAAAGGCCCCATACATTCCACGATTCTTTCCGCTTAGATTTATACTGAGGGAAGTAGTGTCACCCAATGTATGGGACGTGCAAATTTTGGTATCGGAAGAATTTACTTGGCACAGATGACGTAGTATACGTAAAGCTAAGCCAATCCAGCCCGGTAGCCATCCGTCATAATATTATTGAGGATATCTCAAACGATCTTTTAGTTTTTTTTAATGTTAGACAAGTGACAGATATGTACCTATGCCGCGCTTTTGAACAATAATGACATTTGATATTAGATTACGACTTGGAGGAAAAACTCAAACTCAAGTTCTGTCAAGTTCTGTATTGTTTTAATTATAGATAACTCAAAAATAATAAACTGTTGTCAAGTATTTCAGTTTTTTTGTGAGTGTTCTTTTAGTAGTTTACTAGGAAACCTTATAGTTTCACCATGTCCGCCTTCTGTCTGTCTGTCTGTCCGTACGAGTACATAAAGTTGGGATGTAATTCTTTGCTTTAACTATATTATTACGGAGTAGGATTAGGATAGGGTTTGAAAGCGAATAGGGATCTTCAACAACCATTTTTTGATAAAGTACCTACTTCTAAAATAATCGCTTCAAAATAATTATAAAAAAATTTGTCCCTCCCATCTAACTTTTGAACCATAGGTCCATAGCTTATAAAAAAAAATGTAAATAGCTAGAGTTTAATGACAGTAAATGAAAACTATATTAGAGAACATGATGAATTATGTTTATTATTGAGTTATTGCAAAAAGTCTTAACTTCATGAAAAAAACATACCTACGATAAAATTACGCTTATATTGTACAATAGGGAACTCTATATATCCAACAAATTTTATAGATATCTGACAAAAAAACGTCCTAACTTTACGAATCAAATCCTGTCCAAATCCCATTCATAACAGAATGTCTGATTGCGTCATAGCTTATCAATGACAGACACATCATAGTTAAATGTTAACGAATTGGTGAATCTAACGAGGCCGAAACGAGCGCGAGCGTGGATGCAAGGTCGCGTGCATTGTTTAGGCCCGACGCGAACTGGCGACTAATTTCCCTTCATTATTTTCCGGACTATTGTCAGTTATATAAACCTTAAAAAAAAAAACACGTGAGTCGCTTCGGCCAATATAATATAATTATAGCCGTTGTTATGCCATGCATTTCTTATGGCTCCGTAAAACCGTTGGTGCGTGATCACGACCACGTTATTATCTAGATCTTAATCTAGAATTAGCATTGTATATATATTAGGTATGATTATCTTTTTAGTAGTCTGCTAATACATTGTATGGTACATAGTGTACATACATAATTTATTGTGCACAATGAAAACATGATTAAATACAGCAAATTAACATAAAAACAACAGGCAGAAAATTAGAGTTCATAAAATGTAACACAAGCGCATATTGCGCATACCTATGTGTATAGATAATTATATTTTGTTGTGAAATTTATGTAAACAATGTCACTTTCAAGACAAAAAAAAACCTTTTTTCAATTATGTTCAACTTTCAATGTAATGCAACCAGAAATATCGTAAAGCATGATAGTAAATTAAAACACAGACGCTAAAAAAGGCCTCCAACGCCCGTCGGACCATAAAGCCAGTATCGTAAAAAGCTAAATGCCAATTTGTGATCGCAAATGCGCGGCCGCACTATCGTGCATTAACTTAAGATGCCACAGGTGATACCTATGCCCATTTACCGTCCACCTACCACGTGCGGCGTCCGCAGCCGAACGGTTCGAAAATCGAACGCCGGTTAAAAAAAAGCAGCCAGTGATTAAAAATATTTTATGAAATAGTTTTCTTTTTAATTTTTACCTGCCAGTGTTTATGAACTTTAATTTTTTTTTGTGTGTTTTAAAATAAAATGGTGCAGTGTTTTGAAAAGGATTTCTCTAAATAAACGTAAGTTTTTTTGCTTGCTTGTCTACTCTCACTTTTGTCATTAGCATAAATAATGTTGATTTTTAAGTGATGCAAGTTGTGCATAGATTTAGCTATAAGTTGTGTCAAGCGTGATCCGGTTTGCGTTGCCTAACGTTAGTGTCGCCTTGACCGGTCTTTAGCGTATGCATTCGGTTAGACCGCAAAATTATATTGCAAGCCTTTAAAGGCCTTTAGGTATACCTATTTTAATAAATATTCTGTTTTAACATAACATAAAATACAAAAAAGTACTAATGAGTCATACACATTTTATAGAATGCCTAAATCTTTCACGTCTCTTCTGTAGACATCAAAAAACTAAAGGAATCTAAAGTTAATTTTTACCCTTACAGGCGGCAGACTCAAATAAGCAAAATGGGATATTTATTATTTATACATATTTACTGTATTGTACATTACACAGAAGTGACCTTTTTCTAAAATGTGTTTGACCTTAATAGCAAATAGGATATAAATAAGTACTAAGGATCTTACCAAAATCGATTTATTTCCACTAACAAACATCAAACATCAAAGATCAACATTTATTCAGCAAATAGGCCACAAGGGCACTTTTACACGTCAACATTGAATTTACATAAAAGCAAAAATAATAACATCAACAATTTTATAAAATAAAACTAACAATTCAATCTAACATATTACAATTACTAAGAGATGTATATGGTCTCTTAATGTCGATTTACATACAAAATACAGATAAAAAAACACACAGAAAAAATTTATAATATTTAGACTTTTTAACAAGTTAAAATTTACTCTACAATTATGTATTTGTATGTAAACCTTACTGATAAGGCTTGCTTTATAGGTTTGTGTCTATTTACATAAAAATTAAGCCAACACACCAAGCTAGGATACCTATAAAATAACTATCATCATCATCATATCAGCCAGAGGACGTCCACTGCTGGACATAGGCCTCCCCCAAAGAGACCAAAGACTAAACCCAAAATAATTACTCTTTATGAAAAAAAATATATTGAGTATCGTTACCACATGTGAAGTGTAATCTGTGTATAAAAGGCATGCCTTTATGTTGACTCTTTTTATTAACCTTTCATCCTACAGTCAGCAGCAGAAGTTGCTAAGCGGGCGACGCGTTCAAAATGATCTTGACGCGACTTTATTGTTAAGATAATAAGAGCGTGTCAAGGTAATTTTGAACACCTCGCCCGCTTAGCAACTTCTGCTGCTGACTGTACAATGGCACCGCGTGCGTGCGCCCGCTCCGTGCACCCGCGCCAGCTAGCGGACGCCCTAAGATAACTAAACCAAACTGCCGTATTCGAACTTCAAGATATTCACAAGAGACGACACGTACTAGATCCATTCTAGATACGTTATAGTTTAGATATCAACTAGTTCTCTTTTGCAGCGCAATTCGGACATCCAATGTCACTTTTACGTTAGATAGAGTAAGATATCTATTAGATGTGAATTAGATCTCTAAGTCACATCCTGTGGAAATCGTTCAAGAGTATCTCCAGAATCGCGCAAATGTCAAATTTGACAAGTTAGATCTTAAACATATCGTTATCATATCTTGGTGATGTCTAAAAGATGTCTAATAGATGTTTATTTCATAATCCGAATCAGGCCCTAAAACAAAGTCGAATCTTTACTTTACGAGTTCTAGCGCCTTCGAAATTCGAAATTCGAGTGACACTCTCAACGTGGTTATGAACGAGATTTCGTCACTGTGATTTTCCTACACTTATCCGCAAGTAAATACAGGTTGCTCAACTAAATATTTTATAGTCTACAGACATTCGAGGCCGGTTGAATTCGTGCAATTCATACGTTATTGCTTGGGATGAGTGCTTTTTAACCGATGGCAGGGGTGCGAAACTCCTGACTTCGGTCAAACTCGGCTCCGCTCGGCTCAGCATCGCTCCGAGCAATTATTAGGGTTGGCACCACTTAACTTCCTTTTGCGTGCATGACCACAGATAAGATAATCACTTGATTTTTGACAACCCTAAATAGCCGAAAGGGATAATGCCATATATTAGAAAGGGACAGCATGATTCGACCCTGAACCGCTGTCAAACTTCGGTTTTGTAGGAACTTTCCTTTCTGTACGATAGTACTATTAATTATTCTGTGACGGTGGTCCCAATAACTACAGTCAGCATCCAAAGTAACGGATGAAACAACGCACCAGAAGAATCTACCATCCTGGAATATTATTCCGAATAGATTTCTACAGGGTGCGTAGCCAATGTGCAATCGTTAACGCTCCGTAACGAACGAAAGGCAACTGTCACTGTCGCACTAGTGTGAAAGAGTACTAGAGAGATGACTAAGATATGCTACGGAGCGTCAATGATCGGCACGTTGGCTACGCGCCCAGATCGAGTTCAACATAAAGAGACATCTTTGTTTACTATTAGAGAATTTCATGTACACGAAGTAATAGTTATTTGACTTATTTGTTTTACCAGGGGGCAAAGTTGTTGTTTAACCGCTCGTGCGTATATTGATACCCGAGCACGCGAAAGATTTCAAAATTGAACCACGAACGCAGCGAGTGGTTCGATAAATGGAATCTTAAGCGTTGCGAAGGTTTCGAAGCACAATGTAAAATATCAAATAAAATCAAACCAAACGAAATCCAAATGAATGTTATTAAATATTTATCATCCAAAATTATCATTTAAAAGTCCATTCTACCAGCAAACATAAGAAAACAACTCAAAATTTGCATTTCATTACTTTGCCTCACATGTGAATAAAATGCAACTTCGCTATCAGTTTTTGAAGAGCAAAGTAAGCCTTTCCGAGATGCGGACCGATTTTTGAATTTCGATCGTTCGATTTCGTCACTCGAAAATCGGTGGAAAACGGCGAAATGCTAATTTATGAAATACGAGAGATAGAAATTGGGAATCTAGTGGTATTGACCACTCGTTTTCAATTATATTAGTATAGAATTTAAATGCCTAGTAGTGGAGATATTATTGACCGAAATACACGAAATCGAGCGATCGAATTTCAAAAATCGGCCCCCTGGTGTGGTAAAAAATCTATTAATATATCAATCGACTTCGTTCGTTATATGTATTTATTCACAAAACTCGTAGTTGATTTCGCAAGCCATGAAAATTTCTAAAAAGTGGTTCCTTGTCAATAAAACGTTGACGACAACTGCTATAAATATTTTAAAATAAAAAAACGAAGAAAGGTATTTATTGTACAGTCAAGTGTAAAAATATGGGTGCATACAACTTACTCAAGAATATGTAACAATAGTTCTTAATTCACTGACATAAGAGCTATGAGATATATTAAAGGATCAGAGGGATCTTTGGTTTTTTTTAAGTGTTGGAAAAGGAAAATTATTATTTACAATATTGCATGTTTATTTTTAATTTGAAAAGCGCTGTAAAAATTATAGGTACAACCTGCTTTAAGTATACCTATTTAAATAAAATTGTACATAGTATGTACGGTCAGCCAAGAAACAGGCCTATTCGGATTTCGAGATAATCACAAGATCTAGAGAGGATTTAGAGATCAACTAGATCTACATTAGATATCGACTAGATGTGACTTGGATATGTCAGTCATAACTTGTCGAAATCGTTCAAGAGGACCTCCAGAATCGCGGAAACGTTAAATTTGACATATCTATCTTACAAATATCTTTAAATTATCCATATCGTAACTTGTTGAAGTCTTCATTCCTTTCCTTCATTTTCCGAATCGAGCCGAAAGTGGTTTACCACTTTTCGACTCTTTTATCTGATTGATAGTGTCGAAAAGTGGTAAACCACTTTCTTGGCTCACTGTACAATGGATGTTCATGTTCATTATAAACGTTTTGCATTTTACTGCTAAATGCTCGAAGACATGACACATTACCTAATAATTATCATAGTCATTATCTTCCTCGCTTTATCCCGGCATTTTGGCAATTAATCTCAAGAAATGGCGTAGGTAGTGCCTATGAGTTCCTTTTTACGAAAGCGACTGCCATCTGACCTTCCAACCCAGAGGGTAAACTAGACTTTAAATTAGTCCGGTTTCCTCATTATGTTTTTCTACACCGAAAAGCGCCTTTATAATTATGATAGTAATAAAATCAATAAGTCCCCAATTCGCACTGGGCTAACGTGGGGACTATAGCCCAAGCCCTCTCGCGCATTAGAGGGAGGCCTGTGCCCAGCAGTGGGACGTAGGTATAAATTTATATAATAATCTCACATAATAATTATCAAGCTCTTCGATATATCCCATGGCGACTGTACCGGATCTGCGGTTCGATAGAAAAACGTCTTTTAAAATATCAAAGTACTTAATTGTCACACGGATTTCATCAAGGAACTACGATATCCTTGATTATCAAATCCGTGACGCAATCTGGATCTTTTGTATGAACCTTAAGATTTAAACTTGTGTACACATTTTAAGACCTGATCACAGTGACACATAACTTATGGAACCTGACTGGTGGGTTTTACGGATTTTGTATGAAAAATGCGGAAGCAGTAAAAATTACTCGATCGTTATGGGATATTCATTTATATTTTCTGAATCATTGCGTGAGATTGCCTACCTAGTCTACCCAGGGCCGTCTGAAACTATGCCGGGGCACATAAGAATTTGGGGCCCTTTTGAAAAGTAAGGAAAGCTAATTAAACTAACATTTTTCTACTATGATCTTCTATTTATTATGCCCAGGGCCCCCTGAGGATGGGGGCCCTGGGCACGGGCCCCGTGTGCCCTTATGGCAAAGACGGTACTGAGTCTACTTGTGGTGTGTTAATTGTGGCTCTTACGATATTTATAAAGTTTACCTAACCTGGGTGTGAAAAATCGGTGTAGATAAATTTTTAATCTCTGTAATTTGTATTTAAGACAATCATTAGGTACTTATTGTTTAAATGTACAATAGTTTAAAGGTGACGTTCGGATGTTAACTGCGGCTACATAACTATAGGCGTGTTGGAGGGTCTGCCATCTCGTGACCTGAATCGAAAGCGAAAACAATTCATGCTCTTAAGCAGGTGTTGCTCCCTACACTACACGATGGCTCTATTTTGCATAGTAAAATAAAAAAAATAAAAATAAAAATAAAAATTATTTATTTTCAGACAATTACAGTCCATAGTTGTTAGTACTAACTTATAGGCTATGTTACGTTACAGTACTAATACACTAAGTTACATTAATGAAGTTATATATATATATATCTTACATATATACTTACTGAATAAATAACTGATTATTGTGGCCGATCTACCGACCTGCATGTTTGTGAACATGCAATTCGATATATCGTCCCAAAATATCAGAATCAAACCGCTCGGCTATCATTTTCAGGATCCCGTTGGTGCTCCCACGTATACGGTGTACCACTGATGCAATATTTTTGCGCATAATGGCATAAAATCGTCTACATGCGCGTCCGCAAACATGCCAGAAGCACTACAGTATCGCGGGAGCCTCACCAGGGCCCTGAAAATGTTGTTATACTGGACCCTCAGAGAGTCAAAGGATTTCTGCTTAAAATTAGCCCACAGGCCGCAAGTATAAAAACATTGGCAGTATGCACGGAATAAAGTAATTTTGACCTCCGTGCTACACTTAGCGAACCTGTGCGCCAACATACCGCCACGAACCGACAACGCCCTCCTCTCCCTCTCCATGTCCATGTCATCTTTTAAATCCTCTGTCACTATGTGACCTAGGTACTTGAAATGGGTAACACGGTTTAAAGCAGTTCCGTTTAACAAAATAGGAGGCACATTCGCCGGACCCTTATTTCTACCTTTAATTACCATAAACTCGCTTTTAATTTCATTATACTTTAAACCATGCTGTACCGCATATTCTTGGCACACTTCCAATAATTTACGTATACCAGCCACCGACGGACTCAGCAGCGCCATGTCATCAGCGTAACTGATGTTATTAAGACTTGTGTTATCGATTCTACATCCGACATGCATGCTGCTGAGTCTGCCGATTAACTGGTCCATATATATATTAAAAAGTCTAGGCGAGGTTAATCCGCCTTGTCTTACACCACAATTGAGAGTATATGGATCAGAAAAGGCATTAGCCCATTTAATTACATTAATTTGAGTTTTATACCAGTGTGATAATATTCCTATCAGTTAATACGGTATACCTATCTCTTTTAACTTAGCCCAAAGTACATCATATGATACTAAATCGAACGCCTTAGATAAATCTAAGAAACAGGCGAAGATGGGCGTTTCCCTACTGACATAATAGTTAGCCGTATGTTTTAAAGCTAATATGGCACTTTCTGTCGATAGACCTTCTCGAAATCCGAACTGGGCATCATTTAGTTTAATTTGCCGACTCAAGTACACGTCTAGGATTCTATCAAAAACTTTTGCCAGCACTGTTGCCAATGAAATCGGCCTGTAATTAGTTTTATCTGAAAGATCACCCGTACTATTTTTAACAAGTGGTATAACTATTGTTTTCGTGAGATCAGGTAGCAAGTACGCGTGTCTTATGCATAAGGTGTATAACATTGACATTGACAGTCTAGCAATATGGCCACCTGCGTACTGGAGGTGCTCAATACTAAGCCCGTCGTGGCCAGGCGATTTACCTCTTTTCATATTTTTGATAGCATCCGCAACCTGTTCACTAGTAATTTGTACGGGTATATAATTACTATACTGAGTGGTAAGCATATCGCCGATCCAGGGACAGGAACCGGTTACCTTAACCGGGGTTTTTCATAGGGTTATTTTAGAAGCGGTTGTAAAAACCCCTACTATTATATTATATTATTTATATTTATTTACCTCTGTTACCGGTAACCGAAATAAAAACCCAGTCTATTCAGTTACCTCATTATAAGGTTTTTGACTAGTTCAAACGATTGCAATCTTTACGCCCACTTAAGACTGCATCGAGCAAAATCAGCGAAAAAGGCAGTCACCGTTTAGTCGCTAGCGTTCACATCTCTTGATAAAAAAAATTATAATAAATGTCATTATTATCCCAAAGAGTGTGTTTACAACGAATCACCCTTGAAAATCTGAAATATTTTACAATATAATAAATACACTTATGCAAAGTTGTACCTAAAACGAGATGAACGAGTGTCAGCGTTTAGTAAAATTTGTATAAAAAAATCGATGCTCATGCTATAAAATCGAGTGATTTCGAAAGCCAGATAACTGGACTACAACGAATCAGGCTTTTCCTATTTTTCCTCTTAAAGGCTACAGAGAAATTCAATCGTAAACGTAAACTTTCGTAAAATTTCCATACATCCGCCATATCTGTCAAATTCTCCTTTCAATCAGATGCCCGCTGGGCTTGGTTCAAAGCGGACGCGTACCAGGATCTCCCAGTTTGACAGTTTGAAATTCATATCCGTATACGAATGATGATACCAGTGAAAAACTGTGTTCAAAATAAATAGGGTAAATAAATAACGTCACACGGAGATCTAGAGTCATAAAAATTTCGACATCTTTTTATTCACAAGTCATAATACTTAAAAAATATAACAAATTATTTAATAAAATATATGAATACAACCAAATCAGTGTAATTAGCTTCTTCCTAATTCACTTAAAATGAAAAAAGTTTGAAGATTTGTAATTTCTTATTGGAATAAATTTTCATTGTGCTGGTATTCATGTTACGTCATTTTAAAAACATATATGACATAATGTCAATATACTAGATAAACAATTTATCAACAAAATTCTTCACATTTTAGCCTAAGCAATATAAATTATTAAAATTTTATTTATGAAGACGGAGCAATGTTGTTCACATAATTTCAGCAATAAAATTCTTAGTTTCAACTAGTTCTGTTGCTATTCTAAGAGCTATCACGAGCTCTGAAAGTTAATTCAATGATATATCATCAAGAAATTGAAATCAAGACTCGACCTGCAGTCTCAGCGAGTTTTTGTGGCTATATTATCAGTTCAAAGAACGATATTTAAAGCCAATACCAGCAGTGGTCTGTTTTACGAGTACCTATATTGGTTTCATGTGACGATGTTTATATAAATGTATCTATCAAACAACAACGTGCTTTTATTTCATTGATATTCGGTGCAAAACTATAACTCAGTAACGAAATAAAATTATGAGAAATGCCTTTGGTTTATTTCAGTGAACGTTTATGTTTATGAGGTCGTTTATAGGTAAGGTCTTATGTCTTATCAGCGTGGCTTTGGCCTTTGGACATTTTTGTAATGCTTTGTAATAAGATAGGTGAGGTATCTACTTATATCCCTAATTGTAATAACCTTTTTTGAAATGAATTACAATTTAATTATTTAAATAAAAAAGTGGTCCACAATAATATACATCCGTTCGGTCCGCTAAAATAATATAAGTGCCCTTCATAATATTAAGTAGGTATATTTAAGATTAACAATCAGTAAACATCATTAATTACAAATTGGGTGAGATATTTCCGACATAAAACCTAAAGGTAAAAGTACAATTTGCTAAGTAAACTGTCAATCTACATTAATTATTATAATAGATAGACTCTTAGAGGTCAGCTTACTGAAGATTATGAACAACATATAGGTACTTTCTAAATAAAATACAATTTGTTTTTCCATGACTCATGTAGGCCTTATTTTACTAGACCATTTAAATTAAAGATGAAATTAATTAATGATAAAAGGTAATAAGGCCCGGTAATATTCTCTGTTATTCTTGAACTTGTACTATGACTCAGACACTGACACTGACAGTGCAAGTAACAAGGCCCGGCTCCGAACCAACATGGTATGGTTTTTTTATAAAACGTGTATTTTTCAAAAGCGCCGGAATATTATTATAACTATTTTGGTATATGAAGAAACATGAACAAATGAGAAATCTAAATTGAATTGGTACCTAATAATATCCTGATTATTTATAAAACTATTTCAGTTAAAATAAAGGTGGGCCTTATATGCCTCACCTAACCCTATTCGTTCACATTTAGATCCTATAGCTATATTTGGTCACTTTGGCCGTCACTATTTATTTGATACCGATTGTACTAACAATTAAAAGTACAGCTCATATGTACTTTTTCCTGTACTGAAACTTATAAGGTATGCCCACCAAATACGCTCATAAGAACGATATATTCGATAGATATAGGCTATGAACTATCTAATGATATACAGGGTGTAATCGTTAAGTGTAGCCAGGCTATAATTCCGTAAATATAACAGATATCAGAAAACTTCAAATTGATATCAAAAGTGCGTTACCCAATGAGTAAAATTACATTAATAACTTTTTTTAAATAAAAACAGAAATATCCCAGACATTAACTCTACTCTAAGACATTAACTCACAAACCCTCCCATACATTTAGTACGACGACTCACCCTTCAAAGAACGTTGGTGTCGTAAGAGATAAAACTGCTTGAGATTCATTATTTGCGGTGATAAACTGTAATAAAAACTGTGATAATAAATCTATTATTTCATAAACGGTAGTTTTATTATTTTATTACAGTGAGGGGTGAGTCGTCGTACTAAATGTATGGGAGGGTTTGACGTTAATGTTTGGGATATTTCTGCTTTTATTTAAAAAAGTTATTAGGAATCATCCATTAATTACGTCACATTAATTTCTAGGTTTTTTGACCCCTCCCCCCCTCCTTGTCACACTTGGTCACATTTTGCAACCCCCACCTGGTGTGACGTCACATTTTAGGTAATTTTGTTTTCAACGAAATGGGCAGTACTAACTCGGCATTATTTAAAAAAAAAATATTTTTGGTAAAATAAATATATATAATTTTATAACACAAAACCAATTAGGAACGAAAATTACCTACATACTTCCAAAACCTCATTATTTAAATGTACTGCGAATAAAAAAATATAAATTAATTTTCGGTTACTGATGAATAGTGATGAAGTTAAAGTGACGTCACAGTGTTTGTGACTCCCCCTCCCCATGTCACAACATGTCACATTTTCTTGACCCCCTCCCCCCCCAAA
The DNA here is from genome assembly GCF_963556715.1 of Cydia fagiglandana. Lineage (NCBI taxonomy): Eukaryota > Metazoa > Arthropoda > Insecta > Lepidoptera > Tortricidae > Cydia > Cydia fagiglandana. The sequence goes on along the minus strand of NC_085933.1, from coordinate 24,437,639 downwards.
CGTGTGACGTAATTAATGGATGACCCCTTAATGTAATTTTACTCATTGGGTAACGCACTTTCGATAACAATTTGAAGTTTTCTGATATCTGTTATATTTACGAAATTATAGCCTGGCTACACTTAACGATTACGCCCTGTATAAGTTACTTCGGGACGCGTCATGGTCATGGCCCAGAACCCATACTATCAGGGACACAGTTCTTTAATATTATGTGGGGCTAAAAAGGCCCTCTGTCAGTGCAGGTGACAAGGCCCGGTCCCGGGCCTTATTGAACGTATGAGATGGAATAGTAAATTTAAATATTTTAATATAGGTAATTATGAGTTTTTTGATTTCCCGATAAGTTTTAAGTAAGCATCACTTACTGACTTACAAAAGTATAAGCGTAGTATACCTGCATTCTATTAGATGTTTTTAAAGCCTTATTATCAATAGAGCTTTAAAAATTAAGTTATAAGTAAAATATAATAAGCGTGTTTACTTGTAAAAAATATGTTACAAGACCTATATATAACTAATGAAGGGATAATTTTAGATATAAGTAGTTCACTTCGAGTAGGTAAAATAGACGATTTCTTATATCTTTAATAATAAAACTCCTAGTTTTAATTTGGTCTATGTCTACAAACCGCATACCTACCATCGCACACCACCACACTGTTAACTGACAGTTCGTAAACCTTATTACAAAAGGCATAAGGTCTACCGATGGACAGTTAAGAGCGTCGCCGTTTGTACCTATCTTAATAAAAAAGTCAACAACGAAAATAAATAATTACCTAATACGTCACATACCTATGACATGACATGAACAAACAAGGAAAGCTATATATAAAAAGTGTTTTTTCTCTGTCTTCTCACAAAGGAAAGTTTGACAGTTTTAATTCCTCAAAGGAGGTCAGTAGTTAACACCAAACTCGAAACAGCACCTTTAAAAAAACATTAGGGGTCACTGACCTGTCCCAGTAAATTGAGGTAGTGTGCGTGAGCTGCGTTTGTGTGTGAAATAGGGTAATTTGACAGAATCTGAAAATTTACCCTCCTCTACGCCCTCTTAAATTCAACTTGTTATTGAATAACCGAGGTTGGCATGGGCGATCTATGAAGCCTCCAGCACAAACAAGTTTTTTTGCCGTTCCTTTGCTTATCTTTATACCTACCCGTGTGGTGTGTTCTTATTTTAAATCTTATTATATTATAAATAAAATAATTAAAATAAATAATGTTAATAAATAAATAATTTAAATAAAATATATAAAGTAATAAAATAAAAATAAAATAAAATAAATAAAATAAATAAAATAAATAAAATAAATAAAATAAATAAAATAAATAAAATAAATAAAATAAATAAAATAAATAAAATAAATAAAATAAATAAAATAAATAAAATAAATAAAATAAATAAAATAAATAAAATAAATAAAATAAATAAAATAAATAAAATAAATAAAATAAATAAAATAAATAAAATAAATAAAATAAATAAAATAAATAAAATAAATAAAATAAATAAAATAAATAAAATAAATAAAATAAATAAAATAAATAAAATAAATAAAATAAATAAAATAAATAAAATAAATAAAATAAATAAAATAAATAAAATAAATAAAATAAATAAAATAAATAAAATAAATAAAATAAATAAAATAAATAAAATAAATAAAATAAATAAAATAAATAAAATAAATAAAATAAATAAAATAAATAAAATAAATAAAATAAATAAAATAAATAAAATAAATAAAATAAATAAAATAAATAAAATAAATAAAATAAATAAAATAAATAAAATAAATAAAATAAATAAAATAAATAAAATAAATAAAATAAATAAAATAAATAAAATAAATAAAATAAATAAAATAAATAAAATAAATAAAATAAATAAAATAAATAAAATAAATAAAATAAATAAAATAAATAAAATAAATAAAATAAATAAAATAAATAAAATAAATAAAATAAATAAAATAAATAAAATAAATAAAATAAATAAAATAAATAAAATAAATAAAATAAATAAAATAAATAAAATAAATAAAATAAATAAAATAAATAAAATAAATAAAATAAATAAAATAAATAAAATAAATAAAATAAATAAAATAAATAAAATAAATAAAATAAATAAAATAAATAAAATAAATAAAATAAATAAAATAAATAAAATAAATACTTCCGGTCCTGTAATAATAAAATTATAGGTCGTCCGTTTAAAACGAATCCTCAGCCCGCAAGTAGCTTCCGAGCCTCGACAATAATGTACTAAAAATGTAGCAAACCAATAAGCAACGGATAATAAAGGTTACCATAACTGAATGAAAACCTGTTGAAAACCCTTAACAATGTTAGGGTTACCGTTTCAATAAGCTTACCATTACAATCAGGTAACCGTATGATAGGGTTACCGAATGATAAGGTAACCGAAACGATTGGGTTACCGAATTGATAGGATTAAGCGTAAAGAGGGGTTTTCCGGTCCTTGCGCCGATCACACTTTGTGACGATGAGAGCGGTGAGAGCACTCTAAAATAGTAAGTAGGGTCTGCCATCTAGTGGCTTAAATCAAAAATGGAAACTTGACATAATGTTTCGCGCCAATTAATAAGCGGCATCTATGCTGCCGTCTTCGGCCCCGATTCGGATTTTGAAATAGACATCTATTAGATATCTTTTAGACATCACCAAGATACGATAACGATATGTCCTGTCAAATTTGACATTTGCGCGATTCTGGAGATACTCTTGAACGATTTCCACAGGATATGACTTAGAGATCCAATTCACATCTCATACCTACATATCTTACTCTATCTAACGTAAAAGTGATATTGGTTGCCCGAATTGCGCTGCAAAAGAGAACTAGTTGATATCTAAACTATAACGTATCTAGAATGGATCTAGTACTTAGTACCTACGTGTCGTCTCTTGTGAATATCTTGAAGTTCGAATACAGCAGTTTAGTTCATGCACGCTCCCTATTGTGACGTCGTTGTTGCTGGGATTAATTCCCGATTCGCCGGATTCCTGTTTCACACAATCTGACTAAACGAAAATCCGACGAACCAAAAATTCGGCGAACCGGGAACTAATCGTTGCCGCCGCTGTATCTGTCAATTTCTTTGATGAAATGAGTGACGTTCGTCGCCACATTACTGCTGTGATAGGGTATTTGACTGTATTTAAAATATTTTTACACCATCCATGAAATAAATCACCAGAAGATTAGTAGAGAAATGTAGACAGCATTTATTTTTAGACACAATTTATATTTTAAAACCCGTATTAAACTATAAAGAGTAGGTAATTTGATTGTCACATGCTAGTGTTTCATTATTTATAATTTCCATAGTTGCTATCGTATTATCAGTTCTAAAAAAGAAACTGATTTGACTAGTAGTCAAATACCCTATTGTGACGATAATTACGTCACTCATCACTTTTATAGTAAAAAGTTCATTAAATATTTAAATAAAATGTATCATTTGTATTCACGTACATACCTAGGTTTTCCCGTAGCCAACCGGACTTTAAGTCGGTAGCCGCACCTTAATTATTCGGCGTGGACCCGGAACTGAATTAATGGAACACGATGCCTGTGGTTAATTCTTTTATTAGTAAGGTATGTTGGGGTTATTCCATATCCTTTTACAAGTTCAAAACACACTCAGTTTTATCGCAAAACTTGTTAAACTGAACTGATATAGCGAGAGAGATGGTGCTGCCATCAATACAAGTTGGGGAAGAAATCAAATTATTTTATTATAAATTCTATTAAGTAACGCCAGACAAAATATATCTCTGGAACAAATCCAAAGGGCTCTTACAACTTTTCTAAAGTTACCTAACAGTGCTACAATAGCATGCCAGAAATTACTGTTAATAAAAGAAACAGTTAAAACCAATAACCAGCAAGTTTTTTCCAGTAAAGTAAAGCACTGTGCAATTTATTCACACCTGTGTAAGCCCCCGTTACTGAGCAGCCAACTGTGCGGTTTTTTTGTTGCATTTGAGTTTTTTTCCCAGGAATCGCGCGCGGCCCACTGGGCACATACGGCCATAAAAGTGCACAGTGTTATCAATGTTCTAGTAGGCAATTTATTCGGTATGGCGGGACCATGGAATTCTCGTGTAGGGAGAAATTATTTGAAAACCATGGACCGTGTAGTGTATTGGTAAAATGGAATAGGATTTTTGTCGGACAAAAATGTAACTCGAGAATTAATCTGATCGTTTGTTGGGCTTTTTTACCGTTTGGGTACGGAACCCTAAAAACACTAGTAGTTGATAAGGTATTTTATATACTATTTATCGTTAACCCGCTCACGCGCACCGTGCATTCCGTCTAGTACTATTTATTTATTCTGTGATTCCGTGCAACCGCGCCAGCTAGCGTACCTAATTTTATTTCCTGTTAAAATGGTATAACAAAATATATGTTTTAAGATCCTAAGGTTCGATTCTTCTTATAAAAGCAGAGTCAACATTTAAAAAACGTATCTTAAATTTTAAATATTTCTTACCTTCCCATTTCGTATTATTGAAAACTGACATTTATTTGGTCTCGCACTCAGTTTATATTATTTTGCAGATACGTGACATCTAATACATATTTAAAAATAGCTTTATTATAGTACACTCGTGACCAGTCGTTTCACGGTGCAATTATACATGATTATTAACTTTTGTTTCGGTAAATAATGGCCATGTTTATTAGCCACGTAAAATATAAATAGATATTTACTAATTGTTTTGACTCTCGGGCCAATTCGACAACTAAAATCAGAATGACATCTATGTGATTCAGTTTCGCTCGTACGTTATCACACAGAATTGTTATGCCAATTAGGGTTCTTGCTAAATTGAAAATTCTATAGCGTAAGTATTGAACAACCGATTTAGCTAGGACCCTAAATGGCACAACACATAGCGGAGCGTGATGGTACTTGTCCGTATATCCTCCTAAGGCCCAAGGTCCTACCTATAGTACCTCTTCAGTTTTTGTTTCGTTCAATTTTCCAACAACGCAAAATCAACTCTATTTCCTACACTATAGGTTCTAATTATAATGGCAAGTTTTGGGTTTTTCATTTGTATGGCTGGGCTTTATTTATTTATTTAGAAATTTAATTCAGGCAACAAGGCCCATATTACAAATACCTTACAGACTAACATACATAATGTATTTTATAAACTTAAAACTAAACACTATTTAGTCGACAAAACGGCTTTAGGAGGTTATGTATTGGAGTGGGCGAGACGATAACTAAATAACATGATTAAAATATCATTCTGATTTAAGTGTGGGTTCGAATTGGCCTGTCTTCATTTTATTGCTAGTTGACGTGGAATTATTTTACAAGAAATAAATGGTCTGTTAAATAATTATATGGTCAGTTTTTAAAACAATACAATAATAGTATAAAATATTTGTTCCAACTATTGCGGTGATGTTTAGTATCCGTACAGTCACCTGCAATAATATGTTACTCTTCGAAGGCCGCAAAAATATCTGACACGAACTTATTCGTAGAGCCATAAGAGCGTGTGAACATATTTTTGCGGCCTTCGAAACGTAACATATTATTGCAGGTGACTGTACTATTCGTAGGTACAGCCTGCTTCAATAGTAGCGGATAATATTATGGGACAATCACAGAAATTGACCTAGTCCCACAGTAAGCTCATTAAGGCTTGTGTTGTGGATATTAGACGAAGATATATATTATGTAGGTAATAGATAGACACTTAAATACATAGAATATATCCATAACTCAGGAAGAAATACCTATCTGTGATAAACACACAAATGAATGGTACTACCAGGACTCGAACCCGGAACCTTCTGCTTCGCAGGCAGTCGCTACCGACTACTCCGACTAGGCTAGCAGGCCGTTGAAAGAATTATTTCTTTATTTATTTTTTACGGGGTCCCTTTGTTTCCCATAAAGTTTTAAGTTATAATGTATTGTTTGTCATATTATCGTTAATCATAAAACTGAAACCGTTAACTTTTCAGGATTTTCGTAAGGTTATTTTGTAGATAGGTTAGGTTAGGTTTGTTTTATGGCAATCCTGAAAAGTTACGCGTTTCTGAGAAAAACCAATTATGACTAACAAAAATTCGGACAAACAATACATTACGAGTTAAAACCATTTGGGAAACAATACAGACCCATTTTTTACCTGTAAGTAAATCCATTAATTCGTAATTATTCTTTCTAGGTATTAAATAATTTTATTTTTCTAATATGAGGTATATCTTTATTTATTTTTAGTCTTAAGAGAATTAAGAGAGAAACATAATATAGAATTAAGTAGCCAAAAACATTAGTCCCGAAACAAGGTTAATATTGAAAACCTTTTGAGAGAAGGCAACTGGGACTACTTAGTATTTTTAGGCAGAAAGAATTTCCCAAATCGAATTAATTATGTAATTAAGTTACAATAGTCCTTATTTAGGGTTCTTTCTTCTAGGGTACGTTAGACTTTTGTTTTTGACTATCTGAGGCCCATTTCTCGAACGGTATTAGTCTAATATTATTAGTGTGTTGTCATGGCAACCCATATGGTTTGACAGTTCGACAGGCACAGACAAAGACCAAAACAAAGATGGCGGGACGACCTTGATACATTTCGTAAAGAGTGGCGGGAGTGCGCATTGGTTTCTGGACCAAATGGCGGGGAAAGAGGGGAGCCATAGCCCTGGCCAGCAGTGGAAAAACTATATACTTTGGCTAGTAAAAACATATATGATTTTATTGGTATTCATCTAAAAGCAAAATACTAGTTATTATTTCAGATCGTTCTAGTATCTATTTGACAGACAAATTTCAATAGATAATAGCCCATTTGTCACCTTTACTGCGTTGAATTAAGATTGAAAATGGAAATTATTGGGATAGTGTCCAGCATTGGGACATTTACGTCATAAAAAGTTTCTATTCATCAACTTCAGTGTCCATGAAGATATTTTCAGTAACACACTTCGCGTCTTTTGTTTATTAAGTCTTGAATGAATTATTTAATTCTAGTCTATTCTGACACCCATTGTAAGAAACTGTTTAAGTGCTCTTTTATTATTAAGTACACTTCACTTCGGTTAAGATAAAACTTAGGTGTGATTGAGTGATGCCTTCATGTTTAATTCGTGCTTGAAAAGTAAATAACTATATGAATATTATATGGCGAATAGGATAACACAGCGAATAGAAAGAGGCTAAAAATCTGGTGATTTTCAAAATATTCCTTATGAGTCTTATGACTGGTATCGCAGGCAAGAGACGAACGGTGCAATTTTAGAGCGCTCATATCAATGTAATATTTCAAACTAGCTTTTGCCCGCGATTTCGTCTGCGTGCAATCATTCAATTCGGCTATTGCTTACTTCACTGTTTAGGCAATTCATTAACTCTTTCGATTCCACGACCCTTTGCACTCTCTTCAAGGATGATTTCCGAGATAAAATTAAACTATCCTATGTCCTTCCACGGGACTCAAACTATCTCTATACCAAATTTGTACTAAATCGGTTCAGCAGCTTAAGCGTGAAGAGGTAACAGACAGATAGACACACTTTCGCCTTTATAATATAAAAATATAATATATTAGTATGGATATCAACAGATATTTTATTTTGAACCGATTCTCCCTGTTATCCGATTCATATCGGTCCACCTTTCTTCTAAGCAATAAATCACAAGCGGATACATAGGCCGAAAACCATAGTCAGACCAAAATCGGCAAAAGGCGGAAGCAAAGCATACAAATTATCCAAGGGTAGTACAAGTCGTCAAGGGCAATGCTGCAGCCTTGTGCGATAGTGCGTGTAATTAAAGCCATTGTTTACTGATTTCGACGGTTTTGGGATGACCATACCATTCACAATTAGTTTGTAAGTACCTGTCACTTATCTGTACAAAAGAGTAGCTAGATCGCATTTTTCCCCACTCGCGTTAGTTCCGGGTAGCGGGTAGCATTATTCCCGGTCGCATTTTTCCCCACTAGCGTTAGCTCCGCGTTTCGCGTAGCGTTAGTTCACAACATAGCTAGACGGAGCCCTGCGAAAAGCTACGCGAAACTAACGCGCTTGGGGCACTGATCTAGCTAACTCGTACAAAACAGGCGATTTCTGCGGGCGAGGGGTACGTCAAATGAATGGCTATTTGTACATGATTTTCACGTAACGCACAAATAGCCATGTCAGTTAAACATCAGTCCATACAAAAGTTTGCACAATTGTGCAAGGTTTTCGGCAGAGGGGTAAGCTCTTAAAGGAGACTCCGGTTATTATTTTTAGCATTACAAATTAAGCAATGAATATTCGGGATATTCGGGATGTGGACCAGTTGCGAACGGGACTAGGTAGCGAAAGGGACGAGCTGCGTTTGCGGGACAATTTGCGAACGGGACGAATTGCCAACGGGACGAACTGCGAACGGGACGAATCGCCAACGGGACGAATTGCCAACGAGCCTAATTGCGAACGGGTCAAATTGCCAACGGGACAAAATGCGAACGGGACCATACGCGACAAAATTCTCTAAGTATGTAGGGGGGATATAAAAAGGTAATGTACCTATAAAAGTTTTCTGACTGTAGGTACTAGTGATTACTTCCCGTTTTGCGTGTAAAAATGTAATTATATTAAAAGTACTAAAATGAAACAAAGTTTGTATGGGGATATGCCAACTCCAATCCTCCGAAAATACTTAGAAAATTAGTTTAAAGCGTGTTACTCGGGTAAAAAGCTAAGACAATAACTAACCTAGCCTAACGGACGGGACGTGGAGATTGAACTGTTAAGTAAGCCAAGTGATTCACTGCTAATTACACTTGATTGATGCAAATGGGTCGCTCAGCTGGCTCGGCTAAGGGTCGGGTTCAGAATTGCGAGCATTTCTTCTATTATCTGTAAAAAATTGATTAAGTAACTACTAATAGGCTTGGAGAGCCTTTACACCTCCAATCTTAGTACCTATTAGTATTTTCTCTGACATTGGGGTCCTTTTTAATATCTCTAAATTTACCCATGAGACTTACATTCCCGGAGTAGAATTTCGCAGTTTTGCATCAAAAGCAGTAATTAAATAGGTACAATTTTCTTTTCTCACAAAATATCTCAAGACACGCATAATTGAGGCGCTTAACTTCAAACTCATGTAAATCCATCTGATATCTCAAGAAGATACGCATAATTGAGTCGCTTAACTTTATTTTGGGTAAATCCATCTCTTAGATTGCGATATTGTTATTAAAAAAAGGTAATAGGGTAGATATTTCCTGAGAGAGTCGAATGGATTTACCCGAGTTTTGAGTTAAGCGACATAATTTACCCGATATACATCATTGTCTTCAATCTCTTTTTATTAACTTACTTATAACATTAACACTGCCATGGGAATTCCAACAGCCTTTTAAGCCGCAAATACCATCATAGAATCGAATCTAGGGGGCCGATTTTTGAACATCGATCGCTCGATTTCGTCACTGGAAAATCGGTGGAAAACGGCGAAATGCTAATTTTTGAAACACGAGCGATTGAAATTTGGGATCTTGTGGTATTGACCACTCGATTCCAATTCTATTAGTAGAATTTAAACGCCTAGTAGTGGAGATATCATTTAAGGTCGTTTCTCAAAAAGTTGGCACCGCCACCTGTAAATAGGTTTATGTTAGAACTTTTTTTTCGTTATGTACTATTTTTATATATAAAAAATTAATACATATTTAGAGAGACTTTTTACACAGAGGCCTAATACTTTGAAAAAGATTTAATAAATATTGATTACAAAAAAAAATATTGTAACTACGTTTATCCGTTAACCTGCCGTGTCCCAACGCGAGGTACTGATGTTCCGAGCTATGAAAACCACACAAAATATTAACTTAATTTAACGGCATTACCGTATTTTATTAACATATATCCTTAACTTTTAAAGTATTACTATCGCATAACAATATTATACTTATATTTTAAGTTATTCGGCTTCAAAGTTTGTCCAAGGCAATTCTTAACAGTCACCTGGCGCGTCACGTTCACGACGATTGTATAACCCCCACCGCACCTTTCCCGTCTCACTCCGCACGAGCTGAAGCCGTCACTCATCAGCTATCACCTGGTAGGACGAAGACGTGGTTATTGTCCTTCGCAAATAAAACACAAACGACAAAGTATCGGAAATTGGAGTTTGTAATGGGTAAGTGCTCTTTATCCTGGAGTCGATATCTTGCTAATTATGTAACCTATCGCATTACTATCAAGATATGTAACGTAAACAATAGTTTAGTTTTATATGCCTAAGTATGGAGTTCATCAAGCTAATACATTTTGTGTATTCGCGATATAACTGCCATTTTCCCCATCACCTGCATATCGTCCACCTGGCTAAAACTGCCAGGTGGATGAGATTTTGCGGCAGGTTAATGTCACTGATACCACAACTAATACTCGTAACTATATAATTATATAGCGGTTATATCGCTTTTGTGTGTTAATTTAGGAATAAAAACTATCCTGTCTGTTAAAACTGCATATTATTGAAATTTTTGTACTTTTGTCTTAAGTCTCGTTAACCTGTCCAAAAAAGTCAGGTGAATGATGCAATGGCAGGTGAACGAAGCGTCATTCACCTGGCATATGATAGGTGATCGATAATTATTTAAAATCTACGTTACATATACTCAAACTAGATTTGTGACGTCCCACGGGAAAAGGTACCTTATGAGGGTTTTTAGTTTTAGACATATATTAAAATGTTTTGTAAAAAGTATAAGTATATGCAGATTAGTCCCGTTCTTGTCAAAACCCAGTTCTGATGATGGGATCTATGAAGAATCGAGGGAGCTCCTCAAATCTTAAAGGCATACATATAGTGATTTTTGTGTTTTTATTTACAAATCAAGCATATACATTCACAAAAGTGACATTGGATGAAGTGGAACTGCTGATGAAGATCAGAACGAAACTCTTCAACGACGCATAGTTCACGTTTGGCGATTTGTCCTCTTCGTTGTGTTTGTTAAGCAAGATAAGTTTATAAGCTGCATTTTTGTCAATCTCGAGTTCTGATGATGGGATCCATGAGGAATCGAGGGAACTCCTCAAATCTTAAAGGCATACATATTGTGATTTTTGTGTTTTTATTTACAAATCAAGCATATACATTCACAAAAGTGACATTGGATGAAGTGGAACTGCTGATGAAGATCAGAACGGAACTCTTCAACGACGCATAGTTCACGTTTGGCGATTTGTCCTCTTCCTTATGTTTGTTAAGCAAGATAAGTTTATAAGCTGCATTTTTGTCAATCTCGAGTTCTGATGATGGGATCCATGAGGAATCGAGGGAACTCCTCAAATCTTAAAGGCATGCGTATAGTGACTTTTGGATTTTCATCAGAAAATCAAGCATTTTCATTAAAAACTGTCGCATTTGATGAAGTGGAACTGCTGATGATGATTAGAACAGAACTCTTCAATGATGCATAGTACACGTTTGGCGATTTAGATTTTGACTTGGATTGGGACTGGGGCTGGGACCCGGACCCAGACTCGGGCCCGGACTCGGACCCGGACTGTGAATCGGACCCGGACCTAGACTCAAACCCGGAGTCGGACCTGGACCTGGATCCCGGCTCTTATCTGAACCTGAACCCGGACCTAACCTGACCTGACCTTGCACCAAACCTGAGTTCCACTAGGTACTGCGAGGGTTCAACATCAGCTCTATCGTGGGTACTGCGCTCCCAAGTGCTCATCAAGACGTGTCGAATGACCAAAACAGCGTGTGTCTGTGTTGCATCAAACCTGAGTTCCAGTAGGTACTGCGAGGGTTCAGCATCATCTCTATCTTGGGTACTGCTTTCCCAAGTGCTCATCAAGACGTGTCGAATGACCAAAACAGCGTGTGTCTATGTTGCACCAAACCTGAGTTCCACTAGGTACTGCGAGGGTTCAGCATCAGCTCTATCTTAGTAACCACTTTTCCAAGTGTTCAGCAAGACGTGTTGGATGACCAAAACAGCGTGTGTCTATGTTGCACCAAACCTGAGTTCCACTAGGTGCTGCGAGGGTTCAGCATCAGCTCTATCTTGGGTACTGCTCTCCCAAGTCCTCATCAAGACGTGTCGAATGACCAAAACAGCGTGTGTCTATGTTGCACCAAAACTGAGTTCCACTAGGTACTGCGAGGGTTCAGCATCAGCTCTATCTTGGGTACTGCTCTCCCAAGTCCTCATCAAGACGTGTCGAATGACCAAAACAGCGTGTGTCTATGTTGCACCAAACCTGAGTTCCACTAGGTACTGCGAGGGTTCAGCATTAGCTCTATCTTGGGTACTGCCCTCCCAAGTCCTTATCAAGACGTGTCGACTGACCAAAACAGCGTGTGTCTATGTTGCATCAAACCTGAGTTCCAGTAGGTACTGCGAGGGCTCAGCATCAGCTCTATCTTGGGTACTGCACTTCCAAGAGCTCATCAAGACGTGTTAGATGACCAAAACAGCGTGTGTCTATGTTGCACCAAACCTGAGTTCCACTAGGTACTGCCAGGGTGAATAGACAGCAAGATTGAATGTTTACTTATTCACAGAAACTTGTTGTTAAATTGGGAATCGAATCGAAGGTGAGGTGGGTCAGAATCCAAAATTTTAATCAGCGTGGTGGACAAGAAGTTCCCTCTTTATCGAAGATGACACATTTTTCGATTATTTTTAGAAGGCATTGAAATGATGTGGTGGACAGGTGGATGACACTCATTACAGGTGAATGATGACAAGAAACCAGGTTAACGGCAACGGACACAGGTTAATGACGCCTCTCGATAACCTGTCAATATTTTCATTGGAATTTGTACTTATTTCTCGATAACCTGCTTCTACTATCGATAACCTGGAGACAAAATATCTTTCACCTGCCCTTGATATCATTCACCTGAATTTCAAACGCCTATATCTTCTAAACTAATTGAAGGAATTGCTTCCCTTCCACATTTTCTAATAGTTTAAGTTGCCTTTTAACGATCCCAATAAAAAAAAATGCGAAAATGCAAAATTTTTGAAAAACATAAATTTTAACCTGGCGGTGCCAACTTTTTGAAAAACGACCTTAACGAAATACACAAGATCGAGTGGTCGAATTTCAAAAATCGGCCCCCAGTACGTCACACACGTAGTGTGACGAAATGGCTTTTTGCTTCGAAGGAAATTCCAAGGTCGACTGACCGAATCTCCGTGAATACGATACTATAGTCCACCGTGTTAAGAGGATAGTGGACGAATGTTTTCCACACAAATGTAGTGTCTATTAACACGCTTTTATTAGGTCGACCTGTATGTAACTAAGTATGTAAGGGAATCTAAGGTAGTATCGTAGCGTCATGAAAATTGGCGGCTGTATGTAGTTCTGATGACAATACAGTAATATGGCACTGTCGAACTGATGTGATGATGTTATTAACTATTACCCACAGGAGAGAAAAATGTACAGTTCGCGCGAACACACTAGTTTTCTCTCCTGTGGGCAATAGTTAACAGTTTGTGGGCATGTAAGTAATGATTTTATCATAGTTCTCTAAATAAAAGGAGGACCTTTTCACGTGAATAAGGGTTAAATAATGAAATTAACCTTTATAGCCCTTAACTCTTGTGTATGTCTACAGGAAAGACGTAACACAGTTTTCTGTTTGACCCATAACCCTGGAAAAACTATTCACGATGAACACACAATACACAAATAAATATCTTACCGGGATTCGAACCCCGGAACTTAAGTTTCATAATCAAGGTCACTACAGACTAGGCTATTTACCTTATTATGTTTACACCTTTACATTTTACAACTGTTATTTTAGTGCTATTTATAACTTCTAGCCGTAAAATTAGACTTGTATGACGCCTGTCATAATTTCAGAACAATGAATGCAATACAAAGACTTTTAGTCATGGAAAATAAAGAACATAGGTATAGGTAATATAATATCTTTAGCCTTTTCAGAGAGCTCATTTTTGTCTCAATGTTCACTTGACTGTCATTTATTTATTTTACTGTATGTTAAATTGTCCTAAATAACCGTGAGACTCAGGGCTAATAACCTGGCCGAGGCGTCCGAGATGTCATTTTCAATGACCGCTGATCGGTGACCAACTGATCACGGGGTGCTTGTGCTTTCCATAGAAAACGTAGCGCTGTAAGCCCCGACCCGGTCCCGGCCCGGCCTAGCGACAGTCAAACTTAAAGAGCAGCTTTATCTATGTATAACCGTTCAATGAATGTGAATCAAGTTGAAATCTTAAAGTTCGAATGGGGTTATTGGCGCTTGCGCAGCGAGAATGCACATGCAGCTCTATTCTACATGACAGTTTGGCTACCACCCAAAAGTGAAGTGAAATCCCGCGGGGACCCGTATACGGTGTAGCCGACTTAACTGGGGTTCAAGCAAATATACACTCTATGAACGTCTGCTGTTACCTTGATGGGTAATACAGGTAAATGAGTGGATTTTAGTTGGAGATAGTTGACGGTTAAGTCGTTTTGAAGATAAGGCAGTCTGGGTTTATCTGGTCTACTGTTCCCAACGCTTACTGATCGAAGGCAAGCTTATTTCAAGCAATTTAGCATAATAGCGATCCGTAACAACTTATTTTAACCGACTTCAAGACTTTGAAGTTGGAGTTTTTCAATTCATAGGTATTTGTGTTTTTCGGAGTATACTGGTCTCTGCAAGATAGCTGGGCTGATTTAAACCTCCTTTTTCACCACACCAGCTCGTAAATGCACTCTTTATTCGTCAGCAACTGATGAGAAAGTGATATTTTTTTCACAAGGGTGGCAAAGTAATAAGATGCAAATTTGAGTTCTTTCCCCATGTTAGCTGGTAAAATGAAAGACGTGTGTGGTGTCATTATCAAACTAAAATGGAGTTTAGCGATACATGTCACTAGGTGGACCAGAATGTTAATAGGTGTCCGCTATCAGATACATTATCTATGAGCTCCTGGTTGACGACATTCTTATTTATTTATTTAGATATTTAATTCAGGCAACAAGGCCTATATTACAAATACCTTACAGACTAACATACATATGTATTTTATAAACTTAAAACTAAACACTATTTAGACGACAAAACGGCGTGGCTCCGTTGTGTCGGCTGCTCTTGTGTCGGATTCGGCAGTTTGCCCCGGAACCTCCGAAACACGACACCTTTCGGCCAGAAGTCGGCGCACTCGATGGTCCCCTGCAGCGGTCGCGGCACGCGCACCACAAAAGAGTTGAAGTGCTGTTGTATTGCTGTGAACTTCACAACCTGACACGGACAATTTCCTGTACGTTTGGCTTTACATTGCGTAGCGTCAATGTTGTTGCCCCTAGTTGGAATCCAGATTGAATTGCCAATATCTGACAATTATTGTCACAGTGGTGAAACAGGGGCCTAGTGTCGATGTTCTGGCCTCCTGAGGCTTATGCTTAGCACTGAGAAGTTGTTAATGAAACGGAGACCAGACAGACTGTGTATAACTGAAAATCGTAGTTCATGAATTGCGGGCATTTTTCTCTGTCACTCTTATTATGTTTTAATGAGAGTAAAAGGTGCCCGCAATTTGCGAATTTCGGTTTTCGCGGTAGACCCTCTGGTTTCCTTGCGTACTGTTGCTATGGTAATACTAGCGCTGGTGCGTCACGTTCCGCTGAACAAATTTAGATGGCAAGAAGGTAGCTTGAGGCCCCCCGGGTACAGACATTTTATCAAAACTGATGATGATACGCGGACAAAGTCGCGGGCAGAAGCTGATATAGATTCTATTATTCACTCATATACTGGTTTGAAGGTATTCACCAGTGCGATGGGAATGCCAGCTGGTGTGTCACGTTCTTGCACTGATTGTGAGGATGCGGGCACCGCCCGCGCCCCGACGACTGCCGGTGTAGATTTATTAGCTGTAACTGCAATGTTCAATGATGTGAAAATTTTTGCGGCAATTTTTCAATATGGCGGCTGCCGCATGCGCGGCTGTCGGAGAGCGTCCAGCGTATTCGAACAATGAGATACGTCAAATACTAGATATTGAAACGATACGGATCGGATATGTCAGTGTCAAACAAGTGTCAAAATTGACGTTTCTTCAAACAAAAACGTCACTATTACGGATGCTTTTCTAGACATCTTGCGGCACAAGGGGAGGTTAGTGTTAGAAGTCGGTTTTAGAATCCTGCCTACTGTTATCGGTTAGAAACCACTTGAAATCCTATTCCACTTCTACAAAATAAGTACCTAAAGGGGTAGCACCTATTGCATAAACACAGCTAGTCGCAACAACAATGCGTGTACGCTAATGACTAGCTAGTAGTTTAAATTCATTGACTATTTTTTCACACGCCACAGTGCATCTCAATGTCAGATGATTCACTGTTACAACACAGTCAGCTGATCACCGGTGTGTTTGACCCCTAATTTCTGTGAATTGTTTATAAATGAGGGGCCAACGTTATCCGGTGCGCGTACGCACGTAGCTATCGCGTGTTGTAAAGTAAATATTGCAGAAAGTTCACTGCGTACAAACTTGCTAAGTGGTTTGAAAAAGACAAAGCGTCTATTATTCGTTTGTACTTAAGGTTAAAATGGTACTCGTAATCGTAATGCTAGCTTCTCTAATAGGATGAGGTCAGGTACTTAGCCGACTCTTTGTTGGGTTTCTACTTATTAGGATGCTAAAAACCGGCCAAGTGTCGGACTCGCGCACGATATAAGGGTTCCGTCTCATTACACAAAAAACAGCAAAAAAAAAAATCACGTTTGTTGTATGGGAGCCCCACTTAAATATTTATTTTATTCAGTTTTTAGTATTTGTTGTTATAGCGGCACCATCATCTGTGAAAATTTCAACTGTCTAGCTATCACGGCATAAGTTACAGCCTGGTGACAGACAGACAGACGGACAGTGGAGTCTTAGTAATAGGGTCATATCGTTTCTAGATCTATGAACTGACGTATCTGAAAGTTCGAATCGGGCCATTGGTCCACGAAGTGTCAAATCGTGTGCTGCTCTGCAGCGGCGCCACCATAATGAATACCAATGAATTATATGGTGAAATGATGTACCTAAAAGGTACATCATGTACATATAATGTTTATGGCTGTACCTGTGATAAGAAACGAAATAATCGGCATTGAAAGTGGCGCCGCTGGGGAGCATACTTCCCAGCGGCGCCACACAGTACTCATAGATAGAAATGATATTAGCTATTTTTTTCTTATGTAAATTAATGTACTAATGCTGTTTATTACGTACCTATTGAAAAAAAGAATTATTTTGCATTGATTAGTGATTTTATTTACATTTTAATTCCGCGTTCCGCCTAAACGGTACGAGTTGTAAGAGAGGCGCGCGGGTGAGCGAGATGGAGATAGAAATTCTTCCCGCGGGACCGCGCTCCCGCGGCTCGCTCCGATTTTCAATAATAAATATTTTTGTTTATGCTTTCGTTATGTTTCTGTGTCTGTACTTCTGTATCAAAAGGAAAATTATATTAAGTACGTTGTATTTTTTATATTTAAAAGTATATAATTAAATAACATTTTCTGTATGATAGAGTCAGACCACAGAAAGTATGCAGCGCTAAATAAAAAGTAGCTTTTAGAAATCAGTATGTGCCAACACCATAGAAAATGGATTAATGGATTAAATAGTCTTGATACTTGTGAAATTTCGACCATATTTCGTCATACGTTGTATTTTTTTATAATTAAAAGTAATTAAGAACATTTTCTGTATGATAGTTTGAGATCCAGGTCGATCCAGATCGAAATCCACGACAACGCATGGTTCCAAGACCTTGCCCGAAAACGCGCAAAGAGGCACAATCCACCTAATGATGCCGACATGACTCCCTGCTTCAGCTGCCATAAATGCGGTCGCAAATGCCGGTCCCGCATTGGCTTATACAGCCACGAGAGACGTTGTTCCTCGCTAACAGACGCTGCATAAATCATCTGCCATGATGCTAAAGGCCTGAATGATGAGTTTGCGATAACAATTTTATCTTGTTTCATTGCGATTTTCGGTAGTCGGGTTTTGGTTTTTGAACTTATTATTATCAATAATATTTTTGTTCTGGCTTTCGTTATGTTTGTTTCTGTAAAAAGAAAAATAGTTGTTTTACAAGGGGCAAAGTTGTTTAACCGCTCGTTTTCAAGCTAAAGCATGGTTTCAAAGCATGAGCGATAGTTTAAAAGTCAATTCTGCAAGCAAACATAAGAAAACAACTCAAATTTTGTATTTGATTACTTTGCCTCACATGTGAATAAAATGCAACCTTGCTATCAGTTTTTGAACAATCAAGAGAGCTTTACCGGTTGGTGTAGTGAAAATTAAATTACTTAATGCAAATTTTGAGTTGTTAACTTATACGTTACGTATTAGGTATAAAATAAACCAGCCAAGACAAATCATTTATAATTTCAGGATTTTTTACACAGCACAGAACTTGGCACGCATATAGATCTCAATTCTTTTGTCGGCGAGTCAACAACGACACATATTCTTAATATTGAACTTGGCTCTCATTTCACATTTATGTTTTTGTTGGGATATCATTACTTTTTGTACAGAAATTACTATAGTAAGTATTCTATTCATTAGGGTGATTCACTTTTGTATGGAGAAAAAAAAGTTGTAATATTTTTCCTTACTTTGCTCATCAATGGAGTCTCCCCACACAAAAAAAAACTATCTGTTTCAATTTTCAAAAGAATCGAATAACGTTTAGAGGTTGTACAAGTTGAAAAGGTAGAGTGAGAACCCCATACATTGCGTGAAAATGAACTATGTTTTAAAACGACAAAATATAATGAACTGATACTAAAATCGAATGAGAAAACTGAATTTGGCGTCTAAAATACGATAAAAGCACTTTTCCTTTGGAAACAGGTGGAAAAACTGATAAATCTTAATTAGAACATTTATCGAGTAACCAAAATCCAAGTTTACTACTAATTTTAAAATTTATTTATATGTACAGGGTGGCCAAATAAGAGGTATACACTTTATTTTTGAAATTTTATTCTATAAAACATAAAAAATATTAAGTATTCCTTGTTAAATATAATATGTAGGGTCAGCAATTACACATGGAAAATAATGTCAGACAAATGTCCACCTCTAGCAGCATGGCAGATGAGAATCCTTTTCATCACGTTTTCATCACGTTTTCATCACTTTTTCACACATTTCTGGCGTTATCTCAGCGACAGTGTTTCGAATATTTTGTTTTAATTGCTGAAGGTTCGTCGGCCTATTAGCATAGACACGTCCCTTTAGATAGCCCCACAGAAAAAAGTCAGGAGCTGTTAAATCAGGCGATCTTGGGGGCCAGTCAATGTCACCGTTTCTCGAAATTAATCGAGCGGGAAACGTTATTTTTAATGTTTCTATTGTGGCTCGTGGCGCGTGACACGTGCCCCCGTCTTGTAAACGCTCCATAACAAATTTGCCGTATCTACACAAAGTAATTTTCATGCAACAACCGTCATATTTGCCGCCAAAACAAAATGGCGGCAAAAAAAGTTGTATACCTCCAAGTTGGCCAGCCTGTAGAAGGTTCAGTATCACACTACTCTCTGCTTTGATGGTAGCCTCTTAAACCATTTTCTACCCTTCGATATAGAGTCGTTGGTTATTTGAAAAATCTTTGTTGATGTTGTGCGTTGTGCAACCTGACCGATTTTAATTTTTTTAACGTATAATATTTTTTTATCAGTTAAAATTCGAGCAAAGTCAGATGAAAATCGAAAATTCGGAAAAATGAAACACCCTACTATTCACCATGAAAGCAGTTGGCCTCAGCTGAAAAGAAGACCCTCGCTAACGCGCGGTCAATTGTCAAAAAGTTTCAGTTTTCAGATTTTTTCTTTTGTATACGCCTAATAATCTACCTTGATGCCAAATATCAAGTTTTTAAGTCGTCTAGAAAGAAGTGGGTTAGGTTTTTGGTCTATAAGTATTTTTTTTCCATCGAAATATCAATAATTTCCAGTTTTCAGATTTTTCCCTTTATATACACCTAATAGTCTACCTTCATGCCAAATATCAAGTTTCTAAGTCATATAGAAGTGGGTTAGGTTTTTGGTCTATATGTCAGTCAGTCACAAAAATGCCGGTTTTTAGTTTTACACGTTGATTTATCAATAACTGTATGACCTATGTTTATAAAATTTTGTATTTTGGGCAAGCTAAGGGGTTTGAATACATGTGCCAAATTTCATTTGTGTAGGTAAAGTAGGTTTCAAGTTGTGAAGGGGTCAAAAGTAGCTCGAAATGGTTCGTGTAATATTACACACGGTTGCTGCGTCGCCAGTTCCTTTTTCTTTAAACTTGGCTGGACACGCTACCGCGTGTCTAGATATACTTTTAATTATAAAAAAATACAACGTATGACGAAATATGGTCGAAATTTCACAAGTATCAAGACTATTTAATCCATTAATCCATTTTCTATGGTGTTGGCACATACTGATTTCTAAAAGCTACTTTTTATTTAGCGCTGCATACTTTCTGTGGTCTGACTCTATCATACAGAAAATGTTATTTAATTATATACTTTTAAATATAAAAAATACAACGTACTTAATATAATTTTCCTTTTGATACAGAAGTACAGACACAGAAACATAACGAAAGCATAAACAATAGTACATTATTGTCGAGGCTCGGAAGTAGCTACTTGCAGGCTGAGGATTCGTCTTAAACGGACGACCTTGGGAGTCCGTTTAATTGAATCCGAAGCCAGCAAGTAGCCTTCCAGCCGAGTCATATATAGTGCTTTTCTCAAAAATGGTGCAAGAAATATAAATATCATAGAAATATTTTACAAAAGCAACGTTCGTACATATATATTTTGACAAAAAAAAGCCCTTCCCGCCTTTTAACTTTTTTTAATAAAAAAATAGAAGTGTATTTTTCTGCCAAAAATACGCCAACCTATTTGAGACATCCAAATAGTCGCGGTACTAATCATCTGTTTGGCTGTTTAATGGACCTGTGCCTTCATTTGGTATGGTCATTTCAACTTTTAAAAAGTTTGGAACTCGACAAATAATGGAATTTGTATGCAACATTGCAGTCCCAAAATCGAGACTGCAATGTTTTTAACTTTTTAATTTTTGACTGACCATAAACTACGCGCTTCGCGACCTATTTTTTAGACGGCAAAGTCGACTTTGCCGTCCATTTTTGAGAAAAAATATTTATTATTGAAAATCGGAGCGAGCCGCGGGAGCGCGGTCCCGCGGGAAGAATTTCTATCTCCATCTCGCTCACCCGCGCGCCTCTCTTACAACTCGTACCGTTTAGGCGGAACGCGGAATTAAAATGTAAATAAAATCACTAATCAATGCAAAATAATTCTTTTTTTCAATAGATTAGATTAGATTAGATATTTTATTTCATGAAAGACAATTACATAATAAGTTTGCATTGAGTCAAAAATATAAGAATTTCTATCATGATCGTCAAAGTAAAATAAAATAAAAATGAAAATAATAACAATAATAATGAAATAAGATTATAGCTCCAATAAGGATTGTCGACAATTAGAATAAGAGTAAGTAGGTAAATACTTACAAATCCAAAATATAAATTCACAAACAAAATACAAATAATATCTCCCAATAAGAATCGTCAACACATTACAATATAAAAAACAATAAAATATGTAGTATCTCCCAATAAGGATCGTCTTTATGATAAAGAAAACAATGTCAATAAGAAACAATAAGAATAAAACAATTTCTGAATCAAAATGTCATTTCCATGAACTCCTTTACTGAGTACATGGGGTTTTCCAACAAAAGGTTTCTCAATTTACGCCTGAATATTTCGTCGCATTGCTCGTTTCTTATCTCGGCAGGTAGGTGCTCGAAATAAGTAGGTCCGATGATTCGTGGGTTCCTTTTTGAAAGCACCAAGCGACGAGGAACTGTCCTAAGACGACCTGTGTTACGCAGTTGTTTACCTGGACAATCTACACGAGAAAATTGAGCAATATTGTTTCTGACGTATATTATTAAGTCAAACAGGTGTTGTGAGTAGTGAGTCATTATGCGTTCCGAAATAAAAAGTTCTTTACATGGGTGTCTCTGTTTTACTCCAGCAAGTGTACGAATTGCTCTCTTCTGAACTATCAGGACTCTTTTGGCATCAGTGGAGTTACCCCAAATGAGCGAGCCGTACGACATAATAGAATGGAAGTGGGCAAAGTACACCTGCTTTAGAGCTTCCTTCGAGATAAGCGGCTTCATCTTTCGCAACGCAAAGACTGCACTACCTAACCTGTCACAGACGCTGTCAACATGGTGCTTCCAGTTAAGGTTACTGTCAACTATAAACCCGAGGAACCTACTCTCATTGCACACTGGCATCGGACTGCTGGCCATGCATGGTGGCAGTGGAATCTTCCGACCAGAGAACAGCATCACGTTTGACTTTGAACAATTTAGTATGAGCCCATTTGCTGAAAACCAGGTCTGTAACTGCGCACAAGCATCGGTTATCTTTAGGCTTAGCTGGTCATAAGATTCTGCACTAACCAACACGGTTGTGTCGTCCGCAAACAATACAGGCAAACCAGCTGCAACATTCGACGGCAGGTCGTTTATAAAGAGAAGAAATAACGTATTTCCAAGAGCAGAGCCCTGCGGAATACCTATATTTACGGAACCTGCGTCGGATTGTAGTGGTTTGCCGTCGGCAAGCAGTTTTACGACTTGTTTGCGGTCCGACAAAAAAGACGTAAACAGCTGGTGAGCGTTGTCTTGAACACCATACAGATCTAGTTTTTTGAGCAGTAAAAAGTGACTTATGACGTCAAATGCTTTCGATAAGTCGCACAATATTCCTGCCATCTTATTTTTGTCATCCAACCCAGTCACTATAGAATCAAACATCCTGTACGCCGCGGTGGTTGTAGACATTTTCTGCCGGTACGCATACTGGTTACTCGTAATCAGTTCGTTTGATTCCAGGTGACTCATCAGGTGGGACGACAAGATTGACTCGACAATTTTTGATATGGTTGGCACTATTGTAATAGGCCTGTAATTGTTGACGTCGCACCTGTCGCCCTTTCCCTTAAAAACTGGACATACCCTGGCATTTTTTAGAATGTCAGGATACGTACCAGTTTCAAACATAAGGTTTATGAGCACGACAAGTACGTCACCAACAATCGGCCATATCCAAAAGAGAATATTGGGCGAAATATCAAAAGCATCAACGGTGCTACGCTTTTTCATCATAGACTGTAGTGCCTGATCTAACAGATCGCGAGTGACGACCGGCAGAGTGAAAATGGGTACATCAGTCATACCTAAATGTGTATGTAAGTACCTAATAGACTCGGACAAGTCACCTTGTATGGCATACTTAGACGCTATACTAAGGAAATGGGAATTGAAAGTATTAGGCAGGTCCCTTTTCTCTATTGTTAAGCTCGTTAGAGGGTCACGTAACGATATGTTTTGAGATTTCGATTTTGTTCCCACTTCTTCGTTAACAATTTTCCAAACTTCTTTCGATTTGTTGCTACTGTCCATTAGCCTACCTTCAATAAACTTTTGACGTGTTTGTAATGTTTTTGTCTTTATTAGACTGGAGTAATGGTCAATACATTCTGTTAGAATGGGATTGTTTGGGTACTGACGTCTAATTTCATGGAGGTCGACATGTTTATCGATCAACTCCGCCAATTCATCATTCAGCCACGGCACCTTAGAATTGTTTTTACAACTAAACTTCTTAATTGGAAAATGGATGTCAATGTAATGTTTTAAAATATTAAATAGTTTATTAAATTTATAATTGATGTCCAACGTATTATCA
Source organism: Cydia fagiglandana (assembly GCF_963556715.1). Taxonomy (NCBI): domain Eukaryota; kingdom Metazoa; phylum Arthropoda; class Insecta; order Lepidoptera; family Tortricidae; genus Cydia; species Cydia fagiglandana. The sequence continues at coordinate 24,413,753 of NC_085933.1, read as the reverse complement.
TATATAAAATTAAAATTGAAATTTGCAATGTCAGAGTAAAATAATCCAATTGAATCTCTGTTTAAAAACGCGACGCTCGACTACTCCGTGTCCTTTGTTATCCAGTTTTTGTTGTGTGATTAATTCAAATCGTTGCGCGTTGTGGTCGCTAATCGCGGTTGATGAGTACGAGGACACGAGTGAAACCACGGGCTGCTCTATTCGCACTAGTTTATTGTATAGCTAACGGTAACGGTTAAGGTGGGCGCAGCCACACACACAGACGCAAACATGCATACATAACATTTCCTTCCCCTAGTATAAATACTATCTCTAAAACTAGAAAATAACAATATTCTGGTGACCTATATTTTATAATTGACCTTGGGACGGTTACGCAATCTTATTCTGGGGTTCACCACTGGTGGTGGATCCCTATGAGGCTCGCCTGGTCGAGGTTCCTCGATCGCTTCTTGGAATTCATCCTCGTCCGAGGTACCGGCAATCGGTGGAGCCGGATGCTCATGCCCTGCTGGGTCGACAGTATCTGGTCTTCGATTGTCCCTTTTCTCCCCCATATAGAAATATGACGGGCTTCCTATCTGACGAGCCGTCGGAGGTGATGGTGAGTTACACGGTGTACTCGTAGATGGAGCCTCGTGTTCGTCGTCAAGTGGTGGTGAAACCGGCCTAGTATCTAGGATTTCACTCGTCGATGGAGGCGACAGCGGCAGGGTCCGCTGAGAAGGCGGCGAAGGCTGGGCCGGCGGAAGTGGCGGCGACGACGCTGGCGGCGGCGGAGGCGACGGCGCTGGCGGCGGCGGAGGCGACGGCGCTGGCGGCGGTGTATCGACGTCTCTCGACCTTGTTACAGGCGGTACAGGTATGTCGTCATACTCATTTTCATTCCAATTGGTAATCGTCCCTTTCAGTGGCATAAGTTGATTTGTATGCCTTTTTACCGTTAAAGTAGAAGAAATGTCTTTTATTTTATATAAGACTCGTCCTATTTTCTTAATAACTATCCCCTTACCCCAAACACATTTATTATTGCCTTTAAACTGTTTATATAATACTATTTCGCCTTGTTTAAAAACTGGTTTACTTTTCCTGTTTTGTTTATTATTCTGCAAGGACTGTTTATTTGCAACAACATCAGATAAGGCGATAGACGATGACGACGGCGGCAAGATAACGGGATTTAATAAATCAAGTCGAGATCTTAATTTTCGACCAAAAACAAGCTGTGCAGGCGAGAACCCTGTGGTCGAATGTATGGAGTTTCTATAATCGAACATATATTTAAGTAATTTAATTTTGTTTTCTTTGATATTGGTGCTCGAAAGTAAACAAGATTTTAATCCCCTTTTAAATACTTTGACGTAACTTTCCGCCTGCCCGTTGCTAGGTGCATGGTAGGCGGGTGACGTCACATGTGATATGCCGTTTAACGAACAGAAATCAACAAATTGTTGAGAACAAAAAGCCGTTCCATTGTCACTTACAATAGTGTGAGGCAGGCCATATCTAGACATGTATTCGTATAGCTTTTCTATAACGGCGGTGGAAGTGGTTGAATTATTCATGTCAAATACTTCCACCCACTTGGTATAAGCGTCAACTACCACTAAGTATGACCGACCATTTATTGGGCCACAGAAATCAATATGTAATCGGAAAAATGCCTGTGGCGGGAATTTCCAATGCGCTAGTGGCGCGCGCGCTGGTGCCGGCCGTAGTTGGATACATATGTCGCAAGTACCTATTAACGTTTCGATAGCTTCGTCTATACCTGGGAACCAGAATCGAGAACGGGCTTCCGCCTTAGTTTTCACTATCCCTAAATGAGAAGCGTGTAATTCTGATAAAACTTTGTACCGTAAGTTCTCAGGAATCACGACCTTATGGCCCCGCATTAAGCATCCATTTTCCACTGACAGCTGTGTACTACATAAATGGAATGGCTTTAATTTTAAATTATCTATTTTCTTAGGCCAACCTTCCTGCGTATATTTAATTACTTGGCTCAAGGTTACATCTTTGCGTGTTTCGTCGCGTAATTCTTGTAATGTTACTGGCAAGCTACCTTCTACCACGAAACACACATATGCTGCGCGCTCGCTCGTGTCCGCGGCGGCGGCGGCGGCGGCGCCGGGCTCGCAGCACGAGTTTGCTGCCCCCGCGCTCCCCTGCCCCTCCCCTTCTGGCGCGCAAGCCCGAGACAAGTAATCCGCGCTATTGTCTGCACTACGAACGAATTCTATTTTGTAGTTGTAACTACTTAGAAAAATAGCATATCTCTGCAGGCGATTCGCGGAGACTTCCGGTATTCCCCGGTGCGGTCCAAATATCGTGATTAAAGGTTTGTGATCGGTTCGTAATATGAAGGGTTTGGACCTACCATACAGATACTGATGAAATCTACGTACTGCGAAAACGAGGGCCGTGGCTTCCTTTTGAATTTGAGAATATCGCTTTTCAGCGGCATTCAGGGTGCGTGACGCATAGGAAATTGGTCTTTCCTGGCCGTTCGACTCAATTAGCGATAAAATACAACCTAGTCCGTGAGGTGACGCATCAGCTGTCAAAACCAACTGGGCTTCAGGATTGTAATGCGCTAGCACTTGGTCGGACGCGAGGCAGGTTTTTATTTTATTAAAAGCCTCTTCGTGAATAGTGGTCCAAGTCCATTTGACTCCCTTCTTTAGCAGGTCATACAGGGGACTCAAAATGCTGGACGCACTGGGAACAAAATTTCTGTAATAATTAACCAACCCTAAAAAGGATTGAAGTTGATTAACACTATCAGGTACAGGCGCGTTAACAATGGCTTTTACTTTATCAGCTGATTTTTTCAACCCGTCTTTGTTAATTACATAACCTAGGTAACTAACTTCACTCTTAAAAAATTCACATTTTTCCTTTTGTAAGGTCAGGCCTGCGTTCTGTAACCTCTGTAAAACACTAACTAACCTGGCCACATGTTCCTGGTCGTCTCGACCCGTGACCAGCACGTCGTCCAGCAGGCACAGCACGCCCTCCATGCCGGCGAGCAGTTCGTCCATTGCGCGTTGGAAAATTGCCGGAGCACTACTGAGCCCAAAAATTAAACGAGTATATTTAAATAATCCGCGATGTGTATTTATACAGGTTAAATTCTGAGATTCCTCGCATAACATCAGCTGATTGTAAGCCATGGATAAATCTAGTTTAGAGAACTTCTGTCCTCCATGTAACTTAGCAAATAACTCATTAGCAGTCGGTAAGGGATAATGTTCAATGACTAATTGCTTGTTGATACTAACTGAGTAATCCGCGCACAATCTTACGGAACCATTACGCTTTAGTACGGGTACAACTGGAGAGGCGTACTCTGAATGTTCTACGGGAACCAGGACTTTTAAATCGACCAACCTATCGATTTCTTTACTTAGTTTATCCCGTAAGGCGAAAGCTACAGGGCGTGCTTTAAAAAATATCGGTTGAGAACCTTCCTTTAAAGTTAATTTAACCCGATATTTATTAAAACACCCTAAGTTGTCCGAAAACAGCTGTGGGAAGTTTTGTTCAACGGCATTAATTTTGTTACAATGGATGGGGGCTAATTCCAATTTAAACTTAGAAATAAAATCTCTGCCCAGTATCGGGGCCGAACCGTCATATACGACATATACATCCAACGTATGGGTAGCACCAGAATACGTGATTGGCAACTGCAACATACCCGCGCACGCTAATTTATAACTGGTATATCCATGCAGACCTTTTTTTGCAGGTGACAATGGAATGTTATTGAAATGCGTTTTATAAAAACTTGGAGGTATCACGGAAACAGCAGCCCCGGTATCCACTTCAAATTGAATGTCTTTGCCCAGAATAGAAACCGTTTCGACCATGGGTTTCCCCTTGTGAGAACGAATATTGTACAACTTACCGTCGTCGTCCTCGCCATCGTAATTAATATCCAAATATTTAACACTAGGGCACATTCTACCTAAATGACCCTTCACTTTGCACTTTTTGCATACGTAATTAGTGAACCGACACTCCGACACTTTATGATTAGTATAGCCGCATTTTGAACACTTCACTTTCTCGTCAGACTTATTTTGCTGTTTATTGGACGCGATTTTGTAAACGTCGCTCGAAGAAGGCGTAATACCGGCTGCGGTGGCCCCGGCACGCGCACAGCGAATGTTTTCGGCGAACTCGACCGCTTTCGCTAGCGTCAGCTCGGAGATGTTTTGCGCATACAATTTTTCCTTTTCAAGGCCTGGAAGCAACCCCATGATAAACCGATCGCGTAATGCCTCTTCCACGTTGCTGAAACTACAATAAGCGGTGAGTCCTCGCAGCCGAGCGGCCCATTGTGTATGAGTCTCGCCGGCCTGCTGCACCGCGGCGTAGAATTTGTGGCGTTCGCCGAATCCAACCCGCTTAGGTGTGAAATGGTTGTCCAGAAGTTTTATAATATCTTCATAAGGCACGCTGTCCAGTTGCTTTGGCAGGACCAAATCAGCTGCAAGCTTGTACGTTTCTTCCTTGAGTGCTGTTAGCAATATGGCCCGTCTTTTTATTCCCGTCGCATCTTTCGCATTATCTATATCATTTGCGATAAAATACTGTTGTAATCGGCCTTTGTAGCTGTTCCAACTTTGAACGTTATGATCAAAGGTATCCAACACACCGAAATTAGCACTAGACATTTTATTTTATCGCGAAACACGTGGGATTTAACCGATTCGTCGCCAGTGATGAGTACGAGGACACGAGTGAAACCACGGGCTGCTCTATTCGCACTAGTTTATTGTATAGCTAACGGTAACGGTTAAGGTGGGCGCAGCCACACACACAGACGCAAACATGCATACATAACAGCGGTATCGACCGGTGTTACGGAAAGCGCGTCGCTCGTACAGTTCGATATCCCGCAGTCAATGGACGACGCACAATCCGCTGTCACGCGAGTAGGAAAGGATATTGTGTTTTGACACCCATAAGATGTTAACACATCATTGATACGCCGCTTCATGGTATTATCGGTTAAATAGTCTACATTATGGTCACCAATTATGAGAAACCTTTTGTTTTCGTCAGTAATCATTTTTAACAATAACTCTAAATTCTCCAAGTAAATGTCAAAGTTTCCATTTCCTGTCCTATATAATGCAATAATAATAATTTTCAAACTAGTAACTTCTATTGCCGCATATTCTAAATGATATTGCACGGCGAAGGCGTGTAAGTCATCGCGCTGCCGATAGTCTATACCTTGCCGTATGTACAGCGCGGTACCGCCATGGGCGATGCGCGTACGACAATAGTAATTTGCAAGCGAGTACCCTCGTAGTTTCACTCGTGCAATCTCATTTTTACGGCACCAAATTTCGCTAAATCCTATTACGTGTGGTTTTTCTGTGCTTGTTAGTAGGTCAATCAGTGATGTTTTACCATTTATAGATCTAACGTTCTGGTGAATAATGACAAACTTTGAATTTACTTGGGTTTTATTACTACTTGTTTTGCTTTTAAGTTTTTTGCCTGCACGACGTTAAACAAACGAATCGATACACCAGATGGCCAGTGTCTGATGTCTCGCACGGTCTTCTGATTTTCGGCTGGTACATCAAGACGGAACGACGCGTATTTACCTCTGGTGACCACCAGCTGCTCGCACACGGGCGTCGAGATACCCATTTGCTGCACATGCTTAATAACGTCTTCAGTTGTGGTGTCCTCGCTGAGGTTAAACACATGTAGACTCGTGACCCTGGGACCGGCTGCGCGAAGACCCGTCGTACTTAGCTCGCTTGACGTGTAGCATGTGGAATCGGTGCGTGAAGATGACAACGCCGGTGCTGCAGCTGTCAGTGGTTGTGCCAGCTGATGCGGCGGCGCCGTCTGTTGGTTATACGACACTGCTGGTGCTGGTGCTGGAGCAGATTTCAACGGGGGCTTTTGTTGTGATGGCGTGGTGCCTCGGAGACCCAACTCCTCAGCTGCAAGTGGACTGTTGTTGTGCTGGGTTATATTTTTGACCGCACGACGTTGCCGAGTTTGACGTGCTTTGGGTTCAGGCTCAGGCAGCCCCGCTGTTTGTACGGCCGGCAGAAGTGGTGCCGATGCTGATGGTGACGGCGGTGTTACAATGGTGGTATCGTCCTGCTTATCGGGCATAAAGATAATTCCCTCGGGCCCAGACTCATTGAGCGAGAGATGCTGTGTTTTTTGTGATGCTAGGAGTAATTGTGTCAGTGCTGGATGCGTATTATTACCGGTGATGACTCTCAAGATTGTCTGGATGCTTTCGCTTTGGCAGGTGAGTAGTTTTTGCTGCTCCATTATCATGGTATTACACTGATCTAATTTGTCTCTCATGCCCGTAATTTCATTTGTGAGATTAGATATTGTGTCCACCAACCTGTTAACCGCCGCCGTATCTGTAGTCACTTTGTTCTTTACTGGTGCCATTTTTCTTGCAGTTTATTTTTATAATGTGATTTAATTGTCAAAAATATTTAAAATAATGATATAATGTCACTTAAAACTGTATCTAAATAATAAAAACAAATATAATAGGTACGTAATAAACAGCATTAGTACATTAATTTACATAAGAAAAAAATAGCTAATATCATTTCTATCTATGAGTACTGTGTGGCGCCGCTGGGGAGTATGCTCCCCAGCGGCGCCACTTTCAATGCCGATTATTTCGTTTCTTATCACAGGTACAGCCATAAACATTATATGTACATGATGTACCTTTTAGGTACATCATTTCACCATATAATTCATTGGTATTCATTATGGTGGCGCCGCTGCAGAGCAGCACACGTCAAATCGTATGGGTTACCATGGCAACACACTAATAATATTAGACTAATAGCGTTCAAGAAATGGCCGCAGGCCTCGGGAAGTTCCAAATTCAACAAAAACACAATCGCTAATGGAACTCTGATGTTAAGACGATTAAAAAGTAGGTAATGAATGGTAAATTTCCATTTGCATGGAATAGTCCCTCTGTCCTATGACGCTGTGACGGCAGCGTCATTGACACACATACGTTGATGTAATTGATAGTCAGTGACGTTTTCAAGCACAGACTTACAGTTGAATAGCACACGCTGAAATAGCAACATTCCACGCAGTCACCGTTTAATTAAATATTTATGATGTGTATGTAGGTAATGCTATTCATAAAAATGTCGTGAAAAATATTTTAATTCAGTTCATACATTTTTACCAGCTACAGATGCTGATGTTGTCAAGCGACTGTTTTATTGCAATCTCGGGGTTGATCTTAAGATAACAATAAGATTATGAGAATATTGCTGCGCAGCATTGCTAGAGGCTGACATGCAGCTAGAGACGACTGCTTGACACATTGACACATTGAATAGCCCTCTTGACTGAACTTTAGGAAACTTTGCGCATATTGCACACCTTCAAGTCTGTAAAGATGCGATGTCTAAAATACATACATATTATATGTCCGTGTTTTGAAGCAGCGCTGTTGTCACGCGCGATACAGTTACCATATCGTTAAAGAGACATTAACTTACGTTGTTTACAAAATTTTGTTACTGCGGTTACGCCATTTGATTTTAACGTGTTTTGGTCACGCACCTAATGAAATTAATTATTATATCATACTAGCTACTGCCATCGGCTTTGTTTACGTGAGATAATGGTGATGATAATGAAGATTAGTAAAATTACCCTATATCATTTGTCGGGCCTCAAACTATCGACACACTCAATTTTATCTAAATCGGTTCACCGGTTTAAGCGTGAGGAGGTAACAGACATAAATAAATAAAATAAAAATAAAAAAGCTTTATTTATTCCACACATACTTCAAACAAAATAAATATATAACATTAAAGTAAAAGATAACTTAAGCCCTGCGGCCCAGACCACTTTACTGTTCGTATGGTCCATCTGTCGTCTCTATATCTGGCAAGGTGTCCTGCCCATTTCCACTTTCTCTGGAGTGAGAATGTTAAAGCGTCTGTAATTTTTGTTTTTCTTCTAATATCATAATTCCTCACTCTGTCCTTTAATTTTATGCCTAGTAGGCTTCTCTCCATTCGCCTCTGCGTAGTTTGTATTTTTTGTCTGGTTGTGTCTTCTTGTGTATGTTTGGTAACAGACATACAGACAGACAAAGTTACTTTCGCATTTATAAGGAAAATTCAAATTTGAACTATAGTGTGTCATACTAACATTAAGCCAATTCAACGGGTTATCTCACCTGTCATAGTCCCTCACGCATCTTGTTTCGGAGAACACGTTTAACTACTCGTCTTTGGGGAAAACCGGCCTCTTTCTGTTGATATTATAAAAGTTAATGATCTAGATATATTTTCCTAAGGGTATTACATATATCATATACCTTTTAAGAAGTATGTAGAAGGTTTTAACATGACTGTCTATAAGGATAAAGTTATAAAATTAGGCTTAATGTCCGTTTACTTTAAGATGTTTTAACCATTACTAAAAAGGTTCTTGACCCATAAGTTTCGAATGTCGCACTTGTATCGTAAATAACTATTATTTATTTAAACACTATATAGTACCTAAAAACTATTACCTAGACCAGCGGTCGGCAACAAGCGGCCCGCGGGCCTCATGCGGCCCGCGAACCTCTCGCTTGCGGCCCGCGAGCCTCCTTGGCTATTTTGTATGTAATATTAACAAACGACAATGTCTGCCAAAGTCACAAATATTATCAAAGTGCGGCCCGCGTCAACTTCGTAAACTACTATGTGGCCCTTGGCTGCTAAAAGGTTGCCGCCCGCTGACCTAGACTGTCACGGTTCCATGAGGATGAGGAGTAGTTAACATTTGCTAGGTTATTTTATGTATTTTAAATATTGACTAAGTACATACGGATGTCTAGCTTAGCTAATTAATTTTAATCCTTGAACTAAGTATATTTGCTCACGGGGAAATAATTAACGCATTAGTTCATTTCATTGGCGCATTTTCTTTTGATACCTATTGAAACAGTTTTTATAATTATAAATTATTGTCTCGATTGGTACATGATAAAAAAAAATGGTTTCCGCAAGGCAAAGATGCATTGATTGAGTAAGATGCGTAAAATCTAAGACAGTTTCGTGCTTCGAATTTGACAGGTAAACGAGATGGCGCTGTACAGCTTCATACATTTTGCGGTAACTCTGACTGTCAAAAGACAATTCAGTGACCACAAAACATATGGCGCAATATAGCGCCATCTGTTTTGGATATCAAAGTAAGGGTTTTTTTTCTTAGACTTAACTCTCTATTGCAATCATTTCTATTCATCGCTATTCAAAAAAAATGACAAGGAGCAGCTAGAAAATTATAGACCTATAGCTTTATTATCCATCTTCTCTAAAATAGCCGAAAAAATCATTTATGAACGGATTTATAATTTTCTAGAACGAGAACAAATACTTGTACAAGAGCAAAATGGATTTCGAAAAAAAAAATCGACGACCACAGCCATCTACGAATTGATAAAAACTGCCACTCGACAAAGGGGTACCGATTTGTGCGATATATATGGATCTATCGAAAGCAATCGATTTCGTCGACCATAACCGTTTGCTAAAAAAGTTAGAACGGTACGGAATCCGAGGTAACGCCCTAGACTTACTAAATTCATATTTAAGTAATAGAATGCAGTGTACTGAAATAAAAAGGCTATGTCCTGAGACAAAAGAAGAAACTGCTTACTATTCTAAATTAAGACCTTTGATTCGTGGGGTTCCACAAGGGAGCATCCTACGCCCGTTGCTTTTCTTAGTTTATATAAACGACTTGCCAACATACGTTCAACATCCCATGATACTATTCGCAGATGACAGCACAGTTTTAATAAAATCAAACGACCCGACTACATATGAATCTGACATAAACAATACACTTAAGACTATCATCAACTGGCTGGAAACGAGCAGACTAAAAATAAACATTGATAAAACAAAAATTATGCAATTCCATCAATCAAAATCAAAACCATTACATCTTGACGTAAAATATAATGATCATAATGTTGAACACACAGACGTAACTAAGTTTCTAGGCATTGACATAGATAATCATATAAGCTGGAAAACACATACCTTAACGTTATGTAAACAGTTAAATAGTTTTGTATTTGCCCTTAAAAGAATCGCTAAAATTTCGGATCGAAAAACTGCGTTATTAGCCTATCATGGATATGTTGGATCAATTCTTCGTTATGGTATGGTTTTCTGGGGCAACTCTACAAACAAAAAACTAGTTTTCGGTGCTCAAAAAAATTGTGTTCGCGCCATCTGTGGTGTAAAACGAACTGAAAGCTGTAGACCTTATTTCAAAGATCTTAATATAATGTCAATGACCGGTCTTTATATTTATGAAGTGTCAGTTTTTGTTAAATCAAACCCCGATTTATTCCCATTAGTATCAGAAAACTCCAGGAACAGGCGTTTCAAGTACAAAATTAACCCAGTAGCTGGCAAAACTGCGTTATTGCGAAACGGCATACTGGGTATGGCCTCTAAAGTATATAATCATTTACCAGAAGAGTTAAAAGAGTTACACCTAAATCTATTTAAAAGAAAATTAAAGGCAGAGCTAATTGAAAAAACATATTATAAAATAGAACATTTTTTTAATGATAAATTTTAATGTAATCCTATTTAAAATAATAATTCAATAATGTATTATAACGACATGTAAGATGGAAGTCTATTTTGTATTAACTCTCTTCCTGTTTCATATTTTTTTGACTATATAACATTATGCCTAATTATTTTTATTACTTATTTAAATCAGTTATGTATGCATGCACTAGAAGTAGTTAACTAGGTTAAACATACTCTAATTTTCACATGCCTAACGGCCGAATGTATTAAAGTTCAGTATCATTATTGTAACATCTCATGTACCATATGTTCTTGTGAATAAATGACAATTCAATTCAATTCTCTTTGCTTAAGGGAAACGTGTAATATCGCAAAAAGTAAGTATGGTCAGCCAGGCCATTCGCAATTATGGGGTAAATTCTACTAAAGTAAGACCTAGAAACGGCTGCAGTGATAGCCCACGCAGTGCAAGGGCTATTTATACGTCATAATTCATAGAAGTTTGACGTTTAAATAACATTTGCACTGCGTGGGCTATCAAAATCGCTGCAGACTTTTCTTGGTCCAACTCTACCTTCTCTGAAAATAAAAAAGTAAATCTATAGCTAAGTATGTACACCCACTTGTATTCTTGGCACTTGTCTTTTGACAGTCATAAAAGAGAGTTCAGGACGATATATAATATGTATATTATTATGATTGTTTCAATGTCTAGATATAATGTCGATAACGAAATAACGAGCACAACACAATTAATTAAAAAATATGGATGGAATTACTTCTCGCATGTTACGAAATTATCTTTTACTTAATGCTGATTAACATACGTTTTATACTCGCAATTAACCCAGTTTACAAACATATCTGCATAATATTGTAAATGTTCTCAATAAGAGCGCTTAAACAAATACACGACGTATCGTTGGTAAACGTGAGAGGTAAACAGAATTTACAACATGTTATAGTTTTGATTCTCCGTCTTCCTTATCTTATTTTTCCTTCTATGATATTCTTTAGGAACATGTCGTGTCGTAGCAGATGTTCAATTAGAAGAAGAAGAGGAAGACCGAGATTTAAATTATTTCAACCAAATAAAAGAAAAGCTTCAGGTCGTGTCATACCAGAAGTTTAAGGCTGGTTTAAGGGGCCCACTGATTAACAGTCCGCCGGACGGTATCGGCCTGTCAGTTAGAACAAAATTTTGACAGTTCCGAACAACGGACAGGCCGTTACCGTCCGGCGGACTGTTAATCAGTGGGCCCCAGTGTCACGCAGGCCGTCCGTGCGGATTGCTCCGCACCGCCAAATTGTATGAGATAGCTGTCCGCGCGGACCCGCCACTTTTGACACTTGTTTGACACTGACATATCTATTCCATATCTTTTCAATATCTAGTATTTGACGTATCTCATTGTTCGAATACGGCTGTTAGAGTTAGAGTGACATTCCATTTCCAACTGCAGCTGCAATACTGTTCATTTTACTATGGAAATTGACAATGACAGCGGCGCGTTTCCATAGTAAAATGAACAGTATTGCAGCTGCCGTTGGAAATGGAATGTCACTCTAACTCTAACAGCCGTATTCGAACAATGAGATACGTCAAATACTAGATATTGAAAAGATATGGAATAGATATGTCAGTGTCAAACAAGTGTCAAAAGTGACGTTTTTGTTTGAAGAAATGTCAATTTTGACACTTGTTTGACACTGATGTATCTAATCCATATCGTTTCAATATCTAGTATTTGACGTCTCTCATTGTTCGAATACGGGTGTATAACGCTCCCTGAACTTAAGTAATACATATTGGTCCGGTGCGGAGCTATCCGCACGGACGGTCCGCGTGACACTAAAACCAGCCTAAGGAGTTGGCAGAGGACCGGACGAGTTGGAGATTGCTCCACCGACAAGAGCATAAATATATATATATGTATATTAATATATTATAAATATATATAATGTATATTATAAATATATGTATGTATATGTATATTTTGAATAATATAATTATAAAGAAGAAGAAGAATGTTATTTTTATGATACGACCTAGAGCGCAATTCAGATTTAATAACTTGCTACGGTTTAGAACTGGTTTTGATACGACCTTGACGATCGTCTTGTGATGTCAAACTCCATGAGACGATTCGTAGCTCGTAGCGTATCTCGCGCGCATCAATAAGCACGAGCGATCGTATCAGTATATTCATCCGTTGTATATGCATGATGCATGGCATTATGAATCTATTCCTAATAGTTTAGTTTAGAATATCCATTTCTGCAAACTACTCTCACAGATTTTATCGAATTCGATTTCGAACTGAACAGGTCTTTTAAAAATAGATTTACATAGCTATTTCTTCTAGTCTGGTGCTCCTTGATGCACTGTTTATTTTTTATTCATTTATTTATATATTCAAATAACGACTTAGGGGTCATCCATTAATTACATCACACGTTTAGGGGGAGGGAGGGGGCCAAGAAAATGTGACATATTGTGACATGGGGGAGGGGTTGTGACGTCACTTTAACTTCATCAGTAACCGAAAATTTATTTAAATTATTTTATTCGCTGTACATTTAAATAACAAGTTTTTAAAACGTTAATCGTTTTTATTCGTTTAATTTTCTGTCCTAAGCAGTTTGGGTTATAAAATTACTAGTATTTATATCGTCAAAAATATTTAGATAAAATATTAACAATACTTAGGTACTTACTTAATTCGATTTGGCGACTTCGTAGAAAAAATGTGACGTCACACTAGGGGGGAGGGATTTGCCAAATGTGACCAAGTGTGACAAGGAGGGGGGGAGGGGTCAAAAAACCTAGAAATTCGTGTGAGGTAATTTATGGATGACCCCTTACGTTTCTTTACATTATATTCTAACCAAAACTGCTGCTACGTTTAACGAAAGACACGTTAAGTTTTTATACAACTTAACCTATTTAAATGATCTTAATAAATAAATAAATGAAACGTCCTGTATTAAATAAGGTAACAGTCTTACGGCACAATTCGAACAATGCTTATAAGATGTCATTGTGATACGATACCGATGTCAGTGTCAGATGTGATGTTTTTTGTTGAAGAAATTTCACTTTTGACACTGAGCACTGACAGATCGGTATCGTATCGCTGTGACATCTTATAAGCGTTGTTCGAATCGGGCCGTTACCCGCATACGACACTCGGTTGCCCTACTAACCTAATTGTTGATAACCACACCATTGTAACTATTGCAATTTTGAACCCAATCGCTTTTACTAATAAAACTATTCAGTACGATTACCATCAGTTTGTCACTGACATAAACGCCGTCGAGAACGTAATTTACTTTCTATACATCCCGTTTGCACTAATATGCGAGTGCGAGCGAGATGTATACAAAGTAAATTACGTTCTCGACGGCGTTTATGTCAGTGACAAACTGATGGTAACCGTACTGAATGGCGTCATAAAAATCATAATGCTGCTACAACAGCTGACAAGGATCTGAGTATGAACTAGATCTAATATAGTACAAGTCTAAATCTTGATCCAACCAGTTGGATCCAGGGATGATTGCTAAGCTGCTAACTGTAGGCGTTTTTTCAATGGCATTCATTGTAATCGTGATGACTTTTCCTTACGGTCATGGGTTGAGAATTACTTGGCTTGGATTAACGACCTCCTAGCCTTGTTGGTAGTGACCCTGCCTGGGAAGTTGGAGGTCCCGGGTTCGAATCCTGGTAAGGCCGTTTTTTATGTTTATCATAAATATTTAGTTTCTGAATTGTGGACGTTTTCTATGTATTTAAATATTTGTTTATATATTATCTAATTATATATGATATTATCGGTCTAGCACCCACAACGCAAGCGTTATTGAGCTTACTGTGAAGCTAGGTCGATTTGTATAAGATAGTCCCATATAATTTATATATTTATTCTTTGTATGTATTCCAAAACTGTCTCATCACATGCGGTAAAGGAGAATACCAGTAAACGATTGGAATTTAGAATATTCTCTGCGATATCTAGGGAATCCCCAGCGTATGAGGATAACGTAGGTATTGAACTTTCCAAATACCTTTACGGGCGCCGATTCTGATTCAAAGATCAGGTACGATTTTGATCTTGTTTTGATACGACCTTGACCCTGACAACCAGATTTGTGTGCTAACACTGACTGGTGGTGCCGAAATGTAATCGAGGGATCTAGCTAAGACGCCCATTGCTGATAGAAAATTACAATCGAAACTATAATGTACTGACAGAAATAGTCGCATGACTTCGTAATCACTTTTTTTTCTAGTATGTTAGAGTGTGCCACTTCTGGGCAAAGGCCTTCCCTCTTTCCCACCATTTGGACCTGTCCAATGGACACTCCTTCGACTCTAAACATGATGTACCTACTCGTAGCACGTGTCATTTTTAGGTTTCCGTTCCAAAAAGGTACAAAAGGAACCCTTGTTAATTTTCGATTGGCATTTGTCGATGTACTTTTGTCGTGTTGGGTAGGCCTCCCGATAACACGACTCAAAGTCGTATCAAAACGATATCAAATTGTAAAAACAGGATCGGCCTCAAAGTTTAAGTTATTGGTGCGGGAATTCCGAACGATGTGCGATCTCATCTTTAATTATCATGAATCCCTTTTAAAGTATGTTTTAGTATCGTTTTCCTTATGTATTAAACATAGAGGTATGTATGATGACGACTAGCATCTCACCCAGACATCGTCTGATGATGATGATGTATTTATATTTGTGTTGTTATGTTTTGCTTAAACCCTATACAATTATATTTGTCCCTTGTTGTTTTTATTGTTATACTTGTAAATTGATTACTGTAATTTAAAATTAATTACTGTAATATGTAATTTTGAAAGACATCTGTTTTGGTTTTAGTTTATATTTGATATGATAAATAATGTAATGATTTGTTTCAGATTCTCCAAAATGTATCTACAAGGAAGTAGAAATACCTGCCTGGTGGTGGCGGCACTAATTTTATGTAAGTTAATTATTTATTTTATTACAAAATGCTCGAAACCGTAAGTGATTTCGTTGTGTACTAAGATAATACTTAAGTACTAGCAAAGAGAATAAATAGTATAGAGGGCTATTGCCATAGTAAATTTTGTTGTCACGGTACATTTACTGCCATCTATCGACACACGATTAAAACTTAAAATAAAATAAAAATTGTATAAATTAATCAAAATATGTATACGGATAATTGATTTTTAATTTTTATTGATCCATACTGACCCATGTTTTTTCACTGATATGTATTAAAATTGTTTATATATCAAACGGTGTCATCAACGCCATCTAGCCGAGAATAGGCCAAAGATATATGGCGCCATCTATTCGAGAATGACTTTTTCTTGATTTCCGAGGCACGTTTTTTTCTTAGATTTTATTTATCGTATACGGAGTTACATAATATCTTTGGTACTAGCTAGAAGATGCGCTTTTGCATGCAGGCTAATATCGTCCAGCGAACTGGTAATATGTGGGCCCCTTAAACACGCCCGCAAAGCGTCAGTGTGATAAGGTTCTTAAGAACTTCCTGGACTTAGATACGTACTTAATTTTACTGGGTTCGAATAATACTCGTCAGATTTTGAACCCGTATAATAAGAGGAGCGCTGGTGTCCTAGCGTGCGACTTTCATTCCGGAGGTCGCGGGTTCAAACCCCGAGTCGTACCAATGAGTTTTTCGGAATTTATGTACGAAATATCATTTGATATTGCAAACAGCCAGGGGAAGAATATGATGTTTTACCGGTATAATACAAAAAATTCGTGACACGCCTCACTCATGACTTGTTTTTGACTCTTTTGTCCATCCATTCCATTTTACTATTTACTACAGTTTGGGTGTGTTTTTTATACACGGTGTAACATGAGGAAACCGAATAATGTTAACCACGCATTTCTGAGGTCAAAAGAAGTAAAAAATGTAATATGAGTTTAGGTCAATTTCGCCAAAAAAAATTTTTTTTTTGTTTTGTTTTTTCAATTTTTTGAATGTATTTGTACATAAATAATAAATGTTATTGGTAAAATTGTCACTTAAAATTGATTTTTCCTTTTTTTTTTCGTACAACCTACTTTTTACAAAGTGTTACTTGTTACTTTTTGACATCTATCAATAAGGATATTAAATTTAGACTACGTCCCATAGCAGCAACATCACCATCAAAAAGGCCTTTTACACTATAGTTCGTTTTTTTTAGCATTAGAAAGAACTTGCAAGAAGGTAAGCGATCTTGGCATGTCTTTTAATTGAATAAAAAATAAGTTCAAAAACTAAAACCCGACTACTGCAAATCGCGCTCTAAAAAGTATGAAACAAGATAGAATTCTTATCTAAAATTATCAAGCAGGAAATATTATAAATGTTACCATTTTTTTTATATAAAAATACAACGTAATATAATTTACTGTTTTTTTTTTTATATTTACAGAGATTCAGAGGATCGCCGTGGTCGTATGCCACGATTATAAACTTAAAAGTAATGTGGCATACGACCACGGCTATCCTCTGAATCTCTGTAAATATATAAAAAAATCAGTAAATTATATTACGTTGTATTTTTATATAAAAAAAATGGTAACATTTATAATATTTCCTGCTTGATAATTTTAGATAAGAATTCTATCTTGTTTCATACTTTTTAGAGCGCGATTTGCAGTAGTCGGGTTTTAGTTTTTGAACTTATTTTTTATTTAATTAAATTTGGGGTCATGATTTCGTTACAAACTTTTTGAAGTCACTTTATATTACTTTTGCGCGGGCGTCCTCAGTACAGAAATGTACGCAGAGCGCCGCCTATATCGGGCTACGCCCGACTCCTTTAGTGCCTATGAGGGCGCCGATGGCGGCCGTCTTTGGAACGCGTACGTCGGGTTACGCTCGACACTTTAGTATAAGGGCGCCGCAGGCGCCCGGTTTTGGAACGCGTACGTCGGGCTACGTTCAACTCTTTTAGTATGAGGGCGCCGAAGGCGCCCGGCTTTGGAACGCGTACGTCGGGCTACGCCCGACGCTTTTAGTATGAGGGCGCCTTCGGCGCCCGGCTTTGGAACGCGTATGTCGGGCTACGCCCGACTCTTTTAGTATGAGGGCGCCGAAGGCGCCCGGCTTTGGAACGCGTACGTCGGGCTACGCCCGACACTTTTAGTATGAGGGCACCGAAGGCGCCCGGCTTTGCAACGCGTACGTCGGGCTACGCCCGACGCTTTTAGTATGAGGGCGCCTTCGGCGCCCGGCTTTGGAACTCGTATGTCGGGCTACGCCCGACTCTTTTAGTATGAGGGCGCCGAAGGCGCCCGGCTTTGGCACGCGTACGTCGGGCTACGCCCGACACTTTTAGTATGAGGGCGCCGAAGGCGCCCGGCTTTGCAACGTGTACGTCGGGCTACGCCCGACACTTTTAGTATGAGGGCGCCTTCGGCGCCCGGCTTTGGAACGCGTATGTCGGGCTACGCCCGACTCTTTTAGTATGAGGGCGCCGAAGGCGCCCGGCTTTCGAACGCGTACGTCGGGCTCCGTCCGAGTCTTTTAGTATGAGGGCGCCGAAGGCGCCCGGCTTTCGAAAGCGTACGTCGGGCTCCGTCCGACTCTTTTAGTATGAGGGCGCCGAAGGCGCCCGGCTTTCGAACGCGTACGTCGGGCTACGCCCGACACTTTTAGTATGAGGGCGCCGAAGGCGCCCGGCTTTGCAACGCGTACGTCGGGTTACGTTCAACTCTTTTAGTATGAGGGCGCCGAAGGCGCCCGGCTTTGGAACGCGTACGTCGGGCTACGCCCGACGCTTTTAGTATGAGGGCGCCTTTGGCGCCCAGCTTTGGAACGCGTATGTCGGACTACGCCCGACTCCTTTAGTATGAGGGCGCCGAAGGCGCCCGGCTTTGGAACGCGTACGTCGGGCTACGCCCAACACTTTTAGTATGGGGGCGCCGAAGGCGCCCGGCTTTCGAACGCGTACGTCGGGCTCCGTCCGACTCTTTTAGTATGAGGGCGCCCGGCTTTCGAACGCGTACGTCGGGCTCCGTCCGACTCTTTTAGTATGAGGGCGCCGAAGGCGCCCGGCTTTCGAACGCGTACGTCGGGCTACGCCCGACACTTTTACTATGAGGACGCCGAAGGCGCCCGGCTTTGCAACGCGTACGTCGGGCTACGCCCGACACTTTTAGTATGAGGGCGCCTTCGGCGCCCGGCTCTGGAACGCGTATGTCGGGCTACGCCCGACTCTTTTAGTATGAGGGCGCCGAAGGCGCCCGGCTTTCGAACGCGTCCGTCGGGCTACGCCCGACACTTTTAGTATGAGGGCGCCGAAGGCGCCCGGCTTTGCAACGCGTACGTCGGGCTACGCCCGACACTTTTAGTATGAGGGCGCCTTCGGCGCCCGGCTTTGGAACGCGTATGTCGGGCTACGCCCGACTCTTTTAGTATGAGGGCGCCGAAGGCGCCCGGCTTTCGAACGCGTACGTCGGGCTCCGTCCGACTCTTTTAGTATGAGGGCGCCGAAGGCGCCCGGCTTTCGAACGCGTACGTCGGGCTACGCCCGACACTTTTAGTATGAGGGCGCCGAAGGCGCCCGGCTTTGCAATGCGTACGTCGGGCTACGCCCGACACTTTTAGTACGAGGGCGCCGAAGGCCCGGCTTCGGAACACGTACGTATCTTGTAAAATATTGACTGTTTCATACATTTTGGCTGATCAGGACTTCTATACCTGTTCACGTTATAAAATGTTGCAGGACATTAAAAAAACACCATGTATAGCGGCCAAACAAATTTCTTTTGCAAAAATCTTCTTGTATCGCCCTAGTCGAGTAACACGCGAATAAAATCCAGAGCGCTTGTAGATTCATAGTTCGAATCACCTAACCGATAAATTAATGTTTTATCTGGCGCATGCAAGCAAAGCCGGGTGCAAAAGCTAACAATATTTATATATTTGAAATGTGCTAATTGAGCTCTTTCCAATGATGTATAACACATCATCATTACTTAATTTTAGTTTTTTGGTTCGTGACTTTATGACCTCTAGAGGGCGCAATGTTCATTTTTTTGTGATGCCATATAGCCTATAACCAGCGGACGATTAAGACGATTCGAATGACATATCGTTTGTTAAATTATAATAAGTACTTTAGAAGTTATGAGGGAACAGATGAACATACATACATACCCACATACATACCGGTCAAAATCATAACCCTCCTTTTGCGTTGCCGTAGTCGGGTAAAAACGCTTTTTAAAAATCAATAACTATTACTCATGAAAGTAGGAGAATATAAATGATCGTATTAAATTTATAATTGTGACGTATTTGGCGTAACTTATTTTTAAAATGTGTTTTTCAATTAAAAGACACATCAAGATTGTTTACCTAATTTCTAATGCTAAAAAAAAACGAAGTATATGTAACAATAAAAACTTGTTTTTTTCTTAATTAATAATATCTCTGAAACTAGGCGAATTTCAAAAAAGTTTATAGGACTTTTTTGTCTCTAAATATGATCAGGAATACGCTGCAAAAATTATTCGGTTTACTCATGTTACACCGTGTATTATTAATTATTATTTCATTTTATTGTCATGCACCATAAGTCTATCCATTAACTCCATTCATTGAGTTTGCTGTATAATCCTCCCACCACTGCCGTTGCGTGCTGGCCTTTTTTATTGGCCTACTTGTAGCTATAGTTGTCTGAGTTGTCGACTCAGTCGTAGTACTCGCACGAGTTGTAGTCGCCGACGTAGAAATGCAAGGCCCGTTGTACAGTATATACTAGTCATGGAACGGGGTGGAGGGATGTTTGCACTTGTACTCGCAGATGCTGTGGTACGTGGTGTAGTCGTTGGCGCAATATTCGAACACCGGTTTGCAGCCGCACGGTCCGAATGGGCTCGCTACCACTAGCCCTAACACAAACACTGAAATGCAAGCAAAAATTATAAAGATTTTTAAACCTACGTTAAATATGATGCAACAAGTGTCTGATTGATAAGCCGTGTTTAGATTTTAACACTCCGTTAGTTGTTGTCGTACGAGTATATAGGTAAACAGATTTTCATAAATAAGTTAGGTATGTATAGATTACTCTTTAGTTCTATGGTAGGTATCAGCTTTTGCCGACTTAAAAATAGAAGATATTTGATGCGAAGAGATCTGTAACAGTTCACAGTTTTCAACATTTTTCTTACCCGGTTTTTTATGAAACGGTTATGTAACATCCGAGAATACTTTACCCGAAACATAATTTCTTAGTTGAAGTTTAATATCACCAACTTTGCAATTAATTTGTTGGTATTTAATCAGATTAAGCTATTTCCATATTTTTTGTTCAATATGACAAATAAAAGTGACGCAGCGAGGAAACGCTACCCTTTAGTACCGTTTGGTAACCAAAATTTCGTAACCAGCTACAGAATGGGAATCAAGATTCCCAGTTTGTAGCCGGTTACGTATTGGGCCAGCGTGTGACCGTTTGGTAACTAAATTTGGTAACTAGCTACAAAATGGGAATCTAAAATTCCCTGTATGTAGCCAGTTACGAATTGGGCCAGAGTGGTACCATCTGGTAACTAAATTTTGTAACCGGCTACAAAATGGGAATCCAAAATTACCTGTTTGTAGCCGGTTACGTATTGGGACGGAGTTACTGATCGGAGTTTATTCTACCAAATCGAGGCTAGAACGGTGTAGGTACATACGAAAGCACTTCAGACTTATTGTCATTGCATACGTTTATTTAAAGTTTTACTGATAATTTCTCGCTGACTGTACATTTTATCAAAACTTGTAAATGCCAATTGTCAGCACTTAAAAAGTTAGAGATGGTTTCCCAAGACCATTTTCTAATGACAACAAGCTGCCTTCACTACCCCATCTCAACTTTCCACCTTGTATACAACTTAATGAGCCACTTCAAAAGTTCCATTTTGTAACCAGTTACAACGCGGGACATTTTTTCCCGTTTGGAAGCTGGTTAACCAACCGTGGCTACGAATCGGTAATTCAAAAGTCCCATTTTGTAACCAGTTACTACAACCCGGGATTTATTTTTCCCATTCCGAAGCCAGTTACCAAACGTGGTTACAAATCGGTAATAGAAAAGTCCCAATTTGAAGCCAGTTACGAATTGGCATTTCTTTCCCGTTTCGAAGCTGTTTACCAATTTTTAGTTACCAAACGGTACTAAAGGAACGCTACAACTCTAATAACCGTTAGCTCTAATTTAGTTTTAATAAATAATAAATCATTTCGAATCACAAATAATCCCATGTTATTTTATCATTCATGTAGTCTTGTGTGGTACCTATAATAAGCTGTAAATAGTAATAAGTTTACGTTTTGCATTATTCTTAAATTTTTAATTGATAATTCAGAAATATCCTATTTAAAATGTTTAAAGCGCTGCAAAATATTGATAACGATTTCGATAAATGAATTGTTATTTACTATTACTAAGCGCCAATATTATATTCATGTCTACCTCGAGTGCTGCCACAGTAGAAATTGATTAAAAAATACTATTAGCGTTTTATAATGGCAATTAATGACTAATTTGTACGTACACTCGAGCACATTAGCACTTTAGCACATATAAAAGCAATTAAAATAAGTAAGAAGGAAAGTTTGTTGCACATTCAAAACACGCTGTGGACTTTGAAGGATTGTATAATGTATTCCAAAAAAGCACGTGATAGATCAGCGTACCCAGAGTCAGAGATAAAATATAACTAAAATACGTTACAGTTACGCATATTTAGAAAATATTTAACGTAATAATATATTTCAGAAACTTTAATCCGATCAATAATCCGATGACAAGTTTTTCGTAAACGGTAACTCTTTCGGAAACTGGAAAAAATATGATCATTACCGTCGTCCTCGTCAATGTATAATTTTCAGCCTTTCCTGTTTTTGCCTCGGTGACTTTTAATATCACGACGCAAACAAGCACCTGGCACCAGCTATCAGAAAAGTGGGCGGTGGGCATGCTTCCAGCTTTCTGATGCGGACGCCGCTTCTTAATAACGAGAATGATTTATCATATGTCTGTTCGGAAAGAGAACAGTCCTGGAATGTATTGGACCCAATACATTCCACGACTCCTTTCCGCACAGACTCCGTGTAAAATGCGGCTCGATACGATAGATCTGATTCCGCCCATATGCGTGTTCCTGTTGAAGCTACTCAAGGAACACGCATAAGGATAAGGATATGTAGATATACAGTACTTATAATAAGTTGTCAGTTACCTTTATTGGCAAAAAATTAAAAAGAATATAAATGAACGTTTACTTAAATATTATTTTTTAATAACATGCATTATATAATTATGATAAGTCTATCCATTAATCGGGTTCGTAGATTCCTCCAGCGATTGAAATGCAGATGTCGTGGACAGCTTGGTACTCGTGGGCCCGGTTGTGATGTGTGTCGACTCAGTCGTAGTTTTCGCACGAGTTGCAGTTTCCGACGTAGAAATGCAAGGCCCGTTGTACAGAATATACCAGTCATAGAACGGGGTGGAGGGATGTTTGCACTTGTACTCGCAGATGCTATGGTACGTAGTGTAGTCGTTGGCGCAATATTCGAACACCGGTTTGCAGCCGCACGGTCCGAGTGGGCTCGCTACCACTAGCCCTAACACAAACACTGAAATGCAAGCAAAAACTATAAAGATTCTTAAACCTACGTTAAATATGATGCAACAAGTGTCTGATTGATAAGCCGTGTTTAGATTTTAAGACTCTGTTTACAGTTGTTGTCGTACGAGTAAACACATTTTCATAAATAAGTTAGGTATGTATAGATTCTATGATATCAGCTTTTGCCGACTTTCGAATAGACGAAGATTTGATGCGAAAAGATCTGTAATCAGTTCACAGTTTTCAACATTTTTCTTACCCGGTTTTTTATGAAACGGTTATGTAACATCCGAGAATACTTTACCCGAAACATAATTTCTTAGTTGAAGTTTAATATCACCAACTTTGCAATTAATTTGTTGGTATTTAATCAGATTAAGCTATTTCCATATTTTTTGTTCAATATGACAAATAAAAGTGACGCAGCGAGGAAACGCTACCCTTTAGTAACTACCGTTTGGTAACCAAAATTTCGTAACCAGCTACAGAATGGGAATCAAGATTCCCAGTTTGTAGCCGGTTACGTATTGGGGCAGCGTGTGACCGTTTGGTAACTAAATTTGGTAACTAGCTACAAAATGGGAATCTAAAATTCCCTATATGTAGCCAGTTACGAATTGGGCCAGAGTGGTACCATCTGGTAACTAAATTTTGTAACCGGCTACAAAATGGGAATCCAAAATTACCTGTTTGTAGCCGGTTACGTATTGGGACGGAGTTACTGATCGGCAGTGGCGGATTTGCAGTCTTTGCCGCCCTAGGCCCCAGGCCTCCCCTTTCTCAGCATCACCCATCATATTGACTACATTTAGGTCAGGCAACGAAAAAGTATAGAGGGAAATGCTTGGGACACATTTTTAACTTAGTAACTTTATTTGGACTCTTTAGGAGGTGAACATATCAAAAGTCCCCTTGAGCGGGGGTAGGGGAGTTTGGTTTGAAGGTCACATTTTTCGGTTTTCCGCTTATTAGGTATATCTCAGAAACTATACGTCCTTGTGATATGATCATGGGAACATAGGTTTTGCGAAAAAAATAAGCAAATACTTACCTATTCATTTTAAGTGACAGTTTTACCAATAGCATTGACTTTTAATGTACCTACAAAAACATTGAAAAAAGAAACAAGAAAAAAATTTTTTTTGCTATACCTATAAACACTCATAAATTTTTTTCCCTTCTTTTGGCCTCCAGCGAATTCCAGAGAAGTTTAAAGGACAAATTAGTAGGTCTTTAGACCCAGTACTTTCAGAGATAAGAGGGGAGGGAAATGGTCATTTTTTGCCTATTTTCTTGAATAACTGCTAAACTATTTATCCTAAAATTATAAAAAAAATATATATATTTGAGATTCTTACAATGAGCTCCTTGATTTGATATGTAACACGATATAGTTTGAAAAACTTTAATTTTTGATTTTCTCATTTACCCCCCAAAAATGGCCTCCATATTTAAAATTCATTTATTAACGTTACACGTCCATCTTTGGGTCACAAACATACATATGTGTGCCAAATTTCAACTTAATTGGTCCAGTAGTTTCGGAGAAAATAGGCTGTGACAGACGGACAGCCAGACGCACGAGTGATCCTATAATGGTTCTGTTTTTTTCCTTTTGAGGTACGGAACCCTAAAAACGGGGCCCTCAAGATATCAAAAAACTTGTATCTTGTAGCAAATTTTACCCGCTTTCATTTTGTATAATGAGCATGTCGTTAGAACGCATAGTTTTCGAGATATGTATAAGCGAAAAACCGAAAAATGTGACCTTCAAACTCCTTTCTTCCCCCGGATCAAGGACTACGGCCGGGGACTTTTGATATGTTCACCTCCTAGATAGTCCAAATAAAGTTAGGTACGAAGTCAAATTAAAATTGTGTTTCATGCATTTCCCTCTATAGGTACCTTTTTTTGAGAATTCGTTGCCTGGCCTAATTTTGAGTTATTTTTTGTTACCATCAGCGAATTTTTTTGTCACAATTTGCCGCCCCTAATATTTTGCCGCCCTAGGCCCGGGCCTACTGTGCCTTATGGGAAATCCGCCACTGCTGATCGGAGTTTATTCTACCAAATCGAGGCTAGAACGGTGTAGGTATACGAAAGCACTTCAGACTTATTGTCATTGCATACGTTTATTTTAAGTTTTACTGATAATTTCTCGCTGACTGTACATTTTATCAAAATTTGTAAATGCCAATTGTCAGCGCTTAAAAAGTTAGAGATGGTTTCCCAAGACCATTTTCTAATGACAGCAAGCTGCCTTCACTACCCCATCTCAACTTTCCACCTTGTATACAACTTAATGAGCCACTTCAAAAGTTCCATTTTGTAACCAGTTACAACGCGGGATATTTTTTCCCGTTTGGAAGCTGGTTAACCAACCGTGGCTACGAATCGGTAATTCAAAAGTCCCATTTTGTAACCAGTTACAACCCGGGATTTATTTTTCCCGTTTCGAAGCCAGTTACCAAACGTGGTTACAAATCGGTAATAACTAGAAAAGTTACGAATTGGCATTTCTTTCCCGTTTCGAAGCTGGTTACCAATTTTCAGTTACCAAACGGTACTAAAGGAACGCTACAACTCTAATAACCGTTAGCTCTAATTTAGTTTTAATAAATAATAAATCATTTCGAATCACAAATAATCCCATGTTATTTTATCATTCATGTAGTCTTGTGTGGTACCTATAAGCTGTAAATAGTAATAAGTTTACGTTTTGCATTATTCTTAAATTTTTAATTGATAATTCAGAAATATCCTATTTAAAATGTTTAAAGCGCTGCAAAATATTGATAACGATTTCGATAAATGAATTGTTATTATTCTTTATTTATTATCGTCTTAGGTTAGGTATTTTTATAATATGAATATAAAAATAAAATATAAAAACACTTACAAAACAATAAAAATACATATAAACACATTATAAAAAACCTAACCTAGGGTGCCGCCAGCAGCGGGGCCAGGCCCAAGCTACCGGTGGTCAGGGCTGCAGAGAGAGGAACCGACGTACTATCCGCGCCGTGTCCAAGATCACCGCCTTCTGCATTTGTCCCTTGATCCAACCACCTAGCGAGAGTCTCTCGAGATGTTGGTCGAGACTCTTCGCTATTAAACCACTGAAACGACTATCGGGACAATGATCGTCGAATCAACATCCCACATGGCGGTTATCTCGTGAGCCAAGTCTAGGTACTTACTGGACTTGTCCTTCTCGGCCTTCACGAGATTCTCATCATGGGGGATGGTGATGTCAACGAGCACGGCCCGACGTTGCGATCGATCTATTATCACAATATCAGGCTGTCAACCGAATTGTTATTTACTATCACTAAGCGCCAATATTATATTCATGTCTACCTCGAGTGCTGCCACAGTAGAAATTAATTAAATACTATTAGCGTTTTATAATGGCAATTCATGACTAATTTGTACGTACACTCGAGCACATTAGCACTTTAGCACATATAAAAGCAATTAAAATAAGTAAGAACGAAAGTTTGTTGCACGTTCAAAACACGCTGTGGACTTTGAAGGATTGTATAATGTATTCCAAAAAAGCACGTGATAGATCAGCGTACCCAGAGTCAGAGATAAAATATAACTAAAATACGTTACAGTTACGCATATTTAGAAAATATTTAACGTAATAATATATTTCAGAAACTTTAATCCGATCAATAATCCGATGACAAGTTTTTCGTAAACGGTAACTCTTTCGGAAACTGGAAAAAATATGATCATTACCGTCGTCCTCGTCAATGTAAAATTTTCAGCCTTTCCTGTTTTTGCCTCGGTGACTTTTAATATCACGACGCAAACAAGCACCTGGCACCAGCTATCAGAAAAGTGGGCGGTGGGCATGCTTCCAGCTTTCTGATGCGGACGCCGCTTCTTAATAACGAGAATGATTTATCATATGTCTGTTCGGAAAGAGAAGAGTCCTGGAATATATTGGACCCAATACATTCCACGACTCCTTTCCGCACAGACTCCGTGTAAAATACGGCTCGATACGATAGATGTGATTCCGCCCATATGCGTGTTCCTGTTGAAGCTACTCAAGGAACACGCATAAGGATAAGGATATGTAGATATACAGTACTTATAATAAGTTGTCAGTTACCTTTATTGGCAAAAAATTAAAGGAATATAAATGAACATTTACTTAAATATTATTTTTTAATAACATGCATTATATAATTATGATAAGTCTATCCATTAATAGGGTTCGTATTTTCCTCCTGCCATGCAGATGTAGTGGACGGCGTGGTACTAGTGGGCCCTGTTGTAACTGTCAACTTAGTCGTAGTTCTCGCACGAGTTTTAGTCTCCGACGTAGAAATGCAAGGCCCGTTGTGAAGAATATACCAGTAATGGAACGGGGTGAAGGGATGTTTGCACTTGTACTCGCAGATGCTGTGGTACGTGGTGTAGTCGTTGGCGCAATATTCGAACACCGGTTTGCAGCCGCACGGTCCACGTGCGTTCGTTACTGCTAGTCCTAACAGAACCACTGAAATGAAAGCAATAATTTTATACCTACGTTAAATACGATGCAACAAGTGTCTGATTATGGCAAAGAAAAAAATAAGTATTGTTTAGATCTGAACTATGTGTGTATTTTTTGTCGTAAGTGTATACCTAAGCCGATTTTTTTCTTTAGTTCTGATCAGCTACATGTTTGCCGTACTTTTATGAACCGGATTTTTTAATGAAACGGATAGCTACATGGTTATGTATCCGAGAATACTATACCCGGAACATATTATATTTATTTCTTAACCAAAGTTTGATATTATCGACTATTAAATTAATTTATTGGAATTTAATCAGGTTAAGTAATTTATAAAAGAATATAAACTAAAATTCAATGCTATATAAAGCGATGAGTTAATTTTTTTACATAAGTATTTTTTGTTCAATAAGTTACATACGAGTAAGTGACAAGGTTAGGAAACGTTATAACAACATGAGGCAATTTTACAACAAAAAACCAAGACTGCTTAGTGTTTTAAATGTTGTGCTTGTAGATAATTAGTAGAGGATGCCAACGCAGCAAAATATCGGTAACGATTTAAAATACATAATTTTTACTTACAAATACTAAGCGCCAATATTGTCTTCATGTCTACCTCGAGTACTGCCACAGGCCACAGTATAGATTGATTAATAAATACTATTAGCGTTTTATAATGGCAATTCGTGTGACTAATTTGTACGCACACTCAAGCACATTGGCACATGTAAAAGCAATTACAATAAGTTTAGTAAGAACGAAAGTTTATTACATGTCCGATTTTGTTAACTTTGAAGGATAACAAATATATTCTAAAAAATCACGCGATTGATCAGCGTACTCAGAGACAATATAAAACTTAATAAATTAAAGTTACATTTGGAAAATATTTAACATATTTATTTAGAATTTACGTTTCAGAAACTTTTATCCGATGACAAGTTTTTCGTCAACGGTAACTCTTTCGGAAAAGGGACAAAACATATCATCACCGTCGTCAGTGTGTAATATCACGGCGCAAACAAGCCCTTGGCATACCAGGTGGCCATCAACATTTACTAAATAATGGTATTAAATATAATGGCCACCAAAAAATTGTTTGATACCCTAAACTCTCTTATCAAAATGTATTAAACACAAATAAAATCTAAAATTACACTATTTCTAGCTGTTTTAGTCGCGACTGCACTTCAAATTGTATTCAAACACCAAATATAATTATTGGTTACATATAAATAATGCGCTATATTCACCTAAATAAACTAATAATGATTGCCATAAATTGTGTGTTAGGTTCGAACTGCGATCCTCACAGAACTTAACTGCTATCAGAAAAGTAGGTGGTGGGCATGCTTTCAGCTTTCCGATGCGTACGCGTCTTTTCAACGAGCGATTTACCATAGGTAGAGTCTATTCGGAAAGAGAAGAGTCGTGGAATATATTGGGCGCCATACATTCCATGAGTCTTCTCTTTCCGCACAGACTGTATAAAATGCGGCTAGATAATGTTAGATGTGATACCGCCCTTATGCGTGTTCCTGTTGAAGCTACTCGGTATGGAGTGAAACATGTTGAGGTCGACTTAATAAACGTGAGTGACGTTTTAATTAATTATATGGATATGTAATGTCTGAGTCTTACGGATATTTAGTTATAAAAAAAAACTAAAAAATTAACACAAAAAATATTGTACTACATATATTGCTCGCAGACGTAATGCTTGAAAACATTAGAAGGTTCACTACAAGTTGTAAAGTAATAAGTACGTATATTCTGCTATACAGTACTTATAATAAGTGATCAGTTACCTTTATGGGCAAAAAATTAAAAATAATATAGAAGAACTTTTTTTAAATGTTATATTTTAATTACATGCACCCTAAATGATAAGTCTATCCATTAATTGAGTTCGTATATTCCTCCTGCCATGCAGATGTCGTGGACGGCGTGGTACTAGTGGGCCCGGTTGTAACTGTCGACTTAGTCGTAGTTCTCCCACGAGTTGTAGTCTCCGACGTCGAAATACAAGGCCCGTTGTACAGAATATACCAGTCATGGAACGGGGTGGAGGGATGTTTGCACTTGTACTCGCAGATGCTGTGGTACGTGGTGTAGTCGTTGGCGCAATATTCGAACACCGGTTTGCAGCCGCACGGCCCACGTGCGTTCGTTACCGATAGTCCTAACAGAACCACTGAAATGAAAGCAATAATTTTAAACCTACATACCTTAAATACTACGCAACAAGTATCTGATTGCGGCAAAGAAAACAATTAATAAGTCTTGTGTAGATCTGAACACTCTGTGTGTATTTTTGTCGTAATTATGTAAGCCAAATTTCATAAATAAATTAGGCATGTAATGTACATATTTTTTCTTTAGTTCTGATCAGCTACAGTCATATTTGCCGCATTTTTATGTACCGGATTTTTTAATGAAACGGATACTATATGGTTATGTATCCGAGAATACATACCGGAAGATATTATATTTATTTCTTAACTAAATTTTGATATTATTGACTTTGAAATTAATTTCTTAGAATTAATCAGGTTAAGTAATATAAAAAAAGAGGACAGATCTGGGGGACCTAAGATAGGTGGGTAAGTTTTATTTATTTATTTATTTTATTAGTTTTAATTTATTTAGTCCTATTTAATACCTATGTACTTAATTTTAATAATCGATTATATAAACAAAAAATTATATACGGCCCCGACACTATCATGGATACTGACATTACTTTGACGGAATGACGTTTTTACTGATAGTGTAGGGAGTGTCATGAAGGAATGACGGCAAGTAATGAAGTTTATTTTAATAATTTCCGTCAGTATTGGAGTTATGTCAAAGTAATGATACTAGAAATGACATTATACTGACAGTGAATTGATTAGAATGATGAAATCAGAAATGACAGAAAGAATGATGGACGATAATGAAGTTATTAAACATTTTTAATATTTTTGAAGAAATGTCAAAATAATGACATTATACTGATAGTGAGTGGAGCGCATCACTCTAATCCCTCATTCCGTCATTTAAAGTACTTTAGAAGAAGGTTTTATACTAACAAGAGTCATTACTGGCATTTAAATCAATAAGTGAAGTATACCTACTCTATTATCATTGCTCTAAAGTTTATTTTCCGGTGCACCGGATGGAACCCGCTAGAATACCTCGACGTGTCTTGCTTGGTGCAGTTGCGTATGCTAAAAGGAACGTGGGAAGACCGATGCTGCGCATTAAAGACTGTGTCAAGCGAGACATGTCTGCATTTAAAATCGACCACCATGCCTGGGAAGCCTTAGCTGAAGACCGTGATGGATGGCGCAAGCGTGTTGTGGAGGGGAGAAGGCTATGCGACCAAGCCTGGTTTAATGCTTTAGATAGCAGAAGGTGTCGCAGAAAGCAAACCGGGACTGGAACCTCGGATGGCATGAGCTTTCTCTGCCAAAAATGTGGGAGGTCATGCCGCTCACGCATCGGCCTCCACAGTCACCAAACCCGGTGTCTGCACAGCAATGTATAAATCGTCTGCAATAGACGGAAAGGCCTGTGATGATGATGATGAAAGTTTATTTTCACTTGACTCTCAAGAAAAAAGGAAAACATGCAGAATACGATGCATAAAAAAAATCTCTGTCCCTTTCTAAAAATTTTCCATACATGAAATAAAAATTAAAAACCTTTTATTTTAAGTTGTTTACAACAATTTAATTATATTTTTACCGGGAAACGCGAAAATCGAAATTTAGTTATCTGCCTCTTTATCGTTCGAATATGCAAAAGTGAGGATGATGATGATGAAAAGTGATAGAGAGGTTAGATAACGAAATTTCGTGTTTCGCGGTAGACCCCCAGATTGTGATGGATTGTGGTAGTGGCGCCCCCTACGCAGAGTTTCGAGTAATATTCCCTATTCAGGGAAATAGAATAATATTACGCAATACTCTGCGTAGGGGGCGCCTCTAGCACATACTGAGGGCTTACCGCGTAATTTCGTTTTCTGCCTCTTTATCACTCTTGCGTATTCGAGCGTTAGAGACTGATAACGAAATTTAGATTTTCGCATTTCGAAGTAGACCCTCTGAATTTGCTAATGGACCCTACGCCGACTTTTGCGTAATATTCCCTTTTGCGTTTTATTTCGTGCATGGAGTTCAATATATTTTTAAAATATGGTCAACATCCCTATTTCGTATATTCTGTATATGGCCTTATATAATAACACGTTGTAAGTATGCACCTATCCTATAAGTAAACTCTCTGGTTTATGGCATTATTCATAAACGCGTTACTGGCCTGAATTAGCTATGAATAGTTTTGATCTTCTCGGTTTGGTCTTTATCTCTCGTTTTGACTTATGTAATTGTAAGAAAGGGATAAAACATATTAACTAAATCAGGCCTGTAAAGCTTAAAAAGTTTTATGACTAATTGAGAATAAATAGTTAGTGTTTATGGTTGAATGTTCCATATAAGACTATCCCGTTCGAACTTGCTTTATGACGGACTCTTTTTTTATACCTCCTTACTTCGAACCTCCACAGATATTGTTTTTACTAAACGTCAGGTCAACCGCAGAAACCCCGACTAGTTTTAATCAGCAAAATCCTAACCACTTTTTTAATAATTATGTACAAGTATTAGTATTTCGGATACCCCAAAAACCTGTGTCTTAAAGGTCCTTCCCTCAGCATCATATATAGAATGCGACAGAAAAATGCGGTACTAAAGACTTTTTCATAAGGATCTGAAACGAAAAGAGATACTCAGATAAAGTTCGAAGGAACACAATATAGATCTTTAAGACGAAATAAATTGCATTCAGTTTTCTTCAAAACATGAATTAAATTTCTGCCATAGCCGTTCTTATTTTACTAACCAAATAAAAACAAAGTATTTTTATTATAGGTAAGTTAACTAGGTTACATATCAGGTACCTTTTTTCTTAACCAAATACGTATACATTCTTACATAAAAGAAGAATCCAGTAGGTACAGTCAGCGTCGTATAGTAGGTAGCATCCAAAGTATTCAAATAGTTTGGTACACCATATAATAATAGGTATGTATGGCGTACCGAACTATTTGGATAGGTACTTTGGATGCTACCTACTATATATGATGCTGATCGTACTTTAAGAATAGTTTGATTCCCGGTTCGTGGGAAGAATAAAAAAAAAATTGTATACATTTTTTAACTACCAATCTTTCACACAGTCATGAACTCATGACGCACGAGTTCATCATGACGCACGCACGCACGAAAAGGTTGAAACAAATAAATATTCTTTTTAGTTACCTATTTCTTTTTCTGCATTTTTCTGGCTCATCGGGTATAGAGTTGCCACAGTACATAGTATAGTTACGACAGGTTAGAAATATTTGAATCGATGCTTGAATAATGTCTTGGTTTTGTGTTCTTCAAAACGTACACTACAACATAACTAAGAACGGTTAGGAAAATAATAACTTAAAATTCCCCGTGATAAGTAATGATGAAAATACTGATAGAAATACTGATAAGTGTGTGGGGAGATTTAAGAATGCCATGACCTGACTGGACCAAACGCTGGAGCGTCATGAAATTTCATGTCATTGCTAATGATAGTGTCGGGGCCGTAACAAACTAAAATTTAAAAGTACATAAAGCGCTGAGTTAATTTATTTACATAAGTATTTTTTGTTCAATAAGTTACATACGAGTAAGTGACAAGGCTCGGAAACGTTATAACAACATGAGGCAATTTTCACAACAAAAAACCAAGACTGCTTAGTGTTATAAATATTGTCCTTGTAGATAATTAATAGAGGATGCGAACGAAGCAAAATGTCGGTAACGATTTAAATACATACTTTTTACTTACTAGTACTAAACGACAATATTATCTTCATGTCTACCTCAAGTACTGCCACAGTAGAGATTGATTAAATACTATTCGATTTTTATAATGGCAATTTGTGTGACTAATTTGTACGTACACTCAAGCACATTGGCACATGTAAAATTAAAATAAGTAAGAACGAAAGTTTGTTACACGTCCGAAACACTTTGTGAACTTTGCAGGATGACATACCTTTATATTATAAAAAATCACGTGATAAATCAGCAATACCAGCACAATATAAGAACTTAATACATTACAGTTTTTCATTATACAACGCTTTATACGTAATACTACGATTATTGGTTATTTTATGCTCATAAACAATTTTATAACCGGTTATAAAATTTGACCGGTTAATGCATTACCTAATAACGAAGAACTTCAATAGGAGCAAACTAACCGACGCAGATTGCAAGCTGTAGCTGCTGCTCTCCGCGATGGTAGACGAATCGACACTAAGCGTATCAGTAATTCAGGCAGTGTTTGGCATTCGAAATAATGTTATGAAGAATTAGAATTTTTAATGGCACATAACATAATTTATTAGTTTATCCATTAACTGCATTAGAGACTGTAATCCATTCCCTGGTTGTAGTACTTTTTGTATACGTATTTCGCGTAGTTGTAGTCATCCACTCGGTTGTAGTCTCCGACGTAGAAATGCAAGGCCCGTCGTACAGTATATACCAGTCATAGAACGGGGTGGAGGGATGTTTGCACTTGTACTCGCAGATGCTGTGGTACGTGGTGTAGTCGTTGGCACAATATTCGAACACCGGTTTGCAGCCGCACGGCCCAAGTGGGCTCGCTACCACTAGCCCTAATACAACCACTGAAATTCCAGAAAATGATAATTATAAATACTAGAAATTTAAACTTTCGTAAAATACGAAGCAACAATTGTCTAATTACGGCAATGAAAGTAATGAAATCGTGTTTTGATTTTATCACTCTACCTATGTGTATCTTTGTGTCGTGTGTAAGCCAATTTTGGTCATTTTCTTCTTTTGTACCTACTGAATATATCTATGACCTATAGATAATGATCAGTAACAATGTTTTAATTTCAATTTCTTTTCAAGAGCCGTCTCCATAAGAGTCAGTGGCACGAGACGACATATCAAAGCGTTCGAATGCGAAGACGGAGCAGGAAACCTGTACTGAAAATTATACCGAAGATCCCTCAAGATATACAGTATGTAAACTTACTAAAACCATTCCTCAAGCCCGTTAATGAATAGGTCACACTGAGCAACTTTTACTATGGCACCAACCCCGAAATCGCGAAAAAAAAATTGGCTCTCCCACAGAAAATTTCAATGCTAGACCAGCAAAATGTATGAAATAACCAAATTTTTTTTCGCGGTTTCGGAGTCGGTGCCATAGTAAAAGTTGCTCAGTGTGACCCATTCATTAACGGGCTTTAGTAAATGGTTTTAGTAAGTTTACATACTGTATACCTACATATAATTATTATATTTTTTATAACTTTTACTCTCTATAATACGAGTAAATGGAGGCTATTTTTAGAGAAAAATAGAGCATTTTAATGTGTTTTAAAAGCTCTGCTTGGCATTTTTAATAGAGCATGCAAACACTGCAAACTATTATTGTCAATTATTTAAATTATATAGCTTTACTTACTAATACTAAGTGCCAATATTGTTTTCATGTCTGCCTCGAGTCAAGCAGCTCTAGCAGTAGCCACAGTAGAGATTGATAAAATACTAAATATTCAACTTTTATAATGGCAGTTTGTGTGACTAATTTGTATGTACACTCAAGCACATTGACAGATATAAAAGCAATTAAATTAGTAAGAACGAAACCATATTTTTTAAGAACTAATTTGCAATGTATGTACTTATTGTACGTATGTTCGGGTTAATAAACCTTGTAAGCTAGTAGGCCCATTTTCCATTATTTGATTGAGCTGATACTTCACATAAATACCTATGTAAGTTGGGCGACAATGCCATTGCATTGCATTCCATATAATATTTTATGGTACCATGGAGTACATCTGTTGATGGGCACAGGAGTTGGTCTTAGTCACTCTGTGATAAACAACGCAATAAATCTAATTGTGTTTAAGTTTATTAGAATTGTCTCGATTACTGTTGTCTGTCGAAAGAAAAGTAGAGTCAATGATAAAAATTTGTATCCAATCCAAAATGAACTTTTTGATAAAAAGCTTAATTTTTATGCTACCTCGAGTAATATCAGAGAAGAGATTTATTCAATAATTACAGACTTATAATTACATTTTGTATGACTAATGGGTACGTACCTACACTCAAGCACATAAACGTATATAAGAATAATTAAAAAGTAAGAACTAAAGTGTGTTACACGCCGAAAAAACTTTATATTTAATAAAATACAGATCGAAAGAAACAAAATACTGACTGCAATAGTATATTAATGTACCTCCTTACGACGAAATACCTCTTACGACATTTGCATTTTCCGCTCATCCACGAAAGGCAGTTTTTTGGCATTTCAAATAATGTACGTAGTATTAAATATTAGATTTTTTATTAGCACGAAACATAGTTAATTAGTTCATCCATTTATGTTATCACCGATTGTCCTCCAGTTCTCAGTTGTAGTTCTAGTTGTAGTCCGTCTGGGTGTAGGTGTAGTACTCCGCACAGTTGTAGTCCACCGCTCAGTTGTAGTCTCCGACGTAGAAATGCAAGGCCCGTTGTACAGTATATACCAGTCATAGAACGGGGTGGAGGGATGTTTGCACTTATACTCGCAGATGCTGTGGTACGTGGTGTAGTCGTTGGCACAATATTCGAACACCGGTTTGCAGCCGCACGGTCCGAGTGGGCTTGCTTGCCCTATAAGGATCACAAAATACAAGAAAATCATATGAAATTTAAACTTGCGTAGAGGATGCGAATATTCGGTACAAAGTTTACTTACTAATACTAAGCGCCCATATTGTCTTCATGTCTGCCTCGAGTACTGCCACAGTTGAGATTGATTATTAGACTTTTATAATGGCAGTTTGTGTGACTAATTGGTACGTACATTCGAGCACATCAGCCAAATTTAACTATAATTTACTATTTGTAATTTAAATTATCGATTTTTAATGCGGTCTGACGTTTGCGAAGTCTCGGTACACGTGTAAATTCTGTTCAACTTTGTCTATCTAACAATAAAAATGTTAAAATAACGGATAGGTAATAAGATTGTCAACAGTTTGTTAGATTTGTCAAACTTTTGTCAAAAACGCCATCATTACAAGAAAATATTGACGAGGAGAATGGGTGTTTGGATTGGTTGTATGTACCAATCGGGAGGTTAAATTTCAAATATTGTAAGGGACAAATGCAAAAAAAAGGATATTTAATTAAACCCATATCTGATAACGTTTTTTAATGTATCCTTTTCTAAAAAAACATTTTCAACACTCCAATAAAATAAGTACCGAAGCATATATTTATAAAATAGGAAAATGTATATTTATACCTACAGATTGGATGCCTCGAATAAATCTTATTTTTGTTGAAACTTGACGACACAAACACATAACACTTAAGGTTTGATTCATACAACATACATATGCCACACGCCACCGGTTTAAGTCCACTGCCAGGTGGCTTGGGTTCGACGACGGTGCCGCCCTTCCACACATCGACTGAAACCCCTTTTCTACTACTTTTATACTGTTCGAAGTGAGCAATAATTATTATATGACCATTTTACGGCTCAAATAACTTGACATGTAATATTTAACATATTATAAATAAATGACTATGTTGGTAGTAATACAACATAGATATTAAAACTTCAGACAGTTACAACGAACTTGAACTGTGGTCTGACTCATTATTTCAAGAGATAATGTAACGTCTGTCATACATATCAAAAGAGAAATAAATACTAACTTTAATGGCATATTCAGTTTACTTACGACAAAAATGTCCCTCATGAAGTCACGATATTTGAAATTTCTGCTGTCGATATATTGGCGGACGAATCGAAGCTAGGTTAAGGGATTGACTCACGTTAGACCGAGCCGTGTCTGGGCCGGAGCTTCCGGCGCTTACTAATCACGTGATGCTTTCTACAGAACACGACGCGCCGGAGCTCCGGGTCGGACACGGCCCGGTCTAACGTAAGTCATCCTTAATCGCTCATCCAGGAAAGGCAGTGTTTTGGCACTTTAAATAATGTACTATTAATTATTAGAATGTTTAATGGGACGCTACATAATTAATTAGTCTATCCATTTATTGGATTAAGGGGCATCGTTGTTGTTGTACTACGTCTGATTCGTTTTGTCCCTGTTCGTGTCTGCCGCGAAGCGGGCCCCGTTGTAGTACTCTGCACAGTTGTAGTACTCTGCACAGTTGTAGTACTCTGATCAGCTGTAGTCTCCGACGTAGAAATGCAAGGCCCGTCGTACAGAATATACCAGTCATAGAACGGGGTGGAGGGATGTTTGCACTTGTACTCGCAGATGCTGTGGTACGTGGTGTAGTCGTTGGCGCAATACTCGAACACCGGTTTGCAGCCGCACGGTCCGAGTGGGCTCGCTACCTCTAGATCTAACAGAATCACTGAAACGTAAGAAAATTGTATTAGGAAATTTAAACTTGATTATGGCAAAGAAAGCAAAGAAATCGTGTTTAGATATTAATATTCTAAGTGTGTCTATTTTAAACAATCTTAGGTGTGTTGTGTATGACGATGACACACACACAGATGATGTATTTCTGTTGCCGCTATAACAACAAATACTAAAAAGTACGGAACCCTCGGTGGGCGAGTCCGATCGATTGATAAAATCCGTAGTCAGTTTATAGTTTTTCTTAATCTTTATCGACTATTTGTATGCGTTCCATTCGATGTTTTCAATTAAAATTACTTTACCCGGTACATATTTTTCTTAACTAAATTTTAATGTCATCATCATTGCAATTTATTTCTTGGTTCTGAATCGGGATAAGCTTTTTGCATAATTCTGTTCAACACTCGAAGTAATTAATAATTGTTATTTGTTAATTACTCAGAGATTATTAATTGTTAATTACTCCGAGGTTCAACATGTCAAACTAAAATGACCCAGCGAAAACGACTTCAATAACATATTTTTTACTTACAAATGCTAAGCGCCAATATTGTCTTCATGTCTGCCCCGAGGCAAGCAGCTCTAGCAGTAGCCACAGCAGAAACTAATTAAACACTATTAATTATAGTTTTAGTTATGTAACTAATTTAGTACAAGTAGCCATAAAATCTTGAATCATTAAATTAATTTTGGCAAAATATTTATTTTCTTACGCTACGTTGAATAGGTACCTACTGACATAGGAGAAATTTACCTATTTCATACTAACAAGCCTACATGAATCTTTTTACTTCAAATGTATGGCGCATGAAACGCAGCAATGTCTTATAATTATAACAATATTTTTGTGTTATGGGCCTTTTTGACATTTGGTTAAATACGTGCTAAAATAAAAAAAATACGTCATATTACAACAATGTATGATAGTTGTTAGTTTTTCCTGTTTAGTCTCTGATTTGTACGAATAACTAAGTTTGTCTTATTTTTCTCACATGGGAATACGTAATATCCTAATCAAGGTGTTAATTAACCGTATCATAATTATGATACGCATTGATAAAATCGCGTATCAAATTCAATTAAAACTCAATTAATTGCATATCATAGCCAAAAATTAATCAATAACCATTAACACCCACCCTAATGTGCCGAGAAAATTGTTTTTTTTTAATAAATACGTTTTAACATAGAATTTTGCTCTAGAAGAAAAAAAACCCAAAAATTTTATTTACATTTCGTCACCAGTGTTCATAGACTTTTTATGACGGTAACGCAATGGAATGAACATGAACAACAAAAGTATGGAAATTATTGGACACTTTTCTTCTCCGATAGAAAGATTCTAAGCTCGTGATTTTGACCGAGAATAATGTTAAATATCCCAAATTTAATTTTATATAGGATGGCTAGAAATCCTGGTAATATTAATTTTTCCCTCCCTTAGTCTAGGTTCTATCTGGGGTCGGGATTCGTACGGCAGCGAAATAACTCTCACCGCTCAGTCCTAGGTTGTCGAAGAGGCACAGAATAAATTTGTACTTTAGGTACAAAAGGTTCACTCTCTAACAAAACGCGTCTATTACGAGAGATACAAGCGTAAGCGCGAGCGGGCGTCCGTTGCGTAGCGCACCAAAATTGGTGTTGGCTGCAAGTACCTACTTCATAGCGACGCGACGAAATCGCGGAGTGAGCCACGCCTGGTAGGGGTTATTAGGTTTTGCGCTTTTATTTCCTCCTTTGATATTGAACCATTATGTGATTCGCGTATAAGGAGGTTTTTCTGATCCCCTGGGATTTACAGGGAATAAATTGGACTTAACCCATACAATTGACGCTGTTTGCTATTTTTATTTCTTTCAGCTAATATTATATTGTTTGCCTAAGAGCGCCTACATTTTTTGAGGTTATCGTCCTGTAGAAAATTGGAATTCACGCCTTCTTCTATTGACAAAGTTGGTTGACCGGCTATATATTTTATATGACTGTATGTGTTCTGAAAAAAAAATATATATATATATAAATATATATATTCCTTTTTTTACTATTTTGGTAGGTATATGACAATGTGCTCGAGTGTACGTACACATTAGTCACATATATATAGCCATTAAAAAGCAAGAGTTTTCTCATTTTTGTGGCATTACTCGTCGTGAACATGAAGGCTATAGTGGCACTGTGGTTCAGTAAGTAAACATTCATTGTATGAAGAGGATAATGGACAGCCGCTTTCCATACAAATTTAGTTCTCTTAGTACTCTTGATACTGACGTAATGGAATTTTTTTTTTCCAATTGGAAGTATACTAACTTTAGCTAAGCCCCTTCGTGTGATTTAATTTTTTATTACAAAAGAGTAACACAAAGACAAACAAAAGACAAAAACACAGACAAGACAGACAAAAACACAGAAACACAGACAGACAAAACAACAAACAACAGAAAAACTGAACTGAACTGAACTGGTAGAGAATGCCATTTATCATTAAGTCCGCCATTTGTACATTTTTGTATATACTTTGTGCAATAAAGTTTAAATAAATAAATAAATAAAAACAGACACACACACAAACAAAACAGGGACAGCCCAAGACAAGACAGACAAGACAACACAGACCACACAGGCAGACAAGACAGATACACACAGACAGAGAAGACAGGGGAGGCCTTCGCCCAGCAGCGGGACACAATATAGGCTATACAAAAAAAAAAGAGTTAGGAGCCAAAAACAACTTCCATACAATTTTTTAAAAGCACTTATCTCATACAAAGTTATAATCTAAAAAAAGTCAAATGAAGGGCCATATTAGCTATAATAGCCTTGTTAATACCTATAACTCTACATCAAATTGTGTAAAAATATCTCTAGATATATTTATCCAGAAAGGAACATTTGGACTACGTTTGTATAGAGAAGCGGTTACGTGGCTTTGTCCCCTTTCATTTAAATGCTAGTTAAGGCGAAGTTACATACATACTAAAGGCGAATTTACGGTAACTATTATTACCAAACCTTATTTTCGAGAACTCATCATTGGCCTTTGCGTCTATTGCAGACGATTTATGGTGTAACATACATTACACCGCCTCGCCTGGAATTAAGAGTGACATTCCATTTCCAACTGCAGCTGCAATACTGTTCATTTTACCATGGAAATTGACAATGACAGCGACGCGTTTCCATAGTAAAATGAACAGTATTGCAGCTGCAGTTGGAAATGGAATGTCACTTTAAGGAAACGTAGGGATGCCCAGCACCTGCATTACCTGCATGATGTGTGTCAAGAACTATAACATAAATAACGGCGCTTGATTGTGTTTCAGTGGTTCTGTTAGGGCTATCAATCGCCCAGGATCGCGGACCGTGCGGCTGCTTAAAGTCCTTTACTTTTTGCGCCAACGACTACCAGACATACCGGAGCATCTGCGAGTACAAGTGTATGCATCCCACCGTCCAGTTTCAGGACTGGTTTATACTGTACCAAGGAGAGTGTCAGTAGTCTGATGTTTGTCCAGTAGATGGAGTTACCACGTATGTCGTGTGGTATTAAAAATTAAAACATTTACACGTTTGTTTTTGCAGTGGCGTAGCGTGAATCTAGGCGTAGGCGAAGACGCATCTACTTGACCTTTTTTCAATGTGTATTCCAGATAAAATAAAAAAGTCTGGCTACCGGGGCCTGTGTCAGGCCGTGGGCGAGGCTTCGCCCATGTCTATTAGCTGCGCCACTGTGTTTATTTATAATTATTGGTTCCTTTACTATGTTTGAGGTTACAAATGATATCGCCCGCACTTCGATATCGACGACCGACATGTATTACAGTCGTAGTCATAAATAAAATATAATAAATATAAACATAATTTATTTATTCATGGTTACATTCATATAAAACAAAGACTTAGTTAGTGATGGTTTACATGTGCCTGCAAGCCTATTATGGATCGCTTTATCCACATTTATCCACGTGATAAAACAACTGTCACTTTTTAACTCTGCGGGATAGAAAGAGACGGACACCGTTTTATCACGCTGTCACGTACACAAATACGATCATCATATCCGTACTGAACTAGAATTTCCTGTGTTTCAGGCGATATGTATGTATAGGTACGAAACTGCTCATCGTAAAATTTGAAATGCTATCCTATTTATATATTTTAAAAATATAGCTTTATCTTCGAAAGTACTAGACCTAAAATTAAGAATCAAATGAACAAAGTGTGCGTGTGTGTATATCTAAAAGTCATAATTATTTTAATAAAAAAATAACATTAATGATGATATTGTCATTGCAAATACATAGGTACGGTCAGCCATGCATGCATGGTGACCGACCATGCATGCATGCATGCATGCAATGTGCATGACCATGCAGAATATATAAATAATAATGGTCACACGATTAAAGCTCTCTCGACGAATAATCGGTACCACAAACCGGCAATCGCCTGGACCAATGATTAAACTCCTTTACAATTAATTATTTAATTAACGAATGTAATCGATTCGGCGCGTGCAGTACTTTGAAATAAGTGGTTAATGTGGTCGCCAACAAAAGATTCATGGCTTATTTTTGTACAGCCATTTAAATAATGGAGGTATTACGCAGGGGCGATAACGACAGTATGTAAAGAAATATACGTTAACTCCTCGCTGGTTTGCATTCTTCTAAGCTCTCACTGAGCGTAATCGTGAGCGAGATGCATGTGCGTGCTCGGAACAAGTAATATTAATAACTAAATATAATACTTTATATTAAGTATATTGTAGCCAATTAAATCGTACTTTTGCCTTGAAATAATTTTTATTCATTTATTCAACAAAAATTAACATATCTCAGAAAATACGGATCCTATAAATATGGGTCTCATTCGATTCAGCGCACAAAAATACATGAAAATGACACCTCACTTGACTAGTTTGTTAAATGTGATTGTTTTTAAATGAACCCCTTGCACATTCAATACATATTTTGCTGCCAAATGGCCATATTTAGGCTTATTTTACCCAAAGTAAGATTGCTAATGAAATTTTTGGCACCCATATTGTTTATTTAAAAAAGCTGTTCGATTTTACAGTCCATGTTAGTCTGTAATTGTCGTGTTCTATTAAAAAAGCTTGCCAGTAATTATGCTTTTCAAGGGCTACCTCCGAACGGCACCTCAACCTTCTGAAAACCATCGGTTAAAACTTAAATCCAAGAATGTAATGAACACCCCGATGTCCCTATGAAGTTAGAGTTCCTTACGGTAGTTAATTTTGCCAGCACTTATTTTCAATGAATTATAACATTGATAACGGGGTTCGGAAGTGACAAACGCATGTTA
The DNA here is from genome assembly GCF_963556715.1 of Cydia fagiglandana. Taxonomy (NCBI): domain Eukaryota; kingdom Metazoa; phylum Arthropoda; class Insecta; order Lepidoptera; family Tortricidae; genus Cydia; species Cydia fagiglandana. Next base: position 24,370,158 of record NC_085933.1, on the reverse strand, counting down.
CTGCTTACAGTGTTATTGTGTTTCATGCATCCGTAATTAATACGTTATTTATTTCAGTAAGTAATACTATCCTTTGAATTGTTTCCCGCTCTCATTTCCCAATACTTATATTGTAATAAATATTGAAATAATGAAGTTATCGCATTTTTACGTAGGTACACTGAGAGAAAAGTACAACAAAAACACACTTAGAATTACAAAAATAAACTTAATCCGGGGACAAGGAGAGAACAAATAGGAACAAATTGACTTTTGTAATTTCTATTAGTTTTTGCAATTTCTATTATCTGTTTGTTGAAATTATATTTGGGATTACTGAGCTGTTTGTAGAAATAAATAAACTTTACAGAAATAGTGAGACGTCCATAATTATTACTGAAACTTCATTTTTTCCCCCAGTACAGAACTGTTTTTTAATTCCTGGTGATGATTTTTGTCTCAGTGTACATCCCAATAAAAAAGAAAAAAAAACAGGTCAAGTGCGAGTTCATTTATCTCGCGCACGAAGTTTTTCTTACAAACTTTTAATTGTTTTATGCAACTGGATATTAGACTTAGTTAGACGGATTTAGGGCAATATTTTGTTTTTGCTCAGTGTGCCAAAAAGTATCATAAAAATAACTAAGATACATTTTTTAATGAATTTCAATGTTAGTGCCGCGTAATTTTAATAATATTACTTTGCTAATCCGCGAAAAGATAACGTGCTAGTCAATCAGTGCTAACCCGTTATACTTACTTGCGTATTTTTTACATGCAATTGATGTGTGTGTGTTATGTGTTGTATTACAGTTTACACTCTATTTCCAAACAACATAATACTTCTGACATTTTGACTCCTAATTACCCTATACGAACACAAATTCCTCAAAGGCACCCAGTTCCAAGTTCCGCACAATAACCAGTAGTTAGTTGAATTCAATCGCACGATTGTCGCATCGACGGAGTCGCACAACTAATCAAGATCGTACGGAGTTGGCCGATCTAATCGACCCATTCATCTAGCGCGGCCCGGGAATGTGATGAGTTGATACTTGAAAGTTTTTGTTCAGTATGGGTGAAATGAAATATAATGTGAAAAAACAGAACGTAAAATACCTTTGCATGTTTAATTGTAATATTTAGAAATATAAACGAAGAAATGGGAAACAAAACTAACATACAAATTAATGATACTAAAATACGAGGGTAATGTTATCGCTAATTGTGTAGCTGTTTATATCGACATCGCAAAAAATTGACAACTAAATACGAAAACATACTTTAATTTTTGGTAAATAAACTATTAGGTATGTGAGGTTCAAAAAAACCATGGTGGAAGTCGTCAGCATTATCATTGTTAAAAAGAACACAGTCATTAGATACTTTGATCATGGATGGGGAGGACATTTCAAGAAAGGCAATGTCCAACTCACAGTCTTTATTGGACAATATTGATTACAAATCGTAGCACTCGTCTTCACGATCCTCAAGCTACCAGTAGGTAGGTTAAATATATTAAACGCAACCAACGCCAGCACCACCGTCTAGTACTTATAGGTACACTAGGTAAGTATTTTTATCGAGTTAAGATAAATACCTACGTATCTAATTTTAAACGAAACGTAATTTAAGTATTATTATTAAACGAATTCCGAGAAGGTCTTATTGCAGCTTTGCGAGGTCGTTCATTACCTTTTTATACACAGTTAGTCTCATCAAACTCAAAGTCAATTTGATTACATGTAACTTAAGGTCACCATTTAAGTGGCTTGTTCCTCATTACATTTTATTAGTAATAATTAATCAGCCTTGGAAGCCTCATTTGTAGCCGTTTCTTAACTATATTACTTTAGATGTATAAGTCAACATCACAGGCAAATAACTGTACACGTCAACATCTTAGGCAAAGTGTATTGTAAACTCGTATTCTAAATCGTAAGAACTTGGTTAATTTTTGAAGTTTATATTATAAGGGTTAAATGAGTATGAAATAATTTATAAAAATAGATTTAATGGAAGAAATGCTGTGCGTATTTAAGTAAGTATCAAGAAGGTTTAATCGCTGGCAATCTTCAAGTTCCCGGCACGCGGTTCCATCCTGGTCCCAATAAAGATGGCGTTCAGACACCCGCTATAGTTTACCTTTAGAGGGTTGGGGGGTTGAGAGGGGAAAATAGATCTGTAGAACTACTTATACTTATTTAAAATCATAATGGACTTTACAGTTAATACATCTGGGGCTCTATTACGACACCCTGTGCTATAATAAGCACATTACGTAACTACGACGACAATTTAAAGGGCCGAATATAATGTAAAACGTTGTAAGATATACCTGTGAGTAAGTGACCACCGAAGGGGCCAACTAATATGGACATTTCTATACAATGTGATCAGTTTTTATTGCTCTCAAGTATATTCTTATGTTTAACTACATAATACCCCGCTTGGGATAGTTTACTGCTAAAAACTCCGCCGTTTGGAATAGTTTACTGCTAAAAAGTCCGGGATATACTGAATTTCCAGCTGAGTACCTACCTAAACAGGAAAAGTGAGGTCGTTTAGTAAGGGAAGCCTGGCAATTTCTACTCCCCACGAGTTATGTTCAGTGCTTTCTTTAAAAAACCGGCCAAGTGCGAGTCGGACTCGCGCACGAAGGGTTCCGTACTATTTACGCAAACGGCAAAAAAAATCACGTTTGTTGTATGGGAGCCCAACTTTAATATGTATTTTATTTTGTTTTTAGTATTTGTTGTTATAACGGCAACAGAAATACATCATCAGTAAAAATTTTAACTGTTTCAATTTCAACCGTGATAGCTAGTCACGGTTCATGACAGCCTGGTGACGGACGGACGGCCAGAGGGACAGTGGAGTCTTAGTAATAGGGTCCTGCTTTTACCCTTTGTGTACGGAACCATAAAAAAATATTGAATAATTTTACGGTTTAGACTAGCTGGTTTTTAGGATTCCGTACCCAAAGGGTAAAACGGGACCCCATTACTAAGACTTCGCTGTCCGTCCGTCCGTCCGTCCGTCTGTCACCAGGCTGTATCTCACGAACCGTGATAGCTAGACAGTTGAAATTTTCACAGATGATGTATTTCTGTTGCCGCTATAACAACAAATACTAAAAACAGAATAAAATAAAGATTTAAATGGGGCTCCCATACAACAAACGTGATTTTTGACCAAAGTTAAGCAACGTCGGGAGGGGTCAGTACTTGGATGGGTGACCGTTTTCTTTTTGCTTTTTTTTTTTGCATTATGGTACGGAACCCTTCGTGCGCGAGTCCGACTCGCACTTGCCCGGTTTCTAGTCACTCGCGCGACATGAAAGGACACCTAGGCTCTCCGAAACATGTTGCGCGAGTGACTAAAAATAAGTGAGTCTATACCGTAAAATTATTCAATGTTAGTATGTCTCACAACAGCTTAAATTCGATCATAAAAAAATAAATGGTATATTTTTTCCGAAAATCCCCAATATGGTGATATTGGTGATTTCACGGTATATTACCTATCAATTCTAAGAAGATTCTTCAAGATAATTATAATACATATGTATATCGTAGGTGTCACAAACAAATATTTCACCATGTTTTTACTCTATAAAACCCGTATCCGTGACTATGAGAAACACGTGATTCACAAACAAGTAAATGAACAAAAAACATCACGAATCGTCTTAATAAAAACTAGTTACATCATTAAATAAAGTAATGCTGATTTTTAAGTCAACAAAAACAGATTCTCATACTTTTGGCAATTTAGCGCTTTATGTAATCGTAATTTAATTAATTACGTATTATATTAAAGATACCGTAAATGCCTACTTTGCTTCCCACTGGGTAATAAATTGTACTCCAACAGTTTTTTTTACTGTGAAAACTATATCACAACGAAAAACTTCGACAAAAATGTGTTCAAAGAATTTAGGTGAATGAAAATCTTCAGCTAGTAAGCAACTTGTTAGGTTGAATACCTATACCTGGCAACTATTTCAGCAACGGTGAAAGGTGCTACGATTGTCGACATCACTGTTACTCACGTCACAGGCATCCATAGGCGACGGTAACCGCTTACCATCAGACGGACGGTGTGCTTGTTTGCCACCAACATGTTAATTTAAAAAAAACTCCACTATATCGCCGGTTAATAAGTACTTATTTTGCTAATGACAATTGTCACAAGAAACACGACAATTGTCACGAAATTCCGACACAGAACTCATTTGCTGTCAAGAATTACCGAAAGTTCTTTGAAATCTTGTGACAATTGTCAATCATTATCATCATAAACATCGCAAGAGAAATACCTGTTTTTGCCGATATAATAAAGTATTTTTTAATAATACAATGATGGTGGCAAACAGGAATACGGCTCGCCCGATGGTAAGCGGTAACCGTAGCCCATGGATGCCTGTGACGTCAGCAACAGAGACATTTGTCGAATTGTCCCGCCGTGGTGAAATAGGGGCCTGATAGCGACTAATCAGTAGGCAAACAGTGACATATTTATAATATGCAAATTAATACAGTTAAATACAAAGTTTAGTAACTATTTATTGTTTTAATTTTCAGTCGAAAACATTTATTTCATCACTCTAATCTTAAATTTGCTCAAATGTTTACTGCCTAATTAGCTGAAAATAAACTAGCCTGCAATTAATATGAAATGATAACATTGATAACGAACCTCGTCCAATTTTACTTTTTCTTAATGAATATAATTAATTATACTCGTCATTTCTAGATTTTTCCAAAAAATTCTAAATGAAGATTTTTTTTAATACCGAATGGTACAAAGCAGGCGATCTCTTTAATTTGCAATTCAAATCGACTGTAAAGGCCGAGTGAAATAAATCTTCCCGATTTGACTAATCAAATAGATGGGATTTCGAGATTAACTCGACAACATAAAGATTTCAAAGAGATTAGGAAGCTGAGAATTACATCAATTTAATATTGTACGTACCTTTAAATATAATTATTAGTACTATAAATAAATACGGGACAATCTTACACAAATCGACCTAGTCCCATTGTAAGCTCAATAAGACTTGTGTTGTGGGGTACCAGGTGACGATATACATAACTAAGTATATAATAACAGACAAGTAGATAATTTTAAATAGTTAAACACAGAAAACATCCATAACTCAGGAACAAATATTCTTGATCACGAATCAATGCCCTTACCGGAATTCGAACCCTGGACCTACTGCTTCGTAGGCAGAGTTACATGACGCCGTTTAGAAACTTTCAAAAGTAACATCCTGTATCTAAATGACTTTGGAAAATTTTATTGTGAAAACTTCCTAAGTTGAGTTTTCCTTGTTCTGTTGAGCAAAACTTAGTTTGAAAGGACTTCGAAAATGTGACGATCAAAATAATTGAGTAAAAGATATTGAGACCTAAAACTTAATTAGACGCTCTCCTTGTTTCAGGCGTTCCAGTAATTAACAGCCAGACAACTGTGGAAGATATAGAAACTACAACACTAGAACAAACTACTGAAAATTTAGAAACTACCACAGAATTTACAGAAGATGCACTAATAAAAGACAATACTCTAAATACATATAATGTCAGGCAATCACGAAGTCAAAGCAGTGAAAAACTGGAGAATGTAGCATTAGAAAAAGAGCAGCCTGCATCACAAGAATCAGTCAACACTAAAACAGTCAACATTGATGCAAAGAAGCCAGAAAGCGCTTCAAAACTAGTCTTATCTCCTGAAATTAATCCTTTAAACATAAACAAGATAGCAAAAACAGTCCTAAGACAACCGACAAAACATATGGTAAAAGAACTAAATGATGAAGACTTACAAAAAGTGAAACAAGTTATAAAGAAATCCGAACAAAAACTGCATGTTAAATATGACGAAGCGACGGGTGAATTGATCGATGGGCCTCATCCATGCCAAAGAGAGTGTAAAGAAGGAGAGGAGCCGATGATTTGCTACTACATGTTCCATCTTGAATGGTACCAGACCATGAGCAAGGCTTGCTTTGATTGTCCTTTCAACGAAACGGATTGTCGGAGACTCGATTGTATTCCGGCAGACGGGATGAACAGACCTCTGAACGTTATAAATAGGAAGATGCCTGGACCCGCCATTGAGGTACTCACTTCAAATACTTGCCAAGTTTTAATTTAAATTTCGAACAATAATGCCCAGTATTTCAGTCTCCAAAACATTTCTCGCTTGTTTATCCACCCTCAAAAATTGTTTGCTCAGCGCAGATATTCCAAGCCCGAAAAGTTGGCAAACTTTGTTTTGTCCAGTTATATTTAGTACTTGAATGGGTATTTTAATATTTTTTCATTGAGCTTCCGAGCGTCGGCGACGGATCAAATAAAACGTTATTGCTTTATGGATTAACTTAAGCGGGGTGGCGATTTTTTTTTATTTGTCAACACGCGGATTGTGGAGGGGTTTTTCTTAATTATACTTCATTTTTTTTAGCATTAGAAATTAGGTAAACAATCTTGAAGTGTCTTTTAATTGAAAAACACATTTTAAAAATAAATTACGACAAATATGTAACAATTATGAATTTAATACGATCATTTATATTCTTCTGCTTTCATAAGTAATAGTTTTATATTTTTATAAAGCGTTTTTCAATTAAAAGACATGTCAAGATCGCTTACCTTCTTGCAAGTTCTTTCTAATGCTAAAAAATACGAACTATAGAAGAAAGCCTGTATTAAAATAATGGAATGAATTACCATAAAACTTATTTTATCAAGGAAATGACTGCTTGCTTGAATAATGCTTTTTGGTGTGGTAAGGATTTAGTGAATTAATATTATGATGTAAAAATACATTTCTTTACCACATCCGTTCACACGGAAATAAATAATTATGTGATAGTATGTATTTATGTAAACACTTTATTGTATGTAGGTACATAAGAAAGGTTAAAACACAATTAAAACAAAATGTATACAATGTACAAAGGTGAACTTATCCCCCTAAGGGATCACTTTGAGCAAATGAGAGTATAAAATAAAACATAAGAACCAATAAATGAGAATACATAAAACATAAGATTGTAAGCCGTTATACCGTAGCCCATGGACGTTTTCAATTAATTATTATGTCAAACAATAATAGTTATTTGAATGAAATAAAATTATATCAGATGTAGTGCACCTTTTCGAATCAGCAGTTAGCGTGTGTGTCATAATTATGATATTTTCCATTGCAGGTGTGCCAACATGACAGAGTTATAGTAGACGTGGAGAATGACCTGATGACGGAGGGCACAACGGTACACTGGCATGGACAGCATCAGCGTGGCACACCTTTCATGGACGGAACACCTTACGTCACCCAGTGTCCTATTCTACCTGATAATACCTTCAGGTAAGCATGCAGTGTAGACTGGTGGTGGAGAGTACAGCGATACATTGGCATAGGCAGTATTAATGTCGTACAACTTACTCCTTACTTCACCCAATATCCTATCCTGCCTGATACTACATTCAGGTAAGCATGCCGTGTAGACTGATGGAGGGCACAACGGTACATTGGCATGGACAGCATCAGCGTGGCACACTTTTCATGGACGGGACACCTTACGTCATCCAGTGTCCTATCCTATCTGATACTAACCTTCAGGTAAGCATGCAGTGTAGACTGATGGAGGGCACAATGGTACATTGGCATGGATAGCATCAGCGTGGCACACCTTTCATGGACGGAACACCTTACGTCATCCAGTGTCCTATCCTACCTGATACTACCTTCAGGTAAGCATGCAGTGTAGACTGATGGAGGGCACAACGGGACATTGGCACGGACAGAATCAGCGTGGCACGCCCTACATGGACGGAACGCCTTACGTCACCCAATGTCCTATCCTACATACTACCTTCAGGTAAGCATGTAGTGTGGTGTAGACTGACTGACTAAGTTTTATAGATTGGCAAAGAAAGTTGCCATCACCTTGTCCCAAGTGTGGCATTTCATATCATATCATTTATTCAGTAATAGTCATACATTGTCATTTATTGTTTCTTTGCTCTTGACAACTATACATTTTTACTGATTTCTCCCATGATGTCCCCAGGTACCAGTTTAACGCGTCCCACGATGGCACCCACTTCTGGCACTCCCACTCTGGCATGCAGCGAGCGGATGGCGCCGCGGGCGCCTTCATCATCAGGCGCCCGAAGTCCCAGGATCCACATGGCGCCCTGTATGATTATGACAGGTTAGTACAATAATGGCTCACACTTATGGAATTCATTCGTACTCGGGTATGAAGAGTCTATGATGGGGTAAGCGCGTTTATATGTGTAGATTAATAGGTAGCTATTATTTATTACCATACTCCTGGGTATATACCTAGTATATGATTTTGCTTACACATACCTACCATATTATAAAATCAAAAAACCAAATGACCAAGAGTATTTCAATTTTCGATTCGATACACCAAACTCAATTTTATGTTTTTAAATCACTTTATTATTCTCTAAGCATTTTCTTATGTATAATATGTTTTTACGTATCTACAGTAATTTACAATAAACATAATAACATTATAGAAATGTAATAAAATTTTCTCAATTTGCACCTATGATCTGTATTTAATAAGTACTTGAAATGAAACCGTTCAATACGACTTACAATTAAAAAAAAAACCAAATGAAATAACTGTGGTTAATATAAATCAAATAGCGCAAAAGTATTATCTAAAATGTCAATATCCAGAGAGGAAAATGTGGACTACGTTTGTACCGAGAAGTGGTCACGTGACCCTCGCCCCTCTCTTTTTTTTTTTTTTTTTATTATGAATGGGCTTACTCATGGCCACAGACTAGCCGAGGCGTAGACGTGGCCTACGATGGAGCGAGCTCGCCCAGAAGGTGCCTGTTCACTCTTGATTTGAAGGTTGCCGGGTTATAAGAACACGGAAATATAGACGCCGGCAGGGAATTCCATTCCTTGGCAGTTCGCATAAGGAAAGTAGAAGCAAAGCGCTTCGTGCGAATTGGTGGAATATCTACCATGTAAGGATGTAAGGATGGCCCTCTCATCTTAAGTCTAGTTCTTCGACGACCCAAAAGATAAAGTATTTACTTACCTAATGGCATCAGAAGTCTACATACAAGTATATGTATAATATACGAGTAGGTCTACGCTCGGTTGAAGGTGACTCCTAAAGTTTTCGACTTCAAAGACGCTCGTACATTTTTGATGCTTTGACTTTTTTTATCCAAATGATGATTGAGGGTACTTTGTTTTTATAGTCTCAAATAACACGTAAATGCTTTGAAGTTTCACTAGAAGCAGAGATATATATAACTCCGTATAAGAGAAATAAAGTCTAAGAAAAAAACGTGCCTCGGAAATCAAGAAAAAGTCATTCTCGAATAGATGGCGCACACACCTTTGGCCCATAGTCTAATAAAACATGGTCTTCTCTTCCCAGAGTGACATTTTGATTAATTTATACATTTTCAATTTTATTTTAAGTTTTAATCGTGTGTCGATAGATGGCAGTAAATGTAGGTACCGTGACTACAAAATTTACTTTGGCAATAGCCCTCTATACTATCTATTCTCTTTGCTAAGGTCGCCTCCAGAAACTCGCGAACTAAATTGACATGAGTTTGACAAATAAAATGATACCAGGAATAGCAAAGAAAAAATAGTCACGAGTACATGTCGATAAAGCGATATTGCACTTACTAGTACTAGTTACCCATGTAATAATTATAAAGGGGTCACAGACGATTTCGATTTATATTAATGTGACGAGAAAAGTGGTTGATTCGTTTGTAAGATTGTGACGTTACCGATCAAATCAGGAGGTGCGGATGCGAAATTGACAAATTTCAATGTTAGTATGCAGGTTTGGGGGCAACTTGTTTATTTCAAGAGTTCGGTGTCGCCATAAATCTAAAATTGGTGATTTAATTTTATACATGTGGCCGGTAGATGAGATTGATCTATAATTATTTAAATTCTGACCTAATTGTCAACTACAATGTCCAGTTTAGGGACTGTCTTTACAATCGATGCGAAGGTAATATCACCGAGACGATTTAATTTTGACGTCCATACCACACAAATTAAATGAGAAATTAATCACATTGTACGAAATATTTCCCAGTCTGGGCCTTTTTTTGTATTTTGAGCCAAAATCACTGTTTCTATGTTATCACCTACAACTTGTTACTCTAGCTGTAAGTTTTCTTGACAAGTAAAACAAAATAAAATATTTATTTTATTACAATAATATATGTTCATCCAATATCCTTGTCTCTATTACTATAACATTGCACAATTTTCGAAATACCAAGTAACATTTGTAAAATAACTTAAATTACTTAAAGATACATTTTAACTGACCGCGCAACAGTATATAGCGCCCCTAACGGTGAATTCTCGCGATATTTTCTAATTCAAACTTTTTTGAAAATATCGATATGCGCAGCACTGGCCAAACTGTGGTATTATTTATGCACATTGACCTGTCAATTTAGTTCGCGAGATTCTGGAGGCAACTGTAGAAGTAATACAGGATGAGTGCAAATATGCTTTGTAAAAGTAATTCGATATTTTAAATTTATTTAACGAAAAAAAAAGAAAATTACGTTGTGCTCAAAAATGAAATGTCTTTCGGATAAAGATATGAGTAAATAATGATTTCAACACGTTTAATGTATGGCATTCTGAACAACACGCCAAGCGGGGGCGCTTTGGAAACTCAAAATCCCAAGAAATGTCACTTAACGCAAACGCCACACATATATATACAATTATACCGGGTGTGGCCTGTAATATGAGCAAAAAATTAAACTGTAGGCTGTACTCCTCATACTAACTAACATTTGTTCAGCGACTTTTAAAAATAACTTGTGGTTTGATTTTTAATACACTTTAAAGTTTATTCTAAGACGCAATGTATCGCGAATTTTGTTTTGTTTAAGGCGTGACAAGCAACGTCAATCACAATGATATGGCGTGGCGATGGCGTCCATTGAAGATAATATTTCTTTTGTATGAAAAATAGGAAGTCTAAATAATGCATAATTTTTAAAAGTTGTAGAACAAAAGTGTCACCGTTTGAGGAGTACAATCTATGTTTTAATTATTTGCTCATGTTACAGGCCACACCCGGTATAAAGTTTGTGTAACTTGTGCCTACATACATCTAGATAAAAGTATAATAAGATTAATAAGTCATTTCAAATACGAAACTAGATTTAAAGTTGGATTGTTTCGTCTAGGAAAAGCATTTTCACAAAACATTTCAAAGGCGTTTTGATTATTTATTGAAAAAGTTTTGATATTACTTCTGACTAGGTACTTAAAATAGTTTTGCCATGTTAAAACAGGGTGTAAGGGAGGAAATTAGAAAGGGACAAAAGATATGGCGCGCCGCGCGAATCTTGCGATGGAAGAAACGGCCGTCGCGCACCTTTTATCTCAATTACTCTAAAAGTACACTTCTGTTTAAGATTCTGCTTCTCCCCCTCCCCTCTCGGTTATATTTTATACTAGGGCTGGATTGAAAACGCGTCGCGGGCCGCATTCGGCCCGCGGGCCAGGGTTTGGAGGGCCCTGTTTTATACTAAGAGTAAATATACTACAGGATAACAACTGAAAATATATGTTTTTTTTCTATCAAGCCAACTTTAACCTTTTAAAGGTTTGGTTGAAATCTGCCCTTCCAAGAATAGTGTATTCTTCGTGTGATTTTTTTAATGGCATTTTCCTCTTGATTACTTATGGCTCCCCTAGGGTGGTTCACGTTTGTATGGGAAAAATTCAAACTCTAGCTAGAAGAAGCGCCACCCTCTCATTTTGTTACACTTGTTCTGTTGACTAAATATGCCAAGTTTTGTAATCTTATCTCAACTACAAGGGGGTGCTCAAACACTTTGAAATTTTTCAAAGTTGTATGAAATTAAAAAAAATCAAGTTATTATTTTTTTGAGTTTTATGTACATAATAGTTTTCACATTATTTGAAAGTGTGATTTAAAAGTTATTTGGTGAAAACCCATTTTTATTTATATTTTTAGTGATTTTTTAGGTGAAATTCTAAAAATCTTACTTTTCGAAAAATTATAAGAAATAGAATTAAAACTGTTTTTCTACTTAAAAACTTATAAATCACATGTGCAAATAATGTGAAAACAGATACTTAAATAAAAATCTGAATAATAAATACTTCTGTTTTTTGGTTTTCATACAACATACAAAATTTTCAAAGTGGTTGAGCACCCCCTTGTAGTTGAGATAAAATTACGAAACTTGGTGTATTTTATCAGCATAATAAGTGTAACAAAATAAGGGGATGGCCCGTCGGAAAAAAAAAATGTTTTTTGAACCACCCTAGGCTCCCCTACACGATGGGCCAACGCCGGCCATTCCAAGGGACGCATTTATGCGTAGCCATGCGGTAGAATTAGATAGCAATATCACTTGCTTCCTCTAACGCATAAATGCGTCCATTGGAGTGGCCGGCGTTGGCCCATCGTGTAGAGGAGCCATTACAATGGGAAAAAATTAAATATAAAAACTGAAACGTTAGCCCCCACTAAGGGCGTCAATAACACATTATAGATAGGCTCTTTTCAAAATATTATTGTGTTTGTATCGTCACGTGTAATATCATTATAAGCATCATAAGTCAAATCTCGCAAAACATGAGTGATAATAGTTCACTAACAAGTTGAGTTCTCAAAGGAGACGGTCCTCACAGTGATGCGTGTCTCTGGAGGATTCTCGACAATGGTGCCATAGACATTTATCTAGATAGACCGCTGAGAGATCGCAAAACATGAGTGATAATAGTTCACTAACAAGTTGAGTTCTCAAAGGAGACGGTCTTCACAGAGATGCGTGTCTCTGGAGCATTCTCGACAATGGTGCCATAGACATTTATCTAGATAGACCGCTGAGAGATCGCAAAATAGGAGTAATGATAGTTCACTAACAAGTTGAGTTCTCAAAGGAGACTGTCCTCACAGAGATGCGTGTCTCTGGAGGATTCTCGACAATGGTGGCATATCATCATCATCATTCTAGCCTTCAGTCGCCCACTGCTGAGCATAGGCCTCTCTTCATGTACGCCACTTATCCCGGTCCTGGGCTAGTCTCATCCATGGTGGCATATACATTTAGACCACTATTCTAGATAGATAGAGAATACCTCTCCCGATTCTCCCGTCAAAAATTGATGGTCCCTATGACAGAATATCCTACAAGTCTCATTAGGTTGGGCATATTTTTATGACAGAAATGTTACATTTCTAACTAAATTAATGTGCTAAATTTCAACAAATTATATGTACGCAAACATTATATACGTGACAATAAAAAGGAACTATCATAAGAACTATCACTCGACGCAAAGCCATTGGGTTAAGGGTGGAAATTAAATGAAAACATTATAGGTATTAGTCTTAATGTTAATCGCGGCACACGCGTCATCTAATCAGAAATATGTCTGTGAGTTTACTTGTCATGCTTCCTGCTGAAACTTGTATTGTTTGTGAACTATGAACTATGAACTACTTACTAACTTGAGTCTGAACACTTGATTGTGTGCTATGTTGTCACATAACAAAGAGGAACGTGTTTATCCTGTTTGAAAACAGTGTGAACTAAAAAATTATGGTTTCGTGTGCTGGTGTGCTGAGTGTGCTATTAGAGCATCATCACACTTCCGATTTGCAAGCGACGCGAGCGCGCAACGAATTCGCCGCGAGCAAGTAACGATCTCGCCTTTAGCGCGTAACGATCTCGCCGCTACCGAGTAACGATCGCGCCGCTAGCGCGTAACGATCTCGCCGCTACCGCGTAACGATCGCGCCGCTAGCGCGTAACGATCTCGCCGCTACCGCGTAACGATCGCGCCGCTAGCGCGTAACGATCTCGCCGCTACCGCGTAACGATCGCGCCGCTAGCGCGTAACGATCTCGCCGCTACCGCGTAACGATCGCGCCGCTAGCGCGTAACGATCTCGCCGCTACCGCGTAACGATCGCGCCGCTAGCGCGTAACGATCTCGCCGCTAGCGCGTAACGATCTCGCCGCTAGCGCGTAAAGATCTCGCCGCTAGCGGCTTTTGCCACGGGTCATGGGAGCTTGGGGTCCGCTTGGCAACTGATCCCGAGAATTGGCGTAGGCTCAAGTTTTTATGAAACAGATCATCTGACCTTCCAATCCAAAGGGTAAACTTGACCTTATTGAGATTAGTCCGATTTTTAACTGTTGTGAGACATATTAACTTTGACAAGTGAGTCTAAACCGTAAAATTATTCAATGAGATTAGTCCGGTTTCCTCCTGATGTTTTCCTTCCACCGAAAAGCGTCTAATAGTAGTAAAATATCAAATGATACTTATTTCGTACCCGCCGTTTCGAACCTGCAACCTACGGATTTAAAGTTGCACGCTCTTACCGCTAGGCCACCAGCCGGTGTATTATGGATGGCTTTATCCATCTTTATCCACGTGATAAAATAACTGTCACTTTTTGACACCGTGGGATAGAAAGTGACGGATACCGTTTTATCGCGCTGTCACGTAGACAAGAACGACCATCATATCCGTGCAGCACGTATTTAACACAGTGCACGTTTCGTATACCTACCTACCTATTCTGGTCACGAAACTTGGTAAAACCTCGAAACTTTCGCAATAAAGCGAGTTTTTATCGCAATTCTATTAATTTAAGCCATTCAATTAAGCACGACTTTGTAATGAATTTAGATATATAAGCAGTAAATATCTTGAATCCTACTAATAATTTATACAACATACTGCTGCGAACATGCTCTATAGTCCTATAGTATAATTCTACTCATGTTATAAATATAAAAGTTTGTTTTCAATACACCAGCTCGTAAAGGCTTCTTTTATTCTTCAAGAACTGATGAGAAAGTTGCATTTTATCAACAAGAGTGGCAAAGTAAAAAAAATCATAATGCAAATTTTGAGTTGTTTCCGTGTATTGGCTGGTAGTTAGAGTTGACATTTAAATGATTTGATTCTTGTATGTAGTCTTCTTCCTCGCGTTATCCCGTCATTTGGCCACGGCTGAGCCTGGGGTCCGCTTGACAACTAATCCCATGATTTGACGTAGGCACCAGTTTTTACGAAAACGACTGCCATCTGACCTTCCAACCCAGAGGGAAAACTAGACCTTATTGGGATTAGTCCGGTTTCCTCGCGATGTTTTCCTTCACCGAAAAGCGACTGGCAAATATCATATGATATTTCGTACATAAGTTCCGAAAAACTCATTGGTACGAGCCGGGGTTTGAACCCGCGACCTCCGGATTGAAAGTCGCACGCTAGCTACCGCTAGGCCACCAGCGCTTTTGATTCTTGTATGTAGTACCGGAAATTAATCCTCTCCTCAATTGCCCGGTGTACATGCTCTCCATGATAAAAAAAGTCTTACAGCATTCCCGGGGTTAACCGGTTAAACCGGGTGTTACCATGGCTACCAGTACAACTTGACACTGGGTTAACGGTTCAACCGGTTAAGCCCGGGTTAGTGGGATGGTGCTCTTAGGGATTTAAGATATTGGTTGAAAGTTATAAAGAATCTTAATAATTATTTCAACATTACAGATCGGAGCACGTAATGATAGTAACGGACTGGATCCACGAGTTGACCGTGGGCATGTTCACGGACCACCACCACTCTAAGGGGGACAACAAGCCCCCCACCCTTCTCATCAACGGCGTGGGGCGGTTTAAGGTCTTCAACGACACCGTTAAACCTTTTTATATGAAGACGGCTAGGTTTAATGTGGAACAGGTGAGAAAAATAAAATACGAGTACCTATAATAAGACAAAAAAATACGTTATAAAGCTGGCACACACACGCACACTGGCTGGACAGCTTCCTGGACAACTGGCTGGAGAAAGGACCAAATCGGGAGTCGTGGAAATTAAGGGGAGAGGCCTTTGCACAGCAGTGGGACATTCCAATAGGAAAAAAATAAAAAAATAAAGCTGGCAATACATATTACACATTAGGGTACGCTTGCTCTGTTTCGCCTGTACAGTTCTGTTCAACTGCTCAGTCGAATGCCACATACGCTACGTTTTACCAGTGCAGTTGGCAAAACCGCGCATGCATACCCTCGTGCGTGCTAGAGTTTGAGAGGCCTATTCAGATAACAAGAAAATACTATCTGAATAAGCCTTGCACGGGCACGTGTCGGCTATAACTTTTCCACTGATCAGTTCTGCACCCTCAAGCGACGTTATTGAACTCTCAACGTCCAATATAGCCGACGATAGCAGTTGGAGAAGGTAACTGGTCTACTGGCGCCTCGCTCGAAACCGCAGCCGGCCCAGACTCTGATGCACCGTAATGCGAAGCCCTCAACGAATTGTCCTCGATCGCCCCGACGATTAATTAAAAGATTCCGAGTATAAAAACTGACTTTTATTATCGGCGTTCTTCATATAAAAATGCTCCTATAACGATTAGGCGGTACAGCTTCGGATCCCTCAGGCTTTCTTCGGTTTTCTTCCTTTTTCCTTTTTTCCTTTTCGGCTGCTGCTGGATTACTGTACGATCCGAAGCGGTGCCGTCTGGCTTTTATACTAAAAATCTAGAAAGAGAGTCACCTTTGATAGGGAGATAAAATCAAATCTTAATTCGCGGTTTTTCTCGGTCTCTGATTGGCTAGTCACTTAATACGGTCATTTTCGGGTGAATTTTCATTATCTCCATATCGCTTCGCGACTCATATTATAAATACCTAATTATCTATCGACTTAAAACTATTACAAATAGTTAAACACGTTACTTAGCTACAAAAATAAACAATAACGAGCTCGGTAATCCCTTCAACTAACCTACGAGCGATAACAAAAGGCCTACGGTTCACGAACAATAGGCGTTTTATTACCCTTGTGCCCGCTCGCAGGGCTTTGTTTACTTGTTTCGCCTTACGATTCTTATCTTACTGGGTAACTAGGCTAATGATCTACAATATTTACAAACATTGTCATGATGTAACTCTAACGGATAATGACCTATTAAAGGAAACATGTTAATTTCATAGTGAAAATTGCGCTATACTGTCGCGCTAAGCCTGGATTTGATCGACCAATGGGAACGTGTCGTGCTGTCCCTTTCATTTCGCGACTTCCTTGTCATGACCCGCCCACTCTGGTTGACCAATGGCAGCGTCTACATTAATTTGCCTAGTTTATAGGGATTACTTAGGATTCCGAAAATAAGTTTAGTCATTTTTACCTATCGTACTAGGTGACCTAAAACTTAATACGAGCTTACGACTTAACTAACGAATATTACAAGTCCTTATATCTATTAACAATCTAATCGCGGTTTCCCTACCTATCTGTAATCTTTATTTCGAATACAGCCTTAATCGAATTTATTTTAAATCTAGCTTAGACTAATCCGCGCCTTGTCGTAGCGTCGCTAACAGACGTGCTAAGTCCCGTCAATGTCCCGCACCTTTAAATAGAGGCCGATCTCAGCCTTCTTGCAGCTAGGCCTTTGGCCTTGCACGTAAGGGCGTTTGGATGCTCCGGGCCTTCAGTCCTACGCAGATCTCGTATTTCATCCGTTACAGGGAATAGGGAAGGTGCCAGGGAATTATTGATGAATAATGACTAATAGAACTTCGCATTAAATGGGAAATGTGGTTCCCATTGCGTTGTATTTCTCCCTGCTGGAATAGAGCCAGAAATAAAGTGCGTATTTGCAAACAAAGTGAAACAAACTTAATAATGTTTTTGGTCTTTAGGGCTACAAGTACCGCTTCCGCGTGATCAACGCAGAGTTCCTGAACTGTCCCATCGAGATGTCGGTCGACGGTCACAACATCACCGTCATCGCTTCAGATGGCTACGACCTGGAACCTATCACTGGTGAGTTTTAATATTAGTTGATGATGACGATGGATTCCTGTTATCTCATTAGGGACATACATAGGGCTCGCAAAAGCTTCCATGTGTCGCGATCTTGAGCGGCTACTTCCACTTTCCAGCCCAGTCCAGTTGAGCCAGCCTCCTCCTCAACTGATCGCCTCCATGTAGTACAAGTATGTGTGTCCACTGTCCATGTGTTGATATTAGTTAAGTATTTACCTATTAAAGGTGGGTGTATGAGGGCCACCCCACATTAGCGTCTCCAGAGCGTCGGCGTCTTCATCTAGTCAACTCTATGGCTGCTGCTCGATGCAGCGTTGATGCAACTACGTAGCGACGCCATTTTCTATAGCGCTGACTAGACCGACTTCGACACGCTAGTGTGGGGTGGCCAGAATGCTTGCGAAAGGCTTGCCAACTGCTTGTGTGCAGTACCCGAAAAACAACACAACTTATTAATTATTATGTATATAAAAACAAGATACATATTGTTTGAGTTCTTATATCCTATTTCAGACTTCTTCAAAAGACCGTTTCAAAACTAGGTAATTGGTAACGACCGTGATGCCTATCGTACTTAGTAAAATTATTCCTGTATCTTACGTTATTTTACACTTACTTTATATTTTTAATATAACGGAGCATTTTATATGTCATCAACAATAAAACGCTCAGACAAAGCAGCTAATTTGGTTTTACGAGGAAAAGAACGTTTTACGGACAGCGAGTTCACTGGTTCGTATTAACGCTGGGTCTCTATTAGCAGGT
Organism: Cydia fagiglandana; assembly: GCF_963556715.1. Lineage (NCBI taxonomy): Eukaryota > Metazoa > Arthropoda > Insecta > Lepidoptera > Tortricidae > Cydia > Cydia fagiglandana. The sequence continues at coordinate 24,351,504 of NC_085933.1, read as the reverse complement.
TCCTAGTATAATGCTTTGAAACAGTTTCCGAATTTGCTTTTATAAAATTCAAAGAAATACTTCTCATTGAAAAATGCTTCTCATCGATTTATTTTTTAAAGTTACAAATAAATAAAATTCAAAAACATATGTATAATGATATGCACGATCCCAGGCATGCAACACAGCCACTCTTGTGCTCAGTGAGAGCGAGAGAAGAACTTGAGGGCCTACCGCAAATCACGTTCGACGTGTTGCCTCTCTGTCGCACTTGTAAATTCGTACGTAAGTGTGACAGGGAGGCCACACGTCGAACGTGGTTCGCAGTAGGCCCTCTGAACCCACGGGGTCTTAAGTAAGGCCCATTCGCACCATCCCTCTAACCCGGGGTTAAGCGGTTAAACCGTAAACCCAGTATCAAATTGTACTGGTAACCATGGTAACTCTAGGTTTAACCGGTTAATCCTGGATTAGTGCAATGGTGCAAATGGCCTCCAGGACCACAAAGTTGAATTCCTAAAATGTTTAACATTTTGGTTGAAATCCCAAAATGTTAAAACATCCCGGAGGGTAAATGGGCCTAAGTGAAGTGAGATGTCTTTGATTTAATAATCTGTGACTCCGCGCACCTGTGACCGCGAACATTGCGATGCAGTTTGGTAACTTCGTAAAAATGGCTTTTTGCTCACAAATAAAATGTTGGCGAATTTTGCGCTCTCCGAATGTAATAAGTCCCGAAAGAACGTGATGGCTGTTACTGGGAAAGGATTTGGCTTGTCGGAAATGGACTTAATTTTTGATGACATTGTTAATTACTCAGTCAGCTCTGCAAAAATATATAATAAATACTTGTTTTTTATATTTTTACCAGGTCGGTGATCAATTATTTATAGTCCGTTTTTTTAGCATTAGAAATAAAGTAAACAATCTTGATGTGTCTTTTAATTGAAAAACACATTTTATAAATAAGTTACGGCAAATATGTAACAATTATGAATCTAATACGATCATTTTTATTCTTCTGCTTTCATAATAGTTATTGATTTTTAAAAACCGTTTTTCAATTAAAAGACATGTCAAGATCGCTTACCTTCTTCCAAGTTCTTTCTAATGCTAAAAAAACGAACTATAATTTATGGTTCATTATTTTCTTTTTATTTAGTCTAAAAAATTTTTTTAAAGGAATAACATCTTCTATTTCAATATTCTGTGTCATTTAAATAACACTGTTATGGACACAGAAAACGCTTTATGCTTTGAAGGTTGTTTTTTGTAATTTATACGCTGGAACTTTCTTAGATTCGCTTAGTATGGCGGACAGTTAAACATAATTAAATTTATTACGTAATAAAGACGAATGAGAGACGAAACTGCAGGGACAGGAACCGGTTACCTTAACCGGGGTTTTTCATAGGGTTATTTTAGAAGCGGTTGTAAAAACCCCTACCATAACGGTAACCGTATGATAAGGTAACACTTTGATTCGGTAACCGTATCAGATACGGTTAACCTCTGTTACCGGTAACCGAAATAAAAACCCAGTCTATTCAGTTACCTCATTATAAGGTTTTTGACTAGTTCAAACGATTGCAATCTTTACGCCCACTTAAATTCAACTTGTTATTGAATAACCGAGGTTGGCATGGGCGATCTATGAAGCCTCCAGCACAAACAAGTTTTTTTGCCGTTCCTTTGCTTATCTTTATACCTACCCGTGTGGTGTGTTCTTATTTTAAATCTTATTATATTATAAATAAAATAATTAAAATAAATAATGTTAATAAATAAATAATTTAAATAAAATATATAAAGTAATAAAAAAAAAAAAAACATAAAATAAATAAAATAAATAAAATAAATAAAATAAATAAAATAAATAAAATAAATAAAATAAATAAAATAAATAAAATAAATAAAATAAATAAAATAAATAAAATAAATAAAATAAATAAAATAAATAAAATAAATAAAATAAATAAAATAAATAAAATAAATAAAATAAATAAAATAAATAAAATAAATAAAATAAATAAAATAAATAAAATAAATAAAATAAATAAAATAAATAAAATAAATAAAATAAATAAAATAAATAAAATAAATAAAATAAATAAAATAAATAAAATAAATAAAATAAATAAAATAAATAAAATAAATAAAATAAATAAAATAAATAAAATAAATAAAATAAATAAAATAAATAAAATAAATAAAATAAATAAAATAAATAAAATAAATAAAATAAATAAAATAAATAAAATAAATAAAATAAATAAAATAAATAAAGTAAATAAAGTAAATAACATAAATAACATAAATAAAATAAATAAAATAAGAAATAAAATAAATACAATAAATAACATATATAATATATAAAATAAATAAAATAAATACTTCCGGTCCTGTAATAATAAAATTATAGGTCGTCCGTTTAAAACGAATCCTCAGCCCGCAAGTAGCTTCCGAGCCTCGACAATAATGTACTAAAAATGTAGCAAACCAATAAGCAACGGATAATAAAGGTTACCATAACTGAATGAAAACCTGTTGAAAACCCTTAACAATGTTAGGGTTACCGTTTCAATAAGCTTACCATTACAATCAGGTAACCGTATGATAGGGTTACCGAATGATAAGGTAACCGAAACGATTGGGTTACCGAATTGATAGGATTAAGCGTAAAGAGGGGTTTTCCGGTCCTTGGACGAAAGAGACTATTAGATGTTGAAGACTGGAATTCCCGGGCAAAACCATTAATGTATTTAATTTTTTATTGATTTCTTTTTCAATATTTTGTAGTCATGTTAGAATTTAGAATTGTATATTGGTTGGCTTAAAACTGCTGCAGTACTCGTATATGTATTGTTGATAATTTTAACAAACGTTTGCGGTACTGTACCTACCTATATTTTGTAGATAATACGTTGTTTTATAGTTAAATGATTATAGTTTTAATTTTTAACAAGTGTTTGAAAGATGAGTATGAAAAATATTCCAAAAATCTAGCTCTCTCACAGCTAGCTAATCATGTGAGGACTCTATTAGACTCAACTGAAAATTATAAAAAGGTACCTACACACTATCTTATCTTAGGCCGGCCGGGTCTGAAAACCGCAGAGAGGTTGGACGGAAAGCCGAAAGTCAATGGTTTGCATATGGCAGTCTTTAATAATAATTTGTCTCTGACGACAGTGACAATGGAGTTTATTTGTAAGGATAACGATGAAAAGACGAATTATCAGGCTTTGTATTGCATAGTCGCCATCAGATATATCTGAGCGGCCAAGGTGCTCAAAAATATCTGAACATGCACTCTAACGCCTTGACAATAGAGGCCTGCCGCGTAGCCAAGATGCCAATCGCTTACGCTCCGTAGCGATCGAAACGCAACTGTCACTGTCGCGCTAATACGGAAGAGTGATAGAGAGACATAATGGTTTTCGTTGTCGAAGCGATAGCGATTGTAACCTTGGCTAGGCCGGCTGTTCTGATATCTGTCGCGAGGCAAAATTGTGAACTATGTGCTTCCGATGTAGCCCACTAGATGGCGGAACCTACTATGCACAACAAAACGTACATACGAAAACGGTAGATGGTAGCACTTGCTTTGGCAATGTACAGTCGCCATCAGATATATCGGAGCGGCCAAGGTGTTCACAATATCTGAACACGCGCTCTAACGCCTTGACAATAGAGACGTGTTCAGATATTTGTGAACACCTTGGCCGCTCCGATATATCTGATGGCGACGGTACATGTTTATGTTTCCGGCTACAAGATGGCAGACCCTCCAACGCGCACGGTCCCTATAGTTGCTCTATGCAGTTCGTTACATCATTCGAAATTTAATTGTAATAAGATTTACTTGAAGGTCGTTTTTAGGATTTAAATTTATATCTGGAACTTCTGGAAGAGCGAGCTTTGGTCGGAAAACATATTAAAACTCTAAAATGCGCGTTTTCTCAGAGATAAGACCTAGCTAGATCGACTTTTCGCCCCCGAAAACCCCCATATAGCAACATCGAAATCATTAAAGCGGTTTCCGAGATCGCCGAAATATATTTATATAAATAAATAAATAAACAAGAATGGCTCGTTTAAAGGTTATTTATATAGATTAATGTCTCATGGCATTAAGAGTTTCTCTTGTGTATTTTGCGATACAATTCATATATTAAATTAAAATTATAACCATGTTGGTTTAACTTTAATCCACATAAATTAGCTTTAAGTCTGCAACACACACGCTTCGTTACAGCGACATGGTTCCACGTTAAAAACTCGATTACCTACAATCCTCATCATTTGCGCTAACAATGTCTTTTACAATTCAAATACAAGCGCCATAGATTACCATATATAGACACAGTATTAGATATAATTATAAACGTCCCCGTCCATCCCTTAATTGCTCAAGTCACTTTTAGAATTAATTATGGTTTTCTTCCTGTTTTGTTTTTCTTTTTTATGCAAAAAAGTGTTACCACTACTACTACATTAAATATGTGTGTGACAGTGGGGTCTATCTAGATGATAGTAGTTTTATCGTCTTCTAGGCCCATTGGCAGCTAAAGAACATATTAGATGTGAAAATAAAGGCCTACAAAACTCAGAAATGCGCGATCATACGACGCATTATGTAAAAAAACACATAATAAAAAGTGCCATCATAACACAAAGTCACACTTATACCTATGCTATATTTCTCTGTTTCATCTCATAATTTATACTACACTTGCACTTATGAGCAATAAAAACGTGGGACGTTGGTTGAATCCACATACGAAATGAGCCGTTTTTATTACTCTCAATTTCTCAGTGAAACCTACACATTTTGTTGATATCTTTATTTTACGCCCATCCAGGCCATAACCGTGAACTCGAATGAATTAAGCGGCCACACGTCCTTATTTTATTAGTATGATAGCGCAGCGTCGTGCCGTCTTTTATGCTCTATCTAGTTTACGCGATCTGTGAATAGCGCACGCGATAAAATGAACGTGAAATTCTAATTTTGAATTTTCTTTTTTCACGTAGTTAAGGAATTTTATCTCAATGCACGGGTTTAATGGATTGATATGTGTGCCAATGGAAAATAGAATCTAGGCGTACAACGATACAGTTTATATTTGAGCGGCTGCAGTTACTTTGATTGTAGGAATGTAAAATGAAAATAATAATTGTCATTCATATTGAAATGGTTTTTGTAATTTTATAACACAACCGTAACAATACTATTACGTGATTTTTTGAAGGTGAATTAATGTTGAGTTAAGTTAGCGAATGGAATTTGCGAGATTTTCACAATACTTCAATACTGTAATTGAACGAGCGATGGGTACAGTCAGCAGCAGAAGTTGCTAAGCGTGCGAGGTGTTCAAAATTACCTTGACACGCTCTTATTCTCTTAACAATAAAGTCGCGTCAAGATCATTTTGAATACCTGGCACGCTTAGCGACTTCTGCTGCTGACTGTACCTACCGAAATATTTGATATTCACTTGTTTGAACACATTCAGTGCCAAGAATCTGAAGGCGCGATTCTTGAAATGAATTAGAGATTTACTATATATGAAATAGTAAAGATATGTGACGTTCCACGGCAAAAGGTACCTTATGGCGGTTGGCGTGTACGCTATTATTAACGCCGCTCCTTATTGCGGCCGCCCTAAGGTACCTTTTGCCGTGGAACGTCACATATCTTTACTATTACATATCTAGCGAATCTCTAATACATTTTCCGAATCGCGCCGCGCCGTGACTGTCGGGTACACAGTTCGTAGCGACTACGCGCTACATACGGCGAAACCGTGGCTACTGGCTACATGCTACGACCGTAACCTGTAGCACTCAGTGGCAATGAATGTGTTAAAATGGCTACGTGAGTAGGTACAGTCAGCCAAGAAAGTGGTCTACCATTGCGTACGCGTTCAAAAGTATCTGTCGCAGTTTAATTGTTCTACATAAAGATATAAAATCTGGGATACCGAACTTTGCTAGGAAAACGTATCAAAACTCAAAAATGCGCGTTTTCCCAGAGATAAGACCTAGCTAGATCGATTTTTTGCCCCCGAAAACCCCCATATAGCATTTCCTCGAATTTCATCGAAATCGTTAGAGTCATACCTATTCATATACAGGGTGGAAAGGCACGACGATCCTTTCCGCAAAAGGGGGATTGTTTAGCCAAAGCTCTATATTTTCTCCATAGAAACTATGTTAATATGGGCAACCGTTTCTAAATTATGACCTTTTAAACATCCATGCAAAAAACTACTTTGTTCTAACCCTAACAGGTGACAGGGTCAATGAACTTACTTGTAAACAATCAGTATACGACAGGAAATTGTAATAATTTGTTGCCATCCAACTATTCTTAGGTCTGCTTACAACACGGCAAGAATTGTAGCAGGATTTTCGCTTTCTTAGTGGTTCCACTTGTTCAATACTTGAATGAAGTAGTTATGTTATTCCTTAATATTAATAATACTAACCACAACATTATTTACAACGACAGTTCAAATTGTGACATTGACAACCACTCAAAAGTACGCAATCGTCTTATAAATATCTCTGGTTTCCTTGACTGATTGATAAAAAGGTTTTAGTTTCTTAACACGTTTCACAAAATTATTTTCGAATAATTGGAAACTATCTAAAATAATTAAAAATTACAAGTAGGCTGTGTTTGATGCAGCAAATGAACTTGCAAAAATGAAATACTAACAATAAATCAAGAATAAATACTTCTTAAATACCTAACTAACAAACCTTCTTGCGTGGTAGGAAATAGACAAGACGTCTGATGTTTGAAATTAAATTGTCATTGAACTTCACTTCATATTTACTTTATTTCATATTCTTCAAATAAAAATGCCGTTGTTAGATGCTCGTGGTTATTTAAATTTGTGGGGCTGTGTAAAAGATATGGTGTACCAAACGAAATGTGAAACTGCGGACGAAATGAGACATTAAAGGCTAATTGCTGCTTGTGACAATCTGCGGAGGAAAAATGACGAAGAGCATAGAGTCTGTGCGGAAAGAGAAGAGTCGTGGCAGAAACGGGAACTAACATTTTAAATTTTATATGGCAATCAAACCTTTGACACCTTGTCATGTAAAAAGTAAACAAACTTCTGTCATTGTATATTTATTAACAAAAACCGCAAGTTTTATGTATAAAATATTTTCAAAACACGATAAAACCGTACATAAAACCACAAGGAAAATTATATTTAACATTGTTCGGTTTTGTCAGCGGGAAGAAAACGGCTAAAAGCCGACTATCGACTTACAAAAAGTCGCGGAACGTGTTTCCGCTATTCGCGGGTATTGATGTTGTATTTAATATTAAATAATTACCTATTTAATAAGCCCCGTAAGTAACTTGTCTCCGGTGCATAATCGGTAAGTATATTCATTCAAAATATATTAATTTTCATAAATATGCAGGTCATTCATGGTCTTTAAAATAACTGACAAATAGTCTTGATACTTGCCATTTTATGCATATTTATATGTAATTTTTTTTTTCAGGATTGTGTAAAAGTACCTACGGTATCTCGAATAAAAGACCGCTAAGTAGGTGATATGCAAGAATTCGTAATCTACGTGCCGGATTCAAGCACATCCAGTTCAGATGAAGATAGTTCTATGAGTGTCCCTGGTTGTTCTGAAGCTAGCTCAAACATAAGTGACATTGAATATTTTAATTCAGACTTCGATTACAAAGAATAAAACTTTTTCTAATAAAATATTTCTTTATTTGTAGGTTCTGTTAGTTACGAAATTATATTTCATATTTAGCAGTGACTTTTCGGTGAAGTAAAACATCGTGAGATGAGAGAACCGGACATATCCCAATAAGGCCTACCTACTTAGGGGCCATCCATTAATTACGTCACACGTTTAGGGGGTGGAAGAGAGTCAAGAAAATGTGACATGTTGTGACATAGGGGAGGGGGGAGTCACAAACATTGTGACGTCACTTTAACTTCACCAATATTCATCAGTAACCAAAAATTAATTTATATTTTTTTAATCGCTGTACATTTAAATAATGAGGTTTTGGAAGTAGGTAGGTAATTTTCGTTCCTAATTGGTTTTGCGTTATAAAATTACTAATATTTCTTTTACAAAAAATATTTTTTTATAAAAAAAATAAAGCCGAGTTAGTATTGCCGATTTCGTTGAAAACAAAATTGCCTAAATGTGACGTCACACAAGGTGGGGAGGGATTTGCAAAATGTGACCAAGTGTGACAAGGAGGGGGGAGGGGTCAAAAAATCTAGAAATTCGTGTGACGTAATTAATGGATGATCCCTTATGCACTATTTTTATTCATATCCATATTTATTATTAATAATGTACACATACATTACAAGTCAAGTTTACAATGGGTGAAATATATCCCAGATAAAATTACAGTTCTATTGCCCAATTTCTACCCGATCTACCCGGTTTTAATAACTGTTGAACTTCACTTTTTAGTATCTGAGACATAAAAACAAGTGTGTTTTAAAAAGAAAACTAGTGCCTGCGCTAAATCAGGGGATTGAGTTGACGAGCCGACACCACCACCAGGCTCCGTTTAGTAAGCCGTGGTAAAAAACCGGAACAAAAGGGATTCAAGTATCATGACCTTTAGTGTCGTACTATAATCACGTGACCAGTGTTGTCAGCATAGCAAAAACCATAAAATAGCACTGGCGCGCCCTCAAATCCCACGACTCTTCTCTTTCCGCACAGACTCTACACTTATCGCAAGGGCAATGTGCGCGGGCTCGGGTGCGGGCTGCGGCGTACATTATAAGACACGGAGGTACATTTGAAAACCGTATGTGAAGAGAAGATAGTGTTAAATATTGGCAAAAAGTAATTATCTAAGGAAGTAATAGAATTGTTTGTAATATTTTTGCATTCATTTGATTTATTTGTCATTTATGCGTCATTCATACATCATTGCGATTCTGTCAACGATCGGAAAAAAGCGTAAAGTCCCGAGCTTTCCCGACGGAGATCCTTAACCTAGCCGTCATGTGCACATGCTATAGGGTTATCACCAGAGTTAAAAAGTAGAAAATTTGGTATTTTTATTTTTTACTCAATTAACGATTCTTACCATTACCAATCTGCTCAGTATCACTTAAACGACCTAATACTTCCGGGAAGGATCGTCGTGCCTTTCCACCCTGTATAGGGTGGCTAAAAAATAACGGCATTCCCGTTACCAGGGAGGTTTTGGGATTATACTGAGCAACTTTTACTATGAGACCAACCCAGAAATTGCAAAAAAAATATTGGCAGTTTCATACATTTTGGCTGGACCATTTTCTATGGCAGGGTAAATTTTTTTTCGCAATTTCGGGCTTGGTCCCATAGTAAAAGTTGCTCAGTATAATCCGAAACCTCCCTGGCAACAGAGATGCAATTATTTTTTAGCCATCCTATATATGGCCAATAGTAATTTTGACGCGTAGTCTGATCCGCTACTTTTCGTGCTGAATATACTTTCTAATGGCTCCTCTACACGATGGGCCAACGCTGGCCACTCCAAGGGACGCAGCCATGCGGTAGTATGAGATAGCAATATCACTCTCCCTCTAACGCATTAATGCGTCCCTTGGAGTGGCCGGCGTTGGCCCATCGTGTAGAGGAGCCATTAGGCACACAACATACATACAGTGTTCTTAAAGGTGGCCACTGACGAGCCTTCCAACAGTCCAAATTGCGTGGCTGCAATCCAAAATCGGTCCGTGAATGTCAAAAACGTACAATGTTTAATATTAGGATGCCGTCCATTTGGATGAATCCATTGTAACGGCATCCATTTGGAAGGCTCGTCAGTGGCCTGCTTGAAAACATTCGTGCTCCCAAGTAGTTTCATAAACAGGGCCGCAAACATCAGTTTCTATTTCCACGTTTCTTTTTAAACACGGGGCTTCCTTAATGAGACTTTATGTGTTGTTCCTTTATGTGGCCGGGTTTTTAACTCAAAGGTATAAAGAATGTAAAGGCGTTGTGAAAGGTATGAATTATGTTTTGTGAGGTTATTTTGTGGTTTTCGTCTAGACTTTCAAATAGGTATAATAACGATGAAGACGGATTTAAACTGTTGTGAGTTTTGCTAACATTAAACTAATAACAAACTTTAAATTAAGGAAATTATGAATATTATATTAGTGTCATTTTGTATCGGATTTTGAGTCTCCGCTTGGTGCGCTTTTCAAAATTCTATACAAAAATAGACATAACGCAAAGGCGAACGCTCGTCACGCTATCGAATAAAATTTACCCCAGGGGTACTGAGGGGCTACCGCGAAAACTGAAATTCGCAAATTGTGGGGATCTTTCCCTTTTACTCCGATGAAGGCGTAATTAGAGTGACAGAGAAAAATGCTCGCAATTTGCGAACTTCGATTTTCACGGTTATAGCCCTGGGGCCAAATTCGACATGTGCAACTGTCAGGTTTCGCATCCACGTCAAATCAACAGATGATTTTATTCCATACTAAGTGTTGATTCCATCAACGGTGGATAGTATCATTTGGTACAACCAAAACTCAACTCTAAAGTAAGGGTGGTTCGGTTTGGTTTGCTTGTCACCCTAATTGTGGATTGTTAATGTCAAATTTTGACATTGTACGTATTCGAGAACTTATGATTTTTCCGACATCAACGGGAGATCAACACGACACGTCAAACGTCGCTTGTCGAATAGGGGTCCTGATGTCTGATGTCTGTTTATTCTTCTTAACTCTTGGTTAAAAGCAAACTGTCGTTTTAAATAGTGTACTAAGTACCAAGTTTAGTACTTATTGAAATTATTGACAAATAATTTTTTTTTTTTTATTATGCATGGGTTTACTCATGGCCACAGACTAGCCGAGGCGTAGACGTGGCCTACGATGGAGCGAGCTCGCCCAGAAGGTAATAATCATCTTTCGTGCAAGAACGTTCGCTCGCGATCACTTTAGTCTCATTATGAGCTTCTGAGACATATCTATGCCTGTACAAACACATAAGTTTCACGTCTATAATATTTAACCATGGATTACCTCTGCGAGGTTCTGCATTTGGAAGTATTTACGAAGACTTGCGCTCACGTAACAGCGTAGTAGTTGCTCTTATATTAGTTGTACGCAGAGTGTGTGTTCGGTTGTATCTTAGGCTCACCCCACAATTGCATATCCCGAACGTCAGCGTCTAGTCAGCTCTATGTAGTGATCCAAAAGACTCGAGCCCTGTGAGCCTTTTTTTAGGGCTCGTCTCATCTCTTGACGCCTAAAAGACTCAAAGCCTTTTTTGTTTCATTAGTAAAATAGGCTTTTAGCCTTTTAGGCGTCGTGAAATGAAGCGAGCCCTAAAAAAAGAGCTAAGAGGGCTCGAGTCTTTTGGATCACTAGCTCTATGGCTGTGCTCGACGCAACATTGCGTTGACGCAACTGCGCAACGACGCCATTTTCCATAGCGCTCACTAGACGTTGACGCTCAAAAGACGGTAGTATGGGGTAGCTCTTACGATATTATGTGCAAGAACGGGTAGTGGTTATCCTTGGGATGAATTTTTCTTTGGGATATTTTTAAGCACACAAATTGTAAACGTGGACAGGCTGACGAGACATGTGTAGCGGGTATCCATGGGCGACGGTAGTCGCTTACCATCGGGCGATTTTATTTATTTATTGAACAATAAGCTAATTAAAGTACCTACATTATTATTACAAGACCCAATTTTGATATTTAGCTTGTGTACCTAGTAAAAACTTAGGCCTGAAACATGTCGGTTTAAGATTCTTTATTCTCACTAATGACTTTATTAGTCATTCTACATACATATTTACATAGTTAATTTAGGTCTAAAGAAACGCCATCCATCTATAGGAAGGAGATCTATGTACCCAATATCTAGGTCAGACTAATTAATTCCACCCAGCGGTCGCAAATGCCTATAGTCAGATATCATCTAACGGAAACTGATATCTAAAACTGAGGGCCTACCGCGAACCATGTTCGACGTGTTGCCTCTCTTTCGCACTTGTAAACTGGTACGTAAGTGTGAGAGCGAGGCAACACGTCGATCGTGGTTCGCGGTAGGCCCTAGAGTTGGCACTAACTTCCATAGCAACTGATATCTAAAACTGATAGTTGGCACTAACTTCCCGTAAGACGTAATACAAATACTGCGATTACTGCGAGCGGAGTTTGGTAGTCGGCTTATGTACGGAACGGTACGGGACACGACACGTGAACGATACGACAAAATATACGATACGAGACGGCGACGAAATGACACAGGAATAACGTGATAACGGACCGACTAGCGGCTCTATTCGGGAAATGAATTAGAGATTCACTAGATATGAAATAGTAAAGATAATATACAGGGTGGAAAGATAAGTAGGGCCCTGCCCTGGAAACTACCTTAAATCCTTAAGCTGGCTCATTTTACTTAAAGGAGACATTCCTTTATTTTTTAAAGAGAAACAAAACTGCATTCAAAGTATTTTTCTTATTTTCTTCAATTTGGCTTGTCTAAAAAAATCTTGCCAGCCAGCGCCAGCCGCCACAAGGTACCTTTTGCCTTGGAACGTCACATATCTTTACTATTTCATATTATCGAGTGAATCTCTAATTCATTTCCCGAATCGCGCCGTATTGCTAATTTTAAAGGTCTAGTTGATTCGTGTTTTTTTTCTCAATCTCACTGAGCGTGAGAGAGATGGATGTGCGTGACTGGGACATGTTTATGAATTTTAATTTGTTCTAAGCTTTAACAAATAAAAACAATGATTTCCCTGAAAAATAAAATGGCGCATTTATAGAAGCAATTTTCGTATTTTTAGCTTTTGGAGCATTCCACGGGCTGTCCCGTACAAACGCATTTTATTTCATGTGTTGCGATTTTTTTCTCGGCATTTAAAGCAGGCGATTATTTTTCTGGGCATATTTTTGACCATTTGTCGTAGAAACTCTTATACCTTTAAATCTTCAGAAACTTCGCGTTTGTACGGGACAACGGTAGACAATTTCATGGAATGCTCCTTTTGTACATACTCTCTGAACTTACGGCACCTCAAACATTCTATTTTGAATTGTTATTTTTGTTTGATCTCGTCCCAAAATGCTCACATTTTGACTATCCGAACTTGTCTCGGCCCTGATTAGTTTGGTTAATCGAGGTTTTTCTTTTCGGTCCCATATTGGGGATACCCTTCTCCAATTTAGGAGAGATTTAAATCATTTAAATCTTCTCGGGGAGAGGTGTATGGTAAGAGAGAGCTTCTTACGGCAGTTACGGCGCGATTCCGGAATAGTAGTTTGTGTTACAAGGGATCAAAATGATATATTTCCGTCAAGGGCGTACATTGAATCCTGAGCGTAATGAGGGATTCTAGTGTAACGCCCAAGACGAAATAATTTTGATACCGTGTGACACATACTGCTTTTCACATCAACTATGAGGAAAATAAAAAAAAACTTAGTGTTGACACAATCTGATGGTTAAACAGATTACTTAAGCTAAAAAAATAATGTGAAAAAAATTTAAAAATTGTGTGCTGGAACAGAAAAGTGTTACTTTGATCCCTCCTAGCAGGGAGGAAAAGTGCCACTTAGATCCAGCGAAATGCTATACATGGAAGTATTCTGTCCGCTCAATTATGACCCAACGCAAACTACCCCGCGATAGGCGGTACTTACAAACTGCTCGATTGGCAATCTCAGTACGACCGAGATGACAGTCCGTGACAAATGGCTAAATTGATTTATAAAAACAACGTTTTTTTGTAATTAAAAATATATTCATGTGTCGTGAAGTGGTGCAGAAGTTATTTTAGTTCATACCAAGGCCAGTGGAATCACTTTTCACTTGTAGTAAACAGATAACTTCAGTAGAATTTGGAAAAAACATGACGATTTACCGTGCTAAGCTAAAACGTAACAACTGCATACGACTTTCATAACAACATACGACTTTTTAAATTGCGAGGATAATAGGGATGGTGTTATGCTAAATGAAGTAGACTATTTTATTAACTTGTGTTTGGTTTAGGTATTTTCTATATAATTATAAATGTAGTAATAAATTCCTTCTTACAGATTTGTATTTTCCTTTTTTATTTCATGAGATGGAGCTATAAAAAAACTACCTAGTTATTTCAAATTAATAATCAAATTTGGTATTGTCATTTTACATTACTTTCCATTCAGATTCCCACAAGATGCTATTCGCAGAGAACTATGGAAAAAAGCTGTCCAATTAGAGAGACATGAAATTGAGCGGATGCCTGGCAAGATATCTAGAATATGTTCTATTCATGAGATATAACCCGTGAGATAATCATACCCGGTCTCCTATATGTAGATACATTTTTCCTATCATGCTTTCACTGAATTAATTTAACAAATACACACATTATCTGAAAATGTTGATCATTTGAATCCACCCTTTACTGTCACATTTATGTAGGTTCTCTCTCAAGCCATTTCCGTCAGTAGAAAAGAGCGGCAAACATATTAACTCACATTATAGACGGGTCTAACGCGAATTATATTCAATTACCTTGATTTACCGACGTATATCAGTTTCGTTTCGTATAATGTGAGTTAATATGTGTTCAAAACGCGAAAGTTTAAAATATTATAAGAGCGGCAAATTTAGAAAATGTAAGAGCGCGAACGGATGTGGTCCTATACAAAATTTTAATTTTGCACCTTTTTCTACTGACAAACTTGCTTGACCGGCTATATACATATAAAATATTCTGAACTGAAAGTGGGGATTTATTGTGACTCCGCCTGTTCAAATATTTTTGACCCGATTCGTGTACCCATGTAAATTTTGCAGACTGTATAGCCAGTCCTATTTCTAAGATCAAGCTCGCCATACATTTACTTTGGCGTACTTGATCTTAGAAAAACGGACGGACTATACCTGAACGTGACTTCTCACTGCCATGCAGATTGATAATAAAATATACAAAATACTTATCATAGCGGAATACATTTATACAACAATGATATATTTACTTATGTTGAGTTAGTCTGTCATGTCATAACAACATTTTAACTAGTTATATTTTAATCTGCATTAAATTATTATACGTGAATTATTTGACTGGTTCTTCACTGTATGGCATAAACCTATCCCTGTCCAAGTCATATTCTAATCAAATATGAACCGCGAACTCTAAGCGGCCAGTACGTACAGCAAGAAGGTTATTAGCGGATTAATGTCGCTGATTGGTAGTTATTGACATTATATGCATTTCATCTAAACATAGCTATGTACCATTAGTGTAATAAAGATGACTATTATTTCGTTTACCAGCTTTGATTACAGGCTCTGTAAACGCGTCGTTTTATTTGAATGTAGGCGTAATTGTGTATGTGTGCTAATTTGGCCCAAGAATTTGAACGGTAATGTTCCTAAAGGCGGTATCCTTAGTTATATATGATCGCAGCTTAGATCCCTCCTAGCAGGAAAAAAAAAGCTCTTTTCCTAATAGGTGGTGTGAAAATAAATTAGAGATGCAATAGATATAAATAGTAAACATATGTGACGTTCCACGGCAAAAGGTACCATTGCCCCGGCTGAATATTGGAGCGGCGTTAATAATAGCGTAAGCGCCAGCTGCCATAAGGTACCTTCTGCCGTGGAACGTCACATATCTTTACTTTTTCACATCTAGTGCATCTCTGATTCATTTCCCGAATCGCGACGTTAGGTTTATTTGACGTTCATATAATAAGAGATGTTCGGCTCGGTTCTGAAAATGTATTAGATCTCTACTAGACCTCAACAAGTTACGATATGGATAATTTAAAGATATTTGTAAGATAGATATGTCAAATTTGACGTTTCCGCGATTCTGGAGGTCTTCTTGAACGATTTCGACAAGATAGACATGTCAAATTTGACGTTTCCGCGATTCTGGAGGTCCTCTTGAACGATTTCGACAAGTTATGACTTAGATATCCAAGTCACATCTAGTCGATATCTAATGTAAATCTAGTTGATCTCTATATCGTTTCTAGATCTTGTGATTATCTCATTTCCCGAATACGCGTGGTTGACTTGGAAAATAAACTGCCTTAATCTTTCAAGTAAAGACTTGTCGTCAAGTGTAAAGTGGCCTCGGGGTGCCAACTAATATCAATTTAGTTTGTAGTATTCAATGTATGGTAATTCCGTTGTTCAGTCCGCCGGCGGAATTCAATTATTGAACTGTTTAAATGTGTCGGAGTAAATGTACGGTAGTGGAAAACGTGATAAAATTGGAGTTTATTTTATATGAACTGGAAAAAACTGCGAATTTTAAATACCTATACATTGAAGTATTTTACTGCAGACGCATCGTGGAGATGGACCGACGATCTGGTTAAAGGCCTGTGCACACCGGCAGCGTGTGCGTGACGTGCACGTGTGCGTGCAGCGTTGTAGTATACAGATCCTTATGAGAGACGGCACACCGCTTGCGTGACGTGTGCGTGTGCGGCTCCAACATTTTAACGCACGCACACGCGCACGTCCCGCACACGCAAGCCGGTGTGCACAGGCCTTCAAGTCGTCGGAAACCGTTGGTTGGAGGCAGCGAATGACCGTTCGCTGTGGAGATCCTTGGGGGAGGCCTTTGTCCAGCAATGGACGTCTTTCGGTTGAGATGATGATGATGACTTTACTGCATTATTTAATATATATATTGTTACAGCGACTTTGAGAAAAAGATAATTATAAATATTATAGGACAATCTTCCTATGCTATCGGCTAGGCTAGGACATAGCGCTACGACCGTATAGCTTGAGTACGAGTACCTACTTAATAATTATGCCAAGCTAAGTGCTCTAAAGAAGATGCAGAGAAGATGGCCGATGGGGTCGAAAAGTGCTCGAGTGGAGACCACGGACTGGCAAGCGCAGCGTAGGACGTCCACCCACAAGATGGACGGACGACCTTGTTAAGGCCGCCGGAAGTCGCTCGCTGGATGCGGGTCGCTTCCAACCGGTACGAATGGAGGTCCAAGGGGGAGCCCTATATTCAGCAGTGGACGTCTTATGGCTGAGATAATGATGATGAAGTGCTCTAATACCGTTCAATAATTCTCCTAAACTACTAAAGTACCAGCTTCCTTTCTTTCTTATTTAAACCGCACCAGGCGGTCCAGCCGGCCTAGCCAAGTTACAACCGCTATCGCTTCGACAACGAAACGCTTTGTGTCTCTCTATCACTCTTCCATGTTAGTGC
This sequence comes from Cydia fagiglandana, assembly GCF_963556715.1. NCBI lineage: Eukaryota > Metazoa > Arthropoda > Insecta > Lepidoptera > Tortricidae > Cydia > Cydia fagiglandana. The sequence goes on along the minus strand of NC_085933.1, from coordinate 24,334,279 downwards.
GACAGTGACAGTCGCGTTTCGATCGCTACGGAGCGTAAGCGATTGGCATTTTGGCTACGCGGCCAGGCGGTCTAGAATGACTTGCGTTCTCGCGCGGGTCCAAACTTGAAATCGCGCTGGCGGGCCGATTCGAACTTTAAGATACGTCAAATATTACGCCTAGATACGATATGGATTAGATATGTCAGTGTCAAAAGTGACGCATCTTCAAACAAAAACGTCACTTTTGACACTGACCATATCGTATCCATGTAATTAATAAACAAGTTTTGTATAAAAATCTTAAATTCGCTGATTTGTAATTCTGATAAAACCTGGCCAAGTCAAATCTAACCTACTTTAAGATCTCACATTTTTTTAAATAACAGCAATTGTTATAGGTATCCAATAAAGCAAAGAAATAGAGTTTAATACTTGTTTATAATGTTATTTTGTTCCTATAAATACATATTTGGATTTTGCATAGAACTTGGCAGTGGCACTCATTTAGATCTCCATTCTTTTTGCGGCGAGCCCCACAGCCAAGCATAATTTTTGTATTGAACTTGGCTCTCCTTTTTTACATTTATGTTTTTGGTGGGATCTATCTTACAAATATCTTTAAATTATCCATATCGTAACTTGTTGAGGTCTAGTAGAGATCTAATACATTTTCAGAATCGAGCCGATTGGTTGCCCGAATTGCGCTGCAAAAGAGAACTAGTTGATATCCAAACTATAACGTATCTAGAATGGATCTAGTATGTGTCGTCTCTTGTGAATATCTTGAAGTTCGAATACGGCAGTAAGCCTTTTGTTTAGGCAGTGTGACCCATTGTGTCGGAAAAACAACAGGAATAGTACATTTTCGCAATATTTAAGTGTCCCCTGCAAACTCGGTTCTCCATACAAACGTTACGCTCTCATTTTAAACGACTAGATATTGCACTCAAACTTTGTACTTACAATAGGATAAGGTATATTTAATTTAGTCCAGTAGGTACCTAATTAGTTAAAAAACCACCATAATAAAAAAAAATCAGCGAATTTAAGGTTTTTATACAAAACTTGTTTATTAATTACATGGATACGATATGGTCAGTGTCAAAAGTGACGTTTTTGTTTGAAGATGCGTCACTTTTGACACTGACATATCTAATCCATATCGTATCTAGGCGTAATATTTGACGTATCTTAAAGTTCGAATCGGCCCGCCAGCGCGATTTCAAGTTTGGACCCGCGCGAGAACGCAAGTCATTCTAGACCGCCTGGCCGCGTAGCCAAAATGCCAATCGCTTACGCTCCGTAGCGATCGAAACGCGACTGTCACTGTCGCACTAACATGGAAGAGTGATAGAGAGACACAAAGCGTTTCGTTGTCGAAGCGATAGCGGTTGTAACTTGGCTAGGCCGGCTGGACCGCCTGGTGCGGTTTAAATAAGAAAGAAAGGAAGCTGGTACTTTAGTAGTTTAGGAGAATTATTGAACGGTATTAGAGCACTTTATCATCATTATCTCAGCCATAAGACGTCCACTGCTGAATATAGGGCTCCCCCTTGGACCTCCATTCGTACCGGTTGGAAGCGGCCCGCATCCAGCGTCTTCCGGCGGCCTTAACAAGGTCGTCCGTCCATCTTGTGGGTGGACGTCCTACGCTGCGCTTGTTAGTGCGTGGTCTCCACTCGAGCACTTTTCCACCCCATCGGCCATCTTCTCTGCATCTTCTTTAGAGCACTTAGCTTGGCATAATTATTAAGTAGGTACTCGTACTCGAGCTATTACGGTCGTAGCGCTATGTCCTAGCCTAGCCGATAGCATAGGAAGATTGTCCTATAATATTTGTAATTATCTTTTTCTCAAAGTCGCTGTAGCAATATATATATTAAATAAAGCAGTAAAATCATCATCATCATCTCAACCGAAAGACGTCCACTGCTGGACAAAGGCCTCCCCCAAGGATCTCCACAGCGAACGGTCATTCGCTGCCTCCAACCAACGGTTTCCGACGACTTGAAGGCCTGTGCACACCGGCTTGCGTGTGCGGGACGTGCGCGTGTGCGTGCGTTAAAATGTTGGAGCCGCACACGCACACGTCACGCAAGCGGTGTGCCGTCTCTCATAAGGATCTGTATACTACAACGCTGCACGCACAGGTGCACGTCACGCACACGCAGCCGGTGTGCACAGGCCTTTGACCAGACCGTCGGTCCATCTCCACGATGCGTCTGCAGTAAAATACTTCAATGTATAGGTATTTAAAATTCGCAGTTTTTTCCAATTCGTATAAAATAAACTCCAATTTTATCACGTTTTCCACTACCGTACATTAAACTCCGACACATTTAAACAGTTCAATAATTGAATTCCGCCGGCGGACTGAACAACGGAATTACCATACATTGAATACTACAAACTAAATTGATATTAGTTCGCGCCCCGAGGCCGCTTTACACTTGACGACAAGTCTTTACTTGAAAGATTAAGGCAGTTTATTTTCCAAGTCAACCACGCGTATTCGGGAAATGAGATAATCACAAGATCTAGAAACGATATAGAGATCAACTAGATTTACATTAGATATCGACTATTAGATGTGACTTGGATATCTAAGTCATATCTTGTCGAAATCGTTCAAGAGGACCTCCAGAATCGCGGAAACGTCAAATTTGACATATCTCATCATCATCATCATCTCAGCCATAAGACGTCCACTGCTGAACATAGGCCTCCCCCTTGGACCTCCATTCGTACCGGTTGGAAGCCACCCGCATCCAGCGTCTTCCGGCGGCTTTAACAAGGTCGTCCGTCCATCTTGTGGGTGGACGTCCTACGCTGCGTTTGCTAGTCCGTGGTCTCCACTCGAGCACTTTTCGACCCCATCGGCCATCTTCTCTGCGCGCAATGTGGCCTGCCCATTGCCACTTCAGCTTGCTAATCCGGTGAGCTATGTCGGTGACTTTAGTTCGTCTACGGATCTCCTCATTTCTGATTCGATCACGCAGAGAAACTCCGAGCATAGCCCTCTCCATAGCTCGTTGAGCGACTTTGAATTTTGAGATGAGGCCGATAGTGAAAGACCACATTTCGGAGCCGTAAGTCATCGCTGGTAACACACATTGATTAAAGACTTTCGTCTTGAGGCACTGAGGTATGTCGGACGAAAAGACATTACGTAGTTTCCCGAACGCTGCCCAACCGAGTTGGATTCGGCGGTTGACCTCCTTCTCGAAGTTGGACCTACCTAATTGGACTGCTTGTCCTAGGTAGATGTACATGTGACATATCTATCTTACAAATATCTTTAAATTATCCATATCGTAACTTGTTGAGGTCTAGTAGAGATCTAATACATTCTCAGAATCGAGCCGAACATCTCTTATTATATGAACGTCAAATAAACCTAACGGCGCGATTCGGGAAATGAATCAGAGATGCACTAGATGTAAAAAGTAAAGAAATGTGACGTTCCACGGCAAAAGGTACCTTATGGCAGCTGGCGCTTACGCTATTATTAACGCCGCTCCAATATTCAGCCGGGGCAATGGTCCTTTTGCCGTTTAACGTCACATATGTTTACTATTTATATCTAGTGCATCTCTACCACCACCTATTCGGAAAAGAGCTTTTTTTTTCCTGATAGGAGGGATCAAAGTGGCACTTTTCTTCCCTGCTAGGAGGGATCAAAGTAACACTTTTCTGTTCCAGCACACAATTTTTAAATTTTTTTGCACATTATTTTTTTAGCTTAAGTAATCTGTTTAACCATCAGATTGTGTCAACACTAAGTTTTTTTTTATTTTCCTCATAGTTGATGTGAAAAGCAGTATGTGTCACACGGTATCAAAATTATTTCGTCTTGGGCGTTAACACTTGAATCCCTCATTACGCTCAGGATTCAATGTACGCCCTTGACGAAAATATATCATTTTGATCCCTTGTAACACAAACTACTATTCCGGAATCGCGCCGTAACTGCCGTAACAAGCTCTCTCTTACCATACACCTCTCCTCGAGAAGATTTAAATGATTTAAATCTCTCCTAAATTGGAGAAGGGTATCCCATCAAAAACATAAATGTAAAAAAGGAGAGCCAAGTTCAATACAAAAATTATGCTTGGCTGTGGGGTTCGCCGCAAAAAGAATGGAGATCTAAATGAGTACCAAGTTCTATGCAAAATCCAAATATGTATTTATAGGAACAAAATAACATTATAAACAAGTATTAAACTTTATTTCTTTGCTTTATTGGATACCTATAACAATTGCTGTTATTTTAAAAAAATGCGAGATCTTAAAGCAGGTTAGATTTGACTTGGCCAGTTTTCATTACATCAGTCATTTTATAAAGTTATTCAACATATATATTTTGTAATTCTGATAAAAACTGGCCAAGCCAAATCTAACCTACTTTAAGATCTCACATTTTTTTTAAATAACAGCAATTGTTATAGGTATCCAATAAAGCAAAGAAATAGAGTTTAATACTTGTTTATAATGTTATTTTGTTCCTATAAATACATATTTGGATTTTGCATAGAACTTGGTACTCATTTAGATCTCCATTCTTTTTGCGGCGAACCCCACAGCCAAGCATAATTTTTGTATTGAACTTGGCTCTCCTTTTTTACATTTATGTTTTTGATGGGATGGTTTTTACTTCTGTTCTTTGTATAATTATGTGGTACCGCGCGCCGCCGACGACACACCGTTGGCCGGTTGTTTAGAGCGTATTACAAGTTTTTTGTATGGGGACACCACTTATTTTTTGACTAAACTTTATTTTAATATAGCAAATATAATAATACATATATTGGGGTAGTTTCAAATATCTGCTTGTAACGGTTCCAACGCTACAATAAAAAAATATTTTTTTGTATGGGGACTCCCCCTATTCTTTAACTTTTTTTTATTTTTAGATTTTTTCCTACGCTTACACACAATAACCGAGCTGGATTCCAAATTTCATCCTTCTAGGTCATCTGGAAGTAGGTTAGGTTTAGGTACTTATATGTCAGTCCCAATAAAAAATGTTTTTTTTGTATGGGGACCCCCCCCCCCTATTTTTAAACTTTATTTTATTTTTAGATTTTTTCCTACGGTTACACACAATAACCGAGCTGGATTCCAAATTTCATCCTTCTAGGTCGTCTGGAAGTAGGTTAGGTTTAGGTACTTATATGTCAGTCCCAATAAAAAGTGTTTTTTTTGTATGGGGACCCCCCCTATTTTTTAACTTTATTTTATTTTTAGATTTTTTCCTACGGTTACACACAATAACCAAGCTGGATTCCAAATTTCATCCTTCTAGGTCATCTGGAAGTAGGTTAGGTTTAGGTACTATAAGTCATAAGTCAGTCTTAAAATTTACGACTTTTTGACCTTCATACCTTTATAACCGTTTGAGCTAGCTTCATGAAATTTGGGCTTCTAGATATCCTTATGGATATAATTAAACACACGTAGTTTTATGTGTTTACGTCAAAGATGTTTTGAGTTATAGAAGGGTCAAAAGTGGCACCAAGTGGTTCGTGTAATATTACACTCGGCGCTGGCTAGGCAGTTCCTTTGCTTGAACTTGGCTTGACACGCTGCCGCGTGTCTAGATATGTCAAATTTGACGTTTCCGCGATTCTGGAAGCCCTCTTGAACGATTTCGACAAGTTACGACTTCTATCTAATGTAAGATATCTAATGTAAATCTAGTTGATCTCTATATGGTTTCTAGATCTTGTGATTATCTCATTTCCCGAATACGCGTGAATGTCACTTTTACGTTAGATAGAGTAAGATATCTATTAGATGTGAATTGGATCTCTAAGTCATATCCTGTGGAAATCGTTCAAGAGTATCTCCAGAATCGCGCAAATGTCAAATTTGACGGGTTAGATCTTAAACATATCATTATCGTATCTTGCTGATGTCTAAAAGGTATCTAATAGATATCTATTTCAAAATCCGAATCAGGCCCTTAGGTACGTGCTGACAGCAAACATACGCTAATATTCTACACAAATATTGACTACCTATTTGTTTTTCGAGGCAACAATATCAAATAGGTATGGATGATTGTATGTCGCTTCGGCCATTTCTATTATTTAAGGTAACATGCCCGATGTGGGAATAGAAAAACCGTAGGTAAATAAATAACAATATCTAGGAGACCGAGCTTTGCTCGGAATATATATAAAAACTCAACGAGCGTGCGTTTTCCCAGAGATAAGACCTAGCTAGATCGATTTTTCGCCCCCGAAAACCCCCATATAGCAAATTTCAGCGAAATCGTTAGTGCCGTTTCCGAGATCCCCGAAATATTATACTTATATAATTATATCCTCTAGCCGCCCATGCGTCAAACCTTGCCAAGCAAAATGAAATTTTATTTTGTCAACACAAAGTTCAATTTAGAATGGAACAGGAGACCTTTTTATAGGTCTCTGGGCGGCTAGAGGTTAAATCCATACAAAAATTGCTTGTTTAAAGGCACAAGATTAATCAGTCAAGATATTCATGTTTTGGTTTAAATGAAACATTAAATGAAATATTTAAGTACCTACGTAAAAATCTACTGTAAAATAAACGATACTATCTTAAGGTTACCCATACGTACGAGCCGAAAAAGGCACCCTTCCGAAACCAAAATATGCGTATCAGGTAACAAAGTCTGTACCAAAACCAATTAAATAATAAATACCTACTTAATTTTTCAACCTAAGCAACAAAGACTAACGGCTCGATTCGGGAAATGAATTAGATTTATTTATTTATTCGTATGGCATTTACAGAGTCGCTAATTATCAATTACAATATTTACAATACGATATCTAAATTCTTCACCCATTGGGCAGCCTTTGGCTGCTGTACCTGTCTGAATAGACCTCACAGCACGTAAACCGAGTCGATTCACTGGAATGCAATGAATTAGATACTCAATAGATATAAAATAGTAACGATATGTGACGTTCCACTGAAAAAAGGACCTTATAGCGGCTGGCGCTGCGATTCGGGAAATGAATTAGAGATTCACTAGATATGAAATAGTGAAGATATGTGACGTTCCACGGAAAAAGGTGCCTCATGGCGGCTGGCGCTTACGTCGCATAGCGCCGCAGTAATATTGGAGCGGCGTTAATTATAACGCAAGTGCCAACCGCCATAAGGTACCTTTACCCGTGAGACGTCACATGTATTTACTATATCGTATCTAGTTAATCTCTAATTCACTTCCCGGATCGCGCCGTAAGGCTGATTTAGACGGCGCGCGAAATCGCATGCGATTTTAGTTACATTGCGGACTGTTGCTTATGTCCAATTCAACCGACCGATCAACAACCGTAATGTATGTATGTATGCATGCGAGTTCTCGCGTCGTCTAAATGAGCCCTTAAGCATCTATTTAATATAAACTCCCTTGTATAAAGCAGTCAAAGAAACGTTTTCCCTCTTATTGCTCTAACGGCCGCTTCCGAAACGTCAACGACTGTAACAAACAGGAACGCCTCACTTCCCACTTACTTCAATTTAGCGAATGCTTACCGAATTTAGCGTTTTAAAAGAGACCAGGAAATAATAAAGATCGTCAATTGCTATAGACAGTTGAGTTAAATAACTCATATCGCCCGTTCTTTTACATACATAACCTACATAAAATTGTCTACAAAAAAGATTTAATACACTTTCTGCAAGGACCCATATTTATAAAAGCTATACTATTGCAAAATACGTTTAATACACGAGTTATTTCCCCCATTTTTCCTTCATTTGGCGGCTTATAAGTAACCTTTACAGATTTTTATACATACATACATACATATAATCACGCCTATTTCCCGGAGGGGTAGGCAGAGACCACGGATTTCCACTTGCTACGATCCTGACATACCTCTTTCGCTTCCTTCACATTCATAACATTCCTCATACACGCTCGCCGGTTTAGGGTGCTCTTGACCTGGCCTTTCTTCAGGATTTCCCTGATCTGATAAGTACATATTACCAAAACAATGAAAACCAAATTATGAAATTTACCTACTATTTTTAAATAAGGTTTTTTTATACTGACTTATTTATTCACTAGAACATACCTATAGTGTAATTTTTTTAAATCTATTTTATTATACGTAGGGACTTAATCTATTTTTTGTTTCTGGCAGCATGTCGACGCTCTGTTTTAATCTATAGTTTTAAATGAGCAATTCTTGTATATTTATTTATAAGAATAAATTTCTAAGAAATTTCTAAGAAACGGCTCTAACGATTTCGATGAAATTTGCTATAATAATATGGGGGTTTCCGGGGGCGAAAAATCGATCTAGCTACAGTTGCCTCCAGAATCTCGCGAACTAAATTGACAGGTCAATGTGCACAAATGATACCACAGTTTGGCCAGTGCTGTTCATATCGATATTTTCAAAAAGTTTGAATTAGAGAATATCGCGATAATTCACCGCTAGTGGTGCGACTGTTGCGCGGTCGGTTAAAATGTATGTTTAAGTTATTTTACAAATGTTACTTGGTATTTCGAAAATTGTGCAATTTTATACAAGGATATTGTAATTGTAATGTACTTAAACATATTGTAATTAAATAAATATTTTATTTTGTTTTATTTGTTACGAAAACTTACAGTTAGAGTAACAAGTTAGGTGATAACATAGAAACAGTGATTTTGGCTCAAAATACCTACAAAGAAAAAGCCGGTCCAAACGGGGAAATTTTTCGTATAATGTGATTAATTTCTCATTTAATTTGTGTCATCTACCGGCCACATGTAAAAAATTAAATCACCAATTTTACATTTATGGCGACAACCGAGCTCTTGAAATATACAACTTGCCCCCAAACCTGCATACTAACATTGAAATTTGTCAGTTTCGCATCGGCACCTCCTGATTTGATCGGTAACGTTACAATCTTACAATCCAATCAACCCTTTTCTCGTCACATTCATATAAATCGCAATCGTTTCTGACCCCTTTATAATTATGACATGGGTAGTAAGTGCAATCACTTACTTACCTACTTATCGATATCATTTTATCGACATATACCCGTGACTATTTTTTCTTTGCTATTCCTGGTATCATTTTATTTGTCAAACTCATGTCATTTTAGTTCGCGAGTTTCTGGAGGCGACCTTAGGTCTTCTGGGAAAACGCGCATTGTTGAGTTTTTATACGTTTTCCGAGCAAAGCTCGGTCTCACAGATATTACTAGCTAAATGAGCTTTTCAGTCTTTACAATTTATGCGTCTCTGGTTTTCCCGAGCCGGATCCCCGCTTTGATCCTTCCTGGACATTTGAATATGTAAATGCCGAAAATGGGATGAGCCGGAGCATCGCTGAAAGAAACGGGGGTTTAAAGGCTTCTCTTCACGTTGGGCCAACGCCAACGAGGGACGCAGCCATGCGGTAGAATGAGATAGCAATATCACTTGCTCCCTCTAACGCATAAATGCGTCCCTCGTTGGCGTTGGCGTTGGCCCAACGTGAAGAGGAGCCTTAACATGCGGGTGAAGCGTTTTCATTTAGTTAATACGTTTGTACGATTTGGATTTTTAACGTGGCCAGGCGTGGCTCACTCCGCGATTTCGTCGCTTTGCTACAGTTAGCTAAAAGTACATCCGTTCCACCCCAATTTTGAGGAAAGCCATAAGCCGCGCGTGGCGCTGTCGCCACCTAGCGGCCATATTTGTGCTGATCGTAACAGACGCGTTTTGTTAGAGAGTGAGTCTTCTGTACCTAGTACTATTATTTATTCTGTGACGTGGGTTAGTTACTGATCTGGGGGCACGGCAGTGCCCCCGCCAAGTCGAGCAAAACAAACACGCACGGCCGTACCATCCTTTTCCCGAAGCGATTCAGGCGATTTTCGACGTCCTGTATTAAGTTTACACAACGGCTTACTAGCTGGTTCGAATCCCGGTGAGAGCATTTGTGTGTTTATCAATTAAATTCCAAATTAGTGTCAAATAGATACTTTGTAACATCCGTGTGAGCCATATGAGACTATTAAAGTGGGATGTCGTTAAGCAGAGGTCAAAGCGTCTTACAAAATGTATGTCACATTGTATGAAGACTAACAGGTTGTAATTAAAACTTTTAGTGACTCTAAGTGATGCTATTTTGATAGGTTACCTGACTTTACAAAACCTTTTAAGTATGGTAAAATGGGTTGGGTGAAATTTGACTTTCAAACCTCGATACAATTTTATTTTTACATGTGAAAACTGACCCTGCCTCGTGTCTCGTATTTGGGGTGAGAGGGTTTTTCATACAAAGATGATTTTGGAAGATTGTTGGATCGATTTTTTTTTATTATGCGTATACTATAGCCCCATTTTACATTGGAATACATTATTTTTGTAGCAGTAACCTTAAAAGCCCTGCTCACCCCCCTCTCAAACCTTCTCTCCCCATTCATAACCCAACTCTCCCCGCGAAACCTACTCACCCCGTTTTACGGTATACATTCTTATTTTCGTCGATATATTGTGGTTAAAACCATGGTTAGTGTTCTAGATTATATTATAATAAAACTGATATGTACTTAGTCCAACGCTTTCACCCAATAACCCAGTTCATTTTAGATCCCATCAACTCTCAATAATAGTTCTTACACTGCGTGCTTTCCATGACACGGGCAAGGGCAGCATCCGCTCGGTGTACCCCTTACTTCATTAAAGTGTCAAAAGGGCCTCTACCTGTTGGCTTCGGCTCCGCGCTCGCCTCCCAAAGGTCCGGAATACCATTGTTCCGTGACGGGAAAGACATACTAATATTGATATACTTAACAGTGTTCTTTAGTGTTACTTATTGCATCTTCATATTTCGTATTTCTCGAATACGATTGGTCGGAACGCTTTCTCGCTCTCTGTTATGTTTTATTCTGCAAGCGGCTCAGGCTTTTATGACTACCTTTAGTAATCAAATAGACGCAATCACCCCATAGTTGCAACTACCCCGGTTGACATTACCTAACATTGATCCTGGATATTTCGTGATATCAGAGTTTTAACATGCGACGCTTGGCTTCGAGGTTTTCTTTTAATTAATACATTTGTATTCTGGCGGGGTGGGATTGAATTTTTAACGTGTCGGAGTCAATGTGATTTCAAACACGTAGGAGTTACGTCAGTAACGAAATATGTGGCGATCCATGCCTAAAGGATCCTCATGCTCCATGTGCATAAGGTCCCTTCTCTATGGAAAGCCACATATAGGGCCCGATTCGGATTTTGAAATAGACATCTATTAGATATCTTTTAGACATCACCAAGATACGATAACGATATATTTAAGATCTAACCTGTCAAATTTGGCATTTGCGCGATTCTGGAGATACTCTTAAACGATTTCATCAGGATATGACTTAGAGATCCAAGTCACATCTAATAGATATCTTACGCTATCTAACGTAAAAGTGACATTGGTTGCCCGAATTGCGCTGCAAAAGAGAACTAGTTGATATCTAAACTATAACGTATCTAGAATGGATCTAGTACGTGTCGTCTCTTGTGAATATCTTGAAGTTCGAATAGGTACGGCAGATAGTTAGCGGCGCTGAAAAATATTATAGTCCACTTTAAGGTTGTATTGTATGACTTGTATGGAGGACATCGTTTAGGTACAAACAGCAACAATCTAAACTATCCATCGGTGGACCTAATGCCTTTTGTAATAAGGTTTATGGACAGTTAACAGTGTGGGCGATGGTACTTACTTTATCTGGTTGTTCTAGTCCAGCGGTTTTGTGATGGACGTGGTTGTCGCATGATAATAGGTACCAAAAACCGGGCAAGTGCGAGTCGGACTCGCGCACGAAGGGTTCCGTACCATAATGCAATGAAAAGGCAAAAAAAAACGGTCACCCATCCAAGTACTGACCCCGCCCGACGTTGCTTAACTGCGGTCAAAATTCACGTTTGTTGTATGGAGCCCCACTTAAACTTTCATTTTATTCTGTTTTTAGCATTTGTTGTTATAGCTCTGTGAAAATTTCAACTGTCTTGCTATCACGGTCTGTGAGATACATCCTGGTGACAGACGGACGGACGGACGGACGGACGGACAGCAGAGTCTTAGTAATAGGGTCCCGTTTTACCCTTTGGGTACGGAACCCTAAAAATGGCAATAGTTGACAAAGCGTCTTTTTAACCGACTTCAAAATTCCTTCTGTTTTTAGCATTTGTTGTTATAGCTCTGTGAAAATTTCAACTGTCTTGCTATCACGGTCTGTGAGATACATCCTGGTGACAGACGGACGGACGGACGGACGGACGGACAGCAGAGTCTTAGTAATAGGGTCCCGTTTTACCCTTTGGGTACGGAACCCTAAAAATGGCAATAGTTGACAAAGCGTCTTTTTAACCGACTTCAAAATTCCAAGTGGAGGATGTTCTCAATTCGATTGTGGGTTCCTTTTTAGGGTTTAGGGTTCCGTACCGAAAGGGTAAAGAAGGGACCCTATTACTACGACTCCGCTGTCCGTCTGTCTGTCACCAGGTTGTATCTAATGAACCGTGATAGCTAGACAGTGGAATTTTTCTCAGATGATGTATTTCTGTTATACATAATATATAATAAATATTTAAGTGGGGCTCTCATGCAGCAAACGTGATTTATTTGCGGTTTTTTTGCGTAACTGTACGGAACCCTTCGTCCGCGAGTCCGACTCACACTTGGCGCGTTTTTTAATGTTTGTTAGGTACCTTAGAAACTCATCACTTCTCAACTTAGGGCGATTGTGCACTACAATGAATTTTACTGTCCGGCAGTCCGAGTTTTTATGTATATAGTAGCTTGTGCACTAGACGTAATTTTACCGTCCGACATTTTACTTTTTCCCATTCCGGACAGTTTTTTCCGGTCCGAGAAGACAGCTATGAAAAACGTGTTTATGCTTGTGCACTGCGTTTGGAATTATTATTCATGACTTGGCCGGGCGGGGGCGGGCTAGGGGTTTTAGTAAAAAGACGGACAAGTGCACAAGCCAATTATCCGTTTTTTCCATGCCACTGCACCGCATCTGCGAGTAAAAAGAATGACAAGTGCACAAGTCAATCATCCGTTTTTTTCATGTCATATCGGACCATGAAAACTCGGACTGCCGGACAGTAAAATTCATTGTAGTGCTCAATCGCCCTCACAGATTAATCTAATTTTTTTTAATCTAGTTCTACTTACATAGTAAAAAGTGATATTTGATGGAGTTGAATGAAGACCTAAACGACTTTTATTACACCTCCGTTAACGTGTGTCCCGGTATTTTTGGCCACTTTGGCCGTCCCTGTCTATTTGATTCTGACTGTACAATTCAATGTCTTAACGACGGCAATTAGAAGTTGTCAGCATTGTTTGAAAGATCAAGGCCCCGCTAACTAACTGGGTATTCAAGTTTCTGCTAAAGGTTAAAGTTTTAACACGCTTCCTTGCTACGGGGGAATGAATAGGCCGGTTCGTTTAATATACCGGGTGTGGCCTATAATATGAGCAAAAAATTCAACCGTAGGCTGTACTCCTCATACTGACCAACATTTGTTCAGCGACTTTTAAAAATAACTTGTAGTTTGCATTTTAATACACTTTAAATTTTATTCTAAGACGCAATGTATTGCGAATTTTGTTATGTTTAAGGCGTGACAAGCAACGTCAATCACAATGATAATGTGTGAATGAGTGATGAATGATGTGTGAATGGTGTGGCGATGGCGTCCATTGATGATAATATTTATTTTGTATGAAAACTAGGGAGTCTAAATACTTCATAATTTTTAAAAGTTGTTGAACAAAAGTGTCACCGTTTGAGTAGTACAATCTGTGTTTTAATTATTTGCTCGTGTTACAGGCCACACCCGGTATTTAATTGTTTTACAGCAGTCAGGGAAGTTCAAGAACTAGTAGCTCTGTGAGTTGTATACTTCGCGAGTCTCTCTCTGCATAATAGTCAAAAAAGCAAAGGTGACAATCGCTGTCGCTTCGGCAACAAAACGCTTTGTGTCTGTCTATCACTCTTTCATATTAGTGCGACAGTGACAGGTGCGTTTCGATATCTACAAAGCGGCATGTTGGCTACGCGGCCTGCTTACAAAATTTCACGAGTATCTGTAGGAAAATGCAACATTTCAGGTACGATAACATTTTTGCCCAAGTTGAAAGAGAGACTCTTCGCTCGCGCTTTGCGCTCGTTTGATGAGAAATAAACATAATCAGGACCCCTATTCGACAAGCGACGTTTGACGTATCGTGTTGATCTCCCGTTGATGTGGGAAAAATCATAAGTTCTCGAATACGTACAATGTCACAATTTGACATTAACAATCCACAGTTAGGGTGACAAGCAAACCAAACCGAACCACCCTTAGTTTAGAGATGAGTTTTGGTTGTACCAAATGATATTATCCACCGTTGATGGAATCAACACTCAGTATGCAATAAAATCAACTGTTGATTTGACGTGGATGCGAAATCTGACAGTTGTACATGTCGAATTTGGCCCCAGACATTTTACAGTGCTATCATATCATTTCATTTTTACATGGCAAAATTGTTTATAGCGAAATCTGATGCTCCGCGCCAATTAACTATCGTACACGACCGAAATTTAACTCCTGTACCCGCAGTAGGTACAATACTATTAATTATCTAAATATATACTAGGTATTAACACTTTGACAATAGAGGCGTGTTAGATAACTGCTGTATAGGGGTACGCTTTATAGCATTGTACCTATTGAAGAAACTTCATAGTATCTTATTACTTACTTACTCTGGCGCAGCGACCCAAAGTGTGTCTTGGCTTCCAACACGACTGCTCGCCACTGATCCCGGTCCTGTGCCGTTTCTCGCCAGTTCTCAACCCGGAGCTCGCGTAGATCAGCGTCCACCACATCCGCCCATCGATACCTAGGTCGACCGACCGGGCGGCGTCCTATCGGTTTTCCTTCAAACATTATTACCTTAAAATATTTTACTTTTAAAGTTCCATAAGCTATTTGCGAACATACTCCAGAAAGCCATATGAGAGGCCTCGCATAGCCCGTCTGTCCGAAACTGGAACTTAGTTTGCCTGGTTAAAATACCCGTGGCCTCAGCTGCAACACACACGTACCTACAGCTGTACCGTTGTGCGATCGAGCGTTTGCAAATTGAGATGACTCATAAGATGCAACAAAAAATAACCTACAGAAGTTCTTAGGAAAACGATGTAACTCCATAGTTACATCATGTTGCCACAATAATTTCCTAGTTGCAGCGTTTTGCCCATAAGATTTTAACTCATAAAGTGATTCATTGAAAAAAGAAAACATAGTAAGTGTAATTTTTAAAATGGATACGTAATTAAAAAGAAAAAATAGGTAGTTCAATTTTTTTTATTTTCAAGTTTGATAAACGGTATTACTTTCATTTTTTCAGTCTCTTGCCGCGTTTTGGCGTATTCTATGCTTAAGAGCATAGATTTAACAATATTATAATGCAAGCTGAACGCTGCATATAGCATTTACAGCGTTCTGCTTTACTCTTATGTTATGATGTATTAACACGACACAGAAATAAACACGCGTTAACTCTTGTTACAATGTTTTGGTATGCTTAGCCTATAGTTGCCGCGTTTTGGCAATTTTCTACAGACTTAATTAAAAGAGATATCAAAAATCTGAAAAAAGGGGATGATGAAGAACATAAAAGGAATCATTTGATCCAAGGCAACTTAAAACGCTGTAACTTGAGTTGCAGCGTTTTACCATTTAACGTCAGTGAGGTCTAACTGTAATTATAAATAACATTCTAAAACCCAAAAACGTTATCTGCCTCTATAGCTCTTGAATGTACGAGCGATATAAAGGCAGATTAAGAAATAATATGTTTCGTTTTTCGCGGAAGGGCCTCTTCGATAGTTCGATTATACAAGCTTCGATGGCGACCTTTGTTGCCGAGTTATGGATATTCATGTATGTATAATGATCCCACCACGAACTGAACTGAAACCAGTCTTTAGGTATTTTGTGATATCCATGTATGTATAATTATGTATGAACACCGCTTCTGGGTCATAATCTCAAGAAAAATCTTAATAGCGTGATTTAGGATACTCTCTACAAGGAACAACGACACCTACAGTATGATTCATAAACTAACCGCGGGCCGTGACGAAACGCGGCTCCGTACACATGTCAGTCTCCTTAAACCTCTGCAAGTGAAACTCAATATACTCCAACTGAAGGTATTCCACCGCCGTGTTCGAGAGGTTTTGTTGCCGAGTTTGAACACACTGGCAACTTATGGGTCATAATCTCAAGAAAAAAATTAATAGCGTGATTTAGGATAGTCTTTACAAGGAACAACGCCACCTACAGTATGATTCGTAAACTAACCGCGGGCCGTGACGAAACGCGGCTCCGTACACATGTCAGTCTCCTTAAACCTCTGCAAGTGAAACTCAATATACTCCAACTGAAGGTATTCCACCGACGTGTTCGAGAGGTTTTGTTGCTGAATTTAAACACTGGCAACTTCTGAATGGAACTGTTTAAGCTATTCTTATTGTTTGAAAACGTTTATACATACATAGAACTTGATCTATTTATTTAAATGGTCCGACCTACGCAAAAAACGGCAAAAAATCACGTTTGTTGTATAAGGGCCCCACTGAAATATTTATTATATTCTGTTTTTAGTATTTGTTGTTATAGCGGCAACAGAAACACTATCATGGTTCATGAGATACAGCCTGGTGACAGACGAACGGACGGACGGACAGTAGAGTCTTAGTAACAGGGTCCCGTTTATACCCTTTGGGTACGGAACCCTAAAACTGTAAACATATAATTTGACGTTGACTGTACGGTGTATAAATTAACAAAGCTCCGAGATTTACGTTAACGAATCGTCGACTTTGTATCTCGGATTCTCGGAATTAATTTGAAATTGTTAAGGTTCTTGATAATCTTGCGTTCCTTTATGAAAATGTTTTCATTATTTTATTGTAATTATGCTGAGTAAGAGCCGTGCTTATGACGTTACTTTTAATTTGTTTATTTATCGTAATAGGTTTTTATTTGTTCCCAACGTAATAGGTATTAAATTAATTTTTATTCTGTACCTAATTATTGTACAAAAAATCATGATTATTCAGTCCTTCCTCTCCTCACTTTGTCCCGGATTTTGCTACAGCTCTTGGGAGCCTGGCAACTACCTAATCCCAAGAATGTAAATCGTTGCAATCTTTTCTTGATCTAACTCTATAAAACTTATAAAATATGTTTGTCATTTATAAAAGTTCAAGGAGGATCATAATTGAGTTTGTCTGACAATTCTGACATACATACATAATTCAGTTTGTCTGCTGTGATGCGCACTCTCATTTCTCACACGTGGAAAAGCAACATTAAATGTTATAATGCTTTTACGTGATGCGAGAGCAAAACTAATTTTGAAGCAATGTAAGCAAATCCATGAAGTGGAAAATCATTTATTTACATACAATGTATATACAGTGGTACTTCGAAACGAAATTAATAACTAGCTTTAATCTAAAATAGGCCCCTGTGGAATTGTGTCAAGGATGCTGGCGGCATTTCCTCGCTGTATCGCAATGCTGAATACGGTGTGCGAGGTAACCGCCAGCTCTTCGGTCACCAGTTACGTCAACCAGACGTTTCGCGATTTCCGCGAACAACTTATACGCGCTAGGACCCCATGGACCTAGAGTTTCAACTTCAAATGATATAAAATGGTACTCTCTATCGAGGCTCTTATATTTGTTACGTTTTAAAATAATAATTAAATAGTTTTGGAGTTTATCGCGAACATACATACATACAGACATATGCGGCGGGGGACTTTGTTTTATTAAAAGTGATAATTAAAGTTGTTTTTAGTTTTTAAACAGCCTGATAAAAGTATTGAAAGTTTTAAACACTATGAGCAGACTTAATATTAGAAAGGCAAAAGTTTCAGCAATGCAAATTAAACTTAACTTTTAAATAAAACTGCATTTCCAAGATGTTTCGAATACAAGTCCAATACAGAAATATCTTTAAATGGCATTTATCTCCAACGACTAGGGATTTCGTATCTTGCTATGTTTCAACCAGAGACTATCTTTCTATAGAATCCACGAATCCACATAAGTCAAAAGCTCTTTCATATTTGCTCTCATGTTGCTTAGTGACGGCCTCCTAGGCATTTGTTTGTGTGTTTATCACCATATAGGTACAATAATATAGAGATGACACGGGGCAGGGGCCAAACGGCCGAACGAGATGCACTTATGGAAATTTCAGTAGGAGTAGCAGAGAAAGCGGTATTATTGCTTGTCCTTGTCACAGTCACACTTTTTGTTTGTTCCCCACCAAAAATTTAGTATGGTTTATGGTGGGCAACAAATAACCCGACCGAATTATGTTGTCAGGAATGTTAAAACGTGTTTTTAATATTGTCGCTTTGCGGATGTTTTGTCCCTCACGGAGGCACGCGTATAGCTCATCTGTGTAATACTAGGTCTATGGTTTATCACAGCCATTTTGTTCCTGAGTTATAGATGTTAAATACATAGAATCTATGTCATAGATGTATTCCAGAATTTATCTATTTCCTCATAGTCTAATAAAACATGGTCTTCTCTTCCCAGAGTGATACAAGCCTACGTCACAATAACATGGCCGCTATATATAGCGCTATCGCATATTATCATATAGCGCTGTCGCATGATGACGTAGGCTTGTGTCAGTCAGGTGACCTAGAAAAGGCGGGAAGAGAGTACCAGGCGGAGTATATTATTATACCATGCTATTTCCTCATAACACAAGCCTTATTGAGCTTACTTTAGGACGAGGTTGATTTGTGTCAGATTGACAAAAAAATGCCAATCGGAACAAAAATATAATATTTTAATTACAGACGGGTCTAACGCGAATTTTATTCAATTATCTTTACCGACGTGTCGACACGGGTTTCACTGGTCGTGGTCGCGGCTGACTGATGTCCCAGCAAAATGTCAAAACAGAGATTTGTGCATCTACCCGACGAAAAGTGTATGGGAAAGTTTGGGGTAGACATCGCATTTTCAAACCACCCACCACACATAATGTTAATTATTGTCAATAGTCCGACACGCAACACTCACAATATCCACGCACGAAGATAGATCCTTTGGCTTTAACTTCTGTATCATTGGTTCCCCACTTGGCGATAATTCAAAAATGAAAAAAAAAATGTATAGGGATGACAGACTCTAGTGACGCTACTAGAAGTCACGTGACTATTTCCATACCTTAGGTTTGTATGACGTTTTTTATCAACGATTGCCACTTTGGCCCACAGGACAGATTGCACCAATAATTATGAGATTTATGAGAGTCACGCGAAAAGAATAGTTATTTGTTTCACTCGGGGGCAAAGTTGTTGTTTAACCGCTCGTGCTAATATTGATACCCGAGCAAGCGAAAGATTCCAAAATTGAACAACGAGCATAGCGAGTGGTTCGAAAAATGGAATCTTGAGCGTTGCGAGGGTTTTAAAGCACGAGGGTTAAACAAAATTTGCCCCCGAGTGAAACACAAAGTTTTTCACCACACCAACCCGAGGCAAATATTAAATGTAAAATATCAAACAAAATCAAACCAAATCAAATCCAAATGAATGTTATTAAATATTTGTCATCCATAATCATCATTTAAAAGTCAATTCTACCAGCCAACATAAGAAAACAACTCAAAATTTGCATTTGATTACTTTGCCTCCCATGTGAATAAAATGCAACTTTGCTATCAGTTCTTGAAGTGCAAAGTAAGCCTTTTCGAGCTGGTGTGGTGAAAAGAATATTACAAGATACCTGTACCAACGAAGGCCTGGTTCTTATGCCTGCTAACTTCAAAATATTCATACTTTAATAAATGCGGGTAGGTTATACGTTAAATTATCGTCTACCTCCATTTAAATATTTTAAACCATAGACAAACTGTAAGTTCATATTAAAAAATAAAAATAAAAAAAAATAAGTACAGATACATACTTTACATTGAGTAAGTTAGTGGAGTGTATATTGCGTATGTGATCTGTGACAAACCGTCTCGCGTCTTTCGGAGAAATTCCCAAGGAGCGTTCAAGTTACTGGAACAAGCCAACTTGACCGGCAAGTTGACTTGTTTAGTTTCCCCAGAGCACTGTCTCGCTTAATTAGCCAAAGAAATTTAAATAGGTATACCTATTAGAAAGGTAGATTAAGGCGCTGTGAGTTCAGTACGGCTACCATCAGTTTGGCATTGACATAAACGCTATCGTGAAAGTAATTTACTTTCTATATATCTCTTTCGCACTAATATTTCAGTACGAGCGAGATGCATAGAAAGTAAATTACGTTCACGATACAACATAAACATAAAAACTAGTTTGATGTAGGTATTAAAAAGGTACTTAAATACAGTACGTAGCGGCCCCCTTTTTTCAATATATTTCGTTAAATTTAAATAATCTCGATTATTTAGCTGTGGCGCTAGTGTGCACGTTGAAGGGCTCTTAAACATATTGGTTTGAAAGGGACGACACTACAGTGTTGCCACTTTATAATTTCTACTCTTTTTTGCCAAGCTGTACAGTCACCTGCAATAATATGTTACTCTTCGAAGGCCGCAAAAATATGTGACACGCTCTTATGGCTCTACAAATAAGATCGTGTCAGATATTTTTAGGGCCTTTGTTGTGTAACATATTATTGCAGGTGACTGTACGTCACCTTAAAATGAGGAATAAAGGTTCTATCGCTATTAGCATTCCAACTTTTAACTTTTAATGTCAGATATTCAGCTCCGCTTAAGGGTAATTTAAATTCAATTTGTTTTTAATGAAGAGTTAACTACTTGTAATAAAATTTATGTTCGAAGAGTTTTAATTAACTATGTTCCTGGTATAGCTCATTGTTTATGTTTAAATTTGCATTATATTAGAGTTAGCCCAAGAAAAGGTTGCAGCGATTTTGATAGCCCACGCAGTGCAAGTGTTACTTCAAACGTCAAACTTCTATGAAATTATGACGTATAACTGCGCAACACTTGTACTGCGTGGTCTATCAAAATCGCTGCAGACTTTTCTTGGTCTAACTCTACAACAGTGTCTGCTTATAGAAGTGGGCTACTTTCCACTGTAGTTTATTACATTACAGATAGGGTTTGCAATCCGGATCCGAAATGTATGAAATTATCCGGATCTGGATCCGGATCCGCGGATCTTCCCATACATTTCGGATCCGTCGTGCAAACCCTAATTACAGAGTTAAAATAGGGTCATTGCTATAGTTATTGGCCTTTCCATAGTAAGGCGGAAAAAACAAGCTAATAGAAGTCTTCTTGTTCAGAGTGGCCAATTACCATGTATAGTCCGACCACTTAAATGAGCCCTCACTTGCGCGGTCTGGCCTAAATGATATTAATTAGTTTACAGTAGGTATTACCTATTCCACGCAAGATTTCATATATATATATTTTGGTTTCAGCAACATCGCTAGTGACGTACGCTGGGGAGCGCTACGACTTCATTCTAGAAGCCAACAACGAGATCGACAACTACTGGATACGGTTCCGAGGCCTCATGGACTGCGACGAAGTGTGAGTATTTAAGACGAAGTATAACGTTGAAAGATAACTAGTGACGTACGCTGGGGAGCGCTACTTCATTCTAGAAGCCAACAACGAGATAGACAGCTACTGGATACGGTTCCGAGGCCTCATGGACTGCGACGAAGTGTGAGTATTTAAGACGAAGTATAACGTTGAAAGATAACTAGTGACGTACGCTGGGGAGCGCTACTTCATTCTAGAAGCCAACAACGAGATAGACAACTACTGGATACGGTTCCGAGGCCTCATGGACTGCGACGAAGTGTGAGTATTTAAGACGAAGTATAACGTTGAAAGATAACTAGTGACGTACGCTGGGGAGCGCTACTTCATTCTAGAAGCCAACAACAATTCTATGATTGGTTAATGAAGGCCTCCCATGAAACAAAAATTGAAATTTCGTTATCTAGCCTAGCTGACCCTCTATCACTCTCGCACATTCGAGCTAATATAGATGGCGTTATACTTATACGTGTAGTATAAAACATATGGCCCCATACGACGCCATCTAATTCAGCCGTGCAGTTTTTTCTTAGACTTTATATATCTTAGTTAAATAACCTCTGTATCTCTGTTTCTTTACCTTGGACTAGTTTAATATTTAGATTTAGCTTAGTAAGGCCCACTTGCACCATTCTACTAACCCAGGGATAACCGGTTAAACCTAGAGTTACCATGATTACCAGTACAATTTGACATTAGGCTATTAGGTTTAACTGCTTAACCCCGGGTTAGTGGGATGGCGCAAGTGGGCCTAAGTAAGTAAAACACATTGCTTTCTGTACCAATTCGCGCCTATGTATTTGTAACTCGGATGTAAGCTGGTTTCCTACAGGACAGGCATCGCCTAGTGTAGAAATCAGGCCAACTACAGGAAAGGCACTCCTTATTCTTTTAATTCTATACCTATACAGTGCATTAACATATTTTTTGTGTATAACTAGTTAACCTGAATTTGTAAAGATGAATAATATGATTTAACTATGTTTATGTTTTATGTTTTTATATCTGCCAATCAATATATTATAATGTTGGGTCAGAATTTTATTATTTTTCAATACATACATATATTTTTATGCAAGAAGGCTGTAGGATATTAGGTATGTAGGGGAAGGTCGGGTAAAGCGAACACCCCAGGCAAAGCTAATTCGGCCTCCCAATCCTAAACTATTCGTGTTTGTCACACCACGCGGCTATATGACGTTCAGCGGGGGCAGCACGGTTCCATTTTTATCGACTATCACTATGCGCGTCCCTTTCGCACTTACATACTTGTTAGAACGTGACAGGCATGGTGACAAGGGATAAAAACGCGACCGTGCTAGGCCGCCAGGATCCTTCACTCTGTGAGCGGCAAACGTCATAAGGCGCTCGCTGCAAGCGTCTGCGGTGACGATTCAAAACGTGTTTTTAGTGTAAAATATTCGATTTTGAAAGGTAAGACCATTGTCTGTCATCTTGTCATAATAATGATCTCGAATTTTAATGCAAGATGCTTCTATTGCTTAATAAAATATCTTCCTTTTACAATGAATTTCTTTTAAAACAAAGCAACGGTTAATTTTCAAACATTCTTAATTTCGTAACCTGACTGATTGGGCAAAATGGATCGGGCAAAGCGGATAGCGTGTTTACGTTGAATTATGAGGTCAATTTTTTTTATAGTAATATTTTGTACAGATGGTATATAAATATCAAAAAAATACCGATGAGGGCTCTTGGCTAACAGACGTCATAGAAATGGCTATCATAACGTGGATAATTCGTTGTACAAAAAATCCTTAAAAATGCCATGAAGACTTATGCTTATGAAATCAGTGAAAAATATACCAAAAGTTACTTGCGATAACTTTTTCTAATTAATATCATTGAAATGATCTTATGTTGATTAAAATAAAATATATTTTTTTACGTTTTGTTAAAAATTACAGAAATTGGTAAACATTGGAGGTTAGTGTTGTTTTAAATTAAAAGATTATTAAATAAAGACTCATTACAGACACTTTATTAATTTCTACCGTGTTAAACATAAAAGTTATTACCCACCACCATTCACTAGGGTGGTTCACGTTTGTAGGGGAAAAAATCAAACTCTAGCTAGAAGAAGCGGCACATAATAAGTGTAACAAAATAAGGGGGTGCCCCGTTGGAAAATAAATAAAAATGTTTTTTGAACCACCCTACCATAAATTCGCCCACCCATCTGGTACGCCTATTTCCTGGATAGTATTCACGCAAACGCCATAACTGTAAAAAAATTGTAAAATAAATAACTTCGCGATTGAAATAAACAGTGCTTAATTGAAAGTTAATAAAAGAACATTTAATCTAAGCACATAAATTCAATTCAACAACATTGGAGTTAATTCCAACTTTTATTTGAACCCTTTACCAGGTCAGGCGTGGCTCACTCCGCGATTTCGTCGCGTCGCAACAAGTAGCTGCAAGTACATCCGTCCCACACTTTGGTGGCTATAGCCAAAGCCTTAGGCCGCGCGTGGCGTTGACGCGGTCAATGCGGTCATATCTGTTCCGCGTCTGTAATCGTAACAGACGCATTTTGTTAGAGAGTGAATCTTCTGTACCTAGTACATATTAATTATCCTGTGACCAGGTAGTGATCTAATAGCTACCAGGACAGGGCAGGACAGGACAATCAGTGGCGTAGCTAGGTGGGGCGGCGGGGGCGGTCCGCCCCGGGTGTCACCCATCTAGGGGTGACACCCGACCGTGAACATCAGTAGTGCCACCTATAAAAATTCGTAAAATCATGTAAAATGAAAGCGATGGAGTAAATCCTAAGCTATTTAACATAAATTACAATTACTCTTTTTAAATATATTTTACAATTTTGATTGAATTTTGGGGTGACACCCACAATTTCCGCACCGGGTACCACCCATGCTAGCTACGCCACTGAGGACAATATATATAAACTGAAAACTCACTAGACTACATGAACGTGGGGCTTATTTATCTCGCTCAGCTTGTCGTTCAGGCATCGTACTCTGCACTCGTTGGTGATCGTCAGATCGTTGTTGGTGCACACCGGGGCGTACAAACTAGGGCATTGGGAGCAGTCCAGCTCGCTTAGTATCGGCAAATCGTCTACCAGTGATGTTGAAAGCGATATTAAGGAGATTAGGTAACCGACTGGAAAAGATTGGTTAAAATATAAGTAAATCAATCAAAATAGAAATGATATTTATTAAGGTATAAACCCATTACATTTCATTACAATATTACAATAATAAACAAAAAATTAAAGCTTTAAACTACAACTAAAAGAGTAGGTACTAAATAAATAGGTGCAGCGGAAATCTTGCTCATACAGTATAGTCCGTTTTTTTTAGCATTAGAAAGAACTTCGCAGAAGTAAGCTTGTGGTTCCAAATCCGACACTTTTAGCAGTAATAATTTAAAGTAAATTAAATGTATTGACCATGCTACATCTAGACACGCGGCAGCGTGTCAAGCCAAGTTCAAGCAAAGGAACTGGCTAGCCAGCGCCAAGTGTAATATTACACGAACCACTTGGTGCCACTTTTGACCCTTCTATAACTCAAAACATCTTTAACGTAAACACATAAAACTACGTGTGTTTAATTATATCCATAAGGACATCTAGAAGCCCAAATTTCATGAAGCTAGCTCAAACGGTTATAAAGATATGAAGGTCAAAAAGTCGTAAATTTTAAGACTGACTGACATACCTATAGTACCTAAACCTAACCTACTTCCAGATGACCTAGAAGGATGAAATTTGGAATCCAGCTCAGTTATTGTGTGAAAGCGTAGGAAAAAATCTAAAAATTAAAAAAAAGTTATAAAATAGGGGGGGTCGCCATACAAAAAAAACCATTTTTTATTGTGACTGACATATAAGTACCTAAACCTAACCTACTTCCAGATGACCTAGAAGGATGAAATTTGGAATCCAGCTCGGTTATTGTGTGTAAGCGTAGGAAAAAATCTAAAAACAAAAAAAAGTTAATAAATAGGGGGGGTTCCCATACAAATTTCTTTTTTATTGTGACTGACATATAGTACCTAAACCTAACCTACTTCCAGATGACCTAGAAGGATGAAATTTGGAATCCAGCTCGGTAATTGTGTGTAAGCGTAGGAAAAAATCTAAAAATAAAAAAGTTAAAAAAAAGGGGGGGTCCCCATACAAAAAACCTGTAATACGCGCTAAACAACCGGCCAACGGTGTGTCGTTGGCGGCGCGCGGCACCACATAATTAATACAAAGAACAGAAGTAAAAAACATGCAGCGGAAACACAAGAAAAAACATTAAATCTCAATACCTGCCTAGTTTTCTTTACAAAAAGTATTGATATCCCATCAAAAACATAAATGTAAAAAAGGAGAGCCAAGTTCAATACCTACAAAAATTATGCTTGGCTGTGGGGTTCGCCGCAAAAAGAATGGAGATTTAAATGAGTGCCAAGTTCTATGCAAAATCCAAATATGTATTTATAGGAACAAAATAACATTATAAACAAGTATTAAACTCTATTTCTTTGCTTTATTGGATACCTATAACAATTGCTGTTATTTAAAAAAAATGTGAGATCTTAAAGTAGGTTAGATTTGGCTTGGCCAGTTTTTATCAGAATTACAAAATATATATGTTGAATAACTTTATAAAATGACTGATGTAATGAAAACTGGCCAAGTCAAATCTAACCTGCTTTACGATCTCGCATTTTTTTTAAATAACAGCAATTGTTATAGGTATCCAATAAAGAAAAGAAATAGAGTTTAATACTTGTTTATAATGTTATTTTGTTCCTATAAATACATATTTGGATTTTGCATAGAACTTGGCACTCATTTAAATCTCCATTCTTTTTGCGGCGAACCCCACAGCCAAGCATAATTTTTGTAGGTATTGAACTTGGCTCTCCTTTTTTACATTTATGTTTTTGATGGGATTAAATAATTCAATAATTATTAACAATTAAAGAGCCTGACAAAAACTGCACGCTTGCTTCTGTTGAGTTCTTTCTAATGCTAAAAAAAACGAACTATAGTGAACACTCTTCATATTATGGGGTCATTTATTCTCTTTATTCATCATCCTTCTTAGGCTAGGGTTTTTATAATATGAATATAAAAGTAAAATATAAAAACACAAAACAATAAAAAATGCATATAAAAACATTAAAAAACCTAACCTAGGGTGCCGCCGGCAGCGGGGCAGGGCCCAAGCTGCCGGTGGTCAGGGCTGCAGAGTGAGGAACCGACGTACTATACGCGCCGTGTCCAAAACTACCGACTTCTGCATCTGACCCTTGATCCAACCACCCAGCGAGAGTCTCTCTAGGTGTTGGTCGAGACTCTTCGCTATGAGACCGTTCGCTGACACGACTATAGGAACAATGATCGTCGAGTCAACATCCCACATGGCGGTTATCTCGTGAGCTAAGTCTAGGTACTTGCTGGACTTGTCCTTCTCGGCCTTCACGAGATTCTCATCATGGGGGATGGTGACGTCGACGAGCACGGTCCGGCGCTGCGATCGATCTATCAGCACGATGTCAGGCTTATTGGCTACAATAGTCCTGTCAGTGATGATAGATCGATCCCAATAGAGCGTGGCACGACCATTTTCGAGAACTGGCGCAGGTGAGTACTTGTAGTAAGGCAATTCGTGGTCTACAAGGCCGTATAGGAGGGCAAGCTGCTGGGGATTTGATAGCCCACGCAGTGCAAGTGTTATTTATACGTCATCATTTGGTACAAGTTTGACGTTTAAAATAACACTTGCACTGCGTGGGCTATCAAATCCGCTGCAGACTTTTCTTGGTTTGACTCTATGAAAATTTCTCTTCCTTATTGTAAATTAAATGCGCATCGAAAGCGATAATTTTTATGCTCTAGTTCTATTCTCATATTTAGATAATTGATTGGAACAGTTTTTTCTTATCATACGTGCGTCGTATTCGAGAAATGTGACAAAAACTTTTTTAGAAATTTGTAAAGCGCCATCTCGCTTCTTCCCTCGTTTTTTATCCCGTTCTGGTTTTTTAATTTTATATATATAATAATGATACAAGATTTTATCGAATACCGTAGCGACAGCAACATTTGTATGACAACTTTCAAAACGGATCATTGTTTGACATAATTATTGAAAGTCATAATGTAATGTAATGATCCCATCAAAAACATAAATGTAAAAAAGGAGAGCCAAGTTCAATACAAAAATTATGCTTGGCTGTGGGGTTCGCTGCAAAAAGAATGGAGATCTAAATGAGTGCCAAGTTCTATGCAAAATCCAAATATGTATTTATAGGAACAAAATAACATTATAAACAAGTATTAAACTCTATTTCTTTGCTTTATTGGATACCTATAACAATTGCTGTTATTTAAAAAAAATGCGAGATCTTAAAGCAGGTTCGATTTGACTTGGCCAGTTTTCATTACATCAGTCATTTTATAAAGTTATTCAACATATATATTTTGTAATTCTGATAAAAACTGGCCAAGCCAAATCTAACCTACTACACACACTACTACTACATACATACATACTACTAGGACATTGGTGTGTCGTCCTTATGGATATAATTAAACACACGTAGTTTTATGTGTTTACGTTAAAGATGTTTTGAGTTATAGAAGGGTCAAAAGTGGCACCAAGTGGTTCGTGTAATATTACACTTGGCGCTGGCTAGCCAGTTCCTTTGCTTGAACTTGGCTTGACACGCTGCCGCGTGTCTAGATAACCTGTTAATATTACAGGATTTTTGTAAGGTTGTCCTACCTATAGCTAGGTTAGGTGGGATTGTTTTATGACAATCCTGAAAAGTTACGCGTTTCTGAGAAAAACCAAATTATGATAACGAAAACACGGACAAACTGTGACTTGAAACTTTATGGGAAACAATAGTGACCCCTTACAAAACTATTAGACGGCTATCCCGCATACTTAGACACCGTGTGAACGATTATAGTAAAACCAAAGATATATGTAACTTCGTATAAGATGAATAAAGTCTAAGGAAAAACCGTGCCTCGGAAATCAAGAAAAAGTCATTCTCGGATAGATGGCGCACACACCTTTAGCCTATGCTCGCCTAGATGGCGTGACGACACCGTTTCATATTTAACAATTTTAACACATGGATATCAGTGAATGAACATGGATTAAAATGATATAAAAATAATAAAATCATTTATCCATATATACATACATTTTTTTGAAAATTTTATACGTTTTCGTTTCGAGTTTTAGTCGTGTGTCGATAGATGGCAGTAAATTTACTGTGACTACAAATTTTACTGTGACAGGACTCCTCTATACTATCTATTCTTTTTGGTAAAACGTTGAATCTCCCATTTAAATATGCTAGATAAAGAAATTATTAAAAAATGCTCGAAATAAATTCAACGTTAACTCACCTACAGCAATCATTTTCGATTGTATTGAATGCTTTTAGCAGCGCACTAATCGCGTTTTAATACCAGCTTTTGGAGGCTCCATTCTCGATTAAATGAACAATAAATCTAAAACACATTTTTTACGTGCGTTTTCTCGCTCTAAAGGGAACAAAAGATATGGCGTGCCGTGGCAAACTTGCGATAGGATATATTGCCATCGCACCTACCTTGTCACAGTGACAATAATGTGAGAACCGTAGCAGCTTCCATCCACCATGGCCGTCCGTGGCATTGGTGTGCTAACATAGATTAAATAACCACCTAAGCGACACTTGCACCGACCCACTCACCCGGGGTCAACCGGCTAAACCGTTAACCAGTGTCAAATTGTACTGGTAACCCTGGTAACTCCAGGTCCGGTTAACCCCAGGTTAGTGAATGGTGCAAGGGCCCTAAGACGATATACCGGTATACCAACCTTTTTTGAAAGAATGCATCCCGACAAGTTTTATGCATCGGTATCTTCTCGGGTCCGTGCACTGAGAGAAAAATCATCACCAGGAATTAAAAAACAGTTCTGTACTGGGGGAAAAAATGAAGTTTTAGTAATAATTATGGACGTTTCACTATTTCTGTAAAGTTTATTTATTTCTACAAACAGCTCAGTAATCCCAAATATAATTTCAACAAACTGATAATATAAATTGCAAGAACTAATAGAAATTGCAAAAGTCAATTTGTTCCTATTAGTTAACTCTCCTTGTCCCCGGATTAAGTTTATTTTTGTAATTCTAAGTGTGTTTTTGTTGTACTTTTCTCTCAGTGTGGTGTAGGGTTAGAACTAGTGGTTATTTATAACATTGATTGACGTACAGTCACCACACGGGATTGTTATGCCATTTAGGGTTCTTGCTGAATTAGAAATTCTATAGCGTAAGTATTAAAACCAATTTAGCTAAGACCCATCGCGGAGCGTGAATAGCGTGATGGTACATTGTATATGCCTAAATTAAAAAACAAAATCTTTTAATTTCACCATCACCTGCTAAAGGTGGCCACTGACGAGCCTTCCAACAGTCCAAATAGCGTGGCTGCAATCCAAAATGCAGTCCGTGAATGTCAAAAACGTACAATGTTTAATATTAGGATGCCGTCCATTTGGATGAATCCATTGTAACGGCATCCATTTGGAAGGCTCGTCAGTGGCCTGCTTATCCAGTGATAAGCGGCTTTCATATTGACACTATGACAAGGAACATAGGAATTGTTTCACATAAAGTTTTAAGTCATAATTACATATTAACATTAGTCCCGTATCTGAAACGGTAACCTTTAACGGTAAACTTTTCAGGATTTTCGCAAGGTTATCCTTTAGATAGCTTAAATTAGGTTAGGTTTGTGTCATGGCAATCCTAAAAAGTTACGCGTTTCTGAACCAAACATATGACTAATGCTTTGTACTAATGACGAATGTTATTTTTCCTGTTTTGTTTTGTTTTTTGTACAATAAAGTGTTTTACTACTACTACTACTACATATTATGACTAACGAAAATGCGGACAAACAATACATTATGACTTAATACTTTTTGGGGATCAATAGAGACCCGGTACAGAGCGGTACAGATATCAAATCGATTGTACTGTAATACATTATTGTGTCTGAATATAGGCGCAGGACATGAGCCGACTGCTATCGATGTAATTACCGGAACGGACTGATTGGATTTCGCCGCGATTGTAAAATGCTGTTCAGTGGAAATGCCTTAAAACAGACCAAAATATAAACAAACAGCCAGGAGGATAATTCGAATTTATAAAATAAAATTGATTTCTGTTGAGTTTTATTAGTACGTCTTGTTATAAGCAATAACAAAAATATATAAGTACCTTAAAATATAATAATCAGAAACTCACTTTCACCAAACCAATTAAAATTAACACCATTTCCAGTGTACTGTCGCCACCAGATATATATCGGAACGGCCGTGCTCACAGATATCTGAACTCGCCTCTATTGTCAAGGCTTTAGAGTGCCTGTTCAGGTATTGTGAACACCTTGGCTGCTCCGATATATCTAATGGCGACTGTACCTAGATATAAAACGACAAAATCACTAGACAATCTCAATTAACCGCATTTACTCTAGTTAGCCCCGCCGTGTGGAAGAACTATTAATTGCGCTGTCTTATAGCAAAGAGAATTTGAAATAGAGAGTTACTGTAATGGTAAATTTACAGTGGCTAGGTATATAAATTACTTTGTCAATCCGTCGAACGACAAGTCAATGAATCGAGTAGGAAGTTAGTACCAAAGACATATGTAACTTCGTATAAAATGAATAAAGTCTAAGGAAAAAACGTGCCTCGGAATTCAAGAAAAAGTCATTCTCGGATAGATGCCGCACATACCTTTAGCCCATGCTCGGCTAGATGGCGTGACGACACCGTTTCATATTTAACAATTTTAACACATAGATATGAGTGAATGAACATGGATCAAAATGATATAAGTAAAAATAATAAAATCATTTATCCATATATATACATTTTTTGATAATTTTATACGTTTTCATTTTGAGTTTTAGTCGTGTGTCGATAGATGGCAGTAAATTTAGTGTGACTACAAAATTCACAATGGCAGGACCTCTCTATACTATCTGTTATTTTTGTTAGTACCTAAGTAACTTATCAGTAGGAAAGATACAAAGTGGTGAAACATATCGTAACACACCTTTAATTCTATGGAAATAAGAATTATTGATATAATTATTTATACTTTGATATTACCATGTATCTGATGCTGACTTTATTGTATAAGGATTTGTGTAAGTATTTGTGGCTTTAATGAGTTTATTTAATAGTTACTAATAAACATAGTTGATTTATTTATTCGTATGGCAAGATTCGAGTCGCTTAAAGTATTAGGAAGTAATAAAGAATTAAAGAACTATATCCAATGTCTTGGCCCATAGGGCTGCGTCTTCACTAGGAGCGAGCACGTCTTCATGGTTGCCAATAAACTTTCTCTTACGGCAGTCGACTATTATGTGCTGGATAGTCTGCTTTGGAGCTCCGCAGTCACACTCTGGCGAGTCTCGCCACCCGCACTCGAACATATAATCGGCACAGCGTCCATGCTCAGTTCGAAGTCGGTTGATCAGGCACCATTCCTTCCTGGGAGCCGAAAAACATCCTGGCTTTTTTGTAGGGTCGAAGTTCGATAGGGACTGTCTAGGCGGATCTGACATCCAGTCCTTTCTCCATTCCTCACTTATATTGAACCCACATTCCCGCAGAATTTCTGCTGTTTCGTATGGTGAGTTCCGAGATTTCAGGCGGTGCTTTGGTGGGGACAAACCTCAACTCAACTCAACATAGTTGAGGTAACGATAGACAACCCTATTGAAACAACTATAGGTAGGCTCCTTTTGAAAGATTCGCTTATATAAAGTTAAATTCTCAGAAACTTTTGATTAAAATATATAAATTGGTCCGAAAGTTATTTGATACATTGCTCTTGAAATTTAGTATTAGCTTTGCAACTTTAACTTTCAGAAGTTTCTTTTAGACGCATTGTGCTACATAACTAATTTAATTATTTTGCCTCTCATTTCATTAAAATTAGCAAAACCCTCAGTCTCTATGAAAGCTCATGTTTATATGGAGTAGCTGTCACTTTAAACGTTTACTAGGTACAGTAAGTTTTTGGATGTTTGGCACATTCAATTTATTTATAAATGTAACATCAGGCGTGGCTCACTCCGCGATTTCGTCGCTTTGCTACAGGTAGCTAAAAGTACACCCGTTCCACCCCAATTTTGGGGAAAGCCATAAGCCGCGCGTGGCGCTGTCGCCACCTAGCGGCCATATCTGTCCTGATCGTAACAGACGCGTTGTGTTAGAGGGTGAGTCTTCTGTACCTAGTACTATTATTTATTCTGTGGTAACATTAAGGTAATTAAAATATGGTTAAAACTTATTTCTTCAGTTATATTTTGAATTATGTCCAACAAAAAGCGAAACAGGAACGGTCATTGGGCTATTTGAGCGATTTGGGATCATTCGACGTGAGAGGTAAACAGAAATATTAAAATGACAGAAAGAGACAAAAGATTATCAACGGCCTGTTATATTTGACAGACGATTAATAATGACATCACGGAATAAATAATAGTACTACCGTCAGAAAGGACCTTCCTACAAAACGGAAGTTTGACAGCGATTCAGGGACGAATTCCCCCCCTCCCTAATCCTTCCCTAATGTATGGCAAAATCCCTTTCTGCAATGTAGGGTTGTATAAATTCAAGTCTAAAAATCAAGTAATCTTATCTGTGGTCGTACACGCAAAAGAAAGTCCGCAATGTAACTAAAATCGCATGCGAGTTCGCGCGCCGTCTAAATCAGCCCTAAATGAGCCCTTAATCTCGAAATTCTGAAATAAACATCTAATAAGTTATCAAATGTTGCCCCCAGATTCACAAAAGCGAAGCAGGTAGCAGTCCTACATTATGAGGGGGCCATGGAATCGGAGCCCCCCGGAGACCCAACATGGGAAGAACTGCATAACGAAGGATTGGTAAGAACTGTTAAGGCTCCTCTTCACGTTGGGCCAACGCCAACGCCAACGAGGGACGCATTTATGCGTTAGAGGGAGCAAGTGATATTGCTATCTCATTCTACCGCATGGCTGCGTCCCTCGTTGGCGTTGGCGTTGGCCCAACGTGAAGAGGAGCCTTCACATATCACAAGTTTAGTAGATCTCGTAAGACCCAGCATATAAAGTTTTCATATTTTTAATTTGAACCTTATTTTATAAGTAAGTTGAAACGAAATTTGTTTGTTTTAAAAAGCAATGTAAGAAAGAAAATGTTACTTTATTTGGTTCATGAAAAAAAAGGTCCAAATTAGATTGCACGATTATATACCTACATTGTAATGTTTTGGATTTTTGCTAAATATTAGGATTTTGCATTAAAAAAAAATTGTACATGTAGTCCCAGTAGTTGAGTGTGCTCAGAGCATAAAAAGGTCAACCACGGGGCGTTGCATGAACCAGAGATTTCCTTTGGCAGGATTGGTCCTTAGGACCCAAGGATGGATTTAAGAAGTGGAGCCACCCAGATTTTTGCTGCAGGTGGGGGGGGGGGGGGGTTTAAGCGTCTGCGACGTGTGAGGTTAATAATTCTTTAAGTTTAGGTTCTAAGTCAAGTTTAGTATCATTTTCAACTAAATCAAAGATGTAGACATAGATTTCATCGAAATCGGTTCAGCGTTTATTGATTTCCCATACAATCCTACACCTTACCTTTCATTTTTAAGCTATTTTTTTGGAATAAAAACTATCCTATGTTCTTCCCCGGGACTCAAACTATCTCTATACCAAATTTTATCTAAATCGATTCAGCGGTTATTGAATCCCCATACAAATTTCCTCCTCCCTTTTCACACCCTTAAGGGATGATTTTTGAGATTAAAAGTTTGCTATGTTATTCCCCGGGACTCAAACTATCTCTGTACCAAATTTGATCTAAATTGGTTCAGCAGTTTAAGCGTGAAGAGGAATAAAAAAAAATATTTTTACTTCGGAATGGTGTCATTATGATATCAGAAATGAATTCGGAATCACCCCCGATTTGTACGAAAACGATACCAAACTTGGCCTAGTAGCTTAAATGATACAGATATCAAGATCAAGTTGAGAGCCCCCCCCCCCCTCCTAAAAAATTACATCAAAAATCTCGGTGGCTCCACTTCTTGAATCCATCCTTGGGTCCTAAGGACCAATCCTGCCAAAGGAAATCTCTTGTTCATGCAACGCCGTATGTTAGCTCCAGCACCATCCGCTACAGGAGGTTCAACATACCGCAGTTACGTACCTACTTAAAAGAACTAGACTTAGATCATAACAGAGCCTCCAGGCAGGGGTGCGAAGCTCCTGACTTCGGCCAAACTCGGCTCCGCTCGGCTCAGCATTGCTCCGAGCAATTATTAGGGTTGGCACCACTTGACTTCCTTTTGCGTGCACGACCACAGATAAGATAATCACTTGAATTTTGACAACCCTAATTGGCCGAAAGGGATAGTGCCATGTATTAGAAAGGGATAGCATGATTCGACCCTGAACCGCTGTCAAACTTCGGTTTTGTAGGAAGCTTCCTTTCTGTACGGTAGTACTATTATTTATTCTGTGCTCCAGGGCAGTTGGAAGTAAAGTGTCATTCTATGGAACTTGCTAACTATGTAAACAAACCGCCATATTGAAATCATCATTCAGTGACAGTTTCAATAGTTTCAATAGTGTGGAACTTGCTCCACAGAATGACATTACTTAAAATCTGTATCGTTTAAATACCAAAACTATATATTGATGCAAGCCGGGGCTTGAACCTATAACCTTCAGTTTACCAGACTTACCTCCCACCTACACAAGCTATATACAGGGTGTTTGGTACATCGTTTGCCAAATTAAAACGGCAGATAGGTTGGGTCAGCCTAGAGAATTTTAATTTGGCGCACATTTCTTTTTTCACTTCTATGCCAGTTTTTCGTAAACTTAAAATTTTTACTTGCGTAGTAGTAAAAAAATCATGGCCAATTTTGTTTTTCTAGGCATGAGAAGATAGCAAATGACTCAACCTATATGCCGTTTTAATTTGGCAAACGACGTACCAAACAGCCTGTATAATACTCATGTAATCTTAATCCTAAATTCCTATTATTATCTACGTGCAAGACAACGGGATATCATTTAATCTCCGTGAGGATTATCTGTCTGGCGAGCGGCCAGCCGATGTTACGGGCGCGATAATACCACGCCTGTTTGATTCAGAGGGCCTACCGCGAAACACGTTCGACGTGTTGCCTCTCTGTCGGACTTGTAAATTCGTACATAAATGTGACAGGGAGGCAACACGTCGAATGTGGTTCGCGGTAGGCCCTCTGCCACGGAGGACGATTCTGGTTCGACAACTTGATAACGATTTGATCTTATGTTGATACGAATTTCAGAACGAACCTAGCCGCCGCCATACAATAAAAGTTACGCTTTCATTTTTAAACGACATACTGAAATAACAGATGAAAGTCAGAACGCAGTCGGTTTCGTAAAAACTAGTTCCTATGTCAAATCACGGGATTAGTTGTCAAGCGGACCCCAGGCTCCCATGAGCCGTGGCAAAATGCTGGGATAAAGGGAGGAAGAAAAAGAAGGATCGTTATGGTGAATGGTGGCGTGACAATAGTTATTTGTTTTACAAGGGGGCAAAGTTGTTGTTTAACCGCTCGTGCTAATATTGATACCCGAGTAAGCGAAAGATTCCATAATTGGACCACGAGCATAGCGAGAGCGAGAAAATGGTATCGTTGCGAGGGTTTCAAAGCACGAGGGTTAAACAAAATTGGCCCCCGAGTGAAACACATAATTTTTCACCACACCAACCCGAAGCAAATATGTATTAAAATGTAAAATATCAAACACAATCAAACCAAATCAAATCCAAATGTATGCTATATCATCCAAAATCATCATTTAAAAGTCAATTCAACTAGGAAACATAAGAAAACAACTCAAAATTTGCATTTGATTACTTTGTCTCACATGTGAATAAAATGCAACTTTGCTGTCAGTTTTTGGAGTGCAATGTAAGCCTTTCGGAGCTGGTGTGGTGAAAAATATTATACAATGTGTGCCACAGCTGCGCCCCGGCTCAATTCAGGATTATTTGCTGGAAACTTGCGGCGATCTCATTGGTTGTTCGTTTTCTAACCTTTTCCTTTTTCTTCTTGAACTTGGCGAACGGTAGATTGTCAAGTTATAACCGCTGAACTTTCAACGTTCACGGCAATAATTAACTTGGGAAAGTTGTATAGTTTTATTTAAAGCTGGTGAGAATATTGAATATGCATTTATTCTTCCTCGCGTTATCCCGGCATTTCGCCACGGCTCATGAGAGCCTGGGGTCCGCTTGACAACTAATCCCATGATTTGACGTAGGCACTAGCTTTTACGAAAGCGACTGCCATCTGACCTTCCAACCCAGAGGGTAAACTAGGCCTTATTGGGATTAGTCCGGTTTCCTCACGATGTTTTCCTTCACCGAAAAGCGACTGGTAAATATCAAATGATATTTCGTACGTAAGTTCCGAAAAACTCATTGGTACGAGCCGGGGTTTGAACCCGCGACCTCCAGATTGCAAGTCGCGCGCTCTCACCGCTAGGCCACCAGTGCTTCTTCAATATTGAATATGCATTTATTAGAAAAGAAGAAAAGTGAGACGACATTATTGTAATATAAATTTTTTGATACCTTGTCCGGTTATTTTGTAGAAAAAAAAATAGGATTATGGTTATTATTAATTATACAATGACAGTGAATATGCCAGTCGATAAATTAGTATTTTCTGGTACGAAAAATCTTAAAAGTAAATAAGATTTTTTGTCTATACATATTATTAATTTATTATATTTAATTAATTAACTAATTCCAGTTTATCGGCTAGTTAAATAGTTTGACGGGTTGTTTGTTTAATTACACCCTGTAGTTGTTTCACTGCACCCTGTATGTATTACTTTCAGTACTCTAACTGATAAGGGAGATAAGTCGTATCATTCGATCCGTAATAACTCCCCTAACGCTCGTAAATTCACAATCACTATAAAACAAAATTAGACATTTTCTGTCTTTGTCGCTCATTTATCTTTCCCGTTGACAGAAAAGGGACAGGGTGGGAGAATTTCCCAATTTCATCCGATGGCGTCTTTTGTGAGTAACTTTAGTGATCCAGGGTGATTCTATGTAATTTTTAGGGTTCCGTACCCAATGGGTAAAACGGGACCCTATTACTAAGACTTCGCTGTCCGTCCGTCCGTCCGTCCGTCTGTCCGTCTGTCTGTCACCAGGCTGTATCTCACGAACCGTGATAGCTAGACAGTTGAAATTTTCACAGATGATGTATTTCTGTTGCCGCTATAACAACAAATACCAAAAACAGAATAAAATAAAGATTTAAGTGGGGCTCCCATACAGCAAACGTGATTTTTGACCAAAGTTAAGCAACGTCGGGCGTGGTCAGTACTTGGATGGGTGACCGTTTTCTTTTTGCATTTTTTTCCGTTTTTTTTTTTTTGCTTTATGGTACGGAACCCTTCGTGCGCGAGTCTGACTCGCACTTGCCCGGTTTTTTGTTTTTCACTTCCTAAACTTTAAAAACACACAACATCACAACATTTTAACAGTAAATAGTGAACTTAGACAATCTTCATTTTAAGTTAAGTGTAGGTAAGTACATATGTGGTTTGAAAATGTGATGTCTACTCCAAACTTCTTCATAACGTTTACTCGGGTAATTCCGAATGTCGGAAACTGTCGGATAATTCCGAAAAGAGACTTTTATTATGATGGAATTAATGGTGATTTTCATCTGAATTTCGTAATTATCCGACATTCGGTATTGCCCGAATACACCACTTTTCGTCGGGTAGTTACATAAATCTCTGTTTAGACATTTGGTGGGACATCTGTTAGCCGCGACCGAAACCAGTGTTGAAACGTACCGACGTTTACCGAAATAAAAGGTAATAAAATAAATTCGCGGTAAACCTATACTCGTTGGTACAAGCCGGGGCTCGAACCCGCGACTTTCGAATTGAAAGTCGCACGCTCTTACCACTAGGTCACCAACGCTTCGATTCCATGAAACTGTACTGCCGGCCTAGCCAAGGTTACAATCGCTATCGCTTCGACAACGAAAAGCATTATGTCTCTCTATCACTCTTCCATATTAGTGCGACAGTGACAGTTGCGTTTCGATCGCTACGGAGCGTAAGCGATCGGCATCTTGGCTACGCGGCCTGTACATACTCAAAAGCAATGATCGGATCATTTTATGCGAAATGCATTCATATGCATGAAAAAACTTTTAAGTTTAAAAGTTCTAAAAGCGATCAGAGCCAGACGCATTAAAATAAAATCAGAAATAAATATAAACGAGCAATCGCATCAGCCAAACGACGTTCATTATCGACAATTCGCAATATGCACGATTTCACTTCAATCCAAAACGTTTTTAATACTAAAATCAAGTATTGCTATACCTATAGCTTAAGAGCCACTCGAACCCGCCACCACTGCCAAAAAGCCGCTTCCATACAATCGAAGATACGTTTTTATTTCAAAACGACTTGCATGCAGCAAACTTATAACATAGCATTCATTTATATATTTTTCAACATTCATCAAAAATACTTAGCGTCGTCGGTATTTACAGAATACTATACCGTTAAGTGGCATCAAAACAGAATAAACTTTCCTTAAATCTCTCGGATGATGCTTAAAACACAGTTATTTGAATACAAATGAGAGACCAGAATACAAAATCTACAATAAAGTAAATCCGTTAACTAGTGTGCAATAAAAACTAACACCCTGCATAATGTTATGGAGTTAACACAGCGATATAACCGAGCTAGGCTTAGCGGAGTACTAAACGTAATCTGTACAGTCAGCAATAATAGTAGCGGATGAAACAACGCGGCAAATATATGCGTCACCCTGAAGTACACTTCCAAATAAAGATAGAGTTAGACCAAGAAAAGTCTACAGCGATTTTGATAGCCCACGCCATGAAAGTGTTATTTATACGTCATCATTTCATAGTAATTTGACGTTCAAAATACACTTCTAGGAACGCCTAAACTAACATTAGTAGTGAAACAAAGCTTGAAAAGAAAACACTTCATGAATATTAAGCTTCACACAATCGTTATCTTCATTTCGGGAACATTAATAATTCTAGATCTGCTTCAGAAATACTGAACTATTGTCGTTCATTCTAATTGGTCATAAGTATTGTTTTAATCATGGAGCTAACAACCATATTCTAGTGCAGCGAAGTTGAGCTAACTGTCTAGACTCGAACTAGCGCCCACGGGGGTAATGTGACACAATATAAATATCACAACGAGTATCTTGACCTCGAGGTATCTTGTAGTATTTTGGCTTGAGACCAGTGAGTGACTTATGAACTACGGACAATAACATAGTTGAGTAACTGTGTTTTGGTAACGATCGTTTTGATGATTGCCTAGCGTGTATCTCACGCACGACCTACATTTTGGTAATTTTTTCAAACGGATAAAAACCAGTTAAAAACCAAAACATCGTTTTATCTCAATCAGACTAAGATGGCATTTTTCATCATGCCTGTCACATTCTAACAAGTATGTAAGTACGAAAGTGACGCATGACATGACAGGTGATAAAAACGCGACCATGATACCGCTGCAGGCTTGAGCTCATAGCATAAAGAA
The DNA here is from genome assembly GCF_963556715.1 of Cydia fagiglandana. Lineage (NCBI taxonomy): Eukaryota > Metazoa > Arthropoda > Insecta > Lepidoptera > Tortricidae > Cydia > Cydia fagiglandana. The sequence continues at coordinate 24,293,987 of NC_085933.1, read as the reverse complement.
AATTCAATATTTCCATTGACATTTTGTTGGGACGTCAGTCTTCCGTGACCACAGCTAGGCAACCTGGCTGTAACGTAGGAAAAAAATTAAACGTTAATTGTTAAATTAGTCGCTAAATTAATGACGTTAATTATATGATAATAAGTTTATGTTGATTATGTTTTGACGAACTAATATTAGTCAAATGTTTTACATATACTAATGATTTGTTATGGAGTCAAAATACTGATAACGCTTTTAACTACACTTTAACAGGCGCTAATCGTAGCGGCAAACCGCTCACCTTTCTGTTAAGCTATTTTGGAATTACGTCATATTGTCGCACCGTAACAACAGTTCCGTTAACGTTTAACTGTTTATTAATAGCTACTGCAATATAGAAATTTGTACAGAAATATGAGTTGTGTTTTACACTAGTCAATTATTCGAGACTATATTTAGAATAATATAGAAGTAAATATTTACCAGTCGATTTTCGGTGAAGGAAAACATCGTGAGGAAACCGGACTGATTCCAATTAGGCCTAGTTTATCCTCTGGGTTGGGTTCAGATCAGATTGAACGAAACAAAACAAAAGCAACTCCATTTTATTAATATTCAAATATCATTTGAGGTATCATAGGAGGATAAGAGGATAGGCCGCCTAGGCCGAGTACTTTTTTCTTTTAGTCTATATGTGTGTCCCACTGCTGGGCAAAAGGCCTTCCCTCTCCAATGCCGAGTACTTAGTTAATTTTTTTCTCCTGCAGCAACTGAACGCCCTCAATAAAGGAGAAGAGGAGAACGAGACCATCAGCGTGGCAGAAATGAGGAGTCTAGCTGGCTACGATGACAGACTGAAGGAGATACCTGACTACCAGTTCTACGTGGCTTATGACTTCTACGCGAAGAACAATTCGCATTTTCACAAGTCGCCTTATTATGGATATTATCAAGGTTGGTGTCTTGTATTGTAGTTCAGAAAATATTAGGTTACATAAGCAGTAAGTAAAGGAGCATGGCTTTGGGCCGACCAAGGTCCAAGGACCGAGACTTCATAACTTCATCACGCTGCACCGACAAGAGCCCAGCTCTTAAATTGAAAGAAGAAAGAAGAGCAGTAATTTGCTTTTCTCAATTTTGGAGAGTAACCCGTTGCGGTAAACAGGGGCCAAATTCGACATGTGCAACTGTCAGACTTCGCATCCACGTCAAATCAACAGATGATTTTATTCCATACTATGTGTTGATTCCATCAACAGTGGATAATATCATTTGGTACAACCAAAACTCAACTCAAACAAAACAAAGGGTGGTTCGGTTTGGTTTGCTTGTCACCCTAACTGTGGATTGTTAATGTCAAATTTTGACATTGTTCGTATTCGAGAACTTATGATTTTTCCCACATCAACGGCAGATCAACACGATACGTCAAACGTCGCTTGTCGAATAGGGGCCCTGGACGTAGATTCTTTATGTTTAAAAAATCAATGATACAACAAAACGACTGCGATTAGGCTTCATAGACAAGTCAATGTGAAAGACAGAATTTAAGTCCATTTATTGAATGATGTCCACAGGCAAGACCCGTAACGCTCCTCGCTAACTTATACTAAAAAGTTTAAAGTTAATTTAATTTGAAATGAATCATGAGAACATGTTTATTATAAATTTAATTAAAAAATATTTCTTGTTGTTTAGTACCAAACCAGAAGAATCGCCTCTACACGCCTCAGCTTAACCACATCAGCATGAAGATGCCCTCCAGCCCCCTCCTCATCGACAGGCCAGATCCCCACAACTTCTGCAACATGTCTAGCGTCGACGACGAGTGCAGGGAGGGCTACTGCGAATGCCCCCACGTTCTTTCCGTCAGACTGAATTCTATCGTTGAAATCGTCATACTTGACGAAGGTATCACTTTTGATGCTAACCATCCCTTCCACTTACACGGACATAGCTTTAGAGTAGTAGGTTTGAGAAGATTAGGTAAGGATACTACTATTGAAGAAGTCAAAGCGTGGGATGAAGCGGGGCTTTTAAAACGTAATCTTAAGAACGCACCCATAAAAGACACCGTCACAGTACCGGACGGTGGATACACAGTCATCAGATTCAAAGCAGACAATCCAGGCTATTGGCTTTTCCATTGTCATATAGAGTTCCATGTTGAAATAGGTATGGCGCTAGTTTTTAAAGTAGGAGAACATAAAGATATGCCTCCAGTACCGAGGAACTTCCCTAGATGTGGGAATTATATGCCTGATAATATGATAGAACATGATACAACTCCTAAACCTAATGATGATAATCATATATCTATAACGCAATGGTGGCCCGTTATATATATGAACGGAACCGCTTCGTCTGCAACCAGTATATTGGGTAGTTTAACAACAATTTTAGTGAGTTCTGGATTATTAATTTTTAAATTTTATTTAACGTAATTTATAACATTTCGAGTATTATGTAAGGCAACAGTGCAATGTATACTATGATAAAGCTTATATTATGAGTTTTAAAACCGAATTTGTACTTACTGAATTTATGTTTTATAGAAGCCTTATTATGAAGTATTATTTCTTAACGGCTTATGTTACGTTTTACAGTACTTACAAATATTTATTGTAAACTACAGTATAAGGAACTTGACGTATGTATCTATAAGTACGTCCACACTAGTTTAATTATACTTATTTTCTAATTTTATAAGTATTCGTTAAGAGTTGGTGCCCACCACAATGATTGCTATGGTGAAGAATGTATTTTAGGATAATGCGCTGTAGCGTTTGAGATTAATCGTGCCTAAGGCATCAGATATACCTTGATACTGTTATACGATAAAGTAACTATATAATTTGGACGTACACAATGACATTGTAACTACACACTGCTTTTCGTTAATATCTGCCGGTCAGACAGCCGCCTAAAACTTGCCAAGTACAGTGAACGAATAAAGTTTTTTCTTCTGTCCAAAGTATCATGTACGATCAATTTTAATGTACTCTTGATGAGGATTTCGCTGGTGATATGTGATATTATTAAGTAGTTGGATAGTTAGTGTAAGTATTATATGTTATAACATAAATATGAGTTCCAGAATGAAAATATAAACAGTTCAAACTTTGATTTCTTTTATTTAATACTCACACTTTCCATGTTTTAAGGTACCCCATAATCAAAGTCTATAGGGAAAATTGAATTTTATTTCCAAATTATTTAATTTGCCTGACTGAAACCTTTAAATTGTTACGAAAAAAAAAACAAGTGCAAAAAATGTCTGCCTCACCTCCAATATTAAAAATAAACGGGCAGGAAAAGAGGCACATTCAATAACGTTCAATTGTTTTCACTTAACAATATTTTGTTATTGTCTATTGACATCTATAACGGCTCGGCCACGACATCGAGCGACTTGCGACGGCGGGAGCGATAACCATAGGTTGGAGCGAAGGGTCCGATCGCTGTGTCACGCTCCAACCTATGGTTATCGCTCCCGCCGTCGCAAGTCGCTCGATGTCGTGGCCGAGCCGTAAGGAGCCCGATTCAAATTTATCAACTTGTTATGAATTTGAACTGGTTTGGATATGACCTTGACGATTGTCTTGGTGATTGGGGTCCATCTCATGGACGACTTTCACACACACATGCATTCATCAGGAGGCCAACGAGCATGGCAATTCATGATTTGGCATGAGGCAATGATTCAATGAGGAATGATTTGAGGTAATGAAATTCATGATTGGTGAGCAATTAGGATTGTTCATTTTTTTTTTTTAGGACCCCCATTTTTATTTTATTTTTTGAAAATATAGGTTAATATAAGATACCAATTTGAATGATTTAGTAATTCGTGGCTCGGTTGAATATTTATAATTTATTGAAAATATGAGATACGACTTCTCGTAAATTACATGTCGTCGGCTGATTAGGATAATGCACAAGCAACAACAAGCATTAAAAAAATAGTTGTCATTGTCAATTGATTGTAATGTCACCTGGAAAAAAAAGGGCGGGAACTTCGTCGACATCAGGCGGAATTTTTGAAATTATTATTGTAAATTCTTTCTATAGCCCTTTTTTGATTATCTATCCATTTTTCGAGTAATCCGAGTGGAAGTATTTGGGTGATGGGTAAAGATAGCGGCGGCAAGGCGCATGCCGCCAAACGCAAATCAGGTGAAGCTGTTGAAGGGGTACAGTCTCCACCAACTAAAATGGCGGCAAATTTTATATCAAACAAAAGAGGCCTATTTAAGGACTATACCCACATATATACCGAAGACAATAAAAAAGAATATCCCATTTTATTGTCAATGTCTTCGCCTAATACTAAAATTGATGTGATGCAGACCACAGGTATCCTGAAAACGTGTCTTGGCCTAAGCCATGTTAAACCTATTGGAAATTTCATGATCAAAGTCTTCTTCACTAACAAGAAAGATGCCAACAACTTTCTTTTAAATACCCAGATGCAAGAATCACATAACTGGCAAGCTAAAATCCCTTATGATCACCTAGAGTGCTTAGGGATAGCTAAAGTGCCTATTGAAATTACGGAAGAAGAACTTTTGAAGGACCTGAAGTCAAGTGCTGAGATCATTGGAGTCAAGCGATTCACAAGGAAAAATGCTGTTGATGGCTCAACTTTGCCTACGCCTACAGTTCTGATTACATTTCTAGGCTCTCTACGGCCTGATCACGTCACATATGATTACATCTGGTTCGACGTTAAAGAATATGTGAAGCCAATTCGCCAGTGCTACGTATGTTATAAGTTTGGCCATGGACGTGGTTCCTGTAGGAGCCCCCAGGTATGCTCCATTTGCGGTGCTGGCCATCTATTCAAGGACTGTACAGACAAATCCAACTTAAAATGTGTCAACTGCAGCGGCCCTCACATGGCTGTAAGTAATATCTGTCCTGTCAAAGCTGCTAAAAATCAAGAGGTGAAGGATAGAATAAACGGGAAGACTACATACGCAACAGTATCAGCCAAGGCCCCGGCTACTCCCGGTGCTCCTACCAGACCACAGTCACATCCACAGCTCAAAAAGCCCCCCCAGCGGCCTCATTTGAGAGCTCTGTTTACAGAGTTGATTAATTCTGATGAGGTATTAAATGTTTTTACTAAAACATTATTGGAATTAATTCAGTCTAAACAACTGAATATTGATGCTCCTATATGTAGTAAGGTAATAAAAGAAACTCTAATTAGTAATCTATCTACTCAATAATGTATAGTGATACTAACATTGATAGCCTTAATATCTTTCATTGGAATTCACGCTGCGTCATCACTAAAATAGACCAATTAAAACACTTTATTTCTTGCAATAACATTGATATAATTTTATTAAATGAAACATGGTTGGAACCTTCCAAATCTTTTAAGTTACCAGGTTACAGAATTGTGCGCCGAGATTCTGATCGTCCTCATGGTGGCATTGCAGTGGCAGTTAAAGATAAGTTTTCTTTCACTCTGATTAACACACCTTCCAATTATCATTTTCAAAACCTATTATTGTCTGTTATCATTGGCTCTACTGTTATTGAGATACTCTGTCTATATATACCTCCCCCTCCTAATGGTAAATTCAATTTAAAAATGTTACTTGATTCATTTTCTAAAATTACCAGTAGAAATTACTTGCTCATAGGCGATTTTAATGCTCATAATTCAGCTTGGGGATGCCGTCGTAATAACAGTAGAGGCAATGTTATTAGTTCTTTTGTAGACAAATATAACCTAGTTTGTTTAAATGATTTCTCTGAAACCACTTTTGCCCCGTTTGGTCAACAAGGTAACACTCTTGATTTAGTATTTGCTTCGCCGGCGGTTAGTTCTAGTTGTTCATTTTCTGTCCACGATGACCTTTTAAGTAGTAACCATTTCCCAATTCTAATTAAAGTTATTGTTAATGATGTAGACCGCTCTTCTCCACAGAATTTGGATTTCGACTCTTCTACCGTTACTCCTCCTTCAGTATCAAATATAAACTTCAATAAAATCAACTGGGAAACCTTTTCTAAACTTTGCACCGAAAAATTTGCCTCTTTTGTACTAGCACCTAATCCGTTGGATAGTTACAATAACTTCATGCAATCTCTGTGTGACATTTTGTTGACATTTCCAAAGAAATCGTATGCTTGCCATACTAAAAAACGAAAAGCTCTTATTTGGTGGAATGACTTGTGCTCTCGGGCCGTTAATCAGTCTAAATATGCCTTATATTCTTATAAGAAGTATCCTACGTTGGAGAATTATTTGCTTTATAAACAATTTGATGCTAGAAAGAAAAGAATTATCTCCGAACAAAAACAATTGTCTTGGGTTAAACTCTGTTCTTCCTTTAATCGAATGACTCCTTTGCAATACATTTGGGACCATATTAAAAGGTTTAAGTTTGCGAAATTAAACAATAACAATACAAGATCTAAATTTCTGGACAACCCATCTAATGCTCGTGATTTTTTAGATAAAATTGCCTCTTCTAATTGCGTTGACCCTGATCCTAATACTTTAGATTTATTTTTTGCCTCTGAAGGCTCCGAAAAATCTCGATCGATCGTCAGCTCCTTCGAATATTATGAATTTGAAGCTTCTTTGGAAAACAAAAAGAACACGTCTCCTGGCCCTGATTTCATTCCATACTCAGTTATTAAAAATTTACCTGTTAATGTAAAGAAAATTCTACTTAGTATTTACAATCAACTTTGGTTACATAAAGAAATTCCGCCTATCTGGAAAGTTCAATTTGTAGTTCCTATTTTAAAACCAAATAAGGATTCTAATAGTTTAGATGCTTATCGACCCATTTCTCTTACTTCTTGTTTTGCTAAGTTATTTGAAACTATGTTAAAGAATCGGATTGAATGGTTTATTGAACATAATTCTTTGATTCCAGAATTACAGTTTGGTTTTCGTAAAGGTAAAAATACTATGTATAATTTGGGTTGCTTATTAGGAGATATCACACACAATATGAGGAATAATAAATTAACTCTAACAGTTTTCCTAGATATAAAAGGAGCCTTTGATAACATTAATCATGAATATTTAATTAAAAGCTTACACAACCTTGGTATTCCTGGATCTGTTCTGTATTGGATATTTAATTTTTTAAATGACCGCAGTGTCTCGCTTAAAATAAAAAATAATTTATATGGTCCCAAATCTACTTTCAAAGGTACTCCGCAAGGTTCTGTTATTTCTCCCTTACTGTTTATTTTGAGCCTCGTTGACTTTATGAAATGTATTCCTTCGTATGTCAAGTATTCCTTTTACGCTGATGATTTAGTTATATATTTAGATTGTGACGATATCTCAGCCGGTGAAACTATAATGAATCAGTGTTTATTAACTGTGTATAATTTACTACATAATCAACTTAAACTGGAAGTTAATGTAGAAAAAAGTTCAGTTATGATTTTTAGTCATGCTTGTATATTTCGTCCTAAAGTTTATTATAACAACACTCTGTTACCATTTAGTACTTCTGAACGATACTTAGGTATAATGTTAGACTCTGAATTATCTTGGACTCAACACATCGAGTATATCTGCAAAAAAGCTGAGCTTCGCTTAAATGTCTTGAAGTCATTAGTCGGAGTCACTTGGGGCTCTGACCCTAAGATATTAAAAACGTTGTACATTTCTATGGTTCGTAGTCAATTTGATTATGGGTGCATCTTCTATGCTAACGCATCTGGTCGTTTGCTTAAAAAGCTGGATGTTATTCAGAATAGAGCCTTACGTATTATCACTGGTGCTATGATGTCTTCCCCTATAAATTCCTTAGAAGTTGAATCCGGTGTTCCGCCACTATTTATAAGGAGAACTTACCTTATTGACAAATTTTGCCTTTCCTTAGTCAGTTCCGATAATGTTCTTGTGAGTCGGTATTTAGAGGATTTTACTGTTCCCAATTATAATTTAATATCAATGCCTTTTAGTAATACCTTAAGCGAATCGATTACATATTTAAATTTTGAGTTTCAAGATACTGTATTTTGGTACCATCTCCTGCCCTGTTTTACTTACAGTTACCATTGCTTAATGAGAGATATTCCGGTTACTATAATTAATTTTAAATCTAAGTTTGAATTTTATGAATTTTTAAATGATAAGTCAGATTATATTAAGATCTATACTGATGGGTCTAAAACCAATACTCGCACTAGCTTTGCTTTCTATGATTCTTCTACTCAATCAGGCAAAGTATTTTCCTGTAATAATTTTCTTTCAATTTATTCAGCCGAAATTCTAGCTATGATTTATGCTTTGATGTATATTAAGTGTAATGACTTTACGTCTCATAATTTTTTGATTTTATCTGATTGTATGAGTGCTCTTCAAGCTCTTTCATCAAAACAAATTCTAGCAAATGCTAATTACTTACTTTATGAATTGCGAAAGTTATTTGATGATCTATTTAAATGTAAAATCAATGTAGAATTTTGTTGGGTTCCTGGTCATTCAGGTGTACTGGGCAATGAAATTGTTGACTCTCTTGCTAAACATACAGTGAATTCTGAAATTTGTAGTTTTAAAGTTCCTCGTTCGGATTTATTCAAATTTCTTAAAGAGATCATGCTAAAGCGGTGGAATGTTTCTTTAATCAGCTCCAGAAATATTAAAGGGAAATGGCTGGCTGAGATTCAGCCTGACCCGTCAACTTCTGCCTGGTTCGAAAAGGGTAACGTTTACTCAGGCAGAGAGTTTATTAAAAGTTTGTGCAGGCTACGTCTCGGCCATTGCCATTTTCCAGCTCATCTTTTTAGGTTAAAATTGTCGAGTAGTTCTGTTTGTAAATTCTGTCCCGCTGAAGATTGTAATCTAGATCATTTATTTTTTAATTGCCCCTACTTTAATTTACAGAGATTGTTGTTTATTTGTACTTGTAGCGATATATTAAAAGACAAGAAAATTCCAACTTCCGTTCAGGAGCTTTTAAGACATTTTTCATTATATAAAGTCATATTTGATTTCCTTAAAAATACTTTCGGCCTGTTATAGTTATATGTGTCTGATTCTTTTTTTTTTTGTTTGTGTAGTTTTTAATAGTTTTTAAGTTGTTTACGTATTTTTAAGTAGTTAAGGTTCTAGTTTGTAATGTATTTTTGTTTGAGCTGATGGCTGTGTTGCCAATGCTCCTAATAAAGGAAAAAAAAAAAAAATAATGTCACCTGTCGACAATGTCAGTGTCACGTGTTTCTATAAATAAAAATAATTGGCCAAGCACGAAGTCAAGACTACGGTGTTCAGAGCACCGTACGACACATCCCTAGGTGGTTTTAAGTTTGGATACTAATACCAATTTATCCCATAAGTACATTTTATTGACTAGGAAATAAGAAGGTAATGTCTGGGAGCTCTGGGACCTTGGAGTTTGGACTTTAATAAAGTCCTCTGGGCTAGTATAGGTAATGTAGAAGTTACAAAGCTTAGTTACCTTAGATATATTTTTTAGAGATTAAAGATTTTATTTACCACCTTGTCGGGTTGATTGTATATCCATACCAAATTACAGCTTTCTAACACTAACAATCAACCTCATCTTGGAGGTGAAAAGAGGAAAAATCGTAAGTCCCATTTCGGCCAACCAAGAACGTTTATATAATATAGGCCTAATACCGTTTATCTAAAACGTTTGGTGAAGGCACATTTCTAGTAGAAACAAATTATTATGAATTTCTCTGTAATTTGTACAAACCATTTCGTAAACTGACATTCCGCTAAACTGTTGTTTTTACATCTTACTAGCATCCATAACACATTGAAGTATGATATTCTTCCACTTGTCTGAACATTTTCATGATTACTGATTCTTTTTTTGTGAGAATGGCTTTTTCTGCCACGGCACTTTGCCAATTATTGATTCTTTCAAACACCAAAATAGTCATAAAATAGTTGACAATTTAATATACGTGAGTTGACAGGCAACTTCGAGCATGAAAAACTAAATCCGTCAAAAATACTGGGTATACATACAACCTCATAATCTTTGATATAGTCGCAATTGTTGTATTTTAAACTTGTAGACTGGGCAGGCACGACTCAAAAAGGAATAATATTACAATTAAGTCTGTGATTCGGCATTTCTCGGTTTTTGACGTTAGGCTTGTTTCTGACTCAAAATTTAATTAACGTAAAGTATTAATCAATTTGCTCATGTTTCATATAAGTCACAGAAATAAGTACCTAAAATACATGTCGAAGTTTTAGTACAAGTAGGGTAACTGCGTCAGGTTGCCGTTTTTGAAATTCGACCACTCGATTTCGTGTATTTCGTTAAATGATGTCTCCACTACTAGCCGTTTAAATTCTACTAGTATAATTGAAATCGAGTGGCCAATACCACTAGATTCCAAATTTCGATTGCCCGTATTTCAAAAATTAGCATTTCGCTGTTTTCCACCGATTTTCGAGTGACGAAATCGAGCGATCGAAATTCAAAAATCGGCCCCCTGTACCTGTTTCCGTCCACTTGGCGGAGTTGCTACAAAGAATTGCGTATAATTTGAATATAAACCTAACTTACCGGACAATTTTGGACTTATTGTACATCAGTTTTTAAAAGCAATAATATTTTAGTAGAACTGGAATTCATGAGTACCAAATCTTAACTGACATTTTTGTCACTCAAACAAGTTTGATCAAGATCGGCTTACTTTATATTTCGTCAACTTTACCTACCTTTGTTTCCAAAAACTGTGAATTGTGAATTTTTTTTTTTTTTCGTAACAGAACAGTACCTAGTTGCTGCTCTCACCGATCGGTTCAAAAATATACATACTTTATACAATTAATACATAAATGTAATGGTACTTAAGGAAAAGGAATAGGTACTGTTTCGACGAATCAGATACTCTCAGTAAAATCTATAGGTAGATGACGCCATAGCTGTTAATAAATATTGAATGACTTTATTATCTCTATTCGCTTTACTAACTCTATGTGCTCTAATGTGAAAAAAAAAACACAACGACAGTGAAGAACGGAATTCTTAATTTAAATTTGAACTGATAAACTCCAATAATAAATATGATTCTTACTGAACACACTGCGATAGTCCATTGGTTGGAAAGCCCGTTCGAAATTTAAACTTATTTGCTTTATAATAAGGTTGCATTTTGCAGATCTTTTACTCTCTCATACTTATAGTAGGCTATTCAGAAAAAAAAGAAATATCTCACAAAAGTAAGTAAGTAGAATTAAACTTTGTATCAAAGACATAAGTCATAAATTTCAATGTCAAAGTTTTAAGTAAGGATCTTTCTTACTAAAATTACTTCTTAATATGAATGACCAGTGTAAGCATCAGTTAGCTAGCCCTAAGCAACCAAAGATCAGGCTGCAGTTTAAAAACTAATAAAGTTAGAGTTAACCTGATAATTTTCCCGCCGTCTCCATACTCGTTTTAGTTGGATATTGACTGGTCAGCTGCCTGTTAGCTATAGTTTTCCCGAAAATCACCAGGACAGAGGTGAAATTTTTTGTATGAAAACTTGCAACTTTAAATGCATTTTTTATCGAAACTATTGCATTCTAAAATGAAGTCAAAATCAGTCCATCGACTCAATTTTTTGCAAGCTTTCTAATGGTACCTCACACGATTCTTACAATTGAAAATAAAATTCAGCCTACCCCTCTTAACCCCTAAATTTCCTCCTAAAATCAGAAATAAGCAGTTTCGACTTATTCACAGTGTTAGTGATGGTACCTGCCATAACTATTCCAAATTTCAGGTACCTACATCAAACGGTCTTTGAGAAAAACGCATTTAACCGATTTGCAAGACCGAAGTGATCCCATAAGAGCACCGTGAACAAAGTTTTGTACGGTGCTCTAATAACAATCGTCTGGAATGGAAAACTCGTTTATTTTGAATCATTAATTTCAAAATACCTACGCTATAAATTTGAGAAAGCTGATTCCAGAAATCTGCCTAAGTTATATAATATAACTTAGTTTTATTGGAGTATGTATCCATATAGCATCCAACTCCAACCATAACTTGGCTGAAATCAAGGGAGCAAAAATACAAATGTAAGTTACCTACATCATATATATTTTAACTGATTCGATTTGTAAGAAGATTGGATTCATAAAATCGTTACAAGCGTCCATTGCTAAAGCCCTAAAGGTAGCTTAGCACCCAGTGGGTGCTTTCTACCGGCTTGTCACCATTGTTTGGATATTGTACTACATACTTATACTACTATATTAGGAACATGCCAATTTTGCTAATTATATCCTATTATTTCAGGTCATCGTGATTCCTATTTAGATACAGCTGTGAGATATGTAACTGCTCTTGGGCCCAGAACAAAGTTGAGCATTTTGTATTGAAACGAACGTCATATTAATTATTAATCGTCGTAATACTTTACGACCGTAAATAATGCCTGGGAACAGAGTAAATAACAAACCATACACTTCTCTTCTGGATGGTCAACAAGAAGCCATCATTGTCAGATGCTCGTGCAGAACATGATAAACGTACATTTAATGTAGTTACTATTTTTTTTGGAAACATATATAACATATTTCCCAAATTAATAAAAAAGTAGGTAAACAAAAACATGTTTTATTATTCACAACTCTTTATTAAGTCTTGTCCACCATGATATCAGCAGCTTGAACTGCAACATGTGCCTGGAAATTAGAAATTATATCTTTTTAAAGCAGTTTCAGGCTGAATTTTAAGTATGGCTATGTATTCTTGTATATTCCTTCTTTCTAGTAGGCACCATCTCTGTTTAACGGTTTGCCTTTAGATACTCTGGCTACATTACCACAGAAAATAAATAGATACCACGACCCTACCAATAAAGTGAGCTTTTAAATACTTAATTGTAGTAAATTAATATTAATTTTATACTTACATCGACGTGATTCTCACAGCAATACTGTGTGTAACACGTGAAGTAGGTAGGTATTCCAAGTTTAATTCACGGCACCATCTTTCACGTCGTAGGTCTTCGTGGATTCGAACTATTATTTTTGTGAATCATTCCCACACATAGGAACAAGGTTTTTGATATATTATTAAGCAATGAAATCTACTGTTTAGGTATTAATTATAAATCAAATTGTAACAAACAAGCGCAGCGGTTTAACTGAAAAATTTTGTTATGACAATCGATGACAATGATAACTTTGACAATACGTGAGTGACGGATTTATTTACTATGGTTCGATAACTTTTATTATGCAATGACTTTACATTCAGCCCAGGAGAAGGTCAAACTAAGGTCATAAGGATATTTGTTGAAATATCTTCAATCCTCAATTATTATATCGCAGCAAATGTCGGAAACTGTTTAAAAACCTTATATCTCGAAATGGTTTTCGAAATAGAACATTTGAAAAAAAATGAACAATCCTAATTATGTCCGTATACTTGCAACATCAGAGGTGTTATGAGTGCGTTGTCAGTATTTAAGATGGGAGTAAAAGCTCTCTTATTAAAGGTTTAAAGGTCGTATTGGTCCGAAAATACGACAGTTTGGCTTTGCGAGGAAATTTCTAGAGAAACGTACAGTTGAGGACTGCCAACAATCTAAAAGGCCTATTCGGATTTCAAGATAATCACAAGATCTTGAGACGATTTAGAGATCAACTAGATCTACATTAGATATCGAATAGATGTGACTTGGATATCTAAGTCATAACTTGTCGAAATCGTTCAACAGGACCGCCAGAATCGCGGAAACGTCAAATTTGACATACTCGTACCTATCTTACAAATATTTTTAAATTATCCGTATCGTAACTTGTTGAAGTCTAGTAGAAATCTAATTCATTTTCCGAATCGAGCCGTAAGTCAGTAGTTCTAGAACTGCCCTACAGCGCCCAGGTGCGCCGTAGAAAGTATTTACTGAGGGGGGACGTGATGCCTCATCCCCATAACCATACTCCTAAACCATAATTTAACTCTTGGTGGGTAGGGTAAAAATTAAAAAAGACTGGGAGCCCCAGATCTAAGTGATTCGTAATTCGTAAAACAACCATATTAAAATGTTGAAACAGAATCAGCCTCTAGAGCTGCAAAGATTTATTCCTTTCGATATTTTCTAATATGCTATTTATTATTCTAAATGGTTTTCTATTGAGATCGTATAAGTTGATAAAAATGGTGATATCAATAATTCTAAAAAAAGTGAAGTAAGTTTTTTTTTGTTGTAATTCATAAGGGATCTCTATCTCATCTATTAACAGGACCCAGTTGTCAAAAGGCCGCTCCCATACAATTGACGTTACGTTCTTATTTTAAAACGACATCTGTCGTATGATGATGAAAAAAACTTCAAGAATCTTTTCATGAACATTTACGTAACATACTGATATATATTTCTGGAACTAGTTTTTATTGCTGAAATTAGTTAAATATACCTACAAAGAAAATAGAGCGTATAGAGGTTATCTTCCATGCCGTGAGACATTTTGTTTAAATTACTGGATCCAGCTAAATAAACAGTACACAAACTCTTTAAAACAAATTTCAATTCGCAGACCAAAAGACTAAAAACCTAGCGCATCTCAAAAAATCAAACGATCCCTTATTATAACGATCTATATAAGGGAGCGAGAATTTCACCAATTAAGATAACGCTAAGGGATGGCCCTAAATCAAGGGGCAGAAAGAAAGGTTGAAGTCATAAATATCGCTGGAAACAGATGCTTCTTAGGGGTAAATGGGAGAAAAATAGGCACTGTTGCCGGCTATCTGCGATCGCTGCTTTTGCTGTGTTGTCAATGCTAGGAGAGTGTTTGAGACTCAAATTCTCAGATGGAATTTTTATGTATCTTCTAATTTCAGTTTCAATTACACCTAATATTATGTTATATATATTTCCATTTTAAATTGCTTACCTATGTTTTTTACGTAGGTAATAGCAGGCGTGGCTCACTCCGCGATTATGTCGCTTTGCTACAGGTAGCTAAAAGTACACCCGTTCCACACCAGTTTTGGTGGCTAGCCCATAGACTAGGAATCCTCTAGATGGAGTTTAGAGCAATTATTTCATGCAACCGATGCTGCCAAAAATGCGGGGGTGCGCGGGACGAGGTAAGCGAAGTGCCGTGCCGTGATTGGTCCGTTCAAATGACGAACGAGTTCACGGACGGCACACAAAGACACTTTCGACTCAAACATGGAGTAAAATTACCGTATGCGTGGCAGAGGGGGTAGCGCGACTATGCTAAGTCTGGAGGATGTTTTGTCTGTGGGCTAGCCATAAGCGCTGTCGCCACCTAGCGGCCATATCTGTCCTGGCCGCGTAGCCAAGATGCCAATCGCTAACGCTCCGTAGCGATCGAAACGCAACTGTCACTGTCACACTCATTTGGAAGAGTGATAGAGATACATAATGCTTTTCGTTGTCGAAGCGATAGCGATTGTAACCTTGGCTAGGCGGCCTGATCTTAACAGACGCGTTTCGTTAGAGAGTGAATCTTCTGTACCTAGTAAGTACTATTATTTATTCTGCGGTAATAGTCCGTAACTTGGTTTTATAAGGTGTAGTTGAACACCTTATAAAATAAAGGCCCCCGCCGCGTTTGTCTGTTTGTGTATTATGTTCGCGATAAACTCTAAAACTAGTGAACAGGTTTTCATGCGATTTTCACTCATCAATAGAGAGATTCTTGAGGAAGGTTTAAGTGTATAATTTGATAAGGTTTTGTGTAACTTGTGCGATGCCGGCCTTTTAATAGGTTCGTTTGAGCGTTCGACTTCTACTCGCTAAGTGACTGCAATTCTAGTAAGTAAAATTAAATGACTCAAGACTTAAATCTAAAACTAAGTGCAGACCGCGAGCAAGAAATAACTAATTGGTAAAAACATTGAATCTTTTGCAGAAAAGACTTAAGACTAGAGTCTGTGCGGAAAGAGAAGAGTCGTGGCAGAAACGGGAACTAACATTTTAAATTTTATATGGCAATCAAACCTTTGACACCTTGTCATGTAAAAAGTAAACAAACTTCTGTCATTGTATATTTATTAACAAAAACCGCAAGTTTTATGTATAAAATATTTTCAAAACACGATAAAACCGTACATAAAACCACAAGGAAAATTATATTTAACATTGTTCGGTTTTGTCAGCGGGAAGAAAACGGCTAAAAGCCGACTATCGACTTACAAAAAGTCGCGGAACGTGTTTCCGCTATTCGCGGGTATTGATGTTGTATTTAATATTAAATAATTACCTATTTAATAAGGCCCCTAAGTAACTTGTCTCCGGTACATAATCGGTAAGTATATTCATTCAAAATATATTAATTTTCATAAATATGCAGGTCATTCATGGTCTTTAAAATAACTGACAAATAGTCTTGATACTTGCCATTTTATGCATATTTATATGTAATTTTTTTTTTCAGGATTGTGTAAAAGTACCTACGGCATCTCGAATAAAAGACCGCTAAGTAGGTG
The DNA here is from genome assembly GCF_963556715.1 of Cydia fagiglandana. Taxonomy (NCBI): domain Eukaryota; kingdom Metazoa; phylum Arthropoda; class Insecta; order Lepidoptera; family Tortricidae; genus Cydia; species Cydia fagiglandana. Next base: position 24,277,563 of record NC_085933.1, on the reverse strand, counting down.
ATATGCAAGAATTCGTAATCTACGTGCCGGATTCAAGCACATCCAGTTCAGATGAAGATAGTTCTATGAGTGTCCCTGGTTGTTCTGAAGCTAGCTCAAACATAAGTGACATTGAATATTTTAATTCAGACTTCGATTACAAAGAATAAAACTTTTTCTAATAAAATATTTCTTTATTTGTAGGTTCTGTTAGTTACGAAATTATATTTCATATTTAGCAGTGTTGTGACATAGGGGAGGGGGGAGTCACAAACATTGTGACGTCACTTTAACTTCATCAATATTCATCAGTAACCGAAAATTAATTTATATTTTTTTAATCGCTGTACATTTAAATAATGAGGTAGGTAGGAATGTAATTTTCGTTCCTAATTGGTTTTGCGTTATAAAATTACTAATATTTCTTTTACAAAAAATATTTTTTTATAAAAAAAATACAGCCGAGTTAGTATTGCCGATTTCGTTGAAAACAAAATTGCCTAAATGTGACGTCACACAAGGTGGGGAGGGATTTGCAAAATGTGACCAAGTGTGACAAGGAGGGGGGGAGGGGTCAAAAAACCTAGAAATTCGTGAGACGTAATTAATGGATGATTCCTTATGCACTATTTTTATTCATATCCATATTTATTATTAATAATGTACACATACATTACAAGTCAAGTTTACAATGGGTGAAATATATCCCAGATAAAATTACAGTTCTATTGCCCAATTTCTACCCGATTTACCCGGTTTTAATAACTGTTGGACTGCACAGATTAGGCAGTACATAAATGAGACTCTATCTTGTTTGGTACTAAAATTACAGTTGTATTGGGCAGATTCTTAACTATACTGGGTCAAGCAAATCTTGTCAGTAGCAAACGGCGGCAAATTTGAAAAATCGCGGGTTAGCAACACTGTGTTCGAATAATTCGAAAATCGCGTGTCATCTGTGTTTTATCTGTGGAATGTGGACCGCGAATGACAGCCTTCATCTTTGTTTACATTCTGAATCGATTCTATTTCAAGAGATATTTCTGCTGTTAAATACCAATATATTAAATAAGATTATGGTTAATCAAAGCTAATTTGTATAGTTTTAGGTTAAGTTTGATCTCACTGTAATAATTTATCAATGTTATGTACTCCGTGATTGTCATATGTATCAGTATTTATTACCATGTAAAATGTTTTAGCGTAAGTTATAATATGTATGATGTGGATGTACTTTAATAAATAAATAAATAAAAAAAGCTAAGGTGCCTACAATGCCTACAGTGCCAACTGTGAAATCTAATAAAATATTGAAATCCAGTAGGACATCTACCTGCTGAAACAATGTTTTTATTCATATATTCTTGTTTAACGGCATAATCCACTTTTAATTTTATATTGAAATCTTCAAATTAGTTAATATTTTTATCAACATCACACACCGCTTTTAAATTGTCCGTCTATATCTATTAATAACAATTTCAAACATTTTCAATAGAGAAATCCGCGAGTGACAATTTGAATTGACGTACGTAATAGGGCGCGCTTAGCGGAAAAAAAAGTTTTGGTTCGATGTAAATTGTACATTGCTGTTTTTCTTAGCGCAATACTACTCTTTGAGTGTTGCCCTACTTTAGTTTGCTTTACATTGCTACTGACAAGATTTGCTTGACGCACTATAGTTTTAGCACTTTTAGCAGTTTTGTCAATCGCACTGTCACTTTTTAGTATCTGAGACATAAAAACAAGTGTGTATTAAAAAGAAAACTAGTGCCTGCGCTAAATCAGGGGATTGAGTTGATGAGCCGACACCACCACCAGGCTCCGTTTAGTAAGCCGTGGTAAAAAACCGGAACAAAAGGGATTCAAGTATCATGACCTTTAGTGTCGTACTATAATCACGTGACCAGTGTTGTCAGCATAGCAAAAACCATAAAATAGCACTGGCGCGCCCTCAAATCCCACGACTCTTCTCTTTCCGCACAGACTCTACAGAATATATTTTTACTGATTTGTTTTTGAAATGAAAACTTCTTTAGGCGCGTTGGGCATATTTGGTATGAGAAAAATCCATTGAAATCGCGCTACCGTTACCGACACCCAAGTCATGAAGGCTGATATTTGCTTGTAATGTCATACATACGCAAATCTCTTCGATAAATGACTTTGAGCCCGATTCGGATTTTGAAATAGATATCTATTAGATATCTTTTAGACATCACCAAGGTACGATAACGATATGTTTAAGATCTAACCTGTCAAATTTGACATTTGCGCGATTCAGGAGATACTCTTGAACGATTTCCACAGGATATGACTTCCAATTCACATCTAATAGATATCTTACTCTATGTAACGTAAAAGTGACATTTACGGCAGTTTTAGCATGGCAGTCAACATCGTGACGTCAAAGTATGCGCAGAGTTAGCTTGGTGCGACTATAGTCCTTGGCCCTCGGTAAGAAATGGGAACAGGAATGTACAGAGGCCACTGGAGGGTGTTAAACTGTTATTGCTTTGGGACATAGTAATGGGAAAAATAAATAGGTTCCGTAACTTTACTCAATTTCTCACAACTATCATGGTCTAAAAAAAGTAATTTATTTTATAATAGGTTTTTTGAACTTATGGAAAAACAAACATAAAAACAAGTTCGAAACCGTAACCAGTTGCTAAATCTAACAATACACTCTTTTTTGTGCAGTCGTGTAAAAATAGTTCGACGACATTAGGTAGCTCCCTAGTGTCCCTACTCTAGTGGTAGCATCTGGATATGATAATTATCGACGTATTATCACGTAGCGTACAAAAAGGTAAAAGCATTGACTAGACCGGGCCGTGAAAACACGTCATTTTCTAAGAAGGCTGATCGGTGGTCGTGGTGCTTTCCATAGAAAACGAAGCGTCGGAAGCTCCGGCGCGGCAACGGCCGGTCTAAAGTGAGTCGGCCCCGAGACAAAACAAACTGCATTAAAAAAAAACAAAATGGCAGACTTTAAAAAAAAAACAAGTCGGTCTGAGCGCGTTGATATTTGGCATGGCGAGAGATAGAGGCCTCTAGATTCATATAGCAAAAAAATTTTTTTTGGAAAAGATCCAAGATGACGGAACATAAATTTCCATGTTGCAGAATGTTCTGAGAACATTCTCGAGAACGTTTCCGCTTTTTGGGAATGTTCTGCAATTTGTACATAATGTACCAATGTAGTCTAGTCGGTTATGTCATTTGCATGGTTACCGCAAGTATCGGTGTAGTGAGCAGTACCTCAGTAAAAATATTTCCGCAACTTTGTTTGAAGAAAATATAAGAAGAAACAATACCAAAGTAAATAAACAACAGTATCACGTACAATGTTTTGTTTCCTTGAAACGGTGTCTTTGAAACAGATACAATACTATATATTATTTTGTTGATCCCACCTGATCAAACCGCAAAGAAAACTGTCTGAATCAGGGTTGTATAAAATATCACGAGGATATTAAGTGGGTGGTATAAAATGTTACGTGGATATTACGTATGACAGGCCAATTTGAACGTACACTGATATCAAAATGACATCTAACATGTCATTCATTATAATGGCTCCGGTTATACAAGATATGTGTGGTATTATCTATGAAAAGGGACCTTATTGTCGATGGCGCTTACGACAAAGACTTCGATGAATAAAATACGTAGTAGGTTGAAATTGGACATTCTGGCCCATTTCGGTTCGCTCGGTCCCAATTTAGCAATTAAGATTTTGTGAATACTGGAACATTAAATTTAGCTGTCTATGCACTGCGCAGGTCAATTTATGTTATGTGACGCTGATGAACTGATCAGTCATGTTGTGTTTGAAAACAAATCGGGTTCAAAGGTCCCTTTTTATAGTTTTTTTATAAATAACTCTTAAACCGTGGCCTGTAGCAAAAAATGTTCTTATACATAAGTAATCTACATAAAATTCTCTACATTAAATATTCTATACACTTTTTCGCTAGGATCAATATTTACAAAAATATTTAAGGGAGAAAGTTAATTATTAATATTTTTAATTGTTAATATTTATATTATAAAAATATTTTACATAAGTAATCTACATAAAGTTTTCTTCATTAAATATTGTATACAGTTTTTAACTAGGATCAATATTTAAAGGAGAAAGTAAATCAATTGTTAATATTTTTTGTAAATAACTCGTAAATGGTGGCTTGTACAAAAAAATCTTATACATAAGTAATCTACATAAAATTTACTACATTAAATATTCTATATACTTTTTTGCTAGGATCAATATTTAAAAAAATATTTAAGGGAAAATGTAAATGGAGAAGTGCACTGAGTTGGCCGTTTTATCCCAGGCGATGCCGCTTGGCACGATTGTTCCTTGGATCATACTTTATTGATATAATGTCTTAAGGATATTAACTCTTTGCTTCCACCCAAAAAGGGAGAGGGGAAATGCGATTCCGGCGGTACAATGCGGTCTGTTTCTACCTACCTGTAGCTGTCAGGTCAAGTTTGGTATCATTTTCGTATAAACCAAGGAACAATCGTACTACTTTGCGAGATTTTGCGTTTTATGGTTATAAATTATATGGCGATGACATCGTTCGCCTTACCCCTGCTGTGGAAGGCGTAATGTTTTGCGTAATGAAACATTTCAAAGTTAAAGTTTGTGGTGCATTTTTTTTGTCTTGTAGATAGTTGTATAATATAATTACGCTTTACTGCCCGTGCAAAGCCGGGGCGGGTCGCTAGTAAATAAAAAAAATCTAACCTACTTACCTTAGAGTAGCTTATACGTCTACTCGTATGAATTAATCGTTATTTTCTCAACCTTGCAATGAAATGTTGACCCTACTTACTTCAAATTTGGTCCGGAAATACTACACATACGGTGCGATGAGTGAAGATCATATGTAAAGGAATTTCATATAGCCTTCCCACACAAGCAAAAGCAACCTTCTTTTGTTTCTAACAGCAGCCGCGGCCCACGATTACTCGTACGCGCCCCGGCCGCTGGGGCCCGGCGGGTTGGTCAACGATACCTCGTAACTCATGAGGCCCTGGTACTTGCTCCTTTCTAAATTAAATTTTTAGACAATTTTTTCTCAATTTTGGTCACCTCACCGTAGCTTATAGATATTTCATTGCAAGTTTGAGAAATGCACTATACAAATATCGGCGAGAAACGGTGTTTTCGGTATATATCTACATGGCCTACAACCCTTCGTTTTCAGGCCTATACAGGGTGAAATTTAAATCACTGGCCATATTCATTCCCGGCACTAGGTTACACTTAAGGAATCTATTTAGCGAAAAAAAAGTGTACACTTTTTTTTAATTTTCATTTTTCAATTTTTAAATATTTTCCACGAGTCGTGGTCACCCTATTACCACAAATGTAAACAAACCTAATAGTAGGTTTTAACAACAACATCAGCAAAACCCTTATCTGACCTTCACTAAACCTTATAATCGTTGCAATAGGGTCCACCCAGTTAGTGTTGGCGATGGTAGGCAGGTTTATCAATTTCGAGGGTAGTCTAAACTAAACCATTCCGCGCTAGCGGTAAACATAACGGTAAGCATAAATGATTAGTCACTCGTTACTCGCCAACCTTAAAATAATAATCGCGCGCGTACTAAGGTTAAAAAAAATGTTTTCGAACTGGGAATATTACGAAGTGGTACGGTGTCATTTATTAAGTGGTGAGTGTTTACGTGGTGTACAAAGATTATACGAAATGGAATCCGTTCCACGCCTTCGCAGACAAGGATTGAGTCCAAGAGTACCATCTCGTGGGACTTTCGATAATTGCGTCGATTTTTAATCAAATGTACGTAAGTTGATTCAATTTTTTAAATACGCCTGAATGCAAAGATTCCTGACCTAGTTTTTACTCATTGTTTTTAAGCCACGGACGTTTTGTTAATAATCATTAGTCAGAAATAACATTTTAGATTAAAAATGGGTTGCCTTTGCATTTTGACGGTTCTAAGCTTAATATGAAAGGAAAAATTAGCAACTTATGTAGGTAATCTCGCTGCAATAGGGTTCATAATTGGTGACGCGATTGCAAACAGCGGGAGGGGCGGGGTGTCAATGACCTTAACTGATAAGAGAGAAGCGGGTGTAGTGGGTAGTTGTCGGTTCACCATAACGTACGAGGTTTTTAGGACAACTTGATGATGAGTTATTTCGAAAAAAATGTACTGAGCGGTATTAAAAGAAAAAACACGTGTTTAATATTTTTTCGAGTTCTTTCGGTTGTTTCAATTTGGCCAGTGAATTAAATTTCACCCTGTATAGTAATGTACTATGTATTACGATACATTACGTTTTACAGTACATATGGCCCTTTAAATTTTTGACGTAGTTATCTAGTTTGTTATTTGTATCTCCTTTCTGGATTTCACGGGCCTATAAATCCCGGTCTTTTGATAGGCTTGCGTGGGGATACAGATCCAACACGTAAAGGCCCTTTGGAGAGCTTTAATGTCTAGTTTGTTATTATTATCATCACCCAATGTGCTTATTATATCCGGGTGTCGTAATGTAGCACCTGATGTACTTTTAACAGTTTTTCACTATTACGTCTATGAAATTTATTCATAAAGGCTGTTTGTTTACAGAGAGCCTACCTCGATACGCGAAATTTTAAATTTTGTTATTTGTTCAAATATGAAAGAGTGATAAAGAGGCAGGTAACGATATTGTCGTGTTTCGGGCTAAGCGCTCAGTTTGTGCTAGTGGTGCTTATTTAAATTAAATTAGCTAACCCAAGAGTTCCCATTACATTGTCATTGACCTTCACTTGCTCAGATTTTATCCTCTATATACATTTGCCACCAAATATAAAGTTTGTAGGTCATCTGGAAGTGGGCCCCTTTTATAACAAAACTTCCGTGAGACACTGACATATTTATTTATTATTATTATTACAACAAAACAAATTGCACCTTATAGCTAATGCCAAAGCGGCACAAATTGGAACACATTAACATCATAATGCATTAACACTATAAAGCAATAACACAATATACAGCTAAAACACAGGTATTCATTATGGCATGGTACTCTTAGGCATCTCTCTTTCTATTATCCTCTTGCATTCCATTGTCAATTTGTCACTCGCCCCATCGCAATCACAAAATCGCACTGTGGCCGCGACTTGAGCAGAGAGTTGAGTAGCGCGTGCGTGCGCGTGACCGGCGCCTGCGCATGCGCCTGCGTGCGCGCTCGGCCTCCCGCTAGCAGCGTATAAAGTATAAACAGGCGCACGCAGACTTCGACACAGAATAATTAATAGTACTACCGTACATAAAGGAAACTTCCTACAAAAACGAAGTTTGACAGCGGTTCAGGGTCGAATGATGCTGTCTCTTTCTAATATATGGCACTATCTGTTTCGGCTATTTAGGGTTGTCAAAAATCAAGTGATTATCTTATCTGTGGTTGTGCACGCAAAAGGAAGTCAAGTGGTGCCAACCCTAATAATTGCTCGGAGCAATTCTAAGCCAAGCGGAGCCGAGTTTGACCGAAGTCAAGATTTCGCACCCCTGACTTCGACAAGTTTTATACTATCAATTTTATTTCTAAAATTGCCAATTAAAATTTGGATAAAGAGAGTGACCTTTGTAACTGTAAGGAGTTATTCCCAAGTTGACCCTGTAAGAATAAGGTAGGGTACATGTAGGCAATCAAATAATTATATACATTTTAAAAGAAGTATTGAGTACAATGGAACCAACATCTATAATTTTTGAGTAATGACATTAAAAATTTATTTGATTAATGACTTTAAAAATTTCTGGAAGCAAACTAATAAATTGAGACCGAGGGCGGGCCTCCCTGAGTGTAGAGGGTGTTAGCGAGCCTAAGGAGATAGCTGATTTGTTTCAGAAGCATTTCAAGGTTGAGTCTCCCTTGGGGTCCTGCGGGGGCCCACCTCCAACGAGGTGTGTGCCTTCGGGGCCTCTGGTGAGAATTACAGCTAAGGAGGTGGCATCGGTGGTGAAGAACATGACGCGAGGGAAGTCGCCAGGACACCACTCCCTTAGCATTGAGCACCTGCAGCATGCAGGGGTACACTTACCTAGAGTACTCGCCATGTTCTTCAGCTTCTGTGTCAGCCATACTTATATACCGAGCGACATGATGAGAACATTGAGAACCGAACCGTGGTAGTACCAATTATTAAAAACCGTACAGGAGACACCTCGGACATTAAAAATTATAGGCCCATTTCGTTGGCTACGATGCTTGTAGCAAAGGTGTTGGACAGTGTGCTTGACAAACTGTTGGAAAAACACACGGTGCTTTATGACGCACAATTTGGATTTCGGCCGGGCTTATCCACCGAGACGGCAGTCCTTTGTCTTAAGCACACTGTCCGATACTACTCAGACAGGAAAAAACCAGTTTTGGCGTGTTTTCTTGATCTCTCGAAAGCCTTCGATCTGGTGTCCTATAACAGACTTTGGCAAAAACTGTACGAGGAGACGTCTTTACCCGGGGAATTGGTGGAATTGTTCAGGTTTTGGTACGGCCACCAAACCAATGTCGTTAAGTGGGCGGGTTCGCTATCCGATGAGTATAGGTTGGATTGCGGGATCAGGCAGGGGGGGCTTGCGTCGCCCAGACTCTTCAGCCTATATGTCAATCGGCTGATCGAGGAGCTTAACAACACTACGGTCGGATGTTCAATAGATGGAACGTTCGTAAATAACATCAGTTACGCGGACGATATGGTGTTGCTAAGCCCATCGATCGACGCCCTTAGGACGCTAGTAGGTGTTTGTGAGCGGTATGCGGAGGCCCCGGGTCTCAAGTACAATGTCTCTAAAATCGAGCTGCTAGTTTTCAGAGGAAGAATAGTCCAATTAAACGACCAAATGTTACCTCCAGTGAGACTGAATGGCACTCCTCTTAAAGTAGTAAGATAATTTAAGTACTTGGGACACTGGGTAACCGCATCGCTAAAAGATGACGTAGATGGGAAAGGGAGCGTAGGGTGCTGACAGTAAGAAGTAATATGTTGATTCGTAGGTTCGCAAGGTGCACTAGCAATAAAATCACCCTTTTTAAGGCGTACTGCCAGTCATTTTACACCTGCAGCCTATGGATCAACTTTACTCAAAAAACTTACAGCGCCCTACGCGTCCAATATAATAACGCTTTTAGGATGCTGTTGGGGCTGCCGCGCTATTGCAGCGCTAGCGGTATGTTCGCGGAGACGCGCACCGACGGCTTCCACGCCATCATGCGCAAGCGGGTGGCGTCGCTGGTGCGGCGCGTACGCGGCAGCGCCAACAGTCTCCTAGCCACTGTAGCAGACAGGATAGATGGCGCTTTCTGGGAGTACTGGAGTAGCCTACATGTCTATTAAATCTAAATAAAGTACATAACATAGGTAGTCACTAACATAGGTTAAGAGTAATAATAAGCTACTAATATATTACGGAAATTTAATTTCTGATATAAATAATTTAATTTAACTAAATTAAGCAGTTCAATAATTCAAATGAATTCACAAAAAGGCTAAAATGTTATTTATTAAACAGACCTTATTACTCTTTGTAGGAATATTTAGTAGTCAATTTATGTTAAAATGTCCTATAATATTTATTTATGTATTGAGTATAATTTACTTTCTCCCTTAAATATTGAAGGTAGCGAAAATGTTTATAGAATGTTTAATGTAGAAAATTGTATGTAGATTACTTATGTATCAGAACATTTTTTGCTACAGGCTACCGTTTACGAGTTATTAAAAAAAACAATAAAAAGGGACCTTTAAACTCGATGACTGATCAGTTCATCAGCGTTACATAACATAAATAATTGACCTCCACAATGGATAGACAAGAAAATTGAATGGTCCAGTATTCACAAACTTAATTGCTAAATTGGGACCGAGCGAACCGAAATGAGCCAGAATGTTCAATTTAAACCTACTACGCATTTTATTCATCGAAGTTATAGTCGTAAGCGCCATCGACAATAAGGTCCCTTTTCATAGATAATACCACATGTAGTTATAGTTGCACTAATAAAAGTCTGCAGCGGATTTGATAGCCCACGCAGTGTGAGTGTTATTTGTACGTCATAATTTCATAGAAGTTTGACGTTTAAAATGACACTTGCACTGCGTGGGCTATCAAAATCGCTGCAGACTTTTTTACGGTCTGACTATATTTAATGTTTCATGAAATACCTATTAAGTAAACATAAATTTATTATCACAAACCAAGCTTACTGTGAGACTTACGGCGCGATTCGAACTTTAAGATATCGCGCCGTTAGACATTCACTAGATATGAAATAGTAAAGATATGTGACGTTCCACGGCAAAAGGTACCTTATGGCAGCTGGCGCTTACGCTTATTATTAACGCTACTCCAATATTCAGTCGGGGTAATGGTACCTTTCGCCGTGGAACGTCACATATCTTTACTATATCTTATCTAGTGCATCTCTAATTCATTTCCCGAATCGCGCCGTAAGTCCATTTGTATAATAATGTTAATATTTATTTATTGGTTTAATCACTAGGTACATCTAAAACAAAGTCCCCTGAACTGAATAACATTCATGAAATAAAAGTATTTACACGGATTATATCGCGTATAATAAATACTAGCGACCCGCCCCGGCTTCGCACGAGTAATAAATAAATAAATATTACAAGGACATTTTTACACAAATTGACTAAGCCCCACGGTAAGCTCAAGAAGGCTTGTGTTGTGGGTACTCAGACAACGATATATGTAATATATATATATATACTTAAATACATAGAAAACAACCATGACTCAGGAACAAATATCTGTATCATCATACAAATAAATGCCCTTACCAGGATTCGAACCCGGGACCATCGGCTTCGCAGGCCCCTGCCCTGACCCTTCACTACCCACTAGGCCAGACCGGTCGTCAAAGTAAACTTATTTTAAACACCACACACACCTAGGAAGGTTTAAGCACGTAAACCTTCTAATGCTAAATGAAAACCGCATGTAAATCCGTTCAGTAGTTTTTCAGTTTATCGTAACATACATACACACAAACAGACAGACGCGGCGGGGAACTTTGTTTAATAAGGTGTAGTGCTATAGCCGAGGGAATTATATTTTCAGAGTAATTGAGGTAAAAGGTAAAATCCCTCGGGAATACAATATCTTTTGTTTCTTTCTAATTGCCTGGGTTTACTTTCCATCTTAATAAGTCTAACTAATAAAAAGGAATTTTTTATTCTCAAAGCTTCTCAAATAAATTCAACGTCAGAAATCACAACTAAGACAATAAATCAGAACAGCAACTTTATTTAATTAAACGAATTCCCCGCATATTTCTCAGCTTCATTAGCGGTGACAATTAATTAGTAAGCTAGTTTATACCCGAGGGACGTTGGTTCACTGGGAGACATTTTTTAAAGTATTAAGTTACCGCCGAGACTTTCTATTGTACCTTTACGGAGGATGTGGTTCCAATACTAAAATGGTGTAGGTATTAAATGTGAGGGGGCAGGTAGAGGAGCCTCACAGGGATGATGGGAATGAAAAGGCAGGATCCAGAGCGATGAGGGGTATTTATTATTTAAATAAAAAGGCACCTGTAACAATACAGGTTACGTGTTAACAGATAGGTATGTATAAAAACACTTTCGTAATTCAGAAGGTTAGAAATCAAATAACTTACAATATGTGCCTTGGTGATGATGTAGATATATATCTGGAAGGTGTGCAGGGCCACAAAACGAGCACTATACTGAACTGCACGCACTTATGAATTATTACGTTTACTAATAAAAATCACACTTAAACGGTCGTGTTTAGAAACTTGGGAAGTACAGTCCGTTAGATAAAATGATGTTTATCGATCAAAGTATGTGATCGAACTGAAAATAAAAATCATTGAATGGAATTTGGAATAGGATTTGAATTTCAAAAAGGGAATTTAGAATTTGTATGGTGCCAGAAATAGTATGAAGGTCGATAGTGTAACGCTTCGTTACACGCACCGTTACACTACCGGGGTCGCCCTGGAAGGGAAAATCCTGGGGCATATGGCTAAAGGATTTTTCCGTAATGTAAATATAATGTAATGAATATGGGTATGAGTGATAAATTTAGAAGGTGGGGATGTTCACACTTACCATGGTCTTACTTTATTCTTTAGATATTTGTACAAGTAAAAATATAGTATGCTTCCGCTGTGGCAAACAAAATGTCACTTTTGCAAAATGTACAGTTTGCCATAAATTTCCAAAAAACGCATAAAGGAGAAAAGTAACTTAAATAAAACTACTGCTACAGAATGGAACCAATGGTTAGATACCATTAAATTATTTATGTCATCATACAATACTACATCAGCACTTTTCACTCAAGATCCATACGATGAACGACCTTATGTCAACATCCAGACAAATAATTTAACTTTATGTGGCCTCTTAGACAGTGGCAGTGCTTTAACTATTTTCGGAAATAATTCCCATAAAATTCTCTTATCCCACAATTTTACCATAAATTACGACCATAAAGTCGTAGGCTCTGTAGCCGACGGCTACCCTATATACTCTATTGGTACAATTCAACTACCAATTTCGTACAAAAATATTGTGGCTATTATTACCGCTCATGTTATCCCTACTGTAAAGCAACCCTTGATTCTAGGCACAAATTTTTGGAGAAAATTCAATATAGCTCCCCACATATTACCTGACATAACGTCATATTCTGATAAACATATAGATACCCTAGTTATTTCCACCTGCGACCAACACATCACTAATTATGACAACCTTTCTGAAACTCAACAGTTAATTTCAGATACTATTATTGAAAAATTTAAAAATATTTCAACAGAAACCAAACCCTTAGGACGAACCCACCTCATTGAACATCACATAGATACCGGTGACCATCCACCAATCAAACAGCGATGCTATAGGCTTTCTCCAGAGAAACAAAAAGCTTTATGCAAAGAAGTTGATGAAATGCTAAAGCTTAATGTTATCGAACCCTGTGAAAGCCCATGGCTAAACCCTGTCATAATAACTCCTAAAAAAGATGGAACGTGGCGTTTTTGCATCGACAGCCGTAAACTAAATTCGATTACGCGCAAAGATGCCTACAAACTCCCACTCATCTCTGACATTTTAGATAATCTAAAAAATGCTAAATATCTATCATCGATAGACATAGCAAAAGCATTTTGGGAAATACCCCTACGCCCTTCTGATAGACCTAAAACTAGTTTCCATGTACCCTCAAAAGGCATGTACATGTTTCGCGTAATGCCTTTTGGATTGACTAATGCCCCTGCTACCCAACAACGCTTTATGGATGCGTTATTCCCTTCTGAAAACCTTGATAACTCAGTATTTACCTACTTAGATGATATTATCATCATAAGTAATACTTTCGATGAACACATCACTTTACTTAATAAAGTTTACCAAAGGCTAGTACAAGCCAACATTACTATAAACTTCCCCAAGTGTTCATTTTTCAAAAAAGAACTTAAATATCTTGGTTACATAGTTAATGAACACGGCTTTCAAACAGATCCTGACAAGGTTAAGGCAATACTTAACATCCCACCTCCCACAACTCCTCGAGAAGTTAAAAAGTTCCTAGGTACAGCAAGTTGGTATAGACGCTTTATCCCCGATTTCAGCACAAAGGTTGCACCACTAACTAAACTTACCTCCACTTCCAAAAAAGCACCACCATTTAAATGGACATCACTAGAAGACAATGCCTTTAAATCCATTAAAGAAGCTCTAGTCTCTACCCCTGTTCTTGCTTGCCCAGACTTCTCAAAACCCTTCGCAGTCCACTGTGATGCATCCAGCTTCGGCATCGGTGCCATGCTGACCCAAGTGGCGCTTAAGTGGAGTGTAACGGTGCGTGTAACGAAGCGTTACACTATCGACCTTCATACTATTTCTGGCACCATACAAATTCTAAATTCCTTTTTGAAATTCAAATCCTATTCCAAATTCCATTCAATGATTTTTATTTTCAGTTCGATCACATACTTTGATCGATAAACATCATTTTATCTAACGGACTGTACTTCCCAAGTTTCTAAACACGACCGTTTAAGTGTGATTTTTATTAGTAAACGTAATAATTCATAAGTGCGTGCAGTTCAGTATAGTGCTCGTTTTGTGGCCCTGCACACCTTCCAGATATATATCTACATCATCACCAAGGCACATATTGTAAGTTATTTGATTTCTAACCTTCTGAATTACGAAAGTATTTTTATACATACCTATCTGTTAACACGTAACCTGTATTGTTACAGGTGCCTTTTTATTTAAATAATAAATACCCCTCATCGCTCTGGATCCTGCCTTTTCATTCCCATCATCCCTGTGAGGCTCCTCTACCTGCCCCCTCACACTGGCGCCATCAACGTGCTCAAACCCGGACCTGACAAGACACCCACCCGCCCTACGACGCTGAGCAGCCCGTTCCAGTTCCTCCGTGCCAGCACCTGCTCCTACCCAACAACCGCAACCAGCTGTTCCAGTTCTACATTTTTCCTTATTCTACCAATTTTTTTTTTATATTGTTTGTAATTGCTAGCTTTAAGATCTTTTCAAAATTCTAAAAGGTTATAGTCGACCCAACTCAAATTTTCGCAATATCTCTCGGCCTAACATCATTTTATTTAATTTTCTATTTTACAACCAACCTTTTATCTAATCCTCAACCGTTTAACCAAAATTCCCCCCTTAAATAACCAATTACATATACATCTATCATCATTCATCATCTTATACCAATTTATCTATATCTATTTTCTAATCCCTACTATGCCAACGTCCTACGCTTTTTGTCGCGCCACGTAACAAAACTCTTAACATAGTGATTACACAAAACATCTATCACATACAATTACACAATCCAAGATTTCCACTGAAATCTCACAAATTGGTTTCAATCCTAAGTGTTTTTAAAACTCCTTGGAGTCACTGAAGTGCGAACCAATCCTGACTTACGGCAGTACTGTTGGAGATAATCCGATAGCTTATCCTTCACCCGATTAAATAAATATACACAACTAAGCCTAATATCACAATAAACTTCTCCTTTCGATTCAATAAAAAATAAAATTTAATAACTACATATTTTATTTATATTGATAACATCAATTATTCTCTTCGTGATAGGTATCCACTTTAATAAACAATGAATCCAGCACTATTAAATAAACCTGAACTCATCTATGAGCTCAAACTCAGGAACATTCAGTTCCCAGCCACCGCGCAGGCTGATGATTTAAGACAGCTCCTCACTCCAAATTTATTCGCGGACCCGTGTTCGAATCTCTCCAGCCCATATGATCTTGAACAGGATATCACCGAAATTAGCAGATGCCTCACAATAGTTTCTTCTCAGCTACAGCTTGCGACCACCAACCAAGCGAAGCACGATAGAATAGCGGTTTTCTTATTTCATTTATATAACAGAATAGAACGTCTCCATATTACCACTGAATTATCTCCAGAAATTATTGACAACTATTCGAAAATATGCGAATTTTTGTCAAAATGTCAAACAAAATTTAACATGTCACAACCGTCAACAACAACGTCAACTTACGCGTCAGCAACCTCTTTGATAGATGATTCCACAAATTTAGACCTACTTGCTCGAAAATTAACCAACCTCTCTGAAGCAAAACCAAGCGATTTTAAAAAATTCAACTATAAAGGCGATAGTTGCCCTTATGATTTTATTCGAAACATCGAAGAGTTTGCAATTGCGCGTAACATTGACGACAAACGCTTACACAAATATATATACGATTTTTTATCAGGCACTCCTTTAGATTGGTATAGGTCAAAGAAAACAACCCTTACAGATTGGAAATCATTTAAAACCCACTTCTTAAAAGATTTCGAATTGCATGACCATGACCACAACTTACTACAAAATATACATTCCCGTAAACAAAAACAACATGAACGAATAATAATGTATTTTTCAGCCATGGAAGCCCTCTTTTCCAAATTACATGAACCCCTTTCTGAAAAACAAAAAATAGATATCCCCCGTAGAAACATGAGCCCTTATTACAGTTCCAGATTAGTTCCTACAGATGTTACGTCTATAGACACATTATTCCAATCGTGCAAATGGTACGAAAGCTGTAATACTACCTCTACTTATAGCTCTAGCAACTATACCAACATTCAACAAGATTCTAACCATACCCCCCCTTCCCAACCGTACATACCACCATTCCCATTTAATAAACCGGTCCATACTGTAACAGCACCACCTTCTACGTTACGTTACTCCTGTCCGCGTTGCAGAACAAACGATCATTCTTTAGATATTTGTACAAGTAAAAATATAGTATGCTTCCGCTGTGGCAAACAAAATGTCACTTTTGCAAAATGTACAGTTTGCCATAAATTTCCAAAAAACGCATAAAGGAGAAAAGTAACTTAAATAAAACTACTGCTACAGAATGGAACCAATGGTTAGATACCATTAAATTATTTATGTCATCATACAATACTACATCAGCACTTTTCACTCAAGATCCATACGATGAACGACCTTATGTCAACATCCAGACAAATAATTTAACTTTATGTGGCCTCTTAGACAGTGGCAGTGCTTTAACTATTTTCGGAAATAATTCCCATAAAATTCTCTTATCCCACAATTTTACCATAAATTACGACCATAAAGTCGTAGGCTCTGTAGCCGACGGCTACCCTATATACTCTATTGGTACAATTCAACTACCAATTTCGTACAAAAATATTGTGGCTATTATTACCGCTCATGTTATCCCTACTGTAAAGCAACCCTTGATTCTAGGCACAAATTTTTGGAGAAAATTCAATATAGCTCCCCACATATTACCTGACATAACGTCATATTCTGATAAACATATAGATACCCTAGTTATTTCCACCTGCGACCAACACATCACTAATTATGACAACCTTTCTGAAACTCAACAGTTAATTTCAGATACTATTATTGAAAAATTTAAAAATATTTCAACAGAAACCAAACCCTTAGGACGAACCCACCTCATTGAACATCACATAGATACCGGTGACCATCCACCAATCAAACAGCGATGCTATAGGCTTTCTCCAGAGAAACAAAAAGCTTTATGCAAAGAAGTTGATGAAATGCTAAAGCTTAATGTTATCGAACCCTGTGAAAGCCCATGGCTAAACCCTGTCATAATAACTCCTAAAAAAGATGGAACGTGGCGTTTTTGCATCGACAGCCGTAAACTAAATTCGATTACGCGCAAAGATGCCTACAAACTCCCACTCATTTCTGACATTCTAGATAATCTAAAAAATGCTAAATATCTATCATCGATAGACATAGCAAAAGCATTTTGGGAAATACCCCTACGCCCTTCTGATAGACCTAAAACTAGTTTCCATGTACCCTCAAAAGGCATGTACATGTTTCGCGTAATGCCTTTTGGATTGACTAATGCCCCTGCTACCCAACAACGCTTTATGGATGCGTTATTCCCTTCTGAAAACCTTGATAACTCAGTATTTACCTACTTAGATGATATTATCATCATAAGTAATACTTTCGATGAACACATCACTTTACTTAATAAAGTTTACCAAAGGCTAGTACAAGCCAACATTACTATAAACTTCCCCAAGTGTTCATTTTTCAAAAAAGAACTTAAATATCTTGGTTACATAGTTAATGAACACGGCTTTCAAACAGATCCTGACAAGGTTAAGGCAATACTTAACATCCCACCTCCCACAACTCCTCGAGAAGTTAAAAAGTTCCTAGGTACAGCAAGTTGGTATAGACGCTTTATCCCCGATTTCAGCACAAAGGTTGCACCACTAACTAAACTTACCTCCACTTCCAAAAAAGCACCACCATTTAAATGGACATCACTAGAAGACAATGCCTTTAAATCCATTAAAGAAGCTCTAGTCTCTACCCCTGTTCTTGCTTGCCCAGACTTCTCAAAACCCTTCGCAGTCCACTGTGATGCATCCAGCTTCGGCATCGGTGCCATGCTGACCCAAGAATTTGATGGCGTTGAGAAACCCATTGCTTATATGAGCAAATCCCTAACTGGTCCCCAAAGAAATTACTCAATTACAGAAAGAGAACTCTTAAGTGTCTTACTAGCCCTAGAACATTGGCGTTGCTATCTTGACAACGGCTTAAAGTTCACAATCTACACAGACCATTCCGCATTACAATGGTTTCTCCATCTAGATAATCCAACCGGACGTCTAGCCCGCTGGAGTATTCGTCTATCTACATTTAACTTCGAAATTAAACATAAACGTGGTAAAGATCATCTAATCCCTGACGCTTTATCACGCTTACCTTCAGTAGACGTTATTAACTACAATAGTTCTAATACCAATGACGACTGGTATAATAATATCTACGCTAAATGCAGTTCTAACCCCAACACCACTCCAGATTACATAATACATAATAATAAATTATACCGATACTCAAAAACCCCTTCGTTACTCCAATCTGAGTATAATTGGAAAGAAGTTATCCCACTAGAGTACAGAATACCCATTATCACAGAAAATCATTCCACCCCAACTTGCGCCCATTTCGGAACATTTAAAACATACAATAAAGTTAAATTGAAATATTTTTGGCCAGGAATGTACAAAGATATTTCAAATTTTATTGCCAAATGCGAGACTTGCTTAGCTTGCAAACACCAAACCCAACTAAAACTTGGCCTAATGGGTAAACCTAAGCAATGCTCTCGACCCTTTCAATGCATTTCAATAGATTTGATCGGCCCCTTGCCTACTACACTAAAACACAACAGATTCATCTTTGTCGTTACTTGCTGTTTTTCAAAATACTGCCTCCTCTTTGCGATTAAACGTGCTACGTCATCAGTAATCGTTCATATTCTAGAAAACCTAGTTTTCCTAGTGTACGGAATCCCACAGACCATAATTCTTGACCATGGTCCTCAATTCGTTAGTCAAGAGACAACGGACTTATTCCACTCCTATCAGATCCCAAAAATACACTATTGCGCAATTAAATGCGCCCAACCAAATCCCGTGGAGAGATATAATAAAGTTGTTACCACAGCAATATCCTCATTCATACAGGATGACCACAGGAATTGGGATATCAACCTACATAAGATACAATTTGCTATTAATACTTCCGTAAATGAAACAACAAATTATACTCCTTCTTTCCTTGTATTTGGTCGCGAATTAGTCACATGTGGATCAGCATACGATAAATCTGATCTCACAGATGATATTATATTCGCGCCCAGAGACGAATACGCTGATAATCTTGGTCTTCTCCAGCCTGTCTTCTCCGAAGTACAAGCCCGTCTTTGGAGAGCGCACCAAACCAATTCTTCATCGTATAATAAACATCACCAACATTTCGAATTCAACGAAAATGACATCGTCTGGAAACGAAATTACGCAATTAGTAATTCTCCTAAACACTATTCTGCTAAACTTGCACCCAAGTTTATTAAATGTTCTATCCTAAAAAAAATATCACCCTTAGTATATGTCCTACAAGACATGTCCGGCAAAATGCTCGGACGATGGCATATTAGAGACCTTAAACCTCTCCCCAAACTTCTAAAATAAATAATATACTGTTTTTCCTTAATTAGATTCTTATTTGGCTCAAACTTAGCTACTTTTCTCCTAAGCTCCTAACTTGTAAAATATTGTATATAATGTTATACATTTATAATTATATCTCATCCCCATTATACATTTCGGACTCATTACATTTCGTACATACCTACTTAGTACGAATTTATACGTTCATTTATACTATTTAATTTATATAACGTTATATTACGTTCATATAACGTTATTCAAAGCTAACTCTACCAGAGTTAGAACAATACTTATTTATATATTTCTTCCCTTGACATAACGTTCATATTTACGTACTTAGGTACATACGTACCGTACAGTACATTTATTAATTCCATTAAGGAATTATCTTATGATATTTTGTAGTAATCCTACATTCCATACGGCATTATTTTGTTGAATAAATTTCAACAATCGTACTCTTTGTAGGTACACATTATTGTAGATATTATATTTAGATTCATTAATATTCAGCGGGTGGTTACTGATTAATAAGCCTTAATACTAATGGAGAGCGATTTAATGAGTACGTCCTCTACTTAAAGGAGTACTCTATTGAAACTTATTTTGGTTAAACAATTAACCAAAATTTTATAAGATGATGTATGAATGACCTTTGGTATGCATGTTTAAATCGCCTCTCTTGTATGATAAACATTGTATATAACATCCCCACCTTCTAAATTTATTACTCATACCCATATTCATTACATTATATTTACATTACGGAAAAATCCTTTGGCCATAAGCCCCAGGATTTTCCCTTCCAGGGCGACCCCGGTAGTGTAACGGTGCGTGTAACGAAGCGTTACACTATCGACCTTCATACTATTTCTGGCACCATACAAATTCTAAATTCCTTTTTGAAATTCAAATCCTATTCCAAATTCCATTCAATGATTTTTATTTTCAGTTCGATCACATACTTTGATCGATAAACATCATTTTATCTAACGGACTGTACTTCCCAAGTTTCTAAACACGACCGTTTAAGTGTGATTTTTATTAGTAAACGTAATAATTCATAAGTGCGTGCAGTTCAGTATAGTGCTCGTTTTGTGGCCCTGCACACCTTCCAGATATATATCTACATCATCACCAAGGCACATATTGTAAGTTATTTGATTTCTAACCTTCTGAATTACGAAAGTATTTTTATACATACCTATCTGTTAACACGTAACCTGTATTGTTACAGGTGCCTTTTTATTTAAATAATAAATACCCCTCATCGCTCTGGATCCTGCCTTTTCATTCCCATCATCCCTGTGAGGCTCCTCTACCTGCCCCCTCACATTAAATAGTTATTTGTTTTACAAGGGAGCAAAGTTGTTGTTTAACCGCTCGTGCTAATATTGATTCCCGAGCAAGCGAAAAATTTCAAGAAATTAAAGGAAACTTTTATTTTGGAAATGGAGAATTTCGATGCCCATACCATCGAATTAGATGCCATACATGTAAAGTACCTATCCGAAAACTTTTGAATGTGGAAATTTCGACATTTTGGAAATATTTCTACTGCACATTAGCGGAGAAAAGCATCTATTTGTATAAGTGAATTACTTGTAGTGTATGTTTGAGATGATTAAACAATAACGGAGTTTTTGGCAAAATTACTTATATAGGGTGTTTGGTACATCGTTTGCCAAATTAAAACGGCATATAGGTTGAGTTATTTGCTATCTTCTCATGCCTAGAAAAACAAAATTGGCCACGGTTTTTTTACTACTACGCAAGTAAAAATTTGAAATTTACGAAAAACTGGCATAGAAGTGAAAAAAAAAATGTGCGCCAAATTAAAATTTCTAGGCCTGAGAAGATAGCAAATGATTCAACCTATCTGCCGTTTTAATTTGGCAAACGATGTACCAAACACCCTGTAGAATGTAATTTTACAACTTTACTATTTTTATTCCCAACAAAATTTAGTTAACTAGTACATATAAATAGTATGCCGAGAAACTCTAACGGTTAAAATATGTAAAAGTGCAGATCGTTTGACGATACCAATTTGTCCAGTCTGTAGCCAGTTAATGGCAGTTAGCGCAGTTAAAAGTTCACAACCGGTGTGTCTGCTAGCAATGGGGTAGATATTAATAGTGATGTGCCTGGGAGTGCCACGAAAAAGTGTACCATTTGCTTTTTTTTAACTAAATTTTTGGGTTATTTAGAATTGAAAAAAGGACTGATTGATTAAAAAAAGGAAGAGAAGAGTTCCCAGGTTTTCAAATAGGTAATGCCTATGTGAAAATGCGTAGAAATGTATAAAAAAATCGGACTTACGTATTTCCTTTTTAAATCGATTATTGTCCTCTTGGTTCTGAGTAGAAATACCCAAAAGATCGGAAGAAAGACCGGCTTGGAGACAAAGTAATTCAGTGGTTCTATGTCTCTTTTTGAGAAATCATCATCATCATCATCATCATCATCTCAGCCATAAGACGTCCACTGCTGAACATAGGCCTCCCCCTTGGACCTCCTTTCGCACCGGTTGGAAGCGACTCGCATCCAGCGTCTTCCGGCGACCTTAACAAGGTCGTCCGTCCATCTTGTGGGTGGACGTCCTACGCTGCGCTAGCTAGTCCGTGGTCTCCACTCGAGCCCTTTTCGACCCCATCGGCCATTTTAATAGTTGTTATTTTTATATTTGTTATTGGAAATTCAATTTATAGGTATTTCGTTTTTAAATCGATTATTGTCCTCTTGGTTCTGAGTATAAATACCCAAAAGATGACTGTCTGGTTTAGAGACAAGGTCAATGGTACAATTCAATGGTTCTATGTCTCTTTTTGATGAATGATTGTACCATTTACTTTGGTGGGCATCAAAGGAATATAAAAACTAAACATTAAATTGGGACATACAGTCGGCAGCAGAAGTTGCTATGCGTTCAAATATGTTACAAACGAGCTGTTCAAACCGATCTTATAATTATGCACTACTTTCAGTTTTGTAATAGTTTCACTGAAATACTTTATTATTTTCTTTATTTATTTTTCGTCTGAAGTTAGGTTAATACTTTATTATTAATAATAATAATAATAAGCCCGCAGGGCAGCTTGTGGCGAGCTGTTGGGGAGTAACGACCCCACGGACCCGAGTGCTCCCGAGAGTCGGTCAGGGTCTCCGTCTCCGGCGTGTCTTCGTCGGTCGGAGTGGACCCCAAGGGGACCCGCAGGACTCTCAGCTCTGGCTTGCCTTCATTGGCCGTCCAGAGAGGAGTCGCTAGAGCTATATGCTCCAGGGGTGGAAGTGAAAGATGCATAAGACGCGAGTTGGCACAGTGGCTGTTAACAGTCACTGGGTAGAAAGCGGCGCACACCTCTCGACACCCCTGAGCCGCTCACACCGATGTTGCTCCTGGTCGTCTTCGCGACGGCAGTTTCAGGGGCCCATCTAGTCAGCGGCGAGTCACCGCCTGCCTCGATGACGGTGTTAACATTGTTATGGCAGGTGTCCGGACCTCTTTTACAATAGCCCAGTCTCATTGTCCACCCAAACATCAATCCATAGACCGGAATACTGTTCACTTTTTCTACAATAGTCCCAATGCCTGCTGCGACCGGTTCATGGGTGTCTATTGTTGCGCCTGTGAACGGGTTCCAGCAGGCGTTCTACATGACATTTAAACTCTCCAAGGGGCCTCTACGTGTTGGATCTATATCCCCACGCAAGCCTATCAAAAGACCGGGATTTATAGGCCCGTGAAATCCAAAAGGAGACACATAATAATAATAATAATGTGGAGGTCAGTAAAAACTGTACCCTTGTGAATATTCATTAGAAAATAAACATTTTATTCTTTATATGTGACGTCCCACATGTAAAGGTACCTTATGGCGGTTGGCGCTTACGCTATTATTAACGCCGCTCCAATATTATTGCGGCGCTATGCGACGTAAGTGCCAGCCGCTTTTGCCGTAGAACGTCACATATTTATATGTAATCCGTCACAATTTTCGGAATATTCTCTGAAAATACCAAACGACACGTAACTAGAGATACAGCCTTATTATGGCGTGCATTTCCGTCGAATATTTTGCGGAAACTTCCAGAAGTTGGGCAATAAGCCGCGCATAATGGCGGCTAGTTGCGACAGAATGCTGTACCTCGTCGCTCGTAAATTAAAACTTGATGAGGATTACGTTAGTTGGTAGTTTACATAAGGGCCCGGACATCTAGCGTCTTTCGAGCGTCGGCGTCTGGTCAGCGCTATGGAAAATGACGTCGCTGCGCAGTTGCGTCGACGTTGCGTCCATAGAGCAGAGGCCATAGAGTTGTAGACGCCGACGCTCGAAAGACGCTAGATGTGGGCCCCCCTAAGTTTTACAAGGTTCCGGTTGTCAATAGCATCGAGGTGTGTTGTGTGAGTTGGTAGAAACTCGAGTTTTAAATTATCGTAAATACTTTTCAGTGTAGTCCGAGGATATCAAAACAACCATTTGTTCGTAAAAAAACAATCTGTCGCGTGAAGATAGAAAGAAACTCAGCGAGACTAATTTATTGAAATAAGTTTTTGGCAAAAATTTCATTTTTATACAAGCTTTTATCGCTGACTGTACTTTTCTTTCCACAGGCAACTAATGCTCATCGAGACAATTCTAAAAACCCCAAACACAATTAGGTTTCGTTGTTTTATCACATTGTTCCTATGGCCACCTCCGGTCTCCATCATCAGATCAGCTCGATGACACCATAATATTGCATTGTCACCCGACTTACGTATGTATGCAAAATTTCAATCCGGGTAGTGGATCAAATTTTACTTGCAAGATTTGATCACATACACACAGACAGACAGACAGACAGACAAAGGTTAGGTGAAACTAAATAAAAGCTTGTAAAAAACCTAACATCAATACTTTAGGTACTTAAAATAAATACGCAGCCTATGG
Organism: Cydia fagiglandana; assembly: GCF_963556715.1. Classification (NCBI taxonomy): domain Eukaryota; kingdom Metazoa; phylum Arthropoda; class Insecta; order Lepidoptera; family Tortricidae; genus Cydia; species Cydia fagiglandana. The sequence goes on along the minus strand of NC_085933.1, from coordinate 24,253,031 downwards.
TGGTATTCCATCAGTCCAATATCTTGGTCCAATGTATATTGCGTCTCACATTTTACTTTAATGAGAGAGGGAGATGCAATGGCATTGGACAAAGAAACTGGACAGATGGAATACCACCCTTAGTAAAACAGTAAAGAAAAACCTTTTCTTTTTCTTAAGGGTCAGGTTCATTACACATAAATTTGAAAGGAGTTTTCAAAAAGATTAGGCTAAGGGCTAAGGGGCGATATACTCTTAAATTTAATGTTTCTGGATTACGCGGCTTAACTGATCTAAGGCCTTTAATGGAGAAGTTGAGAGCTTCCATAAAGATGAGATTAGAGACGAGTTTATGACAAAGACTGTACATCCTAAGCCTAGCCAAAGCACGGTAATTTGTTAACCTCCGACCGACCGATCTCAAGGGTCCAAGTTTGAAAACCAGCGCTAGGCCATCTGCTTGGAGTGCCTTTGCTAGCCAAGGTTGGGTGTACTTAGCTAACCTGTTTGCCATTGAAACTATCCTATAACCTCTAACCGCCCACACATCAAATTTGCCAAGACGAATGCAATTTTGATTTGTTAAAATGGAGATTCAAAATAGAGTGGAGAGGTAGATCTTTTTATAGGCCCCTGGGCGGTTAGAGGATAAGATCAAATTGGGAAAAAAAAGACCCATAGAATTGGAAAAGTCTCATAATCTCGGATCAGGCTAAGGTAAGTGACTGTGGGTGGGCTATATAGGTATATTTTTTTAATTTATTTATTTTATTTATTTACTCAATAAAAAATACACAGTAATCCATTACACATATTTTTTCGCCAAACTGCATGACAGTTTGTTGTTTGTTGTATATATTGCAATGTGTCATATTAAATAAGGCAACCGGTATATATTCAGTAAGGAAAATATATGCCTGTAATTTACCGGCTTACTAATAATTTTTAGATATATATATATATTTTTACCGGTTGGCATTCCCTAATCGTATTGTATTGAAGGGCTCGAGCGCCTTAAAAAACAAAAATATCAAAAAAGCAAAACAGTCCGATACAGATATTGACAATATTAATCTGTGTTGAAAAGATCATTGCTCTAGCATCAAAACTCACGGAGGAAACAGTCGAGTACGTTTGTATGGAGAAATGACCACTCCTGTTGGCTCTTAAATGTAATTGTCTGTAGAAACGATGGTCAAAAAAAGGTCTCGCGTTTTGGTCTTGTTTTATCTTAATTTTACTTTGATCTATAAAACATACAAAAAAGCTTCCAATATGGAAACCAAGTGAACGGGCGAATTAACCTGCAGGAAATTATTTTATAACGAACTAACTTTTTATGAATGAATGAATGAATGAATGAATGAATGAATGAATGAATGAATGAATGAATGATTTTATTCACTTGAATACATACATATACAGCGCATGCACTTATATACTATATTCTGCCATTTGGCATGTGAAACTTGGAAAATGTTATACATATTCAGAACAGAAGGCCCTATCTATGCTTACACACAACAGATACAACTCGAATATTTACATTATTTACACATACATTACATACAATTTCACAAGTATTAAATTAAAACTTAAAGCTAAAGAATTCATCTAGACTATAAAAACAACAATCACACAATAATTTATACCATTTGTTTTTGAAATTGCTATATGTTGCGATGTATGCGACTTGTCTTTGATATTCACTCGTCTCTGAGAAATTTAACAAAGTTTTTAATGGATTCTCGGTACCTGTATTAACTTTAAGATTTTCTAGTGACATTTACTATGTTAAAGTTAGAAATCTGTCAGTAATGAAAAATTATATAATGGAGGGCTTAGCTTATAAAATGAGTATCTTGGCTTTTTGGTTTATACGTATTTCATTTTCTATTTTATAATAATGACCATAAAGTCTACATTGTATGAATCATATTATAGATAATTTTTTAAACAATGTAGACTTAAGGGTGACTCACGCTTGACCAGGCCGTCACGGCCCGAGGCGTCCATTATGTCATTTTCTATGACGGATGATTGGTGAACACGTGGTGATTTCCATAGAAAACGACCTTTACTACCGTTTGGTAACTAAAAATTGGTAACCAGCTTCGAAACGGGAAAAAAATACCAATTCGTAATCTTGATTCCCATTTTGTAGCTGGTTACGAAATTTTGGTTACCAAACGGTACTAAAGGGAAAACGAAGCGCTGGAAGCTCTCCGGCCCGGCCCCGGCCCGGTCTAGCGTGAGTCATCCTTTAAAAACTTCTTCCCGCCGTGTACCGATATATGCAATTAGAGTTAGACCAAGAAAAGTCTGCAGCGATTTTGATAGCCCACTCAGTGCAAGTGTTATTTATATGTCATAATTTAATAGAAGTTTGACATTTAAAATAACACTTGCACTGCGTGGGCTATCAAAATCGCTGCAGACATTTCTTGGTCTAACTCTATTGCCAGGTGGGTCACTTACAAAGGCTCAATAGACATAAGGCTGAACCCACCTCTTTAGTCAGCACTTTCATCCACTTACGTCCCAAATTGTACAATCATGTCCCAACATAGAGTAGGAATCCTCTAGACCGAGTGTAGAGCAATTATTTCATGCAACCAATGCTGCCAAAAATGCGGGGGTGCGCGGGACGAGGTGAGCGAAGTCCCGTGCCGTGATTGGTCCGTTCAACGACACGGACGTCACACAATGACACTTTCGACTCGAACATGGAGTTAAAATTACGGTACTATGCGTGGCAGAGGGGGTAGCGCGACTATGCTCAGTCTGGAGGATGTTTTGTCTGTGTGTCCCAATAAAGACTCCATAAATGTAACAAAGTCCTCAAAGGAAACTGTCCTAAATACTACCTCTTTAAATACCGACTCAAATGGCGACTCGTATGCTTCAGTGGAGAAGGGTCCTTACTTAACTGAATTACACATGATTGCATTTGAGAGGGTCCTTAATAGCCTTAAAGCCTTTTTACACTATCCGACACGTTTTTGGACCCAGAGAAATTTAGACCTTCTTTTGCACCTTGTTTAATAACTGCGCGTAAATATATTGAATTATTAAATTTTAATACTAACGTACAGAACCGAGACACACTTGAATCATAATTTTGCGCTATGATAAATCATAGAAGTGGCTGAAAAAGCGCTGGTGGCCTAGCGGTAAGAGCGTGCGACTTTCAATCTGGAGGTCGCGGGTTCAAACCCCGGCTCGTACCAATGAGTTTTTCGGAACTTATGTACGAAATATCATTTGAGATTTGCCAGTCGCTTTTCGGTGAAGGAAAACATCGTAAGGAAACCGGACTAATCCCAATAAGACCTAGTTTCCCCTCTGGGTTGGAAGGTCAGATGGCAGTCGCTTTCGTAAAAACTAGTGCCTACGTCAAATCATGGGATTAGTTGTCAAGCGGACCCCAGGCTCCCATGAGCCGTGACAAAATGCCGGGATAACGCCAGGAAGAAGATAAACCATAGAAGTGGAGCGTGCGTCTCGCGACCTAAACGCGAATGAAACGTCGGAGGCGCCGTAAATACAGGGTCATTTTTGGACCGTTAGCCATATTGTGCGAGGTGATTAGGTAGGCCATACTGAACAACTTTTTCTATGGGACCAACTCTGAAATCACAAAATTTTTTTTGGCCGTTTCATACATTTTGGTTCAATGGATGTCAACGTTTTCTATGGGAAGACCAATTTTTTTTTGGGTTTTCGGGGTTAATCCCATAGAAAAAGTTGTTCAGTGTGACCTAACTAATCACCTCGCACAATATGGCTAATGGTCCAAAAATTACCCTGTATTTACGGCGCCTCCGACGTTTCGTTCGCGTGGTTCAGGTTGTGATTGCGACAATTTCATTGTTTTGTTTGGCTTCTCAATTCGTTGGCGAATATAGTCACACCAATAAAAGTCTGCAGCAGATTGATAGCTCACGCAGTGCAAGTGTCACTTATACGTCATAATTTCATAGAAGTCTAACTCTAGTTAAGGATGACTCACCGGCGCTTCGTTTTCTATGGAAAGCACCACGTGATCACCGGTCAGCCGTCATAGAAAATGACATTAAATGTAATTTTCGGACGCCTCGGCCCGGTCTAGCGTGAGTCATCCTTTACTTTGTGATCCGATGTCGTGTCGGATCGTATAAAAGGGGTCGTCCATCGTCGAAAGGCTTATATAACTTGAGTTCCGTTTGATGGAATATTTATGTTAAAATTTCCGGACGTAAGGAGAGACGACGGAGATGTGGGTTGAACGATGCTCAACGGAGTACGTATGCGTAAAACACAGTGTGTTTTTCTTAAGCCGCTACTCGTTCTTAACAATTCCTAGAAATGCGAAAATAAATTGGCTGATTCATACATTTTGGCTGGTTCATTTTCTATGGGAGGGTAAACTACACAAGAACGCAAGAGCAATGCAGCAGCAGTGGACATCAGAATGTCACTTTTAAGCGCATTTCTTCCGCTAAAGTCAATGCGAAGGGCTATCGTTGATCTTTCTGTGGCGTAATTTGGCGCAGCAATCAAAGTGTGCACGCAAACCAAACATTAACAAGATATAAAACTACTTAAAAGAAAAAGACGTTGCCGTTTTGTGTGGACAACAGCAGTTCTTCGAAGATTTTTTTTTTAATTTTGCATCCAGCAAACAACTGTCACTTTTTAACTCTGCGGGATAGAAAGAGGCGGACACCCTTTTATCACGCTGTCACGTAGACAAATACGACCATCATATCCGTACAGACCTACCTACAAGAAATTGTAGAATATTATTGAAGGCGCCACTTACTACATAACAGTAACATTTTTGAAGTAAAATGCTTAGGTAAACCTGGCAACATTTTAGTAGGTATGGAAATTTTTTGGTAAAAATAGTACAAATTAAATAAAATGGAATTCTATTTTATATTATATAAGGATCTAATCATTTTATTAAAACAACGATATGTGTAATCAAAATACATTTCTTTGGCACAATGAATATAACCTCTCTGAACTTGACTAACCACAATTCAGACACATACTATAATTTAATTATTATCTCGGGTTCTCACAAAACAAAACGAACTGACCTGCTCACAATTCAAATACCTTAACATTTTTAATATTGATCGACCGTCATCGTCGAACGTCACCCCACGACTGACTACGAATGATCGTTCAATATTCAAGATGGAGGGATCGATCACGTGACCATTCACGTGATCGATCATTACAAATACTTTTTAAAGTATAGTCACTTAACTTATTTAATCTATAAAAATGTATTATAAGTACTAAAAATCTATATAAACCACACAGTATCCTAACAGCTCGGCCATCCTGCTAGAGCAAGTCCCTTTGCTCATCTACAATTACCATTCGGTTAAATGTTAGATTTACTGGTTTTATAACAGTATATTACTAATTAAAGTATATATTAACTAAGCTATACGAATTTATATGGTCACTTTATTTATTATCATTCATTTAATTATTTTTAATTAACTCATTGAACAACGTCATCAAAGCCTAATCAATAGCACTTATTAATAACTTAAAATAATCTAACAACATAGTTAGGACATTTTAGGATTTCTATTAGTACAGTACACCTAATTAAAGATTCAAACTTACGATAGTACAATATTAACTAAAAATTAACAATTTATCTAAATTAACTATATTCTAGATCATAGACTAACAGCCATGTGAAGTAGCCATGATGATTACTCAGACCCATTTGGACTTTCGGTCTCGACACTGCCAAATTCAGAACTACTTACTTACCATGATTGTTATCAAACACAACCAAGATTTTAATTTATTTATCGCAATTATGTTTTCATAACGATGGTTGCCCTTTTCCGTGTTAGTGGTGTATCTTCGACTGCTAAGTAGTCAAAGATATCTAATCGTTCGGAAGGCATCTAATAATCCTATACGGTCCCTGGTATTTGCTACCCAATTTTGATTTACCACCACTCGGCATTTCTCTCCTAACGCTCACTAGGTCTGTGATTAATCTAACGGGTGCTCCAAAATAGCTCATGTGGTCGCGGAAGACCTTCACCGTTGTTGAGGTCTTTATATTTCGAACATACTTGATGTTAACGAATTTAGTAAAGCTGTTCATTATAACAAGGAGATAATCACCGTGAGGGTCTCTAGTTCAAATGAATGCGAACGTTGCTTATCTGGTGTAGTTTTTCGGCTAAAGTATACGAGACTGGCTTAAAAGGGTCTTCATCACTTTTTTGAAGTAAGATTTCAGCAACAGTATCCATAATTTCCTTGTATTCAATCTTAATTTTTTTTTTGTGTGACCTCAGTGCTTATAATTATAATTTCTTCAATAAAGATCCTATTCCCCTTATAGGTTATCTTTATTGTTTTTGCTCAATGAGCATGAATGAACTTGCACTACATTAACCTACTAACACGAGATACCTACCTAAGATACAAGTATCGAGTTACTTGGTTTAGGTATTGATATAAAATATATTAAAAAGCCAGTTACAATTTTTAGCTTGCAAGATTTGATGTTTTATTTTAACTTTTTTTTTTAACCATTTTTGTCTATCTACAGTGTTTGAGTACTATTCAAGCGTATTAAGATCGTTATAATTTTTTTTAATAGTTTTCAATGTAATAAATTTTACCTCATCTTATCTTGGCTTGTCTTAATTAAGCTTCTAACTCTTTAGTGACCCATCTATACACAAACTGCCGCTGCACTTATTACCCGTAATCACCTGTACATGTATAATTTCACGAGGAGCTATTGTTACGTGTGTTTGAACTTTCAAGAACAACATGTCAAGAGCAATTTCAGTTGTCTAGGTTCATCTTTTTTTTTTTAGTTAACTTGTCGTCAGTCTTATTAGCAGCGTCTAGCAGAACGGATATCTTGTAACGTGATCTTCTACTATCATTACATCAACTTATTTTATTCCTGTACAGTCACGTTAACTTTAAAAAATCTTACCTAATTATTGCTTTACGCAGCCAGTTACACCTACCTTTTACAGGCAGGTTGCTAGTGTCATAAGTTAAATTTAATTTATTCGCACCGGTTTTCTATTTAGAGTTAACGCACTACCCAATACCCATACTGACAGAACACAAAAGATTTGTATGTATTTTTTTTTCAGGATATTGATAATAGTTATATTTGGAATTGCTTCTCTACTGCTACAGAACACTGGAAGGTGACCTAGCTTGCCGCAGGTCCACTGTCTTTTTTTTTACAATTATGACAAACAATTTTATTAGAGGATTACTCCGATTGTTTTATAAGAGCGCGGCGCGCTCATTCTTTCTTCCGTGGTTTTATAGTATGGTCATCTAACTATTTCCTATCTTGTCCCTGCTTATCAGATTTCTCACTTATTTCTCTGTTAAACCCCACCTTAACTGTTTCTAAATACGTATGAATCTCTTCAGGTTCACAAAAGCCAGCAGCTTGGGCACCTACTTGTACAGCACGGTCATCTATACCATCTAACAAGCAGTCAACAACAGCTTTCCAACCCTGAATACTACATCTGTTTAGTAAATTAACTTTGTCATAGTAATAGTGCTCAAGTGAATGGATATTGCTTATAGCTTTCTTGGAGAGCATAGTTGTTAAAAGTTCACAACATGGGAATGATTCTACAAGTTTATCTTTCTACTCCGACCACGTGTAGAGGACAGTGCTGAGACCTCGGTACGAAGATTTAGTAGGGCATGATGTCGTGGATGCTTATAATTATCCTCATTGTCTTCATAAGAGGAACTCCGCGACCTCCGCAATTTCCGTCGGGCTCGTGCGTCCACATATGGTGACATTGGTGACGTGCTTCTACTGCGCGGAATGTGGCTCGACGGCCCAGCACCGTGGTAATCTCTAACAGATTTCTCATGCGCGTGAAATCGCGATCATATTCTTCATCATGCAGCAAGTGTTTGCGGCTTTGCCTACTTTCAGGCTCCCTTCCGCTCTCTCACTTGGCATGGCAAATGATTTACGCGTTGGACGTTCCCGAATCTCACATTCGTTGACGTCCACTTCTGTGACATTAAGATCTGTGCGTTGATTCTCTCTGCACCCACCATCGCTGACCTTATCGTCATTTACTGTCCATGTACGTACTGACTAAATAAGAACATTTTGTAATACCATGGCTACAATAAACGATTATGATTATGATTACGTCCATCACTGGAACTTTTAGGCACGTATTTAACCGGTCATCTAATTAATTGAATATGGGTAGTTTAAAAAATAGAAATGGGTACTAAATTTAATACATTGGCGACAAAAGGGGGCCTTAAAATATATTAATATGAGCTGTATTTTAATGCTGTTACAGCTTTTAGTTTACTTTTAGGCAGGTATCAAATATTTATTTGGCAACTGGAGACCATTTTGTGAAGCACACTACTATATTGGAGACCATTTATGTAGCACATTTAAAAAAGAAAAGAAAATGGCTATGTATTAATTCAAAAATGAAGTTCGTTAGAAATATTTTGTTTGGTTACTACCTTTACACTGGATACACAGTCAACCTAACATGCTCCTCCTCGCTTCGCTCGTCGTCGCACCTATTTTCTGATTCTGGCAGAATACAGTGGTAACTATTGAAATAAGTAATTAAAAATTGAAAGACCTAATGGTACAATGGACGTTAGGTGTTTCATGATTAGGGATTTCGACTATAAGTATATCGCTTTACAATATTTTAGCTATTATTTTAGACGCCAACCTATCACTTAGAGTTCCCTATATTTTTTTTGTTGGATCGATTTTGCTGCCATTTTTTTTAAATAATTATCATGGTTATATTTGAGACTAATATAAATTTATTGGCTCTAAACTATTAAAATAAAATGAAAGTTCCTGTTTAATAATAAGCCAAAATTATATTTGTGCGGTTAATTATTGCCGCTCATTCCAATTTTTAACCGTCCTTACAAACATTTCGAATGTTGTAGCGTCACCTTTCACTATATGGTTAAATATGATTAGAATAGTTACACGTTGTTATTTTAAAAGAGCTCTAACAGCTGATATAGCATCTTAATCAGTTAAGTTTTTATTATTAACGTTCTTACACGATTTAACCCCGTAATATTAGCATTTCCAACAGGTTCTAACAACCCGGAATATTATCATCCCTGGCAATTTATTAAATTTCACTAAGTTCAGGGAGTTGTCAGGGGCCTAAAATATCTTTACATGTCGGTTCTCATGAGGCTCTACACAATATCAAAAGATTTGAAGTTATAACATGTTTCAGCTGCTTTCAGTAGCCTGAAATATCGTTTCAGGTCGTTTCTAATGAAGCTCTACTCAATATCAAAACATTTGAAATTTTCACAAGTTTCAGTCGCTTTCAGCAGCCTGAAATATCGTCTCAGGTCATTTCTAATGAAGCTCTACACAATATCAAAACATTTGAAATTTACACAAGTTTCAGTCGCTTTCAGCAGGCTGAAATATCGTTACAGGTCCTTTTGAATGAGGCTCTACGTAATGTAAAAGAATTGAAACTTTTACGAATTTCAGTTATTTACATCAACCAGACATATTTCAGGCAGTTTCTAATAATTATCTACACTGTACCAAAAATTCTAAATCTTCATCAATTATCAGTGTTTTTCAGCAGCCTGAAGTAACGTCGCAGGGCGCGTCTAAACGGTTTCATTATTTATTTTATAAAAAATGTTTTTAAATCACAAAACACCATCATCATGGTTACATTAAAATTTCATTAACCATATGATTTACGAAGTATTTAAGGATTTATTTCTTCATTTACCAAATCGTTTAGTTTCTTTATACTAGTAATTTGGTCATTATTTGAATAAACAACTATTATGAATATGATGATGATGATGATAATGATCGTATCCGTCGAGACGTATCCGTCGACGGCGACACCCGGATAAATCAGTATCAGGTATTCATACCTGATTATGAATATACTGCCGTATTCGAACTTCAAGATATTCACAAGAGACGACAACACGTACTCGATCCATTCCAGATACATTATAGTTTAGATACTACAACTAGTTCTCTTTTGCAGTGCAATTCGGGCAACCAATGTCACTCCCACGTTAGATAGAGATATATATTACCACGTAAGATATATATTAGATGTGAATTGGATCTCCAAGTCACATCCTGTGGAAATCGTTCAAGAGTATCTCCAGAATCGCGCAAATGTCAAATTTGACAGGTTAGATCTTAGACATATCGCTATTGTATCTTGGTGATGTCTAAAAGATATCTAATAGATGTCTATTTCAAAATCCGAATCGGGCCCTTAGACTTGTTCACATGAATGTAACACGAGCAAACTCAAACTCAATGTAATTCAAAGAATAAAAGAAAAACGAAAACGGGAAGTTGTATTGCATTACCTTATTAGCACATCATCACGCATCTAGTTTTAGGCAAATCGTGGAAATATAATATATATTTACAAGTACCTACACTAAGATAACAATAAACACTTAGTTGCGAACCAATCAAAACATTATTAAATCTGACCGTCGCAGTTGAAATTCATCGTATAGGTAATAAAGTAAATAGGTATTTAATAGAAAGCAACACTCAACCTTAGGTATTGGAAATTATAGTTACCTACCTTTGTAGTATAAAACTTGTAACTGTTGTTTTTATTTTTGTCAAAACAGCTCAGACAAGCATACGTTTTAACGTATGCATGCACTCGTTTCGTAGTATATTTCTCACATTAAACAAGTTTGAGATCACGAAGTCAGAACGACTCTTATGATGTTATTAAATTACATTATTTTATTATTTCGTTTACATCCCTAGTTGTATTAAGCTATCATCATTTAAGTGTGAGCACGAACCTCACACTTTAAAAAAAAATGACTAGTCAAAATAAGTGGTCAACAAAAACAATGATTATCATTTAATTGTTACGAGTATGTGTCATTATTGTATTCATTGTGCCAAGGCCGATTAATTAACTTTTGCAGGCGGGATAAACGAGTGATTTGTAAAAATACTCGCCCATCCTCACTTCTGAGATATAAGGATCTAATCATTTTATTAAAACAACGATATGTGTAATCAAAATACATTTATTTGGCACAATGAATATAACCTCTCTGAACTTGACTAACCACAATTCAGACACATACTATAATTTAATTATTATCTCGGGTTCTCACAAAACAAAACGAACTGACCTGCTCACAATTCAAATACCTTAACATTTTTAATATTGATCGACCGTCATCGTCGAACGTCACCCCACGACTGACTACGAATGATCGTTCAATATTCAAGATGGAGGGATCGATCACGTGACCATTCACGTGATCGATCATTACAAATACTTTTTAAAGTATAGTCACTTAACTTATTTAATCTATAAAAATGTATTATAAGTACTAAAAATCTATATAAACCACACAGTATCCTAACAATTATTTCTACTATTTTATGTCGCAGTATACATACCTACCTATTTTCTTTCTATTATATTCTTGTTCATTGCTTTTGTGTTCGTATGCTATGAAGCGTTACAAAGAAGAATGTAATTAGGTAAGCTAAGCGGTTAGATATTTGCTTATTTAACTACTTTTACTATGATGCCGACACAGAATAGATATCATGAAAATTAGTCAACATGATTCGTCGATTTAAATAAAACAGCTGCTTTTTCTTGCGGTGCCATATAAATTCTATAACAAAAGTTGTAAAAAGTATGACCTACATATTCTCCTCTCAAAGTATGAGTATCTATAGGTACACAATAAATTCATCCTGTTTAAGTACTTTACGTCTATAATTATGAATAAAACAAGGTAAACGTAACAGTCCAACGAAAATCAAGGACGAAAATGGAACGAAATGTCAAAATATCAAACATTTAAGCAACGTTAATTATCTTAAACAGATATAAAGCACAGCGAAATAGATTAGCAACACAAATAAAACTCCAACAATTCGGTGCCTTCGTGAATTCATAAAATCAGAGTTGCTAGGAAGCGGTATATTCTGATACATTTTGTTAAGATTTTGATATGATACGATCTTGATACGACTCGCACTGCATCTCGCGCGATCCAATATTTATATTTATAAGGCCCACCCACTTGCACCTATCTACTAACCCGAGGTGAACCGGTTAAGCCGTTAACCCCGTGTGATAACTATGATAATATTTATAATTTATTTATTTCATTTATAAACTAAATATTAATTATCAAAAAAACGTAGCAAAGTTTAAAATCAGAATGTCGCTCAAGAGCAATTTTACTAGATTTAATTCAATCTTACTTTCTTTGAGAAGTCCTTAATGTAATGATGAAGTGAACGAACGTAAAAGTACGAATCTTTAACTTAATTATGTCATTATTATTTTAACTTCGGCTTAAAGCGTAGGCGGGTCAAGATGGCGATAGAAAATGGAATAAATGGAAAAGTATATTAAAGAAATACCTAATTTTAACTGTAACTATCAGTTTTCAAACTAGATTTTCGAAGCAAAGCAGTTTCGCAGAGAAAGGACTGAACGGGATAGTCTTATGTATCTTCCAGTAGGAATAGCAGAGAAAGCGTTATTATTTAGTATGGTTTATGGTGGGTAACAAATACTTAGGTAGTTACTTACTTACTTTGTTGGCGCGGTGACCCAAAATGAGTCTTGGCCTCCAACACAAGAGCACGCCACTTTGATCGGTCCAGAGCGGTATCCCGCCAGCTTTCGCCGACGCCGAGCTCACGGAGATCTGCCTCCACTCTATCTGCCCAACGGTATTTAGGACGACCAACAGGACGGCGCCCAGTTGATCGACCCAGGTAGGCCCTTTTGGCTGCCCGATCTTCACCCATCCTTTGGGTAACAAATAACCCGACCAAATTCCGTAGGTTATGTTTGGTAGGTTGTTGGAACCTTAAAACCTACGTACTAATGTTAGTTGTATTTTAAGGTACCGTAAAATGGGGTGAGTTGGGTGAAATTTGACTTTCAAACGTCGATAAAATTTTAATTTTACATGTGAAAACTGAATGGTGTATAATTGTATACCGGGTGTGGCCTGTAATACGAGCAAAAAATTAAACTGTAGGCTGTACTCCTCATACTGACCAACATTTGTTCAGCGACTTTTAAAAATAAGTTGTGGTTTGATTTTTATTACACTTTAAAGTTTATTCTAAGACGCAATGTATTGCGAATTTTGTTATGTTTAAGGCGTGACAAGCAACGTCAATCACAATGATATGGCGTGGCGATGGCGTCCATTGAAGATAATATTTATTTGTATGAAAAATAGGGAGTCTAAATACTTCATCATTTTTAAAAGTTGTTGAACAAAAGTGTCACCGTTTGAGGAGTACAATCTATGTTTTAATTATTTGCTCATGTTACAGGCCACAACCGGTATAATAAGTGGTTTGGACGTTTGTATTTTAGTTTGTATTTTATTAATATATATTAGGTATTAATTATATTATTAGGTAGTTCCATTTCATAACTTTGACGATAAAGAGGAAAACCCACCTCACCCCGTAGTGCCTCGTATTTGGGGTGAGAGGGTTTTTCATACAAAGGTGATTTTGGAAGATTGTTGGATCGAATTTGTTTTATTATGCCCCATTTTAAATTGGAATTCATTATTTTTGTAGCAGTAGCCTTAATATCCCTTCTCACCCCCCTCTCAAACCTTCTCTCCCCATTCATAAGCCAACTCTCCCCGCGAAACCTACTCACCCCGTTTTACGGTACGTATTAAAAATCCCATTTCAAATTTAAGACACGCCCTCAGCATATCTCGCATTCATCCCTCGGTGTCACGGGCAATATCATTCCAAAACGGAGTTTGAAAAATTCTTATTAAACTTCGGGCCACTTCCCCCCCATTAGCACATCAATCATTTCTAATATAAAAATTCCAATACCCCCTTTTTAATTAATATCTATACTTTAAAATGAGTTTGAATTGTCAATGTAAAATTATGCAATTCACGAAAATATTTCGGAGTGAAATATTTTCGTCTATATTGGTTCCTTGTTCGTATGTTTCATTATTTTGTAATGTTTATTTTTAATTTTCCTGGATTTGTTCTTTTATTTTTTATTGATATTCCATTAACTTAAGAGTAAAACTTTAAGATAGAATGAGAGCGTTACTTAGATTGTATGGCGGCGTTTAGGCTCGTGCAACTCTGAATTGTCACGTGCGAGCTATAAGTCGAAACATGTTTGTGATTGTCTCCGATTGAACTGACCTTAAATATATGACAGGGTGAATTGAATTAGTTAATCATAAGGAAATTATTAATTATGTATCAAATTGATAAAATAAATATACGCATGGCCTAACACTGCTAGAGTCGCACTAAGAAAAGTCTGCAGCGGATTTGATAGCCCACGCAGTGTAAGTGTTACTTTTATACGTCATAATTTCATAGAAGTTTGACGTTTAAAATGACACCTTGCACCGCGTGGGCTATCAAAATCGCTGCAGACTTTTCACAGTCTGACTCTATTTGCATAAAATGCGTATATTATACTGGTAATTAAACTACAAAAGTACAGAAAGTATGATAGTGCATTACTGGTATAATATAAGTACATACTTAATATGATATTACATTATTCATCTTATAACGACTCTTCGTCCCCTCCCATTTCCGCCATTCGTCCCATTAATTGTTCATCAATTATAGCAAATTGTGCAAAAATTGAAAGTTAATACATTTTCAAGGAAACTTTGCTCTAACTTTGTGAAAGTAATATTTAACGAATCACCAGGGACGGGAAATTATGAAAGCATTTGCTATGATATATGTAGGATACTTTTGCTGACGGAAATATACAAAACTGCGAACTCATTAAATTACGATCACCATAAAAACATAAGCCTATCTAACGATACTTTAAGAAATTAATTCCCACTTAATGGGATTTCTGTAACTTTTCAACATGCCAATTTGTGAGTTCAATTGGTAATATAGCATTTATACCTAATACCGAATTATAGTTTTCTAGTAAGTACTGAGCTAAGCCACGTACGGACATACTGACAATGACAGACACACTTACATACTCTTAACAAAACTTTGGGTGTTGTATGCACCTCCTAGTTATAGTTTAGTTTTAAGAAACATTTGCTGTGCCCATAGACTAGGCTGTGCCCTAACAGGGTTCATATGTGAATTTAACCTAATGTAATAACTGTTTTGTACAGTCAACAACAGAGCTATGAATACAGGCAAAGTGTCAAAAATATGTATACAGTACTTTATTGCCTGTACATTAAGGTCGTGTATACATATTTTTGGCACTTTGCCACATGATTATGCAAAAAATTATTAAATTATGCGACGGAACTACCAACCTCTGTGCTGCGCGCGTGCTGGCAGTCTGGCCGGTGGGCGTTTTCAGAAATAAATATCGAAAACCCGATTCTCACAGATCCCGGTGTTTTTGGGTTCTTTCAACTCAGGATCACTAGCATATTCAATTCTGATGATAAAATAAAATGTCCCAAAAATTTGTATGAATATTGTACATTCCACTACGTCACGCACATATTACAAGTGAAATTTTTTTCATACTAAAACGTGACGTAATGGAATGGACATTTTGGGACATCTTTTTTTAATGGTGGGATGGAGAATGCTGTCGATTCTGAGTAGAATGAACCCAAGAACGTCCAGATGTGAAAGAATTAGGTTTTCAATATTTATTTCTGAAAACGCCCCGGTATGGATGCCATGCCGCTGCCAGCGCGCGTCTTTTTAGGGTTCCGTACCCAAAGGGTAAAACGGGACCCTATTACTAAGACTTCGCTGTCCGTCCGTCCGTCTGAACTGTGATAGCTAGACAGTTGAAATTTTCACAGATGATGTATTTCTGTTGCCGCTATAACAACAAATAGTAATAATTTTTAAGAAAAAAAAACCGACTTCCATGGGGGCCGATGAAAGATTACTGTAGATGGTACACTATGTAGAAAAGGAGGTAAAACCACCCACTTTTCTACTAGCATTTCGCTTCTGTATAATGGCTCCTCTACAGGATGGGCCAACGCCGGCCACTCCAAGGGACGCAGCCATGCGGTAGAATGAGATAGCAATATCACTTGCTCCCTCTAACGCATAAATGCGTCCCTTGGAGTGGCCGGCGTTGTCCCATCGTGAAGAGCCACGCGGTAGAATGAGATAGCAATATCACTTGCTCCCTCTAACGCATAAATGCGTCCCTTGGAGTGGCCGGCGTTGGCCCATCGTGAAGAGGAGCCATGAGGGTCGTAGTTCTAGCCTAACCTAACCCACTCCTCAGATAGCAGTTCGGTTCTGTGCGGATCGCAGTTCGAACCTAATCAAACCCACTTTTCAAGTAGCATTTCGTTTCTGTAAGGCTCGCTGTTCTAACCTAACCTAATCCTTGTTCGGTTCTGTGAGGATCGCAGTTCAAACCTAACCTAACCCACTTAATGGCGCATGCCGTGTGGTGTACGGGGGTTTAAGCGGGAGGGGCTAGTAAGATTGGCATCATCGTACTTTATACCTACATTAATTTTATGGTAGGTAATCATAGTTGTTTATTTAGTTAAGGTATCATAGTGGTTTTCTGGATCAAGGTCTGGGTCCGAGTCCGGGTCCGCGTCCGGGTCCGAGTCCGGGTCCGAGTCCGGGTTCGTGTCCGGGTCCGAGACCGGTCCGAGTCCGGTTCCGAGTCCGAGTCCGAATCCGGGTCCGAGTCCAGGTCCGGGTCCAAACCGGATCCGGGTCCGAACCGGATCCGGGTATGAGTCCGAGTCCGGGTCCCAGTCCAAGTCAAAATCGAAATTCGTAATCACCAAACGTGTACCATGCGTCATTGAAGAGTTCTGTTCTGGTCATCATCAGCAGTTCCACTTCATCAAATGCGACAGTTTTTAATGTAAATGCTTGATTTTATGATGACAATACAAAAAAATCTATACGTATGCCTTTAATATTTGAGGAGTTCCCTCGATTCCTTATGGATCCCATCATCAGAACTCGAGCTTGACAAAAATGTGGCTTAAAAACTTAACTTGCTTAACGAACATAACGAAAAGGAAAAATCGCCAAACGTGAACTATGCGTCGTTTAAGAGTTCTGTTCTGATCATCATCAGCAGTTCCACTTCATCAAATGCAACAGTTTTTAATGAAAATGCTTGATTTTCTGATGTAAATACAAAAACCTCTATACGCATGCCTTTAAGATTTGAGGAGTTCCCTTGATCCCTCATGGATCCCATCATCAGAACTCGAGCTTGACAAAAATGTGGCTTAAAAACTTAACTTGCTTAACAAACATAACGACGAGGACAAATCGCCAACCGTGAACTATGCGTCGTTGAAGAGTTCTGTTCTGATCATCATCAGCAGTTCCACTTCATCAAATGCAACAGTTTTTAATGAAAATGCTTGATTTTCTGATGTAAATACAAAAACCTCTATACGCATGCCTTTAAGATTTCAGGAGTTCCCTTGATTCCTCATGGATCCCATCATCAGAACTCGAGCTTGACAAAAATGTGGCTTAAAAACTTAACTTGCTTAACAAACATAACGAAGAGGACAAATCGCCAACCGTGAACTATGCGTCGTTAAAGAGTTCCGTTCTGATCATCATCAGCAGTTCCACTTCATCAAATGTCACTTTTTTGGGTGTATATGCTTGATTTGTTGATAAAAACCCAAAAATCACTATATGCATGCCTTTAAGATTTGAGGAGTTCCCTCGATTCCTCATGGATCCCATCATCAGAACTGGGTTTTGACAAAAACGGGACCAATCTGTATGCATATACATTCAATCAAAAAAAGAATTTTCAAAATCGATCTAGTAATGACGGAGATATGGAGTAACAAACATAAAAAAAAATAAAAAAAAAATAAAAAAAAACATACAACCGAATTGATAACCTCCTTCTTTGAGATTTGGAAGTCGGTTAAAAATAGAATAAAATAACATAACAACAAACGTGATTTTTGACCAAAGTTAAGCAACGTCGGTAGGGGTCAGTACTTGGATGGGTGACCGTTTTTTTTTTTTTGTTTTTGTTTTTTTTGCTTTTTGGTGCGGAACCCTTCGTGCGCGAGTCCGACTCGCACTTGCCCGGTTTTTATATACGAAATTTTGTTTATTATGTATAGATTTTTCTCAGTTCTGTGCTGTCAAATTTATCGTTTGCACATCTTATGTAATTTATATGCGTAAATAGCCTTTCTTTGTAAATATAAATAATCGAATTTAAACTGTTGTGAGACATACTTACTTACATTGAATAGTTTTGCCGTCGTGAACGCTGCTCGCACTGTAAGTGCTTGAGAAACTAAAGGAGACCTATTTTCTCCGAAACATGTCGCGCGAGTGACTAAAAACAAGTGAGTCTAAACCATAAAATAATTCAATGTAAACATGCTAAATATAAACAAATAAGAAACATCCTGTGATTTTCTTGTGTCTATATGTGGTTGAATTATATTATAAACTTTACAGCGAAAGTTTTCAGTGATTTACCGTATTCTACCTTTTTGACTTCCTACGTAATTTAACGTGTAATTTTTTATTTAATTTCGTTAAAAATGTTATCTTTAGTTACAAGATTTTTAATGCATAGCGTTCTCAGTAAAATATTTAAGTAGGAACTTGTAGCAATTTGAGAGAACAATATTTTCATTAAATTTTCTCCCTTTGCGCAATTTGGGAATGTTTACTTTGATTTATAATGAAATCTTGTTTACCTTTTTACTGTTCCAGGGTTGGAAGAAATTGCTTCAAAAATGTTGACATAGTAAATGTCGGACGCCTCGGCCCGGGCACGGCCCGGTCTATCGTGAGTCGTTCTTAACTGTCTGGGTCCGGGCCGAGGCAATATGACTCTTCGTTTTCTCTCGGCAATGTATGTTGACCTATGATCGATGAAATGGTTGTAACTACTTATAAACTTTACCCAAATCGATACACAAGTTTTCAAAACAATTGTTTATTTAGAATGATTCCCTAATAGCTAAGGGTGGCCACTGACGAGCCTTCCAACAGTCCAAATAGCGTGGCTGCAATCCAAAATCGGTCCGTGAATGTCAAAAACGTACAATGTTTAATATTAGGATGCCGTTCATATGGATGAATCCATTGTTACGGCATTCATTTGGAAGGCTCGTCAGTGGCCTGCATAAGTGGAGTCGCGGCAACATAGATAACTACCCGCAGACTGCGCTTGATAAAGCGTTAGGTAACGACTGTGAAATTACTAGGACCAACTCTAAGTCTTCCTGTTTTTTTTTTATATTATGAATGGGCTTACTCATGGCCACAGACTAGCCGAGGCGTAGACGTGGCCTACGATGGAGCGAGCTCGCCCAGAAGGTGCCTGTTCACTCTTGATTTGAAGGTTGCCGGGTTATAAGAACACGGAAATATAGACGCCGGCAAGGAATTCCATTCCTTGGCAGTGCGCAAAAGGAAAGTGGAAGCAAAGCGCTTCGTGCGAA
The DNA here is from genome assembly GCF_963556715.1 of Cydia fagiglandana. NCBI lineage: Eukaryota > Metazoa > Arthropoda > Insecta > Lepidoptera > Tortricidae > Cydia > Cydia fagiglandana. The sequence goes on along the minus strand of NC_085933.1, from coordinate 24,233,543 downwards.
TTGGTGGAATATCTACCAAGTAAGGATGGAAACCGGCCGTGCGTCTAAAAGTCCGATGGTAGAATGGGGACGGTGGAATAAGCTCGTGTAGCTCTTGGGCACACTCCCCGAAGTGCAACCTGTAGAATACCGACAGGCTGGCGACTTTCCGCCGATGGGCCCAAGACTGAAGCTTAGCCGTAAGCTTCTTGTCGCCAATCATCCTCCTGGCTCTGATCCATCCACCTGATAAGTGCTAGGTATCTAAGTATGGTGCTTCTACGTTTTATGTAAATTTTACACAGATCGACTGAGTCATTAACAGGCGTTCCCCTCTGTCGAATGGCTCCTCTACACTATGGGCCAACGCCGGCCACTCCAAGGGACGCATTTATGCGTTAGAGGGAGCAAGTGTTATTGCTATCTCATTCTACCGCATGGCTGCGTCCCTTGGAGTGGCCGGCGCTGGCCCATCGTGTAGAGGAGCCAGAAAATAGGAGGCCAATGGTCATATATACATTGTATGGACTGATTTTTATCGGACATGGCTATGTTTACGTTACGTATATGTCACTGTTAAAGCCCGAAGTACGGCAAAACCTAGGATTTACCGGTAAAACCTATTTGACGTGTCCCTTCTCCACAAAAATCGGCAAACTGTTTTGTACCGAAAATTGCAGACAAGGCGTCTCCGTTTGGTTATATCCTCTAAGCAGAATATGTAGATCGACTAGTCCTACAGTAAGCTCAATAAGGCCTAACTAAGACAACTACGAGTAGTTAGATCAATTTTTTACCCCCGAAAACCCCCAAGCAAATTTAATCGAAATCGTTAGAACCGTTTTCGAGATTCCGGAAATATATTATACCTATATATTTATGCCTGTATACAAGACTGTTCGTTATAAGGTATAAGATTATTACAGGCGGATATTATTTCGTTTATAAAAGCGACGTTTTCACGACATGTCGTAAGGGCGATTGTGCACTACAATGAATTTTACTGTCCGGCAGTCCGAGTTGTCATGGTCCGATATGGCATGAAAAAAACGGATTGTTGGCTTGTGCACTTGTCCGTCTTTTTACTAAAAGAGAGCCTGGCTAGCCCGCCTCCGCCCGGCCAAGTCATGAAACTCATGAATAATACTAATTCCAGACGCAATGCATAAGCAGCATAAGCATAAACACGTTTTTCATAGCTGTCTTCTCGGACCGGAAAAAAACTGTCCGGAATGGGGAAAAGTAAAATGTCGGACGGTAAAATTACGTCTAACGCTCAAGCTACTACATATATACATTTAATGGCGTGCCATATCGGACCGTAAAAACTCGGACTGCCGGACAGTAAAATTCATTGTAGTGCACAATCGCCCTAAGTGACCTGTGCTCGGCAATTACAAAAACACAAGCATCAGTCACAGTCCTTGGCAGGGTTGACGTAACGACAATTTGATTAGGCATGTAAGAACATTAGGGAAGATTTATGAATAGGCCTTAGGGCTAGATCGAACGGGCCATTCTTTGTGTTTGAGGTCTTTTAGACCCTTCACAAACGGCGACCAAAAAAAGTACCTATAATTAAAAGGGAAATTTACAGCTCACTTGCTCAGATAATAATTGTGGCTCCAATGAGGTGCAAGGCCTTATATTAGATCACCGCCCCTCCAATCCTCTACTTCTACCTGTTCGTCAGGTGTTGGGCTGACCGGTAGTGACTTTACAATCATTTAATAATTTTAACTAAAGTTAAATTGGTAAGTCCAATCACATTACTTTTTATAAATGAACAGAAATAAATAAATATGCGATGCTGTAACTCTTATTTTTGGAAAGCCGCTGACAAATCCTCCAAGGAGTCACTCATACCTACCATTTTCCGTTATCCCGCTAACCCGCTCCGTACACCCTAGGCATCGCTGGTTGGGTGGCGGAGTCCTTCATTAACCGTCACCTTCTACTGCTAATTTTTTCCCCACAGTTTTCGGTAATGAAACACATTTTAATCGGTATAATGTAGTTTTCAGAGAGTGACGAATATAGGTAATAGGTATGTTTATAAACGTCCTCTTAAAACAGTATGTAATAGATACTGTTACTTATCGTTTGTTATACCTACCTATATTATATGTACAACCGCGCCAGCTAACGGACGCCCTAAAGACATGTCATGCGAACATAAACATGACGCGTCCGCCCCGTGCTTTCATAGCGGTTATTCGAATGCCCCCGCGTGAAATTCATTTACAATACCTGTCATAAGGTGTAAAGGCACCGTCAGCAAGTATGTCTAATAAAACATTCTATTACGATAAGGCCGCGAGAATCGCAAGTCATCTCACACCACTTTGGTGTTCATTTCGCGCGTGGCCGCAATGAATATTTCTTTTCGGTGACAGATTGTGGTTGGCGCGTGTCGGGCCGTGGTATGATTAAACAGTGCCTTTACTATGAGTTTCCATCGAGAAATCTCATACATAAATAGGCTAGTTGTAATCTTAAAAAAAAAAGAACTGACTTCACAAAACAGAAAATAATTTGAAGTACCACCCGTGCTTGAATTGCAGATATAGGCAGTCTAGTTTCCGTGCGAATTATTTCATGGCATTGCACTTGATTCAAAAGTACAAAAAGACAATATAAAAACTACAATTTTGCGTTAGCCCCCTCTGAAATGTGTAGTTTATCGCAGGACTCATAAAAATATCTACATAAATAGGCTGTCAAACAACTCCGTCAGTACAAAAAGGCGTCAAATTCAAATTTCCTAATATGGGACGATAACCCTTCCCGCCTACATTTTTAAAATTTACTTCTTTCTACTGACACAAATGTAACATTTCCTTGATATTTATTTATACTACTTATATATCAAGTCGCTATCGAGTACGATTACAGTACGGTTACCATCAGTTTGTCACTGACATAAACGCCGTCGAGAACGTAATTTACTTTCTATACATCTCGCTCGCACTCGCATACTAGCAAACGGGATATACAGGGTGATTCATGAGACGTGAGCAGGACTAACCCTGCACACTCAGTAACTGATAATTGATCGCTCACCGTCGTATTTAGGTGAAACAACCACACTTTTTACTATTTTTTTACTTTTTGGCGAGGGCAAATTTAATTCTCTACAATCATAGTCACCCTACAAGACCTAATTAATAAACATAAAACCTCTTTAACCGTAATGACAGCATTATGATTACGAACAAAATAAACTGTCAAACTTGAGTGAGATACGAGTTATCAAAAGTAACCAGACCGTGTTGACATTCAATTTGACACAGAATATCGGTAGTTTAGTATTCTAATTGTAGGGTGACCATGCATGTCGTAAATAAATTAATAACTTTTTTTTTCAACACGACTAGAAAATTAACGTTAATCTCACTAATACTGATACGAAACAGTTGCTTATAATTTACGAAATGTGCAGTGTTAGCCCTGCTCACGTCTCCTGAATCACCCTGTATAGAAAGTAAATTACGTTCTCGACGGCGTTTATGTCAGTGACAAACTGATGGTAACCGTACTGACAACTTTTGGTAGGGGCACAGGGGTGTGCGGTGTGTGAAAGGACCGATGTGTCGACGATATCGGAAATTCAATACATATTTGATTAAGTAGGTACTAAGCAGTAAGTAGTTAAGTACGAGTAGTACTTATATCATTATATTACGTAGGTAAGTATAGCTTCTTGCCTGCGACCAAGGCTCGGAACCGATATATGGGGCATTATCTATGAAAAGGGACCTTATTATCGATGGCGCTTACGCCGAACAGCGTCGCGCGACATTGTATCTATAATAATGGCATAAGCGCCATCGACAATAAGGTCCCTTTTCATAGATAACGTCACATATATTCAAAACCCCGAAATAACCCAATATTATTAATTATTTTAAGCTCTTTACGTAGGACTGAATCCATATATTGTCCCATTAAAAATGAAATAATACACCAAAGAACGAAAAAGGAGTTAATAATACCGGTAGGTATTTTATATATGAAGAAAAAACCGGTTCCGAGCCTTGCCTGCGACCTCGTCTGCGCGAAATGATGATGATAATTGATAAAAAATATCAATAATCATCATCATTTTACTACAACTACGTCATTCCCCGGGCCTCAAACTATCTTCATAACAAATCACAGAAAACCGCCTAAACAAATTCATCTAAATCAGTTCAGCGGTTTAAGCATGGAGAGGTAACAGACCGACATATGTAATTTATAATTTACTTAGTAGGAACTTTAGGTAATATTGCGACTTAAATGTTGTGATAGTTTTTATAACACTTATTAGATAATATTAAAAAATATCTTAAAACTAAAAACTGCATTACATATTTTACATAACCCCGCAGTGTCCGGGAGCCGGCCGTGGACCCGCCGGAACTAGACACCCTCCGGCTAAAACTCCTCCTTGGTGAAGGTCGCTGGACTTTCAGTCGGAAGTCGGAACGCTCACCACAAAAGAATTAAAACTCGCATTGTGTCGAGATTCCCACTTCTCGACCCTCAGGACGCATCCGGACTTAACAATAATTTATCATTCCTAAATGCCCAGGATTTTTTCTCATAATTCGTTAGAATGTGTGTGAAGAAATCTAGAAATTTCTGTAAAATAATATTAATATTTTTTTTTCGTGGTATAAAACAAACGTAAGGTCTCTTTAACCTTTTTCTCAGTTCAATGGCGAGGTCATTCCTAAGCAAATACGAGTATTTATATGGCCGTGTGGTAATTTAAACAGGGCACGACAGGTCCAAAGGGGCCCGATAAAAGGGCCGAATAAAACTTAAGTACGAGGTGTTAACACAGAGGTCCAAGCGAACCAGAGTAACTTATAAGTTACCCCCATCGGACCTGTCGTGCCCTGTTTAAATTAGTAATTGTAGCTTGGTCCCTACGGAGAAAAAATGTCTGGCTATGCTCTGCTTTAAGGATGACTGGATGACTGATGGATCACGTGGTGCTTTCCATAGAAAATGAAGCGCCGGAAGTTCCGGCCCGGTCCCGGCCCGGTCTAGTGTGAGTCATCCAAAAATACTATAGCTGTAAGCTGTTACTCTGGTCAGTTTGATACTCTGGTGTTAGGCTGTCTCTCGGTTTCATTAGTTTTAATTAAAGATAACGTTAGGTTTATTTTTCTACAAAATTGTAAAGTGCACGGTGTATGAGACAAATTATCGTGCCCAAGCTTTGTGAAAATACTATAACGATGTCTACGATTTAATAAATTACACAATATTATACAACGTGTCCCGGATATTTATACCTACGTATAACGGATTAATTTAAAACTTCTAGTATACTATATTCACTTTTTGACAGCTTTTAACCTTTTGGCCGCCGGACCTAGTCCGCAAAGACGCTCACTCACACGCCAGAGCAAATTTTAAGTAAACAACTAATAAAAAGTTTAGGGATTGCAAATAGTGTTATCGATATTTACAATTTATGGTAAAAATCTTTTCAATTTAGCTTTGTTCTTATCCAGCTTTAATTTATTTCCAAATTGCCAAAATTAAACATATGTTTTACACCCGAAAATGTTTAAAACATAGGGATTTATAATCAAAAACAACCACTAAACAATGTCGATTCAAGACGTAATATCGCCGCACTAGGCTGTACGAGAAGTCTTTTATACAAGACAACGGCGCGCATGGACTGCCCGCAGTGCAGACCGACAAGGACTGTTTCCGCGCGGATTAAGTAATAATAGCCTCTAGGTCAACGGCGTAAGCGCTTGTCGGTACGTAAACTTTATTAGCGTAACGTTAAAGCCGCGCATCATGTGTCGATAACGTAAATATACCGGAACTGTTTTGGTGAAAATTACACGTGGGTTGAATTTTCAATGAGTGAAGAAATTATTCCGGAATTAGAATCATTCATTATAATTTCAGTTTGGTATACATTAATCTACTAAAATCTTACCAAATTAACGACGAATTGTTATAAAAAAATAACACATTGATGTCAATGTTAGATAGGTACTTACTTTTAACAAAAAACTAAAGTCTGATAAATAGGTATGTCCATCTGTACTAGTCTTATACGAAGCGGTCGCTGCGGTTTATCCCTTCCCACTACGACGCTATCAGCTCAAAATAAAATCAATTATTTATTTTATTTATTTATTTATCTTTTCTGCAATTAGTCAACAATCCACAAGGGGAAATTTACTTGTCTGACCCTAGTTTTTACAGCTAAAGAAGCTGCCTGAACTTTACATATAGTTATTATGCCTATCTGTCTCTCGTTTTACGTATTCTAGTAAGTAATTACCTACTCTTTACCAACAATTGGCGATTAACAAGGTTTCAAATACTTAAATAAAAACATATTTCTGACTTTATTTTACTTTGAAAATTCCCATATCGAGTTAACATTCCCATCCCTAGCTGTCTTGTATACAAGACAGCGGCGTCGAGGGACATAAAAAACGTTGAAATTTGGAGCAAGTTTTTTAAATGCCTTATTATAAAAGAATGGATTTACATATTTGTTTAAAATGCAAATAAATGAAAAAACAAAGACCTAAAATATGAACAAGAGTGTAAAAGAATTTGCAATTGATATTATTTTCACATTAACGGAGTGGTTGAATTTGTGTCTTGTATACAAGACGACGGCGCCAGCGTATCGTTTTCTCGTTGTCTTGTATACCGGACAACGGCGGTCAAAGGGTTAAGCGCCACTTATTCTAATAAGCGCCACTTGCACTATCCCACTAACCCGGGTTTAACCGGTTAAGCCGTTAACCCATTGTCACATTGTACTGGTAACCATGGGAACTCCAGGTTTAACCGGTTAACCCCGGGTTAGTGGGATGGTGCAAGTGGAGATGAGTTTTTAATTGTTTAACGCCAGCCAGTCTTATATCAATATGGTGTCGAACAATTCTTAACTGGCACAATTCGAGTGGCACAATAAATCCTTCTTCAGTCGTATTGCCACGAATGTGCGTTTCTCTAGCAGGGTTAGATAGATTTTTAATTTCATTATATTTTCTATGTGTGCTCTGATTTCTATTTGAGCCGGACCATGTTAAATGTGCATAGACTTTATAACAGCACGTGAATATATCACCAAATCACTACTTAGGTATACATGTCCAATTTATGGTGACATTCGTGAATGAAAATATGAAGTACCTAAGTTATAGTAAGTACACTTCCACGAATTGTCTCGACAACGTCGCTGCAGAATTAGCTTAGACGTTAGACGCATTCTACCTTATAAGAGTAAGGTTTCCCTTCACGTTAGTTACCTACTTAATTTATACGTTCAATATAAAAATTCGTTACGATTTTTGAAATAGGTCACTAAAACAAATAACGATTCCTCACCATGCAAGTTTACGGTAACACCTAAGCTTTGTCAGATGAGAATTGAAACAGTACCTTAGTTGTTTATTTACCAGAGTTACGGGACAAAATTAATATTTCAGTAATAATGCAATTAAACAACTCCACAACTTTGTTTATCTTCTAATTAATGGCTCCCTTTCATTAAGCCAGTGAAATCCAAAACTCAAAATAATTCAAGCCCCGCCGAGCTAACGCACACTGCCGCAATGCGGAAGCGAAACGGCTTGTCTTCTCCACAATTTGTAAGAATTAAACTGGAATCTGCCCCCTGCACTATGTCTGAGGCCCTAATACGGCACTTACTGGCACTCCTCGGCACTTCTCGGCACATCCGCGAAACACGCTTTGATTAATTAACTCTTGGGAATTAAATATGAAATTGTTGGGCCCTGTTGCATAAGGTTGAGGATTTGATGAAACGCTGAATTTTCGTCGTAAAGCTGAGTGCACGCTGGTAGTGAAGAGCTTATTTTTCATTTCTCTCTGAAAGAGGGTCATTGTTGTTCTAAAAGGTGTGCAGAAAATTATACGTTTCTGCACTTAAATTTTAGGTACCAACTACGACTTTATTCATTTATTTACGATAAGCAATTGAAATTTGGATATAAATTAATTTGTTATACAATTTTCATTCTGGTATTCGACTGCCCCTCCATTAAAATAACGATACTTTTGCCTAAATTGTTAATTGAAAGTACCCTCAAAATACTATTAAAATTTATACTTAGTCATGTTTAAAAAAAACACATGCATTTTACTTTCCTCGTAAGTATTCGAAATGAAAAGTAGAAACTTGTGTGAAAGGCATCATTTCAACCCTTGGTTAACAATCAACTATTGTTAATTTACATTGCGCATTTAGGTAATATTTATTTATTGTAAATATGTCGGGATATGTTGCTAGGCAGAGCGATGGCAGGTGGACTAAAATGTTAACAGAATGGTGGCCGCTTTCAAATGAAAGAAGCGCCTGGCGTCCGTTGGCTTGTTGGGTGGACGACATCCGGAAAATTGCGGGTCACTGCTGGATGAGATTAGCTCAGGACCGGGACAAGTGGCGTACTAGAAGAGAGGTCTATGCTCAGCAGTGGGCGATAAAAGGGCTGATATGATGATGATGATGATGATGATGAAATATGTCAACCAAAATAAAACTAAAATTGAGACGAGACAAGAAGAAGAAAATAAAGATAAAATAAATAAGATATCAAAAATGCCCCAAATAAATTTGCGTTCAATAAATCTGTACGGTCTTATTTGCTGGTAGAATGAAGGATTCCTAATAGTGTTCAATTTAGTTTATATAAATTATTTATTGTATGTATTATGTGTATTAAGTATATTATGTTAATTGTATGTATTATATTAATTATGTTTGGTGTTGCTTATGTACTATCAGATTAGCTTTAGTGATTAGATGCACCGCCCATAATCTCTCTGATTTGCCTTTAGGTTGATTGGTAGAGAATACTTTTTGGCATTACGACCGCCTTTTTTATGATAAGTTTTCTTTTTAGCAATAAAGTTTAAACGAATAAACCCTGATTTATAAGCTTCAATCTCAGTGCGCAACTGCCCTGTTAATATTTAATTGGTCTTTAATTGATATCACCCTACTTTCGACACCTGCCATGTATTGGATACAATTACAAAAATCGGCCAAGTGCGAGTCGTACTCGCCCATGAAGGGTTCCGTAGTAGCAAGTAATATAATAAAATTGCTGTTTACGATCTATGACGTATTAAAAATAAACTACTTACTAGATCTCGTTCAAACCAATTTTCGGTGGAAGTTTGCATGGTAATGTACATCATATATTTTTTTTGCAGCGCAATTCAGGCAACCAATGCCACTTTTACGTTAGATAGAGTAAGATATCCATTAGATGTGAATCGGATCTCTAAGTCATATCCTGTGGAAATCGTTCAAGAGTGTCTCCAGAATCGCCCAAATGTCAAATTTGACAGGTTAGATCTTAAACATATCGTTATCGTATCTTGGTGATGTCTAAAAGATATCTAATAGATATTTATTTCAAAATCCGAATCGGGCCCACAGACAGACATTACGAATCCATAAGGGTTCCGTTTTTTTGCCATTTGGCTACGGAACCCTAAAAAGCAATAGATAGGTACGTATAAGTATCTAAAACATCATATCTTACATATTCTCACAACCATGAACCAAATCTTGTCAACTTTAACAAACGGTTGAAATTTAAGTAAGCCAATTATATTAATATTCCCTTTTGTTACTAGGGTATGGGAATTTCCTTGTCCTCTTAAGCAAACCTTTTAGGATCATGGCCACCTGTCATTGCCAAATCAATTTCCGTCGCGAAACAAAGCCAGCTTTGGATTTGTGTCAGCCGCTGACATCGAAAGCGATCCTAGTTTGTTTTTGACAGGTTGTGACAGGTGAAATGTTTTGAGATTGAACGCCATTTCACAGATCTACAATTTCACATAATAAATAATGTTACAGTCAGCAGCAGAAGTTGCTAAGCGGGCTAGGTGTTCAAAATTACCTTGACACGCTCTTAGTCTCTTAACAATGAAGTCGCCTCAAGATCATTTTTGAACACCTGGCCCGCATAGCAACTTCTGCTGCTGACTGTACAGTCGCCGTCATATATATCGGAGCGGCCAAGGTGCTCACAAATATCTGAGCACGCCTGTATTGTCAAGGCGTTAGAGTGCTTGTTCAGATATTGTGAACACCTTGGCCGCTCCGATATATATGATGGCGACTGTACTACTGTACAGAAAGGAGCTACAAAACTGAAGTTTGACAGCGTTTCAGTGACGAATCATGCTGTCCGTTTCTAATATTATGTATGGCGCTTTCCGTTTCGGCTATATTCATATAGTTAGACCGTAAAAAATCTGCAGCGATTTTGATAGCCCACGCAGTGCAAGTGTCATTTTGAACGTCAAACTTCTATGAAATTATGACGTATAAATAACACTTCCACTGCGTGGCGTGGGCTATCAAGTCCGCTGCAGACTTTTATTGGTGCGACTATAGGGTGAGCAAAATTCAAGTAAGTAATTATCTTATCTGTGGTCGTACACGCAAAGGGACGTCAAGTTGTGCTCTACCTTAATAATTGCTCGGAGCTAATGCGGAGCTGAGAATGTCCGAAAGGAGGAGTGTCTCCACCGGCAATGTACAAGATTGCCTACCAATATCAAAAGTGCGACCAAAATCACAATGATGTGAAGTGTCATTGGAGTTACTGAATTCAGGAATAGCATGACTCAGAGTCAAAACTGACATATACTCGTATGTACGCTAACGTCTACGTAATTTACTTTCTATTTTGCCTGTACGGCTACCATCAGTTTGGCATTGACATAAACGCTATCGTGAACGTAATTTACTTTCTATGCATCTCGCTCGTACTGACATATTAGTGCGAAAGAACTATAATATACTTATTATATAAAGTAAATTACGTTCACGATACTGTTTATGTCAATGTCAAACTGATGGTAGCCGTAGGTACTTGTTTCATAGAAGTTTGACGTTTAAATAACACTTGCACTGAGTGGGCTATCAAAATCGCTGCAGACTTTTCTGTGGTTTAACTCTATATGAAATTGCGTACGACAATCGTGTTCATATTCATAGTTAGTTATTTAAACTTATCGGTAACGCTAAAACGAGGAAGTTAAGTGAGCTTATCTTCTTCAAGTTAAAACGCAGTCTCTTAACAAGTTCCATAGATTATATCCAGCGATGAATAAAGCCGCCATTTATCTCAATCCATTGAGGGAGTCTAGTGGAGCTTGATCGATCGGGAGAGGGGGCGATTTATAATAAAAACGGAACCGTATTTTGGTAACAACTGGGACATTTTGGCGGGTAATATAGCAAACTTATATATTTGGTATTAAAAGAAAGAAATATTTATTTTAATAAAAAAACTTTAACACTAGGCACTAAGGCACAAGAACCGTTCAAAAATGGCCATAATGGCCTAATTGACTATGCCGCAATGAGAGGCGTAGTATTCAAAACTGATATCAATTAGCCAAAAAAGCAAAACGGTCCGACACAGATAATTTCATAATCATTTAGATTTCCATGTTTGGTTAGGATTGGTTAAGTTTTGGAGGAGGAAACAGTCGAGTACGAAACCCCGATTTTTGCGATTTTTACGCGGGAATTTTCGCCTTGTCCTTATCGCACTAGTTTTAGGAGCCGCTTCCGTTAGTGAGACGGGATTTACCTAAAATATTTAAAACTCAGCTACTGTTTCGTCTTAAAAAACAAAAATATCAAAAAAAGTAAAACGGTCCGACACAGATATTGACATTATTAATCTGTGTTGAACAAATCATTGCTCTAGCATCAAAACCCACGGAGGAAACAGTCGAGTACGTTTGTATGGAGAAATGACCACTCCTGTTGGCTCTTAAAGATGACTCACACTAAAACGGTCCGGGCCCGGGCCGATGCTTCCGACACTTCGTTTTCTATGACGGGTTATCGGCTATCACGTGATAATTTCTAAAGATCAATGTTACTGCCCGGATTTTTGACATTTGGAGCAACAATGCAGTCAGCAGTAATGTCGCGCAGAATTTCTGGGTGAAGGGTAGGTACCTTAACACTGCAGCGCTGGTGCAGTCATGATTCAAATAAAACCTTTATTTTGATACTATAATATTGTATCTATTATACATATACATTATAATATTATGTATTTAGCATAATATGTTTGGCAAACAAAGCGTCTGTATGTCGAATTGAAGAAATATGAAGGAAAAGTGAACGGGGCGTTGATACTGGCGATATTTCCACGCTACAGTTTCATACCAAAGATTGATGACCCCTGGAATGTATTTATTTAATTTTATATTAACGTCGTCTTGTTTACCGTTCCTACGTTCCATTTTCGAGTCAGATTTGGGAGCAGTTCTGAGAAAAAAATTAAGTTCGCCGAATGAATTTAGCGTCTTTCCGCTGTTAATTATGAACTAAGTAAATAAATGAAATGATCTTTTTCTATGAGTTGCCTACTCCTTAACCTTTTCAGGGCCGATTTTTTTTGCCAGATTTTGAAAAAAATTGTTGAAATACATACTCGTAAATAGAGTTCCATGTCCATAACTCTATGGGAAATTGTGTCCCGAATTGGATTGCTGTGTTTATTGTGCCCAGAAGGAAGAGCTATTCAAAGTATTAATAAAAACCGACATAGCAACAGCAAAAAAAACTGGAAAACTAGGAAAACCTACCATCCTGAGAGACAAGCAAGCCCAGTGCAGGTGTCACGGGCAATTTCTACATCTTGCAATAAGATCCAGCAGTGTTTAACTGGAATTAGTTTACTTAACCTTGTTTTAATTATAAGATTCTCTCCCTGTGGTCGCTCCCTCATGACTGAGGTCATCGGTGGATGGTAGAATTATAAGATTCACTATATCAATAAACTATTTTGTTTATTTTTATGAAAAAAAAATCGGTTTTTCATCTGTCGGGTTTAATCTACATTTACAGACAAAGGAACGATGAAGATTTCACTGTCTACACTCACCCTTACCTAGCTGCTGGACGAGAGAGGGGCAGACGCGCGGGAGGAGGACATACGACATTTTTGAATTATTACCAATCCATCTACGGCACGATCAAGCTGCCTTGCACTTAAAATATTAAAACTATAAAATTATGTTATATATACTCACTTGTGGAAGCTGATTATACTTATATATACTGCAAACCGTCTACTTCATTGAAGAGCACCGAATTATCCTACAATTTATGGTGACCCCGACGTGATCTGGATGACGCAACTGGAAGGCGAAGATATCCCGGAATAAGTGCATACGTAATTACACTAATTACGTATACTGGATTCGAAGGAAGTACGCCCGTTCCTTTTAGTGTTCATCATTTCCTATTTTAAAAGTTATTGTTCTCGACTTGTGTTAATTTAGTTCGATAATTCTAGTGCAATTAGTGCGGTTTGTGAGTTAGTCTATGTAGGTACCACCGTTTGCAAAATTATTAATAAAACTTCGTAATTCTTCATTCCTTATGCATCAATAGCATTTAAATAGCTTCTTTATAGTTCTAAAGTAAATAATACATACGTGTTGTTACCGTAAAACAATTAAATCTTCTATAAAGTTCGACTTAAAAATTGTGTGTTAACACAGTGTTCCACAGTGTCCAACTTTCGTACTTTAAAGTTTCTAGTTTTTTCGTAAATAGATTAGTCCCGATTAAAAACAAGTACTTATAGGTAGTTAAACATAATTGCCGACTATTTCAGGAAATTAACGGGATATAAGCTGGTGAGAACTAGTGATTTGGTCAACTACACTGCACAGCGGTTTCCAGCAGCGGCGCCGAGTAACACCGTGTCGCTTTGCGTTGACCGGCCGGTACCTACCTATTGTGCACATCTGTTATCAGCGATCAGCTGTTCTACTCATCATTTACGAGGTTGGATTCACTTTAATTACTTTATAACTAACTTCTTTGTTATTTTCGCCTGCATAATGACCGAATTAAAGGAACTTTTAAAACAACGGGCCACTATAAGAGGCCGCGTAACATTATTTGAAAAGTTTTTAACGCCTTTAATGAGTCTCGATAGTGTAACTGAGCGTAATAAATTAATAAACAACGAATTAAGCTTAAGATTATCCAAATTTCAAGAGTTAAGTTACACTTTCGACGAAATTCAAAATAAAATTGAGGAATTAGACTCCGATACGTCAAAACAGATGGAAGAAAGGGAGCAAACGGAAAACCAGTTCTTCCAGCTGATTGGCACCGCTCAAGAGTTTTTAGATGCGTTTAACGATAGCAAAACAAAACAAGGAGACGAGTCTTCATGTCGTGGCAGTTCCACATCAGTTACAAATCACGTTAAACTGCCACCCCTGAAAATTCCTCCTTTTAGCGGTGATACAAATAAATGGCTTCAGTTCAGAGACATGTACTTATCTCTCATTCACAATAATGATAATTTGGACAACATAAGTAAATTCCATTATTTAAAATCATATTTGGAGGGTTCCGCTCTGGCAGTCATTAATTCGGTCAGCGTTTCGGCAGATAATTATCAAATTGCTTGGTCGTTGCTCTGTGACAGGTACAATAATAAGCGTCTATTAATTAACGAACACATTAAATGTCTATTTTCGATTGAGGCGCTCTCTAAGGAGTCCGACCGGGGCCTGCGCAACTTAGTTGATGCAATTTCAAAAAATTTAAGTGCTTTGAAATTGTTAGGCGAGCCAACTGATAGTTGGGGCACGCTTATTATTTATATAGGCTCATCGAAGTTGGACTCGGTAACTGCGAGAAATTGGGAGGAACATCGAAGCAAATTAGACACCCATACTTTGGACGATTTTTTCAACTTTCTTCGTCAAAGGGCAACTGTATTAGAAACAGTCTACGCCGCCAAAACTTCAAATAATCAAAGCAATAATATTAATAAAGTTGAAAATCGTCACAACTTTAATAGGTCGAAATCATTCATTTCTTCTTCGCTCGATTCACACCCCCGTGGCAGTTGTTTGGCATGTAAACAAGATCATAAATTATATGAGTGCAACAAATTTAAATCGATGTCTGTGCAAGAACGAAATGCAAAGGTCTTTCAATGGAAATTATGTAGTAATTGTTTACGTAATGATCACCAATCGTACCAATGCCGGCTCGTCGCTGGTTGCCGCATCTGTAAAAGAAGGCATAATACTTTACTTCATAAAACAAACAACTTACCCAGCGGTTCCCAACCGCATCAAACACAATCATCATCATCATCATCGCGACAAGAGATACAAAATAACGTAGAATCGTCTGCGTCTACATCCTTACCTACCAATTCAACTTCTAACCATGAAGTACCTACCAATGCTACTGATAACGCATCTTCTGGCCCGCGTCCGGTAACTACACTGTCTGCTGGCTCCTCAGGCTTCGGTCTTCATTCAACAGCTGTAGTCGAGGTGTCAAACAATGGCAACATAATAAAATTGCGCGCTCTTCTAGATAATGGTTCGCAAACTTCTTTCATAACGGAGGCGGCTCGAGCTAAGATAGGATGCCCTACAATTAAAAAATTCAAGTGCGTGTCTGGTCTTCAAAATGCCATCGTAGGCACTGCCGAACACTGCAACGTACAAATAAGGTCTACTTATAACTCATTCACTACAAATGTTAAATGCTACGTCCTACCAGTCATAACTGACGTTGTTCCTCAACTTGAGATACGAGTTGACGAACTAGCCATCCCCGGCCACATACAATTAGCTGATCCAGACTTCTATCGCCCTGGAGACATCGATATTCTTCTAAGTTTGGAAGTCTTCTGGGACGTTCTGGGTACTTCTCAAATAAAACTCGGACCAAATAAACCAGTCCTCCACGAAACTGAGTTTGGATGGATCCTCGGTGGCCGCAATACGGGGAATGGTACAAAGCGTCCTAGCAAACCTTATTGCCATTTCAGTCAAGATATACAACAGCAACTTGTAAAGTTCTGGGAAATAGAAGAAGTTCCTAAAACCCAACCTACGTCAAATAGCGACGAATACTGTGAAACCCTTTTTCAAGAAACAACGCAGCGTGAAGAGAATGGTAGATTTTGTGTTCAAATACCTCTGTGCGATTCACCAGATGTCTTAGGCGACTCATTTAAAATAGCCGAACGGCGACTACATCAAATGGAACGTAAAATGAAACAAAAACCTGAATTTAAAAATGAATATTCTAAATTTATGCAAGAGTACGAGCGCCTAGGACATATGAGTGAAGTACCTAAGCCCGAGCGAGGATGCTACCTACCTCATCACGCTGTGATACGTGAATCTAGCGAAACTACGCGCTTGCGCGTGGTCTACGACGCGTCAGCAAAAACGTCATCAGGCGTATCATTTAATGACATTCAACATGTCGGACCTGTCGTCCAGGACGACCTCTTCTCCATATTGTTGCGTTTCAGGCAACACAAATATGTAGTGACAGCCGATGTGGAGAAGATGTATCGTCAAATTTTAGTAAAGCCCGAACAACGTCATCTACAGATGATTTTATGGCGTGAGCAATCTGATCAACCAATTAAAATATATCAACTCAATACAATTACATATGGTACATCATCTGCGCCATTCCTAAGTACACGGTGTCTAGTTCAGCTCGCTAATGAGTGCAGTGATGTAAGAGTTGCTAATGTAATAAAGCACGACTTCTATGTAGATGACGTCATTACAGGGAGCAGTTCAAAGGAGGACTTGTGCTACATAATAAATTCAATAACGGAAGTTCTTCATTCAGCGCACTTACCATTGCGTAAATTCCGTTCTAACATAGGTTCCGTCCTTCAAGACAATTCTAATGCGTTGATACCTAAAGACCTAGATTTCAGTTCACAATCAAGTGCTTTAGGACTTAAATGGGATCCAAGCACTGATACATTCAACTTTCCTGTCGATATTAAACATTCGTCAGTAGCTACCAAGCGATCGATCTTATCGAATTCTGCTAGATTGTTCGACCCTCTAGGGTTGTTAAGCTTATGTACAATTGTGCCAAAAATAATTCTAAAAAATTTATGGCTCACTAAGTTAGACTGGGATGATCCTATTCCTACAGATTTATCAAAATCGTGGTTCAATTTTGTGCTAGGCCTTAAGAGCCTAACCAACTTTCAAATACCTAGATTTGCTCTCGCTGACGATCCCGATGCGATCGTTGAATTGCATACATTTTGCGATGCATCGCAAGATGCGTACGCAGCATGCGTCTACTTGCGCTCGATTTGTAGCTCAGGTAGCATATCAGTAAATTTATTGTGCGCTAAAACAAAGGTCAGTCCCGTGAAAGCTCAGACAATACCGCGTCTTGAATTATGCGGAGCTTTATTAGCTGCACGATTAAGCTCGAAAGTAATCGAAGCTTTACGACTTACAGTCACCAACATCTATCATTGGACAGACTCATCCGTAACTCTAGGATGGATCTGTTCACCCTCGCATAATCTGAAAACGTTTGTATCAAACCGTGTCGCAGAGATTCAACAGCTTACAGCAAATGGATCCTGGAGACACGTCCCAGGTGTTCAAAACCCTGCGGACTTAGCATCACGTGGTGTAAGTCCATCACAAGTAGCTGATGCTAACCTATGGTGGCATGGCCCCTCCTTTCTATTAGAAGGGCCATCAGCCTGGCCAGAAGTCATTAAACCTAGTGCCAACATACCTGAAATGAAAACCTGCAAAACTAATACTAAACCTAAAACTACTATACCTATAACATGCACTACAACTATACCTATAACCTATGACAAATTAATAAATTTCGAAAGGTTCTCTAAATTCACAATACTATTACGAAGCTTGGCTTATGCATTGCGTTTTATCCACAACGTACGACACTCAAGTAATAAAACAACTGGCCATCTAACTACAGACGAACTACAATTATCATTACATCATCTTGTTAAGCAACACCAAGAGGAGTGTTTCGAGCATGAACTACATCTACTAAATAATAAAAAATGCTTACCTTCAAAATCGCGAATCCTTTCTCTCAGACCCTTCGTGGATGAGAAGAGTATCCTCCGTGTAGGCGGACGTATTCAAAATTCATCTGAAATATTTAGTAAAAAGCATCCGATTATCTTGGATTCTAAAAATCGTTTCACCAAATTACTTTTCATCCAAGAACACAAAAAATTATGCCATGGAGGTGCTCAGCTTTTACTGACTAACGTCAGGCAATTGTACTGGCCTGTTGCTGGAAGAAGATTAGCCAAATCTACTGTAAACAATTGTAAAATTTGTAAAATCCTTAAAGCTAAATCTGTCATACCAATAATGGGAAACTTACCCTCCGCTCGAGTCAATCCTAGCTTCGCTTTCGAGGTTACCGGTATCGACTTCGCTGGTCCATTCCCGACTCGCGATCGAAAGGGACGTGGTTGCAAAATAATTAAAAGTTATTTATGTATATTCGTCTGTTTTGCAACCAAAGCAATTCATTTGGAAATTGCATCAGACTTGAGTGCAGAGGCATTTATCATGTGTTTAAATCGTTTTATCTCTCGCAGAGGAAAGCCCAGCGTAATCCATTGCGATAATGGCCGAAATTTTGTAGGCGCAAATAATGAATTTAAAAGATTCTTAGAATCTTGCGGTGAATCCATCTCGTCATATGCTGCCGGTGAATTCATAAATTTCAAGTTCTCACCTGCTTATTCACCGCATTTTAACGGACTTAGCGAAGCTGGCGTAAAGGCTGCCAAGCATCATTTAACGCGTATGATAGGGAACACTAACCTCACCTTTGAGCAATTATCGTCTCTATTTGCACAGGTCGAGGCAATTCTTAATTCCAGGCCTATAACTCCCCTATCAGCCGATCCTACAGATCTTTACCCTTTGTGTCCCGGGCACTTCCTGATCGGCAAACCGCTCACTTCAATGCCATCGCCCACACTTACCGAAATCAACCCAAATCGTCTTAGAAAATATGAGCACATTGAGCAGATCCGACAACAGTTTTGGGAGAGATGGCGCACTGAATATTTGAACGAGCTACAGCAACGATCAAAGTGGCGCATCGACCAAGGAAAACTCGCTGAAGGCGATATGGTGGTCCTCAAGGAGGCTAACTTGCCACCACTCAAATGGCGCATGGGCCGCATTCATCAACTGTACCCAGGAGCCGATGGGATAGCACGCGTTGCAGACGTGAACACGTCCAAGGGTATCATCCGGCGCGCCGTCACAAATCTCTGCCCGCTACCTAACGATGAGCGCGAAGAAGCTACTCGAAAACCCACAGTTTCCGAGGGGGGAAGATGTCTACACTCACCCTTACCTAGCTGCTGGACGAGAGAGGGGCAGACGCGCGGGAGGAGGACATACGACATTTTTGAATTATTACCAATCCATCTACGGCACGATCAAGCTGCCTTGCACTTAAAATATTAAAACTATAAAATTATGTTATATATACTCACTTGTGGAAGCTGATTATACTTATATATACTGCAAACCGTCTACTTCATTGAAGAGCACCGAATTATCCTACAATTTATGGTGACCCCGACGTGTTTTAGACTTTTTTCCATACCCTAATGGTACAATTTCGGAAATTTTCGCCTGCTCGGGTATAATAATAAAAGGGGTTAAACAACAACTTTGTCCCTTTGTAAAACAAATAACTATATATATATATATATACTTATATATACTTAAAATACCGCTACAGCCACTCATCCCAACTATGTCTGACCCGAATTTATTAAAACAAATACCCACCGCCCACAAAAGGATACCTCCAGCTGATTAATTGAGCAATGCTTTTGTAATTTCACTTTATACATTTATTAGATGTGTGATATTAAACTGTTACGTGCAAATTGTAAATTAATACTATTAATTAATAAATTACGGCATAACACGGATTTAAACTTTCACGATAATTACGAGTAAACATTATAAAATTACGGCATTACAGCATAGGTAAAATTCTACTTTATTTCTAGAACATAGTATTTGAGCTCATAGTCTTTAAAATATGCCTCATTATCGGACTAAGGATTCAATACCTAATTCAAGAAGGTTGATATTTCCTCGTAATTTCATACAAAATTTTAAGGGCAGTAGTATCAACCTTAATACTATAAGGTTTAAGAGTGACATTCCATTTCCAACTGCAGCTGCAATACTGTTCATTTTACTATGGAAACGCGTCGCTGTCATTGTCAATTTTCATAGTCAAATTAACAGTATTGCAGCTCACGGAAGAAAGAATGAGCGCGCCGCGCTCTTTGCAGCTGCAGTTGGAAATGGAATGTCACTTTAAGACGTCAAATTCTATCACATTCTATGGTGAATGGCGTAATCTTTGACTTTACACCCAAGAAAATAAACGTGCTGAAGCTTGAATGCGGGAAACATACTTCATGGATTATTTCAACTTCAACTGCAATAAAAGTCATATAAAACATATCAAACGCCAAAGTTGCCACAGAGATACGTGACTGTCGTATTTTCTTTTTCATACTAGTCTTCCTCCTTCGTCTTCGTCCGCGTAAAACTCATCTGTAAAATATAATGTTGACATTAAACTTACAATTTTGATAGGTAAGTGCCTACCCCTTTCATTAAAAGTTTTTCACTAAGGGCCAATTGCACCAAACCGCTAAATTTTATTGTATGGGAAATTTCATAAATATCGGCTGCGTAATGTTAAAAAATAGTCTGTTAACTGTGGTTGGTGCAACTGGCCCTTAATCCGCGTATCAGACAAGACAGACAGAGCAACTTTCGTATTAATATGTGGTTAGCAAAGTTGAGTAGCGTGGAGATACTTCCATACTTTCCATAAAGTTGCAAGATGTCTATCAATTTTCGAGCACTCCCGAGCTATCGAGAATGGTTATTTATATTCAGTTAGCGGAGAATCCGCTTGGAGTTTACGTCTAGCAAACTGGGCTACTTCAAAATTTACCAATAACTACTTGGTAATATTTTCAGCATGGCGTCCGTATTCTGTCTATACGAGGAGACGAAACTATGCCCTACGCTAAGAGAAAAAAATTAGAATCGGACTAGGATGATAGGTGGCAGACGTTAATAGTAGGTACCCAATAGGTTGTAATGGCTCCTCTACACGATGGGCCAGCGCCGGCCACTCCAAGGGACGCAGCCATGCGGTAGAATGAGATAGTAATATCACTTGCTCCCTCTAACGCATACATGCGCCCCTTGGAGTGGCCGGCGTTGGCCCATCGTGTAGAGGAGCCATAAAAGGAAGCAGGGTGGCCAGTCGAAATGTTGGGAAGCCGGCCCAGGCCCCGTAGTCAACATGCCAATCGCTACCGTTCTTTGCATGGTTATGGAAATTTCCATCATATCATTGTCCTATGAATTAAAGGTACTTTTGAGGTTAAAAACTTTGTCATAGGTATATATCACAAATAGTGTATCTTTCTGATGGTAGTAAGACTTTTCATATACCTATCTTTTACTAAAAATTATATTTACATAAATATGATTTAGCCTATGCAACTTCTTACATTGATTTAGCAGTAAAAATCGATGTTATATTTTTTTTAACTAGTTTTTCCAGAGTCGGCAAACAATTACGTGACACATATATTCATTTCGGGCAAAAAGAAAAAAAATAGTGCAACGAAGGGTAAATCATAATCGGGATCCAGATTTGCTTTACCAGTACCTACATGAAGTTTTAACAGCAAAAATAACCTAAAACTTCAACAAAAACGCCATCAGCTAAAACACCCTCAGAATAACGCCCTCGCCACCGCAGCGGTTGCGAAGTTGCCGAAACTGTGCCGTTGTGCTTTTTTTTTATTAGTTAAATCTGAGCTGGAACTTGGCCGTGTTGCCAAGTTCTGGACACGGCACGACACTGTAAGTACCTGCCAATATGTGGCTGATGGTTTGGTTTTCGGCATTTTTATTTTTATCATTGTTAGGATTCCGTTGCGAAACGGCAAAAACGAAACTGAGGCTTGCACCAACCCTCTAACCCGGGATTAAGCGGTTAAAACGTCAACCCAGTGTCAAATTGTAACCATAGTGACTCCAGGTTTAACCGGTTAGCCCCGGGTTAGCGGAATGTTGCAAGTGGACCTTATAGTTTCGCCATGTACATGCGTCGGTCTGTTATGTTAGTCATTTTACTCGGAAACTAAGATACATTTTAATACGTAAGTAGGTACCTACATGTATTTGCCGCATTTGCCGCTACTTAGGTACATTTTTGTATGTACGAGTATCTACAGCATTTGTATGTTTCTATGTTTGTAATGACAAGGTAACGGGATGAATTACACTAGGTCATTATAACTTGCATTAGCTAGATAATTTTAAGTATTATTATAAAGGGGCCCACTGATTAACAGTCCGCCAGACGGTATCGGCCTGTCAGTTAGAACAAAATTTTGACAGTTCCGAACAACTGGCAGGCCGATACCGTCCAGCGGACTGTTAATCAGTGGGCCCCTTAAAGGTTTTCATTAGAGATGCAACGGATAGTTGTTTGGCCGGATACCGAATACCGGATATCCGGCCTGGACACTAGCCGAATATCCGGTATCCGGCCGCCGAATATTCGGCCGGCGGAACTATAGAGTCTGACCAGCGAGTCGCTGCACAAGCATTTTTACAGAATTCTTCATATGGCAACAATTTTATCTGTCAAAAGTGTCAAACAACTGTCAAAATGTTGACAGCTTCTGTTACCAAACAATATTGATATTTGTGTCACATTTATGTGAGTTTTTATTTGCAAACATATGTTTGACCAGCGAGTCGCTGCACAAGCGTTTTTAGAGAATTCTATATATGGCAATAATTTTAGCTGTCAAAAGTGTCAAAAATATTGTCAAACGAGTTTACACATAACCTAGATTCTCAAATTCTCATGTTAGTTCATTCGTTACGGAAGTTTATAGTTTATATCGTATTATAATGGCTAAACCGATTAGAAGCAGTGTGAGGAGCATGTTATTTACGATAATCTGTAACTATAATCAAGTTCAACACGACGAAAATGAGAGATTACTAGAAAAGAAGCGAATATTGGACGAAATCATTCAGGCGACCGGTAAGTCATTATCAAACAATGTTGATGCTTCTTGTACCAAATTTAATTTACGAGATAGGAACATTTGTTTGTATTACTAAACTTATGATTTATTTATATTACAGCGGGCGTAGATGACGAAAATGTTAGAGAAACTATTCAAAAGCTAGCAAGCGAACTGAAGAATGTTATTGATAATAACGCATCAGAATCAAGTTTAGTATTTAGAGAAAGTGTCTACTATGACAGGTAATATAAATAATCTATATTTTCACATCTAGGTTTATTAATATTTTAGTGTTCTTTTGTTAAAATTCCTATTGTTAAAACTGTTTTTTTTTCAGGTGCAAGCATTCGTACACTACGCACAATTAAAAAAGAGGGTTCTATTAACCAAGGCCAATGGAATACGCCAGGGAAAAAACGACCCCGGCCACCAACTGTGTCAAATTTAGACAATTTTGATGTGTCAGCCATCCGTAATAAAATTAATGAGTTTTATTGCGTCAAAAAGCAGGTACCTACTCTAAGAGCCTTACATGCGGATTTGAAAGAATCTATAGGATTCTCAGGATGTTGTGAAACACTGAGGAAAATACTACACGAGAACGGATTTGAGTTTAAAAAAAATAAAGAAGAGCGCTCCATCCTCATGGAAAAGTTTGAAATATCTGGGTGGAGGCAAAGGTTTCTTAGAGCTATACATAAAAAACGGGAAGAAGGAAAAAATATTGTGTATCTTGATGAGACATATGTCCATCAAAATTACAGACCGAAGAAGTCATGGCAAGGGCCTTCAACTTCCGGTTTAGTTGAAAAAATTTCCTCGGGTAAGCGGCATATTATAGTGCATGCTGGATCAGAGCAAGGATTTGTGCCCAATGCTTTGCTTGTTTTTAGCACAAAATCCAAAGCAGCTGACTATCATGATGACATGAACAGTTCTAATTTTTTAAAGTGGCTACGAGAAATGTTAATCCCAAATTTGACTGAGCCCAGTGTAATTGTTATGGACAATGCCAGTTACCATGTAACACAAATAAATAAGCCTCCAACCATGCACAGCTTAAAGGCTGATATTCAAAAATGGCTAAGGGAAAATAATATCCCATATGAAGAGTGTTTCAAAAAGGAGGAATTGATGTGCTTCGTTGAGGAAAATAAAATTGGTCCCATATATGCAGCAGAGGAGTTATTGAAGCAGCATGGGCATGAGGTCCTTAAATTGCCTCCATACCATTGCGATCTAAACGCTATTGAGTTGATATGGAGCCTCACAAAGCGAAAAATAGCCAGCAGAAATGTGGGGCTACCGGGTTCAGATACGGAAAACTTGATCCGAGAATGTTTTGCAATGATTACCCCGGAAGATTGGAAAAAAAGTACAGACCATGTAATAAATGTGGAACGAAAATACAAGTCTAAGGACAACATTACAGACACTGAACTAGCTCCATTCATAATAGAAGTTCGGGAAAGTGACAATGACAGTGATAGTTCTCCGTCAGGAATTGAATTTCTTGAATCCGATTTCGATTATGATTCTTAAATAAATAGGCACCTTCTTTATAAACTAACAATATTAAAAGTAGATTGAAACTAAATTGTGTTTTCTTTCACCTACCTTCAGTTCAGCTCCATTATACAATATGTGACTTTTTATTATTACTAACTTTATAAGTACAACGGGAAGCATAAATATTTCCCTTGTGAAGGTTTACTTTAATAGCACAAGGGAAATATTTATGCTTAATAAATAATCGCCTGTAATTAACCCGAGTTCAAAACTTCAAAATAAAACACAAATAAAGTAATTTTTAATCCTATCAAAAATATAAATGTCATATGAGAACCAAGTTCAATATTATGACCATACGTCGGACTATAGGGGGCAGTTTGAGGGCAAGGTAAGGTTTACAAAAAAATCTTAACTTACGAGTATCATAATGTACCTAGTATTTGTAACATAGCCGTGTTCATAGAACTTGACATGCCCAGTTAACTCATTTGTTTTGTTCCTTTCTCACAGCTGCAATTGTCTGAGTGACGGATAAAGCCAAACGAACTTTTTCGCCATTTTGACAGTACGTTTATAAATAACGCAGTTAGTTGCTATGATATTTGGAATTTCACATTATAAATACTAGGTACCAAATACTAAGTACAAATACTCGAAAGTGAATTGATTGATTTGCCAACCTTACCTATCATTCTGACATGCCACGAAAATGCCCGCTGGAGTCCGACGTATGATTATGACATATGCCTTGGTTGTTGACTTCAACGACCAAAGAAATGAGATTTAAAGGGTGCCGTTTAATGGTCAGTCCTGAAATTTATTTGTAACAACAAAGTATCATTTTCTATAACTTAGGAATCTTAGGATAATATAATAACTTACTTTTTGTACAGTTGAAGTAAAGATATTTATGTTTACTACATATTTTTGTAATGATTGACTGATTAGTCTACTAACAATTCGTTCCTTCGTTTTTTAGTATCTCTGATAATAATGATAACTATTCAATCATATTTTTAATTTTTAAGTGGGCTAAATTAGAAGCCAGGGGTTATAATTGCATTGCAACGATATCCTCAGTCTGTTTACTGTATTAAATTTACAGTCTGCTACGTTGCAGACTTCAGTCAGTCACTAATCAAAACAAAAATTAATTACGTATGAATTACCAAGTATCAAATTACTTTTTTTGCACTATGCTTCGTGTTACCAGTTAAAGATTTTTTGAATTTGCCGCTTTTTTTTTGTGCAGCCACTCGCTGGTCAAACTCTACCTACATTTCGGTTTTTCAGGTGCGCATTCTGCAGGTTTGATCTGTCTCCTAGTAAACGTTCGCGCGGACTCATTTCTAGGTTCGAAATGAGTGCGCGTGCAAGTCAATGGAATGATTAAATTGTTTTAAAATAATAAACAAGTACGATTATGTCCGTGTCTGTTTCTTAAATCCAATTTATTTACTCCGAAATCAAGCAATATTAATATCCGGTATCCGGCTGGATAGAAGGTCACTATCCGGTATCCGGCCGGATAGTAAAACAATGGCCGGATAGACCGGATATCAGTTAGTAACCGGATATCCGGTGCATCTCTAGTTTTCATACCATCCTGTGCTGGAAATTTACGGTCACCACACGACACACCAATTTTTATGCCATTTAGGGTTCTTGCTAAATTGGACATTCTGTAGCCTAAGTATTGAGCTACCAATTTAGCTAGGACCCTAGATGGCGCAACAATCACGGAGCGTGATGGTACAGTCGCCATCAGATATATCGGAGCGTCCAAGGTGTTCACAATATCTGAGCACGCACTCTAACGCCTTGACAATAGAGGCGTGGTCAGATATTTGTAAGCACCTTGGCCGCTCCGATATATCTGATGGCGACAGTACATGTAACCTAAATATGTACTATAATTTTATACCACATCGACATGACAATTTATTGTACAGTGTTCTAGCAAATAAAAGAAAGAATTATGAATTATTTAAGAACTCAAGATAAATGAAGATAAAATCTTGAAAATCTCTAATATAATTTCTGTATTAAATAATTTCCTTGACGACAGAAATGTGAAGGAAACACAATTCTTGTAATTGAATTTCTCTCAATTAGGGCTTTCAAAATGTCTGTCGGACATTAAATGATCACGGATTTTGCTAGGTGGTAGATGAAGTGAAAACAGGAGACTCGGCACTTATTATGGGCGTGTATTATCCATACTAATATTATAAAGGCGAAAGTGTGTCTGCCTGTCGGTCTGTTACCTCTTCACGCTTAAGCCGCTGAACCGATTAACATAGTTGAAATTTGGTATAGAGATAGTTAGAGTCCCGGGGAAAGACATACCTAGGATAGTTTTTATGTCGGAAATCATCACTGAAGAGTGTGCAAAGGGGGTTGAAATTAAAAGAGTTAATACATTGCCAATAATTGAAGTAAGCTATACGCGAATTGAATGATTGCTATTAGAATTGTCCAGGCGCTATACTAGGGTGTTGCTTATTTCGTCGAAATTGAAATTTTCTATGTCTCACCCCCTTAATTAAGTCCCCAATCCGCATTGGGCTAGCGTGGGGACTATAGCCCAAGCCCTCTCGCGCATGAGAGGAGGCCTGTGCTCAGCAGTGGGACGTATATAGGACGAAATGATGATGATGATGATGACCCCCTTAAATTGTTCTCTTTCACTAAAAAAGAAATGTGGATTTATTTCAGAATTTACAATTAGGTACGTTTTAGGGGTTGCTACCGAATTTTGAAAATGTGGGTACCCTCCATACAATATTATTTTTTTAGGTTTTTTTCTCGTTTTTTTTATGATACAACGGGTCAGTGTGTATTAATGTGCAGTTTAACATAAAATAATACCACAATTTTTTTAAACCTTACGAAATAACGAATCTAAAATTCTCATCTCAGTATTTAGCGACGTAAATTGAACTAGATAGACTTGTTGCTTGTTTCGTTCCCAATCCGCTTGGATTTAGAGGACGTGCTATTTGCCCGACCGTTCGTCCTAATTAAGCAATAGAATGCCAGCGTGCTGAGATCTGATGAGACCTGACCTTTATTCAAATTTATCTACAGTATGTAACTGAACGAAAAGCAATTACTCAAACCCGTTAATGTTTAGGTTATACTGAGCAACTTTTACTGACCAACTCCGAAAGCGCGGAAAAAAATTGGACACGCCTCTATCGTCAAGTCGTTTGAGTGCGTGTTTAGATATTTGTGAGCACCTTAACCGCTCCGATATATCTGAGGTGCAGACGGCCTAGCCTAGCGCTTGCGCTTCGCCATCGAATCGCTTTGTGTCTCTCTATCACTCTTCCATATTAGTGTGACAGTGACAGTTGCATTTCGTTCGCTACGGAGCGTTAGCGATTGGCTTGTTGGCTACGGGGCCAGGCCGCGTAGCCAAGATTTTGGCAAGGACAAGAACCTTGGCTAGGCCGGCTGTTTATGCAAAATGCGTAACAGAAATACATCATCTTTGAAAATTCCAACTGTCTAGTCATCACGGTTCATGAGATGGCCTGGTGACAGAGAGACCAACGGACAGACCGGTAATGGAGTCTTAGTAATAGAGTCCCGTTTTTACCTTTTGAGTACGGAACCCTAAGAGTCATCTTGAAAGCTGAACTTTGTCTCACTATCACATGTTTAAGTTTTCAACTCCGAACTTTAATAAAGAGTTCAATCAAATAATTCTATTTGAACTAGACCTGACTATTACCGGTCTGAGTGTAAAGTTGCAGCGGTTGTCTTCAGTGCTGCCAGGTACCGGTTACCATTGCTGACACGAACGTAGGCGAGTTGAGTTGTGCGGACCAGGTAACGTAAGAAAAATGAGAGTATTTTAAATACGCGTAATAAGATTAAAATGGTGGAGGCGGATCTGCGCGAACTTCGAGTCAACAATTGGCGAGAGGTCGCACAGGACCGAGAAAAGTGGCGCTGTCTTGTGTCGGAGGCCAAGTCTTATTTTGGGTGGCTGAGCCAACGGAGTAAGTGAGTAAGTAATAAGATTTGAATATAGTGCCAGTCAAATAGTTCCATTTAAACTAGACCTGTCTATTACCGGTCTGTGTGTAAAAATACAGCAGTTGTTGCCTTTAGTGTTGCCAGGTACACGTTAACATTGTAGAAGCGAACGTGGGTGAGTTGAGTTCTCGTGCGGACCAGGTAGCGTGACAGAAAAATGAGAGGATTTCAAATACGCATAATAAGATTTGAAAATAGTTCCAATCAAATAGTTCCATTTGAACTAGACCTGACTATTACCGGTCTGAGTGTAAAGTTGCAGCGGTTAATAATTTTTTTTTTACTTTTCGTTTGACGTTGTCATCTTGGATATAGGTACAGATATTTTGGTGCATATTTATATCCGCTACTATTGATGACGGGTTTACAGATGTAGTACGTAATTGTTTTCCTTCGTATTTTCTCGGAAGCGTTCGTATTTGTCATACTACTTTAGTCAACCTTAGTATTTTTTGTAGGTTAGACCTTACCTTACCTACCTGTACCTTAGACCGACTGAAATAGCAAAACACGTTCATACGTTACCGTGAAAATATGAACGAAAACAATTATGTACTACATCTGTACTGTCCCTTACATATACGCTAGGTAGGCAATCGGAATGAAACCTAGTTCTTACATTTGTCAGAAAGTTGAGAGATTGTGTTCTTTGCACCAGGGAGTAGTCTGTGTGTCGTTTGTCGTTTGAGAGCCTTTCAAAGTATCCGTACTACAGGTGTACTAATAGACGTAGTACTTACTTTACTAAATAAATAGTGCTCGACGTATTTTAATATTCATTCGCCGACCCAGCTCGTAAAGGCCCTTTATGATTCAAAAACTAATGAGAAAGTTGAATTTTGCCCACAAGAGTAGCTGAGTAAAAATGTAAAAATAAATGTGAGCAGTTTTCTCATGTTGGCTGGTGGAATCGACTTTTAAGTAATGGTTTTGAATGTTAAATATTTAGTAGCCTTCATTTACTCTTGGCTTGGCTTTGACGACGGTGCCGCCTTCCACACATCGATTGAAACCTCTTTTCTACCCAAAATTTTTCAATGTATAAATACTAGGTATAGGTAGAAAATCCATTTTGTTTATTACGTAGCTACTGTATCTGCATTCTCCAATAATTCACTCACGGGCTTAACAGATATACAGGGAGAATTGGAGAACCAATTGAAAGAAAAAAAATGCATATCTGAATATATATTAGGTAATCATAGCTGTAACAGAATAATATAGGTACAGATATACGTACAGCTATTTTAGTTTCAAGTGTAAATGTTAATTATTGGATCGTGTATATGTATTTATTTTGTTTTATTTGTTTGGAAAACTTAGAACTAGTTAGGTAATAACATAATACATACATATTTATAGCTTCGTGGCGATCTTACGTCACTTTTCAGATACAATTTAATAGTCAGGCTCCGTGGTTATTGAGTCATTTACTTAGGGTTTTAGCTAAATTGGAAATTAAGTATTGAACAACCAATCTAGCGAGGACCCTAAATGGCTCAACAATCACAAAGCGTGACCGTACATGGACGACTATAATTAAATAAAACTTATAAAAAAAAACGTGGTTAGTCACTTTTCATAGAACAAATTGTTGTTCTATCTATGCAATGATTGCATTGCATTAATGTACGGTTTGGTCATATGGTCAGAAAATCGAGTTTCGTTCACGTCTCCGACACCATCCTGTATATTAAGATACAAAGATTTGCAGCCAGTATTTCACTTACGGATTTAAAACATAAGCATACATAGACCCCACTTATCAGTAAGTGAAAGAATAGGACCCCATTCGTCTTATGTATGACTACAATCGCCCAAACAAGATTTCCGGGGCGGCAGATTCCTTTGTAAAAAAACCACCCCCGGGCAAAATCCCCTAAGTTATGTCCGTGATAAATTGTCCTCGCCTTCTTTTCACGGGCGATGCAGACATTTATAAAAGTAAAGATGGCGAGAGATTTTTTGAAATTTGTAAGCAAGCGTGGTAATAATGTTGAGTTCCTTAAAAGAGCTTCTTAAGTTAAAGCGTTTTTGAATGCACGCATTAGGCGCTTTTATCTTTCGGTCACAAATAGGGTTTGCACGACGGATCCGAAATGTATGGGAAGATCCGCGGATCCGGATCCAGATCCGGATAATTTCATACATTTCGGATCCGGATTGCAAACCCTAGTCACAAAAGAAAACGCTTCGAGTGAATTCGCCCGACGACGCTAACGGTGTCGAGCGTAAAATATATCAATGTACCTACAGTCAGTAAAGCTATTAGTTTGGCACCCCTGCATTACGTTTGTATTAGTCATAGATACGTAAATTACCTTTGCTGACAGTACGTATCTACGAGTAAGTATGACGTTATTCCATTGCAGGAACGCGTAATAAACGCGTTGACCGCTGTGTCCAATAAATGTTGTTGTTTGTGCTGAACTCGAATATTAATGAATTTTAATTACACTATTAAAATTACTAAAACGAGACTTTATTGCATGAATTTACTTTTATTATTTTGCTGGCGTTTTGAGAGTGGCAGACTGATGTGTCTGCCTGCGATAAAGTTTAGTTTAACCTTACATTACCTTGGGTAATAATAATAAGTCTAAATTAGAATAACTCAGTATTTTAGTATTTTAAGTCAGTCCATTTAGAGTATTCTTAAAGCGTGACGAAATGGACTACAATTTTGAGTAAATATAAAAAGGAAATATTGTAGGGATGTACCGACTAGTCGCCGACTAGTCGGGAAAGCCGACTATCCGGCCACATTTGTAGTCGGCGATTAGTCGGCGACTAGTCGGCAAAAATGGCCGATTAGTCGGCACTTTATTAGTGAAAGAAATACAGAAAAAAAGAAACCAACAGTCAATATTTACCATATGTTTTATGTCTATTTTACCAAAATACCTATTCAGGGTGTAAAAACTTTTGTTCATATAATTAACCGTTTGATCGTTATCGTATGGTGGTGGACTGGTGTTTTCCTCTACAGGTCGATCTCAACTGATTCTCGTGTAATTTCATGGCCAAGTTCTATACTTAAAGGATTTTATTATAATTCAGTTTTTGTTTTGTTTTTAATGGTGGAGCCATGGGGAACTATAATCTAATATTATTGCAAATTTAGAGAATTATAAACAGGGCACGTTCTCGTAAAGACGCTGAACACAGGATAGGTTCTTAACTGGCGACTACGTACAATCGCCATCTGATATATCGGTCCGGCCAAGGTGCTCACAAATATCTGAGCACGCCTCTATTGTCAAGGCGTTAGGTTAGAGTGCGTGTTCAGATATTCTGAACACCTTAGACGCTCCGATATATCTGATAGCGACTGTACGAGAAATAGAGCCTTGGACATACCTCCTACAAGTTGTACCTACTGACGGTCTGCTCAGGATCGCAAAATATAAGAAAGACAGAAATTGAACGAGGATTCTTGTGATAGATGAACCTGTAGAGAACACCTTTTAGCCAAGCTAATATATGAATAGCGTAACCAAAAAAACAAAACTATTGCTTTTTAAGTTAAAAAATATTTAATATTGTAAACTAATAGCTTCGGTAGAGAGTACCGTTTTGTACCATTTGAAGTTGAAACTCTAGGTCCAAGACCCCCGCGCGCCCAATGTGTTTGCAGAAATCGCGAACGACGTAATTGCAGGATTTGCAGGTGACCGAAGCAGTGTTGCCAACTTGGCATAAATGATGCCAGATCTGGCATATTTTCACTCGCTTTGGCACCAAAATTTTCCATTTAGCATCTGGCATATTTTTTAAAATAATTTAGTCTAAGCCAAGTTTGCACCAACTTGGCAGCAACAATATGCGCCATCGCCTTATGTTGTTCATATGAATTTTGACTTTTGTGTACGGATGGACGTCAACGGACTATATCAAGTTGGTCAAGCAGATCTTGTCAGTAGAAAAAGGCGGTAAATTTGAAAAAAGTATGTGTTTCAAGTGTCTAATTTCAAGTGATATTTTAGCATTTTTTTAGCATAGGTGTTTCAAAAATCTTTGGCATAATTTTGGCATAATCTAGACATTAGTCAACACGTATCAGTATTGCGATATAAAGAGAAAATGCCAGCATCCTTGGTACAATGACTCAAGGGTCTATTTTAGATTTAAGCTAATTTTTTATTTAATTTAGTAGTACCTACCACTATTGACCACAACATCTTTGCAGATACAGTATATTTATTATCATAATTATATAACAAACTTAATACAAGTGCCTAAAAAATAAATTAACTAAAACTAAACCTAACAAAAAAATAAAAATCCCTAAAACCTACCTTCTAAGCCTAGGCCCCTCGGCAAGGTGCCCATCGCGCAGGCAGCATTCCCGCGCTGTATAGCGATAGCAATCCTTTGCGCGAGAAAGCTGCCCGCGCGAGAGTCCCCTGTTGCAGATGATAGTTGCAGCGACTAAAGAAGGTATTCTGAGGAGGTAGTCTACAGCCTACATCGACTGCGATGACTGTATATACCACTGTATATATCTCTTATATAAATAAATGTTTAACTATAAATATAGTATCTTAATTGTAAAAGTAATATAGAGTTGATTGAAAACAAGTTGTATCCACACGTATAATTGTAATTTATGCCCCTTTCACACTCCGTAAAAGGCTCGATCGCTATCACCAAAATTGATGGTTAGATTAAACAACCTAAAACGTTTAATCACCAGTTAAAAAGAAAAGCATCAGCGGATAATTATCTTGATAATGGATGAATATTTAAAGTGGAGCGAGAGGATTAACTGGAAGTGCCTGAAACTCGGGCCCTTTGGGTATAATAGCGGTCGATTTGTCACCGGATTCTAAAAGTAATCGGTAACAAGATCGTCGATGGACTTTTGAGTTTATTATGTTATTCTAAGGAGTAAGGATTGGAAATCGTTTTCAAATTGGTAGTGAATTATTATTATTCTATTCAGGTCTTGGTAATTTTAATAATAATGGACGGCCCCTTGCACGAATGCGCTAAACGCGCAGCCGTCAGGGAGGAGTGGAGGCGAGCCGTCAAACGTGTCACAAAGGGAAACTTCCAATGATGATCACGACCGCTCTGTCAAGAGTGACCCGATCAAGAAGAAGAATTTTAATAAAAAAAAACCAGATACCTACCTTGAAATAAAATGTTACACCTCATTGGTCGATTGTCTTAGTCACGTATGTTGTTCGTGCGGTAGTTGACTCGTCAGAATCAGAGGCCGATTTTGTTTATATATATTTTTATACGAGACTGGCGAAAGAATATTACGTGGCCCGGACGCTAGGAATTCGCGATTCTCGAAATTGAACTTTACGGAGTCTCGCGTAAGTCTGTATTGCATTGGCGTAACTGACGGCTGTGGACGTCGTTGGTATCCTTGGCCAGACTTTCCGATGACGGCAACAGCCGTCTGTGGCCGTCAAAAGGCTATGTTTTCTATCTGTAATTTAAATCTTACTTTCTTGTAAAACTTTTAAGTTGAAAATGTTATGTTTTCATAATTATGTAGTCTTTTGTCTTTTGTACTTTTGTGCAATTAAGGAGATTATTTAAGAATAATGCTTTTTTTCTTTCCCAATTAAAAATGCTAACATAGCATGATAATACTTCGAAAGTAGCGAAGTAAAAAACTTAATGGCAAAGGCAATGATCAAAGGAAAGTTTGTGAAAGTATCAATTAAAAAGTTTTCTTCTCGACAGGCTCTGGCCATTATAACGCTCTTTTACTTATTCCTCCCATTTGTGTCTACGGTTTGAGTTTTTTTTAAGACATGTTAATCAGGGAACCAACCAAGCGATAATCGTCAATAGAAGATGCAAACAGAACCTTAAATAATGTAATTAAATTTACAACAAGTACAGTTGATGCTATTAAGCCTAGAATAAATTTAAAAGTGGAAAAATTACTGTCTTGGGTGACACTGTCAGATGGCAGAGCGCTGGTGTATCGATCAAAGTCTCACCCAAGCCAGCAATTTTAACATTTTTAAATTTATTCTAAGCTTAAATAATGTAGGTACAATGGAAACACCTACAGCACCTACACACAGACAGCAACTAATGGCTGTGGTCTTAGACTAGTCTTACTACGGCCAATCGAATACTGAGATTGTATGTTGCAACTGAAAATTCGTCTGAAAATTTACAAACATTGGTGAAGTTTATTTTAACAGTGTATGCTCCCATGTAGTTTACCATAAAAACTAAACCATCTTGCATCTACGGTGCCAACCATTTATTCAAGACCATCCTGATCTCACGCTACTTACCAGATCCTCTTAAATCCATTACTGATCCTGTAATCCAGATAAATGGATTTTTTGGCCATCCCGAAAATATTATTTTAGCCATGCTGGCTGATGATCGCCAACATGTAAAAATATAGGCTCCAAGAAAACTATTAAAGGCACTGTCACAGCCATCTGCTGCAGTAAGAACATTTAAATTGCCCCAATTTAATTTTTCAGCCCAAGATTATATTGATATGGTTCCAATTCAAGATATATCAACCCGATGCTAAAATTTCTTGATGAAAATGAAATAAACACGTTAATAAATAATCCAGAGATGGTAGAAGAGGTTGTGATATCCAAGATAAATAAAATCCCATGCCACACTCAAGCCGTCGAAAGATGCGTGAAAATTGTAACCGAAGCGTTGGCCTCAGTATGTAGTCCATTAAGAAGAGACGGGTATATAAGAAATCGCTTGAAAAGTCGAAAAATTATGCCTCAGTTCGAGAGCAAAGCAGACTTTAAATTGGTATAATTTTAGTAATTTTTCACAATATTTTACTTTTTTTTCCAAAACTAATATAAAAGTTTTCTGAGTTATTATGTGCTATATTTGAACATTGAATCTTATTCTAAAATATAAAAAAAATAAACTGTTATTTTGAGCGTTTAATTTTCATTTTTTTAATCATAGCTTCAGGTGCGAAAATCGTTCGTTTTTTTATTTTTCGATAGCGTTGTGGAGGCACTTCCCATTATTTGATATTTTTTTTATTATTTTTTAAGGCATTTGCACCCTATAGAGCACCAAATCCACACCCATCATTAAAGGATTTCTTAAGTTTAGAAAAATGATCCGCCCTAGGCAACAGCCGTCTGTGGCCGTCAAAAGGCTATGTTTTCTATCTGTAATTTAAATCTTACTTTCTTGTAAAACTTTTAAGTTGAAAATGTTTTGTTTTCATTATTATGTAGGTAGTTATGTCTTTTGTACTTTTGTTCAATTAAGGAGATTACAGTGGAACCTGGATAATTGCAATCTCAAGGGACCGGTCATTTTTTGTCAATTAACCAGGTTTTTCATTTAAGCAGGTCGTGTCAATTAACGAGGTTCAAAAAATCGTTGTGTCAATTATAGAGGTTTTCATTAATAGAGGTACGCAACCTCTATTAATGAAATAGAGGTTTTCATTAATAGAGGTTGCGTATCTGACAAATTTCTTTTATAGAGGTGCAAATAACCATTGAAAGTAGACACGCTTACGTTCTGGGTTTCTAGTCTATAAAAAAGCTATATATAGCTTCTGTCAATATTTGCACTTTTACACTACATTAATTACAACATTATTTTCTTATTAATCATGTGGGTTTAAAAAATTCCATTGAATTGTAGAAGAAAGTTTTATTAGAATGTAAAAAGCATACTTTGTTTTTGGTTTTAACAAAACTATTTCACCTACTACAGGCTGTGATAGATACCCAATAAATAAATAGCATTCTGGATGAAGACATAAATAAAATGATCATTGCTATTATAATATTGTTTCTGCTGTCTGCAAATACATTATTTCAATTACAGAGGTAATAAGTAAGACTCGTTTCAATAATAGAGGTAAAAAAAGAGCAGAAATAACGGATTTTTTTAACACAGTGTCAATTATAGAGGTCTTAGTTGCGATGTGGTCAATTACAGAGGCAAAATTACGAAAAGCACTAAAATCTAAATTGCAATTATAGAGGTTCCAAAATTTCAATTATAGAGGCCTTTTGGTCTCAAGGGACCGGGACCGGACTTTTGGTTGCAATTATTGAGGTTTTCCATTTATCCAGGTGCCAATTAACCAGGTTTCACTGTATTTAAGAATAATGCTTTTTTTCTTTCCCAATTAAAAATGCTAACATAGCATGATAATACTTCGAAAGTAGCGAAGTAAAAAACTTAATGGCAAAGGCAATGATCAAAGGAAAGTTTGTGAAAGTATCAATTAAAAAGTTTTCTTCTCGACAGACTCCGGCCGTTATAACGCTCTTTTACTTATTCCGCCCATTTGTGTCTACGGTTTCAGTTTTTTTAAGACATGTTAATCAGGGAACCAACCAAGCGATAATCGTCAATAGAAGATGCAAACAGAACCTTAAATGATGTAATTACCTATAAATTTACAACAAATAAGTACAGTTGGTGCTATTAAACCTAGAATAAATTTAAAAGTGGAAAAATTACTGTCTTGGGTGACACTGTCAGATGGCAGAGCGCTGGTGTATCGATCAAAGTCTCACCCAAGCCAGCAATTTTAACATTTTTAAATTTATTCTAAGCTTAAATAATGTAGGTACAATTGAAACACCTACAGTACCTACACACAGACAGCAACTAATGGCTGTGGTCTTAGAGAATATAACCAAACGGAGTGGTCATTAACAGGCGTTCCCCTCTATCGAAAATAGGCGGCCAATGGTCAACCACATGTCAACCACATGTATGGACTGACGTTTATCTGACATGACGTACCTATACATTTGATGTGCCCCTCCCCCGCAAAAAACGGCAGACTATTTTGTACCGAAAATTATAGACATGGCGTCTCCGTTGGTTATATCCTCTAAGGCTGTGGTAGGCATTATTGTTTACAAAAGCAAAAAATATACACACCCATGTGGCTAGGTAGTCAAATCCGTAAATATTGTGTGATACTCGTAAATCTATACGTGACATTCGGATGAGTAGCGTTTCTGTAGTTAACGTTTCTGCTGCAGCTTTGCCACGGACGGTCGATATCATTGTGAATGTCCTAGCAAATTGCGTTAAGTTCGTTGCCGTGATAAGACCGTCCATACTTCTCTCATTAAAGCAGTAACGCCGCAACAGTAAGGGTAACATTCCATTTCTGACCGCAGCTGCACTACTAGTACGAAACGCGTCGGTGTTATCGTCAATTTCCATAGTAAAATGAATGGTAGTGCTGCTATCGTTGGAAATGGACTGTCACTTTAAAGGTGACATTCAGGTGTCAAATTTAGCTGTAGCTACATTACCGCGTTCTACCAAGTGGTAAGCCAAGTGGCTTACCTTGTTTCATGACCGCAATTCTCAGTGAATGCTTCCTAATGCCAGAGATAACTCCGTATAAGATAAATAAAGTCTAAGAAAAAAACATGCCTCGGAAATCAAGAAAAAGTCATTCTCGAATAGATGGCACCATATACCTGCTAGGCTAGATGGCGTTGACGACACCGTTTGATATTTAACAATTTTAACACACAAGAACATGGGTCAGTATGGAACAATAAAAATTATAAATCATTTATCCGTAAACATATTTTGATTGATTTATACATTTTCAATTTTATTTTAAGTTTTAATCGTGTGTCGATAGATGGCAGTAAATGTACCGTAACTACATAATTTACTTTGGCAATAGCCCTCTATAATATTCTCTTTGCTAATGCGTAATCTAGTATGTCTGTGGTTTCTGTCCATTCTTGTAACATGCAGAAAATTTCATCAACAAATAATAACAAAATATGTAACAAAAATATTCCAATCTTCCCAAAATTCATCTGTTGTCATCTTAACTGTTGGTAAATATCTGATAGATGACGCGTTCAGTAATTGAGATTCCAGATGATTAATGCTGCGTAATAAAGCGAGTAAACGATGAGAATGAATGAATAATGAGATGAGTGAATGAATGAGATGAGTGAATGAATGAGATGAGTGATTGAATGATGAGCATAGGTCTTTAGAAGGATGGATGGACGCCATCGGCGCATAATAAACTTGAGATTATTAAAGCAATTTCGGCAAGAAATTAAAAATGATAAATCGGCCTCGTATTTTAGGTGACTAAAGATCTTATAATTTAGAATGTGCTGTTAACTTTAACTAAAGATAAATTGTAGGTGTTAAAACATACATAAATTCTAGTAATGTTTTTTATATCGGGTGTTACTGGCCATGGGGCTTTAAATCCAGGGTTCGATTCTACTCGCTAAACTGAGCTACTTTTATTATGACACCAACCTCGAAACCCCGAAAAATTTTTTACTTTTTTATACATTGTGGCTGATCAGATGTCGACGTTTTTTATGGAAAAGTCAAAAAAAAAATCCCCGATTTTAGGGTTGGTCCCATAGTAAAAGTAGCTCAGTTTAGCGAGTAAAATCAAGCCCTGGAATTAAAGCCCCATGGTCAGACACATACTGTATATTTTTTGCTCTGGTTTGAGCGAATGTGTGCAACTAGAAATTACATACTAAACTTCTACCTCTCGCTCTATAAAAAAATATGTACGAAATTTTTTAGCAATAAAAACTATACCAAGGTTTAGGCGTATAATTAGG
This sequence comes from Cydia fagiglandana, assembly GCF_963556715.1. Taxonomy (NCBI): domain Eukaryota; kingdom Metazoa; phylum Arthropoda; class Insecta; order Lepidoptera; family Tortricidae; genus Cydia; species Cydia fagiglandana. The sequence continues at coordinate 24,194,437 of NC_085933.1, read as the reverse complement.
GATGTAACGATACATGATTTTGCCGATACGATACCGATACCGATATTTGAAGTAAATAATCGGCGATACCGATACAGATACCGATACCAATGGCACAGTAGTTAGCTAATAGATATAACAAATAAGGAATTATATACTTATTATGCATAAAACATACATATGTATTAATAGACACTCGATTTTGTGAAGTGTGGAAAACTGTAAAACTAATAAAGAAAAATGCCAAATCAAAATCAAAGAGAACATTTATTTAGGTAACCACCAAGCAATCAATGCAAAAATAAATCCAATTCAGTAATTATAGTTCACCTTAGGTAGTTTTTACCCGACTACGGCAACGCAAAAGGAGGGTTATTTGTTATGGAAACAAAGTGTATTCAAATTATTAGCAGCGTCATACGTTTCGCGCGCTTTTCAAACTGTAATATCGGCTGAATTTAAATCGGCGATGCCGATATATCGGTCTGCCGATTATATCGGCCGATATATCGTATCGGTATCGGTATCGTTACATCCCTACGTATAATATGTTAACCCGTGCGAAACCGGGGCGGGTCGCTAGTATATATTCTATGACAATAACAATGTTTACTGGCAACAGAAGCAGACCAGGTGCAGTATCCGGAATAGATTTGTCTCGTCTGAAACGGCGCCGTCTGTTTACTTGACGTTTACAGAGAATTGGGTTAAATTTTTAAATGGGCAGTAGCAGGGTTGACAGTTTAAGTCGCGAAATTATAGTGATAGAGATGGTAGTTAAATTTCCCTTGGTAGATAGCTACTTAAAATTTCTGCTGTAAGTGAAAAAATAAAAAGCCAAGTGTGAGTCGGACTCGCGCACGAAGGGTTCCGTACCATTACGCAAAAATCGGCAAAAATCACGTTTGTTGCATGGGCGCCCCACTTATATAGATAATTATTATATTCTGTTTTTAGTGTTTGTTGGTAAGTCAGTATAGCGATAACAGAAATATATCTGTGAAAATTTGAACTGCCTCGCTATCAGTTCATGAGATACAGCCTGGTGACAGACAGACGGACGGCGGAGTTTTTGAGTATAAAAAACCATTATTTTGCATTTATCTGAGAAAATGTTGTACATTTAACGTACGTTTACACTTTTCATTTACTTGCTTACTTTATATGGGGCATTATATATGAAAAGGGACCTTATTGTCGATGGCGGTTACGCCGCACAGCGTCGCGCGGCATTGTATTTATATCGGAGCATCGTTAATAATGGCGTAAGCGCCATCGACAATAAGGTCCCTTTTCATAGATACCGTCACATATAGGTACTTTACTTTATAAAAAAAATTACTTCCTTTCATTCATAATTATAATTGGAACATGGCCACAATTTTATTTGTAGTTCCCAACATAAAACTAAACGAAGATGTATTATCTATTATGCTATAAAATAAACACAACCTCATCCAAGCCATTCTCAAGTCGTACATTCAGGCTCCATCGCTCTTCAATTTATTTACTGCGCGCCAATTATGGAACAAAATCAATTTAGCCGCTCACAGAACCATTGAAACCAATTAATTTCCGATTCCGTTTCGCCCACTTAGTTGAAGCTACGAGCGGTGTCATGGAGCGAATTTTGTTTTTTATTTGTGAGTGTTTTTTTTTAGTCTATTCTTATTTTGGTGTTGGTTTCTTTGATAGATTTTGATAAGATTTGGTATTAGATATCTTTTAGACATCACCAAGATACGATAACGATATATTTAAGATCTAACCTGTCAAATTTAACATTTGCGCGATTCTGGAGATACTCTTGAACGATTTCCACAGGATATGACTTAGAGATCTAATTCACATCTAATAGATATCCTACTCTATCTAACGTAAAAGTGACATTGGTTGCGAATTGCGCTGCAAAAGAGAACTAGTTGATATCTAAAATATAACGTATCTAAAATGAATCTAGTACGTCTCGTCTCTTGTGAATATCTTGAAGTTAGAATACGGCATTCTGGCGGAATAAACATGAAATTTCAGTTTGGAACAAAGAATATGTACTTATGTAATTTTTTCGTTGAGTTAAGGAAATTGGACATGTTTTCGTAACTCAGGCGAAGTTTCTTTTGGACATAGGGTGAAATGACGCTTATATTGTACGAAGTAAAGAACTCTATGTATACACAAAATTTTATAGAAATCTGATGAAAAAAAATTACACTGCTACTGGATCTCGTTTCAATTTTATTGAAAATATGACAACTATTTTCGTGATGTGTTCAGAGGTATGTGAAATTGCGAATACTCCATACGAACGTAGCTAGGGTTTAGAGAGAGGAAATATTTCATTGATGTTTGAACATCGATGCATGTTATGAACAGTGATCGGACAAATCATCGCAAAACCATGAAAAATCATTTATATCTCAAAATAGGACAAGATTTATTAAACTTATATTATGTACACGGTATCTTCATAAAATTTTCAGATTATACTAAAAAACTGCAAGTTCAAAATTGTTCGATATTAAACTTTCGTGAGACATATTTTAATTACTATATAGACATATATATTTTAATAGCAACTAAAAATTCAAGTGAGTTTAACCGTTGTCGTATAAACAATTCAAAATTGTAAAAAAAAATTGTATCATGTTCCATACAATATTTATTTTTACGATATACCTATTGTCCGTACTCTGGGGCCAAATTCGACATGTACAACTGTCAGATTTCGCATCCACGTCAAATCAACAGTTGATTTTATTGCATACTGAGTGTTGATTCCATCAACGGTGGATAATATCATTTGGTACAACCAAAACTCAACTCTAAACTAAGTGTGGTTCAGTTTGGTTTGCTTGTCACCCTAACTGTGGATTGTTAATGTCAAATTTTGACATTGTACGTATTCGAGAACTTATGATTTTTCCCACATCAACGGGAGATCAACACGATACGTCAAACGTCGCTTGTCGAATAGGGGTCGTTATGAACTTAAGGATGACTCACACTACACCGGGCCGGGCCCAAACCGAGGCGTCCGTCATGTCATTTTCTAGGACGGCTGATCGGTGATCACGTGGTGCTTTCTATAGAAAACGAAGCGCCGGAAGCTGCGGCCCCGCCCCGGGCCCGTCTATCGTGAGTCATTTGTACATTTCGCATGTTTCAAAAGAGGAGCATTTGATATTTTTATGCTTCTAAGTAACAAATAAGTTCCTACATGTTTAATGTGCTTAATTGTATAGATAGCACCTGCTTGTACCAAGTTAGTTATCTCGCAGAGTTCTGTTCTGCATGGTATTTGCAATGGCAAAGTGTGACAATTAAATAGCAATGTCATCACTAAATTAGTGTGACGTCAATTCGACAATATAACGTGCGTCCACCTGAGAGCCTACCGCGAACCACGTTCGACGTGTTGCCTCCTTGTCACACTTACGTACGAATTTACAAGTGCGACAGAGAGGCAAGACTTCGAACGTGGTTCGCGGTAGGCCCTCTGATCCGTTGCGTGCGATGCGTCCGATGCGTGCGATGCGTGCGATTCGGGCGTGTGGACGTCTAGCTTTAATGTTAATCTAATGACTCCTCTACAAGATCGGCCAACGCCGGCCACTCCAAGGGACGCAGCCATGCGGTAGAATGAGATAGCAATATCACTTGCTCCCTCTGACGCATAAATGCGTCCCTTGGAGTGGCCGGCGTTGGCCCATCGTGTAGAGGAGCCATCATAGATATTTTGTATTTATTTCCAGGTATTTCTTCTCTGGTGGTCACTTTTCATTTCACAACTGGTCGGAAGCTCAGTTTGAGGCAAGGGTAAGGAGATTTTCAAGTACATCGCTTCGAATTGAACTATTTGTTAGAGTTTTGGTACAGTCAGTATACAGTCAAAAATATGGATGTAGACAACTTACACAAAAATACATATATCCCAAAGTTCACTCATACCGGGTGTCGCCTGTAACATGAGCAAAAAATTAAACTGTAGGCTGTACTCCTCATACTGACCAACATTTTTTCAGCGACTTTTAAAAATAACTTGTGGTTGGATTTTTAATACACTTTAAACTTTATTCTAAGACGCAATGTATTGCGAATTTTGCTATGTTTAAGGCATGACAAGCAACGTCAAACACAATGATATGGCGTGGCGATGGCGTCCATTGAAGATAATATTTATTATGTATGAAAAATAGGGAGTCTAAATACTTCATAATTATTAAAAGTTGTTGAACAAAAGTGTCACGGTTTGAGGAGTATTACAATCTATGTTTTAATTATTTGCTCGTGTTACAGGCCACACCCGGTATAATTCACTGACATAAGAGCTGTGGGCTGTGGGACATATTTTTGAGATGATTTGTGCACCCATATTTTTACACTACGATCTTACCACCTTGGTAATTTTCGCGTATCGTAAGGACGATTTTCACTTAATTTTAAATGCACCAATCAGCTTGAGTGATTTTCAAGTCGTATCAAAATAAGATCAAAAAGGTATCAAGTTGTTAAATCTGAATTGTTCTCCTGTATTATTTTTATTATATGCAATAAATAGTAATGTTAGTTTAACCGAATATACTTATTAAACTGCTCGAAGAAAATGCCATTTAAATGGAGGCAAACTTATTTAAAATAAACTAAATTAAATAAACATTTAAATATTGAGGCCATTCACCCCGGTTGGCAACCAAAACGCCGATCACTGTCAATAAATAACTTAAATAGTAATTGTTGTATGTTACCAAGAAGTACATAAATTAATTAGTGGTTAAACAGTTCACTACAGATAGCCTACCGCGGACCACGTTCGACGTGTTGCCTCTCTGTCGCAATTGTAAATTCGTACATAAGTGTGACAGGGAGGCAACATGTCGAACGTAGTTCGCGGTACGCCCTCAGGAGATGTTCGCGGTACCGTGTCGAGTGAATATGTTATGTGAACTGATTTGCTTGGATAACCAGGACACAGAGCGCATTTTGTATGGAATAGGTATTCAATTTTAAAATTAATTAAACAAAATTGTAAACTACATATTAGGGTACAACAGTAGTAGTACTTCTTTTTAAAAATAAAGGAATGTCTCCTTAAAGTAAAATGAGCCAACTTAAGGATTTAGGGTAGTTTCCCTCCAGAGCCCGACTTATTTTTCCACCCTGTATACTATGTAAAATTAAAAACTAAACAAATCTATATTAAAATAAATCTAAAAAAGGCTCCCGCGGTATTGTGCCAAAGATGCTGGCAGCATTCCCTCGCTGAATCGCAATACTGATGCGCTGCGAGAGAAAGCTGCCAGCTTTTAAAAACCCTATTTTAATTCGAAGGGCGCTATATTTTTGACTCCACATCTCTGTCACATCTAACATAGGCACCGAAATTAGGTTTAATTAAAATATCTACTTGATTTGTACAGGATGTCCAGCGGCAGATTCCAATTTTATATTTAATTAGTTTTCGAAAAACAAGCAAAGAATTGCGGGGTTTATTTTATTGTGGGTCCTATGATTACCTTTTTTAGGGTTCCGTACCCAAAGGGTAAAATGGAACCCTATTACTAAGACTTCGCTGTCCGTCCGTCCGTCCGTCCGTCTGTCACCAGGCTGTATCTCACGAACCGTGATAGCTAGACAGTTGAAATTTTCACAGATGATGTATTTCTGTTGCCGCTATAACAACAAATACTAAAAACAGAATAAAATAAAGATTTAAATGGGGCTCCCATACAACAAACGTGATTTTTGACCAAAGTTAAGCAACGTCGGGAGTGGTCAGTACTTGGATGGGTGACTGTTTTGTTTTTTGCTTTTTTTCTGTTTTTTTTTTGCATTATGGTACGGAACCCTTCGTGCGCGAGTCCTACTCGCAGTTGCTCGGTTTTTAGTGTTCCGTACAAAACTTTGTTTACGGAACACTTATGGGATCACTTCGGTCTTGCAAATCAGTTAAATACGTTTTTCTCAGAGACCGTTTGACATAGATACCTAAAATTTGGAACAGTTATAGCAATTACCACCACTCATATTGTGAATATAAGTCAAAACTGCTTATTTCTTATTAAAGGGGGAAGTTTAGGGGGTTGAGAGGGGTAGGCTGAAACTTTTTTCATTTGTAAGAATCGTGTGGGGTACCATTAGAAAGCTTGCAAAAAATTGAGTCGATGGACTGATTTTGACTTCATTTTAGACTGCAATAGTTTCGTCAAAAAATGCATTTAAAGTTGCAAGTTTTCATACAAAAATTTTCACCTCTGTCCTGGCGATTTTCGCGAAAACTATAGCTAACAGGCAGCTGACCAGTCAATACCCAACTTAAAGAAGCATGGAGACGGCGGGAAAATTATCAGCTTAACTTTATCTTTATTAGTTTTTCAACTGCAGCTTGACCTTTGGTTGCTTAGGGCTAGCTAACTGATGCTTACACTGGTCAATTCATATTAGGCGAGAAACATCCTTAGTTAAAACTTTGGCATTTAAATTTATGACTTATGTCTTTGACACAAAGTTTAATTCTGCTTGCTTATTTTTGTGGGATATTTAACTTTATCTCAATAGCCTACTATAAGTATGAGAGAGATCTACAAAATACGACCTTATTATATTGCAAATAAGTTTCAATTTCGAACGGGCTTTCCAAGCAATGGACTAGGCATCTCAAAAATCTGAAAAATTCAAATTTAGAATTCCGTTCTTGACTGTCGTTGTGTTTTTTTTTCCACAATAGGACACATAGAGTTAGTAAGGCGTATAGAGATAATAAAGTCATTTAATATTTTATGAACAGCTTTGGCCTCATGTATAGATTTTATTGAGAGTATCTGATTCGTCGAAACAATATACACAATATTCCTTTTCATTAAGTACCATTACATTTCTGTATTAATTGTATAATTATAATATCTATTAATTATATTCAGTACTTATGTATATTTTTGAACGGATCGGTGAGCAACAAGATTCAGGGCTATAACCGCGAAAATAGAAGTTCGCAAATTGCGAGCATTTTTCTCTGTCACTCTAATTACGCCTTCATTGGAGTAAAAGAGAAAGATCCCCGCAAATTGCGAATTTCGGTTTACGCGGTAGCCCCTCAGTCCTGTTACGAGAAAATAATTTTGGAAGACATTAATAGTAGGTATGTATATGACAGTTAAATATCACAGTTTTTAGAAACAAAGGTAAAATTGACGAAATATTTAAATTAAAGTAAGCCGATCTTGTTTTTTAGCAGTTCTAAATAATATTAAAGTCTATATATATGGCATAGAACTAGAAACAAAATCAAATAAAAAATAATAATGAGTTCTAAATTCAAATTGAAGGAACATATTTTAAGGTATTATAGGCCAAGCGCGCACCACGATATTAATTTTTGCGACACGATTTTAGAATCGCGCTGTAATATATCGCAGAAAATTCACTGCGCGCACTGCGATGAAAATGAAAAAGTCGACCAGTCGCTTGTCATGAAACGTGTCTTTAATATGCGATTGCTGTATGACTTTGAGCATTTATAACACAAAGGTGATTCCATAATTAAATGGTCAACATCTAGCGTCTCATTTTGAGACTCCATTGGAGATGCAGGTGCCGAGATGTTGGGGTTTGGAGAGCGAAATGCCGACTGAGGTCCGGCCGGGGTGCGATTTTATTATCATAGTGCGCGCGGGGCCATACAACTCCGCATGCTGCAATTCACTTTGCGACAATCGCGTCGCGAACAATCGCGGAAAAATGTGACAAATCACAATTTAAAAATCGCTGCGATTTTTTTGTCGCATATGCGCGCACTAACATATAAACACACTTTGCATTTCTGCGACAAAATTATCGCAGTACAAAAAATCGTGGTGCGCGCTTGGCCTTACTCTAAATTATTATAATACATCAAGCATTCGCGAGATGCTCGACTTCGGTATTCAAACACAAAGCAATAGTACAAGAATCTAACTAAATGCAAAGGCCGAAGGAGCGATTCGAAGATCCGAAGCGTCCGACAGACGCGCGCCTCCCGTAACTTTTCCAAGTATTTTTAAGTACAAGTGTGTAAGTCGCAAGATCCAAAGGCTGAAGTCGCATTGGGCCGAAAGCCCGAAGCATCCAGGAGGTCAGTTCTAAACACAGGTAATTAATACAAGTGTCTAAATGCAAAGGCCGGAAGCCGAGCTCTGCGTAGGGCCGAAGGCCCGACGCCTGCAATATGTCAGTGGTTAAACACAGAACTGACAGCCTGGACGCTTCGGGCCTTCGGCCCTACGCGGAGCTCGGCCTTCGGCCTTCGCATTTAGATACTTATACTATTGTTCTGTGTTTAAGTACTAACATCCTGGACGCTTCGGGCCTTCGGCCCCACGCGGAGCTCGGCCTTCGGCTTTCGCATTTAGACACTTGTACTATTGTTCTGTGTTAAAGCACTGACATCCTGGACGCTTCGGGCCTTCGGGCTACGCGGAGGTCGGCCTTTGGCCTTCACATTTAGATACTTGTACTATTGCTCTGTGCTAAAGCGATGACATTTTGCTAAAGCTCGGCCTTCGGCCTTCGCACTTAGACACTTTGTACTATTGTTCTGTGTGTGTAGTTGAATACGGTATCCTAAAAACAGGCAAACAACCTCTGTAAAATGTAACGATGCGAGCGGTACGGCTACCATCAGTTTGGCATTGACATAAACGCTACCGTGGGCGTGAACGTAATTTACTTTCTATGCATCTCGCTCGTACTGACATATTAGTGCGAAAGAGATATACCTATAGGAAGTAAATTACGTTCACGATATCGTTTATGTCAATGCCAAACTGATGGTAGCCGTACGGAACACTAAATGCCTCGAGCTATCTCGGACTTGGCCAAATTATTTTTATTATATCTGTTTGCATTTAACGGCCTCCTAGCCTAGTCGGTAGTGACCCTGCCTACGAAGCAGGAGGTCCCGCGCGGGTTCGAATCCTGGTAAGGGCATTTATTTATTTATTTGTGTGTTCATCACAAATATTTGTTCCTGAGTTATGGATGTTTTCTATGTAAGTATATAAGTATATTATATATATCGTCGTCTAGTACCCACAACACAAGCCTTATTGAGCTTACTGTGGGACTAGGTCGATCTGTGTAAAAATTGTCCTATAATATTTATTTATTTATTATTTATTTATTTGTCTAAAATCACAAAAAAACAACCCACTTAGCAATATACGTACAGTCAGCATGAAAAGTAATGGATTCTGATCAATCGCGTCGTTCTTATATAGCATATTATTATTATTCAGAGCACACTGTGTCCCACTGCTGGGCAAAAGCCTCCCCCTTTTTTCCATTCGTCTGTGTTTAGTGCTTTTTCTGGCCAGTCTCTCAAGTAAAATGATATATACATAGGATACGGTGACTGCTTACCATCAGGCTAATTATCGTTTGCTTGTTTGCCACCGGTGTAAAAGGGTTTAACTCGAGTTTGTCCAAATTACAAATTTTGCCAGTAAAAGGTTCTTTCATGAAACTACATCTTTTGTGCTGACACCCACTGCCCTATGACTTCTAATAGTTCTAATTGCTGAGATATCGATTGTGCAAAAGGATTAAACTTTGCCAAAAATCATAACCATTATGTTCAAACGTGGCCCAAAAGGCCCTCTGATGGTGACTGTACAATAAAATTGTCCTGCAAAAAAGATCCGCAAAAAGCTCATGAATATTTAATCGGGTAACTTGATACGAAGCCAAAGGCAAAAGTTACGTGGCAAAATAATTGTTCGGGCCCTTCCTTTACCCATTAGGTCTATGCACTCCGTTCTCATAGAATATTCTAGCAAACCGATTCAAGGAATATACTGTGGTGTACTCTAACTACGTACATTCGAATACTAAATGTGTTCAGTTGAGGTCCACGGAAATCAAAGGTGATTCTGTAATCCCAAATAAACCCTAAATAAACTTTCAAGAGCGGATATCTCAAAAACTATTCAATATATCGAAAAACTTGACTGAATAAAACTTGTAACAAATTTTATCAGCTTTTTGTTTGCCTTAGTAGTCATGTCGCTAAGATGCAAATTTTCCAAGATATCAGCGAAAAACTGAAAAATAAGACCTTCTTACCCCCTCTACCCCCCAGCACCGGGGCTACAGCCGGGAACTTTTGATATGTTTTCCTACCAACTAGTCCAAACAAAGTTACGGAGTCAAAAATTGTGTTCCGAGCATTTCCCTCTACAACGTTTTTTGTGCATTCATTTCCTGACCTACTAGGCAAATAAATTATGTAACGATTGCTTGATTTCGGCGCGATGTCTAGAATAAAACATACCTACATAACCCACTCATAAAGCAAACCTTTGATAAGTTTTGTCCCTCTCTAACCAACTTTAATGTCAAGTAGATAGGGACAAAATATTTTTCAGTTTTTTTTTGTTAGTTTAGAACACAAACAGCCGTGTGGAAAATATTTTTTACAAAAATGGACTCAAATTAGACCAAAAGTTTGCTGCCTAAAGGGATCCACTGATTAACAGTCCGCCGAACGGTATCCGCCTGTCAGTTAGAACAAAATTTTGACAGTTCCGAACTAATGACAGGCCGATACCGTCCGGGGGACTGTCAGTGGGCCCCTTTATGTATAAACGTCACTTATCATAGTATCTGTCATTCCGATCCAATTTTACTTTGCAATTAGCGTTCGTCAATGTAAAAATCATCTTAAAAGTCCCAGTAACGGCCTAGCACTAATTTAAAAAAAATTGAAGATTATTACCAATTAATGAGTCGAAAGTTAACTGAGATTACATATCCCCCGCCATGCCAGTATAAATGATGTCCTCCGTCGGGCTCTTGTTAGTGCCAAAGTACCTGCAGTCCTCGAGCCCAGTGGTCTGGCCAGGGATGACGGCAAGAGGCCCGACGGAATGACACTGGTGCCTTGGAGCATGGGTCGGCCGCTAGTTTGGGACGCTACCTGCGTTGATACCCTGGCACCGTCCCATGTTCCAAGCACCAAGGATTCTGCTGGCGCTGCGGCTTCCTCAGCCGAAAGCCTCAAGCGCCGCAAATATGCCGCTCTGGGAAGCAGCTACATATTTGCGGCGTTTGGTGTCGAAACTTTGGGGCCGTGGGGGCCAAGTGCGCGTCGACTGTACAAAGACTTGTCGGCGCGCTTAATAGAGGCTTCTGGTGACCAGAGGGCTGGCCACTATTTCGCCCAGCGTATTAGCATCGCTATACAGCGGGGAAATACGGCCAGCCTTCTGGGCACCTTGCCCGTTGACGGCGATCTGGGGCAAATTTTTTACCTATAGTTTTTGTAAGTTTTATTATGTTTGTTAATTTATTTCTTTGTTTCTATCAATAAAGTATTTTCCTGATTACATATTAAACTCAGCAGCAAAACCTCATTAAGCGGATTACAGAGCACATTTTCGATTTTAACCAGAGTTAATATAGGTACCTAATTGCATTGAACTCAAGCTTATTGTAGTAAAATGAGTTGAGGTTTCAATATTTCATGGGATTTATGTAATAACGCACACTCAGTTCGCTCCATAGTACATTCGCCATCAGATATATCTCAGCGGCCAAGGTGCTGACAAATATCCGAACTCGCCTCTATTGTCGAGTGCGTGTTCATAAATTTTTGAGAACCTTGGCAGCTCCGATATATCTGATGGAGACGGTACATCATTTTGTTATTCCTTATTAACGCATGCGTCGCATAATAACTTATATTCCTTGCTCCGTGTCAGCCGTAGAAGTAGTTAAGCTGCTGAAGTGGTCAAAATGATCTTCACACATTCTTATTGTCTTAAAAATAAAGTTGTGTTGACTTCATTTTGAACACCTCGCCCGCTTAGCAGCTTCCTCCTACTGACTGTATCTAAAAACTGTTCGGCTAAATATTACCAGTACGTATGTATCTATACGTTTTGTTTTTTTTGATATTATAGTTTTTATAAGAGCTAGGTTACTTTGAAAAGCGCTAATAAATGGCTAAATAAATGCCCCACAAACACAAAATCGGCAACAATAAATAAACGCAAAATCAAAACGGTTTGACACAGATAATTTCTTTCTCATTTCGTTCCCAAAATTTCGCTACGACTGATTAAGTTTTGGATCAGGAAAATGTCGAGAACGAAACCTCGATGTCTGATATATTTTTACGCAAGATTTTTCGCCCTATAAGTGTATTAAGTCGCAGTAGTCGTTAACGCAACTAACTTTAGGAGCCGCCTCCGTCACCGCGACGGAGATATTTACCAAAAATTCTCAAATCTGAATTGTTCAACTGGTATTTCCTCTCCTTCCATTTTCAGACCAGAGGTAGTTACTACGGAAGGTGCCTTCCCCACAGCACAACTCAAAAACTGCACAATGTGCCCCAGGCACTACAAGCCGGTATGCGCTTCAAACGGCAACTGGTACCACAACCCCTGCTTCATGGCTTGCGAGGTCGGCGACGACAGCAACGTCGGCATATTGTACGAAGGCGTATGCAGACCCGAACACATGCAAAACCGAATCGATGAAACAACAACGACGACGACGACGACAACGGTACCACCAAAAATAAAGTGTGTGAATTTATGCCCGGGCTATTACGAACCGGTATGCGGAAAGAACCACAAATGGTATAATAACGACTGCTTAATGAAATGCGATAATGTTGAACCTGCCCCTGATAATAATGCTTGCTCAGTATCTCTGCCTCCATTGGAATATGAAGAACATTACAGAACCAATTGTACGAATTGTACAAAGGTGTATGACCCCGTGTGTATGAGCAGTGGCAAGTGGTATTATAACACTTGTATGATGGAATGTATTCTTGGCACTTCTAAAAGGACGGAGACAATTCTTTATCATGGAAAGTGTATTAAGTTTCTGTAGCAGACTCCTTTGACAGGAGATTTTGTATTAACGGTCGATGTGGAAGATACTGATATATAAACATTTACTATTTATAAAATTAAATAATTTTTCGCCACAGATCTATTTTGTTTATAATCTATACCTATATGATACATAGGTATAGCCTTCCAACCGTCGCTCTGGAATGACAACTATGGCTAGGAAAATATAGCCGGTCAAACAAGCTTGTCAGTAGAACATGGCGCGAAATTCAAATTTTCAATGGGACGATTACCCATCGCGCCTACATTTCGTAAATTTGCTGCTTTTTTCGACTGACAGAAATGGCTTGACAGACTATAACATGTTCACATTTAAACAGGGTAACCCAACCTCAACTCAAGGTGACTATGACTGTATTTTTAAAATACTTATTGCTTTTTTTTTTTTTATTTCATGGTAAATTAGGTAGGTATAAACATATCGCTATAAAACTGTCATGATGAATAAATGTTTAAATAATTACATAACTTATCATTTAAACTAGTATGGCCGAACTATGAATTTTGCAGGAAATTTTAATATTACATTATTAATATTACATCAATACATCGATCTCAATCCTCACACTTTGTCCCGAGCACCTATAAAGGATGACTCACGTTAGACCGGGCCGTGGTCGGACCGGAGCTTCCGGAGCTTCGTTTTCTATGGAAAGCACCACGTGATTACCAATCAACCGTCATAAAAAATGACATGTCGGACGCCATGGCCCGGGCACAACCCGGTCTAGCGTGAATCATACTTAACTCAGTCATTCTCCAGATTCGTTCCTGCGTCTAAACTCCATCAAATCATACTAAATCTCAGTACTAAATGTATGAAAAGTTTGACGGAATTGAGGCAGACCGCAGTCATAATTTGAGAACCATCCAACTAAGATAAGATAAAGCTATAGTCTATTATTCAAGTAGGCATATTACAATGCGCTTATGAACGTCAAATAAAGCTACACCGGCTCCAACCCTACACCTCTGCCTCGAGAAGAAGAGAAGAATTACTTGACTTCAATCGTGAGTAAGGTAAATGCGTTCTGCAATTGGCTCCAAACAGCGAGTTGAAATTCCGACGTCCCCGACCGACTTACCCTACATAGGCTACATAGTTATCTCGTTCTAAGAAGTGCCCCCAAGTTTGCCGCAGTTTGCGCGAAGTTACAGCGGAGGAAATGAGCCGACGAAGTTGCTGCACTTTTAAAAATCGGTCAAGCACGAGGCGATTGGTAAATAAGATAAGATAATATTTATTCATTTAAAACTTATGCTAATTTCATTGATACAATGGTAATTATTTAGGTATACAATTTATACATAAATACTAGTTCATTCATGGATTCATGTTAAAATAGGTAAAGATCAATTTAACAACTTTAATACCGATACAAATGTGTATTTTCTGTCATGTTGATGAAATGATGGTTTTATATTTAAAATCGCTTTTGTTTGTATGTAGCATTGCTATTTTTGTATGTAGCTACAGTGATACACGCAGTGAGAAGTGAAACATTTAATAGGTATATTATTATAAAGTTACACTTTATCATATCACAAGGAAAAATTTATTGTCGAGTGACAGGAAGAAAACGAAGGCCAACAGTACGGATAGGATGGTCGTTCTTGTCTACGTGACAGCGTGATAAAACGGTGTCCGTCACTTTCTATCCCACGGTGTTAAAAAGTGACAGTTATTTTATCACGTGGATAAAGATGGATAAAGCGATCCATAATACGCCGGCAGGCCTTGACATATTTTCAAATTCAAATTATGTGATGGCCAGCGTTACACTTCCAACAACTATGTCTATCTGTTATTATATTGTATAAAACTTCGCCCTTTAACCTTTTGGATGCCAATGACCGATATATCCGCACAGCAGGATCGCCGCCAAAGACCGATTAATCGGTTACAGACCACAGAGCAACATAGACCTACGTGCATAAGCATAAAGTTCAATTTCAATTTTGACACTTCGGTGAAGTGACGTCTAAGTGACAGCTTTTGTGTTTGACACGGCGTCGAAAAGGTTAACATAACTTTGTCAACAGTGTCAGTTCAATAAAAGCGAAATTACTTATATTCAGAAGAAAGTCGTCGGCCTAAGTCGCAAACCTCGTAACTCCATTTCAAGAAAATTAGTAATTGCTACCTTAGACAACAATACTTATAGTCGCAAACCTCGTAACTCCTCCGATACACGCAGTATATATAGATATGAGTGAATGAACATGGATCAAAATCATTTATAATTTTTTGATAATTTTATACGTTTTCATTTTGAGTTTTAGTCGTGTGTCGATAGATGGCAGTAAATTTACTGTGACTACAAAATTCACAATGACAGGGCCCTTATATACTATCTATTATTTTTGCTGTATGCTAAGACAGAGTCCGCAGTAATAACAATGTAAGTTGGCAATATCCCCGCGAACTGAATCAGACCACATTTAATTACGGGCAACACGAACACTACTGTGGAAATAATAACGCAAATCCATGGGTAGCGCCGGGTGGGACAAGTCATGAGAGTTGCGTTTTTAGGGTACCTACCGTACCTCAAAAGGAAATAAGTTTTTGGCAAAAATTTCATTTTTGGTACAAGCTTTTATCGCCGACTGTTTTTTACAACTAATACTCATCGAGACAATTCTAAGAACCCCAAACACAATAAGGTTTCGTTGTTTTATCACAGAGTTCCTATGGCCACCTCCGGTCTCCATCATCTGATCAGCTCGATGACACCATAATATTGCATTGTCACCCGACTTACATATGTATGCAAAATTTCAGCTCAATCGGAAACCGGGAAATGGATCAAATTTAACTTGCAAGATTTGGTTACAGACCGACAGACAACGGTCAGGTGAAAGTAAACAAAAGCTTGTAAAAACGGAACCCTTATAGGATCACTTGTGCATCTGTCTGTCTGTCCGACCATTCCTCCCTCCCCCCCTTTATCTCTGAAACTACTGGGTCTAAAATTTTGAAAAAAAAATACACAAAATAGTACTTTACCTGACAGGAAAACCTAATAGAAATGTGCAGATGTACCGAACCCTTGGAACGCGAGTCCGACTCGCACTTGACCGATTTTCTTCATGAGACAAACGAGCAGACGAATTTACTCATAGTAAGCAACTACCGCTGCCCATGGAACACTAGAAGGGTTGCAAGTCCGTTGCCAGCCTTTTCAGATAGGAGTGCGCTCTTTTCTAGGAGGTTTATTGTTGTTGTCCTAAGGCACCCCAGAGGCACAAAGGGCCTTCACAAGCTCGCGCCACGCCTTCCTATCTTCAGCGACCGCTCTGGCCTCGCTCCAGCTCAACCCGACCGCTCGTAGCTCATTTGTGACGGACCTGGCCCCGGCTGCCAAGTGTACAGGGCGCCCGAGGCCACGGCTTCTGTCCGTCGGTTCCCAACCGAAAGCGATGGTTGCGTTATTTGTTTCCCCTCTTCCAATAGTATGTCCTAGGAGGTTTAAACGTCGTAAATTACCGGGGGCGACGGAACATCCCACAGTTTTAGCTGTGCGAGGTAGGAGATTCTGAAGAAACGCACAGGACTGCCAACCATCTAAATGGTGAAGATGGCTGATGGAAATTGCGTTGTTGTATTGGTATAATTGGATGCGATATTTAACCATTCAGATTTTAAAATCTTACATACCTACTCGTTGATGCAAAATTCACTGCTTAGTAGGTACTCGTAGTGTTGAGGTACCATCCAGATTCAGACTACACCAATATGTGATGTTATCTATGAAAAGGGACCTTATTGTCGATGGCGCTTACGACATTATTAACGATGCTCCGATATAAAAACAATGCCGCGCGATGCAGCGCGGCGTAAGCGCCATCGACAATAAGGTCCCTTTTCATAGATAATGCCCCATATTAGGTAGGTACCTACTGCAGTTACGATGAGACATTGTTACTGCACATCCGGGTAAAAACATCAATTTTGACATTTGCGGCAGTAAATGCAGTCGGCAGTAATGTCGCGCTGCAATGATGCTGGTGCAGTCTGAATCAAAACGGTACCTTATATTTCACCTAGTACCTATGGTACGGGAGTCCGAGGTGAGTTGTGACAGAGGAGAGTTGTGACATCGTCGATTTTTTGGAATCTTTTAACTAGAAACTAGGTCCCAACAGTGTGAGTTTGTTAGCTCGTAACTTGAACTAACAAACGCGCACTATTGCGACCTAGTTTCTAGTTAATAGATTCCAAAAAATCGATGATGTCTCAACTCTCCTCTGTCACAACTCACCTCGGTCTCCCCCAGCATAAAGGATGACTCACGTAATGTCGATAAGTCACGTGGCCGGGCCGGAGCTTCCGGCGCTTACTTTACTATGACATGACAGGCGATCACGTGATGCTTTCCATAGAAAACGGTGCACCGGAAGCTCCGGCCCGGGAACGGCCCGGTCTAACGTGAGTCATACTTTCACCCATCAATATGGCACTTTTCATGACTTGAGCCGCACCCTTAAGCCTTAAAGGGTTGCATCGCAGAGATCAGCCGAATAACCTCATTTGGTTCGTTACATAACTCCTCGTTACACGACAGAAGTAGATGGGTTATCACGTAACTTTGGAGTCCGTTTGGTCCATACATCCCCCAAGGATCCCCACAACAATCGAATAAAGGCCCGTGCCCGCTAAAATGTTGGAGCCGCACACGCACACGTCACGCAAGCGGTGTGCCGTCTCTCATAAGGATCTGTATACTACAACTCCGCACGCGCACGTGCACGTCACGCACACGCAGCCGGTGTGCACAGGCCTTAATAGTGTCATTCAAATTTTCGTGATATTCGGTCCACCTTGTTTTTTAGGGTTCCGTGCCCGAACTTCAACATAAACGCCTACAGCTCCAGGGGTGATACGTTACGCACCTGTAGAAACGTGTCCATTTTTAGGGTTCCGTACCTCAAAAGGAAAAACGGAACCCTTATAGGATCACTCGAGTTTCTGTCTGTCTGTCCGTCTGTCACAGCCTGTATCTCGGAAACTACTAGATCAATTAAGTTGAAATTTGGTACACATATGTAAATTAGTGACCCAAAGACGGACTTGTAACGTAAATAAATAGATTTTAAACATGGGGGCCACTTTTGGGGGCTAAATAAGAAAATTAAAAAATAAAGTTTTTTAAACTATATCGTGCTTTAAGTCAAATGAAAGAGCTCATTTTGAGAATTTTAAATATATATTTTTTTATAATTTTAAAATGTATAGTTATTGAAGTTATTTAAGTAAATAGCCAAAAAAAATACCATTCCGCCCTTTGTCTCCAAAACTACTGGGTCAAATTTTTTGAATAAAATACACAAAATATTTCTTTAGTCTTTACCTATAGATGACAGGAAAACCTATTAGAAATGTGCAGTCAAGCGTGAGTCGGACTTAATGTACGGAACCCTTGGAACGCGAGTCCGACTCGCACTTGGCCGGTTTTTAAGTAATCCCCATACAGCATTAAAAGACTGGGCTGAAAGGCAAGCGTTGACGTACGGTACTTATGGTCGCGTTCATAATTTTACTTAAATTTTTTGTCTATGTTTATTTTTGTTTTGTTTGTTTTCTTAATTATTTTTCTTGTATATTTTTTGTATTCTCTGTTTTCTTAATTATTAATTTTGTTTAGAGTCTGGCTAGCCAAAAATTATCACCAATTGTCTATGATTTAAAAAAAAGCTAAAAGTCAGTTGTCAAATTTATGTCATTCATTCAAATTGTTTTCGGTTTTCATGGGATATATTTTACATAATATTTATAATGTCTATACTGAGTGAGGTTCGCAAAGTGTTATTTAAGATCGTAGATAATTACGTCAATGTGCGAAGTCGACGTGTAGCGTTACCTATATAACGAAAAACTGCAATGTTTACAACTCCGTAACAAATGTAAACAAATTAGGAGGTTGGTGCTCTATAAATATTTTGATACTTAGCATTTACCATATTTGGCATAGTAGTTATGTATTTTATTTGGTGATAGATTAATATTACGGTATTATCGAGCAAGGTCTTATTTACACTACATTTTATTTTTCGCCTTGTTACAATGGTATATGATGAGAAAGTGTTTGTTGTTGACTGTACTTTACAGAGTGGTAGAAATTATGTGAGCTGACTTTTGAGTGCATGTCAACGTATATTTAACTTATATACATCGCTCCATCGTAGGCCACGTCTACGCCTCGGCTAGTCTGTGGCCATGAGTAAGCCCATTCATAAAAAAAAAATATCCTTAGGTACCTTGCGTGTGCATAGAAAATCAAAAATATTTTCTAGTATCTAAACTATAATTCCTACTACACAAAGTGTGACCAGCCCAAGATTTTTTGAATTTCCCGCCTAACATTTAAGTAAAATTTCAGTAGCCAGACTCTATCTTTTTATGTTTTATTTTAATATGTTTCATTATGGTGTTATCTGTCGTAACCAGTTAAGAGAACGTATATCAAATCCATAAAATGCCATTTTGGAAAGTAAGATCGTAGTATTAATGGTATCAAATGCCCTAGAAAAATCTAACAGCATCAGCATGACATTTTTACCGCTGTCTCGATCCGCTAAGATGTTATCTACTACGTCTAGTAAGGCAGTGGTGGTACTACGAGACTTTCTGAACCCTGAATGTTTCTTCGGCAGAATTTCATTCGCCTCTAGATACTCTGTTAACTGAAAACTAACCGATTTTTCTACTATTTTTGATAAAAAGGGTAATATTGTGTACAACAAAATGATTCTACTATTATGCTTCTGTAATATTTTTTTTGTGGTTTCCTTTATTAACACTCCACACCAGTAATGTCTGGAACTATCCTCTAAATTGTTGGCGGTTCGCTAAACGAATTACGCTAACTTTGTTCAACGTACGTCAAGAATAACTATACATTTATCGCCTTATTACAAAGAAGTAAGGTGCAAAGATGTTGACATATTTTTGACTTGGAGCTTACCTTGATTTGTGGGCGTCCCTTCATGGGTCGGCATTGTTGACATACTTGGAGAGTTATGATGGGTCATGGGTTATTATGGAATCTTTTTCTTTAAGCTCTTTGAAACACTTAACGAGCTTAGTTTCATCGAATGAAAATATAAACTTATTGTTAGTTTGTGGTGGTTTTCTCCAATAAAAATGGTCAAATTATGCACTATACTTTTTATTTAAACTATATAGAACAATACACAGTACATATTAGGATAATTAGCGAAAAGAAAAATAAATGAGCAAATTAACGTCCGTTCGATATGACTCGCATTCGGATCTCTGGTTGGTGGGGTCCCTGCCCCGCGCGCCCTCACCCCGAGCGCTCGGTACTTGTCGGCAACATCCTCCACCCCAGTGCTGCTTAGCAGCACTCACCATCTATTGGTATACGGGCTACGCGTGCAGCCGATCGGGTAAGTACACCACTCTTGGTTTTAATCCTAACGGCTCTTACTCGGCCGTCTTTGCCTGGCAACAGCTGTTCTACTAATCCTTTTGGCCAGGCGCAGCGAGGTCCATCTGGGTCTACAATCAGGACGAGGTCTCCCACTTGTAAGGGCCTCACTTCTTGTGTCCATTTTTTACGTGGTAGCAGGTCTGGGAGAATTTCTTTCACCCATCTTCTCCAGTATAAGTCGGCCAGTCGTTGGGCGATTCTCCACTGCTTTTTCAGAAAATATTCAGAGTCGTTGTAAGCGCCTAGGTGGGGTAAGACAGAAGAAGAGCCAAGAAGAAAATGGTTAGGCGTTAAAGTTTCTGTGCTTCCAGGTTCTACGGAGACGTGCGTGAGTGGCCGGCTGTTTACTATGCTTTCGACCTCTGCCAAAAATGTACACAGGGTCTCTTCTCGAGGGGCTCTCTCTTTCAGCACGATCTTCATGCATTCTTTAACAGTTCTGATCTGCCTTTCCCACGCTCCACCCCAATGTGGACTTCCGGGTGGGATAAATGTCCATTTAGTCCCATAGTTCAATGACTCACGCTTAAGGTACTCCTGGTCCAACTCCTGAATTGACTTTCGTAGTTCTGCATCAGCTCCTCGAAGATTGGTACCATTATCAGAGTATAGGTACTGCGGCCAGCCGCGTCGTGCTCCCATTCGTCTGAGAGCCATTATAAATGAGTCTGAGGTAAGTGAGTTCACTAATTCGATGTGCACTGCCCTGACAGTTAAACATGTAAACAAAACTCCGTACCTCTTTTGTCTACCTCTTCCCACAGTAACTTCTAGAGGCCCAAAGAGGTCAGCGCCAGTGTAGGTAAAGGCGCGCTGATGATGAGCAACGCGGGCAGGCGGTAAGTCTCCCATTCTTGGGATTTCTTGTTTACATTTCCTTATTCTACATAGCATGCATTTTTTTGTAACATTTTTAACTGTCGGTCGTAATCTTAATATCCAATGCCTTTGTTTTAGGTTATTGACAACAGTTTCCTGGTTCCCGTGGGCTGCGAGAACGTGGTGATGCTTCACTAGCAGCCTCGCTATGTAGTCTCGTCCGTCCAAGATCGAAGGTCGTTTTATTTCAGGTCCGACTTCAGCAGCGGCGTCGATGCGGCCCCCGAGGCGTAGGACTTCGTGTTCGTCTAGGTACGGCGATAAGGTAAGTAATCTACTTGTTTTAGGTAAGTATAATCTATTTTTCAGTTTCAGGATTTCTTCGGAGAACGTCTCTGCTTGAGAATATTTTATAAGTAACCTTTCAGCCTTCTCCATAACAGCGCCGTCCTCTTCATTTATATGTTTACATTTGTTTATAAACTTTAGCATTATAAAAGTAGCCCTGAGTAATCGTAACCACGATGAAAACCTTGTAGGCTCAGGTATAGGTATGTTTTCCTTATTGCACGACGTCATCGTCATAACACATTCTAAGTCGTCATTGTTTACGTCGGCATTCAAAATGTTATGCGGCCACTCGTACTCACTTTTTTGTAAAAATGCAGGTCCCTGGATCCACTCGGTAGGCAACACACAACGGTCGTATGATTCTCTGGTAGGTATATCGGCGACATTCAGGTGCGTAGGTACATATCTCCACTCGCTCGCGTGTGATAAATCATCTATTTCACCAAGCCGGTTCGCGATGTAAGGTTTGTATGTACGCGCATTGTTTCGTATCCAGTACAGAACCACTGAGGCATCACACCAAAATATACGACGATCTGGTTTTATTCTGTGTTCCTTAATTATTGTTTCGGCTAATCGAGCTGCCATAACTGCCGAATTCAATTCTAATCGAGGCACAGTCGATTTCTTTAGGCCTGCAATACGACATTTACTGACTATAAATGCCGTGCGAACTGTGTTGTTTTCTTGCCAGCGCCAGTATGCTACTGCGCACATAACTTTCATTGACGAGTCGCAAAATAAATGAAGTTGTAGATCTTTATAACTATTCATAGTTATTAAATCTTGTTTTTGTGCAGGCGCATCGCCGCCCGCTGCACTGATAACAGGTACTAGCCGCGTCCCGCTCGCTCTCGCGGTATCTGTGGCTGTCTCGCTCTCACTAGTAGACGCCGTTGCCATCTCGCTCGGACTTGGAGACTCTGTGACTATCTCGTTCGCACTCGTAGCGGCGTGATGATAATATCTAGGTAGACGTATCTTGCGCATCAATTCTAATTGATTAATCCATTTTAGCCATTTTTCGTAGACGGTGTCAGGTACTTGTTCATCCCAAGTAACGCCTAGATGCCACGTTAATTGAACAATTAATCTTCCATTTATGGTGAAAGGCGCTAGAAATCCATACACGTCAAAAATCGACATTACTACTCGTAAAATGTCTCTTTTCGTAGGCCTTTCTTTACCGTGGATTATATTTTCAGATAACTTTTTCAGTGAGACATCGAACCCGAGCGTATCTTCATTAGGATTCCACAACAATCCAAGTGTTCGCTCGCCTTCATACTGTTGTCCGACTTTGAACGTTACTGCACTATTACCGAGAGTCTCTTTTGGAATGCTGTTGATGACGGTTTGACTGTTGCTATTCCAATTGCGTATATGAAAATCGCCTTGCGCATGTATATAGGTGACGTCACGGACTAGCTTCATTGCAGTTTCTTCATCAGGTAAGCTGTCGATGTAGTCGTCGACGTAGTGTTGCGTATATATAGCATTAGCCGCCTCCGGATATGCAGATTCGAAGCGTCGCACATTTTTATTTTTGATGAATTGTGCTATGAACGGCGCACAATTGGCTCCGAATATGAGTGACGTCATCAGGTAGGTGTCTATAGGGTCTTCGGGCTTATCTCGGTATAGAAAGCGTAGGGCTTGCTGATCTTCGGGTTTTATTTTAACTCTGAGGAACATATCCTTGATATCGCCAGAGATCGCGACCTTGTTTTCGCGGAATCGCCACATGATTCCTATTAACGGTACTAGTAGGTCGGGACCTTTATGTAGGTAGCTATTTAGACTAAACCCTTTTGTTTTAGCTGACCCATCAAATACCAGACGGAGGCTTTTCTTATTTGGATTATCCACGCCATGAGTAGGTAAGTACCAAGTTCTAGTAGATGTGACTGGATTCTTCAGTTTTTCAGCGTATTTATTGTCCAACAAATGTTGTATGCGTTCTTTATACCTTCGTGCATACTCTTCACTCCTTTTCATTTTTAGCTCAACTCCTTTCAGTCGTGATAATGCATTTGGATACGAGTCGACGGTGACACAGTGAGGATCCTTCCAAGGTAAGCCAACTTGCCATTGGCCATCGATAAGTTCAGAGGTTTGTTCCAGGTGCTCCTGGGCCAGTACGTCCTCCGAGTTCTGCCGAGGGTTAGCTGATATGCCCATTGAATCGATGGAGAAAGATCGACGCATGTCTTCTTGCAGTTCACGTAGAATTTGATTATTTTCAGTTGCAATATCTTGCTCATAGTTGTGACTAAGATGTAATGAAGTATGTATTTCCCTTTGTTTCATTACAGCTGCACGTTGACACGGACCATGCACGCACCAGCCCAGCGGGGTACGAGTCGCATAGGGTTCATTTTCGCCGCCCTCCACGACCTCTAGTGGTACATGCAAGTGGTAGTTGTCTTGTCCAATAAGAATTTCAGGTTTCTGATTTTCAGCACACAAGTAGTTTTTTATACGGTCTAGGTACTTGTAGTTACCGCACTTAACCAGTCCTATGTTTTGTACAGGTAAGTCCAGATTGTTTGTACTACGCGCGGTTAAGTTGAACATTGTCCCGGCACTAGTAGATATCGAGCAATCGATCAGCTGTGTTTCGCACTTTAGTTCTGAATTGACCCAAGCGCCGCGCACATTTAAACACTGACGGCGCCCGCGCAACCCCGCGCGCTCCGCGAGTTCCGTGCTTATGAAAGACACGCTGCTTCCATCATCAAGCATACCGGTCGTTTTAATTTTACCGTTAGGTCCATGAAGGTATATCGGCACGACTTTTAATAGCACTTCGCGCTGGTTGACGTTTATATGCGTAACAGTTTCTGTTTGAGCACTAGTGTCCGACACTTCTACAACGTTATAAGGAGTCGAGCGCGAACTTTGACCCGATACGTAATGCAGGAGCCGGTGGTGAGCCTGCCCGCACCCCTCCACGTCACACGCCGCGGCCGTGCACGATTGTCTATCACGATGCGATAATAAGCACTTATAACACAAACCGAATCGCTTCACATACTGCCAACGGTCCTTGCGTAGTGATTTTTTAAACTTTTTACATTCTGGTAACTTATGATTTCCTACGCGGCAAAAGCGGCACTTATCAGTACTGTCCGTTTGCGCACTTTGCACTAAAATAGTTTGGGGTTTATAGTCACTGTTTTCACTATAGTTTTTACGTTTATAGTCTGATCGCACTTGCATAAGAGAAGCACTGCAGGTTGACACTTTCATAGCTTCCTCGTGAAGAAACTCGGAGAGGATATCAAGTTTAGATTTAGTTCCTTCTTTAATTAGCGCGTAACTGTAGTCATTCCACTTGGGTAGCAACACCGTAGGTAGCTTAGATAAGATAATGCCGACTATGCTCATTTCTTGCAGGTACTCTCCGCGACCTAGGGCACGAACAGCTGTGACGTAATTTTTTATCTTCACGGAAAACGTAACTATTTCTTTGTGGTATTCCGGTGGCAGAGCGTGTAGTTTTTTAATTTCTATTAACATGCGCGATATTATTAATTCCGGATTTCCAAATTGTAACTCAAGAGTTGACATTAGAGTTTCAGTTGATGTGCCACTTATAAGCAGCGCGTTTACAGATTCTTTGGCGGGTCCACGTAGGCACTTTCTTAAACGCCACATATTTTCAATATCGCTGAAACTACACACTCTGGTCGATTCCTCGAAAGCTTGTTTGAATTGTAACCACTCCATTGGTTCACCGTAGAACAAAGGCAATTCCTTCGGGGTGCTGATGCGGCTCAGCAGTCTTGCGTTTTGGTTATTGTTGGATGCAGATACGGTGGCCAATTCCTTCAGTGCGCTGGCCAACTCCTGAACTGGCAACTCAGTGCCGGTGACTACTGCCGCCGACGAACACAGCGCGCCCGGGTTATTTCCAGTTTCGGGGACGTGCTGTGA
Organism: Cydia fagiglandana; assembly: GCF_963556715.1. Taxonomy (NCBI): domain Eukaryota; kingdom Metazoa; phylum Arthropoda; class Insecta; order Lepidoptera; family Tortricidae; genus Cydia; species Cydia fagiglandana. Next base: position 24,168,993 of record NC_085933.1, on the reverse strand, counting down.
CTCCAGTTCCAGCTGGCTGCGCTCGACCCACCTGGCAACATCACTTTTAACCGACTCATGGTCTTGTTCTGACGGTTCAGATTCTTCACATGGACTGTATTCATCAAGGTTGGCGAGATCTACTTGTAGTTTTTTATCTATCAAGTCCATTTGTATGCGAGCCTTTGCTTCAGCCGCTTCCAGCTCCAGCTTCTTCCTTTGTGCCACAATAGATGACGATGATGACCTTTTAGAACCGTGGTAGCTAGTTTTGCGAGAACGATGACTTAGCGGCTTCGCGATCTTTCTTTGTTCGGAATGTTCGGATTTTATCTGACTACCCGTTTCTAAAATAATAGTCTTGTCGATCGGTTTCTTTGGTTCTTCATCTTTTACAGGTGTCTGCGGCTGCTGGATTGAAGCCTGTTTACGTTCTTCTTCTTTTCTTTCCATTTCACGTCTCGTAGTACTACGTGTGTTGACCATCTTTGGCTTTGGTGTATGGAACATCCGGCTCGAAGACCACTTTGTCGTAGTTTGTGGTGGTTTTCTCCAATAAAAATGGTCAAATTATGCACTATACTTTTTATTTAAACTATATAGAACAATACACAGTACATATTAGGATAATTAGCGAAAAGAAAAATAAATGAGCAAATTAACGTCCGTTCGATATGACTCGCATTCGGATCTCTGGTTGGTGGGGTCCCTGCCCCGCGCGCCCTCACCCCGAGCGCTCGGTACTTGTCGGCAACACTTATCAACAAAAAAAAATGTCTATTTTACTGGTTCAAAAATATTATGTCACTTTTTTTTACAATTTTATTGAGAACAGAAACTGCATAATTAAAAGAATTAATACACGATAAAATCCACTTGAAATGTTTTATTTCAGAGAGTTTCGGAAGATTTTCCTTTCTCTACCAGTAAATGCAGATTCCCCTTCTCACTTCTACTGCATCCGTCTCGTTTCGGCACCTAAACATGCACCTATTTTTATATGTAGTATAGGTTCCACGTAATACCGTACAAACTGGAAGGTACACATCTGGACATTTCTTACACGGCATCTGTAAAAATACAGTATGTGTCTGACCATGGGGCTTTAATTCCAGGGCTTGATTTTACTCGCTAAACTGAGTTACTTTTACTATGGGACCAACCCTAAAATCGAGGAAAAATTTTTGGCTATTCCATAGAAAACGTCGACATCTGATCAGCCAAAATGTATGAAAAAGTAAAACAATTTTTGGGGATTTCGGGGTTGGTGCCATAATAAAAGTAGCTCAGTTTAGCGCGTAGAATCGAGCCCTGAATTTAAAGCCCCATGGTCAGTAACAGCCTGTATAGCACGAGTCGCTTAACTTCAAACTCGGGTAAATCCATCTGTCAGATTATGCGATTTTGGTATTAACAATAGGTAATAGGGTAGATATTTGCTGTTTGCTGAGAGGGTCGAATGGATTTACCCGAGTTTGAAGTTAAGCGACAAAAATGTAGGTAATTAAATACTTGCGTTTTGATACGACCACATAATTATTCTATGGGTAGATAGGTCCAAAAGCATTAACTTTTATATGCTTGACCAACCAAAACGTTACCGTATATAAACACTATAACATTGCCCTTTCAACATAACTTTGCCCACCGCGTCACAGTTCAGTAAAAGCGAAATAACTTAAAAGTAGTTACCGACACACTTTCTTCAGAAAGTGTATCTGTAACTACTTTTACATATAAAGGGCAATGTTATAGTGTTTTACGGTATGTTTTTAAATTTTTACTACATAATAAATCAGCACGCAATGTATCAGTACTCTTATTTTATACAACGTAGGTATAGGTATACACTTGCTGATAAAAAAGTAGTGAATCCATTCCAAAAGCGAATAAGGGGAATGAGGTCGTCATGCAATTTCTCAATATTTGATACCTATATCACCATAACACAAAATTCAAAGAATTTGTCTGGCTCCTAATGGACGTCTTAAAAAATACAAACCTAAGAAACGGAATATATTATAAAATGATCAAACATATGCTATCTATTGTGATTTAAGTTTTTGCGCAAAAGCCGGATACTCACAAACTTGCAAATAGTTATGACAATTGATTCACGGGCTACGGCCGAACCCACAAATTCGTGCACTTATTTTTTACGAGCATGTAGTTTTCCCTAAGTAACATATTTTTGCTCTAATTTGTGCTTAATAAACTCATTTAAATCTTTCATGACTTTTTCATGATTTTTTGGGAGGGTGGTCATGACCCCCGCTCCGGGTCGTTCCTTATGCAAAGGTTGTCCATCGCGGTTCAACGTGGCAACGCGGCGAGCGTGATGGGCTCCTTTGCATCTGGAGGGTCTCGGAACGAATATTGTGGATAGTTTTATTAGTTGTTAGTTTAGGTTAGGTAATTAGTGATTTTTGGATTTGCATTGAATTGTATTGTATTGTATTGTAATCTTTGACATCGTTTAGTAAATTGTTAACTAGATTTTAAGATTGACATTGAATGTCCCTACCAATAATGTTTATGAATAAAGAGTTAAGTATAAAAAATGTTTAAATCTTTTACTGTAATAATTAAGTAATAAGTAGCAACTTCGATACCAAAATTATGAACTTACGTGTGTGTGAACTTACTCAAGTACTCACACCAAAATACGCCCCCATCTTCACCACTGTCTTGCGACCGACTGATGCCATTGACCTACATTTAGTACTCAAACGTGTCTCTAATATCTGCAGTTTAGACCGGAATAGGTTTGAGCTCGAAAAGACGATTTGCTTGCGGACAGGATTTTTTAAAAGTAATTTGCAGGATTATATCGAACCGGTCGGAAAGGGATACATTTCACGACTCTTCTCTTTCCGCACAGTTGCCTCTCTGTCGCACTTGTAAATTCGTACGTAAGTGTGACAGGGAGGCAACACGTTGAACGTGGTTCGCGGTGAGCCCTTAGACTCTAACCCCCTTATTCATAAAACTTTACGGGCCTGATTTAGTTAAGTTATGTTTTATCCCTTTCTTACAAATACGTAAGTCAACATGACAGATAAAGACCTCAATTACCTAATTGAGGTTTATAGCGCGTTTATGAATAAGGGGGTAAACGTTTACAATAAACCTGTGACTTAAATTATTAAAATGAGGCCGATTTCAACATATTTAAACTGATACCAAAATGATATTTGAATGTAATTCTGATACCAGTGTAGGTACCTTCAGATTGGTCTGTACCGGCGAGTCGGGCCGCGCCGGAGCGCATTTTCAATGGTAGGTACCTATACATTTTGTATGGCAGAAGCGACGGAGTCCGTCCGACCGAAGCCGTACGCGTCCGCGGGGAGCCGACCGGCTTGCTACTGTACAATGTGAAATGCGTTCCGACTCCGCCCGTTCGGTGATGGGAATACTGAGAATCGTACTTTAAGTTTGATCTGTAGACAGCGGCCCGATTCGAACAACACTTATAAGAAGTCACAGCGGGTACGATACCGATCTGTCGTGGCTCCTCTACACGATGGGCCAACGCCGGCCACTCCAGTGTCAAAAGTACATTTTTTAAAAAATATATCTTATGGCTCCTCTACACGATGGGCCAGCGCCGGCCACTCCAAGGGACGCAGCCATGTGGTAGAATGAGATAGCAATATCACTTGCTCCCTCTAACGCATAAATGCGTCCCTTGGAGTGGCCGGCGCTGGCCCATCGTGTAGAGGAGCCATAAGAAGTATTATTCAAATCGGGCCGGAAATACGAACCGAATCATTCAAATTACGCAAAGTAGCTTGCACGAATTTGTGTGTATAAGCCGTGTATTTCCTTATTATGTTCATCTTTTTAACAGTAGAGTTAACGTATTCGTCATCATATCTTTGTAATCTATCTTCAAACGGCTTAACTCCCTGTCTTCTAGAGGGAGGCGTTACTTGCTGGAAGAATGCTTCTCGAGAAAATATCCCAATGAAAAATAGCACCAAGTCTGAAAATTAATTAATCTTTCAATTTTTTTTTTCTGTACTTACCTCAAAAGGTAAAAAACGGAACCTAAAGGACCCACTTTGTTGTACGTCTGGCTGTCTGTCAACACCCTTTATCTCGGGAACGCGTGGAGGAATCGAGTTGAAATTTAAAACATATATGTATGTATATACTCAGTCTTCAGTCCTTTGAAGGTGTTAAATAAGTTTTTGGCAAAAATTTAATTTTTGGTACAAGCAATTATCTCTGACTGTACTTTTCTTACGACAGACAACTAAATACTCATCGAGACAATTCTTATTACATAGGTACATACAGGTCGAGAGTTCGTATGGCCACCTCCTGTCTCCATCATCAGATCAGTTCGAGAGTACCATAATATTATTGTATTGTCATCAGAACTACATACAGCTGCTAATTTTCATGACGCTACGATCCTTGGAAGATGGTTAAATTAGTTACTTAGATTCCATTACATAGTTAGTTACATACAGGTCGGCCTAATAAAAGCTTGTTAAAAATCAAACTTTTAACGCATTCATTGCCAGGGGACGTGGCCTAGGAACAAACTTGTATGACGGTGGACGCACATGCCAGATGGCAATCAAATGTAAGTTTCTATTATATACTAAATTGAAATTGGTTATGGTTATACTATTAAATTAGTTTAGTGATTTTCCTTCGATAGCAAAATAATGTAACTTTAATGTAGGTACATGAAATCGTAATTACTTAATTACTCGTGTTTAATTTCTAATTACTATGTACAACTATGTTTAGCCTTAATTAGATAGTTGTACACGTGCAGCCATTTACAACTACTTATATAATTTTATTTGGTGTTATTTCGTATATTTATATATTAAGAGAAAAATGGCGCGAAATCGCGAAATCGCCTTTTAGCACAAACGAGGTCCTCATTTTCCTCTCAACATATTAACATTATTAAAAATATTTTCACACAACTTGTAGTAGTTGTAGTATATCATCATAGTAGATTGTATCAAATCTGCTTTTTGCTCCAAATTTTTATCATAATCAAATTTTTTTTTAACATAAACGAAAAAAGTTAAGCCTAGGGGCATAGCTATGGTTAATATGTATACCTACATCAAATTATGTAAAATATTTTCCATGTCCATAATATCCAAAGAGGAAAGTGGGAATTACGTTTGTATGGCAAACGGCCGTCCCCTTTCCTCTTAATCATGTGTGCTTAAAATCTTGTATAGTTATAAGTTTATAACTGTAATATGAACCTCTTCCTATACCCGTACCATGAGGCACTGACAGTGTCAAAACTGACATATAAATACTGGTTTCCGGCCGAAGATTCGGCCAGTTTCGGCCAAACAATCATGTTTCGGCCGTAGTTTCGGCTTCGGCCAAGAAACTAATGAAATGGTACTTCGTACCTACTATGAACGTGTGTCAACGACCAGAAGTTGGGAAACAAGTAGGACAACAATATTAATAATTATACTGATTTATGTAAGTACCTACTTATTAATTTATTCGTTTACTAGAAAACACAATTCCCCTAATGAGGGGAATCCTCATACAGCACCTCGTTTTATGCCATTTTTTCTTTTCAACGATATTAAAAAGTTTACAAAAGTTTCGATTTCACTTTCGGCAAAAAACATGTTTTGGTCGAATAAATACCTACGCTAACGTCTACGTACCTAATTAATTTTTACCCGACTACGGCAACGCAAAAGGAGGGTTATGATTTTGACCGGTATGTATGTGGGTATGTATGTTCATCTGTTCCCTCATAACTTCTAAAGTACTTATTATAATTTAAAAAACGATGTGTCATTCGAATCGTCTTAATCGTCCGCGGGTTATAGGCTAAAAGCGTCACAAAATAATAAACACGGCGCCCTCTAGAGGTCATAAAATCACGAACCAAAAAAATAAAAATAAGTAATGATGACGTGTTATACATCATTTGAAAGAGCTCAATTAGCACAGTCTTTTATTTCAAGTGGTACTTTAATTTCTTATGTTTCATCAGAAGCTTACTTTTGTGAAATAAAGAAAGGATGTGTGGTTTTGAAAAGATGTGCCCCTCTGAGTTTGTTGCCGGTCCCATATAGGGCTAAATCTTCTCAGGTCAGAGGTGTAGGGTTGGAGCCGACCTAGTTTGACTTGAATAAAGATTTGAACGGTTTCATGTGATCTTTTTATTCTCAAATCCATCCTTTGAAATCTAAATAGCAATTAGTTCTTTTTATCGTTTAGTCCTAAAATATCTCACTGTCCAAGGCTCTTGCTCACGCGGCCACGGTAGGCCTAAGAAGCGTTGGCTGGACTTCGTGAAAGCGGACATGCAAGAGAAGAATCTTACACCTGAGGAAGTGGAGAAGACTGAGCAGGAAAGCGGACCCTGGCGCTAGGCCGGGAAAACGCTAGGTTGAAGAAGAAGAAGAGTCCTAAAATATGGTAGGCACTAGTATGGTTAATGAGTCTGAATATTTATTTCATGCACTGGTCGCTAATTTAGCTGTGAAGTAATACATCGAGGTACTACCCCCATGCGCCCACCCGCCATTGGGACCATCTATTTCATAATTTCCGACATCAGCAAGTGGGATGCAGAGTTTCATGCATTGCTTACACAGCCACCTGGGAGCGTGGTGTATTTCCGGTGTGTTTTGTGACCTACATTCCTTAATCTAGACACGTGGTTCATTGAAAGGTGAGTGCAGTTCATTATGTTATTTGGTGTCATCATCAATATTTAAGAGCTATACTATTGTCGGTTGTGATTGCTAAGTCACACAAATTAATCGCCACTTTTCTCTTTGCTGGGCCAGCCTTTTAACTCCCTTGTCTGACGCGACAGAAACTCGGGGCGATTCGGGAAATTATTTAGAGATTCACTAGATATGAAATAGTAAAGATATATGATATGTCTATCCTTTATTTAACACATTAAACTCTCGCGTTTTGTACACATATGTAATTACACAAACGGGTCTACCGCGATATAATTTCATTGTTTTTACCTTAAATTCCGACGTTTGAGCGGAGTTGCACCAGCTCTGTAGTCACGGAAAGACGTCGTACGTCGGAATTTAAGGTATAGTCCGTGCGGAAAGAGTAGTTAGAGTCGTAGAATGTATTAGATCTCATACATTTCACGACTCTTCTCTTTCCGCACAGACTCTAAAAACAATGAAGTTATATATGTAATTAAATATATCTTTTATTTGGCTGATGTGTTATTCATCCATCTCCCAGGTAAGCCTATAGTCATGGCATGCGCCCATATAGTCAACGCTAGTTTCTTGACCATCATTATTCTTGAAATTATCGCACACCATAAAGCATTTATTCGCGAAGGATCTTCCATTCACTGCGCATACTGGTAGATACACTTTAGGGCAATCTTCACAGGCTGATGGTTCGCCCAGAATCGGCAGAGCTTCGTCCTTAATGAATTTCAAGACTGAGGCTTTCCAGGTTTCTATAGATGGTGTTTTGTAATATTTCGATAGTGGTTTTGTTTCTGTTTCGAGAAAAGTTACTAATAGAAGAGTTAGCACTGAAAAAAAAAATTATAGTAGGTAGTTAGTGTGAAGAAGTGCTTAAGCGGCAGTGGGAGGGGACCATTGGGGACCGTTGGGGCGGAAAGGTTCTCGAGTGGCGACCACGTACCTACTGGAAGGCGCAGCATGGGTAGACCCCCCACAAGGTGGACTGACGACCTGGTAAAGGTCGCGGGAGTCCGCTGGATGCGGGTGGCGCAAGGCCGGTCATTGTGGCACTCTTTGTGCCACTCTTTGTGGAGGCCTATGTCCAGCAGTGGTCGTCCTCTGGCTGATATGATGATGATGAGGTAGTCCGAGTTATTAGCGTTTAGCGGAGCGTTGGACGGGGCGGGCAGCGTCAATCTGTGACTAGTGCAGTGTGCAAACATACTCGCACACTTTGCAAATATAAAGGTGACGTTCCGTTTCCAACGACAGCTGCATTGCCGTAGCAACGCGTTGGTGTTAAGGTAACATTCCATTTCTGACCACAGCTCCGACACGTCGATGTTATTGTCAATTTCTCTATGGAAATAGTAAAAATATGGAAAATTATAATCCCAATTGATAGTAACGTCGCGACGGTAGTTGGAGCAACCGTTGGAAATGGAACGTCACCTTAATAGTGCTCACTCTCTCCCGCAAGTGTCAATCGATGTTGCTTTTTGGATTTTTGAGGTTTGCGGCCGCCGCTGCACGCTGTATCGTGATAGTAATATAATTACAAATTTTATGAAACACATTGACAGTTAAGGATGACTCACGTTAGACCGGGCCGTGTCCGGGCCGGAGCCTCCGGCGCTTACTTTTCTATGACATGACAGGTGATCACGTGAAGGTTTCCATACAAAACGATGCGCTGGAAGCTCCGGCCCGGACACGGCCCGGTCTAACGTGAGACATCATTTATACGATGTTAATTCATTATCATGTTATCAAGAACATTGATTGATACAGCGGCGGCAACAACGACGCCGCGACATTAATGCAGATGCAGTTGACATTCGAATGTCACCTTAACATCGCCAGCTTCTTAATAATGTTGCCACAGTAATGCTGGACCGGAACCGGGCCGCCTTAAGGGGCCCACTGATTAACAGTCCGCCGGACGGTATCGGCATGCCAGTTGTTCGGAACTGTCAAAATTTTGTTCTAACTGACAGACCAATACCGGCCGGCGGACTCATAATCAGTGGGCCCCTTTAAGGCCGCAGCAATAATGCCGCCACGGTAATGCTGGACCGGAGCCGGGGCTTGCCTGATGTCCCTTGTTCATAAACTGCCTCAACTATGCTCAGCTGGTAAAATCATTCATTCATTCCCTTAGTCACAGAATAAATAATAGTACTAACTAAGTACAGAAGACTCACTCTCTAACAAAACGCGTCTGTTACGATCAGCACAGATATGGCCGCTAGGTGGCGACAGCGCCACGCGCGGGTTACGGTAAACCCCAAAATTGGGGCCGAACGGATGTGCTTTTAGCTACCTGTAGCAAAGCGACGAAATCGCGGAGTGAGACACGCCTGCCTTAGTATGAATCTACTATTCTGTAATATAGCGGGTGTGGCCTGTAATATGAGAAAAAAAATTAACTGTAGGCTGTAACTCCTCATAGTGATCAACATTTGTTCAGCGACTTTTGAAAATAACTTGTAGTTTGATTTTTAATACACTTTAAAGGTTATTCAAAGACGCAATGTATTGCAAATTTGTTATGTTTAAGGCTTGACGAGCAACGTCACTAACAACACAACGATATGGCGTGGCTATGGCGTCCATTGAAGATAAATTTATTTTGTATGAAAAGTAGAGAGTCTGAATACTTCATAATTTTAAAAAGTTGTTGAACAAAAGTTCAACGTTTGAGGAGTACAATCTATGTTTTAATTATTTGCTCGTGTTACAGGCCACACCCGGTATATTTATCCCGCAATGTAGAGCTAGAGTCTGGCCAGCGAGTCTGGCACAAAAAAACGCAGGAATTTCAATAAAAACCGCACCTGGCAATAAAATTACTATGAAATTAAATGACAGCTTATTTTGATAGGAAAAAAAGTTGCCATATAAAGAATTTAAAAAAATACCCTATGACACGACTCGCTGGCCAGACTCTACGCGAAGAAATTAATTTTCCTAGTTAGTTAGTTTCTATTCTTACCAAAAAAGTGGAACATTTTTAATAAAAGTGAAATGGCAATGCTTATGGGAATGAAATGTAATAAAGTTGGCATTGATTAAAATTAGGGGCTGTAATTAGCAATTATTTTTGCACTTAGCCTTAATTACTCATTAAAATTTAACGGTTGTTTAATTAACTTTTATGAAAATTAATGTTTTTTGTTGTATGAACCGTCATATTGATATCTCAGGATTCGAAAGTCTCCTTAAAAGAAAACTGAAGTCAAAACTGTAAAAAAACGGCCGCCATCTTTAATTTCTTTTTTTTGCTCTAATCATAATGAAAATTGATATCTGGGGATCCGAGAGGAACCTTAATAATTGACAACGAATAGTCAAAATTATAAAAAATGGCCACCATCTTGAATTTCTTGATTTTTGGTATGGTCATGTTAAAATTTGATATCCGAGGACTCGTAAGGGGTGTCATTCTGAATCCCTAACAACGTTTGTCCTAAAGTCACTTGCCCTAACTGCTTTGTCCTAACGATCAAATTGTCATAACGATTATTTTCCATAATGTAAGGTTCTGAAAAATGGTTAGGTATTAGAACTTGCTGCCACAAAAGTAGGTTAGGTTAGGGTTAGAACTGCGACGCTCGCAAAAAAGAAAATATGCTTAATTAGGTTAAGTAATAAATAATTAAGGAAACCAAAATTAGGGTTTTTAGTGTTAGGACAACTGATCATTATGACAAATAATATTAGGAAATGCAAAGATAGGAGAAATAACTTTAGGGATTCAGACATAGATCCTTCGTAAGGCTCCCAAAAATTATAAAGCGTCAGCGTCAGCGTCAAGCGTATAATTATACACACGGGCGTAGCGAGCGTTTTGTGGCTCTTAGGTTACTTACCATCAGAAATTATTATATTAACATCTTGATTATTTGTCATATTACATTACTTCTCATCATCATAGTCGTCCAACACAGAATAGCAATTACCCATGTGCAGCAATTTTACGGTTTTATCTAATGAAAAGAAAACTATGTTATTATGATACCTACATAGCCGAAAAAAAATAGTACATTTCGATGCTAGTGCGGACTCGGGACGAGTGAAGAATGACATTTCCGCACGTGTATCGAACGACGTTTTTTAATACAGTTGCGAAAAAATAAGAAAAACATTGTTAATCGTACACTAAACAAAAGTGGTAACAGGTATATTATATCTATGGGCGTTTGACAGCTATTCCGTTCCATTCAGTCAACTTATTAAGAACGGAATTTTCAATATTGAATATTAAAAATTAAACGTGTTATAATGATGAAGAGGTAAGTAATTAAATATGAAATATGTAATATTTTTCGTATTCTTACATTAACGGTAGGTTTTTATGCTGATTACGACGTTTAAAGGAAACTAATATTAACACTCATCAATAAGTAGTCGTGAATTGGAACAAGTATAAATTTAAAAAAATTGGAAAAGTAAAAAGCACTAGTTCGAGATAACCAACTTTCCGCACGCTAAACAGCTACGTAAAGTAGCACTTTTTGAGCAATTGTATTAAAATAGTATATTTCGATGCTAGTGCGGAAGGTATGTCATTACTTCACGAGTACCGAGATATCTTGCCACGAGCCGCAGGCGAGTGGCAAGACTCGGGACGAGTGAAGAATGACATTTCCGCACGTGTATCGAACGACGTTTTTTAATACAGTTGCGAAAAAATAAGAAAAACATTGTTAATCGTACACTAAACAAAAGTGGTAACAGTGACAGCTCGGTTAGACGTCGTCTTTAAGTATATTATATCTAAGGGCGTTTGGCAGCTATTCCGTTCCATTCAGTCAACTTATTAAGAACGGAATTTTCAATATTGAATATTAAAAAATAAACGTGTTATAATGATGAAGAGGTAAGTAATTAAATATGAAATATGTAATATTTTTCGTATTCTTACATTAACGGTAGGTTTTTATGCTGATTACGACGTTTAAAGGAAACTAATATTAACACTCATCAATAAGTAGTCGTGAATTGGAACAAGTATAAATTTAAAAAAATTGGAAAAGTAAAAAGCACTAGTTCGAGATAACCAACTTTCCGCACGCTAAACAGCTACGTAAAGTAGCACTTTTTGAGCAACTGTATTAAAAAGATATTTTCTTTTCCAATGAAAATTAAACGAAGGACATTTTAACGCGAAAATAGTTATATGTTTTACAAGGGGCCATCAAAGTTGTTGTTTAACCGCACGTGCTAATATCGATACCTGAGCAAGCGAAAGATTCCAAAATTGAATTGAGCGTTGCGAGGGTTTTACAGAATTTGCCCCCGAGTTAAACACAAAGTTTTTCAACCCGAAGAAAATATTAACCGTAAGATATCAAACAAAAACAAACCAAATCAAATCCAAATGAATTAAAAATCGTCATTTAAAAGTCAATGCAACCAGCAAACATAAGAAAACAACTAAAAATTTGCATTTAATTACTTTGCCTCACACGTGAATAAAATGCAACTTTGCTATCGGTTTTTGAACAATCAAGAGAGCCTTTGCCTGTTGATGTGGTGAAAAAATACAAAAGACTGATCTAAATAGGCCAACAACTTTATATATTATAAGTTTTTGGCGTCAAAATATTTAAATCAACATATTTATAACCGGGTCTATCGCGAAATGTGTAAGGAAATCTGATAACAAAAAAGGAATGTTTCATACAAACTTTTTGGGACATTTTGGGAAATATAGTGGAAGTTGTTCAGCTTCATGTACTTTACCGGGATACCATTTCTAGGGTTCCGTACCCAAACGGTAAAACGGGACCCTATTACTAAGATTCTGCTGTCCGTCCGTCCGTCCCGTCCGTCCGTCCGTTCGTCTGTCACCAGGCTGTATCTCACGAACCGTGATAGCTAGACAGTTGAAATTTTCACAGATGATGTATTTCTGTTGCCGCTATAACAACAAATACTAAAAACAGCATTAAAATAAAGATTTAAGTGGGGCTCCCATACAACAAACGTGATTTTTGACCGAAGTTAAGCAACGTCGGGCGGGGTCAATACTTGGATGGGTGACCGTTTTTTTTGCCTGTTTTTGCATTATGGTACGGAACCCTTCGTGCGCGGGTCCGACTCGCACTTGCCCGGTTTTTCAATTTCATACGGGATAATTTATAGAAATCTAAGATGTGATCGAAATGTACAAACAATTTGAGAAATGCTCATTTGTTTATGAATAAGAGTGACATTCCATTTCCAACTGCAGCTGCAATACTGTTCATTTTACTATGGAAACGCGTCGCTGTCATTGTCAAATTCCATAGTAAAATGAACAGTATTGCAGCTGCAGTTGGAAATGGAATGTCACTTTAAGGTGGCGCTGGCGCTGCTCCCAATTTAACTATGGAACAAATATTTAATTTATTACTACTTAAATTGGACCCCCGGACCAAATAACTGGCAAGTAGGTTCATACATTATACATTTGCCAGGCGTGGCTTGAAAATCTAAAATTATCTAAATGAAAAAAAAAATACAATTTTATAGACAATTAGTTCTGCTAACGTTGCCTTAACCCTAAAAGCTATTGAAACCATGGGAATTCCTGAAATAAGTACGGGAAATATGACACCTGGACATTTTGACACCATGACTATTTAACATAAGGGAAATATGACACGTGGACTTTTTTACATTTTGAACATGGCGACACCTAGACATTCTGACTTTAGGGCATCACAAATGGGTATTGATACATCTGGACTTTGTGCCATCAGGCCATTTGTTTGGTTGTTCACCTAAATGTTATAACTACCTACCCGAAAATGTACAATGCAATTTATTTATTTACTTTTATTTAAATACCTATAGATAGGGAGTAGGCCAGACCGGTTGTCAAAAACCGGGCAAGTGCGAGTCGGACTCGCGCACGAAGGGTTCCGTACCATAATGCAAAAAAAGGCAAAAAAAAAACGGTCACCCATCCAAGTACTGACCCCGCCCGACGTTGCTTAACTTCGGTCAAAAATCACGTTTGTTGTATTAGGAGCCCCACTTAAATCTTTATTTTATTCTGTTTTTAGTATTTGTTGTTATAGCGGCAACAGAAATACATCATCTGTGAAAATTTCAACTGTCTAGCCTGGTGACAGACGGACGGACGGACGGACGGATGGACGGAAGGACGGACGGACGGACAGACGGACAGACGGACGGACAGCAGTCTTAGTAATAGGGTCCCGTTTTACCCTTTGTGTACGGAACCCTAAAAACGAATGATTACTTACTTGCAAGTATTCCCCAGCAATTCATATAGCATATATTATTGTAAGATCTCTTATTAGAAGCACATACAGGAATATAAATTCTTGGACATTCGTTACAATTCTTTATTTTCTCTAGAGGGGGCAGCACCACGGTTTCGTTTACGGGAGGTTTGAAGTATTCTCGCATCCACTGAGTTACACCGGCTTTATTATAATATATTAGTCCAAGGGCTGTGGTACTACTTGGTGTTGTTGTTTTCGTCTTACCCGTTCTTCTTGTTTTTTTTGTTTGTCCGCAGCATAGAGATGTTAGAAGTAGTAAAATAACTAAAAAAAAACAGTCATTCGCGAAACAGTGCTTAAAAAGTAATGCTATATCACATCACTTTTTTCGTGAACGTAATATTACACTGTGATATCACATCGCTTATCACTCGAAACAGTTGGTAGGAGGGAAAAAAGTGGCTGTGACAAACGGACGGACAGACAGACATGACGAATCCATAATGGTTCCGTTTTTTTGCCTTTTGCTACGGAACCCTAAAAATAGCACAGTATACCTACCAGTAAGTAAGAAAGGTTCCGACTTTTCTTACTTTAAGTACTGCCCTAGATATAGTCGTATACATAGATTAGTATATGTTATAACTGTAATAGATAAGAAACTCTCGGACACTTCACGTCACACGTCTTTACTAGTGCTGCCTCTAGCGGACCTGCTCTCAACTAATGAGACGGTATATAAAGTAACACGCACACGTGTACACACACGCACTCACACATGCACATACGTGTGAGCTCTTTACAGGTATAGTTTGTGCGGAAAGAGAAGAGTCGTGAAATGTATTGGATGGGGCCCAATACATTTTACGACTCTTCTCTTTCCGCAAAAACTATAACAATTTTATTATTAGAAACTGATTTATGTAATTATGTAGTAATATTTGTCGTCCGTTGCATTTTGACAGGAAATTACAGAAATCAGTTTTTTATCAATAGGTAAATGAATGAAAACTGACATTAGTTCAAGTATAATATATTATATAAAATGAGTAATTATTTACATACGTTCCTAGTAACTAAGAAAGAGAGGCTTAAGCGCGCTTCTGCGTTTATAGTTAAACTACTACCTCTGTAAATATCTCAAGAGTATGTACATAGTAAATAACAATATATCTCCTAATTAATACAAAAATGTTACTTTGCTAATCCTCGGAAAGTTAACGTGCTAGTCAATCAGCGCTTACCCGTTATATGTACTACTACTTGCGTATTGTTACATGCAATTAATGTTAAAGTGGATCACATAACGACCACTACTAACTTAAGACTCTCGGCGCGATTCGGGAAATGGATTAGACATTCACTAGATATGAAATAGTAACGATATGTGACGTTCCAAGAAAAAAGGTACCCTATGACGGTAGGCGCTTAAACGCTATTATAAAGCCGCTCCAATATTATTGCGGCTATAAGGTACCTTTTGCCGTGGAACGTCACATATCGTTACTATTTCATATCTTGTGAATGTCTAATTAATTTCCCGAATCGCGCCGTCAGAAAAAATTTGCCGCTGGCATAATAGCCTGTAGAAGTTATAGGTACAGTCACCTGCAATAATATGTAACACGACGAAGGCAGCGTAAATATCTGACACGATCTTATTTGTAGAGCCATAAAAGCGTGTCACATATTTTTGCGGCGTTCGAAGAGTAAGATATTATTGCAGGTGACTGTACTTGCAGAACTTCTACTCACGATACGATACGATGTAATGTAACATACCTAGTTGTAAGACCAAGACAAGTCTGCAGCGATTTTGATAGCTCAAAATGTGCAAGTGTCATTTTAAACGTAAAACTGCAATGAAATTATGACTTATTAATAACACTTGCACAGCATTATTAGCAATCAAAATCACTGCAGATTTATCTTGGTCTAATTCTACTATTCCTATTCCCCATAAGGGGGAGGCCTATGTTCAGCAGTGGACGTCTTATGGCTGAGACGATGATGATGATGAATTCTACTTTAAATGTCCATGTCAAATTTCATGTTATTTCAAATGAGACCGTAACAACTTCTTCTGTACAGCGGCGGCTTTATGTTTACTATGATGTAAGTATAAATGTAATTACCAGGTATATTCAGTAACGGAATTGCCAATTTTGTTAGTCTCTGATTGGGAAAGGTATGTCTTTCTTCAAAATGCCGATGACATACGCGCCGATTTTTGCATATATCTTCATTTTTTTTCACCAATAATGCTGCCGCCGATTTTTGTAACCAACGTTCGAACCCTTTCTATTTCATCGGGCTTATTAGGATTCGGAAACCCATGCAGAGGTAATCCTAGAAGCATAAAACAGGTATGTATAAGTGAACACATTTTAATAAATTTCGTATATTCATATTGTATTGAGCAATATATCCAACTTCTGCCCGCGACTTCATCTGCGTGGAATGACGATGATAATGATCGATAAAAACTATACTGCCTTTCCTTGGGCCCCGCATGAATTTCATCAAATTCGGTTTAGCGGTTTAAGTGCGAAGGGGTAGGTAACAGACAGACAGCGTTAATTTCGCATTAATAAAATTCAAAGCAATTTGTATCCAATGACTTAAAAAGTAGTCGAAAAGATTACTAGTAAGAGAATGGCATTTAGTATAAAATCCGCCATTTGTATAGTTTTTTCTTTGCTTTTAATTTCATCAAAGCTGCCTTTTGTGGCCTGTATTTTTATGCGACTATAAATAAATGTTCAGGAGCACCGCGATAAAGAAATTATACGAAACTTTACTTACCTTCTCCTTGTACCGATGTACAAGAAGGCACACAGCATGGGCGCGGTGCCTTTGCTTTTCTTTCGTCTTGTTTGTTTATCGGAGGGGTGGCAGCCTCGTGGGCCCTTGCCAAAATACAGTAATAGATGACAAATAATTATTTTGTCTTGTCGGCGTTCTAAGTTTCCCGTTAAACCAAAACATCAATGGTTTTTTTTATACGTCAATCAGTCATTTTACGGTGTTTGCCAGTGTTTGCACTTCATATTAAAAAAACTATTTTCATAATTAAATTAATTTGTTTCTTAGTTCATTTGCAACGTAAATTTAGTAACTATCTCAAAATATGTGTCCACACGCTTCGCACGAAAAAGCGTCTTTTTTCACGCGCGTTGAAAAATCTCGTGTGAATGAAACTTTTCATAAACGGTAAATGTGGTAGAAATTTCACAAGTATCAAGACTATTTAATCCATTTTCTCTGGTGTTGTCACATACTGATTTCTAAAAGCTACTTTTTATTTTGCGCTGCAGACTATATGTGGTCTGACTATATCTGTTTAGAATCTTTGGTAGTTATTGGGGCATTCCACGAGACTGTCACTTACGTAACGCTTTTGCCTTGTATGGCAGCTACCTCAATAAAATACGTGAATCTCGAGAGTATACTGCCAATTTGTTAGCCAATAATATTACCTGACCCAATATCGCTTACTCAGCATTTCCAGAAGCATTAGAAGAATTGCGTTATGTAAGCGACAGTCTCGTGGAATGCTCCTATTGCATTTCATTGTGCACGGGTTTGGTTTAATACTTAAAGGCTCCTCTTCACGTTGGGCCAACGCCAACGAGGGACGCAGCCATGCGGTAGAATGAGATAGCAATATCACTTGCTCCCTCTAACGCATAAATGCGTCCCTCGTTGGCGTTGGCGTTGGCCCAACGTGAAGAGGAGCCTTAAAAGGTAACAATACCATTCATCGTCAAGTAGTCTTTCAAGTGGATCCCAACATTTTAAAACCATACGACTACATTAAATATTATTTTTCTACTCGGGTACTTTTATCTGTCATTTACATAGTCACGAACGAACATATAAGGGCGTACATTATTAATACTCCTTAAAAGTCTATAGTCTATTGCCCAAAAAAGCACTTGTATCGTTTTAGAGACATTACGATACGGTAAGCTAGTGCAGGGTAGCAGGTGGCACATACCGGACATTGCTACCAACGTGACAAACGATTGAATGCATACGGTTTTTATTAAAAAAGAAACAAATTTGTACTGAGTTCATTGCTACCAACATAATAAAAAATACTTTTATACCCTACAGCACCACGACCCTGGTGCGGTGCGGTAGTGTGTAACGGCTTTAAAAAAAAACATAACCATAGACATTACTCGTTTGTTTCTCGTTTCCCGCCTTTCCCGGTAATTTCTTGTTCTTTGAGTACTTTGCGTTACTATTTGTTTTGCGTTCATAAAAAGTGTTTAAAATGGACAAAGAGGACTACATTGTTTCTACACCAAGAAATATCTGCTGCAGCACAAGCAGCGACCGAAAATTTGTTGCCTAAGTACTAAATCTCAGCACCTATACGACAAATCTTATGAGAAGTACATGGCGTGGAGATTGGAGCACAAAACTTCGTCATTCTCTGAAAACGTCTTTGGTGTATTTTCAAAGACTAATTGGAAGCACCGGATCAGATCTATCTTTTAAGCAAGGTTGGTATATGTTATAAAAAATTTTGATAAGTATACATTTTCAGGGTACACAGTACAACGAGCTATATTTATGTACATTTTATATTTTTGCATTGAAACTGAATATTATTTAATTCTCCTTTTTCTTGTTACAGGTTGCAGTAATATTTGGTAATTATGGGTGCTTGTCGCAGACAAGAGCTACATACATATAGTAATACCTACTATCCAAAATTTACATTGACATTTTCATAAATAAAATTTTGTTTATATTTTTTTGTATTTTATTTAATATTGCCTACTCATAGAAAAAGCATTGTATGCAACGTTGTATAAGTAGTTAAAAAATGCTCATGGCGTATTTATTAACAATGTTCGCCTTCGGCTCACATTGTTACCCACGCCACTCACATTTTTTGACCCCACTTATAAAACTGTTGCATAAAATACTATTAACTTACCAGCAGTTCGGACCAAGAACATTTTTTTAACGTTAACAATCCACTTTTTACAGAATATACTTCAATACGTAGCAAGTACCTATCCAAACACAAGAATGCTAATTTAAATTTAACTTTTTATGACTTTTCGAAGACTGAATTGTAATTATTGTACGTAATTTCAAAATAAATTATTTCTTTGGATTAAAGTTTAAGTAATAATCTTTGTTATTTGTCGCAATAATCTCTATGTTGGTATAGGGTATTTGATTAACAGTCAAAACAGTTTTCTTAGAACGCTTGGTTTTGCTATTGACGTAAAAATAAATCTCATGATGTATGAAACTCGTATTTCTTATGGTCGGAACTAATAAATAACATAATTTCATACTTTAATTTTGATAAAAAAAGATTAACCTCCGGTCCGGTCCAAAAGAAAGCTACAATTTCTTTTGGACCAGTTTTATTTGTTCTCGATAAAAATATACCTACTCGTATGCTATGCTATGCATGTAACTGATTGCATAGGTACTTTGTAATACATACCATACGACTAAACGTTAGCAATGATACTGCAGTACTTTTCGATTCGGCCTCCTACAAAACAAACCTCGAAGGCACCAGCCGTGATGTCAAAGTCGTCGCAAAATTGCATTTACTCGTTCCGATTGAAAATTTTTCTTCATTGTATCTAAAATATATCTAAAATTTAGTACAAATTGAACGCTTGGTTTTGCTAAAGTGACGTAAAAATAAATCTCATGATGTATGAAACTCGTATTTCTTATGGTTGGAACTAATAAATAACATAATTTCATACTTTAATTTTGATAAAAAAAGATTAAACTCCGGTCCGGTCCAAAAGAAAGCTACAATTTCTTTTGGACCAGTTTTATTGGTTCTCGATAAAAATATACCTACTCGTATGCTATGCTATGCATGTAACTAATTGCATAGGTACTTTGTAAAACATACCATACGACTAAACGCTAGCAATGATACTGCAGTTTCGATTCGGCCTCCTACAAACCTCGAAGGCACCAGCCGTGATGTCAAAATCGTCGCAAATTTGCATTTACTCGTTCCGATTGAGAATTTTCTTCACTGTATCTAAAATATATCTAAAATTTAGTACAAATTGAACGCTTGGTTTTGCTAAAGTGACGTAAAAATAAATCTCATGATGTATGAAACTCGTATTTCTTATGGTCGGAACTAATAAATAACATAATTTCATACTTTAATTTTGATAAAAAAAGATTAAACTCCGGTCCGGTCCAAAAGAAAGCTACAATTTCTTTTGGACCAGTTTTATTGGTTCTCGATAAAAATATACCTACTCGTATGCTATGCTATGCATGTAACTAATTGCATAGGTACTTTGTAATACATACCATACGACTTAACGTTAGCAATGATACTGCAGTTTCGATTCGGCCTCCTACAAACCTCGAAGGCACCAGCCGTGATGTCAAAGTCGTCGCAAAATTGCATTTCCTCGTTCCGAGTGAGAATTTTTCTTCATTCGACGACATGGCTTCCGCTCGAGGTATTGAAATGTCGGAATATTTAAATATTCGAGAGCAGATTTAACGGCAATGCAAGGCAAGCGTATTCGACTTATTGATTATTGCAATTGTAAATAGATTAAAAAACCGGCCAACTGCGAGTCGGACTAGCCCACTGAGGGTTCCGTACTTTTTAGTATTTGTTGTTATAGCGGCAACAGAAATACATCATCTCTAAAAATTCCAACTGTCTAGCAATCACAGACGGACAGACGGACAGACGGACAGACGGACAGACGGACCGATGGCCAATGGAGTTTTAATAATAGGGTAGGCTTTTACCCTTTGGGTACGGAACCCTAAAAAGATAAAAGTTGCAGCGTTGTAATTTTAAAGATCGTTCGTACTCAAAGGGTTCTGTGAAAATTGTAATATGAGTGAATTTTTAAAGCGAAATCTTTTGTCACTATACCAGAACTCATAAATTTTAACGTCAAAATGTTCAATCCGTCAGGATCAATAAAATCTAGTGAGAGAGTACTGGAACTCCAATTTCAACCTTGTATTGTGTGTAGATCATGCCTGTTAAGGCATGTGCACACCGGCTGCGTGCGCGTGCGCTAAAATGTTGGAGCCGCACACGCACACGTTACGCAAGCGGTGTGCAGTCTCTCATAAATATCTGTATATTACAATAACGCCGCACGTGCACGTCACGCACACGCAAGCCGGTGTGCACAGGCCTCAAAAGTGGAACAATTTGAGTGGGACAGTTACGTTTCACGTGTTCTTGTTGACTGTAATACAATATTATGTCCTTAATTAAATCCAGATGATAGTAGGTACCTATAATTCGACGACCGGTCTGGCCTAGTGGATAGTGACCCTGCCAGTGAAGCCGACGGTCCTGGGTTCGAATCCCGGTAAGGGCATTTATTTGTGTGATGAACACAAATATTTGTTTCTGAGTGATGGGTGTTTTCTATGTACATAATATAAAAATATGTATATTGTTGCCTAGCACCCATAGCCATATTACAATACAAGCTATGCTTAGTTTGGGACTGGATTGATCTGTGTAAGATGTCCCCTGATATTTATTTATTTATTTAATTTTATACAGTAAAATTTGGTACCATGTTTTTTTAGCCCGCCTGATGGTAAGTAGTTACCGTAGCCTATGGACGCCTGCAACTCAAGAGGTGTGTAAAGTACACTCAGCAATAAAAGCGTGTAATTAGATTGGTTGTTCAAAAAAGAACGTTTAATTCTTTTTTGAACAACCAATCTAATTAAAAACAATGTCTCACTTTTTACTGTTCTTAGTTACATAAATAAAACAACAATACCATTTTATCCCCGGATTTATTTCTTCAGAAAAAAAAGCAATTAAACCACACCACTGATGCCATCAAACACTTCGCAAGGCCCCATTCTGTATTTCTTAACCTTCACAAAATCTGCTTTGTCTTTATTTCTATAATCCAGGCAGGCAATGAAACACTCGTTGGTGAATGTCCTGTTGTTGGTTCCACACGCTGGCAGGTAGACATGAGGGCAATCCGTGCAGTCAGCAGATTTAATCTTGATATTGGCGAGAGAATCGACATCTGTAGTCCACGCGTTGAAAAAGCTCGTGTATGGTATTTGCATGTTCCCAACGGTGGCGAATGCTGAAATAAAATGTTTTAATGCTTAATAAATATTATAGGAAATTTTTATTACATGAATTGACTAAGCCCTACGATAAGCCCATGAAGGCTTGTGTTGTGGGTACTTAGACAACGATATATATATATAATATATACATACTTATATACATAGAAAACAACCATGACGTCCATGACTCGGGAACAAATATCTGTGTCATCACACAAATAAATGCCTTTACCGGGATTCGAACCCGGGACCATCGCCATCGGCTTCATAGGCAGGGTCATTACCCACTAGGCCAGACCGGTCGTAATAAGGCAAAGGAATGGAATGCACTCCCGTCATCTGTATTCTCTGAGAAATATGACCTCGGTCTCTTTAAAGCTAGAGTGAACAGGCTATTACTGAATCTGTGAGCGCCATCTTAGGCTCTGTCTTCACTTTCCATCAGGTGTGACTAGAGCCAATCGCCGATCAGTTTATAATAATAAAAAAAAAGTTATGAAGGTAGCAAAAACTGAAAAAGAGCATAATTTTTTCCACAACTCCTGGAATGAAACTCAGATTACGCTAATTTAGAACCAACTGAAGATATTTTCAGATGATTTCCAGCTTGCTGGGAATTAATTCCTGGAAAAAAACTAATTTGATTGGCCAGCCATGACTGCCAGGAACCATGTTGTCAGTATTAAAACCATTAGCTAGTCGTTAGTTCCTTACAAATCGTATGAAACTTATATTGTTTTTAACCAGGCCCCATAGACAACATGCCAATCGCTAACGCTCCGTAGCGAACGAAACGCAACTGTCACTGTCACGTTAATATGAAAACCTGGTCCGACCGTGTTCGGAACACGGAGATCCTTAGACGTGCTGATGTCGCCGGAATAGGCGACAGCTACGATGGAGCGGTCACGTCTCCCGCATGTCCCAAGATCGAGTCGCGAAACGCATCTTCTACAGCGAACTGCAAACGGGTAAGCGAAAGCAAGGCGGACAGTTTCTGCGGTTCAAAGATGTGTTGAAGCGGCATATGAAGAGAGCTCATATAGAACCATCAACATGGGAGACACTAGCTGGTGACGGTCCACAGTGGAGGCATATTGTGCAGATGCAGGTGCGTGAGTTTGAAGCCAGGCGACGCACAGAGCTCGACGTTAAGCGTGACGAGCTAAAGGCCAGACCACCTGTGGCCATCACGTACAATTACGTCGGAGGGGTGCTGACATGCAGCGAATGTGGCCGCACATTTGCTGCAAGGATTGGCTACGTCAGTCACGTGAGAGCGACGCTCTCAGCTGTAGCATAGCAGTCGCTGTAGCCGAAAACGGCTATGAGGAGATGATGAAAAAAAAAATGAATGAATATGAAAAAAGAGACACATAAAGCGATTCGATAGCGAAGCGCAAGCGATTGTCAACTTGGCTAGGCCGCCTGACTTAGCGCGCTTTACCCGCACCAGTTAGTGCAAGCGAGACACCTTATGAAGCGACTTTCATTACCTTCCGTATGCAATCAAAACCTAAACAAACTGTTAAGTCAGAATCGGCCCCTTGGCTTGCCCCGCTAGGCTTTTACGGACTCGTATCCGCATCGCGCTACGTGTCTTTAGAAAATCGGGCATATAATAGAAAATGTGAATAATAAGTTAATTCAATCACATACGTGACTTCAGACCCCATTATGACATACCCCTATTAGGGTGAAAAATCGTTTTCACTCGGAAATCGAACCCGGAAACATTTCGAGGGTCGACCCATTAATAGTAGGCTAGTTGTCATTCAAATAAGGCATTCGCGAAAATGCCGGAAATGCGTACTTAAGCCATCAGGTTAAGGTGAGGTTCTTTGACGAGCTAAATGTTTAGGTTTTGCTCTGCTTTCGCAATACGCAGCAATGGTGTTGGCCGGTCAAAGTATTAAGCAGATGGCGCCATCATAGTTTGCCCCGTCAATTCCTAGAATTGTATAAATTTTTTGTTTTTTTAATGCTTTGGATTTGGCTCTTTAAGCCAAATCTCATAGAAAAAGGGGCAAGCTATAATGGCGCCATCTATGCAAACCTTTGACAGTTGCCAACCCCATTCCCCGCTGCTTATAATATGTTCAGAAAAAAATGTGTGTACCATATGACTGTGCAGTTACAGCTATAAATACATATTTTTGCAGCATGTAATTGAAAGCAGCAGGTGTGCGAAACTCCTTCCTTCGGGCAAACTCGGCTCCGTTCGGCTCAGCATTGCTCCGAGCAATTATTAGGGTTGACACAACTTGACGTCCCTTTGCGTGCACGATCACACGTAAGATAATGGCTTGAATTTTTACAACCCTGAATAGTCGAAAGGGATAGTGCCATATATTAGAAAACATGCATGCAAGCAGTATGATTCGACCCCGAACCGCTGTCAAACTTCAGTTTTGTAGGAAGTTCCCTTTCTGTACTATTAATTACGTGTCGAATATTAAAAAACCTAGCCTTAAGAAAGCCAACATGTTACTAGCGGCAAAAGTCGGTCGACAGAAATGGGTCAAGATACACATGCGAAACAAGATCTACGAGAATTTACAGACGCGGTGTCACAAGAAAATATTACTCGTAGTTTTATAAGAGAATAACGGAACCGCTTCTATCATTGTGCTGGGTATTAACTGGGTATTAACATCATAGAAAATATTTTTACATTTTAACATAGGAAAGTCGCCTGCGATGGTATAGCCAATATACGCCGCAGACCGGTAGACTACGTCGGAAATAGATACCTCAACCTCACTGGTCATTCTGGTCAAGGCCCTACTGATCAAGGGCTACGTCGTGACAGCGGACATGGAAGAGAATAATCTCACACCTGAGGATGCCGAAGACCGGGCTAAGTGGAGAAGACTGAGCAGGAAAGCGGACCCTGGCGCTAGGCCGGGAAAACGCTAGGTGGAAAAAGAAGAAGAAGATATTTTAACATAGACAGTGTTATACTTTCGAATTTTTTAAAATAATATGTATTATTAGGGATTGGAAATCCCCATGAGAAAAATTACCTTGACCCATTAGGACTTTCCTCCCTTTTGGACGCCCCAGTGTTTATCAGAACAGAATACAACACGTCCAATGTCCAACGAAAAAGATAACATTTAATGATTTACTCAACAACTGCTATTCAATACTACTTAACATGTATTTGGAAACTATTTTTGCGAAAACTTTTATGCCAACAATTGTACATTCCCGGATCCCGTTTCCAGAAAGCGTGGTAAACCTATCACAAAACCTAACATAAAAGCAAACGGTGTGACAACAGAAATAAAGTCGCCTATGTAACTACCCGCATGCCAAGAATGCTAACCCTTTTGCCTTCTGACCCTTTGACCCAGCTAGGTCCAACCATAATGACCGTCACCTTTACGAGTACCATACTGGCCGTTGTTAAAAATTGGGTATCATTTATGCAGGTGTAAAGACAAAATACAATGGCGTGATATTCATTTCAACTTCGACCTTATTTTTATGGAGATAAGATTCGGAATATGCTTGCTGGTTTAGAAAGGTGTTACACAATTTTCATTATGGAATTTCGTATGCGGGTTGGAATTATGACTGCCACGGGAGAGGGGACATCTTGTGTGAGAAAAGATAATAGCGGGAATGTGTTGAAACTACGCTTATTCGGTTGTGTTACTGTCGTTTGCGATGAGGGAAGAATTTATATGGTTCGTAGCCGTTAAACTAGGTAGTTAAAATTACTGTATAGATAATAGATGAAAGTGCCATGAATATATCATTATGATTATGAAAGTTAAGCTTGCCTACATCTGATAAGTTTAGTTTGAATATATTATTATTATTGGGCGGTATATAGCAGGCGAAATAAGAGGATAAGGGGTAGGTACCTAGTCTTCGCCTTTTACATTTATTTGGAGTGCAATTTCAGCAATATACAATAGTAGTGGCAGAACATGCATATCTAATCTATTTATTCTTATTCAGATAAAAAAAACTTACATAGCAACAAAAAAATCGTATATGGACTGGTTTCCATGACTTGCTTGAATAAAATCGAGAATTTAAGCTTAAATCTGCCAATTAATTCAGAGACTATACGTGACTGCAACTTATGCGCATAAGGTTAATTAAGCATAAGTGTTTTCTTAATATCCTCATTAAGGTTGTAAGATATTAATTACGAAATTATACTACATACTAATTTGCAGTTAAAGTCCCTCATAAATAATGTTGCAACATACTGCGCAGTTATAGGCCCGGAATAGTAGTACTTACCTACTAATTAGGTACAGAAGGTTCACTCTCTAACAAAACGCGTCTATTACGAGAGATAGATATAAGCGCAAGCGCGAGCAGGCGTCCGTTCCGTATCGGTGCGCGGCAATTACTACTGCTAGACACCAAAATTGGTGTGGGCCGCATGTGCTTGTAGCGACGCGACGAAACCGCGGAGTGAGCCACGCCTGGTCACGTTGAGGTGATTACGCCTGGTAGTTACTACCACTACTGTAGTGGCAGACAGAGCTCTTATCTCCTGCCATCTCTCTCTGTTGGTACAGTCAGCAGCAATACTTGCTAAGCGGGCGGGGTGTTCAAAATATTTTTGACGCGACTTTATTGTGTAGAGAATAAGAGCGCGTCAAGGTAATGTTGAACACCTCTCCCGCTTAGCAACTTTTGGTGCTGACTGTACTTGTACACTACACTCCAAGTAAATCTTTGTATACCACGTATTGCCACCCTAATTAATGTTGTATAACAGAATCTTAAATGCTCAAGCAAACTTGGACCTTAACTGTTACGAAACAAAGCTGTGATTAACTTAAAGGTGTTGAGCACGAACTTGTTACGAGTTAGTCTAGTAGTTTGTAGTTGCTAATAATGTTTGTTATTATGTTATTAATCAATTTAGGACTCAAATGCATGACATAAAACAGGTTACTTAAGTACTTAGTTAAATACTTTTACAGTATATATAGTTCTACTTTTCCGCACTAGAGCGGGAAATTGCACTTTCCGTGCATATGTAAAAAGTTAAAGTAGAATTTTGGTATACATTATGAAAGTCTGGGACCTAAATACCGAAATGTAGTGTAAATAGGTAAATGTATTTTAAACATAGGGGCTACTTTTGTGGGGTAAACGAGATAAATAAAAATAAAAGATTTGCAAACTATATTGTGTTATATGTACGTATATAATAAAATGAAAGGCTCATTGTGAGAATGTTAAATTATATTTTAAAATAGGTAGGTAGTTTAGAAATTATAGCAGTCACATAAAAGTAATGTTGCACAAAGAAGTGCATTATTAAATAAGTATTTAAAACGATGTTGTTAAGTGAACTGTAATAGCTTGTCATACATGAGGTTTATTGTGCACAATAATATTGTTGGATAAATAGTACAAACTAAATAATACAAATAGTCATTTATGTTCGTACGAATGTTATTGTTGGATAGAGTGCAATGTAAAGGTATTACATAATAAAAACAAGATGAATTGACACCACTCTGTTGTGTTTTAAAGTAAACTAAATAATTATTACAGATGGTTATTTACGGTCGTAAATGGCTATTTGTATTATTTAGTAAAAAATGGTCAGATTTTTTCTTGTTTTTTATTATTAGGTACCTTTACTTACTTTGCGCTTTGCACTCTATCCAACTTCATAAACTAGCCGTCATAAACTTTTTAAAGATTTTTTACGTTTTTGCGAATCAAACATGCAATAGGTTACTCACTTAGTTTTATTACTTAATTTTACATTAAATTGGTGTTAGCTGTAATGCTGTAAAATTTGATTTCAATAAATATCAAATATCAACAATAACATTCGTACGAACATAAATGAGTATTTGTATTATTTAGTTTGTACTATTTATCCAACAATATTATTGTGTACAATAAACCTCATGTAGGTATGACAAGCTATTACAGTTCACACAACGTCGTTTTAAATACGTATTTATAATACCTACACTTCTTTGTGCAACAGTTCTTTATGTGACTGCTGTGCTACTATTTAGTTTGTTGTCCGTAAGGAAAAGTACAATCACCATTGCGTTACATTTTCAACAATAAAATCGCCAGGCATCACTTTCTCCATATACGTCTGCGACGTGTTTTTCCAATTTCTCGGCATCACAATACTCAAACTCCTTTCCATGTCTCTCCTATACTTAATACAGGGGCCCAGTCTTCTCAGGTCCTTATTGTCACAAAGCAGTACACATTGGTTCGGATATGTAACTCCCTCTGTGCTGCAACACGGCCAATAGACTCTGGGACAGTAGCAATCTAGCATTTTTGCCAAGTCTTCGAATTCACCGTTTCGCCATTCGTAGGGGTATAGAAGTTTGTATTTCTTCATTATCGAGTGATCTTCTATGGCGGCGATCGGGTAGATGAAAGAAGCAATGAGTACTATAAAAACATTAAAATAAATTATTTATATTTTTGAATAATGATTGTTTGCGTCTTATAAATAATCATAATTTAAATAATATAATGGAAAAAATGGACAAATTTACGCGTCCGGCAGGACTTCAATCAGCGACCTCTGCAATTCGTGCACCGTTTTTAACCAATTGAGTTACGGATACCTAACCAGAAATGCGCAAAATTTTCCATTCCTTTCTTTTTGTTTACCGGCCTTAGGCTGTTTTAAAGTGACATCCCAATAAAAACGTGAAATGTGAAATGAGAGCCAAGTTCAACATTAAAAATAAGTATGATATCTGAAAAAGAATTGATATCTGTATGAGTGCCAAGTTCTAACACTTGGGCTGTAATAAAAGTTCAGGAAGTGACTTGCCTAGTTTTTACGTACAGGCTATATCATATTTATATTAAGTATGTTTCTTTTCGAACATTCAGTTTGTTGATATAAAATTTAGTGAGAAAGTTTTTAGATTCATTGAATGCTTTTGAAAATAATAGCTGAGAAAATGACACTTTCAATGTGTAAAATTTTGTGTGTTTCGATTATGTATTATTTTAGTTGCTGGCTGCTATCTGAAAATAAATATTGACTTATCGAATAAATAATGATTTAGTTATTTGCTAATCGGACCCCAGGCTCCCATGTGCCGTGGCAAAATGCCGGGAGGACGCGAGTATGATGATGATTGCAGCGGTAAATAATTACTTTTAAAATTCCCGGGCCTGTATCTATAAAACTTGATTTCGTCTCGTTTTGTAACTTTGGCCCTTGAATTTTAAAAACCCTTATTACGTAACTGTTGCACAAAATAGTATGTTGGCACATAATATCTCATGAATTTAAATAATACCGATTATAATCCACATTGTAGACGGTCGATATATCTTCAGTCAATTCCAGAAGTTTATCTTGATTTGGACATCATTGGAATCTAGAAAAAAGTAAGAGTATTTTCAATTAAAACGTAACACAGAAAATTGAAGTTAACGCAGGACAGCTTATGCGACCCTATTTACTCGAGTGCTCCTGGAGAATTCTGTCACTCGAAGGTAAGTGGGTGGAACAGGATTCTCTGAATCTGGCTTGGCTTAGCCGGCCATCCTGAGTTGAGTCGCAAGATATGCGCAAGAGCTACGTTCTCGAGAACGTAGCTCTTGCGCATCTCTTGCGACTTACCGTCTGGCACAAGCTTTATGTTTCCGCAGCTACCCTCGAGGGTAGATGCGGAAACATAAAGCTTGTGCCAGACGGTAGACAACCACAGTTTCTGAAACGTGACCTTGGTAGAAGCGAGATAGAAGCGCGGCTGTCTACATGGTTTACAACAAGCCCAAAGTATGGTTGGCAGAGCACGCCTGTCTACCAAGGGCGTTTAAAGGTCATGCAGATGCTACATGGCTTAAAACCACTGTTTTTCTACTAAGGTCATGTTGCAGAAAGTGTGGTTGTGTGTGGTGTGGTTGGCACAGGCTTAAGTGGCGAATTGTCTACGTGTTAAGTCCAGTGATACCGTCTACCCTCAGCCCTCACACCGGTGTTGCCCTTGAGCCAATCTATAGTTTGTTTTTTTTAGCAATAGAAAGAACTTCGCAGAAGTAAGCTTTTGGTTCCAAATCCGACACTTATAGCGGTAATAATTTGATGTAAATTATATGTATTGACCATGCTACATTAGATAATTCAATAATTATTAACAATTAAAGAGCCTGATAAAAATTGCACGCTTACTTCTGTGGAGTTCTTTCTAATGCTAAAAAAACGAATTATAGATGTAGTTTTTTTTTGTGGAAGCGAGTCACCGTCAGACGGAAATAAAATTTTATACCATTTTATAAGTCAGGCGTCCGGTTTTATATCCCATAACCCGTACTTAGTCCACCGATTTCACCCAATAGCCTTGTTCGTGTCCTTAAACCAGAATCGGTTGTGAAATGCGACCTACAGCAGAAAGCATTTAAAAAACTGAATAGACAAACAATCCCTATAATTACTGAACCTCACAAATATTTGAGGAATGCGACGTGCAGACGAGAACAGCCAAATGATGCTGTTTTGCCCAAGTTGAAACAGAGACGCTTCGCGCTCATTCGTTAAGCGAGCCAAGGAAATACTACAATAAGGCCTTAAAAAACAAAAAAATACTATAAAAAAACATGGTTATCATTGATATCAAGAAATACTCGAATATCTCTTTATGCACCATTTTGCGGCATGCAGCGACGCCTGAAGTTCGCTGTTCATAATTCAGCGCACGGCGTTTGCTCGAGCACCCTCGAGGCTCCGCGGTCGTGTGATAATGCTACAGATCACTTACCATAAAACCATCTTTGTCCAGCATACATCCAGCAAGTTTATGATGGAGGGCATAATTCATGTGATGGCTCCGGGGTATCATTGTTTCCCATAAAATTTTAAGTCATAATGTATTGTTTGTCATATTATCGTTAGTCATAAAACTGAAACCGCTAACTTTTCAGGATTTTCCTAAGGTTATTCTATAGATAGGTTAGGTTTGTTTTATGGCGATCCTGAAAAGTTACGCGTTTCTGAGAAAAACCAATTATGACTAACGAAAATTCGGACAAACAATACATTATGACTTAAACTATTTGGGAAACAATAGAGACCCGATGGCTCCTCTAAGCCATGCGCTAGAATGAGATAGTTACTTGCTCCCTCTAACGCATAAATGCGTCCCTTGGAGTGACCGGCGCTGGTCCATCGTGTAGAGGAGCCATGACAAAAATTCGTGGTGGCAAAGATATTATACGATGTGATGACATATATGATTGTTTAGAAAACCAGTCAAACCTTTGTGCACAATTTTGCGGTTTGGTCGGCGCCTGAAGTTCGCTGCTCTATAACTCTCGGTCATCTGATAATGCTCCAGATTACTTACCGTGAAACCGTCCAACTTTGTCCAGCCGACCTATATATTCATGGGTCAAAATAAAACTTAGTTGTTACCATGTCACGTACATAACCGCCATCATCATATCGGTACAGTACAGTCTGAAGTTCGCTGCTAATAATTCAGCGCACCCTGGAGGCTCCCGTGGTCGTGTGATAATGCTATACAGAACACTTGCCGTAAAACCGTCTAACATTGTCTTGTAGGGCTATGCCTTGACAAGAAAATATCTATTAACGTAAATAAATAGAACAATCTTTATTTAATTATCACCTCAAAAAAAGGAACAGTTTCAGAAAAATATTAATAACTAAAGATAGAGTCAGACAGGCGGTCTTATCGTTTCAAAGCAATCTCATAGGAATAGGATGGTTACCTTTTTATTATTTTTATCTTTTACGTCAACAAATATTTATGTCAGAGCCTGCTCTGACACAACTTCAGTACGGATAAGTTCGCTGTTCATAATTCTGTTTACTGCGTTTGCTTGAGCACCCTCGAGCACCGTCCAACTTCATCCAGCAGACCTATGATGGATGGCATTGTCTACTCGTAAATAAAAGTCAGCTTTTAATATCGCGATATTGAATAAAACAAACAATCTTATCATAATCTCACATCACATGCATAACCATTATTATCGGAACATCCGCTGCCTGATGGCCTACCGCGAACCACGTTCGACGTGTTGCCTCTCTGTCCTACTTGTAAATTCGTACGTTAGTGTGACAGGGAGGCAACACGTCGAACGTGGTTCGCGGTAAGCCCACTGCTGCCTGCAGCACAGAATAAGTACTACCGTCATCATCATCATCATCATCATCTCAGCCTATATACGTCCCACTGCTGGGCACAGGCCTCCTCTCGAGCGCGAGAGGGCTTGGGCTATAGTCCCCACGCTAGCCCAATGCGGATTGGGGACTTCACATACACCTTTGAATTTCTTCGCAGATGTACGCAGGTTTCCTCACGATGTTTTCCTTCACCGAAAAGCGACTGGTAAATATCAAATGATATTTCGTACATAAGTTCCGAAAAACTCATTGGTACGAGCCGGGGTTTGAACCCGCGACCTCCGGATTGCAAGTCGCACGCTCTTACCGCTAGGCCACCAGCGCTTCTGTACTACCGTACCGCACCAGTATACTACCGTACAGAAAGGAAACTTCCTACAAAAACGAAGTTTGACAGCAGTTTAAGGTCGAATCATGCTGTCCCTTTCTAGTATATCGCACTATCCCTTTCGGCTATTTAGGGTTGTCAAAATTCAAGTGATTATACCTGTGGTCGTGCACGCAAAAGGAAGTCAAGTGGTGCCAACCCTAATGATTGCGAGGAGCAATGCTGAGCCGAGCGGAGCCGAGTTTGGCCGATCTCAGGAGTATCGCACCCCTGCCTGCAGTTCACTTTGTATTAAATTTACGGACGGTGCACGGTGTATTCTTGAGGACCCTCAATTCTCCTGCATTCGTGTGCTAACGTTACATACAAAGTTAACAGAGACTGATAACCCTCGATCTAGTACGTAGGAAGTGATCAATGGTATGAGTCTTCTTAGTCTTGCCCGAGAAATTGGAATGAATCTCTAGAACTTGTTGTCGTCTACGTCAGCGGTCGGCAACCTTTTAGCAGCCAAGGGCCACATAGTAGTTAACGGAGGTGACGCGGGCCGTACTTTGTTAATATATATGACTTTATGAGACATTGTCGTTTGTCACTATTACATACAAAATAGCCAAGGCGGCACTCAGGCCGCAAGTGACAGTTTCATGAGCCGCATGCGGCCCGCGGGCCGCAGGTTGCCGACCGCTGGTCTACGTCTTCTAATACCTACAACTATGTAGCGAGGTAGTAGGTATTACCTAAGTATGTACGTGCGTGTATTGACATTAAGGGGGTAAACAAAGGGGTGCTGCGTGCGTGCGCGCGTGTGTGTGTGTGTGTGTGTGTGTGTGTGTGTGTGTGTGTGTGTGTGTGTGTGTGTGTGTGTGTGTGTGTGTGCGCGCGCACGCGTGTGTGTGTGTGTGTGTGTGTGTTTGTGAGTGCCGCGTACAGTAGGTAATGCAGCTGAAGCTGTTTATTGACATCCAAACGTCACCTTGAAGCTGTGTTACTGCAGCAGCGACGTTCCAACAACAGCAACTCTGCCGTTACAATCGGAATCTAACCTTTATTGCGGCGACCATCTAATTTATTCAATTTATTTAAATAACAATGCATTACCTTTGTATAATATTCCATGTCTTCCTTTAGGGAATAACTTTTCTTATTGCATTGTTTCCTTTGTTTTTTTTAAATATTTAAATATTCTCAGTAGTTAAGTGCTTTGTATGTAAAGCGGTATGCAATATGGGCAGGAATGCAACATTTCAATTTTACGTCCGTCCGTCAATAAAATTACAATTGTATTTTCTTATCTTAAAATTAAATTGGTAAATCGACTCTGTGTACCTATGTAATAGTTAATACAATAAGCCTATAAGTTTCCCGTTTTTAGGGTTCCGTACCAAAAAGCTACAAAAGGAACCCTTATGGTGCGATTCTGTCCATGTCCGTCTGTCTGTTTGTCACATTGCTAAACATCTCGAGAACATAGACCAAGAAAAGTCTGCAACAGTCTCATAAGCATATTTATATAATTGTAAATGATCGAATGTGTAATCTTCTTATTCCTGTAATTTATTTCGTGCACTAGGTACCTGTTTTAAAAGTTTTCTATTCTTTATATCCTGCTTCCAAGGTTGTCTGGAAGAGATCGCTTACAGCGATAAGACCGCCTGTTGCTACCATTATTAACACTGTAAATCTGTTATTGTATTTTTCTTTGTGGTGCAATAAAGTGTATTTACTTACTTACTTCCATCGCCATTATATCCGAATGCAAAGTTTCATTAAGTCCATAATTCGCATTAAAAACATCTCCCCCCTCATTGAAAACTCGGCACCATCAAAACAAATGAAAATCTGATGCTCCCATAATGGAAGCCTTTTGTCACCGAAATGAATGGCGTTCTCAAGTTCTCAAGTTTCGTGTAAAAAATCGGCCAAGTATTGGTGAAAATTGACACGCAGCGGCAAGTTTCTAAATTCTCCATCCCGGGTTGGTCCTGTTTCTACCATTCGGGATATGAAAAACACGTTTTGCCGGTATATCAATAATTAAGGACTTAATAGTTATTTGTTTTACAAGGCGGCAAAGTTTTTGTTTAACCACTCGCGCTTAAAATTGATACCCGAGCGAGCGAAAGATTTCAAAATTGAACCACGAGTCATTAGAAAATCATTACAGCATACTGTCTGCAGCACAAGCAAGCGTTCATCTTAATTAATTAATGTTTAAAACTGGCTTGATACCTACCTTAGGTACTATACCTAAGGTAGGTATCAAGCCAGTTTTAAAAATTAATTAATTAAGAAGAACGCTTGCTTGTGCTAGTGCTAGGTTCGTATTTAGTCATGAAAACCTTGTGGACCTTTCAAAATTAAAAATAGGGAAAAATTAAGTGGTTCGGCTTTTTAATTCTATCTATAGGTACATAAAATAAAATCCCTCCGCCGCGTCTGTATGTTTGTATGCGATGAAATCAAAAACTACTAAACGGATTTTCTTGCGGTTTTCACTTATCAATAGAATGATTCTTGAGGAAGGTTCAGGTGTATACCTACTCGTAATTTGTTAAGGTTTACCCGTGCGAAGGCGGGGCGGGGTCGCTAGTCTCATAAAATTAAAATACACATTGTCAGGCCGTTGAAAAAGATAGGATAGAAAGCGAAATAACCCTATACCAGATAAGGTGTAGAATTTCGATCGGTCGGAATAAATTAGGGCAAAGTTTCAATTCGGAGTAGAGAGTGTGCGTTCACGGTACGGTGCTTCTACTTCGTCAGTCGAACAGACTATTAATTATTACTCGGCGCGATTCGGGAAATGAATGAGAGATTCACTAGGTATGAAATAGTAAAGATATGTGACATTCGACGGCAAAAGGTACCAGTGTCCCAGCTGAATATTGGACTGCCGTTAATATCGTAAGCGCCAGCCGCCATAAGGTACCTTTTGCCGTGGAACGTCACAACTTTACTATTTCATATCTAGTGAATCTCTCATTCATTTCCCGAATCGCGCCGACTGTGAGGCCAGAGGCTACTGAAGTATCAAATTTATGACGTTAAATGGAACCTTAAAGTCACTCAAATACGGTCCAAAATCTCCCAACTAAGGTTCAAAATTAATTTGAATCTTTGTTTATGTATGACTATTATTTAAATGAGGCGGTTCTGAGAATCTGAGCCAAGTGATATTAAAAAAACCGGACAAGTGCGAGTCGGACTCGCCCACCGAGGGTTCCGTACTTTTTAGTATTTGTTGTTATAGCGGCAACAGAAATACATCATCTGTGAAAATTTCAACTATCACGGTTCGTGAGATACAGCCTGGTGACAGACGGACGGACGGACGGACAGCGGAGTCTTAGTAATAGGGTCCCGTTTAAAAACCAGCCAGATGCTAGTATTATAATAATTACAGTATCAATATTGTAATATAATTATACATATAATGGCATTATAACAAATGTGTGATAGTTAATTTATAATAATTATGTTATTAATTACACAGTTACATATACATTAGTAGATATAAGGTGTATTCGGGTAATACCGAATTTTGGATAATTCCGAAATTCAGATGAAAATCACCCTTAATTCCATCATAATTAAAGTCTCTTTTCGGAATTATCCGACAGTTTTCGACATTCGGAATTACCCGAGTAAACCTTACCTATATTATGTATGTATTAATATTTACCAATCTGAAAACACAAATTTGGTTTACAATTTTGCTATTCAAATTTGAAGCGTAGACTCCAAAACTCCATTACATGTAACGACGATCTTTAGACATTAACCCATCATAACTCATAACAATAAAACCCACAATAAACCACAACAAAACATATTTGAAGTATATCACCCAATTTCTTTTCGGCGAAATGTGCGTCGTAAATGTTTGCTGGAACCATAGACTGGGAATCCTCTAGACCGAGTTTACATAGAGCATTTATTTCATGCAACCGATGATGCCAAAAATGCGGGGGTGCGCGGGACGAGGTGAGCGAAGTCCCGTGCCGTGACTGGTCCGTCCAAAGACACGGACGTCACACAAACAGCGGTATTCGGACAATGAGATACGTCAAATACTAGATATTGAAACAATATGGATTAGATATGTCAGTGTCAAACAAGTGTCAAAATTGACATTTCTTCAAACAAAAACGTCACTTTTGACACTGACATATCTATTCCATATCGTTTCAATATCTAGTATTTGACGTATCTCATTGTTCGAATACGGCTGAAAGACACTTTCGACTCGAACATGGAGTGTAATTACCGTATGCGTGGCAGAGGGGGTAGCGCGACTATGCTCAGTCTGGAGGATGTTTTGTCTGTGGCTGGAACCAAATAAGTGATATATAGCAGTAAAAATATATGCCCCGTTTGCTCGCGAATAAAATTTTCATGACACATTTTTTATGTACGCGTATTGATTAGATGACATTGAGTTCATAAAAAACCGTACAAGTGCGAGTCGAACTCGCCCACCGAGGGTTACGTACTTTTTAATATTTGTTGATATAGCGGCAACAAAATACATGATCTGTGAAAATTTCAACTGTGACAGACAGACAAACGGACGGACGGACAGACAGACGGTGGAGTCTTAGTAATTAAATAGGGTCCTGTTTTTAGCCTTTGGGTACGGAACCCTAAAAAAGTACATTTATTTCATAAGATCCCTGCCATAATCGTGATGCGAGAAAACTTTACGGCTTGCAATTTTGGGGCACCTAAATACCTACTGACACGATAAGAAATACTTATTGTGAATTAGAAAATAAAAAAACCCGACTGCAAAAAAGCTATCTTTAGAAAAAAATATAAAAAAAAACTGAAAAGCAAAAAACAAGTTCAGTAGTCGAGAACATTGAATCAGTTTCATGATTAACATTTCGTATGTCAATTTTGGACCTTGGAGTTTAAAAATAATGTCCAAATCGCTTGTGACGGATCCGGAACGAGGCATACGAATCGTTATGACACAGATAAAACAAACTATACATTCTTATACGAAACAGCAACTTCAACAGTCGGGACCCATTATTGTCGTCAACATTAGTGCCGCAGCCTAGACTTTTAATGGGTCCCGACTGTTGAAGTTGCTGTTTCGTATAAGAATGTATAGTTTGTTTTATCTGTGTCATAACGATTCGTATGCCTCGTTCCGGATCCGTCACAAGCGATTTGGACATTATTTTTAAACTCCAAGGTCCAAAATTGACATACGAAATGTTAATCATGAAACTGATTCAATGTTCTCGACTACTGAACTTGTTTTTTGCTTTTCAGTTTTTTTTTATATTTTTTTCTAAAGATAGCTTTTTTGCAGTCGGGTTTTTTTATTTTCTAAATTATCTTTTTTTTATTTAACACTTTTTAGTTCGTATATTATAAATGTAAAAACCGGCCAAGTGCGAGTCGGACTCGCGTTCCAAGGGTTCCGTATATTACACAATTTTTAACAATCAGTGCCGGATTAAGATATTTTGATGCCCTAAGCATTTCTAGGTGCTCCCTCTCCCTAGGGTCATCAAGATTACATTGATTTTTTGGTAAATTGAGAGAAGTTCATTGCCGCATTACAGCTGAGAATGATGGAAATCAGTCACATAATTTTATCACGAAAATTGACAGTGCCGCAGCAGTAATGTTGCAACAGAGTAATGTTGCTGCAGTCGCCACCCGAATGTCACCTTTATCATACCTTATATAGTTATTGAAAACGCGAGCGAAGCGAGCGCGAAAATTTTTCGATATAAAAACGCAATTTTACTTTTAGTCCCAACCAGGCGCGAAACCAGGATTTCATACAGAGAAGGGATGGGACAGTTTTCTATCAGCCTAGCTTCGCATAGGGCTCGATATTTAAGGGTCTCAGCGAGGTTGTTTTCATGCATAAAATATGCAAGAAAGCAGAGCTTGGAATTGAATTGACGAAGTGTGAGAAAGGCAGTAGGCCCGGCTGCGAAAGAGGAAAGCTTGGATTTGGATCCACGCCCAAGTATAATTAAGGCAGAAGATCAACTTTGCCGTAAGGCAGAAGGCCTCGCATAAAACCTAACGCCGAAGCGCAAAAGAGTGGGTTGAAATCGAATCTATGCATGTAATCACGACTCTTCTACTGCTACCGATTGTTTCTTAAAGAATTACGCGCCATTATTTTTGCAAATTAGCTTTTGGACAGCTAAAAAAATCGTGTGGTAAAAACGATGTGTCTGTCCCTAATTTTAAAATTTGTTCACATTTTTCAACCTGGCATTTTGGTGCCCCCCTGTTGATTTAATAAATTAATAATACAACAAAATTAAACGACAGTAAATTAATTGCCCCTCATTGCACAGTGCCATCTTTTGGGAAACTGAGTAAAAATTAAGTAATCAAGAAAACTAAAAATGAGTTTACATAGTTACGTAGTGGTAAAATAAACACACATATCAACACGCTCTGCCTTAATTACACTTGGGCATGGATCCAAATCCAAGCTTTCCTCTTTCGCAGCTGGGCCTTCTGCCTTGCTCACACTTCACATTCACTTGGTCAATTCCAAGCTCTGCTTTCTTGCATCTTTTCTATATGAAAACAACCTCGCTGAGACCCTTAAATATCGAGCCCCATGCGAAGCTAGGCTGATAGAAAACTGTCCCATCCCTTCTCTGTATGAAATCCTGGATTCGCGCCTGGTTGGGACTAAAAGTAAAAATGTACAACTGTCTATCAAATTGTGTTTTATATATAGAAAAATTACATTATAACATATAATAAAGGTGACATTCGGGTGGCGACTGCAGCAGCTTTACTCTGTTGTAACGTTACTGCTGCAGCACTGTCAATTTTCGTGATAAAATTATGTGACTGATTTCCATTCTCAGCTGTAATGCGGCAATGAACGTCACTCAAATTACTAAAAAAATTCAATGTAATCTCGATGACCCTAGGGAGAGGGGGCATCATGGTCTAGAAATGCTTAGGGCATCAAATATCTTAATCTGGCACTGGTCGTTTGCGGAGTGAAAGGATTTGGGACTCGCATTTTATACGCATTACCATGCCTTCCCGAAAAAAATCGAATCATTCGCAAAAGTCTCGCAACGCATTGAGGTTACAAGGGGCACGTGATCTTCCTCAGGAAGATCCTGAAGAAGACCACGGTGAGTGGGTGGCGCTCTAGCCAGGCAGGCCGCTTTGCTTTCGCTCGCGCGCGTATACCTTACTGTATCCTCCGATATAGGTACATCTACTACTCTGTCGTTTAAATCACGTGTAAAATTTGAATAAGGGTGAAAAAAACTATTGATTTTGGAGTGTAGTTTTATTTAGTGGTAACTGGTACCTAATTGTAAAATATTTTATCTGGACTACAGTCCTCTAGCATATCCATCTGTCAACTTTACATCTGTCTTTCTTTTTGTCCGCCTTCAGGGGAGAGGGAGAGAAATTAGGCTATTAGAAATAAGTCGCTTACTGACACAGACCGAATTCCACGCGGGCGGAGCCGCGGGCACAGCTAGTACTTATACTTAAATAAATACGTACGTACATATAGGCTTCATTATAATATTTTTATTTTTATTATAGGATAGTCAGTAGTCACATAGTCACATTGGCCTCCTTTGCGTCGCGCAGTGCAGTATTAATACTGAACAGAATTACTATAACTTTATAACGTTATAGATTTTAAATGGTCACTCTAAATGAAAAACTGTGAAAGAAACCTATAACTGATTTTTAAACACCTATTCAGTGATACCCCACTCGACATATTTCGTTAACTTTTTTTTTTTCAATTTTGGCGTCTGGTTGTCGCCATATTGAATTTTGATTACTGTCACGTGTTTAGTGACACACGCAAGAGTAAGACGGTTCGATTGACGTAAGAATTATCAAAATCGGTTCACGCGTTTGGGCTCTGGAGTGCCACATAGGAACAACAAACATACATACATACATACATACATACATACATACATATATAGGCTGATAAACACATTACCCTCCTTTGCGTCGCGCAGTCGGGTAAAAAAAAGAAAACTAGATTCGGAACGGGAGCCTAGTTTACATTTAATAACTTGTTACGGTTGTGATCTTATTTAGATGTGACCTTTAAGGCGGCCACACCGGCTGCGTGTACGTAAGAGCTAAAACGGAGCCGCGAACGCGCACGTCACGCAAGCGGTGTGCCGTCTCTCATAACGAACTATATATTACAACGTGCACATCTACGCACACGCACCCGGTGTGCACAGACCTTATAGATCCCTCACGGTGATTGCTGTCTGCGAAATGAGAAAGTTTTGCGTGAATTGTTTCAATCAAAGTATTAAAACCGGCCAAGTGCGAATAGGACTCGTGTTTTTAGGGTTCCGTACATAAGTCCGACTCACGACAGAACAAATATTTTGAGTACCTATTTTTTCAAAATTATAGACCCAGTAGTTTCGGAGATTAAGTAACTTCGAACCTATGTATTTTATAATTATATATGTCCGCATTGGGGTCACTAATTTACATATGTGTACCAAATTTCAACTTAATTGGTCCAGTAGTTTCCGAGAAAATAGGCTGTGACAGACAGACAGACAGACGCACGAGTGATCCTATAAGGGTTCCGTTTTTAGGGTTCCGTACCCAAAGGGTAAAACGGGACCCTATTACTAAGACTTCGCTGTCCGTCCGTCCGTCCGTCCGTCCGTCCGTCTGTCTGTCACCAGGCTGTATCTCACGAACCGTGATAGCTAGACAGTTGAAATTTTCACAGATGATGTATTTCTGTTGCCGCTATAACAACAAATACTAAAAACAGAATAAAATAAAGATTTAAGTGGGGCTCCATACAGCAAACGTGATTTTTGACCAACGTCGAGCAACGTCGGGCGCGGTCAGTACTTGGATGGGTGACCGTTTTCTTTTGCATTTTTTTCAGTTCTTTTTTTGCTTTATGGCACGGAACCCTTCGTGCGCGAGTCCGACTCGCACTTGCCCGGTTTTTTCCTTTTGAGGTACGGTACCCTAAAAACTAGTTCAAACCCAAACCAAGTTGATAAATCAGAATGGGGCGCAGGTCTTTATCTTACGGAGACATTTTGCTTAGCAACTTCCATTTCCGCTTGACATTTTTATAGATATTCCCGCAAAATGATAAAATGCGATACAAAGCGAAACAGCAAACTTTGTGAACGACGAATAAACCGTTTATTTATTTTCTGTAAAACTTTTTATCGCAGTTTTCTGTTCATACTTTGTGTATTACCAAGTATTTAATTTCAAAGGAATAACGAAAATGTGCTTTATTATTTACTAAAATGTAAATTACTTTGTATATTTGGAATGAGTATTCCTTTATACCTTTGCTTCGCTAGTGTATTCAAGTGTAAAAGATAAGTAAGTGTTTTATATCTAGATCTAGACTTTATTCTAAGAGTTAGGAGCTATATTCCATCTAGAGCCCGATTCATAGTCTAATAAAACATGGTCTTCTCTTCCCAGAGTGACACAAGCTTACGTCACAATAACATGGCCGCTATATAGAGCGCTATCGCATACTCATACTCATACTCATACTCATTCTTTATTGGTAATAGGTAATTACATGTCAGCTTACATAACTAGTACAAATAACATTAAAAATTAAAATTAAATACATTAGCTACTTGCGTAGATTTCTATTTTCAGCCTATATTTAATTTCAT
The DNA here is from genome assembly GCF_963556715.1 of Cydia fagiglandana. Taxonomy (NCBI): domain Eukaryota; kingdom Metazoa; phylum Arthropoda; class Insecta; order Lepidoptera; family Tortricidae; genus Cydia; species Cydia fagiglandana. The sequence goes on along the minus strand of NC_085933.1, from coordinate 24,126,832 downwards.
ATTATCATATAGCGCTGTCGCATGATGACGTAGGCTTGTGTCAGTGCGGTGACCTAGAAAAGACGGGAAGAGAGTACCAGGCGGAGTATATTATTATACCATGGCCCGATTCAAGATTAATAATTTATACGGTTTTGATCTCAATCCGATACGACCTTGAAGATGGCTCACGCTGATTGGTGCTTGCGAAATGATGTGAAAGTCGCGCGTGATGGCTCCTCTACACGATGGGCCAGCGCCGACCACTGCAAGGGACGCAGCCATGCGGTAGAATGAGATAGCAATACCACTTGCTCCCTCTAACGCATAAATGCGTCCCTTGGATTGGCGCCGTTGGCCCATCGTGTAGAGGAGCCATGAGTTGCGCGTCATTCATCAAGACGATCGTCAAGGTCATATCAATACAGCTCAAAGCCATAACAAATTCTGATGTTTTTAGGGTTCCGTACCCAAAGGGACCCTACTACTAAAGGGGCACACTGATTAACAGTACGCCGGACGGTATCGGCCTGTCAGTTGTTCGGAACTGTTCAAATTTAGTTCTAACTGACAGGCCGATACCGTCCGGCGGACTGTTAATCAGTGGGCCCCTAAGACTCCACTGTCCCTCTGTCTGTCATTATACTGTATCTCATGAACCGTGATAGCTAGACAGTTGAAATTTTCACAGATTATGCCGCTATAAAAACAAAATACCTAAAATAAATATTTAAGTGAGGCTTCCATACAACAAACGTGACTTTTTGGTTTTTTGCGTAATGGTACAGAACCCTTCGTGCGCGAGTCCGACTCGCACTTGGCCAATTTTATTGGGAACTGGCAATCTTCTTTATCTGTCCTATACATTTATCCTATACACCGTGTTTTTTTTTGTAAATAAAAATGAAAAAAAAAATTTTTTTTTTTTGAAAATTAACGATGCCGTTTAGGTCTCTTAAACGTACTTAACCATACCCCGAAGTTAACGGAATTCAATAAAAACACGGTGTACATGTACCGTAACATCCAATACATTTGACACATTTGAAGTGTTGTAATCAGAAGCATTAGTGTGTGTTCATGTTCACCAGGTACGACAAGACATTGAATCGAGACGACACATGTTCGCTGAGTGATACATACTGGTACAATAAGTCCTGCGTGGATTACCACTAGTGATATTATGGACGGGGTCCCTTTGTTTCCCATAAAGTTTTAAGTCATAATGTATTGTTTGTCATATTATCGTTAGTCATAAAACTGAAACCGTTAACTTTTCAGGATTTTCCTAAGGTTATTCTATAGATAGGTTAGGTTAGGTTAGGTTTGTTTTATGGCAATCCTGAAAAGTTACGCGTTTCTGAGAAAAACCAATTATGACTAACGAAAATTCGGACAAACAATACATTATGACTTAAAATTATTTGGGAAACAATAGAGACCCATTATGGACAAGTATATGGGATGGAATGTATTGTGGCAAGACGAAACAGGCCCTGAGTTTTAAATATTTTAGGTAAATATACCAACAAGGACAAGGCGAAAAATCCTGTGTGAAAATCTCAAAAATCGAGGTTTCGTACTCGACTGTTTCCTTAAACTTAACCAATCGTAACCAAATTTGGAAATCTAAATGATTATAAAATTATCTGTGTCGGACCGTTTTGCTTTTTTGGCTAATTGATATCAGTTTTGAATACTACGCCTCTCATTGCGGCATAGTCAATTAGGCCATTTTGGCCATTTTTGAAGGGCTCTAGCGCCTTAAAAAACAAAAAAGAAAAGCAAAACGGTCCGACACAGATATTGACAATAATAATCTGTGTTGAAAAAATCATTGCTCTAGCATCAAAACCCACGGAGGAAACAGTCGAGTACGTTTGTATGGAGAAATGACCACTCCTGTTGGCTCTTAAGGGATCAGACTATGCGTAATGCAAATGCGTATGAAGTAAACATAATATATTATTAATGTCTCAAATGACGATTGAATAAAACCAATTAAAAATAAATATGTGTTTTTGGGTTTTTGATTTATGTATGTATATATTTTATTGCACATAGAAATAAAAACACGAGAAACACAATTACAGAGTGAATTAAATACAACAAAGGCGAACTTATTCCTGAATGTAACATTGTTTAGTTGTTTGGCATCGACAGGGACTTTGAAATTTAGTATACGAGTAAGTATTGTAATATAACTGCCGTATTCGAACTTCAAGATATTCACAAGAGACGACACGCACTAGATCCATTCTAGATACGTTATAGTTTAGATATCAACTAGTTCTCTTTTTCAGCGCGATTCGGGCAACCAATGTTACTTTTACGTTAGATAGAGTAAGATATCTACTAGATATGAAATGGATCTCTAAGTCATATCCTGTGAAAATCGTTCAAGAGTATCTCCAGAATCGCGCAAATGTCAAATTTGACAGGTTAGATCTTAAACATATCATTATAGTATCTTGGTGATGTCTAAAAGATATCTAATAGATGTCTATTTTCAAAATCCGAATCGGGCCCTAAGTATTGTAGTATAAGTATCGTAATTATGTAGGCATACCTACTAATTAATATTTCAAAGCGAGTTTGATTTCTACTATGTATTACAGTCGCCATCAGATATATCGGAGCGGCCAAGGTGTTCACAATATCTGAACACACACCTTGACAATAGAGGCGTGTTCAGATATTTGTAAGCACCTTGACCGCTCCGATATATCTGATGGCGACTGTACCTATTCCTTCGCCAAACGACCAGCTTGGACTTTTAAATATTATAATTTCATAAAACACAAACAAGCAGTGAGGAAACAGATGGAAATAGCTTGTGCCTAGTCCCGCGGGAAATCTTAGCTGTTTGCAAAGTTAAATTACGAGGAAAATATTGAAAAGTAATCTTACGTTGAATTGTGAAATTTTTAGAAGAATGGCGCTCGGCATTGTTGTGAAGGAGATTATTATTTCTTCTTATTTAAACTGCAAGTTTTGGTTTAAAAATACTTAAAATTAACAACAAGGAGATGGGTGAGCATGTTTTGTTTATGATGTGTTATTTCGTCATCTATAGGGAGTGTTACTGCAATGTTCTGCCGCCAGAGTGCAGCACGCATTTGTTTAGTAAACCACAGAGTACCTTATACTAAGCCTTAAACAGTTTTTTGACAAATTTTTACTGTGACACTGTGCACCAAAGCGGTTTCTTTACAGCTGGCCTACCGCGAAATGCGAATCGAAATCTCTTTATCTGCCTCTCTATCGATCGAATAAGCAAGAGTGATAGAGAGGCAGAAACCGTATTTTCGATTGTAGTGTTTCACGGTAGGCCATGGTGACTGACCTAGTCACACATGATGTGTCATTGATTATGTCAATGAGGTTTGTTTACTGTATGTGCTAGTGGTGCCACCTACGCAGAGCTTTGCCTAATATTCCCTAAATATTGCGCAGTATTTCAAACCGCGTTACAGACTGGCGTACTGGACCCCGACTTTGGCGACTTTGGTCTGGTCCGAGAGTCCGAGACCTGCTTGATAAAGGTGGCTCGTAAGGTGGTCCACCGTACGTCCGTTAAGGACGCAGCTATTAGCGATAGCGAGAAAGCGATATTTTTACCGAACCAAGGTTACGGTTCTGTATGCCCATCTGTACCGACTTTAAGGCTCCTCTACACATTGGGCCAAAGCCAACGCCAACGAGGGCCGCAGCCATGCGGTAGAATGAGATAGCAATATCACTTGCTCCCTCTAACGCATAAATACGTCCTTCGTTGGCGTTGGCGTTGGCCCAACGTGAAGAGGAGCCTTTAAAGGAGGTAGTTGATCGCCAAATTGAAAAGAGATAGATGTCTCAGCAAAATCAATAAACCTACTTAAATACTACCAGCTATGGCTATTTTGGTCGCCTAATGGTAAGCGATGACAGATGATGTATTTCTGATGTTGCCGCCATAACAGCAAATACTAAAAATAGAATTACATATAATAAATATTTAAAGTGGGGCCCCCATATAACAAAGGTTTTTTGCTGTTTTTTACTTAATGGTACGTAACCCTTCGTGCGCGAGTCCGTGTCGCACTTGGCTGGTTTTATTTGCTTGATATATTATGTTAGTGTATGCCACATCTTGTATAAAATATCATAATACACTGATTTTGTAGTATAAATTAAATACGATTGTATGAACATATACTAAATCAGCGGTCGGCAACCTTTTAGCAGCCAAGGGCCACATAGTAGTTAACGAAGTTGACGCGGGCCGCACTTTGGTAATATTTGTGACTTTAGCAGACATTGTCGTTTTTCAATATTACATACAAAATAACCAGGGAGGCTCGCGGGCCACAAGCGAGAGGTTCGCGGGCCGCTGCGGCCCGCGGGCCGCTTGTTGCCGGCCGCTGTACTAAATCATTCAACTTTAGTAAAACCGTAAATAACGAGAACTTCCTTAAACAATTCAGTAGCAAATTGAACAATAATTACTTCATAATTTGACCCGAAAGGTGTAAAATAAGTAACAGAGTTAAGCAAGTTCATCAAACTCTCTTTTCTACTTAAAACTTCTGCTTTAGGCTCTTTTAAGATTTATATCTTGTTCAGAAGAATTTAAGAAACTTTACTAGTGGACTTTTGAAATCTATTCTTTGACTAAGGCTTAATATTTATTAGAAAGTTCACAAAGTGAATGTTAAGGTATGTTATTTATAGAGTTTAGAAAAGATTTAATTCTACTTGGATTGACTTATCTTTTCTATGATTATAATTAAATTGATTATTATTATATATTTATTTTATTAGGTTTAATTTATTTAGTTTTTATACTTAATTTTAATAATATCTCTAATTGTATGTTTTAAAGTTTATTGATCATCAGTACCATTAAATTGAAGATTAGAAAATTCAAAATAATTGTGGCTCATTTCCAAATATCAAATAATATACGAACATGTATAATTCTTCGCCCAGCAGGCTTGGGCCTTTGCCCAGCAGTGGGACACAATAATTATAGGCTATAAAAAAGTTCTTCGAAATTTTATTTGGAACTATGTTGGTTTGAGCATATAAACAGATATTTGTTCCTGAGTCATGGTTGTAATCTATGTATATAAAGTATGTATTTATCTATAAAAGTATGTATATCGTCGCCTAGTACTCAATAGTACAAGCTTTGCTTAGTTTGGGGCTAGGTTGATCTGTGTAAGATGTCCCGTATTATTAGAAAAAAAATACACAGTAAATAATTTTCCTTCTGTCTAATCAACTCTAATCCAGTCTAGAATGGAGTATATTAGTGCCTTTATGTGTTTTCAATAAGATTAACGTATTTTTAGTTAACTGTGTGGATAATTGTAATGTATACATTCAAGTACAGTTTTTATTTTACAGTGTTATTTATATTTACATTACATTTCCACGAGAAATGAACACAAACACGAATAAACATCCCACAAAGCATATTTTATTTAACTTTTTGGGAATATCAATTTCCGGAGGCTCCAATTTTAAAACAGCCACATATTCATTAATATTACTTTTTAGGGTCAAGTGTGGATATGCGTAGAAGGATAGCCAACCAGCGGGCGTATGTTGGCCACGTGTCACGTTTGTCGACGTGATGGCTTAATGTAATTAATGACATTTAGGGCCATTTGCACCATTCACTTACCCGGGGTTAACCGGTTACCATGGATACCAGTACAATTTGACACTGGGTTAACGGTTTAATCGCTTAACGCGGGTTACGCTCCGCTTCTATGGTTTGATGCCAAAAAACAACAACTTATGACACAAAATACTGGTTCTCTGTGCCGGTTCTATACCATAGTCTAATAAAACATGGTCTTCCCAGAGTGACACAAACCTACGTCACAATAACATGGCTGCTATATATAGCGCTATCGCATATTATCATATAGGGCTGTCGCATGATGACGTAGGCTTGTGTTAGTCAGGTGACCTAGAAAAGACGGGAAGAGAGTACCAGGCGGAGTATATTATTATACCATGTTCTATACATAGTAATAAGTTCAATGCCACGGATTGCCGCGGCATTATGCTGAGTGGGGTCCTATTTTAGCGTCCAATGTTTTTTATGTTTGTATGTCTTTGTTTTCTAGATGTAATATGTTGTGGCGTTAAATAAATGTATTTTCTTTCTTTTTCTTTCTTTTCAATGATGCTACATCGTCGACAGATTTTCCAGACAAAAACCAGGCACTAAATCTAATGAACAAATAAGTATGTATATTAGCTATCCAGTCACTCGCTACCCTTACTCATTTACATGGTAACATCGTCTGAAAATTGCCCGCTGGTGTCGTGAATATATGAATTTATATGGGAAAATATTGACAGCTAGCCAGTCAGGAATAACAATGAGATTTGTCGGAATGAATCTTTCCGCTGAGCCGGCGTTGGCTTAGGGCCCCCCCACATCTGGCGTCTTTCGAGCGTCGGCGTCTGTCGGCGTCGGTCCTGGCCGCGTAGCCAAGATGCCAATCGCTAACGCTCCGTAGCGATCGAAACGCAACTGTCACTGTCACACTAATGTGGAAGAGTGATAGAGATACATAATGCTTTTCGTTGTCGAAGCGATAGCGATTGTAACCTTGGCTAGGCGGCCAGCGCTGTGGAAAATGACGTCGCTGCGCAGTTGCGTCGACGCTGCGTCGACGTTGCGTCGACGTCGGCCATAGAATTGTAGACGCCGACGCTCGAAAGACGCCAGATGTGCACTGAGAGAAAAATCATCACCAGGAATTAAAAAACAGTTCTCTACTGGGGGAAAAAATGAAGTTTTAGTAATAATTATGGACGTTTCACTATTTCTGTAAAGTTTTATTTATTTCTACAAACAGCTTAGTAATCCCAAATATAATTTCAACAAATAGATAATAGAAATTGCAAGAACTAATAGAAATTGCAAAAGTCAATTTGTTGCTATTAGTTAACTCTCCTTGTCTCCGGATTAAGTTTATTTTTGTAATTCTAAGTGTATTTTTGTTGTCCTTTTCTCTCAGTGTGGGGGGGCCCTTATTCGTACTGCCTATTGATAGGAAGGTTGTAGCCGTGAAATATGTATTTTGAAAGCATAACGCTCATAACATAAGGGCTCATTTAGACGGCGCGCAAACTCGCATGCGATTTTAGTTACATTGCGGACCATTGAGGTTACATCAACTCAGCCGACCGATCAAATAACGCAATGTAATGAGACGCATGCGAGATCTCGCACCGTCTAAATGAACCCTAGAAGTATCTTTAAGTACAGCCTGACGAGATTCTATAGGAATCGTGCCATCTTGTGGCCAATATACATCGCCAAAGCAAGTGCTGCCATCTACCGTTCCCGTTTTTTATGATATAGGAGGCAAACCAGCAGACGGATCACCTGATGGTAAGCGATTACCGCCGCCCATGGACACCCGCAACACCAGAAGCGTTGCAAGCGCGTTGCCGGCCTTTAAGATGGCAGTACGCTCTTTTCTTGAAGGTTTGAAGGTCGTATCGGTCCGGAAATACCACAGGCGACAGTTTATTCCACAGTTTGGCTGTGCGAGGCAGGAAGTTTCTGGAGAAACGCACAGCTGAGGACTGCCAACCATCCAAGTGATGAAGATGGTAATGTCGTAGGGCGATGGCGAAAAGAAGCGGCAGGGATTAATCCAAACAATTCCTCGGAGCCCGTTTGTTTTCTTGTGCATATGATAGTTATTCCGGACCTAATCTGAATCAAGCCGATAAAGTGACAGCGTTCTCCGCGGCGTATTAAAGTCACTGAGAGCGCGGCGCGCTGATTCTTTCTTCCGTGGATTCAGATAAGGAACGATAGATTAGATGTTCGTTTGTAGTTGTGATGTACCTAGCTATAAATAGCCTATGATTTGGTGAATAAATCAGTCTAAGTATACCAGTCAACGGTACCTTTTTTACTCTCCCAGTCCTGTTCCTCTAAATTATGTTCTGTCATCTTGGCTCGGTTAAGAAATGTGATATGTCTGTATCTCACGGTAGTTTTATTTTTAAAATCCCATAAAAGCTGAATCACACTCTGATAGTGCAAGTCAGCTTGAATGTAAAACACTTACTGGAAGCTAGGTCCAAATAGCCCCAATTCCAAGTTCGATCAATACTCAGCTTTCAAACGTGAACCCAAAAGCATGATTCGATTTTCGAACCTTACCAATAAATTTCAATTTGATCTCATTGCAATATCACTCGCAGCGCATGGCCACCTGCAACACAGTGCCCCGTTTATCAAAAGCTTGTAACTTGTAATACAAGCGAATGTCACTTATTGACAGCTTTTGTTAGAAAGGGACATACACTTGTATTACAACAAGTTACAAGCTTTTGATCAACAGGATGTCTCGAATGGTATTACACTAATATTACTAGTGTGTTGCCATGGTTACCCATACGATTTGACAGCTCGTGTGCTAATGAATAATAATAATTTAATACCTACCTACCGAGAGAGGGGCCTCTGAAAGGTGAGTGTTGCCAGCTTTTCAGATACGGGAGTAAGCTCTTTATCTTGACATTAGTATTGATTATTAGGGTGATATACTTATTGCCACTGCAGCAATAGTGGTATCAAAATGGGATGAATTTATATAAAAGTCCGAACATCACACATCACCAGAATTCGCTTGAACATGTCCACCTCTGAATAATGCAGCGGCCGGATCGTCTTAAGGCGCGCAGGCGACGTGAACTTATTAAACTACAGTTAACTGTCACTTAACTTGGCCGGTTAGTTCAGTTAGTTAGTTAGTTACAAACGGTTTGTGCATTGTTGAAGTTGCATCCTTAGTTATGGCGTTGATGAAGAAAGACGATGATAATTTCTGTATTCACCTATAAATAAAGGAAGAAGAAAACCTGATGAATGTCGAATGCAGGCGAGTACACCGAATTTGAGGGACGCTGCTGCCTGTCCACCGGTGGTCTTGGACGTGGTTTAAGGACATACCCGGGTCCAAATATCAAAGTAACTAAGTATACCGAATTATTCCGATTACTTGTATAGTAGTAGTCCGACTAAAGTATAGTTGTATAGGCTCCTCTTCACGTTGGGCCAACGCCAACGCCAACGAGGGACGCAGCCATGCGGTAGAATGAGATAGCAATATCACTTGCTCCCTCTAACTCATAAATGCGTCCCACGTTGGCGTTGGCGTTGGCCCAACGTGAAGAGGAGCCTTATGAACAACGTACCTAATTTTAAAACCTACTTAGAGTAAAATAAAAAAAAAGAAGTGTATTAAGGTTATTAAAGTACAAAACAATACAAAATGCTTTTAACTCCCCAAAACCTGCGCCAATTCAGGCGTGGCAAAAAATGACACTTCAATACAGAAGATTGATAACCTTTTTAAATGTTGCAATCAATGCAGGGCTTTAGCGATCTTATCATTCAGTTTCCTAGAGAAACAAACCATCAATCATTTAAGGCCATTAAGCTCTTGGGAGTTTAATCGGCGATTTTTAGGGTTCCGTATCAACAGGGCTGCAAACGGAACCCTATTATTAAGCGTCCGTCTATCCAAACCGGTCCGTATAAGAATCTTCTTAGTCGGTACACTCTTGCCAGAGTGGTCGTGGTCATCATTGTAAATCTCGATGAGTGAGTATAAGACTGCTGAAGTTTAAACAAGAAGGCCAATTTAAACATACATTTTGATAGCAAAATGATGTCATTTTGTTATCGCATTTTGACGTTTATTGACGTAGTTCGGATTGACTCAAGATGAGTATTTTACTATTGCCGCTACAGCTATAAATAAAAATCAAATAAACTAGAATTGAAAATTAAGGCGGTCCCAATAGAAGAAACATATGAAAATCGTTCTGATAATAAAAATAAAAACTTATTTTAGGCAAGCATTTCATTTTTGGTACAAGCTTTTATCGCTGACTATACTTTTCTTTCCACAGGCTTTTTCTTTTCTTGCCAAACACAATTAGGTTTCGTTGTTTTATAACAGAGTTCCTATGGCCACCTCTGGTCTCCATCATCAGATCAGCTCGATGACACCATAATATTGCATTGTCACTCTGGTGACAATGCAATAGCCGCATCAGTCAGGACGCGTTACCAGAGTAACGCGTCCTGACTGACGCGACTAACGTACCTATGTATGCAAAATTTCAGCTCAATCGGAAACCGGGAAGTGGATCAAATTTACAGACAACGGTCAGGTGAAACTAAATAAAAGCTTGTATCAAAAAGACTGCATACCTACTATAGAAGCGCGAGTTAAAGTGAAAAATTTGGAGGCGATACAGAACCCTCGGTGAGGCCGTCTCTCACTTACCCGGTTTTCAAAGGTTTTTGTAAAAATATTGGAGTTCATTAGAATGACGTTAAATGACGAGTGTCAGTCTTGTCATTAGGAAGGTATAAAAACCAGACAAGTGCGAGTCGGACTCGCCCACCGAGGGTCCCGTACTTTTTATTATTTGTTGTTACAGAGGCAACAGTGATACTTAATCTGTGAAACTTTTTAGCTATCACGGTTCATAAGATACAGCCTGGTGACAGACGGACTGACACACAAACGGACAATGGAGTCTTAGTAATGGGGTCCCGTTTTTACCCTTTGGGTACGGAACCCTAAAAATAAGCCGTTTCTTACCTAAGATTTTGTAGACTGAATTATTTTTTATCATTTAGGTTGTCTGTTTTACGTTACCCCTATTTTTTGTAGTAGGTACCTAACCTAATAATATTTTTAACTTAAGAGAGGTGTTATAAGTTCGCTATGTGTGTGTGTGCCTTTTAAACGGATAAACCAATTTGGACGCTGATATATTATTTTTATTAGAAATTTTAGAAAGCAGGTTTCAGACACGGGTCTCAGACATATTTTATCAAAATCGGTTCATCTATTTCATTAAGTCGAGAGTTTATTCCTTAGGTAAATTAGGTAAATTTACGTAACTACGTCGAAATTCAACGACTAAAAAATGTACAATTTCAATTGTTCTACACATACTAATCGTTAATCCCTGTATTTGGATAACTAACGATTCTTTATTCAAATCCCTAACTCACACAGTGCTACCGGCCGGTCCAAAGTGGGCACATATAGTTATGTGCAACAGTAATCGAAATCGAAACCACTAATGCTCGCCCCGACATGGCTGGACTAGTTAATCATTCATTTACTTTACAGTTTAGGGTGCAACCGGGCTATTGAGACTAGATACTATAATATTAATGTTGCAAGTAAAGCTCTTGAGTCTTGATTCACTGAATTACGGTTTTGAAAATATATGGGTACATCCACATTTATAATAGCTAGCTTAATTCTAAAATAGGCCCCTGAGGCATTGTACCAAGGATGCTGGCGGCATTTCCTCGCTATATCGCAATGCTGATACGTTGTGCGAGGTAGCTTCCAGTTCATCCGTCATCAGTTACGTCAACCAGACCCTTCACGATTTGTGCGAACAGCTTGTGCTCGCTGGGATACCATAGATCTAGAGTTTCGACTCCAAATGTTACTCTATACCAAAGCCCTTTATTTCATACATATTAAGTTCAGAAAAACTCATTGGTACCTACGATACAGGATTTGAATTCGTTACCTCCAGATTGAATGTTGGACGTCATATCCACCGACCACCACCGGTTATATGGTTTGAATATTAAATTATTAAAATGAATCCAAAATATAATTACAGGGGTTTTATGGCCACCGAAGTTGCGTAGTATTTTTTTAATTACAAACTATAATTCCGTACCATGTTTCTGTTTGGGGGATAGCCAAGATAACAATCGCACATCGACAAACGCCAAACGAAAACAAAAAAATGTATCGGAATGACATGCTATTATATGCATTCAACTAAAAACAAGCAATGATAACGTCGGGTGACAAGCAAAAGGTGCTAAAAAAAGTGACAAGCAGCTGTTAAGTGTAAATAATTATTTATTAGTAATTTTGCACAAATATCTTGAATTTTACGCTTACAGTGAAATAAATTATATAACTATATACATACATTGTGGGCAAGGTCCACTGATGAACACATAGAAACAAAAACTAGTACCTGCCGGCGACCTTACTACACTACACTTGGACTTTGGACTTTGGTAACACACTTTAACAAATATGTCTTCGCTTGACGCAATTTCGAAAGCTCAGACCTCCCTGGAGGACTTGATGAATAAGAAGTTCGCTGAATTCGAGGCAACATTGCAGACAGCTTCTCCAGAAAGTGACACTATTACCACCCTAAAAGCCGAGCTTCAAACATTTAAAGATGCCACCTCTGCGCTGCCGCCCTAAGCTAAAAGGCAGTTTTTCGACATTTTGCCAAAATGGACTTTTTGTGATATTCGTAATGTAGAGATCGAGACGCATCGACCACTTTGGCCCGTTTTCCGATAAGTGGCTTAGTTTTCGAGAAAAATATCGTAAAAAGACCGTATATGCACTAATTTTCGTTCGTTCCTAGTCTAAAAAGCGACTATTTGACAAAGCCAGGCTAAAACAACGTATATGCAGCTATACGTTTTTTTACGCTCTGGTTTGCGTAAAATCTTATCCACCATATCTAGCCTAAAATAACGTATAAGCCAAAAACTAGGCTAAAAATACGTAAAAGACGCTATACGCACTTTAAGATTAGGATCTTTAGCAAAATTTTAGATCTGATACTAGTCTAAAAAATCGTATAATATTTTTTATTGTTTAAATGTCTCATACGCCATTTTAGCCTAGTATCACTTAACTTTTTTACGTCACCATAATAGTCTTTAGAAACGTATAACTATTATACGTTCTTCTTATTTTGTATGGACGTCGTATTAAACGCAAACAAACTTTTAAAATGGTTGAAAGTGCGTCTAACTAGTCTATAACGCAGTATATGCTCCAACCTTCGTCATGCTCCCCGCGCGCCGAAAGACACCTTTACGCTAAGTAAAAGCCGTCAGCCGCAAGCGCAGGCTTGTGGCTGCCGGAATGAAAGCGGAGGTGGCTTTTTGCGCGCGAAATATTGACCGAACGCCAAGGTTAAAAAAATACTTTATTATTGCATTACCATCATATGTTATCAATAATATGTAGTGTTTACAATTAGTACCTTCGAGTATTATCATTTTTATCAAGGTATATACTTTAAAAATGCCTCGCAAATACTTCCGCTCGACAGCAAATACGTCTTTCTAGCGTAGTTTGTGATGGTAAAATTGTTCATACGTACTTTTCTACAGCAAACGTTGTTTAAGTTTTATTTATTCATTGGACGGTTTGACTGCTTTTATTTAAATAAAATCAAATTGATATTACAGCTAATCGTATCGGGTTTAATTCCTTATAAGCCAAGTAGGTATTTGACATTATGAAGAGTTTAAATCTTATTGAAAAATGTTTTAAAGGGAAATTTAATGAGAATTCTTACGGGCAGTATAACATTTTCCGCCTAAGTAATTAGATAACCAGGACAAAGGACCATGGGCATCTTTGTATGGAACCTGGGTCCATCCGAAAACCAACTGAGAATTAAAGATAATATTATATACACACATATATATATATATATATATATATATATATATATATATAATATTTTACTTAAATGAAATACTTAAGTAGGTTTTATCTAGTTCATATCGCACCAATAGATTTCGATAAGAAATATCGTAAATTAATTACTGCAAATTATATTACGTTTTATTTATCATAGTATTTATATATTACAGTACTATCTATTACGTTTTATCAAAAAACAATATGTATCTTAAAATAGGTTGGTATGTTTGTGTATTAGATAGTAGTTGTATGTTAAAATAGTCAAAGCTATGAGTTTGTAATCTAATAGAAAAATAATTTTATTGTGAATCTAATTTTTAATTACAACCGCTAAAAGGCGTTTTAGAATTAAATAAATGACAGAGTATGTGCAGGAATTAATACACTCGTATTAATTTTATTGCTAATGTAGACTACATAATTCGCTAACGTACTCGTATTACCGTGCGATGAAATTCCATGCCTATTGATAACAAAGTAAAATAAATATTAGAGATGCCACGAATTCGGTAAAACATTATGTATTTTTTGAGTTACGTGTATGCAAAAACTGGTCACCTACAAAGATAAATGTTTGCTAAGATTTAAGTCAGCAGCAAGCTGGGTTCTTCATACAACTGTAGTTACGCTCTAATTTTAAAACGATTAGCTAGATTGCTCTAAAACTTTGTACTCAGTAAAGGATAAGGTATATCTATGCCTGTAATTAATGTGTAGCTTCAGATACCATGGAAAAAATACAGCGAAAATAAGTGTTTCATACAAAACTTATTTTTCCTCTATTTCATTAGTTTTGTTGGAATATAAACTAATTAGGTACTGGCATAGATATACCTCATGTCATTGTATGTGAAATTTAGTACAATCCAACACGTTGTTTTAAAATGAGTACGAATCTCCGTTTTTATGGGAAGTAAAAATTCGGCTGAGCTTACTGCGGACTCTGTTAAGTTTCGTTGCTCATGCTCATTAGAAGTATATGTAATGTCATTAGTAGAGTCGAGTAAATCTAGTCTATTATACAAATAAAATCAGAAAGGCCGTACACTAAAAATTTGTTACATATTATGGGGCTATTCCCACTAGTTAGGTATCTACCGCCAAGTTGTTACCAGTGGTAACTACTGGGAATTTATATCCCACTTTTCTTCCCAGTAGCTACCACCAACTCAGTTTTGTGGTAACTACTGGGAACTTCTTTTTCCAGTAGTTACCACTGGTAAAAGTTAGGATTTTTTCCTAGTAGTTACCACCAACATTTTTTTACAGTAGAGTTTAAATGTTTGTTTATTATATGAACACAAAACACTATATTACCAGGCTATTATTAAAAAAACAAGATCCAGCGATTACTTTTTGGATTATAATCTTAATTACAATACAAAATTAACACATAGATCGGGTTTTTCCCACTAATTACCATCAAGTTGTTACCAGTGGTAACTAATGAGATTTGTTTCTCAGTAGTTACCACTGGTAAAAGGTTGGATTTTATTCCTAGTAGTTACCACCAACATTTTGTTACAGTTCAATAGTAATAAAAACAGTATAAGTAGAATACTATAAATATAGAGGCTTTATTGAACCCTAACAAGATTGTAGTGGTAACTACTCCCATTAGTTACCACTGTTAACAACTACTAGTATGGCGTTTTTTGTTCGTATATGAATAAACATTTAAACTAGGTGACTGTTTTTTATTCCCATTTCTTCCATAAATACTAATCTATAAAACCGTATATTCGGTGTTTTTGTTGGTATACGTTTTTTTACACTAGCACGCTAGTCGAAAATCTGGTCAAATTCCATAATTTTTCCTAGTATACTAACCAAAAAGGCCGAATAGCTGCTATAGGGTCTTTTAACTTAGGATCTCAAGTGCGAATTATTCATTGGTACTAAGCAAAAAGGCAGCATGTGACATATACGGCGTTTTTACCTAGTTTCTACTTCGGAACTAAGTTAGAACGCCGCATAACGCATGTTTACCGCCATCTTGACTAGTACGACCTACTCATTTTTAAGCTGAATACTAATTCAAAGTGTTTTTTATAAAATAAAAAAAACTGAGCTGTTTAGAAACATACTATAAATACCTAAAATAAGTACATATATATACCTACCACATACAAAAAGAAAAAATGGAAAAAGTTTTACCGTTTCGTAGAAATTCAAGAAAGATGTTTGGGTTTGTTTTTTTGCGATTATCTCGAAACTAGCTTTTGTCGAAAAACTGCCTTTTAGACTAGGACGGCAGTGCGGTGCTGGATGTGCTCAGGCAACAGATAACAGCACTAAGCAACACTGTGGACAATCTGGAGATGCGGCACCGTCGAAAATACATTTTGCTAGCAGGTGTTCCTGAATCGAGCAACGAGAATGTCGCTGAGGTGGTTGCTGCCATTTGTCAGGATAAGCTGCAGCTTGCTGAGGTGTCCTCTTCTTCATTCACAGCTTGCCATAGGCTAGGACCCGCAGTTGCGGGTCGTTCCCGTTCAATTTTGGTTCGCTGTAGTGATGCGGTGACCAAATATATTCTGTGGAAGAAGAAGACTGCACTGAAGGGCTCCCGGGTAGTCATGTCGGAGTTCTTGACCCGTCAACGGCAAGCAGTCTTCCTAGAAGCCCGCAGACATTTTGGGATCCGAAGCGTCTGGACATTGGATGGCACTATCTTCATCAAAGCATCTAGTGGCAAGACTCATCGCGTTGTGACGGCAGAGCAACTTCAAAAGCTTATCAGGGAGCACCCATCGCCGACCCCGGCTTCGACCCAGGTGCAACCAGTCGCAGCATCAGCGTCGAGGGTTGGGCCGGTGGTGACCAGTGCAGAGCCGGCAAATGCAACTAAACCGGCGGAGTCGTCCTCACGATACCCGAAGAGGGTGAAATAAGACTTTTTTCTAGTTATAATTCTCGGTTTTCAAGCTTCTGTTGTTTTGTTTGTATACCCGTACTTAATTGGAATATTTTTGGAGACTACCGACACCTTTGCTCTAACATTTTTTGAGTTTTATGTTTATTTCGTTTTCTGTACTGCGTTTAGTTTCTACATAGTTTTTGACAATGACAGCGGGTGTCGTGTAAATGTCAAATGCCATTGCTTTTTTTTTTTGGCACGTTCCAATACTCGCAATTGTGTTTTCTGTTTTTATTAACTAAGTATTCATTTGCAATTTCTGTTTTCATTTTAGTTAGTTATTGTTTTAAATGTTGTTATAATATCTTGCTTTTTCTGTTGATCTGACATGTATATTTTTTAATCAACTCATCATCGAGTGTACTACGTTTGGTCGACCGGCGGGCTAAACAGGCCCGTATTACAAATTAGTTAGCTTTATAATATTTATACATTATTAGTCTTATATTTTTTTATATAGTTATATTTATGTCTATTGATGGATCGAATGACTCTTTTTATTCTGCTTGTAACTTATCTACTTCTTTCCATTCAACCGATGAGCCGATTGGGTCGAATACTATCGGCTCTTTGGTAAAAAGTGAATTCCAGAGACAACGCAACCTTTTCAACATTTGCCATATCAATGCGCAAAGCATCTGTAGTCATTTTGCTGATTTTTTAGATACGTTTTCTTCATGCGATGTTCATGCTATCCTTGTTAGTGAAAGTTGGCTTAAGCCTGAAATCTCGTCTACTTCTTGCAGTCTCCCCGGGTTTATCTTGTTGCGTAATGACCGCACAGGCAAACGAGGTGGAGGTGTGGCAATTTATCTCCGTTCTGACATCCCATACAAAATTGTGAAAAGTTCCCCCTCTCTTTACTCTGGCTCTATGGAGTTTTTAGTTATAGAGGTAAAGTTACTCGGCGCCTGCATTATTCTTGGTGTGATTTACTGTCCACCGGCAGTTGATTATTTCTCCGTTTTTGATGACCTTCTGTCGGATGTGGGTTCCGAGTGCACACATCATATAATTATGGGCGATTTTAACACGGACTTGCTGAGGGACAACTCTAGATCACTTCAACTAAGATCAATTGTCGAGGCTGCTGATTTTTCTTTAGTGCCTTTGCAGGCGACGCATCATAACATTGACTCACCGGACTCGTGGCTGGACGTTATCCTGACGTCTTCTATGGATAACGTCGTCAAATCAGGCCAATTTTGTGCTCCTAGGTTCTCGCATCACGACCTTATTTATCTGACGTACAAGATTAAATCGCCCAAGCAAATTCCAATCGTGTTAAATTTGCGGAGCTTCGCCCGTCTTGATCCTGACTCCTGAGTCACTTAAACGAGACGCTGCTTCGGCTAATTGGGCTGCCACCTATGACGCATCGACAGTAGACGAAAAAGTAGCTAACTTTAATTCCGTTCTGTTAAATCTTTTCGATACTCATGCCCCGGTTCGTGGAGTAAGGCTGAAGCGGCCACCTGCCCCGTGGATTACGAAGGGTGTTCGAGCGGCAATGGCTAGGCGTGATAAAGCTTTTCGTTGTTACAAGCGGGATAGGTGTGATGCGAACTGGGATTTGTTCAAAGCTGCGAGAAACCGATGCAACCAAATGGTAAGAGCTGCGAAACGCCGTTATATCCATTAAAATGTTATATCTTCCTCTCTTGCTGACACATGGAAATTCCTAAGGTCACTCGGTATAGGTAAATCTAATGGTGATGTGGACACTACCTCTTTCACTCTAGATCAATTAAATTGTCATTTTGCCAAAACTACTCCCCTTACCTCACTAGTAAAATTTAAAACTGTATGCCTTATTGCCTCTCTCTCTTCTCCTGATATCGACCCATTTACCTTTAGTCCTGTTTCTCTTGAAGAGATCCGCAAAATTATTCTGTCAATTAAATCTAAGGCTGTAGGGCATGACAATGTGAGTCGAGTCATGGTCATCCACATTCTTGATGAAATACTGCCGGTACTTTCGCACATCATTAATACATCCTTATGTACTGGGGTTTTTCCTTCTTGTTGGCGTAAGGCCTTTGTTATTCCTCTTCCTAAAGTTAATAACCCCAGTTCTCTCAATCATTTTCGGCCGATCTCTATTCTTCCATTTCTATCCAAAATTCTCGAGGCTGCGGCCCATAAACAAATTTCACAATTCATACACCGGAACAATCTTCTGTCACCACTTCAGTCTGGTTTCCGATCCGGTCACAGCACCACCACTGCTCTTCTTAAAGTTACCGAGGACATTCGGCTTGGGATGGAAGCATCCAAGGTCACGGTGCTGGTGCTTATAGACTTCTCGAACGCCTTCAATGTGGTTGACCATGACCTACTCCTCGCTACTCTGACTCACTTGCGGGTATCTGTAGAGGCGACAAAGTGGTTCTCCTCATATTTATCCGATCGTGTCCAGGCAGTCCGTGCTAGCCGCTCACTATCTGATTGGTGTGCACTGAACACCGGTGTTCCTCAAGGTGGTATTCTTTCGCCCTTTTTGTTTTCCGTATTTATTAATTTGATTACCACCAATATTCGTAGCTCTTACCATTTGTATGCGGACGACCTACAGCTGTATGCTCAAGCTGATGTGAATGATATCAATTCTGCCATTTCTTTGCTAAACGCTGATCTAGAACACATCGCTGAATGGTCTGGCAGTTTTGGTATTAGTGTTAATCCATCCAAGTGTCAAGCCGTAATTCTGGGGAGCCAGCGCCAAATCTCAAAGCTTAGTACAGTCGCTATCGCACCAATCCTGTTTGATGAGTCTGTCATTCCCGTGTGCACTAAGGCTAAGAATTTAGGATTAATTCTTGATTCTACCCTTTCCTGGAGCAGCCAGGTAGCTGATGTGAGTCGTAAGGTCTCAGGCACACTAAGGACTTTGTATAAATTTAAGAATTTTCTCCCAGTAAGTACAAAGAAGATGTTGGTGCAGGCGTTAATTTTGCCAATTATTGATTATGGCGATGTGTGTACAACGAATGCCACTCAAGAGTCCCTTAATAAACTTGAACGTCTCCTCAACAACGGCATACGATTTATCTTTGGCCTGCGTAAATACGATCGTGTTTCCTATTACCGTCGCCAGCTCAATTGGCTCTCCATCCGTCGCCGTAGATCGCTTCGAATACTTTGTACTCTATTTTCAATCTTATTTGAGCCTTCTGCTCCTGGATACCTAAAGAATAAGTTCGTGTTTGATACTCCTCGTCCCGACTGTGAGCTGCGTACATCTCGTGTTCTCAAACTCTCAATTCCTGCTCACCGCACTGGGTTTACGACTAACTCCTTTGCTGTCCAGGCGAGTCGTCTCTGGAATTCACTCCCTCTCAATATTAGACAAGCCCCGAGCAAGTTAGCTTTCAAGCGGTTGCTACATAAGTATCTGCTGAAACAAGAGTTCGAGTAGTGTCCATCATTATATATTATATATTATGAGTATGTATGAAATATGTAGTAGTATATTAATTATATATATTCTAGTATATTTATTTGTGTATTCTATATGTAGTTTATCAGAATTATTAGTTATTCGTTTTTCAGTTGTTTTCCAATGTTCTAATAAATGCCTCTGTTCTCCTTGCACCATTTTTACATGTCTCTGTTTGGCCCGATGGTTGACTGGTAGAGAATGCCATTAGGCATTAAGTTCGCCATTTGTACATTATTTTTATGTTTTGTGCAATAAAGTTTAAATAAATAAATAAAAATAAAAGTCACTAAGTACTATCAAAAAATTAAAGTAACAATGCACTTTATTACACTCGTAACACAGTTTATTGTCCAATAATTTCAATGGTGTTAGTGAATTTTGCTTGTCACCCGACGATAATTTCGTACAGTGCTAACAGTTACAGATGTAGTGCATAATTGTTTTCCATCGTATTTTCTCAAAAAACGTTCGTATTTGTCATGCTACTTAAGTCTACCTCAATACTTTTTGTTGCACCAATAAAAGTCTGCAGCGGATTTGATAGCCCACGCAGTGTAAGAGTTATTGAAATTAGTGTTATTTGTACGTCATAATTTCGTAGAAGTTTGACGTTTAAAATGACACTTGCACTGCGAGGACTATCAAAATCGCTGCAGACTTTTTACGGTCTGATTATACCGAGACTGACTGAAATAGCAAGCACGTTTCGGTGAAAATACGATGGAAAATAATTATGCAGTACATCTATTCTGTACTCTGAGCAGTGCTCTTCTGGGCTATTTATAACCGCGAAAATCTTTTCTCTCTAATTACTCTTACGTTATTACTCTAATTACGTCTTAATGAGAGTAAAATATAAGAGCAAGCGCAGCATATTTATTTATTTAGAAATTTATTTTTATTTAGAAATTTAATTCGGCATAGGACGTCCACCCACAAGATGGACAGACTTGTTAAGGTCACCGGAAGACGCTGGATGCGGGTCGCTTCCAACCGGCACATATGGAGGTCCAAGGGCCTATGTTCAGCAGTGGACGTCTATAAAACGCTGAGATGATGATGATGAGAGTAAAATAGAAAGACCCTCGCAATTTGCGAATTTTGGTTTTCGCGGTTGACCCCCAGTTTCTTTCTGTCGAAACACCTAGAATTTTGCAACAAGACGTAATAAAATTGTAACATTTGCAACACGTTGACGTACCTTTCTTTTACAGCCGAATATCAGTCTGCGGCCAGACCCCAACTGAATTATTAAAGGTCCAGTTCAGCCGATTCTATTTATAACATTTGATATGGTTTTCATTTTGTTTTGATACGACCTTGATTCGTCTTAGCAATAAGTGCGAGTGAGATGCCTAATCCCGTCTGCGTAAGCGTTGTTACGTTGATCGGGGCTGGGGCAGGCGTGGCTCACTCCGCGATTTCGTCGCTTTGCTACATAACAGGTAGCTAAAAGTTCATCTGTTCCACACCAATTTTGGTGGCTAGCCATAAGCCGCGCGTGGCACTGTCGCCACCTAGTGGCCATATCTGTCCTGATCGTAACAGACGCGTTTTGTTAGAGAGTGAGTCTTCTGTACCTAGTACTATTTTTTCTGTGGCTGGGGACATTTAATGTAACCAGGGTGCGTAGACAAGATGCCAATCGTTAACGCTCCGTAGCGAACGAAACGCAACTGTCTCTGTCTTACTCATATGGAAAAGTGTTTTTTTACGTATAGGCTGTTATATTTGTGTGTTACTTTTCTAAAATTGTTTTTTTTTTTGGTAAAAACTAGCCAAGTCTAATTTTTTATAATTTCAGGATTTTCTATACAGCACAGAACTTCGCACCCATATAGATCTCAATTCAATGGCGAGTCATCTAAGACACATATTCTTAATATTGAACTTGACTCTCATTCCACATTTATGTTTTTGTTGGGATAGAATACCATAGGAAGGGACAAGTTATGGTTAATTTAAGAATGTGTAAAAATATTTTCTATAATGTTTCTATAATTCAGAGAGAAAAAAGGAACGAGAAAATAAGAAGTTTCAAGCTCGTATCAAAACAAAATTAAAACCAGATCCAATTGTCAAACTGCAACCGGCCTCCGTGTGAGCAACTGCACGTATGCGGCCTTCCTTATTTATTAACGTTGCACCATTTTTACGTCGACATAACCACATTGGACGTCAGACGGTGGATATATTATGGCGATTTTAGTCGCCCCAGTTTTGCGAGACACGTTGACTATTATTATAGTGTTTTGTTCTACTGCTTTAAAGAGATATCCGAGATATCTACTGTCTAGTAAGTTTTGATAAATTATTTATTTATTATTATTTTATTTTATTTATTCAGAACACATACAGTCATATAAGATACATATGTTAGAGGTGCGTAATACACACATAAATCTTAATACTAAAAAGACCTGGAGGTTCATAAAATATACATGTAACTGAAAATTGGTATACAATAGGTACAAGCATAAGCCCAAGGTAGGATACATACAACAAGAAGCAAGAATAACTCATTAATACTTACAGCAAAAAGTCGGAATAATAATAATAATTACAGCGGGGGTCAAGAAAAGAAATATAGAATTCTGAAAATAGGAAGCGTAGTACAGAAAAATAGATAAAAATCAAGGAACAATAGCTATCAAAATAAAATCTCAGAGAGTAGGTAGTTACAGCAATAATATTTTTTCCTTTAACATGATTTTAAGTGTAGTAAGTGATTTGTGAAAGGGATCAATCCTGCCTAGATGTCTATTACAATAGTTGGGCACTCGTCTGAAAAACGTATGCTGCGCATATTTCTTGCGAGCAAAAGTAACGTGAAAAAGGGGCCTAGAACGTAAGGGGCGGTGCGGAACACTAAAAAGCACTTTTTGTAAAAGATTAGGGCATTGGATTGCATTTTTACAAATTTTGTAGAAAAACATAACATCCAAATACATCCTACGATTACTGAGGGAAGGGATATTGAAGTACTTCGCAGCCGTCGAGGTGTCATTGAAGTGAAAACCTGTCCTATAACTAAGAGATTTTATAAAAATGTTTTGAATCCGCTCCAGTCGATCAATATGTACCTGATACTGCGGTGACCATATCGTTGCTTATCATGAATAGTGACACAAAACAAAATGAAATGCCATTCGATTTTAAATCTTACCAGTAAAAGATAGAATATTAAATGCAATAGCATTTCATTTTGAGTTGTGCCACTGTTAATGATAAGCGTCGATATAACACTACCGAACTCGAGGACGCTACGGACAAAACAGAAAAACAATAACTTATAAGTTCTAGGTCGCTTAAAAGGCTGCCCTACCCGAAGCAACATGCCCAAATTTTTATATGCCCGCTTACAAATGTTATCTATGTGGGTATTAAAATTTAATTGCGAGTCTAATGTAACTCCTAAATCTCTAATGAAGGAAACTCTTGAAATATTTGAATGGGATAATTTATAATTATATATTATAGGGTCTTGCTTACGATTGAAGCTGATAACAAAACATTTGTCGGGGTTAAGGAAAAGATTATTATTTGAACAATATTGGGAAAAACGATCTAGGTCTTCTTGCAATGCATGGCAATCCGCTTCCGAAGTAACAGATTTGTATATTTTCGTGTCATCAGCATAAATTAGGTGATCAGAGTTTAGAAAACAATTAGCTATGTCGTTGACATACAAGACAAAAAGAAGCGGGCCAAGGTGTGACCCTTGTGGTACTCCGGATGGCACGGGAAGAAAACGCGATGTATATCCCTTCAAAACAACAGCCTGACTTCGGTTCGAAAGATATGACTTTACCCATCTCAAGAGATCGCCATGTATACCGAGCTTGAGAAGTGTAATTATTATTGTTTAGTTAAATTAAAGTAAGTAAAGGCATATCTCCGTGAGCTTGGCGTCGGCGAAAGCTGGCGCGATACCGCTCTGGACCGATCAAAGTGGCGTGCTCTTGTGTTGGGGGCCAAGACTCATTTTGGGTCACCGCGCCAACCAAGTAAGTAAGTAAGTAAAGTGGAAATCAGATGGCATTCTGTAAAAAGATGTGTTTGATAAATGACCTTGTTATCATTTATCAAACAAAGTCCCTCGAACATCTTACGAAAAATCGTCGAATGACAGTTGATTTGAATTGACTCTATGACAGTTCATTTTTATATGGAGTTAGAAGGCCTATAATTAGGTGCGAGCCGGGTTTCGAACCCGCGTCTTTCAGATTGAAAGTCGTATGCTTTAACCGCTTGGCTACAAACACTTTTCTCCAGCACATCACTATTTGTGTATTAGTTGTCGGCTGCTCGCAATATCCACGTCCCCATTGAAATTCCACTATAATTGTCGTGCGTTAACTATAAGCGGACTTGTACGTGCCGAAATATGCATTTTGCACGAAATGTGCTTAGATATTAATGGGTCGCTGATACACAAATACATATCAAACTGAATGGACAGAGGTACAAGACTGTTAAGTTAAATTGAACGCCATTTCTATGCATCCTATTTAGTTAATGCCTGCAATTTGATATTGGTATTTCAGTGCATTTAAATACTTACTTATCTCAATTTGAAACTATAATGAGTATTTCTGTGACATCGATCAATTAATGTACATTATATTGCATCTTTTAAAGCGTCTCTCGATGTTTTAATAGTTATTTACGATACGAGTGAAAAAAATAGGAAATACGCAACGAGTGGCGAATTTGAAAACACGACTGAAGGAACCAAGGGGAACATACCTAATTATCCAGTTCATAACTAAACTAAGTTCCATCAAGCGATCAATTCAGAAACTTATTATGTCATCTGTACCTACACACTCGTCGAGAGACCCCGAGATAGGCTGAGAACGAGTACTCGATTTTATACGTGTTTATTTTGAGTTATAGTCGTGTGTCGATAGATGGCAATAAATTTACAGTGACTACAACATTTACTATGACCAGACCCCTCTATACTATCTATTCTTTTTGGTCTTACTAAACTCATCTCGTCTCGCCTTTCTCGGATTGGATCATTTTATTCCGAGACTCTCTGCGACATGCTTGCGACAAGTGTATACTGTATACTGTATACAGCCATTTTATACATATGTATGAGACAAAATCAGCACCAGCTTTTCAGTTCTGTACAAACTATTAATGCCAATTGGCAACTTTATTAGCTGTTAGAATGCAAATTTATCTGTATCCATTTATTTCGATTTACGTCCATATGCAATTTCATCGTTAGCGCATTGTAGCATAATGCACGGAACGTGACCGGTTGTTACCAAAACCGGGCATAAGCATAACGTCCTTTCAAATGTACGGATTTGCGGATGCTTTTATGAGCAGAAACAATACGATTAGTTCATGTTTGTAGTTCGCAAAAGCATAGATTAGTAAATAGTATAGACTGGTCGAGTCTGTGCGGAAAGAGAATAGTCGTGGAATATAATGGACTATCGGCCCGATTCTAACTTAAATACAATTGTATACGTCAATTAATAGATATAGAAACGATATGGATTAGATATGTCAGTGTCAAAAGTGACGTTTTTTCAAACAAATACGTCTAATCCATATCGCTTCAGGATCTATATTTTGACGTATCTTAAAGTTCGAATCCGGCTGTATGACTTACAGCTAATAATTTTATTGTACCTACTTTATCTCTCGTGATGCCTGCCTTGCATTATGTTGCGGTCACATAAACTAGGTAAGTACTGTTCAGTTATAAAATCAATATAAATATTTTAAAGTTGTAGGCACCGATGTACCGGTTACTAAGTATAATAAATATCTAAAACCAAATTAATTTTCTCCAATAAATAGAAATTTACCAAAAGGCAATACCGGTATTCTTAGAACTAAACTCGATTATCAGTGAAAAGTAAATTTCCTTGCAACTATCGGAACTTGGTATTAATTTCGGTGCCGATGCCGGTAAGCTAATTTAAAAAGTAATTGGATTTGCTATAATTCCAGTTAGCACAGACAGACACAATGGCTGACAGATTCTGAGTAAAAGTGGAGCTATTTATATCAAAAATTTATTTTCAAAGTTATCAAGGAAAATTATCTATGTTACTTGTAAAGTCCAGCTATCTAATACGTTGACACTGGCGAAATAGTCCCACTGGACTGAAGCCATTTAATTTGAAAAGAATTAATGAATTACGAGTAAACCAGCTTTTACCTTGTAATACAAGCGGATGTTACTTTTTGACAAATTTTGTTAGAAAGGGACTTCCACTTGTATTACAAGTTACAAGCTTTTGAGGGCCCCAGGGCTCGGAAGCGGTTTATTTTCAAACTCTAAATAGGTAGCCCAATATTTTTAATTATTTTATCGTCGGGTGACAAGCAAAAGTCACTAACTAATACCATTGAAATTATTGGACAATAAACCGTGTTATAAGTGTAATAAAGTGCATTGTTATTTTAATTTTTGACAGTACTTAGTGACTTTTGCTTGTCACCCGACGTTATGCTCGTCACGCTACGTAGGACTGTATCATGTATTTAGGTAATAACTTCGTATTATTAGATTGTCCCAGTAAAATGAAATAATAAACCAAAGAACGGAAAAGAACGTGATAATACCGGTATTTTTATGAAGGTAACCGGTTCCGAGCCTTGGATACATCTATAGGAGCGTTTTGCGTGACCGGCGGCCCTAAAGGCTCTAATTCACCACCAAATTGAATCGATGTACATTCGATTTAGTGGCAAAGTGGTTTGCGGTACTACTAAGGCATATTGATTGCGCCTGAAACTTGTGAGATGCATGGTGCTCCAAAGTGAAGCCATTTAGAAGTACAGGCAATGGAATAGCTTGGAATTTAGTGCTAGCTTTCGAACGTTCTATAGCAACCATTAAATTTGTCAAAACTGTGTAGAAGAAAAGAGTATCAATAATCAGCCAAATGTGTCGTATCCGTTTATTCACCTACAGTCCGTTTTTTTTAGCATTAGAAAGAACTTCGCAGAAGTAAGCTTGTGGTTCCAAATCCGGCACTTTTAGCGATAATAATTTGAACTAAATTATATGTATTGACCATGCTACATTAGATAAATCAATAATTATTAACAAATAAAGAGCCTGCTAAAATCTGCACGCTTGCTTCTGTGGAATTCTTTCTAATGCTAAAAAAAACGAATTATAAGAGATGAATAGGTCATCTTAATAATGTTTAGGTAACACTAAAATAGTTTCCAAAAGAAATCTCGAATCCACTCAATTCTTAGAGGATATAACCAAACGGAGACGCCATGTCTATAATTTTCGGTACAATATAGTCTGCCGTTTTTTGCGGGGGAGGGGCACATCAAATGTATACGTAATGTCAAAATAGCCATGTCAGATAAACGTCAGTCCATACATGTGGTTGACATGTGGTTGACCATTGGCCGCCTATTTTCGACAGAGGGGAACGCCTGTTAATGACCACTCCGTTTGGTTATATTATTCTCTAAGACTCAATTCTACAAAGCGATTAACAGTAATAAAATTTCAGTCAACATATTTCTGACGTTAACCACTAGGTTATACAATAAAGCACATACGGCTATAATGTTTCCCTGAGTTTCTATTATTTATATAATTAAAGAGACCTTAAATATTATTACTGCGGGAAACTCCGAAGAAACATTAATCAAATGCCTTTCACTGAAAGAAAACATTACGTGAAAACACTGTGAGCCTTCGCTGGGGAGTTTTTAGCTCGAATAAAAGGATAGGTGCAAGCAAAAGTGTTAAGCGAGCATATGAGCCGTATTCTATTACTTTCATCACACTTGCTCGAAAAATACCTTATTTCATCCAGGTGTAATGAAGTTTATGTACATATTTATTGGTGATAGAATCGAGTTTTTTTTTATTAAAATGTTGGTGGCAAACAAGCACACCGCTCGTCCGATCGCCGCAAGAGTAGTGCAGCTGCAGTTCACACAGCTGCACCGAACGTCACCTTATTATAAACATTGACAAAAATAATACGAAAATACTTCCATTATTACCTAACTGTGATATTTATCAGATCATTCATAATCAAGGAGTTGGTGGCCGGACCCAATATCATCGGCGAAACGAAATCCCACAGACTTCGCCGGTTCGGTCACCTATTAAGCACGGGAGAGGACCGGGCTGCCAAGAGGGTGTACCTGGGAAGACCGACTGGTGGCCGCCCGGTAAATCGGCCCAGATACCGTTGGGAAGACAGTGTGGAAGCGGATCCACGTCAGCTTCAAGCCGATAATTGGCAGGAAACAGCACAGGATAGGGAAAAGTAGTGTGCTCTCGTTTCGGAGGCCGAGGCCCTCTTTGAGTCGCTGAGCCATATTAGTTAGTTAACTCAGAAATACTTCAGTCCAGGTGATCTGTTATTTGAAAAAACTCTAATAAAGGAATCGTAAAGTTTATCGCCATCATTATAAAGTAAATGGGACAGAAACACAAAAACTATTAATTTTTACGGTTCCGCAGTCAATCTAAAGTTATATAAACCGGGGGCCATGAAACGCACAATGCGTTCAACCAATGGCGGATAGCGTTAGCGTCGAGCGTAATTTTGTTGTAGCGCAAATTCACAGGCCAATTGTAACCTGGCATCAAACCAACATTTCAATCATATGTGTCGCTTACTGACGAAGTGATGCTTAACATAGAAAACGATTAGCCGCTCTGAGGAGCTACTGCGAAAACCGAAATTCGCAAATTGCGGGGATCTTTCTCTTTTACTCCAATGAAGGCGTAATAAGAGTTCTTCTTCCTCGTGTTATCCCGGCATTTCGAGACGGCTCATGAGAACCTGATGGGGTCCGCTTGACAACTAATCCCATGATTTGACGTAGGCACTAGTTTTTACGAAAGCGACTGCCATCTGACCTTCCAACCCAGAGGGTAAACTAGGCCTTATTGGGATTAGTCCGGTTTCCTCAGGATGTTTTCCTTCACCGAAAAGCGACTGGTAAATATCAAATGATATTTCGTACATAAGTTCCGAAAAACTCATTGGTACGAGCCGGGGTTTGAACCCGCGACCTCCAGATTGCAAGTCGCACGCTCTCACCGCTAGGCCAGCCACCAGCGCTTGAAGGCGTAATAAGAGTGACAAAGAAAAATGCCCGCAATTTGTGAACTTCGATGTTCGCGTTTATATAGGCCTGGCCCGGACAAGTCTCGGTGTAACGTGAGTCATCCTTTACTCTGTATTTCAAGAAAAAAAATGTCGTGCGTCCATTCCATGGCCCTCGCAGAAGAGTTTCAAGTAACCAAAACGAGACTTATAAAATTTTACGATTGAATCGAATTAAAACCATTTATAGCTGTTTTATTGAATGTGGTTTTTATTCTAAGTGCTTTCGGATCAGATCGGCCATATTTTATTTATGGCTGAGTTAACGATGCGAATATTAAATTAGTGGCTAATAAAAAAATTGGGTTGGCGACGGGTTTGTTAAATGTTACACTTTAGCTAGTGTAAATATTTATATTTTTAAATTTAACATAAATACAATTATTTACAAACACAAATATTTGTTCCTGAGTCATGGATGATTTCTATGTACCTAGTTATATAAGTATGTATATCATTGTTATGTTTAAGGCGTGATAAGAAATGACAGTCACAGTGATAATGGTGGCGTACATTGAAGATAGTATTTATTTTGTATGAAAAATAGGAAGTCCAAAGAATTCGTAATGTTTAAAAGATAGTTGATTGAGTCACCGTTGGAGGAGTATAATCTATGTTTTAATTATTTGCTCATGTTACAGACCACACCCGGTATTTACATAATTATTCACACTCGATATAAAAAAAAACTAACGTTATAAAAAAAATTGTCCCATGAAAATATGACAAAGAGTCATATTTTCATGGGACCAGTGTAAAGAAGACTCACGCTAAATCTGGCCGGAGCATGTCTTTTCATGTCATTTTCTATGACGTCTGATCGGTGATCATGTGGTGTTTTCCATAGAAAACGAAGTGCCGGAAGCTTCGGCCTGGCTCCGGATCACGTTGAAATGTAAAATTCAAAAATGTATTCTGCATACTGCATTTACAATTCAATAGTTAGACCAAGAAGCCTTCAACGTTTTTTATAGCACTGCAGTGTGAAGCGCTTGAATCCGGAGGTCGCAGGTTCAACCCCCCCCCCACCCACCCCCGGCTCGCACCAATGAATTTTCGGAACTTATGTACGAAATATCATTTGATTTATATACCAGTTGAATTTCTGCCTCTAATGTCAAATTATGTTGATGCCCGGATTTTTTAACATTTCTAACCCATAGCGAACTAAAACAACGACCCAAAAACAGTAGAATTAAATTGGAGAGCTCCGTAAGCATTTGGAATAACCTAGGATGGATTGTTAATCTATTTATTTTAGCCGAACGGCCTATCAATCTGCGGATAATCTCTTCTGGCGCGAACCGTATTTAATTATACCTACTATCATTATAGTCAAATTATGCATTAAATTTAACAGTTAACGTTAAACTGTTGCTAAGCAAATGAAAATAGATGTTAGATGTGTATTGTCAATATACGTAAATGGGCAATAATCCCTAAAACCGCTTGGGCAGTACGAAGTCAGTAAGTACTATTACCAGGCTTCGAGACCAGGTCATATACTAAAATATCTGATAAACCTTGTTTTAGCATAATTATTGTACCCAAG
The DNA here is from genome assembly GCF_963556715.1 of Cydia fagiglandana. Classification (NCBI taxonomy): domain Eukaryota; kingdom Metazoa; phylum Arthropoda; class Insecta; order Lepidoptera; family Tortricidae; genus Cydia; species Cydia fagiglandana. The sequence goes on along the minus strand of NC_085933.1, from coordinate 24,096,255 downwards.
GCAGTTGTAAATTATCAAACATTTAATCGTATGCCTAATGGGATAATTCGCCAGTAACTGGCCACCGGCCAATAACTGTCCACCCTAAGTAAAAATGAATTCTATTCACATATAAAAAGAATTCATTCTATTTAGAAATTAATTATATTCACCTATAAACAGAATTAATTTTAGTATTAGGTTTCAATAACTGGCCAGCCTTCAATAACTAGCCACCTCAAAGGTGTTTATAGGTGACCAGTTACTAGTTTAGTAGTAGTTGAGTTTAGCTTTAAAGAACACAAACATGATATTATAATTATGTAGGATAGTGATTTCGTTTAGTTGTACCACTGTATATATATATATATAATGTAAAAAAAAATATGTAGGTACCCCCTATTATAATCTTCTTCTTCCACGCGTTATCCCGGCATTTTGCCACGGCTCATGAGAGCCTGGGGTCCGCTTGACAACTAATCCCATGATTTGACGTAGGCACCAGTTTTACGAAAGCGACTGCCATCTGACCTTCCAACCCAGAGGGTAAACTAGGCCTTATTGGGATTAGTCCGGTTTCCTGACGATAATATAAACATTAAAGGTCTGTAACAGTATTTGTGATAAGCACTTGGTTAGCCTTTATTGTAAAATCGAATGACACGAAATATAATCCAACAATAACCCATTTTCAGTCAATTCAAAGCATTCTGTGCCCCAATTATTTCTTCGCTTACATCCATATCACGAGATATTCCTCTCAAGCGAATTACAGCCTTAAGGCACACTTATAAAACTGAAATTTTAATGCAGTTTCGTCATCGATAAATTTTCTGCCATTTTTCTTTTGCGTGTATCGTAGTATTATTACAATGGGGTAGGGTTGCTTTTAGTGAGTTTTAAGTGTGAGTATAAACGTGTTTGTTATCAGTGGATAGTGATGTGCTGAAACCGGAAATATTACTATGACTGGATTTTCCCCGTAACACCATTCCCCACTATCAGTAAAGATAGATTTTCAATAGCCTACTTATCTAAAGGCTACTGGAGTAAGAATCGGGATATTTTTTCTATAAATCAATGGAGCAAAATGATTCATTTTAGTAACAGAGACATACAGTCATACCTACATTAAAATAGTAATAATTTTAAATAAAATATAAAAATGTACAGTTCAAACAAGCTTTCATGCACTTATTTGTCTCCATTTTGTAACTGTATTGGTAAAAATTGTATCCATTACCTTCTGTTTTATACCTATAATTGGATGAATGACCAAAACTCACCCCAGTACCCCCTTAAAGTAACCCCAGCGTTACCTAAGATAACTTATTTGACAGTCATGAATTGACTCTATATGTATATAATGACGTCAAGGTTATCACTTAATCATTTAAACGGTAGGTCTTAGCTCATAGTTATATATAATATCTCAGAGTCAATTCAGAACTGGGTCGATCAACTATTTCTTGTTGTTATTCTGTCCCATCAGCCAGGAGACAATAGTAGCATAGCTTCTTACAAGAGCTGCTGTACCATGTTCTACAAACCTGCAACTTAGTAGATGTCCCATTATTGAAAGGCCATATAACTACCAAAAATTCAACTTTGGGTCATTTAAATACGAAATAACTAGTTTTTTAAGAGTGACCCAGGAGACCGTAACCATGGCAACTACTGACAAGAAAAAGTTGATTCACCCAACTGTCAAAAATGTGATCTTAAAAAACTTCCACTTTAATTCCTTAAAGGACTTTAAAAAAGTAGAATCGGGATATTCTCAGAAATAAGTATAGTAGGAGAAATCCGTGAACGGAATGATTTCATAACATCACTAGTCGGTAGGTAGATTTTTATTGCATCTAGTCACGTACGATGATGCCCACGTACCGCCTTCACGGAAATTGGTGTAACATGCTTGATTTTTCTATTAATATTTTTATACATAGTGGATTTTTCAATGGATCAATAACGATAGTTGATAGATATGTTCCATCGCGTAAAATAATCGTAGGTTACTTCCGAAATTAAATTAATTTACTGTATTTATGTGCAATTGTAACATAACACCATTATGGAAATATTACCCAATTAATCGCTAGATGGCGCTAGAGTCGAGATAAATCGCGCAAGCGTTAGCCTATCTATCAAGTTTCATGGCATGTATTCGACATCAGTATGCAAACCGCTCACTAGATGGCGGTGGCATCGAGATAGAACGCGCAAGCGTTAGTCTTTCGTAGAATGGGGATGTTTCCTGTACTTAAAACAAATTATTTCGAACCGTGCACGAAATAAAGCACAAGATAATTTTTAGGAAAACATAGATAGCAGCTATTTTTAAACACAATTTGTATTTAATAAATCGGATTGAAATATAAAAGTTGATGAGTTTACCGTGACGTCACTATATTCGTTTTCATATAAATTCCATATTAGCAAATCGTTTTGACAGTTCTAAAAAAGAAGCTGATTTGACTAGTGGGAATGTAGATTCGATAGATTTAATAGGTGACACGGTTTACATTAGTGGTTGTTACCTTTTTTGTGCGCTGTTACAAACTCTGTATAAATCCGCCAAGTTTAAAATAAAAAAAACTAATAGTCATCAACTAACTGCCTTACGCTGATTGGAACGCCCCATCGATCCCGCCACTTACAGTACAATTATGTTTTAAGTTCAAGCAATTTTCATTTCATTTATTTCATATTGTATTGTCATGTACATTCGATGTTACATTATATGTAGTCTGATCATGACACCCTGTTGGGGCACACAATAGTATTATTAGATCCACTTGCACCATCCCACTAACCCGGGGTTAGGCGGTAAAACCATTAACCTAGTGTCAAGTTGTACTGGTATCCATGGTAACTCCAGGTTTAACCGGTTAACCCCGGGTTAGTGGATTGGTGCAAGTGGGCCTTATTCTATTCTATTCTACAAATAACTGATCTTTCGTTGTTCTAGGTCCATGCTATGTATATATGCCACGTGATTTCATCCCCTTTCGTCTTAACGCTACATACGTCATTAGCAATTAATTACAGCCACAGTTACACTGACACAGTGTCAGTTGATCTGGCTGGAGTGACTGAATAATGTCACCACGAAGAATCATGGAAAACACGAACAAAGTGTTTCAGCAAGAGACAACAATAACAGTAAATAACCTCAACCTATCCAGGCGTTTAAAGAAGCTTTTAAATGGAACACGTCCTTTAAAAATCACATTGGGCAGGAGGAAGAAAAGACGATATAAAAAATAACGTAACGTCCAGAACAAGACATTCTGAAATTGATCATTCACCTAGTCCATGGCGATGCAATCAAATGTGGATCAGATAGCTAATGCACTACATTATGCACATTTACTGTTACAGTCGCCATCAGATATATCGGAGCGGCCAAGGTGTTCACAAAGTCTGAACACGCACTCTAACGTCCTGACAATAGAGGCGTGTTCAGATATTTCTGAGCGCCTTAGCCGCTCCGATATAACTGATGGCGACTGTACAAATAATAATTCTATGGCTCATAAATATTAGCAGCGGTCTCTCGGGCTATACATTGTATCTGACACTGACAGATAATGCGAGCAACAGTGCTTGCAAACAATTTGCGACGCGTTGTAAGCCGTGACAGAATGTGTCATGGCAACACAGTGGGAATGCCTGTGAATGCCCGGGAATGCCCGTTATTTCTTGAAAGCACTGTTGTTGAGTACACTGGAACTAGATTAGTTAGCAAGCTTTACCTCTTGGCAGCTTAATTAAGTTGAAGTTGTAGGGTGAGAAACATGTGTTTTTCATGTACAGTCAGCAGCAGAAGTTACTAAGCGAGGTGTTAAAAATTACGTTGACACGCTCTTATTCTCTTAATAATAAATTCGCGTCAAGATCATTTTTAACACCTGGCTCGCTTAGCAACTTCTGCTGCTGACTGTATCTATCTGGAGGTAGAATCTAATTTAACCATATGTTATAGTTTCGTACTGGTTTTTATACGACCTCGACGATCGTCTTGGTAAAAGGCGCTCCTCTCACGCACAAGTTTGATTTCATTTCGCTTTTTAGGGTTCCGTACCCAAAGGGTAAAACGGGACCCTATTACTAAGACTTCGCTGTCCGTCCGTCCGTCCGTCCGTCTGTCTGTCACCAGGCTGTATCTCACGAACCGTGATAGCTAGACAGTTGAAATTTTCACAGATGATGTATTTCTGTTGCCGCTATAACAACAAATACTAAAAACAGAATAAAATAAAGATTGAAGTGGGGCTCCCATACAACAAACGTGATTTTTGACCAAAGTTAAGCAACGTCGGGCGTGGTCAGTACTTGGATGGGTGACCGTTTTTTTTTGTTTTTTTTTCCGTTTTTTTTTTGCATTATGGTACGGAACCCTTTGTGCGCGAGTCCGACTCGCACTTGCCCGGTTTTTTTTATTCCTCTTCATGCTTGAACGATAGCTGAAATTTGGGATGAAGAAAGTTTGAGTCCGGGCACAGCTCCGTTCCAATCGGAGAAGCGCGATACGAGACAAGGAAGTGCGAATCGAGAAGAAAGAAGCACACACTCGTTCTCGGCCTGTCTCGGGGTCTCTCCACGAGTGTGTACAGCCCGCACAAAAGGTAAGAAACCAACATGTATCAAGGAAATCTCGTACGGACATAACATACGATCAAGCTTCGCAATCTTGTTCAGTGCAGAAAGTTTATTCCGATGGGTATTGAGTTAAGATTCGTCTCGAATAAAGTTACCTTTACGAGGATATAGTACCTACCAATAACATAAGTATCCAAGTTTCTATACACTGTTAAAAATTATGTAATTTTACATGCAAAAAAATTACATAATCCTGTAAAATTCCCGAAAAATCTGGGAAATTTACGGAAAAATATGACATTTTACGTAATTCTCGTAAATTTTTCATTTTTTCGGTAAAATCAATAATTTTTATGTAGTTTTACATAAAATTTATGTAATAATCACTAAGCCATGAATATTTACATAAAATCTGTAAAATTACATGGAATGTTCGGGATAAATACATTTTGGTATGTATTTTTTACGATTGAAGAGGGAATTTTACTTAGAAATCTCGCAATATTACCTATTTTCGTGAAAAATACATTTTTATGTAAATTGACTTACGTCTTATGTAATATTCCGTAAGATATCAGTAAAATTACAAAAAAACATTATGAAATTTCCCAACATTTCTTTAATTTTACATATATTCTGTTCAATTTACTGTTTAAATGGTCTTTTTACATAACATATATGTAATAATCACTAAGAGATGGAAGTTTACATAAAATCTGTAAAATTACATGGAATGTTTGGGACAAATACTTTTTTTATGTGTTTTTAACAATTAAAAAGAGAATTTAACATAAACATCTCGTAATTTTACCATTTTTTTTTCAAATTACATATTTGTGTAAATTTACTTACGTGTAATGTAATATTCGGAATAATGTCAGGAAAATTACAAACAATAATATAAAATTTCCAAAAAATTCTTTAATTTTACATATTTTCTGTAAATTTCCTGTTTAAATGTGTCGCTTTACATAATAAATATATAATAATCACTAAGAGATAGAAGTTTACATAAAATCTGTAAAATTACATGGAATGTTTGGGACAAATACATTTTTTTATGTGTTTATATCAATTAAAATGGGTATTTTACATAAAAATCTCATAATTTTACCTAATTTTGTGAAAATTACATTTTTGTGTAAAGTTACTCACGTCTTATGTAAAATTCCAAAAAATGTCATTAAAATCACAAAAAACATTATGAAGTTTCCCAACATTTCTTCATTTTACATATATATTCTGTAGAAATTACTGTTTAAATGGTATTTTTACATAATAAATATGTAATAATTACTAAGAGATGAACGTTTACATAAAATCTGTAAAATTACATGGAACTTTTGGGACAAATACTTTTTTAATGTGTTTTTAACAATTAAATCGGGAATTTGACATAAAAATCTCGTAATTTTACCATTTTTTATTGAGAAACACATTTTTATTACAATTTACTTACTTCTTATGTAATATTCCGAAAAATATCAGAAAAATTACAAAAAACATAATGAAATTTCCCAACATTTTTTTAATTTTACAAATTTTCTGTAAACTTCCTGTTCAAATGGGTCTTTTTACACGATACATATGTAATAGTCACTAAGAAATGCCCGTTTACATAAATATCTGTAATACTACAATTGATTTTTAACAATTGGAACGGGTATTTTACATAAAAATCTCGCAAATTTATTATTTCTTTTGAAAAATACATTTTTATGTAAATTTACTTAAGTCTTATGTAATATTCCGAAACATGTCAGTAATATTACAAACAATATAATGAAATTTACCAATATCTTCTTAATGGTATACCTACATATTTTCTGTAAATTTACTGGTAAAATAAATAAATAATATATAGGACAATTTTACACAAATTAACCTAGTCCCACAGTAAGCTCAATAAGGATTGTGTTGTGGGCACTTTAGGTATAAATGTATAATCGATACATTCTTGAATACATAGGCAACATCCATAACTCCTGATGAACAAATATATTACGTGATAATAGACACACAAATAAATGCTCTGACCAAGATGCAAACCCGGGACGTCCTGCTTTATAGGCAGGGTCACTATCAACTAATAGGCTAAGGAGGCCGTGAATATGTTTTTTTTTACATATTCAATATGTATTGTATAGTAATCACTAAGACAATGGACTTTTACATAAAATCTGTAAAATTACATGGAATGTCAGGGACAAAAATAATTTTATTATATACGTATTTTTCTATATTATATAAAGCTGCAATACGACTGACTGATGACACAATTGTTCTCCCAGAAGGAGGTTCGTGGTGTGTTAGACTTTGACAGTTTCATATAGAGGGCGGTCTCGTGATCTCCAGAAAATTCCGACTTTTGGTCTACCGCTTCCGGTCAGAAAAATGTTGGACGGGCCGGCCAAACGGTCAGACCTAGGTGGTGCTCGACCAAATGTCATAGAGGGACCCTGGCAGTTTTTAACGCGGCGCTGAGCTTCGAAACCCAGCGCTGCCGTGTCACGCGCATCTCATGTAACTTTAAAAGTCGAGTTTCGAGATAATTACGTTTAAAGTTTTAAAGATTCAAATGCTGTTATCGTTGACGGTTCGTCGTAATTTTTTTATTTTATCTAATCTACATGTAGGAAATATGGTCACAGACTGGGCCCTTTAATTTATGTTTCGCATAATTGAATAGTTTTCATTTTATTCGAATTAAATGTTTCCGCATGATCAACTCTTCCATACTATAGTGGTCACACGAAGTCATGTAAGTCAAGTTACATGACATTCGCGTGATCAGACGTGACACGTATTACTATAGGAATATTGTTGTCGTATAAATCAAGCGCTCGGCCAGTCATGCCTAACTCCGGTAACTTAAGAAACGATGTTGATATTTTGGTTGTGTCAGTCATACAACTTAAGTTAACTGAGTTGTGCCTGACGCCATCGGCAAAAAAATGAAGTTACATGAGTTAGCCATATGCTTTTCTCAGTAAATAATGAAGATTTTCAAAATTTTCTTATAGAAGATATATATTTAATGGTTTTTAAGACGATTTAGACTGGTTATTCGTAACTCATGTAACTCGAGTTAACGGAGTTAGGCGTGACACGGCAGAGCGAAGGTCGAAGGCCGAGCTCCGCGTAGGGCCGAAGGCCCGGAGCGTCCTTTTCGATTTCCCAAACACGCGAGGCCGAAGGCCGAGCTGCAGGAATGAAGTGCTCGCAAGCGGATCTTTTTGTCCTAGCAAAAGTACAACTTTATTTCTTTTTCCCTTTGGAAAACAAACTACTACACAATTACAACAGCAACAATAACATTACCAACAACAACACATCAACAACAGCACCAACAGCAAACAACACGCGTACCGCGGGGAACTTTACATAAAAGTGTCGTGATTTTACCTACTTTCGTGAATTTTTTTTTATGTAAATTTACTTATCTATTATGTAATATTCAGAAAAATGCCAGTAAAATTAAAAACAATACAATGAAATTTTCCAATATTTCTTTAATTTTCTGCAAATTTACTATTTCAATGTGTGTCTTTACATTACATTTTTATTTATTTTATTTCAAACAAGTTAAACAGCATAAAAGTAAAAATACCAAACTACTACTTAACTAACTTAGCGCCACTTGCACCGTCCCACTAATCCGAGGTTAACCGGTTAAACCGTTAATCCAGTGTCAAATTGTACTGGTAACCAAGGTAACTCCAGATTTAACCGGTTAACCCCGGGTTAGTGGAATGGTGCAAGGGGCCCTTAGGGTGGTATTCCACCTGTCAAATTTGCATTCAATTTCTTTGTCCAATGTCAGTGCATCTCACTCTCTCATTATTAAGTGTGAGTGATAACAATAAATAAGTACTGTGTGTTTATAACTTTTTATTATTATTTTGTAAGTGTTTTTATATTTTACTTTTATATTCATATTATAATTAACCTAACTTAAGAAGAAAAATAAATAAAGAGAATAAGTACTAAAAAGTACGGAACCCTCGGTGGGCGAGTCCCACTCGCACTTGTCCGGTTTTTTTCACATTTATGAATTCCTAGCTCTTGCCCGCGAGTTCGTCTGGTAACAACGAGTACCCATTAAGGGTGACTCACGTTAGACCGGGCCGTGCCCGGGCCGGAGCTTCCGGCGCATCGTTTTCTATGGAATGCATCACGTGTTCGCCTGTCATGTCATAGAAACGTACCTAAGCGCCGGAAGCTCCGGCCCAGATGCGGCCCGGTCTAACGTGAGCGTGAGTTATCCTTTACCTACATACATATAATAGAACACAAACTACTTAATGCCTAATGGTAACATTCCATTTCTAACCGCAGCTGCATTACTGTCAATTTTACTATGGAAATTGACAATGACAGCGACGCGTTCAGTACCGGTAGTGCAGCTGCGGTTAGAAATGGAATGTTACCATAAAGCTGCTAACAGTGCTAACACATTACCGCACCGCACCAAGGACATTGTCAAGGTTGTTGTCAAGGTCTTACTTATGGGTGCGTCGCAATGACCTTGGTGCGGTGCGGTAATGTGTCCAATGATATGTTTGTCCAATGTCATGGCATCTCACTCTCTCTCTCAAGCAAAATGTGAGACAAAACACACATTGGACAAAGAAACAGAAACTGGACAGGTGGAATACCCTAATACAATTCCGTGAACAAGTTTTAACCTGCTGAGAATGCCGCCCGTGCGGTCGAAATTAAGAAGGTACTTAGGTACTTACTTAGTAAGTAGGTACAGTCACCTGCAATAATATGTTACTCTTCAAAGGCCGCAAAAATATCTGACACGACCTTATCTGTAGAGCCATAAGAGCGTGTCACATATTATTGCGGCCTTCGAAGAGTAACATATTATTGCAGGTGACTGTACTTACCGAATTAATTTTAGGCAAAATCGGTTTGTGCTCACACCACATCGTTACTACTAATACCTACTTAAAGATAAATAAATTCATTAATATTATGTAAAGATAGAAATACTTAGTTACTTAATACGAAATCTACATACGTCTCTAAAAATAAATATGTCAAATATTCATATCAGACATAGGCATTTTTGAGAAAATTTTACAAGAATAGAATAACTTACAAAAAATGTATGTGGTTTGACAGTTTTTATGTCAAAGCGAGGTAAAGTCGCTAATTCGCCACCACCACCTGGCGGGATAAAAAGTTAGTTTTCCTCCCAATTTAAGTAAATATGGGATAGGGTAAAATGCCCCAATTAGAAAAAAGGTAATCGATCATGACGTCTCTTTTTATTAAAAAATTAAGTCACAGCAAATATGTTACAAAAAATTATTAACTACATGTAATTAAAAACTACATAAAGCTACAACTAACTACAATATAAACTAAAATTATAAATAAAAACCTGGCTCCAGCTCTGTGCCTTTGGGCAGGGTGCCAAGAAGGCTGGCGGCATTGCCGCGCTGTCCAATTGTATATTTCCACAGTTTTGTCTTTTCTGGTTCCACTAGGTACGGCCAGGGTTCAGCATCAGCTCAGCTCTATGTATACTAATACCTTCTCCCGAATGTAACAAACACTTTTCTGAAAACCACATCAAAATCGGTTCAGCTAAACGCGAGATAATCGCGGACAAATACACCGTGTAACATGAGGAAACCGAAATATTTTAAACGGAATAATTTTAACTGCGTATTCCTGATCATATTTAGAGACAAAAATGTCCTATAAACTTTTTTGAAATTCGCCTAGTTTCAGAGATAATATTAATTAAAAAAAAACAAGTTTTTATTGTTACACAGTGTAAAAGACCTTTTTGATGGTGATGTTGCTGCTATGGGACGTAGTCTAAAATATCCTTCTTGATAGATATCAAAAAGTGACAAGTAACGCTTTGCAAAAAGTAGGTTTTACGAAAAAAAATGTTAAAATCAATTTTAAGTGAAAAGTTTACCAATCAACATCAAATAACATTTATTTTTATGTACATGTACATTCAAGAAATTGAAAAAACAAAACAACAACAAAAATATTTTTTTGGTGAAGTATACCTAAACTCATCTTACATTTTTTCTTTCTTTTGACCTCAGAAATGCGTGGTTAAAGCTATTCGGTTTCCTCATATTACACCGTGTATACTTACAAACATTCCGTGTAGTTTTGGACATATTATAAAAGTTATTCAACGATTAATGCAGGTGGCTGGTAATAGGGCACTTTACCCTATGATAATAAATCTTCCTCGCGCTATCCCAGCTTTTTGCCACAGCTCATGGGAGCCTGGGAACTGCTTGGCAACTAATCCCGGGAATTGGCGTAGGCACTAGTTTTTACAGAAGCGACTGCCATCTGACCTTCTAACCCAGAGGGGAAACTAGGAAACTTGTTGGAACTAGTCCGGTTTCCTCACCATGTTTGCCTCTTCACCGAAAAGCGATTGGTAAATATCAAATGATACCTATTTCGTACATAAATTCTTTTCAACTTTACCGTATGATAAGCTACAAAAAAAATTAGAAAACTAAGGGATTCAGATAGGTCATTCATTGGCTCCAGGGAACCCCTTAATGTGAATTACAGCATCAAAGTTGGAAGCAACAAAACTTACGATGTTATTTATATGTACCAATGTCAGCAATTATTGGTAAAATTGTGTACCTAATTATTAATTTCGAAAAATAAACTATAAATCTTCAAATATGAATTCATATCCGTTAGCACTCGCGGATTGGACGAATTTTGTGCGGCACTGGCTCACACCCAATCACGGATCAATATTATAACGCGCGCCAATGGCGCGCGAGCTACATGGATCACGCGATCGCTAGTCAGACGCACCCCCCCCCCCCGCCACGAACCTGTAGCTGCGCTGCGCGCTGCGCAGTTCATGAGTTCACATCAAAATGGCGCTCGCTCACTCGCTGTGCGTAGAACGTAGTACTTGTGTAAACGTGTAAATAAATTGGAGATAGCATACAAGAAAACAGGTAAATATAAGTATTAGATATACCTTTACTTTCTTGCATCGAATATCTAGTGAAATCTGCATTAGACCTCAAAACGTTATGTACTTCCAGAAAGGGTTCGCGGTTCAACTTTTTTCTAACGGTTTCCTCGGCGTCCTTTACAAAGTCCAGTTGATATCGTGTCCTGTCCACGTCCAGGGTGGATCAGACCTGATCTACAAAATCTTGGAGCAGCCGCTTTCGTCGTATGCCATTAAAAAAATGTAAGTATTTATTAGCTAAGTACATCTAAATTTAAAACGATATTAGTACATGCTTGATTGTGTAGGTTAATTAAATAGTCACCAACACTAATAAATTGTGTTATTCTTTTACAGTAAAACATGCCCGTTATTAAAATTTGGTCAGTAGACCAAACAATCAAGAAAGCTGTTCCAATAATGGACCCAACTTTAAAAAATATAATTGAAAAAGGTGAGTAAATCTAAATTAATTTGACTTTTCGTAATGAAATATTTTTTGTGTAATTGTAGAATGTAGTGTATTGTAGAATAGACTATAATTGGATACCTACTGTTAAGCATTAATGTGCTGACTCAAACCACATTTATTTTGCAGTATGATGTCAATTTAAAAATTTGACGCTTGAAGTTGACAAGATAGAGCTGATGCTGAACCCTGGCTGTACCTAGTGGAACTCAGGTTTGGTGCAACATAGGCCCACGCTATTTTGATCATCCGTCACATAGAGGGAGAGCAATACCCAAGATATAATTCATAATCCATTTTCTTCCAGATGAGGTACCATCCTAAATATAGTAGTTCCATTTACTAATCTTATTAACTTTTTCTTTTCCAGGAACCATTAACCAGGGTTCAAGTTGCAGAGCTATCCGAAATAGCTGCGCCTAACATTGTATTTTTAGGTGAGACTTAATTATTATTACAATGATAAAATGCCTTACCTGCGAAGCATAACACTGTATGTTTCATATAATTTATAATTAATCATAATATAATCTATATGAAACATACAGTGTTAAAACGTAAATGTATTGAATAAACCTGTGGCCCTAGTGAAAAAGGGTACAAGTGTCGCGCAGCTTAGTTGTAAAAGGGGCATGGAACTTACACCCTTTTAAAACTGCGCTGCCCGAGACTTGTACCCTTACTCACTAGTAGTGCCACTTAACGTAATACGATAAATTATCTTATTTGAGGAGGAAGTATTAAATTTGGGGGCCTATTATATTACCTGTTTTAACCATTATGTTTTTTGTCCACAGATAATGAAAATATAATTATATTACTTGCTGGTAGAAAAAACGATTGTTAGCGAAACTGAGATTCTGCCTACGTCGTTACAACTATTGATGGCGGCTTACTGCAACTTGAATATGGAATATCCAGTGGACTGTCAAAACACATTAGAATTTATACAAAGGTATATTTTTAAAATAAATCCTAAAGAAGGAAGTCATAAGTAATAGTTTTTGATTTTTAAAAAGCGTTTTTCAATTAAAAGACATGTCAAGATCGCTTAACTTCTTGCAAGTTCTTTCTAATGCTAAAAAAACTAACTATAATTAATGTCAGTAACAAACATTTTCAGACAATTCGTTAATTGAAATGGTATAGGTTTCACGCATTAGATTCACATAGGCCTTATTAACCGAAACTTTTATAAGACTAATTCATAAGAAGTACTTATGTACATAAGATATAATTTATAGTATCGTATATGTCTTCTACTTTTTGTACTCTGTCACAGAATAAATAATAATAATATGCACGTAGACGTGTATATACGCGTGTGCTCTATAATTTTAGTGTGTGAAAATCAATAAATTTATTTCTTTGTAATTTTGTTTTTTATTAAATAACCTCCAAACTGTAAATTGCTTGTTGTTTGTATATTATGACTGATAAAATTAGTTCGTTTTACATGTTATTAGGCGATATTTCCTAAAGAATTCAATACAAATTTTGTACATTTACATGCTATCGATAATTCTCAGGATTTTGCTATTAGCAAGTTGGTATTTATTTTCTTATGTACTTTAATAAATGCAGTCTGCAGACAGGCTGCATTAATTAAAATACATAAGAAAAAAAACTAACGAATGGTTAATAACTAAATCCGGAGAATTACCGTAAATGTACAGAATTTGTATTGAATTTTACAGAAAAATATCCCCTAATAACATGAAATATTACCTAATTTTACAGGTAATAATACACAAACAACAAGTAATTTTACCTTGCCCATATTTAAAATCACAGTTTTCTTATGTAAAAATACATAAATTGTATCAGTAATATTACCGAATAAAATGGAAAAATACTTAAAAATCATTAAAAATACATAAAGTTTGTGGTAAAATCACATACGCAAACTGTAATAAAACACAATAATTTTGTAATATTACTGAATAAAAAGTAAATATACTTAAAAAAACATTAATAATAATTAAAGTTTGTGTAATTTTACAGACGAAATCTGTAACAAAATACATAATAATTTGGTAATATTCTCGAATAAAAAGGAAAAATACTTAAAAAAATCATTAATAATACATGTACTTTGTGTAAAATCACATACGAAATCTGTAATAAAACACATATTACTTCTGTGATATTACCAAATACAATGTAAATATACATAAAGTATCATTAATAATACAAAAACTGAATGTATTTTTACATACGAAATCTGTAACAAAACACATAATAATTGTGTAATGTTACCGAATAAAAAGTAAAAATACTCAAAAAACATTAATAATACATTAAGTTGGTGTAATTTTACACATGAAATCTGTAACAAAATACATAATAATTCGGTAATATTACTGAATAAAATGTAATCATACATAAAAATCATTACTAATACACAAACTTTATGTATTTATACATACAAAATTTGTAACAAAACATACAATTACCCTGTAATATTACCGAAAAAAATGTAAAAGTACGTAAGTGAAATTTTACGGATATGTAAAATTACATAAATGAGATTTTACAGATTATGTAAAATTACATAAGTGAGATTTTTACATATCTGACAGTATGATTATGTAAAATTACATAAATGTAATTTTACATAACCGTCAATTTGTTTGATTATGTAAAATTACATAAATGTAAAATTACATAATAATGAAATCAGGTCGATATGTAAAATTACATACGCCTTGTAAAATTACATAATTATGTAAAAATACAGAAAAGTTAGGGCAACGAAAGTTGCCCTAAAATTATGTAAAATTCCCTGAATATTTTTAACAGTGTATAGCTAAAGAAAAGACGCTTAGCACAATGAATGCTGTTTCTGTCTCTATCGCATGCACGTAGTTGTATTGCTGTCCTGCCCATGATGCAATTGATGAACTCACAAATAAATAGATATGCCCTTACCAGGATTCGAACCCGGGATCTCCTGCTTTGTACGCAAGATCACTCCCAACTAGGCTTTGAGGCCGTAAAATATACGTAATAACACAGAAGGTATCTAAACTGTGGTTTTACGTGCTTGAATAATATCAGTTTCAGTTTGTATGAGTATAACTGTGCTAGCCCACCCTGTATCATCATCATCAGCCGTTGAAGTCCACTGCTGGTCATAGGCATCTCCCAAGGTACGCCACAGAGATGGTCTGCCGCTTTATGCATCCAGTCGCTGACGCATAAACCCCGTATAAATAATGACATTTCTTTGGAGCCCAGTCTTTAAACTAATGAAAATTTCTATTTCAAGCACGTACTTTAAAATCTACAACCCTTTCAGCACACCACTATTCAACATAAAAATTGGATAACTCAACTTCGCCAGTCTTGTACACAAACTCGCTAAATCAGTTTGGTCGAAGCGATACAAGTGAATTATCTGTTTTTATCTAATCCCCGCTAAGGACGAACCTAATTTGACAACTTTGCCAATCTTGTCCCAACTTTGCCTGGCTACGAGAGCCACTCTCAACAGTTTGTCCTATCGCTTGTTGTGAATTGTGATCCACTTGTTGATATGAGTGAATTTATGAGCCAGTGAGCGGACAAAGATTTATTTGATCGAGTGATATTTCTGTGATTTATTTCTCTGGATTTTTGATTGATGCCGACTATTTTTTTTGCTAGATGATTTATAAAGGTATGGCCAAGAATTTTGATTTCTGTACCATTTCGTACCTCTATATCTTGTATTGTCACCGTGACACTAATATGAGATTCCTAGGGCCCGATTCGGATTTTGAAATAGACATCTATTAGATATCTTTTAGACATCACCAAGATACAATAACGATATGTTTAAGATCTAACCTGTCAAATTTGACATTTGCGCGATTCTGGAGATACTCTTGAACGATTTCCACATGATATGACTCAGAGATCTAATTCACATCTAATAGATATCTTACTCTATCTAACGTAAAAGTGACATTGGTTGTCCGAATTGTGCTGCAAAAGAGAACTAGTTGATATCTAAACTATAAAGTATCTAGAATGGATCTAGTACGTGTCGTCTCTTGTGAATATCTTGAAGTTCGAATACGGCAGATAGTATATTCCTAGCAACATTCATGATAGTAAGATTGACTTTTGATACTAGAAATTCATCTCAATTATCTAATACGCTCCTTGTTTATGATATAGGAGGTAAACTACAGTTGCATAGATACCCTGGATCACCAGAAGGGTTGCAAGGGCGTGGCCATCCTTTTAGATGGAAGTAGTTCTTGAAGTTTTGAGGCTCGTATCGGTCCGGAAATACAAAGGGTACATTCCTCAGTGACTCGTATACTAGTACACATTGTGGTTTGTTGGCAGACGAGGCGCCTGTATACAGGGTGGCCAAACAATAAGTGCATTCCCGTTGCCAGGGAGGTTTTGGGATTATACTGAGCAACTTTTACTATGGGACCAACCCCGAAATCGCGAAAAAAAATGAATCCTCCCATAGAAAATGGACCAGCCAAAATGTATGACACAGCCAAATTTTTTTTACTAAATAAACAGTTTATTTTCCTTTAAAGTTCTCATGTTTTGTGCTGTTGCCATTTTACTGAAACATTTCATACACCGGCACAAATAACCATTCTTTTCGTGTAAAACTTTGCTTAAAGAACTACACAAAATAATAAAGCAAACTGAACACAAAAAGAAAATGACGCCCGGAACTAAAATCCGTTAAGTCTATTACAAGAAAAAATTGAAAAAGCAATCGCATTTCTAGATTGCTTTCTTCAGCAGAAACCGAAGTTGGTGCTTTGTCGTCAAGTTATTTCTCAAATCACGATAAAGGGGTGGCCCAATTACTCCTAATGGACGCCAAGTTTGAGGAGCAGTTTGGCGGCTCACGTAATTTATGGACGTTAGAGCAGTAGTTCGCCTTCATTTTTGAATTTGATCCGGTTTAGTTTAAAACGGAGAAAACTGTTTTATTAATATTTTTTCTCGTATTGGGGTTATCGAAGTGATTTCAGTGGGCTGTTTTTTTATTTATTTTGTTGAATGTGTTTGAACCGCTGGATTGACAATTTTATTGATTGATTTCTGCAATGTCTTCTCCATTGGTCACTCAAAGTTTTTATTGGTTAAATAAAACTCTAAGCAGGAGGCCCCAGGTTCGAATCCTTGTAAGGGCATTTATTTGTGTGTTTATCACAAATATTTGTTCCTGAGTTATGGATGTGTTCTATGTATATAAGTATTTATATGTATAATGTATATATTAGTATTTATAAGCATTATACACCGTGAAATTTTAGTGGTTGTTTTCCCGCGGCAGGGCGATTTGCTATCGGTAGTACTTTCGAATTATGATAGACAAACTTATAAATAAACTGTTTTCCAAAAAAAAAATACAAAAAAAAACCTAAACTCGAACAAGCGAAAAACAATAGTAACGCACTAAAACTGCAAGTCGACGACAGTTCCCGATATTGTAAACAGATAAACAAATAAACAAGCACATGTTACTTTTTTAAACTGTGTAACAGGCTAGAGTGCTTTACTGTTTGACAACTGAAATTCAAATTTACTTAGACTGTTCCTTCACGTTTAACAGTTGAAATAAAACCTTTTTATTAGTTTGATGATTGCCATTACGTTGTGTCAACTTTGGTAAATCGAATAATTACATCCTCTTTGCTTATTAAACTAATGTGATAACAGATCCTGTCAATGTCATCACTGCTATTTCTAGTAAAATGGATCGACATTACGAATATTCTAATTTAGAGTACGTCGCGATGGTGCAGCTGTACGCTAGGGTTAACTACGACTCCCACGCCGCCCGGCGACTTTACGCGGAACCGGACCATTTACAGTCGCTGCGTCTTCGGGGGATTTTAAACCCCCAAGTTCCACACGGACGAATAATTGTCGCCGCAACACAGCGGCTGCTTAACCACGGGCAGTTTCAAACGCCAGCACATGCACAGGGCAGAGGTGATTGTGTATTGAACGTGGCGGATTGCAGTTCGAACAATTATTGCTGTATCGGGAAGTTTAAGTGTTTGTTTAAGTTTTTGATCATTAAAAGCTTGATCTTAACTTGTTATGTTTACTTTTAAGGATCTGCAAACTAACTGCACGTAAAATGTGTGAAGGAAAAATAAATGGAACTACTTTTTAGGTTATTTTGTTTCATTCACTCAAAAGAATTAGGTAAGTACTACTGCAGTGCTACTACTGGTGTTAGGTCACTTTCGAGTTTCGTTCGACATATTTATAAATCTGTCATTTCTTAACATTATTTAAAAAAAAGATTACACATCGACTTTATATCGATAGCAGGATCATTTCGTTGCGGGAAAACAACCACTAAAATTTCACGGTGTATATTATATGTATCGTCGTCTAGATAGTACCATCAACACAAGCCTTATTTAACTTATCGTGGGACTACATTGATCTGAGTAATATTGTCCTATGATATTTACAGTGGAACCTGGATAATTGCAATCTCAAGGGACCGGCCAGTTTTTGTCAATTAACCAGGTTTTTCATTTAAGCAGGTCGTGTCAATTAACGAGGTTCAATAAATCGTTGTGTCAATTATAGTAACAGCACCAGTCATGGGACATTTAAGAGGAAATTTGGAGTATTTATGATATTTCCCTTATAAATGTAAATGGTCTACCACTTAGCGTGTTAAAAGATGAAAGTCCTATCCGTCTTTCATGTTTTTGGCATGTTGTATCAAAGATACTGCAAGGAGTTTCCACATACTTAACAAATTAAAACTATGTTTTTTTTCTCCAGTCATGGACACCAAAGCTCCAGTAATGGGCCCCCGGTAATGGACGTGGATCCAGTAATGGGCCCCCTATAATGGACATTGCTCTATTAGTTATAAAATATTGAAATGGGGAATAAGTTATGGCAAAAAAATCATTTTTTGGTATAAGCTTTTATTGCTGAATGTATTTTTCTTTCCACAGCCAATTATTATTGTATTAGATCCATCGAGACAATTCTAACAGACCCAAACAAAATTAGTTAGGGTTTATTACGATAAAGTTCCCATGGCCACCTCCTGTCTCCATCATCAGATCAGGTCCATGTTATCATAATATTGCATTATCATCCGGATTTGCTTACTTAATTACATACTTACACAAAATTTCAACTGAAGCGGAAATCGAAAAGTGGATCAAATTCAGCTACCAAGATTTGACCTACACTAACTAACAGGGCAAGTTAAATAAAAGTTTGGAAAATTATTAATTTATCCGAAGTCCGAGAATACCTCCTGGTTGACATATTTTGTAACTACATTTTACTTCTGTATTGTTTAAAAACATGATATTATGGCATGGCAAGCATCATTATGTCAATTGTCCCATCATAGGAGACACGCAGTTTTACAGCTCCTATAATGGGATTGGGCCAAATACCACTATTTTTTTACATCTGTGGAGTCACAACATAGTGTGTTGTATACCTTATCTCATGATAAATGCAATTAACAAAACACATTCTAGTTTTCATCAAGTATTAATACATTTAAATTTAATAAATTAACTCACCTCTCTTAGCGAAGTTGTTAAGAATTCGTAGTGGTATTTTTTTTTCAGTGACACGACAACTTTTGGGTTGACGCCAATTTCTTAAAAGATAACCGAATTTAATAAAAAATTAAACATAAACAGCTCTATGACTCTTGTTTATGATAAAAATATATCCAGTGTTTATAAACTACTTTTAGATACTTATTTTAGAGGAATTGTGGTTTTTTGTCCCATTACTGGTTCCACGCCCATTATAGGGTATACTACTATATAGAGGTTTTCATTAATAGAGGTTGCGTTCTGACAAATTTCTTTTATGGAGGCGCAAATAACCATTTAAAGTCGATTTACACGCTTATGTTCTGGGTTTCTGGTCTATATATTGCTTCTGTCTATACTTGCACTTTTACACTACATTAATTACCACTTTATTTTCTTATCATTTCGGTTTATAAATTCCCCTGAATTGTAGAAGAAAGTTTTATCAAAATGTAAAAAGCATACTTTGTTTTTTATTGATCAAAACTATTTCATCTACTACAGGCTGTGATAGATACCCAATAATTAAATTGAATTCTGGATGGAGATATAAATAAAATGATCATTGCTATTAAAATATTGTTTCTGCTGTCTACAACTACATTATTTCAATTACAGAGGTAATAAGTAAGACTCGTTTCAATAATAGAGGTAAAAACAAGAGCAAAAATAACGGATTTTTTTAGAACAGTGTCAATTATAGAGGTCTGAAGTTGTGATGTGGTCAATTACAGAGGCAAAATTACGAAAAGCACTAAAATCTAGATTGCAATTATAGAGGCTCCAAAATTTCAATTATAGAGGCCTTTTGGTCTCAAGGGACCGGGACCGGACTTTTGGTTGCAATTATTGAGGTTTTCCATTTATCCAGGTGCCAATTAACCAGGTTTCACTGTATTGCATTTATTTAATATTTAAGTAATTTAAAACGTATCAGAATGATCATCATAATGTCATTTGTTTCTTACGAGTCGGCAAACCTGACAACTATTTCAAGATGCCGTCATAAATTACGGTTAAAATCAAACATTTAAACAAAGGAATGTAAACTATTTAACAAATATTTACCTTCGTAGTTCCTTTGCGAACAACTGGCATGTAATTAAAAATGACTTTAAAGCATAGTTTTGAGGAATGCTCGTTGTATTTAATTTGTTTTATTAAAACTAAATCCGGTGCAACGGATTACCATTCCACAGAGCCGGAATTCTATTGAAATATTCATGAAACATTCCATTTCTTGGAACGATTTTAAATTTTCTTGACATCCGAGTGGTTTTAAGTTTGCCGACTTTTTATGGAATTACTGTGATAACTCTTTGGTATTTTTAAAATGAGAAATACCTTTCTTATTATAATTATAAGAGCCCATATTGTCCTAATGTTGGGCAAAGGCCTCCCTCTTATTTCTCCACGTATCCCTATTCCCTGAAGTCTCCCACTAGTCCCTGTCAAATGGCTCCTCTACACGATGGGCCAACGCCGGCCACTCCAAGGGACGCAGCCATGCCGTAGAATGAGATATCACTTGCTCCCTCTAACATAAATGCGTCCCTTGGAGTGGCCGGCGTTGGTCCATCGTGTAGAGGAGCCAAAAGGCGTCAAGCTCGTCCCGCCATCTTCGACGAGGTCTACCGTGACGCCTTACAATTTGTGGGACCCAACGGGTGGCTGTTTTGGCCCAAAAAGCATGCGGCATACGGCAGACGTGTCCCACCCAGTCCCATTTAAGCTTGGCCGTAGTCTCAACTACGTCAGTGATTCGCGTTTTGGAGCGTAGTATTGAATTTTTAATGCAATCGGTTATAATTTTACGCTCAAAATACTACGCTCCATGGCCCGCCGAGATTTAATACCTACCAGTGATTAATCATTTAATTGTTATTTAATTAACGTAGCGAGTGGTTTTATTTATCACGTGTGGATAAAATGCAGTTTTTCAACAAGCAAAAGTGCCTTTACCAGTTGTTGTTAGTGTGGTGAAAAATTACATAATACCTACACTGTCAAAATGACGCAGCCATTAATGGGGCACGGATATAAATATTAAATGTTTGATTTTCGCCCGTTGTAATAATGCCCATTATTAATAAATGCACACATTGTTTGCTCACCTTGATTGGGTTTTGTATAATATAAATTAAGTTAAATTGTTTCATGTGACAGCTATAATTGAGTTTGTAGATTAATTTTAGCCAATTTGGTGCGAAGTTAGCTTAAACGAACCCTAGACTTTCGTCATAAATGTATAATGCGTTGGTTTTATACCTTTAGAACACGTGCACAGAATGTTCTACGTTACTTTACACGTACTCCACTCCTAGGAATCAATCAAGAAAGGTGAACATAATAAGAATAAGAATAAGAGATGTTTATTAGCACAAATAATAATAACTAATAACACAAAACTAAAATTCAATTACATAAATACTTGTGCCAAAAGGTCCTCACTCAGCTTACTGTCACGTTGTGTATCCTAGGACACACAACGTGACGCTGATTTTCAGTGAAGCCTACTTAAAGACTAAAGCTAAAACTAAAACTATAAGGTATAAACCAAAATAATAATTCAACAATGAATATAATAAAAAGGCAATTGATTTTATATATATCGATGCATCTACTTTTGTCGAGCGCGTATGTGTATGTGTGTGTGTGTGTGTGTGTGTGTGAATGAGTGTGATGTTTATTTGTTGGCACGGTATAATCACAAATTGCTAGTTAGAAGCCACGGTAAAGTGCCTTTGCAAACAAATAATGTCTACTATTACTGCCTGACATCATATTTGACGGAGCTATATGGGAATTGAATGTAATAGCGGGTTGTCACGGCATCGGCAGCGCGGAACTATAGATGTCGTGCATAATTATTTTCCTTCGTATTTTCACGGAAACGTACGATCGTGTCTTGGTATTTCAGTCTATCTGCCGGATTGGAACTTTAAGATACGTCAATTAATAGATCCGGAAACGATATGGATTAGATGTGTCAGTGTCAAAAGTGACGTATTTGTTTGAAGAAACGTCACATTTGACACTGACACATCTAATCCATATCGTTTCCAGATCTATTAAGTGACGTATCTTAAAGTTAGAATCGGGCCGTATCACGGTACAAAAAATACTGACTTTGACTGAAATAGCATGAGAAATCCGAATGTTTCCGAGAAAATACGAAGGAAAACAATTACGCACTACATTTCTTGCGAATCTCGTGCTATACACACGGCTCTATTGTTTTAATCCCTGAGGACGATTTTAATTCAATAATATATTATAGTTTTGAACTGGTATTGATACGTTCTCGAACACCTTAACCTCCTGAGACTTATTCATAACCCCCTTATTCATAAACGTTTACTAAAGTTGACAAGCCGATATTAATCGTTTGTCCCTTTCCATCATACCAATACGGCGGAAAGGGACAAACGATTATTATCGGCTTGTCAACTTTAGTAAACGTTTATGAATAAGGGGGTAAATCTACATTACAATGTATATATTCGTGCATCTGATTTGAACCATTCATGAACCAAATAAAGTAGCATTTCTTTTGTTCCGTTGCTTTTTAAAACAAACGATATTCGTTCTAATTTACTTATAGAATAAGGTTCAAATCAAAAATTTTAAAGCTTTGCATCAATTAGCATGAAAGTTATTCAAGGTTGTGTCATAATAAGATGGAGTTAGTCCAATTTGAATAGAAATAAAAACACAAAAGTTTAGTCAAAATCAAAGTCGTGCTTCGCTTACTAATTCTTAAAGATAGCTTACCATTTTATTAAGAAATAATATTACCTTCTTTCTACCTCAGTCTGGAGTTCTCAATCAGGGACTCTATTGTCAAAAATTATCCGGATTCGAGGAATATTTACCTACAACATAATTTCGTCAAAATTTTCACCCGTGTGGTTGCAGCTTAATATTTTTGCAGTGAAATAAATTCGAGTCAGTACTAATGCAGACAGAGATAACGTCTTATTGCGAATTCAGAAAAGCAATCACTTCGAACACTACGTATCAAAATGGCAAAAGTTATATTATCAAGGCCTTAGGTATTGCAAGCACGCGATATCGTAGCTAACGTCATAGTAAATTTATATAAGTATCTTAACTTCAATCCATAGACGGGCGACTGATAGACTACAAACTACATTACGAGATGCATAATGTTTTCGTCTAGTTCCGCGCAACAATATTGTTTATTTTAATAAATTTTACACATGAACATATAATGACCCAGTAATGGGAACCATAATAGCAATGTTTAATGTAGTTTATTTTGATCGTATAATAAAATTGCATAAGACTTTTATTGCTGAAAAAAAGGACTTTTCAAAAACGTTGTCCAAATCATATTGTCCTCTTTTACAGCACTGCTGCATGCATGGGCTCGAAACAAAATTGTCAGTACATTGGCAGAGCCCTATTGTTTTCCCTGGTAATAGCCCTTTTCACATAATTATGGTGTAATCCTACCCGTCAATAAAAATATATAAAATCATCATTTTTTTTCTTTCAGTACAAACGGTATTTCTTGTATTTGGATTTAGTTATTGCAGAGTATTACCATATAAAATTAAATTACATTAGTATAAGCATTAAATATTAGTAATTATTAAACAAAAACATTAGTTTTGTACAAACGCGAGAACCTCAAAACATGGGGTCACCCTGACGAAAACATATGCATCGGGGCTCGTATTGCGATATCTGTTCGTCAGAAGCCCTCTTCACCTGCCGAACTTGTTGGCCACAGGATGGCTCACGTTAGACCGGGCCGTGTCCGGGCCGGAGCTTCCGGCGCATCGTTTTCTATGGAAAGCATCACGACACGTGATCGCCTGTCATGTCATAGAAAAGTAAGCGCCGCGCCGGAAGCTCCGGCCTGAACACGGCCCGGTCTAACGTTACGTGAGTCATCCTTTACTCAAAGTACCTACTTACGATTTGCAGTCTCATTAAAAGCTCATAATTACCACTGCGCACTGGCCTCTTATATTAAATTAGTATGGTGATCTAGCGAGCTTCATCCATCAAACAATGAGCAATCCGCATAAAAAAAAGTACCTAACCAACTAACTAGAATAATTATACTACTACCAATGCCACCTCAAGCTAGGATTTTAGGTGAAATAAGCATTTGTAGTATATATCCTTTAAAACCTTTTGAACTAGGGTACTTTTAGTCTTTCTTATACTCTGCCAGTTCGAAGTTAGTTCTTGAAAAGTTTAGCCGAAGGATTGGTTCAAAGTTTCGACATGGTTGTTTAAGTTTTGTTTGTTATTTTGATTTTCGTGTCCAAACGATTGAATATTAGCTTGCATTGACCAAAAGCCCCTTATCTTTGAAAAAGTTAATTATACTTAAATATTATAAAGTAGACTAGTGTTCATCACTGCCCCAGTGCATGTCATATTTAAACGTACGTCATTAATAATGTGAGTAGAGATTGTAGTATAGTAGGGTGTCAACTATTGGACATTGGCTTGTCGAGCACTGGCAAGTTTATTGGTAAGTAGGCCAGACCTTCAAACGTTCATGAAAGAGCGACCTTTGTGGTGTTGTAGGTGTCCATGAGCGACAGTAGTTGTTTACCTCCTATATAAAAAATAAAACCCTATTTGCATTGTGATGAGTTTTTGTGTTAAATTCTAGATTTCAAAGTATTGTTTGCTTTTAATAATATCATAATTTAAATGCAAATTGAAAGTTCCTTTGGAAATTGAAATGAATTGAATGGGACGCATTGAAATTGATTCTAGCATTGAAGCAAAATTCAATATTCAATTTATTTATTTCCTTTTCACCTTGGATGCGATATATATTATCGACATATTAAAATAAAGCAACAACATGGTATTTGTAAGAGTAAAGAGGATTACTCCATACATAATACTAATAAACAATGCTTTTTATTGCACAGGTATTTGTCTACAAAATAAACACAAAGAAAGAAAATACAGATATTTAATTAAAAAAAAATAGGAGCTCATCGCTGTCGAGTAACATATTACAAACCTCTTAAAAATTTGGTAAGCGGCCATTTGAAATGTTGGTTAAGTTTTTTAAAGTGTAGTTCGATATATACAAAGCTGAGTAACAAGGAAATTAAAGTTAATGACATATTTAGCTTACGAAACGATCATAAGGCATTTTGCCAAAAACCACAATGCACTTTGCCAACAAGCACAAATCCCTATAATGTGCATTCTTGCTTGCAACCCAAACTACAAGTCCTTTAAGATTTCCCACATAGACTTAGCATATAACAGTTAAATACCCGGTGAATACTGAACTCATTGCCCTCGTTTTGCATTTAAACCCACCCACTAACAAATTTTATTTCGTCATCAGAATACTCGACTTTAACTCTTGTTCTTTAAGGTTGTTGAATCGTTTTTCGAACGGTAAAATAAAGTTGGTAAATCGGTAAGAACCAAGCCTCGACTCTGCCAAATTGTTTCCAGAATGTCTTAATGGGAAGAGTGTTCTTGCGTCAGCCAAATTAAGCGTAAAATTTTACATTTCGAAGCATCGGGGTTTTTGCAAATGCGCGGTGTTACTGCCATGGGTTTTCAGAGTAAATACATATTCAGATGCGCGAACCGGTAGAAAAGCTGCCACATATGTGAGCTGTTGGGAGATATTATTACGGTTGACTCTGGAGTAGTTGAAAGCTACGCGCCACATCAACGCGTGGAAAATACTAACTGTAAAACATTACAAGTCAAACTTTAAAGTTAATTCTATAGCCAACATACGAGGAAACAATTCAATATTTGAATCAGATCTCTGTGCCAATTTTTTGAATAAAATACAACTTTTTCATCAGTAAGATAACGTTACTTAAACGGCAATTAGAAAGAACGATTCAAATTATGTAAAAAAAAAATCCGCAGCGAAGCTTGCATACCAGCTGGTATACTAGCACTATATTTGGATTTCGATTCAGAATTGGACTGGACTGAATTTTCAATCGCTTTAACTGTTGGAATGTTAATTGAACAAGTGTCAAATTCAGAATTACACTCGAGTGCATTAAAAACGGGCTGGTTACAAACACCTGTATATTTTTGGCCTAAAACTTACTTGTATTTATTTTGCATTTAAAACAAAAATGGTGTTTGCAGCCTGTTCAATCACAAAACATACAATTCCATTGAGGTGTAAAGACTTTACCTATTTACCTACTTCATTGTAAGAAATTATCTCTAGTAGTTATATCAAGTAAGTAGGTAAGTGCCCACTCTTGGAAAATGTATCGTATGTCATTTTGTTTTGTATGTAAAAGTTCTGCTCACTATAATTTATTTCCAATTTAATTTTTTAACGACGAAAACTAAATAGTACCACACACAATTATATTCATCCTTAGTTTCATGTCATTTCAGCATGTCCTTTTAAAATGAGAGCGTAATTTTAATTGTATGGCGGCGTCTAGAGCCTTCTGACACTTAATTTTTAAGCACTTTCATTGCTACGTAGTGTAGGTATTTTTGGTTCGAACCTCATCACATTAAGGCTATCAGCGCAATCAGCGTGCATATCACTGGTCATTATTCACTCAAGTGACAACAGGACTCCATTTCCTCGCATTTTGCTAATTTTAAAGCTGAATTTCTGAAATTTAGTTTAAGTTCAATATCAATTTAAAAAATACATAGGTATGGAACAAATAGGCCAGTTCCTTGCGCAGCAGTGGGACACTTAAATAGGCTAATTAAAAAAATACGTCCAGGCAAAATTATACAATTTCCAATGGTCTCAATATCTACAAGTTTAGTTTCTTAATATTTTCGAGCATTTTTTTGTTTTGTTTTCCAACTAAAACTACCTTAAATTAACCTAGATATTAAGTTGCGATGTGCTTTTAAATTTATTAAGTACTAACCCAAATGATCAGCATTTTGAAAATTTAAAAGTTTAGACTACACTTTTTTAAATGTAGGATTTTTAGGCGGCGGGACGACCATGACGTCTTTTGGAAAGATTGGCCTAATATTGCCATGGAACAAGACGCGTGGAAGAAAGAGTGGGACACAACCAGGCTAACAAATAATTTAAAAAAAATAGGATTTTTTATGTTATTTCTACTCGAAATCGTGAGCTCTTTGATGTTAATGGGAGAAAAAAACCTCGAAAAATTTCCATACATTTTTCGTCCCTTCCATTCCGTTACCGTCATACAGAACAGAGTCTATGAAAAAAGGTAGCTTGTACGAAAAATATTAACGGAATTGAAATAAAAATCCTGGGGCACTTTATTTTCGATAAGATCGAAATATCTCGGGATTCTAAGTAAAAATACCATAAAAATATCCAATTAAAAATAAGTTTAGTGTAAAACTTTAATGTCGCCATATTGACGCCCATCTAAAACTTATCTTTTTTACAAACACAAAAATACAATTTATTTCATTTCTTTTTAGAGCAGTTCTTAAGCGTAAAGGTTTTACGCCTCTGAATATTTGAATTCATCCAAGCAAGATAATGAGATAGTTTGGGACGTGTCGTAGCACTTTAAGGTGGGATTGCAATTAACTCTAGTAATAATTGTTTTCTGTGTTTGCGCAAAAACAAGACTATTTAGCGTAATTGGCGCGATTCTAATTGTAATCCTTTCTTTAAGCGTGAAAACTATTGCTAATTTATTGTTTCATTGTGTCTTAAATACTTGTAGCAATTTTATTCATTATTTTTAGTGCACAATAATCCAAATTTATAAGACATTGTTACATAAATTTACTAAGTTCCACAGTAAGATCAATAAGGCTTGTGATTTGGGTACTTAGATAATGATATAAATATAAAATACGTATATAAATACTTATAAATATAGAAAAAAATCCATAAATCAGGAACAAATACACAAATGAATCCCAATCACACAGATCACTCATCACACAAATTAATGCCCTTGACAGGATTTGAACCCGGGATCATCTGCATCATATCATATTATCATTTATATCATATAGGAACTCACCAGAGTCCTATTATATAATATAGTTGTTTGAGTACCTACCCACGATACAAGCCTTCTTGAGCTTACCGTGGGGCTTAGCCAATTTGTGTAAACCTGTCCTATAATATTTATTTATTTATTTTATTTTGTTTCAAACTATTCATGCTGACTGTACCTAATTCCTGCATGAAATTGAGTAATATCATGTACACAGCAGGCTCCGTTTAGTCCAAACCGTCTCGAGGGAAATCTATCGGGGAATTGAACAAGGTCATTTATCCATATTAATATTATAAATGCGAAAATAGGCAACTTTGCCTTTCCGTTACCGTTTCCCGGCTAAAATATTAAATCGATACCGTAAAATGTGCTACTTTAGTCCCAACCGGATAATAGTATCAAAAAGTTTTTGTACATCAAAAATACATCATATTTAACCTCATTTCATTCCATTTTCTATGTATTTATACATATATTAAATATATCGTTGTCTAAGTAAGCACAACACAAGCCTTCTTGAGCTTACTTTGGGACTTAGTCAATGTGTGTAAGAATGTCCTATAATATTTATTTATTTCATTTATTTATTTATTTAACCCCTCGTATATTATCCATAACGTTATTACATTACCTACCTAGTGGGTATAAACTTAGAAGCTATGTTAATTATTAAACAAAATAAAAATAAGATTAATAGCTAGGTGTACTTAGAACGGACCCGTGCATGGTAATTTAAATATATTATTTAAATTTTTTCAATTATCAATTTTGACAGGCCGCATGTTGCGAAGGGTTAAGTGTTACGTACAAGTCGTACAACATGATATGTACCTAGGTAATGATGGTCTACTTTAAATTGGCATAATAAATAATATATCAACAATATATTTAATGTTGATGAACTAGCAATTCCTACGCCGCCATCCTGCTCTGATAGAATATTGTCTGTCCGACCAAGCCCCAAAGCACTATGCCCTAGAGTGCCCTAGACGGCGTTACAATCGTTACATACTAAAAGTTGGCACACTTTTAACGAAATTGCCTTTTGACCTTTCAACGCAAAGGAGAAACCAGGCTTTAAGGTTATGTAGGTAGGTAAACTAGGTAACTGGAATATGATCCCCAGCATGTCATGACATATCGTACCCAGTATATGAAATGGAGTAATAACAACCAGTGTGCTCGGTGTAGTTCAAACTGCCCCGTGGGAAATCTAACGCCGAACCGAACTAGCGGAACGTTATAACGAAAGAAAAATAGCGCGTATGGAGGATATTTAGTAAATGAAAAATAACCGAATCCTGGCTTTGTTAAATGCTCTGGAGAATATTGTATGTGTTGTTCTCTCAATAGGCTAGATGACAATTTTTGAATGGTATTCGATCATTTTGTTTTGAGGAATAAATGTCTATCTATATGGCACTCATTCCATTAATGCAATACAAAATTCAGAAACAAACAAAAAGTCTGACAAAATTGTTAGTGACAATCACATACATATTTTAACGCACAAAACGCTCCTTACAAAACGGTAAAGAATCATGACGTCACACTGACAACTTTAACACGTCGATAAGACGTGTTAACCTCGTGCCGCCCAATGTGCAATACATTGTACAAAGTGACACTCAGCATAACTGCCCAGACTTTAGAAATTAAATTCAGAGCTAAACGCCCAGTGTGCAATACGCTGTACATAAAAGTTTATCAGATGTAAGTTTTATATTTTCGCGCATACTTAATTGGAATTTACCTAGAGGTCGTGAATGGTCGGTTCAGTGGCGACCATTTTGACAGCTGACGTTTGACAGATATTCATAGACAAGTGTTGTACTTCCGCAATTATTCAAACACGCGCGACACATGGGTATATAATCTGGATTTATTAAATGAATCATGGCTTTTATCGTTTAGCGAGTGACATAAAAATTATCCTAAATGTTTGTTTTATTGAAATATACTGTTATTTTTTTACAAAGGTACATATACATTTTTTTTTCTTAGTCGTAAGTTTATGTTCATCATATTGCACACTGGGCGCTACTGTTATAAAAATACATAATATAACCTACAACTGAAGGTTCTTTTTTGATAGTTTATTTTAGGTCTGCATGATGATTTACTTGTTGAATACGAGCTGGAAGACTTTTTGCAATCACACAATTCAATTTGTGATCCTGAATACCAACTTCCTGGTGATGAACCAAATATTTACAGTCTTAGTGAAAAATATAGTTTCGAAGGAAGTGATCCTGAAACACAGCAAACATACAATAACTTATATATAATTAAGAAGGATATTAAGTTGTATGTTAAGGAAGTTTATTAACTATTTTTCAGACCTTGTTATAAAGCATTTCAGTTTCAAATATGAATGTTAACATACATAAAAAAGTAGCCCAACACAAAAAAAATAATTTTCTAATTATTTTTGACTTACGTGACTTATTATGTAACTATTTAAGCAGAATAATAATAATCAGAGGCTACTTTATCGCGATTACGTGCCATAAAGTTGGTTTAAAAAAAAATATTTTATTACTTTATAACATCAATCAAAACCCAATGTGCATTTAAATGAACAAAAGATACGAAGGTGGAATTCAGTTTACTGTATTAATTTTTATTCACATACACCCAGAAAAAAATTAAAAAAATCCTGCTCGAGTTTTTTGTAAAAAAAAAAGTTTGAAGTGCGTGGGCAGTTATGACTTCAAAATATTATGGCTCATATATTGCACACTGGGCGTTTAGCTGATCTTGCGTTTTTTTCTTGGGCGGCACGAGGTTAAAGTTGTCAAGAAAATTGTCATTTAACGGTGAATAATCAATCAATCAATAATTTCTTTCAGACATAATAGCCCATATCATTTATACGTAGTTGCTATACAATTTATTTTTTATTCAAATGTAAGGTATCGAATGGTATCAATTTGTGTACGAATATGCTAGGGATTAGACCAGATAGTACCCGTACCACAGTGTTAAAGTAGGTTATAGTAGTCCGACAGCCTTTGACGTGTACCGAGCTACTAACAATGCGATGATAGCGATGTATGCAGCTCGGGTGCGCGCGATTACACCAATGATGTCCAATGGCAAGCATTAGAACAACTCAGTTCTGCCTTGTTAGATTCTATCACCATAATATACTTAAAAAAGTATTACGCATGAAGCGTTAAACGTAAGAACATTGTCACTTTCCAAGTAGGTCATCACTCGACTTAAGGAACAAGGCAAACAAATTGTTTTAGCCGCGCCGATCGTTTGATGTGTAATGAGGCTCGGCGGAGTCTGTGACGTACTGTAGCGCTTATCTGGGGGCTTTTACATCACACGTAGGACGTAGGGTTTGCACGACGGATCCGAAATGTATGGGAAGATCCGCGGATTCGGATCCAGATCCGGGTAATTTCATATATTTCGGATCCGGATTGCAAACCCTAATCACACGTTCCGTTACAAGAAAACCTTTAGCAAAGACTTGTTAGTTAGGTACTTGTCACATACTGGTAGCTCTAGTCTGTGATTTGTAGACCTCGCGACACAGATTATATAATTCTCGCGATAAGCTTATGAAACTTCATCAAACAAAACCAAAGACAAATTTTATTAAACACTAGATTTAGTCTATATAGTAGTACATAGCAGCGTGGCTCCGTTGCGTCGTCTGACTTGGTGTAGGATTCGTCAGGCCCCGGAACCGCCGAAACACCACTCCCTTCGGTCAGAAATCCGCGCTTGCGATGGTTTCCTGCAGCGGCCGCGGCACGCGTACCGCGAATGAACAAAAGTGCATATTGTGACGCGATTGTAACAACCTTGGTGCAACCTCAGCCATATAATAATATGACCTATAAGTATAACATAATCGTATATAGTAATAATATAATATCTAGTATCTACTTGTTGACGCGGAATTCATAAACCGTGTTCAAGTTTACTCGAATGTGACGTGTAAAGTGCCTTGCGACAATCAGCGTGTACCTATATGAATCTTGGCATCCCTCCGAGCGAGTGTCGCCAAAGTGCTTTAACGAGCGAGACGTCAATAATTTGTGAATCACTTCTTGAGAACCACAAGAATGCATTCAAGTGTGAAGACACATGTTTTTGTTCAATTAACCCGTATGCTCAACGTGGCCCGCCCTACCCTTTGAATGAATTTAGTAAAAGGATTCAATCGAGTTAAAGGCAAAATATTGCATTTAGATTATTCAACATCTATCAAAACTTGGTGAATTGGAATTGGTGGTAAACTTTGTAATGAAATACTGAATCCTAGGCTTGCTTGGGCTAGGTAATTATTTATGATAAACGAAGCACTAAGGCTATAAATAACTTGAATTATAATTATGTGAAGTTGAATTTTTCGTGAAAATATATTTTCGTAAAGCAGGCCACTGACGAGCCATCCAAATGGATGCCGTTACAATGGATTCATCCAAATGGAGGGCATCCTAATATTAAACATTGTACATTTATGACATTCACGGACCGATTTTGGATTGCAGCCACGCTATTTGGACTGTTGGAAGGCTCGTCAGTGGCCACCTTAAGGTGCATCGAGATAATTTCGAAATCGGGGTACCTTTTGAAAATCACGAATACCTATCCACTAGAGTTTGTGAGAGTAGTAGAATGTATTGGTTCCCATATAGGGTGACTGATGCTAGACCGGGCCGGGGCCGGGACGGAGCTTCCGGCGCTTCGTTTTCTATGGTAACCACCACGTGATCATCGATGAGCTGTCATAGAAACGGACGGACGCCTCGGCCCGGGCACGGCCCGGTCTAGCGTGAGTCATCCTTATATTCCAAGACTCTTTTCTTTCCGCACAGACTCTTAACTAGAAGCTTTTCATATTTTAGCAACAATTACGCTTAACACGACATCTCGCTTACTCGAATTTAAACTTAAAATTTATTTTAGGTACATAGTATTGAATCCGAAATTCCGAATTTTGAATAGTTAGACTACATCTTTATTAAAAATATGTCAAGCAAACACATTACAATAAATACCTATAAACTAACTTATATACTAAAACTACAAATAAACACAGCACAATACATACATTATTAAATAATCTAAAATAAACCACCCTGAATCGTACCCGGCTCAAAGGTCCCCATTATTCCCGCTGCGTTCCCCCGCTGAACTGCAATGGAAACCTGCTGGACCAGATACGACCCAGAGCGAGGATCGCAGCCCCTCTCGCGCAAACGACGCCCCAATTCCCTAAAAAAGGCGCGAGCCTCTAACCCCCACGGGCCTGCCGTCTCGATAGCCACCGGCACAAAGTCGTACGAGGATTCCAGCGCGGAATACTTCGCGTGCTTAGCCCTTGCCGCGGACTCCGCTGCTGAGCCAGCACAGCTTGTGGTCTGCCTCAAATGAGATGCAGCATACGTGCTAACACAAGTTGCATCCCACAAAAGGCAGCGCCCCCTCCGCCACGGAATCAAGGTAAGTCCATCTGGCCTCTTACCGTCTGTGCGGCTCAGCCCCGGCGGCTCCAAAACGCACGGCACGTTAGCCGACACTAAAGCACGCCGCACGATCTCATTAATCGAGTGGTGCCTCGGGAACCGCCCAGCACACCTCTGGCAACTCAGACCGTGGTGCCCATCTTCCCCTACCATTACTCCACAACGGCAACGATGGGCCTCACACACCCTTGCCCCCAACCTGAGAGCCGCTGAAATCTTAAAAGAATCGTTGTCTAAGAGCGTCCCAAGCTGCGGCGAAGGCAAGGCCTGTAACCACGCTCCAGACTCTGGTCGCTCAAGGGCTTTAAGGCGAGCCACGTCAGCACCCGACGCAACACCCAACAGCGAGTCATAGACATGCTTGCTCCTCAAGTCATCCCACTGCTTCTGAATAGTTGGATTGTCAGGCCGCTTGTCACCGGGGATAGCATCCGACCATTTCGCTAGTGCATCAGAAACTAACGGGACCGGAAAATTGCCACCATATAAAGGGAAAATGCGAGTGGCAAGATCCGCAGCCCCGTGAGCCGACGCAAGAAACGCGACTAGCCCTAACCCCTCAACCGCACGCATCCCTAAACCACCATACCGTATGGGAAGAGCAGCCTGAACCCACTGTGTGTTGCTAAGCTCCACATTCAAAACCAACTCCAAAGTCGCCCTGAGCTCACGGTCGATATCCCTTGCTTCGTCAACGAATTGCCACGTCGGGGATGTTCTGAGGATGTAAGTCATCCGAGGCGTGGCAAAGCAATTCCGCAATAGAGTCAAGGCGACATGGGATGACAAATTGAGCAAATGGTCCCGGACGGCCACCAGAGCGTCCTTTTTGATTTGTAGAGCAGCGGAGACTCCGTCAGGAAAAATGGGTGCCCCCAACAAAGATAACCCAGACTTGTTCACCGTTTTAACCCCAGGCAATATAGACTGCAAACTGTCCAAATAAGAATCCGATTCCGCTCCGCAGGTATAAAGCTCACACTTCGTTGGGTTCACTTCCAGGCCTAACTCTTTCAAGGCTGGTATCAGCTGCTGTAGGTCCCCCACGACTTCGTCCGGCTTACCCCCAATCGTACCATCGTCAAGATACCACACATTAAGTGCAGACTTAAGCTTGACAATGGTCTTCTGTATCGCCAGACAGAAAATCAAAGGACCCAAGGGATCTCCTTGTTGTGCCCCAACTTGTGATATTATCAATTCTTCCTTTAGGTACAGATTGGTAGAGGTACAATAACATGGATACAAAAAGGGGTAGAGAGACGGCACAAGCTCCAAGACTTCCCTTAACATAGTGTCCCTGTCAAGGCAATTAAACGCGTTCCTCAAATCTACCTTGACAATGACACCATCTGTGTTATCACGCTCTAAAACAAACGACCTAGTAGCGTGTATTGCCGCCTCGCAACCCCTTGTCGTACCAAAGCCGATCTGGTGCGGCTGTAAGTACTCCGACATAACGTCTCTCACAGCTTGACAACCCAACTTTTCCGTAAGACGTCGAATCACACTTCCCACCGCAATCGGCCTTATACCCCCATCTTTCTTAGAAAGGGCGCACAACGAAGCACCGTAAAGGTAAGGCCTCACCTGCAAGTTAAGCATTCCCCTTAGCAAGAAATTGCACAAGCAAGTTAAAGATTCCAACAAGCGCGGCCCGTTATTACCTGCAGACGACGACGTTAGCTCCTTTAGATGCTGCGGACTTAGGCCGTCCAACCCAGATGCAGAACCATTATAAAAGGAGCTTAACGCCTTAGCCACCTCATCTGATGTTACTGACAAATGGGCACTATTCTGGTCCGGTTCTGGTGGGAAACACCACTGTTTAGAGGGGAATGGATGCTTATCCCGCATCGCGCTCAATGTATCGTCGTTCATAGGCGCCAGTGACGATTCTGATAAGAGCAACCGGACTGCACCCCTTAAATCACCATCATAAACTTTGCCCTCTATTGCGCGATATTTTGAACTAGACTTATGGCCCACGCTGTCGTCGGGAAGGAATAAATCCATATTTTCAATATTTTCCTTGACAAGACTTGTTAAAGATTTGTTAACCTTACTCTCAGGAACCCTTAAGGTAGAAAAAGAAAAAGAAAGTAAGGCCAACCAATCCTGGACCTCATTTGTACGCAGCGCCTCATTTATAACGTCACACAGCTTACCAGCGGCGAGACTTCGCGCCCCCTTCGGTATATGCCTCAAAACCCGTACATTCGCTTTTAAGGATGGTAAAACCTCCAAGTTACCCACTGCCTCCGGCGACGTAACTGTTATGCTTGGAACAGGCTGCGGCGAAGCACGGTTTAAACTAGGATCAGCTCCCGAATTAGGGGGGTGAACCACATCCCGGTGCACTTTACTAATGTGAACATTAAGTCCCCGAGGTACTACGTACAACTTAGGTGATCCCGGACAATACGGGCACGTTGCTTTGGCGGGGCTGCTCATATTATAACGCACGTAAAAACCAACTAAAAATTAAAATACATCCAGCCAAAACAAAACAACAAAAAAAAAAACAATACCTACACTATATGTATATAATCAAGACATCAATAAACGACAACAATTCAATACAATCTCTACTAACTAATTAATTAAATATTTTGTTTTAAAATATGGCTGTGTAAAACTAATCCTATTACTTATATTAATTTACCTTAGTTACCTATTTCAAATAAACCCACATAAATATAAGGTAAAACACATTGTCATATTCAAATAATAGTAAAAAGAAAAATGTCAGCAAATCAAAACAAAACTAATCAAACATTAAAACAATAAAAAAATACAAATAGTCATTATAAATTACAAAAACTTCTATTACGATGATTTTATAACTAAAAAAAACATTACATTATTCATTATATTAAAATAACTGACATCATAAATTATACAAAAAGAAAGAAAAAAAAACACAAATATCTATTAATTAAAAATAAAAAAGGCTAGATAAAAATAAAATAATGTCCAGAAAAAAAAAATAAGCAAAAAGTTCGTTGTTCCTAATCTCTCTGCCAAATCGAGGACTCGAACCCACGCTCACTTACAGCGCGACACCATCAATGTCGAACGCGGTATCCACTCGGCTATTCCGACGACAACAAAGTTGACGAAAAGTTAAGGCGTATAGTGCATCAAAAATTGTTATGCTAGAGGAGTAATTTATAAGCATACCCTCCGCTAAAAAGACGAAACCGTAATATAACACAAAAACACAAGTCCTCCTAATATAACTATCTCGTAAACACTGTTTATCTTCACCAGTTATCAGGAAACTCGACAATCGAAGAGAAGTTTTCTGCGTGTTTCACTAATGTGTTTTGGTTGTTGTGCAGGCGGCCACTGCCGGCAAGCAAAACATACGTTTTGCATCACTGTTACCGGGTACTGACGCGGGATAACATTTTCACTTGCTTGTTGCGCCGTAGACTTAATAAAAAATTACAAACTGAGGTGATTTCCACCCAAAATAATTTATAATGACAAAAATAAACACAGCTGTTATTGACAGTGCGGGAGTTCTACCCTCAATCCAATCAATTTAAACTGTTGTGAGACATACTAACATTGAATAATTTTACACTTTTATTTTTTTTATGTCGCGCGAGTGACTAAAAACAAGTGAGTCTAAACCGTAAAATTATTCAATCTCGCTTACTGTTCCTACAAGTTTGCTTGTCGTTTAGATATTTGGTTTAGAAGAAATTTCCGTTTCCCGTTTAATAACGTCGTGTCATGAACATCAAAGGTATCCAATAATTAAAGTCCCGTTATAGTTTTAATAACATTTACTCCTGTTTCTGTTTGGCAATCAAGTCAAAAGCTTGTCAACAAAAATATTTAGCCCAATCACTACCATTAATTCACTATACACTTTATTTCCAAGCAATAAGTCTCAATTTACAACCATCAAATATTATTAAAGTAAGTATTTACAAACAAAACGATCTCCTATTCAGGAAACTGAGTCGTCCACCTAAATTGCCACCCGAATAAACCGAATGGAGTAGACGGCCTTAACTAATATCAATCATAGTGTCTTTGATCCCAAATTAGATGGCCTATTTGCAAAGACTCGGGTTACTGTATTGTTTATTGGAATATTTGAATTCAGTAAAATCTGAGAAGACTCCGAAACGAGCAATTTTTTAGAGAGATATTGTTCGTCTTTTATTACGTAATAATAAAAATGTCGAGCAAAAGAAATTAACATTTGCGGCAGTAATGCAGTTGGCAGCAGAAGAAAAAAACCGGGCAAGTGCGAGTCGGACTCGCGCACGAAGGGTTCCGTACCATAATTAAAAAAAAAAAGCAAAAAAGAAACGGTCACCCATCCAAGTACTGACCACTCCCGACGACGTTGCTTAACTTTGGTCAAAAATCACGTTTGTTGTATGGGAGCCCCATTTAAATCTTTATTTTATTCTGTTTTTAGTATTTGTTGTTATAGCGGCAACACAAATACATCATCTGTGAAAATTTCACCTGTTTCACACGGTTCGTGAGATACAGCCTGGTGACAGACGGACGGACGGACGGACAGCGAAGTCTTAGTAATAGGGTCCCGTTTTACCCTTTGGGTACGGAACCCTAAAAATGGTGAGGATGTCAAAAAAAAATGAAAATGTTTTTCTTTAGACCTATGTAAAAACAAAACTGTTAACATAAACAAGAAAGTTCATAAAGTTGTTGCTACTTACTTGTTTCGAGATTCTTGAATTTTAATCGTCAATATTTTTTTAGGGTTCCGTACCCAAAGGGTAAAACGGGACCCTATTACTAAGGCTTCGCTGTCCGTCCGTCCGTCCGTCCGTCCGTCTGTCACCAGGCTGTATCTCACGAACCGTGATAGCTAGACAGTTGAAATTTTCACAGATGATGTATTTCTGTTGCCGCTATAACAACAAATACTAAAAACAGAATAAAATAAAGATTTAAATGGGGCTCCCATACAACAAACGTGATTTTTGACCAAAGTTAAGCAACGTCGGGAGTGGTCAGTACTTGGATGGGTGACCGTTTTTTTTTTTGCTTTTTTTTGCATTATGGTACGGAACCCTTCCTGCGCGAGTCCGACTCGCACTTGCCCGGTTTTTTTAAAATTGTTTGTCATAATGGCTTCTAACAAAGACACTGCAGAAACATGTTGTACATTTTAATAAGTCTAATTTAAACATGGAGAAAAAGTATTCAGGCTTCCACAGATTGAGCGAAATAATATGTGGTTGTGACCCGAGTATTGATCGTTAAGTATCTGTCTCTCTATCACTCTTCCATCATATTTGTACGATAGAGAAGCAGATAACGGAATTTCAATTTTCGTTTTTCGCGGCAGGCCCTCTGATTACACGCTCAATAATTATGGACCGCAAAATTAAGTGTATCACAATATTTACCTCTCCCATCGTAAAGGTTCATTTACCCGTAATATCCGAACGAAGGCGTATTGTTCCCTGAATTTGGTTCGTTTATTTTGTAAATTGTGTCGGGTTGCTTTGACTGGTTGCTAATTGAAGGGATTGACTTCGTTTTCTTGACTTGTGTAACAGTGTTATCTGACACAAACATTTTCACAAGTTTGATTTCAAAAATTTCAGATTCAAACTCAATTGGTATTAATTCGATTCCGTGTCTTTGAAAAGTTACTCCAATTGTGCTTCGATTCAAGATTATTTGGGTATCATGCTCAATATAGCGAACGGAACTTTTACCTTGCTTTTTTAGCTTGCCTTTTCGCCTTGCTTTTTTAGGGTTCCGTGCCCAAAGGGTTTAGTAAGGGTTAGAAGGGGTAACCCAAGGAGACCGGAGAGCAGTGGTAGGAAGGAAGGAATCCATATGAGTCACGTCCCTCAGACATGAGGTCACGACCACGAAGAAGAAGAATACTCAAAGGGTAAAAACGGGACACTATTACGAAGACTCTATTACGATGACGGCCGGTCTGGCCTAGTGGGTAGTGACCCTGCCTGCGAAGCCGATGGTCCTGGGTTCGAATCCCAGTAAGGGCATTTATTTGTATGATGATACAGATATTTGTTCCTGAGTCATGGGTGTTTTCTATGTATTTAAGTATTTGTATATTATATATATCGTTGTCTGAGTACCCACAACACAAGCCTTCTTGAGCTTACTGTGGGACTTAGTCAATCTGTGTAAGAATGTCCTATAATATTTATTATATTATTATTACGAAGACTCTGCTGTCCGTCCGTTTGTCCGTCTGTCTGTCTGTACTAAGCTGTAACTCATAAACCGTGATAGCTAGACAGTTGAAATTTTCACAGATGATGTATTTCTGTTGCCGCTATAACAATTAACACTAAAAACAAAATGAAATAAATATTTGAGTGGCCCCACTTAACACGTTCGCGGACGCGGATTGCATAGCATCCGTTTTTGCACTACTCCTGGTGACGCGCATGCTATAGCATCCGTTATTCGTTTTAAATTTTTGCATTGAAATGCTTATCAATCCGCTTTACCACAGTATAATATTATTCACCAACTTTTCCTCTACCAGTCACCAGATTCAAAGTTTGCATACTGCCATCTTACATAGTTTTATCGAAGTTAAAAATTATCCTGTGACGTCTCCAATTGGGCCCCCCTTTCTGTGACGCACATGCTATAGCATTCGTCTTTGTATGGCAGCTCCCTTAGTAGCCCGGCAGGTGCGTCTGGGAGTAGACACGTGCAATTTGGGTGAATTTCGTGCGCGATACCCATTTTTACGGATTGTTTATAACATCATAATTAATGTTTTTCTTACAATTTCTTTAAGTTTTTCAATGTGTTTTAATAAACAAACATGTTTACTGGTGGTTTATTGTGCTACAATCAAATTTTGATAACGGTGAATGTGAAAAAGTGAGGCATGAATGTGTATACCTATCATTCAAGTAATTACGTTACTAGTCATAGTTTTGATGATATTACTGTGAATTATAAGCCTGCTGGCGCTCGATGATCACCTCTTACAAGGTAAGAACGTTTATGACAAGTATTGTGGCATAATTCTTGTATATTTGACGCCTTATGTTTGGTATAGAAGCATCCGAAAAAGAATATAAAATTGGGTGAATCATCGCTTGACAGGAAAAGTGGTGGATGCTTTACGTCCAGAACTTAAAGCGGCGGTGACTTACAGGGAACTCAAAAAGTGTAATGCGGTAGAGATTGACGATTTTGAAAGTGGTAGTGGCGTAAATGCTGCGTATACCTTGGACAGCTGGAAGAAAAAACCTCTCTCTTTTATGAGAGGCTTCAACTGGCTCCACTCGGCTCTCTGCAACATGCCATGAGTGGGCATTTAGATTCTTCAGACATATTATGCGGTCTCCAACGCATGATGTGTAGTATCACATAATTTTAGGTCCAATGAATGACGAACGTGCTTGGGATGGGGCATGTATGAGAAGGACATAATATTACAATGATAAGAAATGGGGGAACAAAACAGAAGTAGAAAAATGTTTGAAGAGGTCAGCAATGAGTCTTTAGAGCAAAAATCTCGCCTCTAGGAAGTCAGAAGTCTCAGCCATTAAGTCCATCAAGTACGA
Source organism: Cydia fagiglandana (assembly GCF_963556715.1). Taxonomy (NCBI): domain Eukaryota; kingdom Metazoa; phylum Arthropoda; class Insecta; order Lepidoptera; family Tortricidae; genus Cydia; species Cydia fagiglandana. Next base: position 24,054,632 of record NC_085933.1, on the reverse strand, counting down.
TGCATGAATGCTATAACATGCGATGTCATATAAGATCACATCTTGACTACGTCATGTGACGGAGATGCTTATGCATCCGAATTGTATAGCATTTGTCGTCACATAGCGTATAAAAAATATACTTCATATTGACGCGGATTGCATAGCATCCGCCTTGCATAGCATTACGCGTCATATACAAACCTAAAAGATATATTTGTAGTGACAGATATGCTATAACAGTCGCAAAATTTCCATACAAGATTTAGGTGTCCAAATGGTGTGACTGAGCGTCCGCGAACGTGTTAAATATTCATTTTTGGTTGGCCGATATAGAGCTAGTGGGATTCTAAAAGCTAAACTCCTATTTAGATATTTTAGAATAATAATAGAAGACACTCTAAATAACACCTTCAGTAACGGTTATAGCTAAGACTTAAATCTAATTGAAAGTTTAGGTATGCTATTTACCTAGCTTACAAGTAAATTAATTTCGGTGGGAGCTAGACTTGAATAGTTTACGTTTGTTGGTCTCTGGGTTATGGCTCCTCTTCACGTTGGGCCAACGCCAACGCCAACGAGGGACGCATTTATGCGTTAGAGGGAGCAAGTGATATTGCTATCTCATTCTACCGCATGGCTGCGTCCCTCGTTGGCGTTGGCGTTGGCCCAACGTGAAGAGGAGCCTTTAGGGGGTCAGCTAGTGCAAACAATAGTGTGTGTTTATTCGAATTAATTAACCAAAGTCAGACAGAAGTAGGTTTATGGTACATATTAAGACTGCGTCTTAGACAAAATTGTATTATTATCTTATGGAAAGAATAATAATTATAAAGGTTTCAATAGAATACCGTCCGGATTTCTAAAAATTAAGATCCTAACTCTTATACTACGCTAGACGTGACAGATAACATTTTAGCTTCTCAAGATATGGGCCAAGGTACGGTATTAGCGCTCTTAGATTTCTCGAGAGCCTTTGAAACCATTAACATTTCATTACTGCTTTCTAAGCTCACGTACTACGGTTTTGATATTTGTACTGTAAAATGGTTTGCGAGCTATCTAACCAATAGAAAACAGCTAGTTGAAATACCTGGAGCTAATGGTAAGAGCAGATTGTCCGATATACGCACAGTCTCTAGAGGAGTGCCTCAGGGCTCCATTTTGGGCCCATTATTATTTATCTTATATTGCAGTGATTTAACTAGTGTAATTATGCACTCCAAATTCCATATATATGCCGACGATCTCCAAATTTATATTCATTGCAACAGCAAAAACTGCGTGAGTCAAATTAATAAGCTCAATGAGGATTTGGAGCGCGTATTTAATTGGTCACATTCAAACTCACTTCATTTAAATCCGACAAAATCAAAATACATTATTCTAGGGTCTAAAAATCAAATTGATAACATATCTAAATCATACTTCTTAGTACATATAAACAACGAACCCTTGGAACGTGTCCAGGAGGCGCGTAATCTGGGAATCGTCATGGATGGGGAACTCCGCTTTGAAACGCATGTGCAGAACACAGTACGCAACTGCTTCTACCGGCTGAAAGTCTTGTACAAAATACGCGAATTCTTACATGTTGAGCTTAGAGTTAAACTGTGTGAGGCGCTGGTGCTCTCAACACTGAACTATGGCGATATAGTGTACGGGCCGCGCTTATTGTCGCGCACGCAGCGGCTGATTCAGCGAGTACAAAATGCCTGTGCGCGTTTCTGTTATAATATTCCGCCGCGAGCTCACGTGACGCCATATTTAAATCAAAATCGTGTGTTAAGAATGTCTACTCGTCAAAGACTCCATTTAGCAATCTTGCTCTTCGGTGTTGTCAACAAACAGATGCCATCCTACCTCTACAACAAGCTTTTATGGTCACGTAACTCCAGGTCCAACGAGGTTAGGTCTGCAAGGTTTCTTCAGCTTGTCTGTCCTCCTCACCAGACAGCAGCGTTTCGTGGTAGTTTTAGGTGTGCTGCCGCGAAGTGTTGGAATTTAATTCCGCCGCCTATCCGTGCACTGAAATCGCCTTACACTTTTAAATCTAAATATCGAGCATATTTGTTAAACGAACAAATCACTTAATTTTCTCTTTTCTGTTTGCCTGCTTGCTTAATCACGTTACCCAATAATCTCACGGTCCGCAACGTTAAGCTTGCTAAAAAATGATAAACTACCGTCTAATTTAAGTTTTTTTTTTTTTGTTGTAGTTTCCCTCTTTTATTGTATGATTGTATTTTGTAATCTGTGTTGAAGTGCGTGTTGTCACTCGTCTAGTTTTAGTTTAGATGTAGATTAGTTTTAAGTCAGGTACCCACTGAAAATCAGCGTCATGGCTTGCCGTGGCATTATGCTGAGTGGGGATCCTGTTTAGCATCTAAGTAGTTTATGTAACTTGTTCTGTGTGTTATTCTATACCCAGATGTTAAATAAATGTATTTCTTCTTCTTCTTCTTCTATACTAAGAAATAAATCGAAGAAAATCAAACGAAGGGGAATACATTATGATTAATTTACAAAAAAATTAGTAAAAGTAAATGCTATGTATAATATTCAGAGAGAAAACTGGGGACTGCGTTTGTATGTAGAAGCTGTCAAATGTAGAAAACGTAAACGAAAAGTATAACTAAATGCCAATAATTAAATAGCTATAACTCTCAGTTGGTTTTTTTAGTTTTCATTATATCATCATCATCATCCCAGCCACAAGACGTCCACTGCTGAACATAGGCCTCCCCCTTTTTTGGGGGGTGAATGCCATAATTCATCCATTCATTCATTATATCAAATATGGACAAAATAGTATTTAGTTTTTTAATAAACTAAACTGTGAACTAACCTCAATACCTTTGTATTAAAATAGCCACCATACTCCATCTTCTTGTTTATAAAAGGCCCCGCAAAGTTCCTAATGAATCACTGTTAACCTTCATCCACGACCGGACGGTAACCTTCTAAAACATCGACATTATTTCATCAACAAACGCGAACTGAAATTAAATTTCACGCAGCGATTTATCTCTTCACAATTTTCATTAATGTGTTCGTGTAATGCCAACACCGATAAAAGGGGGAGCATAAATCAAGTTCACGCCGGCTATTGTTAATATATTTTTCATAGTGAAACACCTAGGGTTGCGGGGGTCAAACGTGGAGTGAAGAAGCTGGAAGAGCCCTTGGGAGTAAATACAGGAAAAGAAGCAAACAAAAGATATGGTGCGTCACGCGACACTCGCGATGGAAGATATGACTATGCGCGGGTTTTGGCCTTTAATCTCAATAACTGTGAAACTACTGTTTAAAATTTTGCTCATAATATTACAAACGTTCGTTATCAATTCATCGTCTTCATCTTCCTCGCGTAATCCAACTATTTGCCACGGCTCATGGGTGCCTGGGGTCCGCTTGACAACTAATCCCGAGAATTAGTGCAGGCACTAGTTTTCACGAAAGCGACTGCCATCTGACCTTCCAATCCGAGAGGCGAAACCTTATTGGGATTAGTCCGGTTTCCTCACGATGTTTTATTTGAACGAAAAGCGACAGGTAAATATCAAATGCTATTTCGTACATAAGTTCCGAAAAACTACTAAACTACAGGTACTGAGCCGGGGTTTGAACCCGCGAGCTCCGGATAGAAAGATGCGGTGAGGATGAGGAGCGGATAGAAAGTCGCACGCTCTTACTACTACGCCACTATCGTTCACAAACGTTCATCATCATCTCAGCCATAAGACGTCCACTGCTGAATATAGGCCTCCCCCTTAACATAGGCCTCCCCCTTTCACAAACGTTAATCTAGGAAAATTAAGGCACATCTAGAGCAACGTTTTCGATGATGCCTTTAACGGTTTATAAATAAAGGTAACGACGAGCCAGGCACGAGCCTAAAGGTACAGGCACATTAATTACTACGTTAACCTTGAAGAAAATGATTTTTGATTGTAATGAAAGGCGTAAAATGATATATTGCTAGGTGATAAGTTTGGCGATAACATCAGTACCTGTACCATGAGTTACTGATAGAGTCAAAACTAACGGACACGCTAACGTATATGTACCTAAATTACTTTCTATGTATTATATAATTCTATTTTTATACGCTCGCACTAATATGCGGGTACGAGCGAGATGCATAGAAAGTAAGGTAAGGTAAGTTCTCGAGAGTAGGTTCAACATTCAACATTTTTATGGATTTGAACTGGTTTTGAGACGAATTTGACGATCGTTTTGGTGATTGACGCGTATCTCACGTACGACTTTCACCCACATGCACAAAACAGCGTGAGCGATCTTCAAGGTCGTGTCAAAATAAGATCAAAACCTTAACATCTTGTTAAATCAGAGTTGGCCTCCAGTATGAAATGTCTGTCATTAAATAAGTAATAACATGTTTGAAATATAATAGCCCAATTAAAAATAGATAAACTGTTACATCCATAACGACAAAAATAAATGATTTGAATTATTTGGTTCATTTAATACAACATTTACTTGCAACTTTTATATCAATTTAAGTTTTTATATCTATGTTTATATATTATGATTACCTACTGAAAATATTGTTTAAAGGTATTTAATAATAGATAGGGATAGATAGTATTTAAGGATATCTAGTAACCCATTTATTGGAGGCATTTTTTTATAAATTCAGATTTTCACTTTGATTGCGAGGTAAATATTTATACAAAAATATCAAATGTTTGACTTTACTTTACCGTATTGATTCAAGATTAAAGACATGAGTCCTCGGCCCTGCGCACGGCCGCATGGGAAGAAGAGCCACCAGCCACATGAGCTGGTCACCAGCTGCAATCAAATTTATGCCGCCATACACACGACCTAAATCATACCAAATTGACGAGCAAGAGAAGTGAAAATTTTAAATCTAAAGTAGCGTTCATAAATAACGGCATTATACCGGTCCCCAAGTTTATATTAGAAATAATTCTATAAACTTCAAATCCTTGTATAAAGACTAAAGTTTAGATTCAATAGCGGTGTTTAGAATACAATACCATTGAATGAGACTCTAACGAACTTTTGAGACAACGTCTTTAGAATTAATACAACTTCAAAGACAATTTAACACTTTGAATCTGACTACATATTTTAGGCACAGTATCGTAGTGACTAAGCTTCTCAATTATATACGAGTCGGACGCATTTCTCCAATATATTTTTAAGGGAATCCGGGATCCGATTGGCAACATAAAAAAATCATTTAAATTTTTTAAACTATCTGTCAAATGAATTGACTATCGAACGCTTCTCGAGAAAATTACAGAAGGCCAATATTGAAACTCATATTTTGATGTGAAAATTATATCTTAATGATTTTATTTTTTTATCAGTTAGCTGTGCTCGCTCGCGCCAACATTTCTCTTGTACATGTTCCATGTGCAAGAGAAATGCATGTGCGAATGATAAAAAATGATGTCGTTTTTCATTTGTAAATGTTCATGTCATTAATATAATATTATCATTTTGACATCAAAATATTAGTTCGAATTGGCCTCCAGGATTACGGGTAAGGTACAAGGTCACAGCAATGTCAACAGCAGCGGCATTAGGTTCAGTGAACTGCGAAATTGCATGAAGAAATTATGAAGAATTCATTGATAAAGCCACCATGCACTTTTACGGCTACCTAAAAGTGCATGGTGGCTACATTTGTTGCCGCCACTGTATCTGACAATTTCCTTGATAAAATGAGCGATATTCCCCTCCGTATTTCTGCGACGATTCGACGTTCATTTCGTCGTTTTTTATCTAGGATATGGAACGCATATCACTCTCAGGCTAGGCACCAAACACTATGACGTTTACCTAATATTATATAGTTGGTCAAACCAATTTGTCAGTCAGTAAGAACTAGGAAAACTATACTCATCCTTTTCTTTTGGGTGTTAGTTAGTGTAAGACAAAGATTGAAATGATTATCTCTGTCTATGATTGAAATGAGACAGTCCTTTGACAAACTATAAATACGTATAAATGTAGCGTAAGATATATATTAATCCCCATATGATCAGAACGTGTGAAATACGGACCCAAATGAATTAGCAATCGTCAAACCTCCTAATCCTATTAAAGCGAGCTTAATCCCTCACAAGGTATGCATGTTCTTTGAAGTATTTTCTTATTTAAAATAATATTTAAACAGACGTTTGATCAAAAGCAGTAGCGCTCAAAGGAGTTTACTCATTCGTGTCACATTTCAAACCCCAATCAGTCTTGCATGAAACTAGAGTTCTATTCGACGTTGCTTTTTGTCAAATTGAGATATTAAAAAGTATGTTGCGTGATGGAAAGTTTGGTAGAAGAAAATTATATCTACGAACATTGAATGTCAAAATCTATGCCCGGATGTTAGACATTTGCGACAGCAATGCAGTCGACAGTAATGTAGTGCCGCAGTAATGCAGCAGTAATGCCGGTGTAGTCTAAATCTATACGGTACATTAAGCCGCACATTTCCCTACGCTATTACAAGTATCAGAACAAATTAAAATATTTTCGGAAAATATTAGCTAGGGGGCGCATAAGCCTTCAGTAAGAAGAAAAATTCGACCTATTCCGCCATCCCCGGTGGCCGAATAACACCTGTCGCGATAGCAGAGGACGCTTCCAGCCTGGGACACTGGAGGCCTTGGTCACTTTTTCTTGCATATTATGACATTAATTCAGTTTATTATTTCCCTATTGTACTACAAACTGATACCTAAAAGTTAAACTGAGTGTTCGCCTCGCCTTATAACAATCAGAATACAGTCCGTAATGTGTATTGGTTAAGCAATGCTCATAATTATGGCTTATCTAGCAAGCTGCCAACATGCCTGGTTAGGCCGATACCACATATTACATGCCCAATGCCCACAGTTGCATTCAACCTCAAATGTATGTGGGGGGCGCACCGCAGTTGACTAATAGCCCTGCTGCTTTGTCCTACCAACTACAGTCGCCATCAGATATATCGGCGCGGCCAAGGTGCTCACAAATATCTGAACACGCCTCTATTGTCAAGGCGTTAGAGCGCATGTTCAGATATTGTGAACACCTTGCCCGCTCCGATATATCTGATGGCGACTGTACTAACTACGTATAATAGTTGTCTGAAATATAATAGCAGTCAATTTAAAAATCACTAACACCTTATAAAACAAAGTCCCCCGCCGCGTCTGTCTGTTTGAATGTTCGCTAAAACTACTGAACGGAATTTCATGCGGTTTTCAATTATCGATAGAGTGATTTTGAGGAAGGTGGTGTATAATTTGTTATTCCTTGCGAATCCGGGGCGGATCGCTAGTTTATAAATAAAGGGAAACTATAATTTTAGGCCAATCTATGTAATATTTAAAGTGAAATAATTATACAAAATTGGCTACTTTCCTACTAGTCAAATCAGCTTCTTGATCTTCTTCTTCTTTCCGTGCCTTTTCCCATTATTTGGGGTCAAATCAAATCAGCTTCTTGATAGTTCTAAAAAGAAGCTGATTTGACTAGTAGGAAAGTAGCCAATTTTGTATATATATGTATTTTTTGTATACAAAATTGGCTACTTTCCTACTAGTCAAATCAGCTTCTTGATAGTTCTAAAAAGAAGCTGATTTGACTAGTAGGAAAGTAGCCAATTTTGTATAATTATTTCACTTTAAATATTACATTGCCCAAAATTATCAATCGAAGCTTTATTATCTAAATGGTACAACGTAAAACAGTTTCACTGACTGTACTTATGGCCCGTTATTCGTACATAAGGTATTTGTAATATTGGCCACGGTCCCAGTTTATTTTTTTTAAATAAATACCTAGTTAATAAATAAATAAATAAATTACCGGCTCTAAATATTTCAACCAACAATTCACTTTCAAGTTTTAGAAAGCAAATACCAAAGAATATAATATTCACTAGGGAATTTTATACGATAACATAATTATTCGATACAATTTCTACGTACATAAATTCAAGCATTTCCAATAGGTCCTCGAATTTTATTTCTGTACATAAAATACCTACCTTAATATTTCGCTTCACTGGCAATAAATATTCCGCATACCTAACTAAAGCGTAATCATATCAAAGGTTATAAAAGAAAAATAAATTCACGCTCGAAATTTTTTGTACAACGAAAGTCAAAGACCCTTAGCTGGTATCCAATTAGGCCATCACAACGTTTTTTGTAATGTATCCTTGCGTATGCCCGGGATTAGGGACTGTGTAGACACGACTTAACCTGGGAATTTAATTTAGGGGTATGTATAAACCCGGCATTATGTTTGCATGCATTGAACGCACGTCCTAAGTGGCTTGAGCTATGGCATTTTTATTGCGATATTATAATTTAGCAACAATATTGTTAAACACAAGTAACATTCTTATAGTTTTACCTTTTACTACATATGTTCTTGTTGGCACTAAGTATGTAGTGTATGTATTTACTGAACCCCTAGTCACTAGGGCCTAGTGTAAATTTCATTCGATAGCGTGACGTACGTCGTACGTGCGCGTTCACGTTGTCTATTTTTGTATGGGATTTCGAACAGCGCGCCAAGCGGGACGTTTTGAAAACTCATAATCTTAGTTAGACTAATGACAAACGCGTACTTCACGCTATCGAATAAAATTTACACTAGGGCTACAGAACAAACCTGATATGTGCCAATCAGTTTGTAAACTACAAATATCTATAAAATGATATAACATTTTATCGCTATATAACATTGGAAACTAATAGTTCCACAAAGTGATTTTAGTTAGAGTTTCCTAAATAAATGTTTGGATTTTCTGTGCCCCATTTAACCTGTATATCTCACGTGGAAGCAGTGTCAGCTCTACATCGGTAATCTGTAGCTTACCTCAGTTAATTATGTTCCCTATCCCGCACGAGATTAACCCGAGGGATTCCAATGAAATTTCATCCGGTGCCATCTACTTTACAAATAAGTTAAGGTTCCTGAGCTAGTGCGGGGACAGGCGGAATCTTGGGATTCTAACCTCACTCGTGTAGGTATTGTATATTTCAGCTAGCGTATTATGAATAGCTTTCACCTCTAGCTGCCCAGAAACCTATAAAAAGGTCTCCTGTTCCATTCTAATTTGAACTTTGTGTTGACAAAATAAAATTTCATTTTGCTTGACAAGGTTTGACGTATGAGCGGCTAGAGGTTAACCATCTTTATCTACGTGATAAAATAACTGTCACTTTTTAACACCGTGGGATGGAAAGTGACGCACACCGTTTTTTATCACGCTGTCACGTAGACTAGAACGACCATCATATCCGTAGGTACTTACAGCACAGCTCGGATATTAATATCATGGTCGCATTTTTATCACCTGCCATGTCATGCGTCACTTTCGCACTTTCATACTTGTTAAAACGTGACAGAAACTATTATATAAAAAGTGATAGTTATATTATCTACGTGATAAAATAACTGTCACTTTTTAACACCACGGGATAGAAAGTGACGTACGCCGTTTTATCGCGTTGTCACGTAAACAAGAACGACCGTCATATCCTACTGAATGTAGATAAACTTCATAGCGGGCATAACCCCAAAAAAAAACCGGGCAAGTGCGAGTCGGACTCGCGCACGAAGGGTTCCGTACCATAAAGCAAAAAAAAAACGGAAAAAAATGCAAAAAGAAAACGGTCACCCATCCAAGTACTGACCACGCCCGACGTTGCTTGACTTTGGTCAAAAATCATGTTTGTTGTATGGGAGCCCCACTTAAATCTTTATTTTATTCTGTTTTTAGTTTTTGTTGTTATAGCGGCAACAGAAATACATCATCTGTGAAAATTTCAACTGTCTAGCTATCACGGTTCGTGAGATATAGCCTGGTGACAGACAGACGGACAGACGGACAGACGGACAGACGGACAGACGGACAGACGGACGGACGGACGGACGGACGGACGGACGGACGGACGGACGGACAGCGAAGTCTTAGTAATAGGGTCCCGTTTTACCCTTTGGGTACGGAACCCTAAAAAATTAGGTAAACAAAAGATATAGCGCGCCGCACCAAACCAAACTTTCGACGGTATATATATACATATAGGAATGGCAGTCGCGCGTTTTACTTTTCATCTCAGTTACTCTGAAAATATAAGTACATATTTGTTTATAATTTTGCCCGTCAGATTCCTCGGCAAGTAACGATAAAAAATTCTAATAAATATCCGTTGTAAACAGGTCCCAATGCGAAGATCAGCCATACTTATCCCGCAGCCACATCTACCAGTTTTGTGATTTTTAGGGTTCCGTACCCAAAGGGTAAAACGGGACCCTATTACTAAGACTTCGCTGTCCGTCCGTCCGTCCGTCCGTCCGTCTGTCACCAGGCTGTATCTCACGAACCGTGATAGCTAGACAGTTGAAATTTTCACAGATGATGTATTTCTGTTGCCGCTATAACAACAAATACTAAAAACAGAATAAAATAAAGATTTAAATGGGGCTCCCATACAACAAACGTGATTTTTGACCAAAGTTAAGCAACGTCGGGAGTGGTCAGTACTTGGATGGGTGACCGTTTTTTTTTGCTTTTTTTTTTTGTTTTTTTTTTGCATTATGGTACGGAACCCTTCGTGCGCGAGTCCGACTCGCACTTGCCCGGTTTTTTAATATGATACTAGTTACTATTCGCCAACAAACTGTCTACAGTTTGGCGATACTTTTGTATACCTAGACATAAGTATATTTTTTGAAATAAATAAAGAAATAAAAAAATTAAATAACAATATTTTAACTATTGTTTTTTTTTTGTTTCCTAATATTTTTATTAATCGCTTGTTATTATTTTTTTTATTCATCATTTCTCTTAGGCTAGGGTTTTTATAATATGAATATAAAAGTAAAATATAAAAACACTTACAAAACAATAAAAAATACATATAAACACATTATAAAAAACCTAACCTAGGGTGCCGCCAGCAGCGGGGCAAGGCCCAAGCTACCGGTGGTCAGGGCTGCAGGGCTTTAATCGCTTGTTATTTACTATTAGGTTACTCATTAGTTAAGAATAAGCGATATAGGCAGCAGCAGAATAATAAATACGTAACAGACAGAATAAAAATATAAATTAACTTTAAGTAGGTACGCGTAACTATTAAAAATAACACCCTAAAAATACGAACTGAAATGGAACTGAGTTTGTAGTGTTCCTATTTGAAATAGCACAACTTAAAAATATTTGATTTGTTGCCGTACTTGCCGTAAAACTAAAAATACTTTGGAAGCCCATCTCTAATATTGCACAGTGGCTATTTCAGGATTTGCCCGGATTTTTTTCATTTATTCTGCACTCTTTAGGTAATTTGATGCCAATTCTATTGCTGTAGGCTGCGTGTTTGTGATAAAAAAAGTACCCTTATTTTTAAATTGGGTTTCTTTGAGTGCGAAAGGCTTTATAACATTTTCGCTTTGGACTTTTTCATGCCTTTTTATTATAAATAAATTGACGAAATGGTAAGTATCTACAATTATTTCAGTGGGTCTAAACAATCCACGGCCACGAGAATAATATTTAAAAGTGCAATGTGCATCTTTGTTAATATATTCAATTCAAATCAAAACCTTTAATGTCAAAAACACGTCAAAATATACAATACACAATAAAAATACTAAATTAAAAAGTAATATAATACAAATGTCAAAGTAAGTAATTATATAATATACAAATGTCAATAAAACCGACAATAAACGAAAATACAGATGTCTAAAATATTATAGAATCATTTTACATTAAAATACTATAAAATTCTTTTACCGTGAAAAATGCCTATTCAATCAAAAACTCGTTAACAAATGTACCATACCTATAACTAGACGGAAACTGTTCTTAAAAGAACAAAATAAAGTTAACATTCGATACCTAGTCATAAAAACCATATAGTCGCACCAATAAAAGTCTGCAGCGGATTTGATAGCCCACACAGTGTACGCGTTATGTATACGTCATAATTTCATAGAAATTTGACGTTTAAAATGACACTTGCACTGCGTGGGCTACCAAAATCGCTGCAGACTTTTTACTTTAATAAGTACATACTGAAAGATTCCCATAAAATAACAACATAAAATCTAGCCATAAATTAACCATCATAGCTATAATTAATATGCATATCGCTGTTTCATAACGATACACCAACTAGATGGCGCATAATTATAAAACGATTTAAAATCATGTGATGGCGACAGCAGCAAAGTTGCAGTTACAGCGCGACTACCTCAGAGTTGACGAAGTTTTTTGATAAAGGATGACTCACGCTAGAACGATCCGGGCCCGGGCCGAGGCATTCGGTACATCAGTTTTCCAAGCACCACGTTATCACTGATCACCTGTCATATGAAGTGTCGGAATATGAAGTGTCGGAAGTCTCGGCCTGGGCCGGGCCCATTCCAGCGTTCCGTTGGTGCCGCTGACGTAGAGCATAATAACTATGAATTTAACCGCGAAAATCGTAGTTCGCAAATTGCGGGCATTTTTCTCTGTCACTCTAATTACGCCTTCATTGGAGTAAAAGGGAAAGATTTGCGAATTTCGGTTTTCGCGGTAGCCCTTCTGCTCCCGACTGCCGGCTCGACGTAGTTTTGGCATATATTAACATCGTAAACATTCTTCTACCGGTGTTTTGCTTGGGAACACCGGTAGAAGTTAACTTGGGAAAATGAAAAAAAATATTGGAAACGTGAAACTGTAAAAATTCTGTACAATAACACCTATATATACCACTGTAGACGATATTATTATTTTTAAATTGCGTATACAGATGTCTATCACAATGAGAAAATTAAATGTGATCCACGCTAATCAGCGTAGAATTTCAAACCAGACCACAACTCTGATTTGCTGATCCAACGTCCAACATTACAAACACTAATTCTATTTCTTTTTCTTTATTTTACCCTAAATTGGATTAACAATGCTAAGTCTATAAGGAGGTGTTCAATGATAACCCAACCGCAGCCAGAAAGGTTGTTATCCAAAAAAGAAAAATGAGGCCATCACGTCCCAAGACCCATTATGACTAATTGAACTTTGTCGAACTTCATCCATTATGGCAAGGGCGCGTTGTCACTGATGACGAGAGAGTTATTAAAGTAACCAGTGTAGCGTGGCCTTTATCGAGTAACCCCCTTAATGGACGCGCCGGCCTAGCCAAGGTTACAATCGCTATCGCTACGACAACGAAAAGCATTATGTCTCTCTATCACTCTTCCATATTAGTGGGACAGTGACAGTTGCGTTTCGATCGCTAAGGAGCGTAAGCGATCGGCATCTTGGCTACGCGGCCAGATTTAACAGAGGTTTGTAAGCGGTTGCTAAGTTTTATTGCTCCTCTACACGATGGGCCAGCGCCGGCCACTCCAAGGGACGCAGCCATGCGGTAGAATGAGATAGCAATATCACTTGCTCCCTCTAACGCATAAATGCGTCCCTTGGAGTGGCTGGCGCTGGCCCATCGTGTAGAGGAGCCATAAAACTTTGCAACCGCTTACAAACCTCTGTTAAATCTGGTCTCTTTCTAACAAATAGAAATATCAAAATGATGGATAGGGACAAACGATTATCAACGGTTTGTTAGATTAGATTTGACAAACGTTTAAGACTAACGCAAAAAAAAGTTAAAGCGAAAACGCCCTGATACTGGTGTCATCTAGCTATTATGGTGATGGATGGCCTAAACTACCTTGACAAATCGCCAATTGGATAACGCGCGTTAAATTTAATTTTTAAATATTTTATCATCAAAATCAAAATAACATGGGATTAAAAAAAAATTACGAAAAATAGTCAAGGGTTTTTTGTCTGATTTCGATACAATGTGTGCTAAAAAATCTTCCACCAAGTTAGGTACGAAATCGTACGGAATTTTCGTAACTCAACTGAAAATAATATACATTTTTTCGTCTCGAATTTCGTGTTTATTACGCCCAGAATAAGCTCTTTAAATTTACAAAATTTTATCAAAAACTGACGAAAAAAATGGACTACAAATAAATAGGGAATAGGGTCCCTTTCATAAACTTTTATGTCATAATGTATTGTTTGTCATATTATCATTAGTCCTAAAACTTTCGTAAGGTTTTCATGTACAGATAGGTTAGGTTAGGTTTGTTTTATGGGAATCCTGAATCCTGACGCGTTTCTGAACCAACTAAACTAACGAAAATGCGGACACACAATACATTATGACTTAAAACTTTTTGGGAAACAGTAGACCCAAAAAAATATGTTCGCCCTAGCTCGCCCTAGGCAAGGGATTCAACTAACTAGTCTGACATCCCTCGATCATTATTAAAGATAACCCAGCCTAATTTGGCAACCTTCACCCTTTTTATGAGAATCAAACTTCGGCTATGGCCTTGAATTAAAAGGCCTTGGAAAAGTGGGTGACTCGGACCAAAATTTATTACGGAATACTTGGGATGAATAATTTAAGTTATGAAAGATAAATATTATATTTTATACAATGTAAAGCCATTGAAAATGGTACATATTTGTGAACAAATCAAAGTTATTATATTAAAATATCTAGTTTTTATCACACTACAATGTACAGTCGCCATCAGATATATCGGAGCGGCAAAGGTGCTCACAAATATCTGAACACGCCTCTATTGACAGGGCGTTAGAGTGCGTGTTCAGATATTGTGAACACCTTGGCCGCTCCAATGTATCTGATGGCGACTGTACAACATTGCCTGTCAAATGTCAAAAGTGTGCGAAAGTATTTAATCCAGAAGTAATATATTGTGATTGCGTAAAACAGTATATTCAGAGGTATAATCAATTAACCCACCCTTGAATACAGTTTCCGTATTTTGTAGCCCGCTAACTTTACGTTTTGGTAAAAACAAGCGGCCACTACCGGCCGCTATGAAGCTCAAAAGTTGTCCCGTTTTATCATTTCTAGCCTGCCTCTTTTGCACTCATGTAATGTCTATTTACGTGATGGCTTACATTTTGCACACTTCAATTATCTTTAACGTCACGTCATGATCAACAATGTAATTTAATCGCGGTAGACCCGTTTGTGTTATTAAATATGTGTACAAAACGCGAGAGTTTAAAGTGTTATGTCACATTTTCACAAGCATTATGCACAGTTTGCTTTATTAAATAAGTATTGTATATATGTAAGTATAAAATATATATTATGTATATTGTATATTTATTTGTGTATTCGGTTTTGTTGTAATAGTTATATAAGTAGTATGTAATATGTGTGTTTGTGTTTAATAGTCTCCATATTTCACTCCGTGCACTTCCTGTTCACTTTTGTTTGAGTTATACATTTCCTGCTACCCAAAGGTTGTCTGGAAGAGATCGCTTTTTAGCGATAAGACCGCCTGTTGTTACCGGGTTCTATTGTTCCACTAAAATTTCTTTGTAATTTTACATGTATGTAAGATGTATGATTATTGGTGCAATAAAGAATATTTACTTACTTACTTACTTACTTAACCCTAAAACTCCCACATAATTGGCTCCAAGCTATAGACGAACTAAAAGCCAGTTGCCTACTCCTGAACGGCCCTAACTTTATCTAGGGCCTGCTGTGTTGAAGTTTTTTCATTACTAGCCCGAGTTGAGCGATGACATAACTTTGTGATTTACCGTAATTGTCTTGTTTTGGCCTAGTTTGCTTCTAGTTCATTTTTTATTTCGATAATTGCAAGTAATACGTCATCTTAAGGCCTCAGGAGGTATAAATTTAATGGTGACAGTTTTATATTTTATCACAATAGTATCACGCGTAACTCTGGTACTTTAGATAAATTGTTAGAAAGTGATCACTTAAAATAGTGACTATAAAATAGTCGTAATGTATATCCAGCCTTATAACCCTATTTCGCATATAAAACCGGCCTCAAAATGTATGTTTTTTTGTGTGTGGCTATGTTATTTATTTTTTACACATTGTATTCTTGAAAGAGGTTAATATAATATATTTTCCTCAGTCACAGGTTGACCACGAACGCTTAAATTCATTATACGCGATATATGTGACGTTCCACGGGAAAAGGTACCTTATGAGGGTTTCTAGTTTCGGAGATATGAAATGTTTTGTAAAGAGGTAAAAAAATGCTCAATTTTTTTTTATTGTGTGATCTGAAACCTTGATGCGTAACGTTTGTTTACCTGTTTTTATTTTTGTTATAAGTTAGTTATAAGCCTAGTAATGTCGTCTCAGAGTTTAGTAGAAAAGGTACCTTATGGAAAAAAGATTGAAAATTCCCAAAAAAACTAGTCAATACGGGAAAAGAAGTTTGGTAGAGAACTGTATTAGCATTCTGCAAAACTAATTTGATAATTTCAGTTCTGGTTGGGGCGCCTAGCAAATATTATAACCGTACATCGACCGACATTACAAATCCAAGTAGCCTGCTATTATACTAAAGTTACTCTCGTCAAGTCTTTCTTAACTAGAATAATCTTCATTTGGTTTGGTCGCATGCAATAAATCAGCCATTGGTTTACTGAAAAATGCCAATACCCGACGCATTACCTTATGGAATATCTGAGGTCATTGAACCTCAATGCCGCTTGTTTTCAATGGCAACCAAAATATATTATATATTAACGAACTTTCATTGATAGAAGAGAATGTGAGGTTTTAGTAAAAGTCGATGTAAAAAACGCCTTTAACTCAGTCGACCGTGGTACCGTTCTGGCTCAAGTTAAAGAAAAAGTACCGGAGCTTTTCAACTTTGTTTGGCAATGTTATAGTTCCCCCTCAAAATTATTGTTCAAAAATAATTCACTGCTGTCTTCCGTAGGATGCCAACAGGGAGACCCCTTAGGTCCGGCTCTGTTTAGCTTGGCAATTCAACCGATCATCGAAAGTCTAAATTGTAGCTTTAATGTTTGGTATTTGGATGACGGCACCCTGGGTGGTGATGCCGAAGTGGTACTAAACGATCTTCAAACTCTTTCCGAGAAATTTTCTCAAATAGGCCTCGAGTTTAATTTTTCAAAATGCGAAATATTCTTCCCAGACGAATATATTCAAAAAGACATAGCCCTATCGCAATTCCGTGCAATAGCACCAAACATAAAAAGTATAGACAGCACTTCGCTTCACCTCCTTGGATCACCCGTCCTGGATGAATCTTTTCCGGCATTTGTCAATCAAAATTATCAAAATTTTATTTCGTTTTCAGACCGCTTGCGCCAAATCAATGTTCACATGGCTTACACTTTAATTAAATACTGCCTTTTCGTTCCAAAATTTACATATGCCCTTCGTTGCAGCCATCTTTGGATGTACCCCGACCTTTTAGAAAAACTTGATGATGTAATTAAAACCACCCTTGCATCAGTCATAAATATTGATTTGGACTACAACCAATGGTCCCAAGCCTCCCTACCTATTAGACACGGAGGTATAGGGATCCGCAAAATTTCGATCATATCTCTTCCTGCATTTCTTTCATCAATTCACAGCACCCAAAATTTAGTTGCCAAAATTCTAAAAAATCCTCCTGATCTCAAAATTTCCTTTGCCACTGATGCGATAGATTTTTGGAGGGCGAACTGCCCCAACACTGACCTGCCTACGACCCCCTGCTCGCAACGACAATGGGATGAGCCGCTCTGCGCTCTGGTACGGGATCACCTGCACGAAACGTTCACCAGTCCCGTGGAGCGTGCTCGTCTCCTTGCTTGTTCCGAGTGGGAGTCGGGGGCGTGGTTACACGCTTTACCCTCCAAAAATCTTGGCACTCTTCTCAGCAATGAGACATTTAGGTTATCGGTGGCACTGCGACTCGGTGCAGTCTGTGTCGCCCCGCACACATGCCACTGTGGTTCCACCGTCACTGGTAGGGGCCTGCACGGTCTGTCTTGCAGCAGGAGCGCGGGCCGCATCACACGCCACGCCAGCATCAATGACATTCTGCGCCGGGCCTTTACCAGTGCCGGAGCACCAGCCGTCCTGGAACCCACAGGCCTGACCAGGGACGACGGCAAAAGGCCCGACGGGATGACTTTGGTTCCCTGGAGGCTGGGCCGGCCCCTAGTGTGGGACGCCACGTGCGTCGACACAATGGCGCAGTCCCACCTCCCGGGAACCTCGACCAAGGCCGGGACGGCCGCCGCAACGGCCGAGCACCTCAAACGGCGCAAATATGCAGCCATTGATTCTGGTTGCATGTTTGAGCCGTTTGGGGTGGAAACCCTCGGGCCTTGGGGACCCGGGGCACACCAAATATTTAGGGAGCTGGCGAAGCGTCTTAATGATGCTACGGGTGACCAGAGGGCTGGGTACTTCCTTGCCCAACGAATTGGCATTGCCATTCAGCGCGGCAATGCCACCAGCCTTCTGGGCACCCTACCATCCGGCGCCGAGCTAGCTCCCATTTTTTATCTGTAAATATGTGTATATAGTTGTTAGAGTTTAGTTTTAGTTTTAATTTTAATTTTTAGTTTAATTATTTTGTTAATTCTTTTATTTTTGCTACCTCAATAAATATATTATTGATAGGAAATAGACGATTTATACCATCTTTACCCCAAAATATTATTAGTTTATCCTAACTGTTCCATCATCATCATGCCTCATCATGTAACTTAACCACAAGGTACCTTTTCATTACATACAAATTATTGGTCTTTTTTAAGATTATTATGACGAAGAACTAATTAAATTTGTGGCAGTTTAATGTAAATTAATATTTTCTATTCATAAAAGATAAACTTCAATGTCATTGATGTTTTGTAGTGATGTATTATTAGATTTATTTCCATAAGGTACCTTTTCGTAAATGTATGGAGCAAATACTGTTATTGTTATGTAAGTTTAAAGTGGCATAAGGGGTTAAATATAGTATTTAGTTGGGGTTTTAGGATTTATTTCATTTGAATGACAGAATTTCTTTCATATGTGCTCAGAAAAATTGATTGTGTTTTACATTAAAAGTAAAAATATTCAATTTTATGATTTTATATGAAAAAGTCAGAAAATACATTTTCACCTCTAAAACGGTATTGTTTTTTGCTTAAACTGTCTCTCAGTGTCGTTTTTAATAGATAAAATTTAAATCTTGTGAGCTCATTGCAATCAATCGTGAAAATGAAACAAAACTTTATTTTCAAGAGATTGGTTAGTATACACATAAATCAGTCGATATCAAAGGTTTCTATTTGCATTACAGAACAAGTCGCAACATTTTTTTAATCTCAGATATATAAGGTAATATTATTTGTAGTCAACTATGTAACTTACTTCAGGAACATAGTTTTTTAGGCGGCTAAACTTAAAACTTCTCTATCTTAAAGTTGCTCATTTCACAAGATTATTTTCAAAAAATCATATCTCTGTAACTACGCAACTTAGGTGGTTGATCTTTTGTGTTATCGATAGCTTATTTATTGTAGATTACTGGGGTATGCATAACTCCATACCCGCCATAAGGTACCTTTGACCGTGGGACGTCACATATAATCTTTTCCCATAGTTTTATTTCATAATTTATTGCGGTTTTGATCTTATTTTGATATGACCTTGAAGTTCGCTTACGCTGATTGGTGCATGCGAAACGAAGTGAAAGTCGTGCGAGTTGCGCGCCAATCACCAAGAGGACCGTCAAGGTCTTATCAAAACCAGTTCTAAACCATAACAAATTGGTAAATCTGAATAGTGTTCCTGTTATTGTTATCAGATTAAATGGTACCAATTCTTATGACAATTATTTTCTAATCTTAGGGTGTGAGTTTATTGACCTATAACTGGACTCTAAATGTATTTATAAATGTTATTGTTATTTATTTTATATTTATAGCGGTCATTAGGATGTTAATGGGGAATTGATGTTGTCACCCGTAGCTTTATGACCAATTATATTATATAAATTGTTTATATGTATGTCGGAGCCTGACACCAGAAAGACTTATTGCAGCGTTATAGTTCATTATTTTAGACGCCTGTATAAAATCGATTAGCAATGTTGAGCTACGTATTATTTGGTTGTAACGTAATAAATAAAGTTGCGTAGAGAGTAACGCCGTCTATTGGCGCATTGTTGAAATAAAGTTGCGTAGAGAGTAACGCCACCTATTGGCGTGTTGTTGAACTAAAATGACAGGTAGAAGGCTTTGGAACGTCGAGAGGTTTCTCTCGAGTGAGCGTAGGCACGAGTGGCATTTTGTCGGTATGTTGGTAGACTGGTCGAGCAGGTTTGCCAACTTGACTTGAAGCGGGAGCAGGGTGGCTCCGCCGCTGGTAGTTCTTCTTGATCGGACCGCGCTAGAGATCGGACGTTCTCGTTAGCCAACCTCGTGCCTAACTCGCTACGTTCCTGAAGGTTTATACCTGAAGGATTATTCTGATAGCTTATAGAATCTAGCGTTCTTTGACCATTTAGCTAAGTGTTTTATTTCAAGTGTTATTTTGATTTCTTATGTTTAATTAGAAGCTTACTTTTGTGAAATAAAGAAAGGATTTGTTATGTGTTGTTTTAACTTGTTTTGAAAAGATTTGTCCCTCTGAGTTTGTTGCCGGTCCCCTATAGGGCTAAATCTTATGGGGTTATAGGTGTAGGGTTGGAGCCGGCGTAGTTTGACTTGAATAAAGATTTAAACGGTTTCTTCTTACTTTCATATCGCTCCCTCGAGTTATAAATGGCAATTAGTTCTTTTAACATTTAGTACTGAAATATAGTAGGCACTAGTATGGTTAACGAGTCCGAATGTTTATTTCATGCACTGGTAGCAATGGTAGGTACTGGTTTAGCTGTGAAGTAATACATCGAGATACTACCCCACGCGCCCACCGCCTTTAAGACCGTCGGTATTCGACATGTATATTGTTAATAGGGTGTTTGTTTGTACTCGTGTACTCAATTATTGGTTAAAAATTATAATAAAGTATTTTTTAAATTCATATTATAAAGTTAACCGACTTTAAAACTACAAGTAGGACTAAAATACAATTAAAGCAAATAGAGAAGCTACAGCTATATAGTCGATAGTAAAGGTAAATAAATCAATCAGTTGTAATTTATATAAAATTAATTAATTAAACATGTAATGTTTAATCAAATAAACTTATAAGAAAAAAAAGTATTTCATACATAAATAAAATAAAAAAAAGAAAATCTATATCGTTTTACGTCAGTAGTCAATATTGAATTCAATAATTGCTCCCTCGTTATAGCTGAAGCAATTAAAATTATTTGACTATTAAAAACTTATAAAATTTGTTTTATTGATTACCAATCACACAATTGGGTTGCGGCCTCACGCTGGCCAAATTAGGTTACGAGACGGAAAACCGGGCAAGTGCGAGTCGGACTCGCGCACGAAGGGTTCCGTACCATAATGCAAAAAAACAAAAACAAAAAAAAGCAAAAAAACGGTCACCCATCCAAGTACTGACCCCTCCCGACGTTGCTTAACTTTGGTCAAAAATCACGTTTGTTGTATGGGAGCCCCATTTAAATCTTTATTTTATTCTGTTTTTAGTATTTTTTGTTATAGCGGCATCAGAAATACATCATCTGTGAAAATTTCAACTGTCTAGCTATCACGGTTCGTGAGATACAACCTGGTGACAGACGGACGGACGGACGGACGGACGGACGGACGGACGGACGGACGGACGGACGGATGGACGGACGGACGGACGGACGGACAGCGAAGTCTTAGTAATAGGGTCCCGTTTTACCCTTTGGGAACCCTAAAAACTACCCCAGTTTAAATATACGTTGTTTTCAATTATAAAAATAGTAGGTACCTGAGCATGAAATATAAATGATCTAACTTACATGTATCAGTAATCATTTCACCGGATACTTTTAAAAAATGGATAGTGAATTTGTACATATATTGGAAACCATGATTGGTCAAGTTTAAAATACGACGTTCACTGTTTAATATGAAGCAAATTTTAAACTGTGAAAAGACATTATAAAAATGTAAAAAATTAGATTTTTGTAATTACTTAAATATGTTGCTATGTTACCAATCATACCAACCCCGTACATATTTGTCAGTTTTATACGAGTATAAATATACATTTAATGATAAACGTTACCTAGTTTACGTTTGCCATCTTTTTTAAAATTTGAACAACACACTAAATAACTCCATATCGGCTCGAACAGTAATGCTCATTTTCTGGAAACGCTTTCCTGTATAAAAATAGGAAATGACCAATAAAAACAGCCTTTGAAGTAAAAAAACCGGGCAAGTGCGAGTCGGACTCGCGCACGAAGGGTTCCGTACCATAAAGCAAAAAAAAAAACGGAAAAAAAAATGCAAAAATAAAACGGTCACCCATCCAAGTACTGACCACGCCCGACGTTGCTTAACTTTGGTCAAAAATCACGTTTGCTGTATGGGAGCCCCACTTAAATCTTTATTTTATTCTGTTTTTAGTATTTTTTGTTATAGCGGCAACAGAAATACATCATCTGTGAAAATTTCAACTGTCTAGCTATCACGGTTCGTGAGATACAGCCTGGTGACAGACAGACGGACGGACGGACGGACGGACGGACGGACAGCGAAGTCTTAGTAATAGGGTCCCGTTTTACCCTTTGGGTACGGAACCCTAAAAAACGACTGTTTAATAAATTAGGTAGTTAATGGAATTTTATTTTCGTCTATTAGCAAATTTTCTTGATCAAAACGTTTAAATACCTTTTTAATTATTCTCACTTTGTCTTCAAATATTTTTTTTCTGACACCGCCACTGAAATTTAAAATCTTTCTGTCAATTCGTTGAATTCATTATGTTAATTGAGACAGACCTTCAGTAGGAAAATTTAATAAATGTGCTAAGTCTTTTTTGTTTTTAAAACGCGCCTCAAGCGTTTTTTTCTTCGTTTGCTGAACAGATGGTCATACAAATTAAATATCGGAGGAATTCCATTAATTATATTTTATCAAATCTAAAAACATGGAATATATTAAAAAATGTACTTCATTAATATTATTTTAGTTAACCCGGATTTTAGGTGTTTATACACAGGCAAGACGAATCTGGAAGAAAATAAATTCTTCATTTTTCTTGAAGCTTTCCAACGGTCACCTATCTACACGTTATATTATATTATAAGCCTATACGGTGTCCCACTGCTGTGCAAAGGCCTCCCCCCTTGATTTCCATACGTCTCGAATTTGAGCAATCTCCGGCCAGTCGTTAAGATATGCGTCCAGGTCGTCCCGCCATCTCCGTCTGGGCCTACCACACCTCGCCCGTCTTGCGGCACCCGTACCGTGGTTATTTTGGCCGACCTCTGCGGGTGCATGCGGCAGACATGGCCGGCCCAGTCCCATTTCAGCTTGGCGGTCTTAGTTCCAACATCAGTAATGCGCGTTTTTGAGCGCAGCGTAGAGTTACGGATTCGGTCAATCCGTTTTACTCCTAGCACATTTAAACGCGCGGATCCTATTAAATTTAATCATTTGACGAATTGTTGTCAATTCAATATTTTGTTACCTAGGTATAAGATCCGAAGGACATGCACAACAGTGATGTCACAAAAATAAAATATTTAGTAACTGTACCTACTGTTTTTGGTCTGTTTCAGGGCAAGCATACTTATACTAACATATGTAAATAGGTAATGTCTAAAAAAATACCTCTAATGTTATGCTTACTTACAGTGTAATATAATAAGTGACATCAAGCTATTAGACTATTAAAAGCTACATGCATCCAAAAGTTTCTTGCTTTCCTTCGTATACTTTTTACTTTATTTTTTCAGCTATGGTAGCATACTAAATGAGCTTGTATGAGATAGCGGAGTTGAATGAGCGGTCTTAATCATCGTGCGACGTCAGGATAACGGCCGAGATACGCCGACTCGTTTATTTCAGGTTGCGTCACGCGTTAGGCGGAGCGGATTTTTACAAGCTTTTATTCACCTCATATATTTGCCTACTGCTACCGCCTCCCTGAAGACAGAATCAGACAAGCTAGAGAGAAAATTAAAAAAAAAGCATTTTCATATTTTGGTAGGTATATAAACCTTTGCCAATTAAAAGCAAAACCATCACTACTATCATGTTCATCATATCATCATCATCATTATATCAGCCAGAGGACGTCCATTGCTGGACAAAGGCCTCCCCCAAAGAGTGCCACCGGTCTTGCGCCACCCGCATTCATGTAGAAAAACTATTGGCAATTACCAGGCAGGTACATTTTACGGCTATATTCGACATTCCTCATTCCGCCGATACAAAAGCCACAGCCTTACCAGGTTGACAAATTGATTTTTTGCCTGATTTTCCTGGTCCTTTGACACGTGGATTTGCTTGATCCCCGTCAGCGGACTGACAGACTGACAGTTCAGATTGCTATCTCAGCTAGAAGCACTAATCAGGTACCTACCTACCCCGATAACCACGTTTCTATAGGCCAACCGTATAGGAATACGGGGCGCGTACCAATATTGCAATTCATTGAAAATCAGCGTTGGCAAAAGTATCTACTGTAACTTCACCGTTGGTACCCACCTTCAGCCTAATGGTAACATTCCATTTCTGACTGCAGCTGCACTACTGGTACTGAACGCGTCGCTGTTATTGTCAATTTCCATAGTAAAATGAACAGTAATGCAGCTGTCGTTGGAAATGGACTGTCACCTTAATAAAGGCCGTCCCTAACGATAAGACAAATCTTATCGTGTTTTTATTATGAAAATTTTATTATACTAAAACTTATTCCAAATCCTAAATTTTAGATACGCCCGTGAATTCCATGATACAATTTGTAGCGGAATTATAATTAAATGCTACTTTATAGGGTAAAATTATGTTTAATTTTAAGATAAATTGTTAAGAAGTTATTAAAGATAATAGGTAAAAAAAATATCAGTTAAATAGGTAAATATTGCCGGAAATATTGATCAAATGCATAAAAAGCGACCCTGCCATTTCGCCGTGTGCCTGCTACACTGCCACATCTCAAAAAACCGTTTTTTCGAGAAATCGCGTCTCAAAGTTTTGAGAGTATAGTTCAGGGTGTTTAATAGGATCTTACTCCTTTAGTTTTAGGTCTATGAATTTAAAATTTAGCTTTTTTTACTCGGAATGATATAACCTTCCTTATGACCACGCCACTTTTTAAAAGAAATGTATATTTTTTAAGACACAAGGCCCGAAAGACAGGTATTTAGAGTTGTGGCCGTATTGCAGAAACGTTTTTTAAAGATTTTGAGATGCGGCCAAATTTAAACACAAAATTATTGGATAAAGGTTACCATGCAAATATAAATAAAAACACCAAAATAGTTAAAATCCCTTTATTTTTACCCGACTACGGCAACGCAAAAGGAGGGTTATGATTTTGACCGGTATGTATGTGGGTATGTATGTATGTATGTTCATTTGTTCCCTCATAACTTCTAAAGTACACATTATAATTTGACAAACGATATGTCATTCGAATTATCTTAAATAATCGTCCGCTGGTTATAGGCTATATAAAGTCATAAAAAAATGAACAAGGCGTCCTCTAGAGGTCATAAAGTCACGAACGAAAAAAATAAAAATAAGTAATGATTACGTGACGTATATCATTTGAAAGAGCTCAGTTAGCACATTTCAAATATATAAATATTGTTAGCTTTTGCGACCGGCTTTGCTTGCATGCACCCGATGAAACATTAATTTATCGGGTAGGTAATTCGAACTACGAATCTACAAGCGCTCTGGATTCTATCCGCGTATTACCCGACTACGGCGATACAAGAAGGTATTTGCAAAATAAATTTGTTTGGCCGCTATAAACATAGTGTTTTTTTTAATGACCTGCAATATTTTATAACGTGAATAGGTATAGAAGTCCAGATCAGCCAAAATGTATGAAACAGCCGTACAAGAGACGTAGGAAGCTCGCTGTACGCGTTCCAAAGCCGGGCGCCTTCGGCGCCCTCATACTAGAGGAGTCGGGCGTAGCCTGACGTACGTGGCGCGCTGCAAGCAGTCCAAAGCCAGGCGACTTCGACTTTCTCATACTAAAAGTGTCGACATACGTGACACGCTGGACGCTTACCAAATCCGGGCAAATGCATGAAACAGCCGTACAAAAGACGTGCGGGCACGCTGTACGTGTTCCAAAGCCGGGCGCCTTCGGCGCCCTCATACTCAACGCGTCGGGTGTAGCCCGTCGTCGTACGAGGCGCACTGTATGCGTTCAAAGCTGAGCGCCTTGGGCGCTCTTATACTAAAAGAGTCGGGCGTAGCCCGACGTACGAAGCTCGCTGTACGCGTTCCAAAGCCGGGCGCCGAAGGCGCCCTCATACTAAAAGAGTCGGGCGTAGCCCGACGTACGAAGCTCGCTCTACGCGTTCCAAAGCCGGGCGCCTTTGGCGCCCTTATACTAAAAGAGTCAGGCGTAGCCCGACGTACAAGACACGCTCTACGCGTTCCAAAGCCGGGCGCCTTCGGCGCCCTCATAGTAATAGAGTCGGGCGTAGCCCGACGTAGGAGGCGCACTGTACACGTTCCAAAGCTGGGCGCCGAAAGCGCCTCCATGCCAAAGGATAGCGCAGCCCGATATATGTGGCGCTCTGCGTGTATTTCTGTACTGGGGATGCCCTCGAAAAAGTAATATAAAGTGACTTCGAATAGGTAGTTAGTAACGAAGTCATGACCCCAAAATTAATTAAATAAAAAATAAGTTCAATAACTAAAACCCGACTACTGCAAATCGCGCTCTAAAAGTATGAAACAAGATAGAATTCTTATCTGAAGTTATCAAACAGGAAATATTATAAATGTTATAATTTTTTTAATAAAAAAATACAACGTAATTATGTATAATTTACTACATTATTTATATTTTTACAGAGATTCAGAGGATAGCTGTGGTCGTATGCCACTTTACCTTAAAGTTTATAATCGGCATACGACCATGCACGGCGATCCTTTGAATATCTCTGTAAATATATCAAAAATGTAATACATTTTATTACGTTGTATTTTTTTATTAAAAAAATTATAACATTTATAATATTTCCTGTTTGATAACTTCAGATAAGAATTCTATCTTGTTTCATACTTTTTAGAGCGCGATTTGCAGTAGTCGGGTTTTAGTTTTTGAACTTATATCAACTTTGATAGGAACAAGATCACTGTACGCGATAATAATAATATGTGTAACTCACAGCTAATTATTATTTTCTAGGACGCAACTCAAAAGCTTCATTTAAAACTCGTGCTTTATAGCCACAAGTGCCACAACTCAAAAGTGGCTGTATTGCAGGGAATTGTCTGACAATTTATGGTCAAATGCATAAGGCCACTTGTGAGAAAAAGGCTCTTAAAGACCTTTTTTGCTATGGCTCTCGAAATAAGGTCGTAAATTGAACAATTTTGAATACGAATCTGCAATAATCCAGAAAATCAAAAATTTTGAATTGTGGCAGTATAGCAGGCACACGGCGATTTACCATCAGTCGCGTTCCCATTAAAACATTTCCCATTAAAAAACGTGCCAGTTTGCCGTTGACATTCTACCACGCGTTATCCCGGCATTTTGCCACGGCTCATGGGAGCCTGGGGTCCGCTTGACAACTAATCCCATGATTTGACGTAGGCAACCTTCCAACCCAGAGGGGACCTAGGCCTTATTGGGATTAGTCCGGTTTCCTCACGATGTTTTACTTCACAGAAGCAACTGGTAAATATGAAATTATATTTCGTACAATTAAGTTCCGAAAAACTCATTGGTAGGTACGAGTCGGGGTTTGAACCCGCGACCTCCAGATTGAAATTTGCACGCACTTACCGCAAGGCCACCAGCGCTCTTCAAAAAAAGCTACTCCCGGCGCGATTCGCGAAATGGATTAGACATTCACTAGATATGAAATAGTAACGATATGTGACGTTCCAAGAAAAAAGGTACCCTATGACGGTCGGGGCTTAAACGCTATTATTAAAGCCGCTCCAATATTATTGCGGCCATAAGGTACCTTTTGCCGTGGAACGTCACATATCGTTACTATTTCATATCTAGTGAATGTCTAATTCATTTCTCGAATCGCGCCGTCCGTTAATACACCCACACATAGAATGACAACTTCGTTTTTACTTTCGGAGTACGGATCCGTAAAAAACGTCCGAAATCAACCGTTCTTTTTACAAAACGTTACTTAACATGCGTCAGGAACAGGGCACGGGTTAATTAATCTAAAGTTATGTAGTCCGGGTGGAGATAAATCAAATATCCTATCATGCAGGCAGCGAGCACTTTTTACTCGCGCGGCCCAACTTCTGACCCGAGGTGTGGCTCAAGCCAAAAGAGAATGGTCATAAATGTCATAATTGGCTGTCGCACAACAGTGATACGTATTTGGCAGATAGATAAAACGTAAGATTTTATAGTTAAAATAAGCTAAATTCTACGAAGACTTGAGCCGATGACAGTTTCAACCATTGCTTTTACTACGAGTATAGTTCGTTTTTTTAAGCACTACCTGGTTATCATATCAAGATCCATTAATTTGTTAAAATTATGCCTTTCCAAGATTAAGTGCTTGTCAATTGAAATAGGTATTACTTATACGAAAAACAATGCAAAAATATTGTCGAATAAATGGAAAAAGTCTTATATTATAGTCTTTTAAGATAAATCTTGTTAAGAAGTGATCTGTTTATTTTTTCGCCGCTATGTGAGACTCCTTCCAACCCAGTATTACGAGTTTTGTTGGTAGGCTTTAATAACAACCATACTTATAAGTGGGTAATCCCATCTGCAATACGTAATTTACTTTCTACACATTTCGCTCCCACTAATATGCGGGTCGAGTACGAGCGAGGTACATACAGGGTGATTTCGGGGTCGTGGAGCGAGCAAGAGAGCCAGACATCATACAGAATCCAAAGATGAGCCTAATGATGTTGTTAATTATTGTTTATCACCAATAATGATGATTATTTTCCAGATGACAAGTAGGAAAAAACATTTGGTGACCCTACTCAATGTGACGCTTGTCGCTTTCCATACAGCGTATGTCAAAAATCATAGGGTGACCATAATTACTTAGTATAATATTAATTTTACTTGAAAAATAAGAATAATTAAAGTAATTATCTTTTAATCAAATACTACCATATGATAATGTGGATCATTTACAGATTCAGAAAAAGTGGTTCTGGATCACGACCCAGAAATCATCCTGTACAAAGTAGCGTTCGTTCTCAATAGCGTTTATGTCCGTGCCAAACTGGTCGTAGCACTAGTGACTTGGGCCACGGAGGAAGTGAGCGCGCGAACTCCGCGCATTAATCTCTGTACAACTCAGATTTTGCGAAGTTAGCAGCAATTTCCTCGGAAATCGGAAACAATTTACGAATAACAACAAACCTCATAATTCTAGCTTTCACCTTTGCCATTGTCGGTGACTTTGGAGCTGGAATTCTACGTGAATCGGATTTAATACTCAAGGTTTCGAATTGAATTGAGCATATTGATTGTTGAACGTATTCATGATTAAATATGAACTTTGTTTTCATATGAAGTTAAGTACCTACTCGTGAATAAAATTCAGTTACGGTTTGATTTTATTTTAGAAATATATTTTGATAAGAAATCTTATCTTGTTCTGCCAATCAAACGAAAAATCTGGCCTCTTTGTATTGGACGCATACAGAGTTACTGCGTCTCAAATTTGAGTAGTAGTGTGAGATACGCGATTTTTTCAAAGTAGTGCCGAAAAATATTTCCTCGCATTGGGATGGTATAAAATTTTGTGTTTCATTCGGCAGCAAACTTTATTTAACCCTCGTGTAACCTCAAACGGTTAAAACCCTCACGAAAGTGCGCTCAAGATTCCATTTTACAAAATACTCGTTACGCCCCGCCCATTGTACAATTTAGTTTTTCGCTTGCCCAGTCATCAATATTAGCACGAGGATTTAATCAACAACTTTGCCCCTTTGTTAAACATACGGGGTCATTTTTGGACCATTAGCCATATTGTGCGAGGTGATAAGGTAGGTCATACTGAACAACTTTTTCTATGGGACCAATCACAAAATCAGAAAAAAATATTGGATTACCCATAGAAAACGTCCACATCCACTCGACCAAAATGTATGAAACGGCCAAAAAATTTTTGTGAGTTTGGAGTTGGTCCTATAGAAAAAGTTGTTCAGTATAACCTACCTAATCACCTCGCACAATATGGCTAACGGTCTAAAAATGACCCTGTAATTATATAAATACCTATTTACGAGTTTCTTTGTGTAAGATATTACTTCAGGAAACTGTATGGGGCGGTAGAGGGCGTGACCTGTCATCGCTTTCTATTTTTACCCCATTGTCATCTTTCCCGTCCATTACATGTCGACAAAAAGGATTGACCCAAAGTTACGTTTCTCTGTATTTTTAGATACGAAAAGGTTTATGATTTTAGCTCGAGTGTAGGTTTGTTATATGAATTTACTGTCCCTATGCTGCTGACGAGTATAGAATAATTAAGTTATAAGTTATTGCACGCAGAGAAGATGGCCGATGGGGTCGAAAAGTGCTCGAGTGGAGACCACGGACTAGCAAGCGCAGCGTAGGACGTCCACCCACAAGATGGACAGACGATCTTGTTAAGGTCGCCGGAAGACGCTGGATGCGGGTCGCTTCCAACCGGCACGTATGGAGGTCCAAGGGGGAGGCCTATGTTCAGCAGTGGACGTCTTATGGCTGAGATGATGATGATGATGATGAAGTTATACTGTTGTTCTTAATACTTAACAAGCAATAGTATCGAACTAGTATAGAGGTGATCAGATGGTTGCGCTTAAAACGTTTTTATAAGTAATAGTAGCCTGTAACACGAGTCTTCGTTAACGCCGCCAAATCGAACAAAAATATGTCTCAAATATCTTAATTAGTATATATGTAAGTAATTTTTTATTTGTCAGTTTTAAATTGGCAACGGGACACAGGAGGCACCTTCCAATTGTCTGTTTGCTTTCTGAATCAGAATCATTAAGTACTATTGAGCTTCGAAGAGGATTGAACGCACTACCTTTTACGTTTTATTGCCTAATTAAGGGTTAAGAAATCCATTGTAAATGTCGGGTGTACACACTCCTCTCGCTGAAAGTCTCGGCACCGCTCCGATCCAATCGGAGAAGCGCGAGACGAGATAAGGTAGAGCGAGACGAGAAGGCAGTAGCATGTACACACTCGTTCTCGGGGTCTCTAGACGACTGTGTACAGCCCGCATAAAAACCAGAGTTATCCCGAAATTTAAATGATGAAGGTCATTTCAAGGTCAAACTGAGGCGCATGCTCGGCACCGATGAGAAATTAGGCTGCTGCAAACCTTTTCCAGGAAAGTTCATTGAACTTTGTACCTGGAAAGGTCCAGAGCGCGTTAATATTGAGTGATTCAATTTAATTTAATCTAATCTCATGTTTTATTCGATTTAGTAGTACCTAGGTATTTTTGCCTATGAATTTGGCAATCCCTAGTTTGAATTTTGGTCAAAATATATCCAACCCAAAATTGGTGTGAGGAACATACGTAAGTAAATAAACATATCATATTTTGGTCTTGAAATATAACCTTTTTTTA
The DNA here is from genome assembly GCF_963556715.1 of Cydia fagiglandana. Classification (NCBI taxonomy): domain Eukaryota; kingdom Metazoa; phylum Arthropoda; class Insecta; order Lepidoptera; family Tortricidae; genus Cydia; species Cydia fagiglandana. The sequence continues at coordinate 24,023,090 of NC_085933.1, read as the reverse complement.
TATAATTGTTTTTTATAGACATACATAACATACCTATGCTCTGCGCAGAAAAAAAAACAACGGGTTACACTCCGGGAGTGCCGACAGAAGTGAAAACTCAATGACTAGTCCAAAATGTCTGCAGTACTATGTACAATTGACCCATCCTCCTTTCTTTTGAAAAACTTTAGTTCCGAAATTGCTGGTCAGTGAGCTTGTTTAAAATTCGAAATTAAAATTTGTAGCGTCAATTGTTTAAAATTCGAATAGAAATTGTAAAGTTACCTTGCAGATCTCGCATCTAAATATGGTCATGATATTTTAAGTTTTATTCACCAGTACTAGAGTTCACTTTTATTAGCTATTTCATAAAGATGTAGCTTTACTGAATTCTATTTGAGTGATATAAAGTTAGAATGTAACTGTGAGATCCTCGTATTTCAACCCGTACAAGATTAGAACCTTTTTCATGTAATGTCATTGAGTTTTTCTTTATTTATTTAAATGCCATCTAAATGAGTGGCCATCTAAACGTTACGGTCACGTGATCGCCTTACACTGTCTCGAGTTTATAATTTTTTCCCCACCTCAAAAAGTGCCCAGCGCCGCTAAAGAAGTTTTCACTTAAAAAATTGGTTAATAACCAGATATATTATATTTCAACTGGTATAGGTACTTATCTATCTTGATCTAACTTATTACCTTGATGTAAGGTAGTCTCACTAACGGTTCAAAGATAATTCTCAAAATTAAAGTTTGAAAGTTTTATGACAAGATTGTTCTTGGGTCAATATTTTATATTTGTATTTGTATTTATTTATTGCAATTCACATGTACGTTAAAGGTACTTAAGAGTATGGGTAGGTACAGTCATCAGCAATAGTATCTTACACAACTAGGGCCGCAAAAATATGTGACACGTTCTTATTTGGAGCGCAATAAGAGCGCGTCATATATTTTTGCGGCCCTAGTTGTGTAAGATACTATTGCTGATGACTGTACTGTACACAAATGCTACATGAAACCCTGATGGGCGCAGCAATGTAGGTAGATATGTAAACAATACTTATCATTATATAATATTATGCCCGCATAATTTCGTATTCTAGCATGGAAGTAGTTTTTAGTCCAAGATCTATGAGTACTTATACCATAAGATATTTCTTGGTTCAAGACCTTTTTATCCGTGTAAAACATTATCAAATCGACGGGATGTTTCTCAGTTTTCTCACGTGTTTTTGTATTATGAAGGCAAATCAAATATTTGTCTGGGTTTTGAATTATAAAATTACTTATATTCACAACAAACAATTGAACCTTTTTCCTTTTACTTTGTTCTTTGTTTGACAAAGTGCGTAGAAACAACAACACTCTCCATCGGTGGGCCTTATTATAAAAGGCATAAGGTCCACCGCTCGACAGTTAATGTGGACGATGGTTCAATAAACACATATCGTACATATACATTATGTTTCACCCAATACAAACTCACCTAAACACTCAGCCCCTGCCCTTTCTAAGGTACGCAAATATTATATAGGGCGGGTTCCTTCAATAGGGCACTTTTAGACCTAAAATGACTTCTTTTGTCGGCATCAACAAAGCATGATTTATAGTCGACGGTCTAACCTCAAATATGTAAAATAGAGTGAACAATTAAAGGAGACGTGACACGTCTTTAATGGTCGGAAATGGACGATAATGGTGTCTTCCAAGGCTGGATAAGACATCAATTATGTAGGTTAAAAGGGGCCCACTGATTAACAGTCCGCCGGACGGTATCGGCCTCTCAGTTGGAACAAAATTTTGACAGTTCCGAACAACTGACAGACCGATCACGTCCGGCGGACTGTTTAATCAGTGGGCCCAACAACAAACAAGTAGTAGTGGTAGGAGTAATCACAGTAGTGGTAGGAGCAATTGCATTTTCTTCACACGTGAGGCAAAGTAATTAAATGCAAATTTTAAGTTGTTTTCTTATGTTTGCTGATTGAATTGACTTTTAAATGACGATTTTGAATGACAAATGTTTAATAACATTCATTTGGATTTTATTTGGGTTGTTTTGGTTTGATATCTTACAGTTAATATTTTCTTCGGGTGGGTGGTGGGTGTGACTTTGTCCTTAACTAAGAAACTTGGTTTTCCCAAAAGAATACAAGTAACAAAATCACTAGGAATTACCTAACTAAGGCGATAAAACTGAAGTAACTAAAAATGAATCGTTATAAAACTTATTCTCGAAGTTATCGAACTGAATCAAAATTGATTGTAGAATAATGCTGCAGAAGCGAAAATTCGGTGTCAAAACTTGCGCCGGCGATGCACCAACTTTAAGAAAACTTGATATGCACTTGGTTTTCTCAGTCGCTACTCTCAATGAAAAGTCGATTTTGGTCTTTTCGAAACTAGTTTGTTATGAAGAGATTAGTTTATGAGGTTTTATTTGGCGCTGTTTTTAAAGACATACAATTTTCTTGTCCAAGTCGGTTATTAATTAACTTGTGTTTGTTTCTACAGAGGATGGGGCAAAAATACGTTTTAACCTTTTATTTACTGCATTTTGTTAATTTTAATTTTAATAAACGTTTGCGATTGTGTATCATAGCTAAATGAGAATATTTTGATATTTTACTTAAATGATTGTGTTTTTAGGGTTCCGTACCCAAAGGGTAAAACGGGACCCTATTACTAAGACTTCGCTGTCCGTCCGTCCGTCCGTCCGTCTGTCCGTCCGTCCGTCCGTCCGTCCGTCCGTCCGTCCGTCTGTCTGTCACCAGGCTGTATCTCACGAACCGTGATAGCTAGACAGTTGAAATTTTCACAGATGATGTATTTCTGTTGCCGCTATAACAACAAATACTAAAAACAGAATAAAATAAAGATTTAAATGGGGCTCCCATACAACAAACGTGATTTTTTATAACATTTTGTAAAATACTTATTTACTCGTATGTAAGGAAAATATTCCTAAAATGTTTTTGCCAACGTATTTTTGGCCACTTCTACATATTTAACTTAAACACCTTATCTTCGACGGCTTTATTTAAGCTTAATACATGTATTTTCTTCTTTATCAAATTCCTTCTTTACTCTGAAAGCGCTAGCGTAGATTTAAACCTAAATCAAAATTCTTCTGTCGTTTCGTTTCGCTTTGGTGTTTCCTTAGTCTACGTGTTAATCTGTTATTTGCTAACTATATATAAACTTATATAACCTTAAAATTTTTATTTCTAGCACCAACTTCGAAAAGATTTTCTCTTAAAATACTTTAGCAACTACATTTTTTAATTGACAGGAAAAATGTGGGTCATTAATTGCCAGGCCCTGCCTGGCATCGTTAATGTTGTAAAACTACGCTCCCAGGCTTAGAATGGATGCCTGATTGGAATTTATTTACTTTAAAACAATCATTACAATTTCAATTTAGAAGTAAGGTTTTACAACTGTCTTCCAGCTGACATAATAAACGCGCCCGTCTGCTTATTACGGATAGCTTTATCCATCTTTATCCACGTTATAAAATACTTAGCCGTCACTTTTTAACGCCTTGGGATAGAAAGTGACGGACACCGTTTTATCACGCTGTCATGTAGACGAGAACGACCATCATATCCGTAAATCGCAGTCTTTAAAGACAGCCTTAAGAATACAGGATGATTCATGAGACGTGAGCAGGACTAATCCTGCACACTCAGTAACTGATAATTGATCGATCATCGTCTTATTAAGGTGAAACAAGCACACTTTTTCCTATTTTTACACGACTGCCCAAACAAAAAGAGTGTATTGTTTTTTCAGGGTTCATGTTTGTATGTGAGTTTCTTTATTCCACCATAACTTCTGAATGCCTTAACCGATTTAGATAAATGATATATCATTAGAATCCTTACGTCATCCCGACTAACATAGGCTATGTGACGTCATAATTAAATCAATATGGCGGACATAATACATGATATTGCATGATGTTTAGAAAAAAAAATCTTGCAAACCTATTGAGTGGGGCCTCAAAATGAAGAGTTTTGAAAGACGATTTCAAATATATATGCAACATACGTGTTCAAATCTTATTTTGGTAGAATAAGGATTCACAAAATGTGCTAAGAAAAATAAATTCTTCTATTTTATTTAGTGAGCTATCAAATGAAAGGGTTTTTACCGCTGATCATAAAAATATATATAATTCATATGGTATACCTAAGGTAAATACAGGAACTAAACACAAACATGTTCCAAATCGCGCTATTGAAATCTAAACGTGTGAACTTCTATTTAAGTGATGGGCTTCGAATAATTTCTGGCTTATTGGATTCTTATATTTCTTGTGAATATAATTATCCTTGCCTATTAAACCTACTTAACCCGCCTGCGAAAAAATTGGTTTTGTTTTAACACGTGCGACGTAGGTACCTCCCAACTTCGATCATTTCTTCTTAACTTTAGTAGGTACTAAACTAACGGCGCGATTCGGGAAATGAATTAGAGATTCACTAGATTTGAAATAGTAAAGATATGTGACATTCCACAGCAAAAGGTACCTTATGGCGGCTGGCGCTTACGCTATAATTAACGCCGCTCCAATATTCAGACGGGGAAATGGTACCTTTTTCTGTGGAACGTCACATATCTTTACTATTTTTTATCTAGTGAATGTCTAATTCATTTTTCGAATCGCGCCGTAAGTTTCATAATAGGGATACTGCAATGTTCTGCCCAATATGCAAGAGTGATAGCAAAATTTCTATTTTCTTATTTCGCGGTAGAGCCCAAGATTGTGATGTATTGTAGTAGTGGCGCCCTCTACGCAGAATTTCGCGGAATTTGTCTAAATTCAAAAGCCGGAATGTGAGCTCCGCGTAGGGTCCAAGGGCCAGAGCGCGCGCTTTTCGCAACTTTCCCCTAATATAAGTAATATCTTAATTGTGAAGGCCAAAGGCCGAGCTGCAAGAGTGTTGTGTTCAAACACAGACCAATAGAACAAGAGTGTCTAGATGCGTAGGCCAAAGTCCGAGCTGAAGTAGGGTCGAAGGCAAGGATCGTCTGATAGGTGGAACTCACTTACTGCAATTTCCCCTAGTGAATGTATATACCAATAAAAAAGCCAATGGCCCGAATCGTCCGAGAAAGGCGCGTCTTTAATTAGAAGGTATTCAAACAACAACAACATACCATAATATAGACAATAATACAAGTATCTAAATACGAAGGCCGAAGGCCGCGAACCTCGTGTAGGGCTGAATGCCCAAAGCGTCCGAGAGAGGCGTACCTTTAGTATTTAAACACAGAACAATGCAATGTCTAATGCGTAGCCCCTAGACTGAACTCCGCGTAAAGCCGAAGATCCGGAGCGTCCGACAGGTACATGCTGCGCTATCCTCAATTTCCTCTAGTATCTTAATTGAGAAGGCGCGAGCGATTCCACGCGACGCCGAAGACCTGCGGGAGTTTAGTACTCGTGGAACTCGGTCAGACATTTGAAGAAATTGCACCCGTGGGCCTTACGCAGAGCTCGGTCTTCAGTCTACGTATTTTGACACATGTACAATGGTACTGTGTTTTACCGCTAACGTCCCGCAGCATGGCTTTCAGCCTCGCGTAGGAGCGTGCTTCTCTTGAACGTTTTGGGCGTTCGGCCCTACGCAAAGCTCGGCCCTCAGCATCTAGTCTGTCGGGGCTACCTACCTATATTCGCCAGTTCATCATTTGTAAGTAGGTAGTAATTACTGCCACATAAAGATAAGATAAGATAAGATAAGATAAAGATAAAATTTATTTCATTGAAAAATATCCAATGTTAGCGTCACGTAGACTGAATAATGAAATGCAATCTAACGCTTAAGATTGTTGTTCGATTTGTTGCTAGCAACTTCTATTTAGCCTATGGCCATGTGCGTCCTGCTAAAGTCGCATCGAAGGTAATTGAGTCAATAACTTTTTTAGTGGGAGCTAAAGTTATGAGTCTTTACTGTGGACTTTCAAACCCTCATGGACATGTTAAAAACTTCTACTTCCTTTTAAGAAGCTATATGGGAAAATGTCAAATGTCCCATATCGTGAACACATCCACATATTATCCACAGAAAAGACCGGTATTCCGGAACGGTGAGTTTAATTAAAAGGTCCCAGTCCCATGCAGGAACTAATATCCACATAAAGAGAACTTTGTGGACAAACTAAATGCCCGGGTAATCTTTATAAATAATAGTTTTAGTTTGTTTTGTCACTAAAATGTGTAAAATAAAATAAATTAATTAAAAAATTAAAAACACGACTGCTGAATTTTAAAGCGAACTGAAAAGCTAAAAATAATGTTAATATGTTAGTTACATAAGGGGTCATGCACATTTATGACCGTGACTGTAGGTAGGTACGTGTGCATTTAATTTCAATTACACTCGGGGGACCTTAATTTACCTACTGCATTCTTTCATTCAAAAGGTCCCCCGACTGCAATCGAAACTAAATGCACACGTACCTACCTACAGTACATGAGTTTTCAAAAGTAACCAGACCGTGATGACATTAAATTTGACACAGAATATCGGTAGTTTAGTATTCTAACTGTAGGGTGAACAAGCATGTCGTAAATAAATTAATAGCTATTTTTTTTCAACACGACTAGAAAATTAACGTTAACCTCACTAATACTGATACGAAACAGTTGCTTATAATTTACGAAATGCGCAGTGTTAGTCCTGCTCACGTCTCCTGAATCACCCTGTATTTGCTTAAATATGGCTTGTTACTCAATTGACGAATCTTAAAAAGATCTCATTGGCCCACTCATAATCATAAACAAGTAAATAATACCTAATGACTGCTTTTCGTGCACTGAGCTTGCCGCTCGCTTCGTCGCTCGATGCGCGCGAGCACGCGAGCCGAGGAAGGACCCCCGACGGGCCCGAAACATGTCACCAATAGGGATTGAAAATTCAAGTGCGTGAAACCGTTGTCATCTAAACAGTTTAAAATATGTCTCACGAAAGTTTAATTTCGATTAAATACCTATTGTTTAAAACTGGTTTCAAATGTAGTTGGAACAAGCTTTCCAACATATAGGTAATTATTGTTTTTATATTCTACCAAACAAAGTAACACTTCAATAGGTAGCTAGGTACACACTCAAACTCTATTGATCATAATTTTCTATCAAACAAACTCTTCGAAACACGCTCAAACTCCATGAGTTTATGAGTGCAACTGATTCAATATGAAGTTATTTCACTCCACAAAATATAAGTGAGATGTGAGATATTTCCCAAACTGAAGATATTTGTTACCGTCAACAAATGCGGGGTGCGCAACCCTTTTACCCCAATAATGTCGATTTTCGGACCTCGTCGACATATTGAACGCTGATAAAACCCCTTTTTTTAGCGGAGAGTTCTCGGGCCGACAAACAGCTGCGTCTTGAGATGAGGATAAATTGAAAACTTTAGTGACGGTTTTTTAAAAAAAGCCGAAAAGGCAAACGTACTAGTGCTCGACATGCTAATGCCTAATAGATGATACCTTGCTGTCACATCTATTGACAATGACTTAAGATTCAAGATGACATGTACTGGGACCGCGTCGAGCACCAGTACGGTTACCTTATGCTACAAAGTATAATAATGTTTATCTACACACATGTCATTAGTGCTCTATAATGCGTTCAGAAACCGTAGGAAATGACAAGCTTTATTACAACCAATTTTACTATGAGAACTTATCTTATCTGTGGTAGTAGCAAAATTTGTACTTTAATGTACATAACGTTATAGATTTTTGTAGGTTATGAGTTTAAATTTGGAACAGCAGTCAAAACTCAAGTAGGCCTCTATTCTAGTATCCATAGATAAGAAAACAGTTATCGATACGAAACGTCAATTTAGTATGTTTTTTAAATATAAACCGCACGATATTTGATCTCGAGTGACAAGAGAATAGGGACTTCATTCTTTTGTCTAGGAATTAAAAAAAACTACGGATGTGTGACATGCGTGAAAAAAGTTTTCATTCACCGCCATTTGACGTACAGTTTATCTTTTAGTTAGTTTTAAGTATGTGTTTAGATAAAGTAGTGTATGTAACTGTACATAATTAGGCATTAAAATACTCGTGTGATCCTATTAAGAAACTCACTAACGTTCGTTTCTTAAACCCACACTCGTATTTTAATGCCTCTCATTATGTAGCAGTCACATAAACTACTATTGCATACCGAATGACTTGCGGGTTAAGATGCCTTTTAACCACGTGGGTGCCCCACAAGTCAAACCGGGTATCCGGCAGACCTCGCCGGCGATGGCGGGATAACTTTGACTGTTTTTGGAGAGACTGGCCAGACCTGGACGAATGGAGAAAGAGGGGGGGGGAGGCTTTTTCTTGCAATTTTAAAGATCTGAATAATGTTAGGCGCCTTCCATTATAAAACAGTTTTCCAAAATAAGCACTTTCTTAGAAAACGGGGACGCAAGAAAATGTCTATGTCAATCGATACTCGATAGCCAAGTAAAGTTAAATGCCGTGTCCTACTTATTAGTTTTAAACTTCGCTTTTAAATAAAAAAAAGCTAAGTAAGTATAAGTATAGTTAGTTACAGTTGAAGTGCATAATTATTTTCCATCGTTTTTATGGAAACGGACGAACTTGTCTTACTATTTCAGTCAGTCTCGGTACAAAAAATACTGACGTTGACTGAAGTAGCATGGCAAACTGCCGTATTCGAACTTAAAGATATTCACAAGAGACGACACGTACTAGATCCATTCTACATATGTAAGATATCTATTAGATATGAATTGGATCTCTAAGTCATACCTGTAAAAATCGTTCAAGAGTATGTCCAGAATCGCGCAAATGTCAAATTTGACAGGTTAGATCTTAAACATGGCGTTATCGTATCTTGGTGATGTCTAAAAGATATCTAATAGATGTCCCGATGAACCGGGCCCAAATACGAACGTTTCCGTGAAAGTATGATGGAAATCAATTATGCACTACATCTGTAGACGTACGTTGTTACTTGACTAATTTCATCATTTAAGCATGCATCCAGTTTCATCGAGATAAAAGCGTATCACTCAGGACGGAGACATTTCTGGAGCGCCTTGGACACAGATTCCTCTAAAATGATGAAAATACTGATATAAATACTGATAAGTGTGTGGGGAGATTTAAGAATGTCATGACCTGACTGGACCAAACGCTGGAGCGTCATGAAATTTCATGTCATTGCTAATGATAGTGTCGGGGCCGTATAATAGATGAAGAAATTATTATTTACGATCTTCTTTTTCGTGGTCGTGACCTCATGTCTGAGAGACGTGACTCCCTATGGGTTATTACCACTGCTCTCCAGGCCTCTCGATCTTCGGCCATCTGCATCGTTGGCTGGAGCGAAGTCTGGGTAATATTTTGGACCACATCTGACCATCTACTGGGTGCACGCCCTCTACTCCTTCCTCCGTCGACACTCCTGGTAATAATGCGCCTCCCTAGCGTGTCGTGTGTGTATGTGTCGTGTATTATTTACGATGTAAGTGCGGAAAGTAGGAAATTCCCAACCAGTGGTAAAAAATTAAAACACGACCGATGTTTTAAATTTGACACGAGTTTCGAATTCAATAAAACTTTCTCATCTCTTTATTTTGACGAACAAGTAAAGCCTTTACGAATTGGTATAGTGAAAATAATGACCAGTTTTTCTTAAACCACGTCATTCTAAATTATGTAGTAGCATTTGTCCGAACTCAAGTCGAAAAAGAATGAAATTTTGCAATGGTTTATCTTCGTAATGTTTAATAAAACGGAAACTAGAGGAGGTAATCCACGGCCCCGGGATAATAAAATAGAGTGCGTGCAAGTGAAATAACGCAAGGTTCCCTTCTAAAGTAACGTCGCGCGTTGTGGTGACACTACCAAGTGTGTATTTAATTTAATAGATAAACAAATGAAAATGAAACTTCTTTTTTGGTTGTTGTTTAATTGACTTATTTTTATTTAACATGTTAAGGATGACTCACGTTAGACCGGGCCGTGTCCAGGCCGGAGCTTCCGGAGCGGCGCTTACTTTTCTATGACATGACAGGCGATCACGTGATGCTTTCCATAGAAAACGATGCGAAGGAAGCTCCGGCCCGGACACGGCCCGGTCTAACATAAGTCATCCTTTTTAGAGGTATAAACTAAAATAGACGCCATATAAGTACCTACTAAAGATATGGATTAGATATGACTACTGATATGGATTAGATATGACACTGTCAAATGCGTCATTTCTTGACACTGACACGTCTAATCCATATCGTTTTTTAGATCTAATTAATTGACGTATCCTAAAATTCGAACCGGGCAGTCGGCCTTCTACGCTCTTCTTTTAGCTTTCCTTCATCATTGTCTCATATAATTTTGTACGTATACATTTTCTTTAATACTTAAAAGTACAGTCCAGAGATAGTATTTTACAACCTCATAAGATAAAACTCATAAAACGCAATTTCCTCCCACCCAGCGCTCGACAACCTTTTTATAACTTTATTATCTCAAGCATTATGAGTTATTAATGCGATCCTATTTTATTCAACCAAGATTAATTGCGTTACTTGAATATAGCAGGAAGCGTATAATAAAAGAAAAATGTTAATTTAAACTTCAACTCTCAAAACCTTAACCGTCTTTTTTAATGCCTTTTCTTTAGCGGAGTCGTAATTTAATTGCAGTTAAGTAGCTAAATGGCGTTTTAAAAATGGCTCAGGCGTCAGGCAAAAGGCAGTCAATTAGCTAGTGTAAAAAAATCGTTTGTGCCTCTAACTTTTTTGTTTTAAGTGTACCTTACTGAAAAATGTCGGTACAAAATGGTTGTAATTAACGTACACCTATACACCAGGGTTACAAATGTTACAATGCTCGCTTTGGTGGTGATGCATTTAAGGACGATAGGTATAACAACATAGTTCTTACATCACTTACACCTACCCTCCTTAAAAATCATTTTTGATAACCTATCCCAGTAAATAAATACGTGAAAATTAAGAAAAAAATCATTAATTAAGATTTCAGACTAAATACAGGTTATTATTTCATTAGATGACAACCGGAACTCATTCATTGTTCAAATCGTCAGGTAACAATCCAAAACTCAAAATAGTGAACCACTACCACTACTAGTAACAAAACAAGGTCAAAAATGTCATCAATAACCTTTAGACTCCATTTCCAAGAAATCGAGATGACGCACAGACTGTCACTATTAAAATTACTCTGTCAAACATTACATTTACCTTAATACCCAAATAAATATTTATCATTTATCATGACGTAATTACCTATATAACCAACAACAGGGTAAAAAAACTTTCAATGTCTATTATACTCCAGAAGCTCGATTCGAATTTATCAACATGTTACGATTCTGCTATTATTCTGAAAGATCGCTCATGCTGATTGATGCATAATGAAATTAAAGTCGAGCGTGAGATGCACGCGAAACACGAAAGCGATCGATCGTTAAGGTGACAGTCCATTTCCAACGACAGCTACACTACTGTTCATTTTACTATGGAAATTGACAATAACACCGACGCGTTCACTACCGGTAGTGCAGCTGCGGTTAGAAATGGAATGTTACCATTAAGGTCGTATTAAACCAGTTCTAAGCCATAACAAGTCCACATGGAGCCATATAATTACGCTTCATTTTACCCATTCAGTCTAAAGAGTCAATAAGTGATAAAAGGTTGCCGATCTCTGGTGTTTACAATTTACGCGTTTCTATTAACCCTAGAAACACGTGAATTGTAAACACCAGAGATCGGCAACCTTTCACTCATTGAGTCTTTACGCTGAATAGGTAAAACGATGCGTAAATAAATTTACTCACGCTATTTACGCAGATCGCTCAACGTGATAATTGTGTGACTCCAATACGGCCCCAGCAGGTATCGTAAACCTTTATTGACAATTTGTTTGCACTGACACGGAAGGGTTTCGTTTTTTCAGGCTTACACTGCCTTTAGGAATGAATTCGATTTACATTCGATCGACTTTAATAAGGCGTGTGATGGGGTAATGGAGTTCTGTTTTAGGTAATGGTAGGGAGAATACTCTATTATTATCTATTTGATGTTGTTTTGATTGAAACTATATAATTACTTTTAATATTTACGTGACATTGAGGTCAATTTTCAATATTTGACACCTTTAGCAAAGCATTTAGAGTATTAATAGTACAAGCGATCTACTTAACGTAACCTCTGAGTGGCTGGGTGTGGGTTCAAATTCTGGGTCGTAATAATGACCTCTTGGAACTTATGTACGAATCGTCATTAGATATGTAGGTAGGTAAGCTAAGCAAGATGACTAGTTTCACACAGATAAAATTAAACATCCTCATGAAACCAAACAAATCACAAAACACCTAGTTTATTTTCTGGATGCAAATATAGCAGTCTTAGGATTATTTACTAAAAACGAATTTCTATCTCCATTCAGATGCAACCTAAAAAGCGCTAAGATCAAAAGAATAGTTAAGTATAACAACTATAAATTAATCTCACAAAACCATTAGCTAATCTCTAAATGCTCTCTCTAAGCTTCCGCATATATCTTTCGATAACGCTCAACACCACTTATATTAACTCAACTCTGTACTTTAAAATCAACCTTCAGGAGCTAGAAATACAGTTCGTTTTTGAAGAGAAAACCATAGCGAGATCCGAGTTTGAAGAAATGTTATGGGAAATGTGAAACTCAACATTGACTTTAATCAATCTAAGCGGACCAATTTGCAAAAAGCTACTGCGTCAGTGGGTCCCGTCCGCCAAGTTTTGTTTTGAGTAAAAGGATTAAATTGTGGTGGACGGCATACAATTTGGTAGTCAGATTCCAAATATAGAGCACAGTCAGAGGTTTTCTGTACAGTTTTAGTAGCCTAGATACTTCTGTAGCCCTGGAAAGAGTGGTCTGTCAATCTCCTTTGTAAAATACGTTGTTGTTCCAATAGAGTTAGACTAAGACACGTCTGCGGCGATTTTGATAGCATACACAGTGCTAGTGCTATTTAATCCGTCATAATTTCATAGAAGTTTGTCGTTTAAAATAACACTTACACTGCGTGTGCTATCAAAATAGTTGCAGACTTTTCTTTGTACTCTATGAACGTTTAATCTGTCCCTTATTTTGTTAAGAAGATCATTGACAGTAACATCGCCCGACTTTACGCCGCGACAGTAATAGTAACGGTAGTTACAAACCGAAAGTCTCCTTAAGTGTAAGGCCTGGGTGGACGCTCGGAGCGGAGCGTTCGGCGGGGCGTGCAGCGTGGCGTCGGGTCGGGCTCACAAGTGATTTGAGCAGCGTGCACTGCGGCCGCTCCTATACGTTTGCATTTGTTTAACATGCACGCCACACGTCCAGACCCGCTGCACGCTCAACTCAAGCGTCACTCAGGCCTTACAGACGTGCCACATCTTTCAGAAACCTAGTAGAAAAATTGGAGACCGCCTTGACTCTAGCTTTGTGACTGAAAGTGGAGAAGGAAAACCGAAAACAATCGTCCCGATCCAGTGAACAGATCAGATAATGGGCCAAATTCGACATGTGCAACTGTCAGATTTCGCATCCACGTCAAATCAACAGATGATTTTATTCCATACTAAGTGTTGATTCCATCAACGGTGGATAATATCATTTGGTACAACCAAAACTCAACTCTAAAGTAAGAGTGGTTCGGTTTGGTTTGCTTGTCACCCTAACTGTGGATTGTTAATGTCAAATTTTGACATTGTACGTATTCGAGAACTTATGATTTTTCCCACATCAACGGGAGATCAACACGACACGTCAAACGTCGTTTGTCGAATAGGGGTCCAGAAATACCTCCAAAGTTACCAACTTCTACGAAACTGTTCCTTTTTGAGAGAACCGACATAAATGGCTGAGAATCATTAAACTGTTTTAACAAAGGGACAACGACCGTCAGCACTAAGAAAATCAGCACAAGGAGGAGGAATAAATTTAAATCCTAACTAAGGTGCCTTTTCTGGAAAAGGCTTGTGTCTGGACATGGACTGAAATATGTCTGAACACATTTACATACTTATACGAAACCCTCAGGAGGCATATCGGAAACTAATTCATGTTAGGCATGCAAATATTTACCGAAGCCTACAAGCTATTGGAGAAGCTCCAAAGTGGATCGGTCCAAGAAAACGGCCGTGTTGATAGAAGATATGGGTGCTTTCATGGTATAACTCTGGGGGCTATATACAGGGTGTCCCAAGACTATGGGACATCAAGGGAAAGTACTTTAAATATCGTAGATTGGATATTTTGCTGAAAGAAGACCTTACTTTAATATAAAAAACAATTTTAAACTGCATTCATAGATTTTTTTATAATTGCATGGTTGAACCGGGAATCGAACCCGCTACACGAGAAAAATCACCCTGTAGTTTTATCATACCGATCGAAAGGCTTCATCATATGGATTGTTTTGCTAAATAAGTGTCAGAAATAAAAGGAAGAGCATGAATTTTAACATTTTTGATGTGTTTTAGCGAAATAATCAAAAGAGTGCGACTTTGTATTCAACAGAATGGGACTCATTTTGTGCATTTGATAAATGAAATTGATTAATTTTGAATTAAAAATGTTAAGTCTAGCGTGTAATGTTTAGGTCTAGCGTGTGTCATCCTTTAGGCGAGTAATGATCATAATTATGATTAAAGCTTAATTGTGTGGAAGTTGACGTAGGTTTATCAAGGATTAGCTTAATCTAGGTTACGTCGAATAACGCCGTGTTATTCTGATTGGATACCAAGCATACGGTAAAATATTACAGAATACCGTAAAACGGGGTGAGTAGGTTTCGCGGGGAGAGTTGGGTTATGAATGGGGAGAGAAGGTTTGAGAGCGGGGTGAGAAGGGATTTTAAGGCTACTGCTACAAAAATAATGTATTCCAATTTAAAATGGGGCTCTAGTAATACGCATAATAAAAAAAATCGATCCAACAATCTTCCAAAATCACCTTTGTATAAAAAACCCTCTCACCCCAAATACGAGGCACTACGGGGTGAGATGGGTTTTCCTCTTTATCGTCAAAGTTATGAAATGGAACTACCCAAAATAAAATACAAACGTCCGAACCACTTATTATATATGTCGCAGTCGGATCGTATAATCCGCCGTATTACATTACGGCTAGCCGTTTTCAAAAACAGGGGCGTTTTGAAATGCGGCGGTTTAACGATTAGCCGTATTGAATGCGGCTGAATGAGAATCCGCCGGAATGTATTCGGCGCCATACGTTCTTCAACACGGCTAGCCGTAATGTAATACAGCGAGTCATTAGCCGCCGCTTTGACAGTTTTTAGTTCCCATTTTTAACACTCGTGGCGCTGCCTGACAAACGCTGGGGTGTCCATCAAATCTAGAGTTTGTCGGACTGTTTCTTTTCAAAAAAAAATGTATACCATTGAGTTTTCACATGTAAAAATAAAATTTTATCGAGGTTTGAAAGTCAAATTTCACCCAACTCACCCCATTTTACGGTAGTTTGTCCTATGGCATGGTTGTTTAATTCATCTAATTACTAAGCGCTGCCAGCCTTAGAGCACTTTTTAATAACTGGAGTCGCCTTTAAGAGCTTACCCCTCTGCCGAAAAACTTGCCCAATTGTGCAAACTTTTGTATGGACATGACCATTTTTACGTTAAGTACGAGTACATTTAACATGTAGAAATAGCAATACATTTTGACGTCCCCTCCCTCGCAAAAATCGGCAGACTGTTTCGTACAGAAAATGACAACCATGACGTCTCTAGTCACTAAAATGATCTCAGCTGCCAACACAGGCATAACTATTACTGTGTATTGTTTATTACGCTCTAATTTTAACGTCGTCATCGCGTGACAGAGGCCAGAAAACATTTTCCTGCGTCATATTTTTGTTAGATAGTGTCTATGTCGTAGTCAGATCGTATAATCCGCCGTATTACATTACGGCTAGCCGTTTTCAAAAACAGGGGCGTTTTGAAATGCGGCGGTTCGACGATTAGCCGGATTGTCACTGCGATACGTTCTTCAATAAGGCGGCCCACGTTTAGCCGCATCGTACATTGTAGAGTGACCAGTTCTTTCGGTCGCCTACGTAACCGGACTTTGACAATGTTTGCAATTTAATTTATTTCTACCATGGTCCCACCGCACTACATGTGTTTCTTTTCCAAAACATTTCCTTCACAACTTAAATAGACGGAGCCCCGCAAGCGGGGCTCCTATTTCTGGGCGGTTTGCCCTTCGGGCATCTGAAGTTACCTAACGAACCTAACCTAATTACCTACCTACGCTTTTTTCCCCAAAGTGTAATGTTTTCACGGACGTCTCACTTAATCAATAGGTAGGTAGGTTAGGTTCGTTAGGTAGCTTCAGATGCCCGAAGGGCAAACCGCTCAGAAATAGGAGCCCCGCGAAGCGGGGCTCCGTCTAGTTAAGTTGTGAAGGAAATTTTTTTTTGAAAAGAAACAGTCCGGCAAACTCCAGATTTGATGGACACCCCAGCGTTTGTCAGGCAGCGCCACGAGTGTTAAAAATGGGAACTAAAAACTGTCAAAGCGGCGGCTAATGACTCGCTGTATTACATTACGGCTAGTCGTGTTGAAGAACGTATGGCGCCGAATACATTCCGGCGGATTCTCATTCAGCCGCATTCAATACGGCTAATCGTTAAACCGCCGCATTTCAAAACGCCCCTGTTTTTGAAAACGGCTAGCCGTAATGTAATACGGCGGATTATACGATCCGACTGCGACATCTACACATCCAATACGTACCCTAAACGAATTCTGAAGAGTAGCCACAATGCGCCTTAGCACTGAACTCACTAACGCGCCGGCAATGTGAACGTGTCGGACTATTTGCGGCCGTAATCTCGCCTTAATGTCCTCGTCGCGTGACGCAGGCCAGCAATCTTCCTATGTGTCAATTTTGCGGACCTTTGCCTATTTGTTTGTATTACAACAATCAGACAAAGGATGTTGTAAATAAGTACCACGCGGTAATCTTGCTAATAAATATATTTGCATGTGAAATGCAAAAATATATTAAATATGTTTATACCAATATGCAAATAAACAAAAATGGCCATTTTCTTTTTTATTTTCATTTTATTATTATTATTTTATACGTCCCATAGATTTATTAGTCAGTTAAAAAAACCTACACGTTTAATTTTATAAATAGTTTCATACCTTATAATATGTAGGTAAGTAGGTACCTATTTACTCGTAATTCGTACCTAATCATATTTTTATACAGTTCCTAAACTACCTATTAACCTAAAGTGTCGTCGAAACGTAGGGAAATGACTAAATCGCGATACGTAAACCTCTTAATATTATTAAACCCGTTACAAAGCACATACTCGTATACCTGACAAATCAAAAGTTAGAAGGCCGTGTGGGCAAAAGTATCACAGCACAATATATCGTGCCTAATGGGGGGTGGAGTAACACAATTTACACAGTGTACTCTCATGTTATGCAGTAGCGTAATGCTATTATTGTTTTTAGTACATTTTGTATTAACCCTTAATAGGGCACCGGTCATATATTTACCGCTTCGTTCTATCAGGCACAGATTAAACACAATTTGACTTATCTGGTGGTTTGATAGATTTATGAACGCATACATGACCTATCATTCATAAAAAAATATGTTGGCAACACTGTGAAGTATCAAACGTAGGTTCTGTACCTGCTAAGCAGAAAATTTGAAATTCAAACGATTTTTATGATGTTTAGCGAATATTTGTTGTCAAAGTGTTCTAACAAGATTCCGGTAGGTGGTTTTTGTTGTTTTTATGTAGTAATTTGTTATTTTGTCTAGCTTGTCAGGTGTTATCCACCCTAAAATACATATTTTCACGGTTTGGGAAGATAGATCCAAGTTGGTGGTAAATATTTTACCAGTGCCCGTTACGGTCATAAAAGTACGGATCCATTTTATTTTTTTAAATTGTTTTCAGTTAATATGTCTAGAAAAAATAAGTTTAATGACAAAAATATTCAAGAAATAATTAAAAATAATATTTCCAGCCTTGAAAGTGACTCAAATGATGACATGGGGTACATTTCTAATTTCGTTAATGAGTATAATTATGACAACCACGTTTTACGAGGGCTATCAAAAATTTTGAGTTCAGAGGCTAACGAAGAGCATTGTGTTGATACTAGATATGATTATAGGTATAGAGGTAGACGATACGGCAATAAGCGAAAATACCTCATGAAATGCTTCAGATACTGGTGAACATGGGAAGAAACCATGTGATGGGGGCGATGGGGCCCTTTAATTGGTCTTCCGAAGATATTTTGGGATTAGTTGACTACGTAACCATGAAAATTGAGTAATCACAAGACCTGTTACTATTTTAAATCATATGCCGACCTCTATTGCTTCGTATAACTCTATTGAGAAAACTGATCCTCAGCCCACTACGAAAGAAATACCACTAGTTATTGTTGTACAAAATGAAATTACAAATGTTGTGTCTAGTTCGCTTCCATGTTCAAATTAAGCAGACATTGCCTTTGGTCATAAATCAAAGTATACCTCAAGATATGGATCTAATTAGGTTTCGTCGTATATACAGGGTGATTCCGGGGTCGTGGAGCAAGCGATCAAGGCATGATACACAAGCCCATACTGAACAACTTTTACTATGGGACCAACTCCGAAATCGCGAAAAAAAAAATTGGTAGTTTCATACATTTCGGCCGATCACATGTTGTCGTGTTCTATGGGAAGGCCAGTTTTTTTTCGCGATTTCGGATTTGGTCCCATAGTAAAGCCAGCGATCAAGGCATAATACAGTGATCGGCCGAAATGTATGAAACTACCAATTTTTTTTTCGCGATTTCGGAGTTGGTCCCATAGTAAAAGTTGTGCAGTATGGGCTTGTGTATCATGCCTTGATCGCTTGCTCCACGACCCCGGAATCACCCTGTATATCCAGCTCAAGAATGGTCTTCAGATTTCCCAGCACATCGCATACCCAAGTTTGATAGACCATTAGCATTTAACATACAACCTGTCAGTTCCTTTGACCATTTTTTTCCTGACGCGGCCTGCGAACTTATTGAAGAACAAAGAAACATTTATGCCATACAAAGGGAAGCTTTGCATTGGGTTCCAACAAATACAACCGAAATACGCGCGTTCCTTGGTGTACTACTTTTGATGGGACTCAATCCACTGCTTATTGCAATACCTATTGCAACTTGTATTGGTTTTCAGATCTATTTTACAGAAACTCAGATATTTCTGAAGCGTTTACATGTAAGGAAACATTTTCCAAACATTTAAGATACTGATAGAAAACATTAATTTAAATGACAAATGGTCAGTTTCACCCGTCAGGACAGTATTGCCTCATGCAGCACGAACGGGCAACGGTAAAATACTTACCACTTCCTAAAAACCATTAAAAGGTAATGGTCATATAGTTACCACCCGGTTTTTCCTGAAAACTCATATCCTGAAAAATTTTTTTTTGCTATCATGTTGATTGTGGCCAAAATAAATATCTAAATCACTTACATAACTTATTTTATTTCGATATTTATATCTCTGCCCTATTAAGGGTTAAGGGTGGTAGACAAGAATTTACGAACGAGTGTGAATTGAAGACTGAAACCGACGAGGGCTTCATTAACACGAGTTCGTAATTCCTGTACCGCCCGTGGCACACACATGACACAATGTTTTTCATTACACTTGTGGGAAAATAAGGGAAAGAAATAAATTTTCTGGCTAATTTTGTGCGTACATTACAGGCCTAGGTCGAAATGTAGGATTTACGGACCGCATAACCAGAGTGTATTAAATTAACATTTTTTTACGAGCGATTGTGATGAAATAGTTATTTGCCCCCGCAAATATTAAATGTAAAATATCAAACAAAATCAAATCCGAATGAATGTTATTAAATATTTGTCATCCAAAATCATCATTTAAAAGTCAATTCTATCAGCAAACATAAGGAAATAACTCAAAATTTTCATTTAATTACGTTGTCTCACATGTGAATAAAATGCAACTTTGCTATCAGTTTTCGAAGTGCAAAGTAAGCCTTTCCGAGCTGGTGTGGTGAAAACAATATTATATAGACGTTATATTATGTTTTGGGTATTAATACTGTATGACTGCGGCGTGGTCCCCGTCTATACTAAATAAGTACATCGTACTGACATGAAAAATTTTTTTTGGTGAACACACTCAATCGAAAATGTGCCTATGTAGAACATAAAATGTGTTTAAACAAAGGTATATATTAATTTTAGAAATGAGTTACAGAAACTTTGGGCGGTACTCAGCAGTACTGTCATTATTTTTATCAACCCAGCACTTAGGCAACATTTTCTACAAACTGGAAAATAGAAAATCACAATTTGGCTAATCCTTCTTTTTGCCGAAAAATTGGAAATTAGATTACTGCCAACATGTGTACTACACTAAACGCTCGTTAGGTAAAAGTTCGTGCGAAAGTCGAGATGGTGAAGTTTGTCCCTAAATCTGGGTTAGGACAATTTCGCCGTCGGCAGTTGTGTCGCTTGGCTGTTCATTAAGGTCACGTGCCGTGTGGCCGGCTTTTATAGACTCGTATTGTGAATCGTTTACTATCACCTCGTACACACCTTTTTTTCATGACGAATGGGTTGCTATGCCGAATAAAGGATGTCGCACGCTAGATCGCGGCCGCTTCCGGCGCTTCGTATTCTATGGAAAGCATCACGTGGTCACCGATCAGTCGCCGTAGAAAATGAGATGTCGGACGCCTCTTCCCGGGGGTAGGTACCTATCAAATATACCTTATCGTTAAACGACCATTTCAGCTAGATGACATAAAATTTAAATACACAGTCAGCATATAGTCTTTTCAGCTGCGACGACATGAAAGTAGAATACTCAGTCAGCAAAGAATCAATTTAGCTGGATGGCTAAGAATTAGAATGACTAAGTAGCTAAACGTCTGGAAATATAAATAGTCCGTATGATTAGAATACCTAATAAGTACAATTTACAGTATTTAATTTTAATTTTACTGTACGGAAGTAAAATTATTTGGTTGACGTGAACACAGAACGAGTTAATAGCTAAACGTCTGGAAATGTAATGTGTCAGTGTGTTTACAATACAATATATGCGCGGGAAGGTATTAATTTCAAGTGTCATATCAAAATCAAGACGTTTTGCTAACGAGTCGTTTGGCGTTTATTCCATTTAGTGAAAAAGACATTACACAATACAGACTATTTAGCGTTTATGTCTTTTAAGTATTAAAGACAATCGGAGATAATGACGTTTTGCTGCTACGTCATTCTAAATTGTAACGTTCTAAGATCCAGACGTTTTGCTAAAGAGGCATTTAACATTCATGTCTATGTAGTCACAAAGACATAACACAATCCAGACATTTGAGCTATAATATCTTTTAGCGATAAGGTCAAATCGATAGGGACCCCTTCCCGGGCATGTTCCGATGTAGCGTGAGTCATCCTTTATGTGTCACACTAAGATTGCTCCAAGTCCAAGTCATTAGAGTTGTAGATAGTTTTGACGCTTAGCTAATCCGCTACTTTGATGTTAACTGTATCTGGTCTACTTTCCTACTTAACTATAATAAATATTTTTCGAAAAACGTAAGTATAATTAATGACAAGGGTTGTTTTTGCTTACTTAAAGAAATCGTTTAAAGCCTAATGAAACAATTTACTTATTAAAGTACAAGATTACAAAAAAGAAAGACCGTTATACCTTTTCAAGGCCAAAACTTATTTTTTCGCGTCTCCTTTTATCTCGGCAAGAAAGACCGGATTTTATGAATTCCTACAGATTTTATCCATACCAGTAACTCGTATATTTACTACGTAAATAAAAACCCACTAGTTTCCCATGAATTATATTTCTTGTAAAATAACTAATAAATATAAACCAATTTATGTTATTTTTACAATTATATCAGTACCTAATTCTAAGGGTTACTAAGTAAAGAAAGTTTTATCAACAAAGGTCCAATCTATCAATTTAAGTTACTTTTGTAAACAAGTTAAATCAATGTCTGATTAAAAAATTCGTCAGAAAGGCAACGAACAACTTTTTAATTTTTTTTGTTCATGCTGATTTTTACCCTGATATTGTTAACTTAACACAATTAAGTTTAAACTTAACGATAAAATCTCCCCTTGGGCGATTAAGTCATAAAAAGTTCCAACATTTCACTTCAGCAGTCGTAAAATCGTGTCGTGAGTGGCGGTCTTTAGCCATAAATTAGTTGCCGAACTAATAAAATAAATCTACTTGGTAAACATAAATGTACGGGAGACAATAACAGTAGGTCGTCTCGACAGTCTCCTTAGAGCTGTTACGCACTGGCGACTATAGTTCGTTTTTTTTAGCATTAGAAAGAAGTTGGAAGAAGGTAAGCGATTTTGGCATGTCTTTTAATTGCAAAACGCTTATTAAAAATCAGTAACTATTATTTATGAAAGCAGAATAATATAAATGATTGTATTAGATTCTTAATTGTTACATATTTGCCGTAACTTATTTTAAAAATGAGTTTTTCAATTAAAAGACACATCAAGATTGTTTACCTTATTTCGCCGGCGACTTGGTCTCACGGCAACCAAAACACAGGAGAGAAAAATATCATGAGTTCTTCACAACAATGTTCGACAGAGAGATGCATACTTTGTCGTCTGGACACATAGACTAGGAATCCTCTAGACCAGTGGTTCTTAACCTAGGGGTAATTACCCCCGTGGGGGTAAAACTGGTATTTTACGGGGGTAATAAGCTAGCCTAATATAACAATACAACAAACGTACACGTTTTATTTTTTATTACCATTGGGAGGAGGGGTAAAATCAGGTTCCCTAGTTAGTCATAGGGGTGACCGGACTGAAAAGGTTAAGAACCACTGCTCTAGACCGAGTTTAGAGCAATTATTTCACGCAACCAATGATGCCATAAATGCGGGGGTGCGCGGGACGAGGTGAGCGAAGTCCCGTGCCGTGATTGGTCCGTTCAAAGGTGATACTTTAATTTATAATTTTATTATTTTAATCATTTTTAAGTGTACCTATTTATTGTTTTATTATTGTGTACGTAATTTTAATTATTTTAATTTAATATGGATCATCTGTTATCTGCAATAAAGAATTGAATATGAATATGAATATGAAAAGACACGGACGTCACACAAAGACACTTTCAACTCGAACATGGAGTAAAATTACCGTATGCGTGGCAGAGGGGGTAGCGCGACTATGCTCAGTCTGGAGGATGTTTTGTCTGTGTCTAGACAGCTCTGCAGTGCTGCTCGTAGTGTGAACGCTCTCATTTGAGCCCTTGTTCCTACTACGCAGCGAACAGCTTATGTTTTTTTAAATTTATTAAAAAAAAAAGCTGTTCGCTGTGTTAAATTTATTTAAAAAAAAAATAAGCTGTTCGCTGCGTAGTAGGAACAAGGGCTTATTTTAATGAATTGCAACATTGTTGATGGGATTTCCTAATCTACCAAGGCTTAAACGCTATTGTACAACATTAGCAAATGTAAGCATGTTAAAGATAATATTTAATCAAAGCCCGCTGTATTATGTCCTTTGCGTTTAAAACGTTAATGTTTGGCCATTGGCGGAAACGATTACGTCTCGCTAATTCTATCGTCGATTTAACATTCCACCATCGCAGGCCTAGTTACGTAAATTAAATCGCTATGGTGTGTCACAGTTTAAAGCTAAATTAATTTTCCCATAGGGCGTTCTTTAGCTGGCGCGGTTGCAGGGAGCGGGTGAGTGGGTTAATTTAAAATAGTATGAGCAATTGGCACGGACGGATTTTACCTATTTATGGCTCCTCTACACGATGGGCCAACGCCGGCCACTCCAAGGGACGCAGCCATGCGGTAGAATGAGATAGCAATATCACTTGCTCTCTCTAACGCCTAAATGTGTCCCTTGGAGCGACCGGCGTTGGCCCATCGTGTAGAGGAGCCATTAGAATGGCAGCCGCCTAGTGCGTGCGCGCGCTCCGTGCACCCGTGCTAGGTAACGGCAGTGGGGAGACACTCCGGCTCCGCTCGGCTCATCATTGCTCCGAGCAATCATTAGGATTGACACAAGTTGACGTCCATTTGCGTGCACGACCACAGATAAGATAATTACTTGAATTTTGACAACCCTAAGTAGTCGAAAGGCATAATGCCATGCCAGTGCTAACTAACGCCCTAATGGGAAAATAGTTGAACATTAGTAATGATACACAAACACACAATTTCATTGAGAAATTGTCATTACAAAAATTACAAAATCAAAACAGTATTGATTATCTGCTATTCTTAGATCTATTTAACCTGGGTTGAAATCTAGTTATGAGTAATAATAGTAATTTATCTTGTTTAAGATGGATTGGAAACTAAACGGAATATCATAAGAAATTCTTCATAAAAATTAATCTGTAATATAGGTTAATTGGGTTCCAAAATATTAAATTTACTTATTTTCAGGCACAAGATAGAATTAGAACCCTCCGTTTGAAAGTTGTGTGCAATAAACTCGAGTAAACTTGTTATCATACCAAATTGAGGACTAAGGCAAATTCAGGATGTCCTTGAAACTTAGGCAAAATATATGTGTGTATAAAGCTACGTCTACACCAGCGTGGTATAAGTGTAACGAATGAATGTATCCTCTTTGAGACAACAAGTTACACAACGATGTCGTATAGGTATTTAATATGTTAATCTTAAGATTTTTTTGTCAAATACATTATTTTCATTTCACATCACTTCATTTCATTAACGAGTCTTCCTCTAAAGTCAGACCGTGAATAGTCTGCAGCGATTTTGATAGCCCACGCAGTGCAAGTGTCATTTTAAACGTCAAACTTCTATAAAATTGTAACGTATAAATAACACTTACACTGCGTGGGCTATCAAATCCGCTGCAGACTTTTCTTGGTGCAACTCTAATGTCATAGCGCATGCCCTGCTGTAGGCAGTAACAAATGTTTGTCACGATTGCAATTTCGGCCCTAAGAAGGTACCGTAAAATCAGGTAGGTAACTTTAGTCCTATAATACAACTATGGTCCAGTTTGTAACGTTAATTATCAACAGGGATCGGAAATTCGGATGATTTTATATGTAAACTTCGGACTCGGTACCTACACCGCGTTGTTGTTGAGTAGTATGGAGGCGGACTCAATTTAATTTTGCTAATTATTTATTTATATATATATGTATAACAGAAATATATATATATATATATATATATATATAAGTACATATTTACTGGAATATGAAGCTGGACCATAGTTGTAAGTTGTGGACTAAAGATATCTGATTTTACGGCATACAAGAGAGTTAATCCTTAGGTTCTCTGGCGAGTTTACTCACCGTCGGAAATACATCACAACCAATTAATTAATCTATTTATATTTATTTATTTATCGTACTGGTGTGGACGTAGCTTTAATAATAACTTTACATAGTACGATCAAAGCATTTAATGAGCAAGCCTAGACAATTGACTTAAGTCATTACTTGACATAAGTTCTAAGCCTCAGTTTAGGCAGAAACCACTAAAAGATAAAGACTGTCAATCTGCGTATAAAATATATTTTAGTAAAACAAAGTTTTTTGAGGGGACTGCCCAATCTTCTACTCACTCATCTCTGGTTCTAAACCTAAATCTAACATTGCAAAGGTCAGACAGGCGGGTAGCAGAAACTTGATAATGTAATAATATTTGGAATCTGTGTACGTGGCATATTATTCCACTTTACAACAATGAAGCTGACTCAGAAATATTGAGATGAGAAAATATTTGGTACCTACGAATAAAGGTACCTAAATTATTCATAAAATTTCCCATCTAACACGCATTAACCGAATGTTTTTTCCTAAAGATTTAATCTTGATATATATCTGTATTATTCTTGAAAAAGAAAAATGAGTTTGAATATTATTAAAATATGTTTTTTGTTAACATTAATATTAATTTTTTGCATATATTACTTACATCACATTAATATTAGATTATCTTAAATCCAATTTATGAAAAAGATTATTTCAACTAAGTATATGTATATATTGTTAGAATATGTATAATGGACTTTATTTCAATACAGACAAAATATCATACACTCGTTACATAATATGTATTTGTAGTCTTACACAAAAATATAACCATCATTTATGAAAATTTAACCCAAAAATTGCTACTTTTGTAATTAATAAAACAATAAAAAATATTTTTAATAAAAGAAAGTCATCTGTAAAAAAGTTATAATCACGTTTTAACTATGTCAAAATAAATTTCTCAATTCGACAAATATCCTGCATAATATTTATGTAGGGTACCGTATCAAAATTCTATGCAATTTACCATGGAAATATCGATAACAACTCCCATTACGGCGGCCATTAGAAGTTTTGACGATCGTCCAACCGCCATTAGCCGACATCAAGTCAAATACGTAATGACATAATGAAACGTTTACTGTTTTGTTGGACTTTAAATGCTCGTCGTAGTTTGTGGCCTGCGATTTGTAAAGCTTAAACCAGCGGTACTGCTACAGTCAACAACAGAGCTATGAATACAGGCAAAGTGTCAAAAATATGTATACAGTACTTTATTGCCTGTACATTAAGGTCGTGTATACATATTTTTGGCACTTTGCCTGTATTCATAGCTCTGTTGTTGACTGTACAAACCTCGAAAATTTGAATCAGGCTCAGAATATCATTTATTTTCCTACTTTGTGTACTAGGTAGGTCATCATCATCATCATCATCATCATCATCATCACTAGGTAGGTAGGTAATACATACAATATATACATATTATGTCCCTATGGCCGTGTAGTCAGTGTCCTAATGAATCGGTGTTTGCTGTGTTATATTTGTTTGCAACACATTTTCGAAAATTTGGTTCTCTATAACTCGAACATGCAAGAGCGACGAACCTCAAAAAATGAAGAAGCTCTTTGCCTCTGTCACAGAATAAAAATAGTAGTACAGAAGGTTCACTCTCTAACAAAACACGTCTACGACAGATATGAGCGCAAGGTGGCGCCATCGCGAGCAAGCGTCCGTAGCGGTGAGCGGCAACTGCTAGACACCAAAATTGGTGTGGGCCGCATGTAGTGACGCGACGAAATCGCAGAGTGAGCCACGCCTGCCTCCGTATTCATCGAATTACGAGAACAACCGAGGCGAATGAACAAATGAAATGGTTTTAGACGGAGAGCTAGCTACGGCAATAGGTTTGCAATTTATAGAGCAATCAATTTCCGGAGCTAGATCTTAGACCATTTGCATTGTAGCCTAGGGCTCGCACAGCTGCGAAGAAAAGAAAAACCAGGTATTTCACTCCCACGTGCTCAATTACTAGCTACTAAAAGAATAAATGGGTTTTCTTTTCTTTCGTTGATTAAATAAAAGTAATTAATTACATTTGCTTCAATGAAAAGATTCAATTTACCTCGCTAAGAGATGGAAAACTTATGAACTAATTTAATAAGCAACTTTTGCACACACGTCTAAGCATTAATTGTGTCGAAGTCTAGTCGAAGGTCTTACTTTGTCGCTTGCCGTAAGGACGAGATTTGCTTGTATCTTTATACGAATAACCTGTCTTAGCGTCCTTATGGCAAGGAACAGAGTGGGAATTTTTGTTTGGAAACGACACATTTTGTTTGTGTTTTAGCCTGGTCACGTTGCAGATGTTTCTGAAGAGTTGTACTCGTGAAAATACCTACCTACAATACGTCTACATACATGGAAGATTGCAACCTTGTTGTACGGAAAGGGAATCAAATATACTCATAAAAACTAATTACTATGATCAGTATTTCGGAATATAAGAAATAACATTTTTTATTTATGTAGGCTGGAGCTATTTGAGAATAGATTTTGTTTAGAATAGAATAGAATAGAATACTTTATTGCATATCACATTACAGACATGGATGTAATGGAACATAAATAAAGGTATACATGTGACACCCTGCAAGGGTACGGCAATATAACTTTTATTACCTAAATATACAGACTTTTGCGCTTTGCTTCTACTTTCCTTATGCGCACTGCCAAGGAATGGAATTCCTTGCCGGCGTCTATATTTCCGTGTTCTTATAACCCGGCAACCTTCAAATCAAGAGTGAACAGGCACCTTCTGGGCGAGCTCGCTCCATCGTAGGCCACGTCTACGCCTCGGCTAGTCTGTGGCCATGAGTAAGCCCATTCATAATAATATATATATATATATATATACCTACATTACATACATATTTGACATATCTTTAAAGTTAGAATCGGGCAGTAAGACCACTGTTTCTTATACGTACAGTCATCAGCAATAGTAAGTTACACAACTAGGGCCGCAAAAATATATGACGCGCTCTTATTGCGCTCCAAATAAGAACGTGTCACATATTTTTGCGGCCCTAGTTGTGTAACTTACTATTGCTGATGACTGTACCAGTGGGTACAATTATGACATGCGTGAGTCTATCAGAATAAACTTTGTACTCGTGCTAAGAAAGCCAAAGAACTTTATCGATATCGTGCGAGTTCCCTTGAGGCCGCTCGAAGATAAATAAAGGAAGTAAAACAAAAGTAAAGTCAAGAAATAATAACGCTTTGTTTTAAACGGTGTATTGTAGGTTCGCTTTGGGGAGTACTGTCAATAGTTAACGTATTTAAGTAGGTTTCCATACAGCTGATCACTGAGCTACTACACTAGAAGAATTATTTGCACTAAACTGCATTTATTTATTAGTAGGATTATACCGGGTGTGGCCTGTAACACGAGCAAATATTTAATAAAACATAGATTGTACTCCTCAAACGGTGTCACTTTTGTTCAACAACTTTTAAAAATTATGAAGTATTTAGACTCCCTATTTTTCATACAAAATAAATATTATCTTCAATGGACGCCATTGCCACGCCATATCATTGTGATTGACGTTGATTATCACGCCTTAAACATAATAAAATTCGCAATACATTGCGTCTTAGAATCTAGCAAAATTGATTATTCCATACTCGCGCCATAATTTAGCCATGAACCCTAAGTGGAATAACAATCTCGTTTGGTGACTGTACTTAGTGGTTAATATTTAATTTAATTTAACTTTCTTAATTTAATATTTTTATGTACTCGAAGGTTGCTGGAAGAGATCCCTTACCTATAGGGAAAAGTTTGTCTTTGTACCTCATATTTTGCAAATTTTATGTGAACCAGTTTTTGTACAGAACATAATCAATGTAAAGAATTATACTTATAGGGCAAATTAACAAGGCCGCACAATTTTGACAGGTATTTTTAATTTTTAGATTTAGTTATTTTAGTTGTAGTTTGTTTTATATTCATGTTGTGTCACATTAGTCTTAACAATTATTTGAAGACAAAAAAAAATGTATGACTTTACCTGATTACTTACTACTATAATATTTTAAACTTTCGCGTTTTGAATACATATTAACTCACATTATAGACGGGTCTAACGCGAATTATATTCAATTACCTTTATTTACCGACGTTTCGACACAGGTATAATTCGCGTTAGACCCGTCTTTAATGTGAGTTAATACTTACTACTACTAGGTAAGTACTTTAACTTCAAATCTAATCTGAAATAACCTCGAAAAAAAAATCTCGTCAAAGCTCGAAAATAAAATAGTATTAACATATCTAATTACCTATTCATAATAAGTATATTCAATATTTCTAAAGTTTTACTATTAAAATTAAATATTAACATCATTATTAAAATGGCACAAAGCAATTTGTACAAATCGTGTTAAAATTTATGATTCAGTTGTTGAAGCCTTTTGCTAGGTTCGCTGCGTAATTAATGTGGTTATGGTTAGCTCCGGATCTAAATGTATTAAATTCCGATAAATCATGATCAGTACAGTCAGGGATTTAACTTTAAATCGAATGTTGATTAAAAGAAGAGACTGCTTGTGAAAAAAATAAAGTAATGAAACCTAACCTAATATAAATTTGGGAATGTAATACCTGTATTATTTATAGACGTCATCTCTCTCGCTATGTCGTGATCCCGTAAGAGTGCTCCTTAGTTAACTGCCCGATTCGAATTTTAAGATATGTACATAATAGGTACGTCAAATATTACGTCTAGATACGATATAAATTAGACAAGTCAGTGTCAAAAGTGACGTTTTTGTAAATGAATAAACATCGCTTCACCTTACTATAAGTAGGTAATTGATTAGCAGTTGCTTAACCGATAAACAGGTATGCCATACTACAGAATTAACTGCCCTGTTTACTGATCTGCTGACGGTATTAAATGATAATCCAATAAACCGATTGGTCATTGTGCAATCGGCGTCCGTACTCCATAACCTAAAGTAGCTATTGATGCCAAATAATGAATTTTACATGAACTGCCAGCCAATATTAATGCACAAAATTATCGGTACGCACAATATCGACAACAATACTTACTGTGTGGTAGAAAGAGAGGCAGCGATTACAGATTGCGGAGACTTTTACAAAATGCGACCCATGAGGGCTATTTGAACTTTACCAAATGACCTCATTTTGATATCAGCACTCGCAATGTAGGTATCGTACTTATTTATATACTGGAGCCCAATTCAGATTTAAGTAACAACTTATTTCGATTTTGACACGACCTTCAGGAAAGCAGTTGTAAATAATAGGTATAGAATGACTCACGTTAGACCGGACGGTGTCCAAGCCGCTTCCGGCGCATCGTTTTCTATTGATATTGATATTTATTGAAATCAAATTTTACAGCATTACAGCTAACACCAATGCACTGTAAAATCAAGTAGTAAAATTAAGTACCTAAGTAATAATAAAGCGAAAGAAAAGAAAAAGAGGAAAGCATCACGTGATTGTCTGTCATGTCATAGAAAAGGAAGCTCCGGAAGCTCCGGCCCAGACACGGCCCGGTCTAACCTGAGTTATCCTGAAGTTTCCTTCCTAATAAGCCTCCTAGTCTTTACCCACAAGATACGAGTATATCTGTATAGATTAGTTGCTAATTATGTACATTAAACCCTAATCTTGTCCAACTTAAGAGTTGCATTTAATAAAAGTTACATACATATATTATTCAGTGCAGTGAGTTTTGTAGAAAATAGCTACCTATGTTTCAAAGGTCCTACTTTTTCATGTGTCTATTTGTATACGTAATGATTAAATTCTTATTCCATACTATCGAACTAAAAAAAATGTATCTGTAGAAAGAAAACAGCATATCTTCCGCATTCGGACGAAAACACTGGCAAAGTACACACTCGAACAACAAGAACATTCCCAACTCCACTTGGCAAAAGGACCTCTGGACTTTTCTTTGTGAGTTCGAAAATACGGGCGGGAGTTCGGAACTTAACCACTTGAAACGGCGTTCTTGTTACGGGATTCACTCGATTATTTTGTGATTTTTCTGGTGTTTGTTATCGACGGTGTGAAACAGAAATGTGGACAATACCGTAAAACCTATTAGAATAGAATATTATTTATTCGTAAGCACAAACAAACGAGACAATCCATAATATAAAAGAAAACACAAAATAAGATTAAAGTGCAACGAAATAGCCCTATCTCAGCATGTTGCTGGTGATCTTCCGATGAGACCATCAAGTGAGAAGAATCACGGAAGGTAACAGACAAGATGAAAGAGGCATAAAAATATTATAATTTTATAAATAATTTATATTTATATCAATATATTAATATTTTTAAACGGGTCACTGACGTATTAAGTTGAATAAACCTCGACATGTTTCGAACCAATTTTGGAGGATCTTCATCTAGCTCATCGCTTTTATAGTTACCGTAAAACCACCAAAATTTAGTCCAAGAGCTCCCAACCATGGTCCCGAGTAAGTCAAATATCATCGTTCAAGTGTGACTATTAGATATTATGTCGCAGTTTTAAGCAAAAATATTTTCATAATGATAAAACTCACACATCACCAAAAGGTTGGTATTAAGACTTTCAGGCCAAAACTTATAATGTGCACTCGACATCAAACCGTAATTTGGATCATATTTGAATCATATCAGTTAATCGCACTAATACATGAACGGACAAGTCAGAGCTAAATGAACGCGCGAATGGCAGCTAACTGATACGATTCTAATATGATTCAAATATCGGTTTGATATCTGATGTACGTTCGAATTGGCCTGATAATTACTGTTAAACTTGTGGACCACAGTCATTGTACTGGACTTTGGGTTATTTATTATTACAGACATCATGTTTTCGTGACCTCAACTCTGGTACCTATAACACAACCTCAACCTCAAAACATCTACCTATGAGGGAACAACCTCAAAACATTGCCCCGGTATAATTATAGGCCACCTTTGTACGTCTGTCGCGAAGTGACACTTCCCTTCGTTCCGTGGTACTTTGACGCCCTCATTATAGCCTGTTTGTGACACCAAAAGGTTTTGCTTGGAGTTTTCATTCAATCTTTAGCGTGCGTTTTGTAGATACTGGCTAAATTTAGCGCACTTAAAGTAGGTATTAAATTGATATTTAATATTAGTTATACAGGATAGCCGAAAACTACGCTGACAAAGATTTTTTCTGTGCATATTGTTGATAATTTTATCAAACTTTTGCGTATGTGTATCAGAGCTAAACTAAGGAAGAATATTTTGAAGATAATTCATTTTATAATCATTGTATTTTTTTAATAAGTTTGGTAAAATAAACTTGAAGGTTAGGAAAAAATTACGAAATAATCTTTTTTAACGTATTTTTGTGCCTTGCTGTAACTACTTTTTGGCGTTACATTACTGCTGATTGAATTACTGCAAAATGTCAAATGTCAGGGTAGCAACATTACATCCATTCTAACATTCGCGGCTGCAATCGGAAGAATCTCGCTGCAAAACTGCTGCAGGAATACTGTTAGAATCCGAACGGTACCTTTATGGTCCCCCTTTTCTAAAGAAGTTATGTGAAATCAATTATTTTCATATTGAGGAAATGAAATTATTTGATCTTTGGTTTAAAACACCGAATTAAGAGTAAATCCCCGAAATTAACGAAATCCACTCATATGTCCTCTTTTAATAACAGTTGGTACTCGTGCCGTGACAAATTAATTTCGGTCACGGGACATACGCTTTTCGTCACATACGAGGTTATTTGAACCTCATTTTGAATGTGGATTAACTCAATAAAATTATATTGGATTGGAATCAGATTGGATTGCATGAAGTTATTCTATCCAGAAATAATCTCTTAGTTAAATACCTGTACCTAAGTCTTACCTTAAACTTCATGTTTGACATCTTTCATTTATTAACATGTCTGTACGTCTACCACGACATTCGCTAACATGTTGATTTTTTTTACATGAATATCACTCATAATTTTTAAAACTGAAACTGGACTTAATCGCGCACACTTACGAAAATACAAAAAGCTGTAGGTATTCAGGAGTTATGGTGGGTAATTCTGATTATATCTTGGAATATACTGTTACAATAGCAATTACATTTATATAATTTAAAAATTCATTACTTTCAATGACACTTTACATCTTCTAATTCTGGTAGCACTTTTATTATTTGACAGGCATGTTTTTACATTGTAGATCTACATATTTAGATCTGTATATACACATATTTAGTTACACAAACGGGTCTACCGCGATATAATTTCATTGATTTTACCTTAAATTCCGACGTTTCAGCTGAGTTGCACCAGCAACTCAAATTCGCGACGACGTCGTCGGAATTTAAGGTTATACAATGGTGGTTATACAAGGTTAAACAATTAAATTATATTGTAGATTCCTTGTTTTACAACAAGGATCATTTCCAGTGGAGTAAATGTATCAAATAATTTACTGCAATAATTTTCTAATCCTCTTTATTTTTTTCTCCAAATCTCAGCCAAATTAATTAAGTATGTATAGTTCGTAGGTTCGTAACTGAGCCCGAGCTAATCCTATTATCTATTGTTAAGTGAAACCGCTCGTGCCACGTGCCACCACCACCTGCATAAAAACCTGCGTACTTCGGTTACTGAGTGCCGGCGAGTCGAACGCTACAGAACCAGTCTAAAATGTGTCATCGAGATGCGTAACAAAGGCGCGTTATCGGAGAGCGCAACTACTCTGGTTTTTTGAGCGTTGGACTAGCCTGCGCTCAGGTGCCAAATAGAATAAGGATGACCCTTTTTTGCAGATAAGTAGAACGTGCGGTTTTACTTAACAATAGACAATAGGATTAGCCGCCGGGCTCAGTTACGAATCTACGAACTATACATTAATTTGGCTGAGATTTGGAGTAAGCACGAGAGATTCATATTGCATTGTTGCAAAATTATTTTTCTGAATAAGGCCCTTTAACTCCGAAATTCAACTAATTATGGCACCGAAATCAAAATCTCGTTAAACTGAATCCACTTTGTACTGAACCTTGTAAAGTGAAATGCTTCACGGAAAATTTAACGGTATCATCATTTCATTTTTAATGTCAATTATGGGGTCAATTACGATATGATGCCCCAGTGGACATTTTACGCCCTGATAAGTATACTCGTAATTATATTATTAAAATGTTCGTTTTTATTTTCAGTACGGCTACCATCAGTTTGGCATTTACATAAACGCTATCGTAAACGTAATTTAATTTACTAATATGTCAGTACGAGCGAGATGCATCGAAAGTAAATTACATTCACGACAGCGTTTATGTCAATGCCAAACTGATGGTAGCCATACTGAATGGACGCGTAGAAAGCTGCCGTTTGGCGCTAGTTACAAGTAATGGTAACATTCCATTTCTAACCGCAGCTGCACTCCTAGTACTGAACGCGTCGCTGTTATTGTCAATTTCCATAGTAAAATGAACAGTAATGCAGCTGTCGTTGGAAATGGACTGTCACCTTATGGCCCACCATACCCCACCCCAGTAAGACGAACATAATACGGCCCGATGCAAACTTTAAGATACGTCAATTAATAGATCTAGAAACGATATGGATTAGATGTACCCGTGTCAAGAATGACGTTTATGTTTGAAGAAACGTCACATTTGACACTGACATATCTAATCCATATCGTTTCTAGATCTATTAGCTGACGAATCTTAAAGTTCGAATCGGGCAGATAGTTTATTTTGCTCGGGACTAGACAAACAGTATGAGGATTCCATACAGGCGTTTGTCTGGCCCCGGTGATAGTCTTACCCCACCATAACACAACACCACCACACATACCATAACACCACACACCACACCATAACTAAAGAAAGATAATCCCTTCCATTACTCCTGGAACAAGATGCACATGTTGTCCACCTAGTTTTTAAGTGTAGTTTGTAAATGTATATAGAGTTTAAGTTATTTAAGTGTACTTATATGGAATAATTTAATTCTGAAATAAATGATATATTATTATTATTTCTCCTTTTTGGACTTCACGGGCCTATAAATCCCGGTCTTTTGATAGGCTTGCGTGGGGATATAGATCCAACACGTAGAGGCCCTTTGGAGAGTTTTAATGTCATGTAGAACGCCTGCTGGAACCCGTTCACAGGCGCAACAATAGACACCCGTGAACCGGTCGCAGCAGGCATTGGGACTATTGTAGAAGAAGTGAACAGTATACCGGTTTATGGATTGATGTTTGGGTGGACAATGAGATTGGGCTATTCTAAAAGAGGTCCGGACACCTGTCATAACAATGTAAACACCGTCATCGAGACAGGCGGTGACTCGCCGCTTACTAGATGGGCCCCTGAAACTGCCGTCGTAAAGACGACCAGGAGCAACATCGGTGTGAGCGGCTCAGGGGTGTCGAGAGGTGTGCGCCGCTTTCTACCCAGTGGCTGTTAACAGCCACTGTGCCAACTCGCGTCTTATGCATCTTTCACTTCCACCCCTGGAGCATATAGCTCTAACGACTCCTCTCTGGACGGCCAATTAAGGCAAGCCAGAGCTGAGAGTCCTGCGGGTCCACTCCGACCGACGAAGACACGCCGGAGACCCTGACCGACTCTCGGGAGTACTTGGGTCCGTGGGGTCGTTACTCCCCAACAGCTCGCCACAAGCTGCCCTGCGGGCTTATTATTATTATTATTATAACACACCACACACCATAACAGCAGAAATTCAAGGCCAAGAATGGGTTCGGTTTCGGTCTGATAAGATTCGGTCTCAAGAGATTCAAGTATTCGATACACATCAGTAGGTTTATTTATATACTTGTGTTTATATACTTTTACTTATTTCTTATACTTGTATTAGTATACCCAGTATTTTTTTACAAACTTCAAATCATGTTATATGACTATTTTTAGCGTAACGGTCAAACCCGTTAATTGCAACATTTGCAACTATATTAAGGTTTTTAATGAAATTGATATTATTTATCACTTTTATCAGTTCGGATATAACTTTGCTATTGCATTTTCGTCAAATCCCGTTTATTTTTACGCGGCTACCTATATGGGTATATAAAATATCAGCGGTATAGGTAATTAAAAAGGTTTTAATAATTAAAAAAGAAATCAAGACGTACCTATTTACCTTGAGATGTTTCATTAGAAACATACTTACCTCTCTATGCATATTAATGCACCTACATCGCTAATGCAATGAATTCTATAGCTTTTAGCAATTAGCCTGGAACTCCTCGGCATGGAGCTGAGTTCAGTCCTCGGCTTCGGCAGCTTCATTGAGTCTAAAGCACAAACTGCGGCCAGAAAGCTGGGCGTCCTAAATAAGGTGAAGCGATACTTCACACCTGGACAGCTTCTAACACTTTACAAAGCTCAAGTCCGGTCGTGTATGGAGTATTGCAGCCACCTGTGGGATGGCTCAGCTAAATACCAACTCGCCGCTTTGGACTCAGTGGAGCGCAGAGCCAGGAGGATGATTGGCGACAAGAAGCTAACGGCTAAGCTTCAGACTTTGGCCCATCGGCGGAAAGTCGCCAGCCTGTCGGTATTCTACAGGTTGCACTTCGGGGAGTGTGCCCAAGAGCTACACGAGCTCATTCCACCGTCCCCATTCTACCATCGGACTTTTAGACGCACGGCCGGTTTCCATCCTTACTTGGTAGATATTCCGCCAATTCGCACTAAGCGCTTTGCTTCTACTTTCCTTATGCGCACTGCCAAGGAATGGAATTCCTTGCCGGCGTCTATATTTCCGTGCTCTTATAACCCGGCAACCTTCAAATCAAGAGTGAACAGGCACCTTCTGGGCGAGCTCGCTCCATCGTAGGCCACGTCTACGCCTCGGCTAGTCTGTGGCCATGAGTAAACCCATGCATAATAAAAAAAAAAAAAAGCATTATCCACTTAAGGTCAGAGGGCCTACCGCGAACCACGTTCGACGTGTCGCCTCCCTGTCACACTTACGTACGAATTTACCAGTGCAACATAGAGACAAAACGTCGAACGTGATTCGCGGTAGACCCTCAGATGACGAGCCGTTCTGTAAGTGGTGATAGACAGAGATATGACGTATTTCGGGGAATCGCTAAACTTAAGTGCCTTAGGGTTGGGCTTCACTCGTAAAATGGCTGATATGGGGTTCCAATGGTAGCTATGTTACATCATTGAAACGCAAATAAATTATATAATACCTGAAGTTTCAGCTACCGCAAAATCAGGTAACTAATAGTCCTTAAGTACAACTATGGTCCAGTTTTTAACGTTGATTCTTACCGAGCCTTTTATGATTTGTACTCGTTACATTTATTTTGTAGCTTATACAATATACACTAATGCTCTTTCTATATTATATACTGAAAATAATTTGAAAAATACTTTAATATTTTACTGGAACTTGAATTTGGAGCATAGTTGTAAGTTGTATACTAAAGTAACCTAATTTTACGGTATTATAATAATATAATTTATCTATTTAATAGACCATTTAAAATTGTTAAAAAAGTACTCAGTTTTGCTAATGACACCAACTTTCTTCATATACCTTTTTAAAAATTACGTGTATTTGAAAAAAACATGGTTATGCATTTATTGATCTCTGCATCTAAATCCAATGTATTCGTCTCATAGTATTTTATGACATAGCACATATCTGAATCTAAATCCAATGTATTCGTCTCATAGTATTTTATGTTATTATTCATATTTCTTAACCGTGTGTGGTTTGCAAGAGATGAATGGTGTGAAGAATGCATTCAATGGAAAGTTGGACGTCGTGCTGGTGTCTGAGTGCATTCATGGAGTCAGTGTACTTGAGATAGAAGGGGGAGGGCTTGTCCCTAAACGTGACTCATACCATCCTCCGTTAGACATCTTGCTCCCATTAGCTTCCACGCTGAAACCTCCCTCAGAGCGAATTGATCCTGGTAACGTTGACACACAACGGGACTGGAATTTCCAGAAAGCTAATTTTGACCTCTTGTATGAACTTGTCTCCAAACTGAGCTGGCAGGAAGTTCTTTATCCTGATGATGTTGACGTTGCGGTTGACAAGTT
Source organism: Cydia fagiglandana (assembly GCF_963556715.1). Lineage (NCBI taxonomy): Eukaryota > Metazoa > Arthropoda > Insecta > Lepidoptera > Tortricidae > Cydia > Cydia fagiglandana. The sequence continues at coordinate 23,984,567 of NC_085933.1, read as the reverse complement.
CTATAAAATTATTTATAGCGTATTTGATGCATCTATACCAAAGAAAATTCGCTCAAAGGGGACCACGAGACGTTATCCAGTCTGGTTCACGGCGGATTTAATTACTGACATAAAAGCAAAAGCTCGTATTCACCGGGATTGGAAGGCTACGAAAGATGTGGATCTTTACATGCAGTTTTCCCATCTTAGAACAAACCTAAAAAAACGGATTTCCTTAGCGTATGCACGTCATATTGATCGCATCCAAAACATGGTTAAATGTAATCCACGCTTATTCTGGCAGCACATAGATAGCCTTAAGTCGATGGGAGGGTTTGCGTCTAAAGTTACCCTGGAAGGGAAACAATTTGTCGGAGTGGAAGCAGCGGAGGCCTTCTCCAGATTCTTCTCCAGTGTCTTTTTGCCTGATGTTCCTCGCCTTGATTTAACTTCTATACAGAGTACCCAAAAAAGTCCTGCACAAAACATTAACATAAAAAACATAACTATACAGGATGTAGAGACTGGTATTAAACACCTAAAGGGTAATAGCTCAATAGGGCCTGATAACCTACCGGCTTATGTTGTCAAGGGATGTATGGATTTCTTTAAAGTTCCTATACACCACTTATTTAATTTGGCTCTTTCTACTGGCAGGTATCCAAATCAATGGAAAATAACGCGGGTAAGACCTATTCCAAAATCTAAGGATACCGCCAGTGTCGACAACTACAGGCCTATAGCCGTGCTGTCTACACTAGCAAAATTGTTCGAGTCGATATTGCATAGGTTGATAACAGGGCAAATAAAACCGTTCTTGTGTGACTCGCAGCATGGTTTTAGAGCAAAGCGCTCCGTAGATACCAATTTGATGACCCTGACTGATACTATATCGGAGCATCTTGATAAAGGCGTCCAGGTAGACGTACTTTACTTTGATTTCAAAAAGGCTTTCGATCGCGTAGATAACGATGTCCTGTTAGACAAGCTGAATGTTCTAGGCTTTTCGCCTAAGTTGCTAACTCTATTTGCGAGCTATCTACGCGATCGACAGCAGTACGTTCGTCATGGATGCTTTGTTTCAGCTCCTTATCACACGAGATCTGGTGTCAGTCAGGGTTCCATACTCGGCCCTCTTTTGTTCGGGTTGATGGTCAACGATTTGGAGACAGTAGTCAAAAATGCTAAGTGTTTGCTATATGCTGACGACCTGAAGTTGATTTATGGCATAAAAAATGGTGTAGACTGTATTTCTCTGCAGGATGATATCGACTCTGTGATGCGGTGGAGCGTTAAAAATAAACTCCTCTTCAATGTAGCCAAATGCTGTATGTGCACATTCAGCCGAGCTGCAGAACCTCTGATTGCGCAGTATATGCTCGGACCTGATGCAATTGACAGAGTCTCCTCTGTGAAAGATCTTGGAGTGGTCTTTGACTCTCGTCTAACATTCCACGATCATATACGAACGCTAGCTGATAACTGTTTCAAAAGACTAGGCTTCGTGATCCGCAACGTCAAGGAATTCCGAGATGTTGAGGCCATAAAGCTTGTCTTTAACGCATTGGTGAGAAGCAAGTTGGAGACTTCGTCGGTCGTGTGGATCCCGTATGAGTCAACCTACGCTTTACTTCTAGAGAAGATTCAAAAGGCTTTTCTTAGATTTCTGTATAAGAAAATGTATGGGTTTTACCCATTTTTATATCCAACTAAGTTTTTGCTCGGAACACTTGGTTACAACTCTCTAGAAGTAAGGCGTAACTGTAATTTACTGGTTACCGTTTGTCGCATGCTGCGTGGGGAATCCGACTGCCCAGACCTCGTTAGTCGTGTACTCAGACTGCACGTGCCGGATATTCCCAGGATTAATCTAAGGCCGCGGGTGCGCCCACTATTGGCAGTGCCATTGGCACGCACTGTGTCACGCAGGAATTCGCCGCTCCCTCGAGCATTGACACTACTCAATGCGCTCCTGATGTCAGCACCTGATTGTGATTTGTTTGCATGGAGATGGACGACTGTGTACCGTGAGTGTCTGAAGTATTGTGAGACGATGGATGACAGGCCTTCCACAGTCGGTGTATAGGTAATAATATGTTATGTGATGTGATTTGCTATTTCTGTTCCTCCTGTGTATGTTGTATTCTGTACCTACTTTGTGTTATATTTTTCTTGTAATGAAATATTTTGTAAGCGTTTCTCGGCGCATTGGTAATTTTACTGTAATGCCGTGTAAACATAATTGTTTTTAAATAAAAAAAAAAATAATAATAAAAATTATTTTTAACCGGTATTGCGGATCTAAACCGGTAAATGAAAAACACACACACACACACACAATTACAAAACACATCAATATCAGTTTACACTTTTATTTTCGTTTTAATACCGGTTTTGTAAGTTACACAGTTATTCAAGCCTCATATCATCTCACAGATCTGAATACGCACCAACACTTGATCCCCATAACTATCACGTAATCGCTAACACCTCGGATTGTCCCAACCATGAATGGTGTCCGGGACAAAGAACACGTCTGTCCCCGACAGGCGTGTGCAAGAGATTGTGTATAAATACGGATATGTAGGCGCAGGTTACGATTTAAACCCTATTTCTATTATAGTACTAAGATACAGTTTTGTTGTTAAGTTGCTTGGGTGGAATCCTAACTTTTCACGTGACAATTGTTTTGATAAGTAGGGTTTACACAGACAGAAAAACTAAAGTTGTTTATGTCGCGAAAAGTTGCCGAAGTATCGCCTGTTTTCTGGATAAGTCTTATATTACAAAATATTGAAGTCTCTTCTTCAACCTAGCGTTTTCCCGGCCTAGCGCCAGGGTCCGCTTTCCTGCTCAGTCTTCTCCACTTTGTTCAGTCTTCGGCATCCTCAGGTGTGAGATTGTTCTCTTGCATGTCCGCTGTCACGACGTCCAGCCAGCGCTTCTTAGGTCTACCGCGGCCGCGTGATCTAGAGCCTTGGACAGTGAGATTGAGAATATTGAAGTACAATATTTAATTTTATCTATGCTACAAAACACCAAATTTTGTAAAAGAAACCCCTAAGTTCCGCAACAGTTAAATTCTGTGGCTGTAACTGTGTCCCACCACGCATGACAACCAAACCCCATTATCACTGTTGCAAATCATTGAAGCTCAGATTTGGCAAAAATACCTACCCTAAATTCGCCTTTAGTACGTACCAAGACATATATAACTTCGTATAAGATGAATAAAGTCTAAGGAAAAACGTGCCTCGGAAATCAAGAAAAAGTCATTCTCGGATAGATGGCGCACACACCTTTGGCCTATGCTCGGCTAGATGGCGTGATGACACCGTTTCATATGTAACACATAAATATCAAAGAATGAACATGGATCAAAATGATATAAAAATAATAAAATCATTTATCCATATTGTTGTATGCGTTTTAAGCATGTGTGAGTGATCGTGTTAATGTATGCATGTATGTGTCAAAATCAGTCACAAATAAATCTTCAAACAGTCCACACGTCTCTCATTAAGAAAAATCCCTACATACAAATATCAACCTTATTATAAAGAACACATATATAAAATTTGTTTCGATAATTTTATACGTTTTTATTTTGAGTTTTACTCGTGTGTCGATAGATGGCAGTAAAATTACTGTGACTACAAAATTTACTATGACAGGACCCCTCTATACTATCTATTCTCTTTGGTACGTACAAAACGTCGTATTTAACTAATAATAGCATTAAATTTTAATTCCACTATAAATTGTATCGTGGGATTCATGGGCGTGTTCAACGTTTAGGATTTGTAATTTATTATTTGGTTGATGTTGATGATACTCCTGAGTTCCTCCTGTTTTGCAGTCTGCATTATGTCGCGCTGCAATACTGGAGCTGTAATTTTGGTGCAGGCTTAAGGCCGAGCCACACCGGCTTGCGTGTCCGTGACGTGCGCGTGTGTGTGCGCTAAAATGTTAGAGCCGCACACGCACACGTCACGCAAGCGGTGTGCCGTCTCTCATAACGATCTGTATACTACAACGCCGCACGCACACGTGCACGTCACGCACACGCAGCCGGTGTGCACACTTGCACAGGCCTTTAATCGGAACGGTACCTTTAGGTATAATTTTCGTATGGTTGTTATACGTGGTGGTGCAGATTTCGCCTTCTCCCCTTAATTTACTAAACTGCCCAAGAATTGTAACTAGCTAAAGTGCAAGAGGGAGGCCTATGCAAGGGGGAGGCCTATGTTCAGTAGTGGACGTCTTATGGCTGAGATGATGATGATGATGATGAAAGTGCTTTGTGCTTGTAACACGTGTCGTGGCGATATTGTCTGAATTGTCCCGTGAATAGTATCACAGAACAAAGGACGAGCCTGTCTCTCGCAGTTACTGTTTGCAAGATTCCATACACTATACTCTGTATCTTTAGGTATTTAAATAAAAGTTAACAAATAATTTGTACATTTTCGGGTAGTTAAAACATGTATTGGTTAACCGACCAAGTACAAAACCGCCTGAATCTGTCACTGCACGACCTGACTTTAACATATGATCGTGTAATGTTTTCATCTACCCTCAACTGGCTTGAGAAGCCATTTGAGGGTAGATTTTGTTTACTTTTATTTAAATACCTAAAGATACAGACTATAAAGCTGGGCGTAGGTAATACATTTCACACGGAGCCCATATGGTAAGTACCCATAATACCACTTTCCCTACCTTGTCAGTCATCCACGCGTAGCGGTACCACAGTCTATAAAAAATACAGTCATTCGACGAAGGCGTCTGGACAGGGCAATCATGCGGGGTGAATGGGGTGGGTCGCGCGCACCCGAGCTGCGTACATCGCTATTGTTTGTAGCTCGGTACTACAGGGCTAGCGTGTCTTATAGTAAGTCGAGTGTAAGTCTTGGGAAGTTGTGTAAGTAATAGTCTGTGACAATCCTTCTGTGTCTTGTGCTTGTCTCCTTTTACGCAGACATCAAAGGCGTCGGTCCACTGTTACTTTTTACACTGTGGTGGTACGACATTAGGATAGGCTGGTAATCTTAACAGGTTTAAAGTCAGAAAATTTACCGATATGGGTTAATAGTATTTGTCTACTTTTCTGAATATCTATTCAGCTGGTATATTTTTAATAAGACTTTAATGATTCTTCTTCTTCTTCGACCTAGCGTTTTCCCGACCTAGCGCCAGGGTCCGCTTTCCTGCTCAGTCTTCTCCACTACGCCCGGTCTTCGGCATCCTCGGGTGTGAGATTGTTCTCTCCCATGTCCGCTGTCACGACGTCCAGCCAGCGCTTCTTAGGCCTACCGCGTGATCTAGGGCCTTGGACAGTAAGATTGAGGCATCTATTTCCGATGTAGTGAAGACTTTAATGATGATCATTAAAAAAAGAAAATTGAAGCTGGTCCAAAAATCATAGGTAACAGAATATATAAATAAAACAAACGAGCTTGGCACGTTGAATTCAAAATTATTATTTATTCTTAAATCCAAGTGTCGATAATTACATTTCCCTTAATACATACTTATTGTTACTAATTATTTCACAATTTATTTACATTAACATTATTGTACTCAACTGGTATACTTTTATTTATTAACTGTGATACACGATAAAACCTTGAAAAATATTTTGGTGTTTTTCAGCCAGTTTATTGCATTTTAATAAAATCTTATTGCTAGCGAAAATTATTTTTCAAATTTTGTATATAAAATGAAGACAGTTCAAAAACAGTTTTGATCGTGTTTAACTTATTGGCAATACATCTTTAAAAATACAGCAATCCAATTTTAAATTACCACATAATTATAATAGCCAAAATCCTATGTAAGAAAGAAAACTTTTTATTGAGGACACGACAATTTATGGTTTTTAACGCAATGCTAAATGTACTAGGGCTTTCTAATAATAACAAAAAATTGCTGATAATTAATATAAATACAATCACAACAGTATTATATCATTTAAATATAACATTTCGTCTAAAATATAGGTAATTTATATGGTTTTCCTAATAAATAATTCTAGAAAATGACAAACAGACGTTATACATTTGCTGGAAAAACACCATATCATATTTAACACCAGATCATAATTATTATTTATAAACAGTGAAGGTGTAGTGAAAAAGAAAAGTAGCTCAATGCATTAAGGTGACAGTCCATTTCCAACGACTTACTGTTCATTTTATTATGGAAATTGACAATAACAGCGACGCGTTCAGTACCAGCAGTGCCGCTGCGGTCAGAAATGGAATGTTACCGTTACTCGCTTTATTAATTCGCTCAACTAAGCTAAAATTTAAGCTAAGTAACTAACACGAAAATATCAAAATCACAATAAGTAACATAAATTGCAGCTAAATTGAAACACAACATGATTGCAAAAAAAAATATTTTTTACGTATAAATATGTATTTAAGTACCTATCGTAAGAATTAAACCAAGACACACGATCGTTAGATATTGTGTTTGTGCAATAAAATGACATACAGCCCGATTCGAACTTTAAAATACGTCAAATATTACGTCTAGATACGATATGGATTACAAAATTGTCCGTGTCAAAAGTGATGTCTTTGTTTGAGGAAACGTCACTTTGGACACTGACGTATCTAATCCATATCGTACCTAGACGTAATATTTAACGTATCTTAAAATTAAAATTGAGCAGATACTGTACACAAAAGAAAGTGAATACCACCGTCCAGACCAGTATTCTTTCAAACAAATCCCAATTTACACCAGCATCCATCCTTAATTATTTAAGAAAATGAACTACTTTTCTTCTCAACTATGGGTAAGGGATAACAAAATGCTATTTTACGCTTTTATCACTATCCGTACTCTAAAGATATTTGTGTCAGCAATAGTCTTAATGCCAATAGATAGACGAAGCCGCTGGCCAGCAAGTGTAGGCTGGTTGTTCGGGCTGAGGAGTTGTTGCCGTGTTGCATTGCTGCCGGGGTTTCACCTGTGAAAAACAAAAGTTATTTAAAAGAAGTTCATAGCTAGCTAACTCTGGAGTACCAAGTAGCCGAAGGCCGTCTTGACGCCCTAGGTACTGCATGAGAGACGAAGTGCAAAAAGACCTTAGCGAACTCGGCGCCGTCGACTGGACAAAAACGGCTTTGAACAGAGTAGCATGGTCATTGGTGTCGAACGCCAAGATCCACTTCGGGTGGCTGCGCTACAGCAGCGATTGTGTGAGTGAGTGTGTGAGCTATCTCAGATAAGGGGTCACCAGGAGGGAACGCTAAATGGTGCGTCTAGGACCTGTGCTGCGATCTGTGGCGCCTACACGATCGGCTTGATTGGATACAATCACGAACACAAGTTGTGGCCTAATGTGCTAGCCGTGTAGTACACATATATGTATAATATATTGTCAAACTACGGTAACTTTAGCATAGTTATGCATAATTTTTCAGCGAACTGCTAAAGAAATAAATTTGTTTCATTTAAAATGATATCTGAGTGCTCTTTCCTGTCCCAGTACATGTCAACTTCAAACTTAAGTCTTTGTTTATCCATTCCATAAAATCCATTCGACCCTCTCAGCAAATATGGTACCCTATTAGCTTTTCTTAATACCAAAATCGCATAATCTTACAGATGGATTTACCCGAGGTTGAAGTTACGCGACTCATATGTATATGTATGTATAAGTAAGTATACATGTATTATAGCAGTAAGTATATTTGAAGTAGTATGTTGTTTAACATAAACATTTATACGTAATATTAAAATTTTCGTACTTTGTAAATATTTCTTGTAATAGGGATTGTTGTCTATTTGGCCCCAGGGTTAACTGGTAGAGAATGCCTTCTGGCATTAGGTTTGCCGTTTGTACCATTATTAGGTACTATGCAATAAAATTTAAATAAATAAATTGTCAAAAGATATGACAGCGAGGAGCCATATATCAACCATTATTTCTTTTTAAAATTTTAATTTCATTATTATTGTAAATAGTTACAAATAACAAAAACTAGCCAAATGCGAGTCGGACTCGCGCACGAAGGGTTCCGTACCATTACTTATAAAAAACTTAAATATTTTTTATTCTGTTTTTAGTATTTGTTGTTATAGCGGCAACAAAAATACATCATCTGTGAAAATTTCAACTGACTAACTATCACGGTTAATGCGTTACAGCCTGATGACAGACGGACTGACAGACAGTCCAGTTTTACCCTTTGGATACGGAACCCTAAAAAACTTCCAAAAGTACGTCACGCAACTGCCCTAATTTACCTTACACAACCAACGTTCAGCAATAAACCTATATTAGTAAAGAGTAGCAGCTATATAAGCTATATAAAGCACGTCATTAGAACAGCGCAAGTATTACTGATGACCGCCATCGCACTAATGTCGGGGATTTATCATCCAGTCATTTAGCAGACGGTGAACATTTCTTTTGATTTTAGTACTGTTGCTTTTAGTATTTCAGTATTATTTCTTAAGTTGCTGATAGTTAAATAGGATCATCCTTTGTTAGGTAGCCTTTGACGATAGTTATAATTAACGGCCTCCTAGCCTATACTCTGTATCTTTATGTATTTAAATAAAAGTAAACAAAATCTACCCTCAAATGGCTGGCTCCTTAAGGCAGTTGAGGGTAGATGAACATTACATGTACAAATAATGTAGGTTAAAGTCAATGAGAGAGACGAAAGTGACTGATCCAGGCGGCTTTGTATTTAGTTGGTTAACCAATAAATGTTATAACTAGGTCCTGGTACCTAGGTACTAGGTAGGTATTTATTTAAATACCTAAAGATACAAACTTTAGTTGGTAGGAACCCTGCCTACGAAGCAAGAAGTCCTTGTAAGGGACACAAAGGAACAAGCATGTATCTACATACATAGACTGATAATCACATCACTCTCCTTTATATCGCAATGTGGGGTAAAAAGTAAATCATTTACGTACATAATTTCTAACCAAAAGTCAGTTGTCTAAAATTTGATAAACAATTTATACAAAACTTAAACCGTACCTGTCGCTGTCAGTCACAAAATAAGCCTACAGATTTCAAAATGTCCATTCGTCAAATCCGTTTCCGATTTTCAATTTTGACAGTTAAATCTATCCATGAAACATACCTATCCATAATAACAGTAAGTAGGCACCTAAACAATGTAAAAATTCGTTTTTACTAGTCTTAACATGTGTCTAATTAAATAGGCCAAGAACTTCCAGAGTTAAACCAAGAAAAGTCTGCAGAGATTATGACAGCACACGCAGCAACTTCTATGAAATTAAGACGTATAAATAACACTGGCACTGCGAGTGCTGTCAAAACCTCTGTAGACTTCTCTTGGTCTAACTCTACTTAACCTAGATCAATGCTTGATTCCACCATCCTGCAGTTATTGTCAAGTTAAGAACTTAAAGTACTTCCATCTTGCAAACTTTGTAATTGCATTCATTAAAGTTTTTCCTCTATTAAAATAGCTTAAGTGGTGGCCGAGTGGATATGACGCCCGACTTTCAATCCGGAGGTTGCGGGTTCAAATCCTGGCTCGTACCAATGAGTTTTTCGGAACTTATGTACGAAATATCATTTAATATTTACCACTAGCTTTACGGTGAAGGAAAACATCGTGAGGAAACCTGCATACATCTGCGAAGGAATTCAAAGGTGTATGTGATGTCCCCAATCCGCATTGGGCTAGCGTGGGAACTATAGCCCAAACCCTCTCGTACATGAGAGGAGGCCTGTGCCCAGCAGTGGGACGTATATAGGCTAAATTATTATTATTATATTAAAATAGCTTACCACCAGGCTTGCGTCAAAACAATTCCTAAGATTTATTCATGTTTCTAACTTATAGTTCGTTTTTTTTAGCATTAGAAATAAGGTAAACAGTCTTGATGTGTCTTTTAATTGAAAAACACATTTTAAAAATAGGTTACGGCAAATATGTAATAATTATGAATCTAATACGATCATTTATATTCTTCTGCTTTCATAAGTAATAGTTTTTGATTTTTAAAAAGCGTTTTTCAATTAAAAGACATGTCAAAATCGCTTACCTTCTTGCAAGTTCTTTCTAATGCTAAAAAAACGAACTATAGTAATATAAAGACATAATCGGGAAATATATTCATGTCACAAAAATGATGATTTGGGGATCAACTGTGGAGTAACACTGTGCATCAATAATAATTAACCTTATTATTTGGCCTTCAAAATTTTTTTTGAAAGGATCTATTTGGAATAAAAAATGATTATAAATAAACCAATGACTTTGTTTTGGAATAAAATGACATGATTTTGCTTCTTTTTGACTATGATTTTGCTTCTTAGCTCGGTGCAAAAATTAATTGCAATTGTTTTATTTCGAAAGGTAACCCAAAAGAAGTAACCGCCGCAACCAGATGCACAGAAGGATAAAAAGAATTCACTTAATAACAAGCATTTTCATCAAGCTGTTTAGTGTCCATTTCCACGCTATATCCAAGTACTAAAGTGGCTATTAGGAGAACGTCTCAAACGTTACGGCCCATAAACTGCAGTCTTTATACCACGAGATATCTCGGTCCATTCAAACTTAAACGATGCTTTGCGCTAGAACTGTCCAGACCGCGTAACCAACATGCCAATCGTTCACGCCATCACGCCCCGTAAAGATCGAAACGCAACTGTCACAGTCGCACTAATATTGAAAAGTGATAGAAACTAATAGAGACACAAAGCGTTCCGTTGTCGTAGCGATAGCGGTTGTCACCTTGGCTAGGCCGGTAGCTCCGAGCCGCGGCGTCTGACACTTCAGTTTTCTATAGAAAGTATCATATTTTGTCGTGATCACCGATCACTAATCATATTTCTATTTCTATATAAACGCAGTGACAGATGTCTCGGCCCGGACCTGTACAATGTACATACCAAGAAACACGAAAATCGAAATATCATTATCTGCCTATCTAACACTAACAGATAACTGAGATAACGAAATTTCGATATTCGTGTTTCCCGGTCGGCCTTCTGGATCGATCTAGCCTGAAAGTAGGTATTTTATGGTATTTTGTTACAAGCAGTATAAGGCCTAAAACTATCGTTTCCTTTCCTCCTTATAATAGGCACAAAAAAAAAAAAATAGGAACTACGTCCCTGCCTGATTTAATATATAAGGTATCTACATTTATTCTAACAACCATTGAACTTATAAACTCAAAAAAGTGCACCCTAATTTTTCACCTTAAGATTACACTTTGCTTGATCGAAATCAAGAGCGAAACATTAAGAACCCCATTTAAATAGTTCATTGTAACTTAACCACAACTATTCTACGTAGTTAAAGTAAAAACTTAGTATTTAAGATTATTTAAATATCTACTGAAATAAGCGAAGCTGCTAGTTCTTTCACCTCCCTATCGCCTTTGATGAATTTCTCGTGAACTCTCAAAGGCGCTCAAGACATTAGTTACTTTAATTAGTGCAAAAAGGTACATCAAAGATTATTTTAATAATTTTGAAATAAATGAGCTGTATTTCAGCTAGCGAGTTGATGAAACGATGAAATCAACACCTGTAATTAAGGAGAAGGTAATTTTACGAATTTACTAGACATTTCTTGTTTAATATTGTTTTAAAGACGATGTTTATTTAATGTAATGCTGAAGGTCCCGAATTTATTAGAGGTCTAGCAGAGGGGCGTCCTTAGAACTCAATGCCTACAGGCTTTTCTAAATATTCAGGCATCTGATCATTTTTAGGGTTCCGTACCTAAAGGGTAAAAACGGTACCCTATTACTAACACTGTCCGTCTGTCTGTCACCAGGCTGTATCTCGTGAACCGTGATAGCTAGACAGTTGAAATTTTCACAGATGATGTATTTCTGTTGCCGAATACTAAAAATCTATATCTAAAGAGGGGCTCTGGTGCATAGTGCCAAGGATGCTGGCAGCATTTCCTCGCTAAATCGCAACGCTTAGTCGTGGAGCGAGGAAGCTGCCAGCTCTTTTGTCCCCTTTAGCTAAAAAAGCTAATTTCAATCTGATCAACATCCCAATATTCCAACGTTCCTTGAATAAGCAATTTAGTTGTTGTCTTCGATAATAAATTAATTTCACCCCGCTTTTAGACTCCGCTTTTTTCCCTTCAAGACAACAATCATTTGCATTTAATCGGAAAATTAGTTTAACTTGAGAAGCTTTTTAACGAAACGTTTTAAGTAATTAAATATTGCTTGGGCTTTTGTTGGTGCGAGTAATATTATAAAAATGGGGAAAGAAAATCCTTAGCGAAAAATACCTTGTACTTATAAAAGGTTATCTATTTACTTATGAATTACCAAATCGATTTTTGTGGCGTTAGTGGCCATTTTTGTGAAAAAAACCTAAATCTATGGGGCAATAGTTTCCTGTGGGGCAATAGTTTCCTGAAAAGATTTTCATTCATTAATTCGACTAACCTTTTTGTTATGGATTTTTGGTGGTCCGAAATAAATGATTTTTATTTTATTTTATTTTTATTAATTCAAAATTTTCATTCATTAATGCTGTCGGATGCACCCGGACAGATGGGCCAAAATAGCGACCGAATGGGCACCACAAATCACCCGAGGCAGAGGCAGACCAAAAATGAGATGGCGAAACGACCTGGACTCATTCTTTGGCGACTAGCGGGAGCATGCACAAAGCCGTGACGAGTGGCGAAAGACAGGGTAGGCCTTTACCCAGCAGTGGGACACAACGTAGGCTATTAAAAATAAATCAAAAATGTTCACTTACTCTGTACAACATGTACGGTGACCGAGGCAGCTTTGGCGTTCGCTGGCACACAGGTATAGTTTCCTGCGTGCCGGGGTTCCGCTTTCCCAATCACCAGCTCACTGGTCTGACGCCCGTTGTGAACGCTCACGCCGTCTGCAACAATTAAAAAAATATATATCAGAAGCGGTATTATGGTCGCACTTTTATCACCTGTCATGCCATGCGTCACTTTCGCACTTACATATTTGTTAGAACGTGACAGGCATGGTGACAAATGATAAAAAGCCGACCATCTTAGCCCTACAGGGGACATCTTACACAGATCAACCTAGCCCCAAACTAAGCAAAACACCCATGACTCTGGAACAAATATTTGTGTTCTTCACACAAATAAATGCCCTTACCAGGATTCGAACCCAGGACCTTCGGCCTCACAGGCAGAGTCACTGTCCACTAGGCCAGAGCGGTCGTCAAAAAATAATAATCAAATCAAGCAGGATTCGGGAGATTTCCATGGAACCGTTTTCAAGAGATCCTAGGAGTAAAACCGTGTTTGTCGTGAAATGAGGGTTTTTCATCAAGCTAGTATTCAAGAGTTGTCATGAGTCACCAACGCATAATTGGCAACGCATGTATGAATGTCCATGGGCGATAACGACTGCTTCCCATCAGGCGCTTCGTCTTGGGTTAGCTGACTATTATGTAAAAAATATTACTTATCAAGTTATCAATAAACTAGACGGCGGGGAATTTGCTTACGTACATTTTATAACGGTGTCGAGCGATCCGTCTTCAGACAAGGAAGAAATTATGTAATGGCTCCTCTACACGATGGGCCAGCGCCGGCCACTCCAAGGGACGCATTTATGCGTTAGAGGGAGCAAGTGATATTACTATCTCATTCTACCGCATGGCTGCGTCCCTTGGAGTGGCCGGCGCTGGCTCATCGTGAAGAGGAGCCATAAAATGTTCGTTGAGAATGGATGGGTTTGGAGCACCAGGGCCGCTTCATCTTTGCAAAGCATGTCTGTACATGCAGCGAGCTGCAAAATTGCACGCGATTTTTCATAGATAACAAATCATTGTAAACATAAATTTATCAGTAAGCTTTTGTCACAGAATAAATAATAGTACTAGATACAGAAGACTCACTCTCTAACAAAACGCGTCTGTCACGATCAGCACAGATATTGCCGCTAGGTGGCGACAGTGCCACGCGCGGCTTATGGCAAACCCCAAAATTGGGGTCGAACGGATGTACTTTTAGCTACCTGTAGCAAAGCGACGAAATCGCGGAGTGAGCCACGCCTGCTTTTGTTTAGTGATCTATGACGATGATTTAAATATTTATAGGTACCGTAAAATGGGGTGAGTAGGGAGAAAACTGACATTCAAACCTCGATAACATTTTATTTTTACATATTTAAACTGAATGGTATTTTAGTTCTTTTACGATTTTGGGTAGATCCATTTCATAACTTTAGCGATAAACACAAAGTCCCTCCTTATCCTCGTAGTTGGGGTCAGATTATGGGATTTCATACAAAGATTACAAAAGTGATTTTGGAACATTGTTGGATCGATTTTTTTTTTCATGTGAATATCACTATAGCTCCATTTGTAATACGAATACATTATTTCGGTAGCAAAGGCTACTGCCTTTAAAAACCATCTCACCGCATTTTACGGTATGCATATATACTGCCTCCTCTAGTTTATCCATAAAGCCGAAAATTCTTAAATTATTATTATGGCTCTCCAGGGACATTCCACTAAAAGGTCCAATTTGCGGTGACGCAAAGGTATGGCAACTAGCTACTTTAATAACCTGCAGAAATCTGTATTATATACCGTCGAATCTAAAGCCAAGACAATCTTATCTAGCCAAATATTGGTTTCTTAGCTTTATCAGAAGTGTTAAAAAATATCGTCACGTACTAGACACGTTCTGGAATACCCCTTCAGTGCATAACCAGAGTCCATACGCTACAACTAGTACGTTTCAAAGACCTCTTGATATCCCTGGAGACAAGACGAATGCAACACAACTTTGAGATTCCTAACTGCGGAACCCCCCGGCCAAATCATGTTCAAAGTTAGACATCCTTCATAGACATACCTCAGTAAGATATCTGAGTACATGTACTTGCAGTCATATGTAAAAATATGGGTGCACACATCATACTCAAAAATATGTCTCATAGATCTTATGTCAGTGAATTAAGAACTATGGGACATATTTTTGAGTGAGTTGTATACACCCACATTTTACCACTTGACTGTTCATAAGTCATCTTTAAACTTAGGCCATTAGATGACAACAGGGTGTCATCTTATGGGCATTAGCATGTCCAGGATTGGGACGCTTAATTGAAATTATCGTTGGACTAACGGAATATAACTGACATGGCCCAATGAAGCTTGAGCGAATAAATATGAGCTTACTGTGGAACTAGGTTAATGTGTGTAAATTTGTCCTAAAATATTTATTTAAGAAACTTAGATCTCGGCCTTCAGCATTCACAAGCCACAACGATTTGTCTAATTGGTATGTAAATATTATCACAGACAAACTACTAACTCGATTTTTATTATATATATATATTTGAACTGTAGAATTTAATAGAAATAGACTGCAAACAAGAAAATAAATACAAATGCCGAAACGCGCTCGGTCGAAGCCGCAGGACCAGCTAGTAATGGTGTTTCGTACATCGTTTGCCAACAGCCGCACCGTTTGCAAGTACAGGCCTAGAAATGTTTAATTTGGTGCAAAAAGAATTTTTCACTTCTACGAGTATGACAGTTTATCGTAAATTTCAAATTTTTACTTGCGTAGTGTAAAAAAAACCATGGCCAATTTTGTTTTTCTAGGCATGAGAAGATAGCAAATGACTCAAGCTATCTGCCGTTATAATTTGGCAAACGATGTACAGTCATCAGCAATAGTATCTTACACAACTAGTTGTAGGGCCGCAATAATATTGCGCTCCAAATAAGAACGTGTCACATATTTTTGCGGCCCTACAACTAGTTGTGTAAGATACTATTGCTGATGACTGTACCAAACACCCTGTATATCCTCTTAAGGTTCAAAGTTCTACCTATAGTACAAACTTATTCAGTTCGATGAAATTTAAATCATAATCAATTGGAACAGAGTTGTATGTATTAGTTTTGTTTCGTTCAGTTTTCAAACAAAGCAAAATCATCTCTTTTTCCTGCACTATAGCTTCAAATTGCAGTGACAAATTTTAGATTTTTATGTGTGGCTGGGCTTTAGGAGGATAAAGTTGCAGACTTTAGATCATGTTTCAATTCAATCGGTCAATTATTCGTTTATAAAACTAATTACACAATAACGAATTTAATTAAATAAATGGCTTGCAAATTATTCCAAATTAAGTCTTTGACGTTACGCTAATGATAAATAATGTTCATTGAACATGTGCGGCTAATTTTCCATTTTGGACAATTAATCTAATTAGTAATCCACTATTCTGCCTACTTCCGATGTAGCGGTATTATAATTAAAATTTAACTAGTTTATATAATGATTTACTGTATTATTGCACTTGCATAATAATTTTAACTGGTTTTTACCATATAATATAACCAACATGAGGTAAATTGTTACCAATAGTTACTGTTACTACAGTAACATAATTGTGGTACCACAGATATGAATATAGGTACACTAGATGACGCAAATGCATCTACTTCGCGTGTCCGAACCCCGACCAAGCGTCGAGGTTGGCCGTCGCTACTGACAGTCCACGCGTGTCAGTTGTTGCAGCCAGACGTCCGCGAAAACTTGAAAAAGGCCAAGTGCGAGTCGGACTTGCCCATGAAGGGTTCCGTAGCAGGAAGTAACATAATAAAATTGCAGTTTACGATTTATGACGTATTAAAAATAACTACTTACTAAGATCTCGTTCAAACCAATTTTCGGTGGAAGTTTTCATGGTAATGTACATCATATATTTTTTTTTTAAATTTTAGAAACTGTTCAGTTTAGAAAAAAATACATTAGAAACCTCATAGAATATAATTCATAGATACATAGATAGGGACACGGGTTTAATGAAAAACTTTTTTTTGAGTTTCAGTTCTAAGTATGGGGAACCCCCAAAATTTATTGTTTTTTTTTCTACTTTTGTATAAAAATCTTAATGCGGTTCACAGAATACATCTACTTACCAAGTTTCAACAGTATAGTTTCGGAAAAAAGTGGCTGTGATGACGAATCCACAAGGGTTCCGTTTTTTGCCATTTGGCTACGTAACCCTAAAAATGTAAACATATCTTTGTCTGTACATGAATAAGCTAAGTATAATAGATTAAACCTCCGTTCCATAGCGTCACGAAAATCAATGTTCGTAGCCGAAATACAAGTAAGTGGATCAATTAATTATAAGCGGGTGTTCGAGCAATTAACGAAAACACTTTTAGGGAAGTACCCACGTTTATTGCCGAGTCACATGTATTACGTGGGGTCTTCGTAATCTACTTTTACGCAAAATATTGCTAATATTGTAAAATGATGTATGAAAAACATGCGCTTAACAAATGCACTTCCCTAAATGTTTATATCTTTGGTCATAAACGAAATACTTACATGAAATAAAATTCATGTCTTTTATTTTAGCAATGAGTCTACAATAAAAGACATGAATTTTTTTATACAAATTGACATTGTAGTACGATAACTGGAAAGACGAAGAGAAAAACTGAAAAGTTCTTTAACTTTATGTAAAATTAACAATTTATCTACCTCGAAACTGTGTATAGAATTTTAGCCTTAGTGCCGATGCAATAAGATACGAAATAGTAAACATATCTTTGATTCTACCATATTATTATACAAACAAATGAACTTTTCTGCTGACAAAATAAACATAAAAACAGGCCAAGTGTGAGTCGGACTCGCCCACATAGGTACTGCAACATTAGCAATAAGGTTTTCTCAATAAATTATTCTTATTCTTATTCTATTATTCTTATCATCTGTGAAAATTGTCTGGCTATCACGGTTCATGAGTCAGCCTGGTGACAGACAGACGGACAGTGGATTCTTAGTAATAGGGTTTTCACCCTTTGGGTACAGAACCCTAAAAAGCTCGCGAGACAGCGCTTTTTATTAAGTGTTGCACCTCAGTAGTTACGAAGCTTTTGCCGACATTTTAAACAAGCTTTTAGTATGAAACTTTTTAAGGCTTTTAGATGCAGCGACTTGAAAAAGTACATTAGCGCTTTAAATTATATTATTTTTATTTTAATAACAAACCGAGTTGATAAGAAGTACTTACCTGACTTGTTCTAAGTACATTTTTTTCTAAATCACTTAATTTAATTTAATTTATTCAGTACTCGGACTGGCCAGCTATACCTACTTAAAATGTAGCTATATTTATAATTTTGATGGCATGTCATTATTCGCCGATTTTTAAATGGTTCTGCCATATTGTTACGCTTTTAATTAGGCCAACCTTTTGCAATAATGCTTAATGTGACATGCGGATGTTAATTCTTCTTAAATAATCTTAGAGCATTTAATAACCGGATTCGCCTTCAAAAGCTTACCCCTCTGCCGAAAACCTTGCACAATTGTGCAAACTTTTGTATGGACTGACGTTTATCTGACGTGGCACATGGCTATTTGTACGTTACGTGCAAATCATGTACAAAGAGACATTTGACGTGCACCTCCTCCGTAAAAATCGGCAGACTGTTTAGTACAGAAAATGACAGCCAAGGCGTCTCCGGATATTAAATGCTCTAAGTAGATAATATACCAACTAACATAGGATTTTATGAAATTTAAAAGTGATATCAGAGTAAATAGTTATTAAGGTCTAGATAAAACCTATGCATGAATAAGCTGACCGAAATATCTCTCACAAAAATAACTAGAAATTCTGAATTCAAACAGTAACTCGTGTTTATTTTGAGACGATGTTCGGTCGGCAGCATCACAATACTATTTGCAGTAGAAATTATCTCGTGTGACGTCACACAGATTGACACCTGGGAGGTAAGCGTTGTGATTGTTCTAAAATTACTTTATTAATAACGTTTCATATATTATCCTAAATTGTTTTTCGGTGTTCTTCATCTGTAGAAAAAATATATAATGACATCTAAAAATAGGTATGTAGGTAGGTACATACTTATTTTGTAAAAAAAAACGGGTTGCACTCCGGGAGTGCCGGCAGAAGTGAAAACTCAAAGACATTGTCACAGTTTTTGATCAGGTCACGTGTCCGTCTTACGTCTTATGAATCTTACGGTCACTTGATCAGCGCTAAAGAAGTTTTCACTTCAAAAATTATGGATTTACAGGAAATCTAAATAATAGTAATTTCCATGCTAGATGGCAAGTTTTAAAATTTCAGTGATGTATTTTAAATTTTTTATAGACCTGAATTGGGTAAACCTTTTCAGTGTCACTAAATATGTATTAAAATATACTCTTAGCCTCGCAAAAAGCCGGTGATATTGTGGCTAGTTTTAAATAAAAACATTATTGCAAATTTTCAACATTGGACTCTATTTTAATATCAATAAGAGCTAAATTAGGTTAGACACTTGCAAATTATACAGTGAAAACCAGGCTAGAATGTTTGCATAACTTATTGTACAGTTTTGCTAATTGGCTGGTGAATTTAAAACTAGGGTAAATGTTGTATTTAAATGTTAACGTTCATTATACATTCCAATTATCAATTGGTTTTCAAATGTGGTTGTCGAGAGATATTTTATGTTAAAGAAAATTTGGCAATATTAAAAATAAAACCGGCCAAGTGCGAGTCGGACTCGCGTTCCAAGGGTTCTGCACATTACAAAATTTTTAACAATATATTTTTTTATATATACTTATGTGAAACGCGAGTGAATTGCCTTTAAAAAACCCGTAGGGGTCGGACCAAAAACTAAGTAATTGGTCTGACTCACGCTTGACTACATATTTCTAATAGGTTTTCCTGTCATCTATAGGTAAAGACCTAGTTTATGTATTTTTTTCAAAATTTTAGACCCAGTAGTTTCGGAGATAAGGGGGGGAATGGTCATTTTTTATCTATTTTCTTGAATTACTTCTAAACTGTTTATTCTAAAATTATAAAAAAAATATATTTGAGATTCTCACATTGACAATACAATACAAATACTCTTTATTGCACACCTCATTACAGAAAACAATACAAATAATACAGGAAGAAGAGGTTAAACAACAGGCGGTCTTATCGCTAAAAAGCGATCTCTTCCAGACAACCTTTAGGTAGCGGAAATTAATAAATTTATGTCATGTCAGTAGGTGTTTCAAATTCAATATAAGAATTTTAGCACAGAAAAAAACACAATACAAAACAGTATAAAAGACATACAAATAAAAATAAAATAAAATAAGATTTACATAAATACACATATCATACATACATAAAATTATATACATATACACATATATATACATATATATACGTAAAAATGCCAGCTATAGGGAAAAGGAAGCAGGTAAAAGTATTACGGAGCAGATAAAAAGTGAACTTTAACGAGTCTCTTGAAAGAATAAGGAGACTGGGCGCACCTTAAGTCTGCAGGCAGAGAATTCCATAGTCGTACAGATTGAAAAGTGAAAGAATTTGTATAGAATTTAGACGAGGATGACGGGACAGAAAGAAGCAAATTCTGGGAGGACCTAACCGAACGGAGATAGCTGAAACGGTTTTTAAGATAGCGGGGAGTTGCGGGGTTAAAAAGAATGGAATACAGAAGTGACAAAACGTGGGAGTTACGACGTAGGCGAATAGGGAGCCATTTGAGCTGCGACCGGAAGTGGGAGACATGGTCATATTTGCGGAGCCCAAATATAAACCGTATGCAGATGTTTTGGATACGCTCAAGCTTATTAAGCTTATTGACCTTTTTCATTTGATATGTAACACGATATAGTTTAATCTTTATTTTTTGATTTGCTCATTTACCCCCCAAAAGTGGCCTTTATGTTTAAAATTCATTTGTTTACGTTACATGTCCGTCTTTGGGTCACAATCTTACATATGTGTACCAAATTTCAACTTAATTGGTTTATTGGTTTCGGAGAAAATAGGCTGTGACAGACGGACAGACAGACGCACGAGTGATCCTATAAGGGTTCCGTTTTTTTCCTTTTGAGGTACGGAACCCTAAAAATGAGAATCACAAAATGATTGATGATAAAATATATCTATTAGTATTCCCGTAGGTAACAAAGACCCTCACAAATGAAAATATCAACAACAATTTACCCTTTAATTCGATCCTTTATTTAGTACAACAATATTCGAAACTTTATGGTAATTAACAGTTCCGGCATTAATTAACACCGGGAAACAATTATGGAACTGAGATTGAATTGATGTATACTAAATTATTTAATTAACTGGGCGTAGCGATCTTATATTATATAATAATATAAGATTTGAGATTGTGTATTTCATTCGATTGTAATTCATTTATACGTAGGTTGTTCCATAAGTTTTGCAAAAGTGTAACTTCTTATTAAGCTTTTTCAAAATAAAAACCATCACTGTTAATACACTTATGCATGCGTTCCAACCATGTATCAAACATGACCTTCCACCGCTCCTTTGTGACAGTGGCGCAGGCTTCATCCCATGCACTCACTAGCTCGTCATCAGTTGCAAACCGTCGTCCTTTTAATTGGCTCTTGATCAGCAGGAAGAGACCAAAATCGCACGGTGCAAGGTCGGGGTTATAAGACGGATGGTACAGCACAGTAAGGCCCGATTGCTCCAAAAACTCCCGAGTTCTAATCGCACGATGAGCAGGAGCGTTATGATGGTGGAGGTGCCAACTGCCCAGATGAGGGATCCAGAGAGAACATAACTTTTTAACTTGTAGGTCTTCGTGTAAAATTGAATTAAGTGTTGATGCACTAATGTGGAGAATGTCCTCAATCTGCCTGCACGTAATTCGCCTATTAATAGTTATCAGTTTTCTAACAGCGTCTATGTTTTCTTGGGTCCTGCTTGTAAAGGGTCGGCCCGGTCTTTCGTCGTCGTCTAAATTATAGTTGCCTCTTTGAAATTCCTTGTACCACCTGAATACGGTAGAAAGGGAAGGGCACTCTTTACCAAAGGTACCGAACATTTCCCTCGTGGCACTCTTGGTAAAATAATCCACGTTTGAAATTATAATAGAAAATCACTCTGTACTCGCGGTTACCCTTTTCACAATTGTTTCGATCTATTTACCGACTATCACTGCTGGCAGGCCCAACAAACACATCATGTAAGAACTTGTAATTAGTGGCAGATAACCATACGCTCAGTCATACGAGTACATGTCAAAGCTTGTTAGATTCCTTCCATTGCAAGACTTATGGAACAGCCTACGTATGTTTCGCTTTCAAATTATATAGGTAATTATAATAATAATATATTTTAACTGACAGCATTTCCTCGCTGTATCGCAATACTTATTCTTTGTGCGAGAAATATGCCAGCTCAACGATCACCAGTGGCGTCTGCGATTATTTCCTACCGTAAAATGGGGTGAGTTGGGTGAAATTTGACTTTCAAACCTCGATAAAATTTTATTTTTACATGGGAAAACTGAATGGTGTATATAATAAGTGGTTCCGACGTTTGTATTTTATTTTGGGTAGTTCCATTTCATAACTTTGACGATAAAGAGGAAAACCCACCTCACCCCGTAGTGCCTCGTATTTGGGGTGAGAGGGTTTTTCATACAAAGGTGATTTTGGAAGATTGTTGGATCGATTTTTTTTCATTATGCGTATTACTATAGCCCCATTTTAAATTGGAATACATTATTTTTGTAGAAGTAGCCTTAAAATCCCTTCTCACCCCTTCTCTCCCCACTCATAACCCAACTCTCCCCGCGAAACCTACTCACCCCGTTTTACGGTACTTATAATTATATAATATTAAGAAAAACTTACTCAGGTCGTAGTTGATCATTCTGTTCTCGAAGTACCAGAAGACGTATGACGGCGGCTCGGTGGAGCGCCGCACCACACACACTAGCCTCAGCATCGAGCCCTCGTGGATGATTTTCTCGGATTCACCCATTATCTCGGCGTAGGCAGCTGTTGAAGTAACATTTTGTTAAATCCAATGTTTTGTTAAAGTAACATTTTGTTAAATACGTTTTGTTAAAGTAACATTTTGTTAAATATGTCTCGTTAAAGTAACATTTCGTTAAATATGTTTTGTTAAAGTAACATTATGTTAAATATAAAAAATAATGAACTAGTTATAGGTGGTCTTATAAAAAATATTTTACTTAGTAAAGCGGGACAAAGAAGAATACAAATGTGTATTTGTGTGTTAAATGAGAAGAGGAATTTTATTTTAAGAATTACTGGAAAACTAATGGATGTTTATGTAACAATTTTTACTCGTTATTGTTGGTCGTAGTATAAGGATGTTGTAGAAGTATTTCGGATATTGGCACTTAGATACCAGTTTTAAAAACATACAAACGTACATAATTCACGCAAATTATTATTACTTAACGGAAAAACATAATCGTATATTTAGACAAAGCTTAAACAATCTGTACTAAAGCGACGCTTAAACAATACCAAGGGGCATAATCTTCGTAATTTAGCAAATATTTTTATTTTATATTTCTTGCAAATAGAGTGAATTGGAAAATTAAGTGTAAAGACCTCTGCTCAGACTCAGGCCCATAAATAATAAATGAAAATATGCTCAAGACTGTTGGCTTTTTAATAATAAATTGAATACTTAGAGCGCTGGTGGCCTAGCGGTAAGAGCGTGAGACTTGCAATCCGGAGGTCGCGGGTTCAAACCCCGGCTCGTACCAATGAGTTTTTCGGAACTTATGTACGAAATATCATTTGATATTTACCAGTCGCTTTTCGGTGAAGGAAAACATCGTGAGGAAACCTGCATACATCTGCGAAGAAATTCAAAGGTGTATGTGAAGTCCCCAATCCGCATTGGGCTAGCGTGGGGACTATAGCCCAAGCCCTCTCGCGCTCGAGAGGAGGCCTGTGCCCAGCAGTGGGACGTATATAGGCTGAGATGATGATGATGATGATGAATACTTACCAACGAGAACGAGCTTAAAGAAGATACTCGTAGGCGGGTGGGTTGGGACTTGGCACTCGTAGTAACCCCCGTCTGCGGACGTTGAGAACCGTATGTGGAGGGCCCAGTCCTGGGAAAAAAGACAGAAAACACCGTGACAAAGTTTTAATAGTCATTTTTAATCAAAGAGAATAAATTGTATAGTTAATTTAGTAGTCACAGTAAATAAACTGCCATCTATCGACACACGATTAAAACTAAAGATGAAAATGTAAAAAATATCAAAGAAAATATGTATAATTGGATAAAATACTTTTATTTTTAGTTTTTTTTTAGAACACCATATGACTTTGACCCACGTTCTTACACCTGATATGTGTTAAAATTTTTAAATATCAAACGGTGTCTAACCGAGTACCTATAGGCAAAAGGTGTGGCGTCATCTATTCGAGAATGACTTTCTCTTGATTTCCGAGGCAAGTTTTTTCCTTAGACTTTATTTATCTTATACGAAATTAGAGAAATGCAGCACCGGTTAAACCGTAAAATTAGCTTTTCGGTGATTTTTGTATTTAAAACTTACGAGTATAATATTATTGTAGCGTAAAGGAAATTAACTTCCTAATGCTGGACATGCTCATACCGAGGATACCCTAATGTTACTGATATCTACACTGTACAGCCAATTGATGGACTCATTATGAATGAGTTTATTTATAAAATGACCATGCAATATTGCGGCTGGGTGTACTATGACTGACGAGCACTAACTGCCGTATTCGAACTTCAAGATATTCACAAGAGACGACACGTACTAGATCCATTCTAGATACTTTAGATTAGATATCAACTAGTTCTCTTTTGCAGCGCAATTCGGGCAACCAATGTCACTTTTACGTTAGAGAGAGTATAAGTTACCTATTAGATGTGAATTAGATCTCTAAGTCATATATCCTGTGGAAATCGTTCAAGAGTACTCGTATCTCCAGAATCGCGCAAATGTCAAATTTGACAGGTTAGATCTTAAACATATCGTTATCGTATGATGTCTAAAAGATGTCTAATAGATGTCTATTTCAAAATCCGAATCGGGCCCACGGACGTCTACCTTAATATCGCGTAATATGTACAGACGCGTTAATTCATGTAACGATCAGATTTCACCATTAATAACAGTGACACGTGACGTTTCATTATAATGATTACAGCTACATATTTGCATATTACTTGCATTATTTATACATTTTGTGTTTTATAAATTTTATAGTGCTCATATGGGACAGATCCATTTATTATGTTCACTCCGTTCCCAAGCGTACCCGAAAATTCCGTATTCATGCGATCGCTTCCACTATTAAAATATGAAATGATCTTTGCACACGTGCTCGTTCAATAAAGGAAAGCAGTAAACTTGCAACGGTTTCTACACCTTATTAACATCCTAATAGAGTCACATTTGGTTTGAACAGAACATTCCCAATAATGGTGGCAGTTTTTGCCATGGATTTTTGCAAGCGTATTATATGAAATGGAGCTTGTTACGTACGTGGTTATGGGAGTATATAAAAATGAAGATGCTGGGAGTACTTGAAAGGAGTAATACAATTTTTGGCATATGGGTTTATTTTTATTTTACTGGCTATGAAAGTAAAATTTAACTTGATTTGAGCATAAGTTAAGTAGCGTTTACTAAATGTGTTACATTTTTACAGTTAAATTAACACTACCAATAATAGTTAGGTTATTTACTTTGATGATAATGATTTTGATTTTGATGATAGTGATCGAAGGTCTCCGTAATTAAACAACGCGTGCTTCATTAATTTAAAGATATTATAATTATCTTGAGTTATTAGGCTTTCCGAAGTCTCTAAGGATAAAACAATTTGCTAATTTTATCACAAATATACCTATAATGATATATTTAGACTAATACTTTTTTTCCACATAGGTTTGAAGTGCCTTGGTAAGTACTATTTTGAATTAGCGCTTTTGCACCGTGGGCCGTAAGGAGCGGTTATCACTAGGTAGGTAGGTATCAGGTACTACGTATAATCACAAGGAATTATTTCTGTAGTATTTTAAATGTCAAATAAATTTATTTTAGGCATTTGAAGGTAATTAGGAGTTGTCAACCAACTTAACAAATCCATTATTACCGAGCCAGATGGCAAAATTTCCGGTTGCCAATTACTACTAGATATTATTCCCCTTTGCTTCAAAATATTGACTAAAGGGATGACAATTCCCCTGACGAGACAATAATAGAAACTTAGCCAAAGTTGGTGTAATCACGTCAAGTGGCTTGACTTCGAGACCCGGAAACTCCATGTTGTGTTTGTCTTTGTGGAAAAGCTATTCGGTTAATTGACTAAAATATTCTAAACGTAGGTAAGTAAAAATGCCGTGTATATTGCATATTATTTAAAACTGGGTCACATACATTTAATAGTATCCTTAATTTTTTCACGCCTTTCCTTCAGTCCAATTGACATACATATAATTAATGTACCTTACACTACTTACACTATCTATTGACAGTTTTCAGTCGAGTCCTTTTTTGGCTGATTGTTATTTTACATGAAGTTTCGGTTCAGATATAGAGGGCACAGAATGCTCACAATTATGTGAACATGGCTATAATATTGTGCTTTGATAGGCCCAGACCAAGCTCCAATGCCCGTATGAAACTAAAATAGGTAATCAATAAATAATTTCGAGATTACTGTCAAAAGACTTTAGGAATCCGATTCAGTTTATAACAATTTAGTAGGTACGGTTTGGATCTAATTTAGAAACAACTTTCAAATCGCTCATACTGATTTGTGCACGCAAAATGAAGCGAGCCGTGTGGGAGAATAGATGTGTGTCGTAAGGTCATATCAAAACAGATGGTCATGTGGGTTCGAGTCCCACGTTGGCCAGAGTAGATCATTCTGCCGTATTCGAACTTCAAGATATTCACAAGAGACGACACATACTAGATCCATTCTAGATACGTTATAGTTTAGATATCAACTAGTTCTCTTTTGCAGCGCAATTTGGGCAATCAATGTCACTTTTAAGTAGATAGAGTAAGATATCTATTAGATGTGAATTGGATCTCTAAGTCATATCCTGTGGAAACCGTTCACCAGTATCTCCAGAATCGCGCAAACGTCAAATTTGACAGGTTAGATCTTAAACATATCGTTATCGTATCTTGGTGATGTCTAAAAGATATCTAATAAATATCTATTTCAAAATCCGAATCAAGCCTATTGTTGATTTACATTATGATTGACATCTGTATTTACAATTTATAGATTGTCCTATCAAAATCAGTTTAAAACTGTTTTCCATTACTAGAATCTACCTCTAGTTAATTAAATGAACATTGAACAAAATCACAATGCCTTCAATTAGAAGTGTTTGAACTACTCGACAACCTCAGTTTACCGGTAACGAGTAACTATTGGGGTCAAAAACTTGTTGTCGATCGGCGTACTGTTTACAACTTAGTTTATGAATTGTACGGAGTTTCTAGTTTTGAACGCTCTGTTGCTTGTAATAATTCTGCCAACACACATAACGGCCTTAACAACCATGAGGACACACAATTCAATTGTTTGTCGTATTCTCGAGCAAGACATTCCAAATTCAAATTGAATTTTAAATGGCTATAAGAGGTAAAGTGTCATTCTATGGAACTTGCTAACTGGGTCAAACAGATCACTGTGTTACGTCTTTCCTGTAGACATACACATGAGTTAAGGGCTATAAAGGTTAATTTTCTTATTTAACCCTTATCCATGTGAAAAGGTCCTCCTTAACTATTACCCACAGGAGAGAAAACTAGTGTGTTCGCGCGAACTGTACATTTTTCTCTCCTGTGAGCAATATTTAACAGCTTGTGGGCATGTAAGTAATGATTTTATCATAGGACTCTAAATAAAAGGAGGACCTTTTCAAGTGGATAAGGGTTCAATAAGAAAATTAACCTTTATAGCCCTTAACTCTTGTGTATGTCTACAGGAAAGACGTAACACAGTGATCTGTTTGACCCAATTATGTAAACAAACCGCCATATTGAAATTTTCTCCGAATGATGAATTTACTAGTGACTTTTGTTTACATAGTTAGCAAGTTCTATAGAATGATACTTTACGTCAGCGGCAGAATTCAAACAGTTTCAATCTTAGAAGGTTGTCTGCGGTATTTGGCTCAGATAACTTAGGTCCTAATTTTGATCTGGAAATATACGATAGAATAAACAAAAACAGACGGTATAGGTTTTCGGTTTTCGTCTCATTTCAATTGGTTATACAATACTTGTATTGAGGTATAAGTAACAATAAAAACCGGGCAAGTGCGAGTCGGACTCGCACACGAAGGGTTCCGTACCATAAAGCAAAAAAAAAAAACGAAAAAAAAAATGCAAAAAGAAAACGGTCACCCATCCAAGAACTGACCACGCCCGACGTTGCTTAACTTTGGTCAAAAATCACGTTTGCTGTATGGGAGCCCCACTTAAATCTTTATTTTTTCTGTTTTTAGTATTTGTTGTTATAGCGGCAACAGAAATACATCATCTGTGAAAATTTCAACTGTCTAGCTATCACGGTTCGTGAGATACAGCCTGGTGACAGACAGACGGACAGACGGACGGACGGACGGACAGCGAAGTCTTAGTAATAGGGTCCCGTTTTACCCTTTGGGTACGGAACCCTAAAAATGAAATAGGTCAAAAAGCTAAATTGGAATTTTTATGCTTTCAGTTCGGGATAATAGAAATTTAATTTTATACAGTCATGAAATTAATAATATTGTATAACTACTTATTTAATACGGCGGTCTTACCATGTTTATTTTTTAAAGAGTGATCAATATTTACGTAATATAACCCAATGTAAATGGGCCATTTTAATGATAGTTATACCATAGAGTAAGTAAGACAAGAGTGCTCACTCCATACATCAGTTTTGGTCCCAGAAATATTAGAATAGAATAGAATAGAATGTTTTTATTCGTGACAAAACTTAATAGATAAAACAACAGGTAATACTACCACGGTCACGAAATGGTATATATATATTAGTATTTCCATAGCAACTTTCATAGTCGACAAGCATCGAATAGCAGAATTATCAGTACTTAAAGTAGTATGTAGTAGTAGTACCGTCAAGTGACAATAGATGTAGAACCGACCGTAAAGTATTATGTTGTTGAGATTATAGAGTTTCCGGTCGGTGCTACATCTATTGTCACTTGACAGTACTACTACTACTACTTAAAGTACTGATAATTCCGCTACTCGATGCTAGATGTCGACTATGAAAGTTGCTATGCAAATACTAATATTTCTGGGACCAAAACTGATATATGGAGTGAGCACTCTTGTATTACTATATTACTCTATGGTTATACTTAACGTAAGCCATTTTAGCTTGAAATCGTATTAATAAACAAACAAAACATTTATTCATGGCCGTACTTTTATATTACAGCCTGAATTTCCAATAAAATAACTTTATAAAGATCTAGACTACAGCCACATAGATTGTAACAATATTGTTGGAGTGAAATCGTATTAACATTACAAACAAAACACGTATTGTATTCATGAATGTAATTTTATATTCTGATAGCCTGAATTTCCAATAAAATAAGATTATAAGGATAGACAGCCGTATTCGAACAATGAGATACGTCAAATACTAGATATTGACGATATGGATTGGATATGTCAGTGTCAAACAAGTGTCTTTCTTCAAACAAAAACGTCACTTTTGACACTGACATATCCAATCCATATCGTTTCAATAACTAGTATTTGACGTATCTCATTGTTCGAATACGGCTGCTAGCCTACAGCTTTAATAGCTACTTAGATTTGTAAGTTACAATAAAACCATGGTATAATAATATACTCCGCCTGGTACTCTCTTCCCGTCTTTTCTAGGTCACCTGACTGACACAAGCCTACGTCACAATAACATGGCCGCGCTGTCGCATGATGACGTAGGCTCTCGAAAGAGAAGACCATGTTTTATTAGACTATGAATAAAATGAAAAAGAAAATGTAATCTGAATTTCACAGTCCATGTTCTATCAGCATACATTAGCAATACATTTGAGTGCCGAACGGTACCCTTAAACAACAAATGTCATTACGAGTGTGCTCAGCGTATCTTAGGACCATTTATTTTCGGAATCCCTCACTTATCTTTGTTTCCCGCATTACGTGAATGTTTTCTCTCGTTTGCGAAGGGAAACAATTTTATAGTGACCTCTGGATACATATGGTTAGTACTGGTATAGGAGCCATAGATACACTGGTTTTAAGGCCAAGGCTCGCTTGTTGTCGGAATAATAAGTTAGGCATATAGGTTACTTCGCACAGACTCCGTATTAAGAAGCATTTACGAAGACTCGTGGTTTGTCTTTTTGCCTGTCCGTATACGTCTGTCTCCCCGTACGAGTATTCTCTATGCCTCTCGCGACGAATGATGTCCCCTATAATAGTTTTTTTAATATGGAGTAGCCGTCACGTATAATATGTAAATACGGTAAAACATTTTTGACTATTTACTTTTTCAATTAAGCTCAGCCAAAAAGACTTGAAGGAACTATCAGAGTCACCATTTGACATGAGAGGTATATAAAAATACGTGTTGCAGCTATTTTCCTGCCGTTTTGGCCCTATAATATATAGCAGTTTAAACCCTCTCGTGATTGAGAGGAGACCTGTGCCCAGCCTTGAGACGTATATAGGCTGAATTATTCGTTTTATTTTTAATAAGGTCATGTTGGAAATGATAAACATGGTTTATTTTGCTAGGGGCAAGAGAAACAGTATGAGAATTCCCTTCAAGTGTTCCTCTTTCCCCAATGTTTCTCTTACCCTATCTAACCTTATATAGTAAAGTGATCTGTGAACAGGGCTTACCTTCACATGTCGGCCGTGGGCAGAAAAAAATCGGTTATCTGCGCTGTATGTAACCAGCCCCACTGATAACAACGAATAGTCTTTTTTTCTTATCCATGTTACCTGAAAAAGGGATTTCGGTAAATTCTCAACGATACACAAAATCTATTAGAACTGTTTTGGAGATCGTCACCAATAATATTGGAAAAATAATTCCGAAAGAAGTAATCGAAATTTTAAAATTGCTTGCAGTACTTTTTGCATGTAACAGTTGTAAATTATGAATATCGAAATACACAGCGAGTGTATGTCAGGTACTCAACCAAAAAAAGATTTTTAAAGTCGAATGACCATACTATCGAAAAAAAAATAAAAGAAAACGATTTAATATATTTATAAAATTTCATTTTTACATTCCAAAAATTGTTTCCCATTAAAGTTTTAAGTCATAATGTATTGTTTGCACGCATTTTCGTTAGTAATAACATATTTGGTTTAGAAACGCGTTACCTGTCAGGATTGCCATAAAACAAATCAACCTTACGCTAACCTTACGAAAATCCTGAAAAGATAACGGTTCCAGTTTTATGACTAACGATAATATGACAAACAATACATTATGACTTAACCCTTAATCAAACGGAACACTTTTTATGAGATTTTTGAAAACTAAGATTGGTTTTTAGGTAATGTGGGTGCGTAGATTACGAAAATATATATAAAAAGAATTATAGTGGGGGGGAAAGGGGGGTTTTACGGTGGGAAATAAATTCCCGTCATCCGTTACGGAATAGCAAAATTTTGAATGAAGTGGGAAATAGTTTCCCATTGTCCGATATGGTTACGAACTTTTTACTAGTTAGTAGCTTCCCCCGGCTTTGCTTGGAATTCAAGTATGATCCTTTAACGTTATCTTCAAAAATCAAAGAAATAAATAAAAGAAATAAGAAAACAAAAACAGGCACAGATTTTTTTGTGTAACAGGCAAACGGGCATATATTTTTATTTATGGAAACCAATTAAAATTTAGGTGGAGAACAAACACTGGGAAATAATTTCCCACTTGATAAAACCTACCAATTTTTTTGTAAATCGTACGTTCAGGAACAAACAATGGGAAATAATTACCCACTTACTAAAACCTAAAAATCTTGGCTAAATCATATCGTTATCACAATTCTTTTCAAGCAAAACACAGGGAAAATAAGTCTAGTTTATGATAGTATTTAGTGTATGCACTTACAAGATTTTTTTTCGCACTTAACCTCAAAACTCTAAAAAAATTGTCGTTATTGCAAAAAAAATCACAACAACTGACATTGACTTTGACGTATGGTCACAAATGGCGGCCATTAGAAAAGTGTTGCCATTTTTCAAATTCAAAATGTTACTAAGATTTTAAATCTGTATGGTTGGTATCTCTGAGTGCTGCCTTTAAAAAGATAAAAAATATTTCGTAAATTAGAATGAAGTGGGAAATAATTTCCCGATATTTGATTAAGGGTTAAAACTTTATGGGAAACAAAGGAACTCCATCGAAACATATAAGAAAAATTTATAAAAATGCTTACCGTGTTCTCTGTGATATCGCTAACTTCACAATGCAAAACAGCTGTAGTTCCTATCTGCGCTATAACAGTTGTACAATTGTCAGTCAAAAATATACCCGTCTTCCCAACCTTCCCACTTAACTTATTAGCGGCTGACCCCGCCGAATCTCTGTACATTTTCTTAACTTTACTTAAAGATTTAGCTAATGATGTTTCATCTAGCTCTGTATATTTCTCATGGTGCTTATAACCTTCTATAATCTCACTTATTTCATCTTCAATTGCATTTTTATCTATATGTACATCGTAGTCTTTGTAAGATGTTAGCCTTTGAGGCTTTGGTAGTACGGGGTGGGGGGTGGTAAGGGTTCCGCTGGTCGTGAAGGGGTTAGTTAGGTCGTCCTCATTGTCGACTGCCGTCGTGTAAATGACTGTAGTTTGTGTTGTGGTGGTTGTTCTTCTTCTGTGACCTGTTGAAAAAGGTTTAATAGGTTAACATTCTTTTCACTTTGTGTCAGGTTAAATATGATTGAAAAGGTAGGGAGCCACAGTACATAAAAGTAACTTTAAGCCATAAAACGTATAATATATATGCGATAACGCCGCAATAACATGAAATACACAACCCTACTGTCAATCTACTCTTGTTTTTCTTGATACGCATATAGGTAGTTATTTAAAAAAATAATAGAAAGTAGGTACCAAAAATAATACCTAAATATTTTTTTAAGATACATAAAGTAAAATTAAAAACTGACCAAGTATGATAATAAAAATATCTACACTCTGTACCTTTTGTTTACTTTTATTTAAATACCTAATTTAAATAAAAGTAAACAAAATCTACCCTCAAATGGCTCCTTACGCTAGTTGAGGGTAGATGAAAACATTACATGATCAAATAATGTAGGTTAAAGTCAGGTCGTTCAGTGACTGATCCAGGCGGTTTTGTATTTGGTTGGTTAACCAATAAGGGCCCCCCCCACATCTGGCGTCTTTCGAGCGTCGGCGTCTACAATTCTATGGCCGACGTCGACGCAACGTCGACGCAGCGTCGACGCAACTGCGCAGCGACGTCATTTTCCATAGCGCTGGACCGACGCCGACAGACGCCGACGCTCGAAAGACGCCAGATGTGGAGGGGGGGGGGGCTAATGTTATAACTACCCGAAAATGTATGTTTGTTTACTTTTATACAGAACATTTTATTACATTTTACCGAAATATAGAGACTATAGGAACCAAATTTGATGAAAATGACTGAATGAACAAAGCATTATAAAATTCAGGAAAATTCAATAATGATTCATAGCTCTTTTAGATTCATAACAATTCGCTTTGAGGAAAATAAACAATGGTATTATGCCTATTTAGCTCCTTTGATGTGGTCACATCTGATTTCAATCATAATCTGCGGGGGTATTATTAATTTATGATGAAAACATGTTGAGTTTATTAACTTCGTATAAAATACATTATGGTGAATAATTTTAAACTAAATAAATACCCGGGTATGTCCCGGGTATGTCCTTAAACTACGTCCAGGACCCGGGTATGTCCTTAAACCACGTCCAAGACCACCGGTGGACGGGCAGCAGCGTCCCTCAAATTCGGTGTACTCGACTGCGATCGCCAACCCGCCTGCCAAGCGTGGCGATTATGGCATTCACCCCCCAAAACAGGGGGAGGCCTATGTTCAGCAGTGGACGTCTTATAGCTTTATGGCTGAGATGATGATGATGATGAAATAAATACCTAGCATGTTTTATTAGACTTCTAAATTTCAAAGTAGGAGGATCTCAATTCTGTGAATCCTTTCAAACAATAGAAGTTTATTTAGATCACTCCATGATCTTTAAGAATTGGAGAACACCTACCTAAAAAAAACCTGTCATATTCAACACAAGCCTTCTTGAGCTTACCGTGGGGCTTAGTAAATTTGTGTAAAAATGTCCTATAATATTTATTATTTATTTATTTATTTATTATATTCACTTCCTGTTAGAATTCGATATTTTTTCGCTATTGCGGCGCTATGCGACGTAAGCGCCAGCCGCCATAAGGTACCTTTTGCCATGGAACGTCACATATCATTACTATTTCATATCTAGTGAATCTGTAATTCATTTCCCGAATCGCGCCGATACCCACCAAGCTAAAAAATTCGTTTGTTTCAGATCTTTGATAAAAACTATGTGAATTAGTAAAGAAAACAATAACAAAACAACGAAAACCCTAAACTAGGTATTAAACAACTAAAACCTAGGTAAGTAATAAACAAAATGAACAACTGGCGGGGTATAAAATCTTTTCCTGCAATAAAATTGTACAAAGACACCAATTTCCGCAGCAGCTTGTAAACGCCATAACGACAAAAGTACTGCAATGCGTATTACGAGAAACGGAGGTAATCAAACGTTTAGCTGTACAGCAGCAAAGATAAATAAACACATAGAGTGCTCACTCCATACATCAGTTTTGGAGCATTCCATGAAATTGTCGACCATTTGTCCCGTACAAACGCGAATTTTCTGAAGATTTGCAGCTGTAAGAGTTTATTTTTCTATGACAAATGGTCAAACATATGCACACGAAAATAATCACCTGCTTTAAATGCCGAAAGAAAAGGCGCAACACAGGACAAAAGTATTTACAAGGAATTAGAACAACACAGCATTTGACACAATCGATCAATTAAATCTTATGATTATTAATGTCAGTTCCTTTTTTTAAGATAATTATGAATTTATAATAAGAAAGAAAAATAAAGCCTACAAAGAGTCTGCAACAATACTAGTACCAAAACGACTATTATTTTTGCAGTCGACATCTAGCATCGAGTAGCGGAATTATCAGTACCGCTACTTGACACTAGAATTCTCTAGTGTCGCGACTCACGAAAATTGTATTGAACAATAACTTATTTACTACTAATATTAAAAGCAGAAGGAGTTGAAAATAGAGTTCCGGTTAATTCGGTTATAATTTTAGCTGAAAATTGTTGAGCATTAGACTTTTTCGGTCGTAACGACATCTATTGTCAAGTAGCAGTAATGATAATTACGCTACTCGGTGCTAGATGTCGACTACAAAAATATTATAGTTCGTTTTTTTAGCATTAGAAAGAACTTGAAAGAAGATAAGCGTTTTTGGCATGTCTTTTAATTGAAAAACGCTTTTTAAAAATCAAAAACTATTACTTATGAAAGCAGGAGAATATAAATGATCGTATTAGATTCATAATTGTTACGTATTTGCCGTAACTTATTTTTTAAATGTGTTTTTCAATTAAAAGACACATCAAGATTGTTTACCTAATTTCTAATGCTAAAAAAAACGAAGTATAGTAATAATACTAAAACTGATGTATGGAGTGAGCACTCTATTTATTTGTTTCTCTATGACTGCAGTAACTTTAGTGCTCGTTTCATGGTTATACTTGATTTTAATGCTTTGACTGAATACGGTGCTTTAATAATAAAATTGATGTGATTGCTTGTGTGGGCGAATAATTTCGTTAAAACAATCGCATGCCATGTATTTGGGTTAGGAAAAAAAATCGGACAAGTGCGAGTCGGATTAGCCCACCGAGGGTTCCGTACTTTTTAGTATTTGTTGTTATAGCGGCAACAGAAATACATCATCTGTGAAAATTTCAACTGTCTAGCTCTGAAAATTAAAACGACCTTCACATTGAACAGTCACTCTTGTTACGCCTTAATTGGAGTAAAGAGAAAGGTCCCCGCAATTTGCGAATTTCGGTTTTCGCGGTAAGTCCCTGGTGTAGATTCATGCTAAGCTAAGCAGTCAGTAATTCAGACTAAGCTATTTCTCAGTATTTTTTATTTTTAGAGTACCGTACCTGAAAAGGAAAAAAAAACGGAACCCTTTTAGGATCAATTGTGCTTCTATCTGTCTGTCTGTCCGTGTCACAGTCTATTTTCTCGGAAACTACTGGGTCAAAAATTTTGAAATAATACACAAAATAGTTCTTTACCTATACATAGATGACAGGAAAACCTATTAGAAATGTGCAGTCAAGCGTGAGTCAGACTTAATGTACGGAGCCCTTGGAACGCGAGTCCGACTCGCACTTGGCCGGTTTTTATTACTAACAATGACTTATTTACTATTTATGCAAGTTACTTACCCTTTTTGTGATGTCTCGTATAATTCCCAAAGACACTACCCAGTCTCTGCTGATTCCTACTAATACATAGCTCCAAAGATTTCAATTCATCGGCGTTTTGCGCCAACAAGGAAGACCGCTTCGACTCCATAGCACCCGTGTTCACCAACAACTCAGCTTCGAGTAACAGAACAATAGTGGCGTAGAGTAGTTTAAGTTCTTTGCAGCAAAACATTGTTTTGGCACGATTGTTTTGAAATGTCACAGTTTTTTCCCACTCAAGTTAATGGTCATTTTTACTGTTATCTGTTGGTGCGATCGTGTGCGAACATTCTGGAAAGAAAGAGAAAATGTTTAGATGAAAAGTATTACAGCATATCTTAGAGCATTTTGTAACCTGGAGACGTCATCGATGTCATTTTATTTACGAAACAGTCTGCTGATTTTTGCGGGGAAGGGACGTCAAGTGTATTGCTATTTCTACATGATTTGTACGTAACGTACAAATAGCCATGTCAGTCCATACAAAAGTTTGCACAATTGTGCAAGTTTTTCGGCAGAGGGGTAAGCTCTTAAAGGCGACTCGAGTTATTAAATGCTCTAAGCAGCATATAAACAAAATACGATCTATAAAAAAATATCACAGCACTAGTACTAGTGTATTATACATTTTATTCAAATGTTAACTATTTATATTTAAATTTAGTTGTTTTGCAGAACATCTGGCATTTTTCATCAAGGAATATTTTTAAAGATGGCCCAATAGGATCTAATAAGCCTAGTTTGTTTCTAAAGCCATTTTTATTCAACAACACAAAATAGAGGCGTTTCATTATGAATAAGATTAGGAAACCGACTAATTTTGTACCCCTTGTTAAGAATTAATTTATTACAATTAATTACCTCTGGGCAGCTTGTAGAGCCCGCATACCACATGCAAAACCCATTTCCTGTTTCTTTTAAGCCATGCGGGTACTCTAACTGACCACCAAAAACGCACTTTTACGTATTTTGTAAACGTAAAACATATATATGTCGATCGCTGTATTTAAAATTCTACTATTTACAACAGATACGTGTTAAAGAAACATCGCTCTATTTGCAATACAAAAAATAGTTGTCTGTAAAGTCGGTTTACGGACGAAAATTTTGCGTGATAACGCCATAAAAAAACATTACCATTACATTACATAACATTACCATGGAGATTTGTCCACAACGTTACCATAGAGATCTGTCTACAACGTGACACTTTTTCGTGCATGCTTCCGGTGTTCATCGATTTATAAGACGTTATCTCGTCAATAATTCTTTACAAAGATGGCGATTCTGAAAAACATTGACATAAAGCCAAGTTTTCTTTCACTACTAAAAGTCATGACGGTTTTCACAACCTTTGCAATGACAGTAACTGTCAAAAACTGTGAAATTGCCAGCGCGAAAACATCAAGTGATACATAAATTTTTAATGAACGTACAAAAAGTCTGGAAAGTGGGACGTATGCCACAAGTTTCACCGTATATTCTCAACGACCCGGCTATGTGAGTTTATCTTATAAACCGAGGTAATTTGGCCTTGCTATCCGTAATAAATTCGCGTTATCACAGACCTTACTTACACTGGTTTTTAAGAATATTTTACCCACCCGGTGTACGGTCGACGTCAAAGATATGTTTGCATTTTTCGCCTTATTACAAAGGAGTAAGGTGCAAAAGTGTAAACATATTTTTGACTTCGACTATACATCCAGTGGTAGGAATGAAAGTTTTGAATGAGGACGGAATGGATCCAAGACCGACAGTCTGCGCAAAACTGCATCTTTTATATTCTTTTTACGTTTGCTCCTCAAATACAGTGTAATATTTTAAGCTTTAGAATTTGTATATCTCATGAAAGTTTTGTTGCAGAATATTTAGAAATCGCTGGAGATTTAGAAGGAAATGGATCATTGCTTTCCTGAAAAAGATTTTTTTATTTAATTATCCGTTCTGAACCTGACTAATAAAATTCTGAATATACGAACGTTTTTCACAGAAACGAAATATTAAGTTTAGACACGACATCAAGGCAGGGGGCCGCTTTTTTTAAATTTCGAGCGCTTAAAATATGTTTTAAACGGCGAATTGATATTTTTTGAAAACGAGACATTTCGTGACCAAGTGCGGGTACTTCGAAATTCTAGAGCAGGTAGATGTTGATGTCAAACTAGTCTTTCTCCGAGACCACGGGGACTATGCCGTCCTCGAAACGTCTGAGGTAATCTTAAGGTTTCAGTAGGATATGTACGCGATTAAGTGCCGTTGAACAAAATAATAACTTTCAATCTCATGTACATAATATAAAAGAAGTGTACATATAATGGTACAGTTTAAAAATCGTTCTACAACAAATTGAACTACATAACATAACTTAAGGTCTCTACGCAAAATTAACGCCTTAAACCAGTCTATTTAGAGTAAGCTAATCGATACTCGTCTTTAGCAATACACTATTCATTTCCTATTGAAGGACGGCTGAACGATTAGGCTAAGTATAAAGCGAACGGTAGCCTAGAAGGTCGTACAGGTAAAGTCTTACATACATAATACAACCTAATATTATATTATACTTACTCGTTGGTGGTACTTAAATGAAAATAAACCTAAAATAAATATGTCACTTGGCATGGTAATATGGACGATGTATATAAGTAATTTACAAATGTAGTGCAAAATTGTTTTCCTTCGTATTTTCTCGGAAATGTTCGTATGAAGTTTCCGTGAAAATACGAAGGAAAATAATTATGTACTACACCTGTCATCATCATCATCATCTCAGCCATAAGACGTCCACTGCTGAACATAGGCCTCCCCCTTGGACCTCCATACGTGCCGGTTGGAAGCGACCCGCATCCAGCGTCTTCCGGCGACCTTAACAAGATCGTCTGTCCATCTTGTGGGTGGACGTCCTACGCTGCGCTTGCTAGTCCGTGGTCTCCACTCGAGCACTTTTCGACCCCATCGGCCATCTTCTCTGCGTGCAATGTGGCCTGCCCATTGCCACTTCAGCTTGCTAATCCGGTGGGCTATGTCGGTGACTTTAGTTCGTCTACGGATCTCCTCATTTCTGATTCGATCACGTAGAGAAACTCCGAGCATAGCCCTCTCCATAGCTCGTTGAGCGACTTTGAGTTTTGAGATGAGGCCGATAGTGAAAGACCACGTTTCGGAGCCGTAAGTCATCACTGGTAACACACATTGATTAAAGACTTTCGTCTTGAGGCACTGAGGTATGTCGGACGAAAAGACATTACGTAGTTTCCCGAACGCTGCCCAACCGAGTTGGATTCGGCGGTTGACCTCTTTCTCGAAGTTGGACCTACCTAATTGGACTACTTGTCCTAGGTAGATGTACGAGTCAACAACTTCGAGTACCGAGTTCCCAACAGAGACTGGGATGGGCACAACATTGGCATTTGACATAAGTTTCGTCTTGTCCATGTTCATTTTCAAGCCCACCCGTTGTGAAACTCGGTTGAGGTCATCGAGCATCATGCTGAGTTCCTCCATCGACTTTGCCATGACTACGATATCGTCGGCAAACCGAAGGTGAGTGATATATTCGCCGTTGATGTTGAACACCTGTAGGCCTACTATTTATTAGTAATTAAGAAAAACAATATATTCCGTTATGTGAAGGAACTAATTCGAATACTGGAGGGCAAGATGACAATCGTACCTACATATCGACAGATACCAAGCGAAAAGTAAACATTATATATTGGGATGTCAGATGATACGAAAAGTCAGGTGATTAATTTATACTTAAGTTTCGATATTTCGATAACATATCCCGCATAAAAAAAATAACTGGATATCAAATATTTTTTACTAATATAAAAAATTCCGAAATTCAATCTCATGTTAATTTCCGTGAATCTTATGCTGACAAAAAGCGATTCCATGAAAAAAGGGTTTTGAAAATATGAAACATTTTCCCTAGAAAAAACGACAGAATCCTCAGGTCAGGATTTAATTTTCCGCTCCCTTAAGTTCCGGATAACGTAGAAAAACTTAAATCAGTAAACCAAGGTCGAAAAACCGTCGATGCGGAAATATGCCAATGTTTTATTCATACGGGGCTAAAATGACGGCGTTCGTGCCATTTTGCGAATGGTACACGCGCAAATAGATATTTTTTATGTACAAGGTTATAAAGCATTCGTGCGTACTGTTTTACTTACATTTCGTATTGTTAACAGTTTTAGTACTCGAGAGAGTTAAGTAATGCAACAGTTTTCAACATAATATATTTTAAGAGGAAGGAAGATTATGATATTAAAATTTCAATGAAGAGGTCTTTATTTATTGTCTTTTTTTATATTATAACACTTTAAACTCTCGCGTTTTGTACACATATTCAATTACACAAACGGGTCTACCGCGAGTTTTTTTTCATATTATTTTTCATTCATAAAGTAACGAAATGTTTTCATCAGATCAGGGGCGAGGCGTCCATAAAACTCAAATTATAATAGCTCAGCTCGTAAAGAAAAATAAAGCCAGATTAGCACCGGTTTGCCTGAGAATATTTTGAACACGCCGCTACAGATAGTTATCCCAGAATGCAGCGAAGATACTTCGTAGAGACATAATGATAATGTATCGAAAATATTATTATGATAAAAAATACTCTTTACGTCAACACATGCAGCTTTAACCTAAAGAAAAACGTATACAATCCTTCGTACATGAAACAGGATTTTAATGTAAATGTTGATAACAATCTTAACACCCTAAAATATGACATCGAATAAGAGATACAATTAAAATAGTGCACATATATGGATGTCGATTTTGAAACTCTCCTAACAAGCATCACAAGCTACTCGTATTTCGGCTCACTCCGAACTCGGAATAGTCGAAATACAGCGACACACAACACACGTACCTATGCCTTTACAATATATTGAAGGTAGCATACGAAGCAATTCAATGGACTTAGGCTTTGGACCGGTGCAACGACAGGGGCGTAATAGGATTGTAGACTGAAAGAGGCTCGGAGGACATGTTTAGAGATTATGTATCAGTGGAGGAAAAAGATTAAAGGTATTTAACTATTGCAGGATGAAAATTCTATTGGAGAGCATAAATAAGTTTACATGTACTATATCATAACCAAACGGAGTAGTCATTAACAGGCATTCATCTATGTCGAGAATAGGCGGCCAATCGTTATACATATTGTATGGACAGACGTTAATCCGATATGGCTATTTTTACTTTACGTGCCCCTCCCCCGCAAAAATCGGCATCCCCAAGAGTATATTTATTTATTTGGACTGTTTTTTCACGTTTGTGGGAACTCTCAGAATGGTATGGCTAGAGGTAACAAATTCATCTTGTTTAATAGGTGTCCGAACGTTGTGATCCTTTACTAAACCCTTAACAAACAGAAAAGACAATTTAATACCCAAATATACACGACCCAATCTTCCTATATTAGACATTCATAAATGTTCCGGTTCCAGTTGAGCTTGTTTTTGCTTGGACAAACACAAAGTTGTGGGGTTCACAAATAATGCCAGCAGCATTCAAATATCAAAGTTAATCAACCAAAGATCTAATCCTGGGAGTGGGACGCGGCTGTTTGAAACCGCTTTTGAGTTTTGTTGTTCCCATCGCGATTACTTTGCAACGCAGCCAAGCGTTCGTCACATCCAAGGACCAGCCAAGATGACAATCGCTATCGCTTCGAAAACGAAACGCTTTGTGTGTCTTTATCACTGTCCCATATTAGTGCGACAGCGACAGTTGCGTTTTGATCGCGGATCGCGATACGGAGCGTATACGATTGGCATGTTAGTTACGCGGTCAGGAAAGAAAGCCAAGAATTTGCTGACTCTGGCGCCA
Source organism: Cydia fagiglandana (assembly GCF_963556715.1). Lineage (NCBI taxonomy): Eukaryota > Metazoa > Arthropoda > Insecta > Lepidoptera > Tortricidae > Cydia > Cydia fagiglandana. The sequence goes on along the minus strand of NC_085933.1, from coordinate 23,942,292 downwards.
ATGAAGGAAGATTCACGCTATAACGGTTCGGGTTTGGGCCGAGGTGACCGACACTTCAGATTTCTATAGAAAGTATGACGGGTTCACCGATCACCTGTGATAGAAAACGAAGTGTCGGATCGTTACAGCATGAGTCATCCTTAATTCAGTCACAATCGACGCGCGGCGGTAAATGACATTTTTTTTTCTTTAGCCTATTAGTGTGTCCCACTGCCAGCAGTTGCCCAGGCAAAAGCCTCCCCTCTTTTCCGCCACTTGTCTCTGTCTAATGCACACTCCCGCCACTCCACGCAGAACGTATCTATTAGGTTGTCCCGCCTATTAATGTCATTAGAGTTTTTTTAAATTTTACATACATTTTTGTGACGTACGACTTTTAATATGTTTGTAAATGTATAGTAATTGTTTTTAATGAAATAAATGGAATGCGACATACCTGTACCACAAAAAAAAATGTTTACTACAGTTGCCTCCAGAAACTCGCGAACTAAATTGACATGAGTTTGACAAATAAAATGATACCAGGAATAGCAAAGAAAAAATAGTCAGGGGTATATGTCGATAAAATGATATCGATAAGTAAGATGCACCCATGTGATAATTATAATAAAGGGGTCACAAACGTTTTCGATTTGTATGAATGTGACGCGAAAAGTGGTTGAATCAATTGTAAGATTGTGACGTTACCAATCAAATCAGGAGGTGCGGATGTGAAACTGACAAGTTTCAATGCTAAGACGAAACAGGATCTGAGTTTTAAATATTTTAGTTAAATATACCCATCTCGCTAACGGTAGCGGCTTCTAAAACTAATGCGATAAGGACAAGGCGAAAATTATCTGTGCCGGACCGTTTTGCTTTTTTGGCTAATTGATATCAGTTTTGAATACTACGCCTCTCATTGCGGCATAGTCAAATTTTGGCCATTTTGAAAGGCTCTAGCGCCTTAAAAAACAAAAATATCAAAAAAAGCAAAACAGTCCGACACAGATATTGACAATATTAATCTGCGTTGAAAAAATCATTGCTCTAGCATCAAAACCCACGGAGGAAACAGTCGAGTACGTTTGTATGGAGAGATGACCACTCCTGTTGGCTCTTAATATGCAGGTTTGGGGGCAAGTTGTTTAAATCAAGAGCTCGCGGTTCTCGCCATAAATCTAAAATTAGTGATTTAATTTTATACAATGTGACCGGTAGATGAGATTGATCGATAATTAAAGTTAGATCAAGAAAAGTCTGCAGCGATTTTGATGGCCCACTGACTTTTGACGTTTAAAATAATACTTGCACTGCGTGGGCTATTAAAATCGCTGCAGACTTTTTTTGGTCTAACTGTATTTAAATTCTGACCTAATTGTCAACTTGAATGTCCAGTTTAGGTACTGGTCTTCTTTACAATCGAAGCAATAGGGATCATCGAGACGATTTAATTTTTACGTCCACACCACACAAAATAAATGAGAAATTTTATCTTATTTCCCCATCTGGGTCGGCCTTATTTGTATTTAGAGCCAAAATCACTGTTTCTATGTTATCACCTACAACTTGTTACTCTAGCTGTAAGTTTTCCTTACAAATAAAATAATATAAATATAAGAAAATATTTATTTAATTACCTACAATATGTTTATCCAATATTCTTGTATCTATTACTATAAAAATGCACAATTTTCGAAATACCAATTAACATTTGTAAAATAATTTAAATTACTTAAAGATACATTTTTAATGACCGCGCAACAGTAGCGCCGCTAGCGGTGAATTCTCGCGATATTCTCTAATTCAAACTTTTTAGAAAATATCGATATAAACAGCACTGGCCATACTGTGGTATCATTTGTGCACATTGACCTGTCAATTTAGTTCGCGAGATTCTGGAGGCAACCTTAGTTATTCTTCGATAAAGGATAATATCGTAAATGTGAAAAAATTCAAAAAGTTTCAAGAAAGTAAAGTCGTATCCGATGTAAGCCCACGTGGGGACTGTAGCCCGCCCCATCTTATTAGATGTAACAGTGGTTTGTTAAATTTATTTGCGTAATTTATTTTTACGGTGGGAACCTGGTAACATTAATTGCATGTCAAAAATACGTAAGTAAACTAACTATAACGGGTTAGCACTGATTGACTAGCACGTTATCTTTTCGCGGATGAGCAAAGTAATATTCCAGTTTCTGGTTCTTTATTTTTACATTATACTGGTCCTATTAATACAAATGCTCGCTTGAGCCCAATGAGCAATGTTAAGAACGCCCTTGCTTTGTGGGTCAAACCGTCGTTTAGGGTTGGTTTGATTTCCGCAAGTACTTTGTTTATTTCTTTTATGCCGTTCTATTGGAGAGCAAGTGCCTTTTGAGGCGCTGTAATTACTGCCCCAATAGCTTGCAGAACTGTGAGTGTGATTTCCACTATTTATTTCATCATCATTCATTTAAGAGTTAGACTCTTGTCGGTGGAGCGATTTCCATGTATGTCGGTCCTCTGCCTTCTCCTTGACAGCCTGATACGACACGACGTTGAGCTTTTCCTTTACTTGATCTATGTACGTTCTCCTTGGTCTCCCCCTCCGTCTTGTTGCCTCAACTTTCCCTTCAATGATATTTTTGATAAATTCGTCGTGTCGTAGCAGGTGACCAAGCATCAAGCATATACTTTTTATTTAGGCTTATAAGTTAACTACTACATTTTTATTATATTATAATAAAACTCTGTTGCCGCTATAAAAAGTACGGAACCCTCGGTGGGCAAGTCCGGCTCGCACTTGTACGGTTTTTATTTCTATCTACGACCTTACGTAAAATCGCAATTTTAAATATCCACTCCCAAGTATAAGATGAACCCATTCAGTCGAAATATCTACCCATTTCCTTTTCTCATTGCCTCTACTTCGTACAGCATTAACCTTTCAAACATTCCGGTCTGAGGAACGTCATTCGATCAGCTGTAAAAAGATCTAGAACCGGTTGATGCCGTTCGATAACCTCCGAATAGGTAGCTCGGAAATCGCTGACAGAAAAAAATAAAAGCTCTCAAAGAATCGCCAATTCAATTTCTATAGCCGTTGATGCAAAAATTTCCGTTTCTCCGTTCGTACTGAATTTGCTATGGATTGTAATATTTTAAGATGAATTCGACGCTCGTTTGGAATTTACGTTATATATGGAATTGCGTAATGACTCTTGCCATTTCCATTCTATAGGGATTCGTTGTCCAATTTGGCAAAATCGTTTGAGTTTATCCCGATACAACTTTTTTTCTGTAGCGAAAATTGACACCGAAATTCATAACGTTTTTATTTAGTGCAAAATAAAATATATCTGTTAAAAAGGCTGTTTGGAATGGAAATTCTATAGTGATTCCGATTTCTCTTATTGGACAGTTGTTTGCTTTGGAAATTGAAACTGCGCAGAAGTTTAGATTACCTTCTCATATTGACAAAAATACAATTTCTATAGTCGTTATTACCACGTACGGAGTAAAAACGAGCAATGGGTTACATATAGGTTACAAAGGGTGACCCCGTTGCATGCTTCACGTAGGTATACTAAACTTGATATCTGAAATTAATCATTCACATAATGTATATTACTTTATGTATCTTTATATTTATCTTTATTTATAAAAACAGGCCTGTGTGTTATACAAACCTATAGTTCGTTTTTTTATTATTAACCTATAGTTATTTCTATTAGAAATAAGGTAAACAATCTTGATGTGTCTTTTTATTGAAAAACACGATTTAAAAATAAGTCACGGCAAATATGTAACAATTATGAATCTAATACGATCATTTCTATTCTTTTGCTTTCATAAATAATAGGTACTGATTTTTAAAAAGCGTTTTTCAATTAAAAGACATTTCAAGATCGCTTTCCTTCTTTCTAATTCTAAAAAAACGAGCTATACCTACATGTTATCCTCAAATATTGTAGAACTCCAATAAGAAAGCTAGTACAGTGAAACCTGGATAAGTGGGATCTCAAGGGACGAGCAAATTTGTCTCACTTAAAGAGGTTTACCACTTACCCAGGCTCCCAGTTAGCCAGGTACAAATAAATTTCTGTCTCATTTACAGAGGGTCCAGTTAATAGAGGTGAGAATAGAGGATATAGTCTCAGTTATAGAGGTGGTTAATAAGGTATTTACTAATTATCTTTAAAAATAAGGTAAAATAATCCTTGTCCTTAAATATTTTTAAAGTCAGTTTAAATATTTCTCTGAATTTATTTTGAATGATTCTCCAAGGGATAGATATTTCAAAATTAAATTAAATTTGATACGGACTTCATTGCGTATTACAAATTTAATAAATAAAAATTTTTTTTCGTGTTAGGTATCAAAATTTCAGCTTTCGTTTCGATAGTTTTAACTACTTACATAAATTAACTAAATCAAACTTGAAGTTGTTTAGACACAATTAGGCAAATGCGGAATTTGTGGATAGACTAAGAGTTAGTAAGAATACGGAAATTGTTCAATGAAGTCCAAGTTAGAGAGGTCATAGATTGACGTTATCTCACAGAAGTCAATTCCCTATAAGTACAATTCAAAAAAACAAATAGGAAAATGTAATCTTATAAATATAGTCTCAGTAAAAGAGGTAAAATACACTCTCGGTCTCAATTATAGAGGTAAATGTGACTATAAAATCACAGCAACGAATCCCAGTTATAGAGGTTCGTTTTTTCTCAGTAACAGAGGTAATTCAGTGCTAAAGTGTCGGGACCGCACCATGAGTCCCAGCTATAGAGGTTTCTCACTTATCCAGGTCCCACTTAACCAGGTTTCACTGTAATCGGATTATGGAGGAACATAATTATATAATCGTCGGTAGCAGGACTATCCTCTATAAAGCTACCATATTGTCGCATTCGACTACACAGTCTGCATTACATTGTTACCAAACTAAACATAGAAATCGCATTAAATTACATTTCACACTACATTACACGCATTACATTACATTTAACACTGTCCATTTGCTCCCTTGCAGCTAAACCACACCAAAATATCATGGTCATATATCACTATGCATTTGGGGGTTAACCGTACCCACAGTATTAGCGAGGAAGCACGTACTATACCGCACCGCACGTGATTCGGCTTATTACCGAAACGTACCATTATCAAGGTGGGAAAACTGGACCTGCCTGATTCGATCTAGTGTTGTTAAAGACTCGAGTAATCGAGATTGTTACCTTTTAACTCGATACAATTTATTTAGACGGTAGTTCATACAGCGATCTGAAAGCTTTTACTACTATCTTGTCTGTACTTTTTTATTACAAGGAGATAAAACTGAAACATACAAGTGAAAAACGATATAACTAGGCAGAAAATACGTGACTATTAGTTAGTCCAAGTATTAATAGTTTTGTCCAAGATTTATGGTTTTCATCGCTTTGTTGGGAATAAGAACTGTCTTAAATAACTAGAAATGATATCATCAATTTGGTCTTTGATAAAGGAACGACTGCGTAATTACATTATATTTGAATATAAACATAAAACAACGAGGATATAGATCATTTCCTAACCACCAGATTTAATGATGAAATAATTATTATAAGATTCGAGTCCTTTCCAGTTACTGCTAAGTCTTTCAAGCGAAATTTCTAGAATTCAAGACTAAACCAGATTTAGACTTATAAGACTCAATTTCTTGCCAACACTAGTTCGATCTAATTCTAAAAGCCTCTGGCGAGTCGGCCAGTATTTGACAGGCGCACAAAAAGGAAACGAAAAAGATGCTGAGAATAGGAATGGCTGCTTTAAACTCGCTTGAGGGGAAAATGTTAGAATGAGCTCAGCAAAAAGCGGATAACGAATTTTCGGCACTTTTATAGCGTAAGCATTTTTAATGTCGCCATAATTTTCGTTTTTTATATATAAATATATATAAACTTGTTCTTACTGAGTAATTAGCACTGCAAAGTACGGAAAGGTATAAAATTTATTCTTTAACAATTTTTTCACATAACTAGCTTAAAACAGTGAAGATAATGGCCATTAAATTTAACGTTTTCACAGAATCAGCGATACTCACAGACAGACATGAAACTTAACCCTTAATCAAACGGAACACTTTTTATGAGGTTTTTGAAAACTAAGAATGGTTTCTAGGTAATTTGGGTGCGTAGATTACGAAAAAATATATAAAAAGAATTTTAGTGGGGGGAAAGGGGGGTTTTGCGGTGGGAAATAATTTCCCGTTATCCGTTACGGAATAGCAAAATTTTGAATGAAGTGGGAAATAGTTTCCCATTGTCCGATACGGTTACGAACTTTTTACTAGTTAGTAGCTCCCCCCGGCTTTGCTTGGAATTCAAGTATGAGCCTTCAACGTTATCTTCAAAAATCAATGAAATAAATAAAAGAAAAAAGAAAACAAAAACAGGCACAGATTTTTTTGTGCAACAGGCAAACGGGCATATATTTTTATTTTTGGAAACCAATTAAAATTTAGGTGGAGAACAAACACTGGGAAATAATTTCCCACTAGATAAAACCTACCAATTTTTTTCTAAATCGTACGTTCAGGAAAAAACAATGGGAAATAATTACCCACTTACTAAAACCTTGGCTAAATCATATCGTTATCACAATTCCTTTCAAGCAAAACACAGGGAAAATAAGTCTAGTTTATGATAGTATTCAGTGTATGCACTTACAAGATTTTTTTTCGCACTTAACCTCAAAACACTAAAAAAATTGTCGTTATTGCAAAAAAAATCACAACAACTGACATTGACTTTGACGTATGGTCACAAATGGCGGCCAATAGATAAGTGTTGCCATTTTTCAAATTCAAAATGTTACTAAGATTTTAAATCTATATGGTTGGTATCGCTGAGTGCTGCCTTTAAAAAGATAAAAAATTAATAAAAAAAAATATATAAAATAAAAAAAAAATTTCGTAAATGAGAATGAAGTGGGAAATAATTTCCCGATATTTGATTAAGGGTTAAATATTTAATGTAGGACATTTCGTTTAATAAATGGCTGAAATGAATAAAAACAGAAACATTTTAAATAAAGTAGCAATTACTCGGTATAAAATGGCAGTGAATATCGGGAGGCATTGTCTGAAATTCCGTCACTTATATTTTGTATCGAAGCGGGAAATGGAAAGGCTGCGTTGAGCATATTGGATTGTGTTTATGTTTATTTCATTACAACGGGTAGTGCGATACAATATGTGACCCAATTTCTTATTTCCTTCGGAAACTGCTGTATGGAATGAAAATCTTGGGATTACCTTGGCCCGTTAATGGAATGTTTGGGTGATACTTAAAAGAAATGTGTTAATTCACTTAGGCCCACTTGCACCATTCCACTAACCCGGGGTTAAGCGGTTAAACCTAATAACCTAATGTCAAATTGTACTGGTAACCATGGAAACTCCAGGTATAACCGGTTATCCCCAGGTTAGTAGAATGGTGCAAGTGGGCCTTAGGTACGTTACGTCTATCAAAGAATTGGAAGTGATTCGATGCAATTTGACCCGTACATTTTCACAGGTAGAACGAGCTACCAACATAATTACAACCGGTCTGACCTAGTGTAGTCACCCTGCCTGTGAAGCCAAAAGTCCTGGGTTGGGGCATTTATTTGGGTGATGAACACAGATACTTAATTGTTCCTGAGTCATGGGCGTTTTTTATGTATATAAGTATATATGTACCTATACATCTATATCAGTATGTATATCGTCGCCTAGCACCCATAGTACAAGCTTTGCTTAGTTTAAGGCTAGGTTGATATGTGTAAGATGTCCTCTAAATCCCCTAATATTTATTTTTCAGTAAATTATAATATCTCGCAAAGACATATTACGTGATGCACTAATTTAAACTTTCACGATTCTTACACATTACCATTTTATCCGGAATTAGCTAAAAAACACTATTCAATATAATCATTTTATCATCATCGTTTTCATTAATTACATAAAAAAGAAACACGTTTGTTGTAAGTAATTAGTGTGAAGTACAAGAACCCGTGAAGGTTTAAAAAAATATTCTGCAATGCACTTAAAATTGGCGCCCAAATGTGGGCTTGACTGGGCCGGTCACGTCTACCGCATGCATCTAGAGAAGTGGGCTAGCTTAGCCACCAAGTTGATGCCGGTGGAGGGACGTGGACGGGGCAAGCCCAAACGGAGATGGCGGGATGGACAACTACCTGAACAACTGGCCGGAAGAAACATCAAATCGGGAGTCGTGGAAATGAAAGGGAGAGGAGCCTATTTGAGTGTCTAGCAGTGGAACACTCTAATAGGCTAGGAATAAAATGTTAAAATGAATTGTTAGGTTGCTACAAATAATAATGTAGATCTATTTTGGGTGTATACATATAAAGGCGAACTGTTAACTGTTATATTTGTTGTTAATGGTTCGTTTTCTACCTGTACCTATATCAGCCGTCTATCCATCAAAACATTATTTATTATGAATGGGTCCAACTCAAACTTGACTAAGTTATATTTTCCTGTTATGAAGTTCAACAGTTGATATATCAACTAAACTTTGTTTTCTTATTCTTATTTTTTTTACCTTGACGTAATATAAAATTTCATAAAGAAGACTCTGAAGTACTCTGGGGAATAAACCCACGGCAGGATATAATTTTCTATGTAGGATGTTTGACGGCTTTCTAAATAAATAAACGGATATTGATAGATGATATCGCTGTCGGGTACCGTAAAATTAGTAGGTTAGTACATATGTCTCACGATAGTTGAAATTCGAGTAATAAAGTTATTTCAAGCAAATAGCTGCACATAAGATACACGATACATTTCAAACATATGATCACTTCAATGGTACTAGATAAACGCAGTTTTAGGTATTTTCGTCTCAAAGATTTAGGGCCATAAGCCATAAATTACGCGATCAAAGTAGCAGCCAAAAGCTAGTATCAGTATCGAACTGACAACTCCCTTTTCGTCGCTAAAAAAAATAAAACATTCCAGTACAATCAATGACCCCGCAGAGTGTAAATAAAACATTGTCACTACGCATTTTTCCGAAACCTTTTATCCGTACATTTCGCGTGAAAGCGCACGTCCCGTTTTCTGTGACATTCGTGGCTGAGCACCGTTTTCCATAATTGAAAACATTCTTTTACATCACTTTTCACTTAGCCTTCTTGAATATTCTTAAATGTTCGAAGTATTCTTAAAAGGCGACGGAAAAGACTTATAGACTATACATTTTAAAGGAACCGGAACGCGCGTATGACCTAGCCAAGATAACAATCGTTGGCGACTTAGCAAACGAAACGCCTCCCTCTCTCTCTCTTTCACACCAATAAGGAAGTGATGGAGAAGTTAAGAAAGAAATTAATAGAGAAAAAATAATTATTTTACTGCCTAGCCCCTGGAGTTACAAGCGTTTTATAAAAGTATCCGTGAAAGGTATAAGAATTTGCTTCGCCTTATACCACCCTCACAATAGAGTTAGAACCTAACAGATACCTTATTCAGAGATACCGTTCGTATTCAGACTATACCAGCACAGCATAAGGTACTGTTGCAGTATGTCGGTGCGACATTGCTGCCGACAGCATCTCTGCAGCAAATATCAAAAATCCGGGCAGCAAACATCGATTTTGAAATTTGCAGCAATGGAGTCTGCAGTAATGCCACACTGCAATAATTTTAACGATATAATATTTTAAACTCTCGCGTTTATGTGTTTTGTGTGTGTTGTATATACATATATTGGAATTTAAGGTAAAAACAATGAAATCATATCGTGGAAGACCGCCCTTAAGTAAAGTAAGTCAAGAGTAACCCTTCAGGCAGGTGCAGTTCATCGGAACCGTCCTAGTTTTTCTAGCACTTGAGGTGACTAGATTTTTCCAATTTTGCCAATGGCACTTATCGTTTTTATCAGAACAGTAAGGATTTGTAAGGGCCTCCTTAAGCTGGGAGTTAGAGTGAATTTATGTGAAGTTTTTAAATAATATATTTTTCTTCCTACGTGGATATGTGTTGTTGTTTGAGATTTTCATGGAAAATGAAATTGTAACAAGTAGTGAGTATTGTACGAGTATGTAATTGGGTATCTCTAAGGTAAGGCTCGAATCTCTAAGGTATAATCAATCCCTACTAATAAATTAACTTGAGGAAGAACAAGTTACCTAGAAGTTTTGTATGTAAAACTTCCACTTGGTCTAATTTCTTTGTCGAAAAAGATGGTATCGGTTGTTGGACTGTACGAGTATTTTAATGATAAGAGTATTTCGATTCGGGGACCTCTTCGGAGAAACCGAGGGTTTTGCCTGTGCAATTGCGGACGAAGTTATCATGACGAATAACTACCGGAGATATATCCTGAAGGACGGTACGGTCGACATTTGTCGGGCATGCCGCCGTCCCGGAGAGTCACTCAGGCATATTATCTCCGGTTGTTCTCATCTTGCTAACGGCGAGTACTTGCACAGACATAATCTCGTAGCCAGAATTATTCACCAGCAACTTGCCCTCCTATACGGCCTTGTGGACCGTGAAGTGCCGTACTACAAGTACTCACCTGCGCCAGTTCTCGAAAATGGTCGTGCCACGCTCTATTGGGATCGATCTATCATCACTGACAGGACTATTGTAGCCAATAAGCCTGACATCGTGCTGATAGATCGATCGCAGCGCCGGGCTGTGCTCGTCGACGTCACCATCCCCCATGATGAGAATCTCGTGAAGGCCGAGAAGGACAAGTCCAGCAAGTACCTAGACTTAGCTCACGAGATAACCGCCATGTGGGATGTTGACTCGACGATCATTGTTCCTATAGTCGTGTCAGCGAACGGTCTCATAGCGAAGAGTCTCGACCAACACCTAGAGAGACTCTCGCTAGGTGGTTGGATCAAGGGTCAGATGCAGAAGGCGGTAATTTTGGACACGGCGCGTATAGTACGTCGATTCCTCACTCTGCGGCCCTGACCACCGGCAGCTTGGGCCCTGCCCCGCTGCCGGCGGCACCCTAGGTTAGGTTTTTTATTATGTGTTTATAATTTTCTTTTTATTGTTTGTAAGTGTTTTTATATTTTACTTTTATATCCATATTATAATTAACCTAACTTAAGAAGAAAAATAAATAAAGAGTATTTTACCTTAGATATTGAGTATATTCAAATTTACAAAAAATTTGAAAAACAGCATTTGACACGACCAATCAATAAAATCTGAAGATCTATACTGTCAGTTTCTTTTTTAAAACAATTTTGAATTTATAAAAAGAAAGAAAAATAAAGCCAAAGAAAAAAACTTCAAAGAGTCTGTAACATTTGTATTACAATTTCTAGCAACGATAAGTAGTACCGGATATAAAATAGATAGATACATAGATACATGATAAGATACATTGTATATTTGTTACTTGAATTTCCATGCCAAGTCTCATTTCATTTCAGCAAATAATGACAACGTAACTTCGATTGAATGGTGGTGTGTTTTTCAGTTCTGCCTTAGTTAAATTTTGAGAGTAAAGAGAATACGACAGAAACAAAACAATACTCTCCTTTTTTGGTCAGTCGTGTAAAAAAGGACTGAGGGCCTACCACGAACACCGAAATTCGCAAATCGTGGGCATCTCTCTTTTACTCCAATTAAGGCGTATTGAGAGTGACAGAGAAAAATGTTCGCAATTTGCGAACCTTTCTGTTCGCGGTGGACCCTTAGACTTTAGCTTAACGCATCAGATTGTTTATACGACTAAATCCAAGCTCCTTGTACGACTTTATTACACGCGACCCTATCTTTACATTATCTGTCGCATAAATAGCTTTCTCCACTAAACTTACCATAATATTGTCCTTAAAAACCCTATTTACATAGACCCTCTGGCCTCGAGGGACCGAACCGACTTCATCTGTAAGGACACGCCCGTCTCATATATTTACTATGGCATTTATGATAATAATGTCAAGTAAACATGTTATAGTTATGGCATAGAATATAATAATATCTCCTCATAAGTTTTTAGTTTTTCCATCAACTTTTGAACTAACCATGGCGAATGTCAAACTATTGGTCTTATTTGTATAAAAGATAGAAATTGCTTATACATTTCCCTTGATAGTTGCCTTCCCATGGAAGTAATTGCCTTGTCAAAGTGAAGCAAAAGCTATGCGTTGTTGCGAGATCGCTTAAAGGGAGCCGTTCTTTTGCGAGACTACTGGACGATTAAAACTTTTCATTTGTTATTGATAATACCAACTTGATTACGACTCTAGGTAAAGTAAGTGAAAAATGTGAACTGAAAGCAGAATAAATTATATTCACAACTAAAAATTCAAAAGTTAGTCGGCAAACTTCCCCCATTATTATGAAATTGAATGACAAATCGTTCAAATAAAGCCCAACCTCAAAGACCGACTTTGAATAACCACACTAGTTAGTAAACTGTGAGACATTGTGTAATCTCATTATAAGATTTTAGAACTAACATGTTAACTTGTTATTGAAGTCGAGGGTAATGAACATCGTAATTGGATTTGAGCAGTAACCGAATTAAGTTTAATTTGCATGTCGTTAACTATGCTTGAATGGCGGAGGTTTGCTTAAATAAATACGAGTATATTTTTTAAACTAAATTTTACTACGCATCGATGTTGACACGGTTTATTTGTTCAATATTTTAATTACATATATGGCTTTATTGAAATAACGATGAAAAGACAAAATTAATGACACAAATCTGTTACTTTTCCCAAACAATATATGGTTGATTAGCAGAATCACGAATTGTTTAGTTTGAGTATTGTTGTTTAGGTCATTTATTTATGCAATGTGTACAGACACTTGTTCCCATTTCCATAAATAACCGATAGGTACCTATAGAAAATAACTAGGTACTTCTATACTGGCTTTTGGAGGTCCAAAGCACCTGTTAAGTAATGGAGGGTAGTTCTCACAGCGTTTAACCGCTCTCATTGTCTTGTTCACAGTTTCCTATTACTGAGTAATGGCATCGGAATCAAAATATGAGAGCATTATTTATAAAATATTAGTTATTTTTTTTTATCTTAGCCTTGAAAAGTATGAGAGTGTCCCACTGCTCGGCAAAGGCCTCTCATCATCATAACTCCCAATTTTGTGCTTCCCCCGGCTAGGTGTAAGGAAGCTTAAAATTACTTAACACAAGAAATTAAAAATTGACGTCTAAATTAATGCTAAACATAATCCATTAAGCGTTTAAAATGAGGTAAAAATCAGTGTAGTATTAGGTCAAGCCTTGAGATTCATCCAAATCACCCTTTTAATGGCCCGCCCGTAATATATAAATCGCCCGTTCTCGATAAATACGAGTATATTTGAATAACTTCCCTTATATCATTCACTAACACACGCACGATTAAACAATAGTTTGGCCATGCGCACACATGCCCTATTTACTTTGGTATTCGAATGGATTGAAGTCACTTTTCCTAACAGCACTGTATTTGCTATAATAACACGGGCTGGAAATGTATAAATAAATGGTACGCCTACGCTTAAATTCTAGATATAAATATCTTATTACGTATAGGAGACGCTTTTTAGCCAAAAAGAGACTAAAGTGATTTCAAACTTCAAACTTTTATTTGCTATAATTGCTCGTATATACATAGGTATGTTATTATAAAGCTTTACAAAAGGTATCTGCACATTTAGCCAGAACGAATGCAAATTAATAAATATAAAAACATATTTACATAATCCAAACATAATATTTACAAAAGCCAAACATATTTACCGATATTCAAAGAAATTTCAAAGCCTACTAAGTACGTATTTATACCTACGTTATAACAAGGGCCGAATTTTATGTTGCTTTCGATTTTTATTCCGTCAATTTTGGACAAAGCGTTTCAATACCTGAATGGAAGAAATAAAATACCTACTATGTGTTTATTGTGACCTTGGATTAGACGACCAAATTATGTTGAAAGTTTGTTCACAAATTTAAGCCTAAAAGGGTCTATACTATACCGTATTAACGGCTTATTTAGAAGTAGGGGCTTATAAACATTATGTTTACGTAAATATCGTGCTCTCTCAACATAATTTATTTAGATTATCCCAACTAGGGCATCTAATATCGGACAGTTCTCAATACCGGTACTGAAATCCAATATTAGCCCTAAATAGGTATCGGAATTCCGGAATGAATACCCATATTGATATTCATGATTCAAAAGCTTTGTTTCTGTTTAAGTATATCATATTTTTTGTTGATTGGAATTCACGTTTAATTAAATACACGAAATTGCTTATTACAATAAATTATTTCATTATTTTCATATTTATCTGCTAACTAACTTATCTTATTTCGCAAAAATTGCAGTTTTAGGTATATCATATTTTTTTATATAAAACTATACTAAAAATCCAATACCGGAATTTCGATATAATCAATTCCGTATTGCGATATCGTTATAATCGGTCTGATATTCCAGTATTTCGGGACCGGGATACCGGTATTTATGACATAATCCCAACCCAAATTGTAGGTAAAACCACAGAATAAATAGTACAGAAGACTCACTCTCTAACAAAACGCGTCTGTCACGATCAGCACAGATATGGCCGCTAGGTGGCGACAGCGCCACGCGCGGCTTATGGCAAACCCCAAAATTGGGGTCGAACGGATGGACTTTTAGCTTTTAGCAAAGCTACGAAATCGCGGAGTGAGACACGCCTGGTAAAACTAAATCGATAAGAATCCATCGCGATTTGTGTCACTGTACTAGATTGGTTGTACGCTAGCGAACACGTAACATAATACATTATTTAAATAGGTTTCAGTTTCATTCAATCTATCTTTGAATAAGTGATGGAGTGAATGAATAATTCATGAGATTCGATTTTAAAAATAAAAAAAATAGAAATAGAATATTACAATGACACAAAGGATTACAATTAGAGATCACAGAGAAAATTGTAATTAGAAGTTGAAAGGACAGAATGTCAACATAGATTTAGCCTCCTACGTCCCGATGTCCTTTTAAAAGGACAAAAGTAAATCCAATGTTGAATTATTACAGAATAAAAGAAGATTCCAAATTGAAAACTGCAAACATGACTCTGGGACGTAGGGGGTTAGATTGCTTACACCATCAGCATGTCAGATAGTGAAGAACTAGTATCCGACCGAAGATTCGGTTTTGGTCAGTTTTAGTCAATAAATCATGTTTCGGCCGTACAGTTTCGGTTTAGGCCAAAAAAACGGCTGAACCTTTCGGGCGGGCCGAAACTTATAAAATGGCGCCCAACACTGTTTAGAACCTGTACACGAAGTATCGTGTAGACACTAATGCTAAACTTAACTACGTGACAAAGACCAAAGTTGGCGACTCCAGTAGGATAACAATATTAATATATTGATTAAGGTAAAAATATTTTATTACTAAATGAAATGTAAATAGGTACAGAAATTTACAAACTTATAACTAGGTAAATATAAAAATTAAGGGTTTCATATGCTGTTAAGCCATAGGTACCCGGACTACCCGGCTAAATGTACCTAGCATGCTGCTGGCGTTTCCTCTTTGCACAGCTAGCGATTTATGTATAGGTACAAAAAATAATTGGTTTATTAGAAAATACAAGTCACCTAATGAGGGCGCCACTGGATGGTCGACGCAGTCTGAATATGTGTATAAAAACGGTTTAATGATATTTATTTAACGATTTTCGGCTTCGGCCGTCAAAGCCGAACCTTCGGTTTCGGTTTCGGTTACAGCAAAAGGACATGTTTCGGTCGGACACTATCAAGACCCGAGCAGCATGCTAATCGTGCGGTGAAGGCCTAATGGGGCGGTTGAAGCAATTTGCCGTGACGAAGATAGAGCGGTCTTCATTCTTTGTTTAAAAAGACGAAACATACGTGGTATTCTCTAAATCTTGTGTTTTTACGAAGTAGCGCCTGACTTAAGTAATTGTTTTTTCTTAGAAATCCTTATATGTATATGCAATTTAATTTATACGTCACGTCATGAAGCCGATGTATATGTCGGCGGCCGATCGTAAGATTAGGCAGATCGTAATGTTCCTGTGTAATGTTTTGACGATGGTCACATTAAACCAATATATAGGTAGGATAGGTTCGTTAGGGTGTTTCAGATGCCCGAAGGGTAAACTGCCCAGAAATAGAGGGCTCCGTCGACTCAGGGAACGACTCAAAGATTTCACGTTTCACGATATGCCTAGGAATTTCACGATATGCCTGATCTTACGATCGGCCGCCGACATATATATTAAGTATTTTTAAGTACATTAAGAACTGTTGGAGTAAGACACCGTGGTACCAAACGTCAGGAATTTTGGCCGTTGGTATAGCGAGAGAGATGGTGCTGCCATCTATACTACAGAGATAGTTTCTCCTATTTGATAATTAATACTGTTTACGCGTGGTACGTGAAAATGGCTGACCTATATTTTACTCTATCAGTGAGTGACTGAGTGCTCTCGAATGCGTTAATATGTAGCTGTAGATCAGACACGAAATATTGGATGCACTCCCTCGCTCGCATTTTTGACTAAAATCGGAATATAGGTACATTAATTATGCCGCACTGAATGATGTTTCAGCCTTTTGAGTGACTATCGTTGGTCGTTAATGAATTAATTATTTGAGAAAAATATGTTGATAATGACGCCAGTATTTATAACGGGTATTATATAATATGAGCTTTTAAATAAGTATGTAAATTAAAAAAACAATGTACGCTTAATACCGAAATACAAACCCAGTAAAGCAATCGAAGCACAAAAAGGTAAGGGGTAAGTTACTTTCAAGTGTTTGAATCGCTTTCACTTTCCTGTTCACATTTTTTAAAGCCTACAGACGCTTTTCATGTATAACGTAGGCCGATTTAGGTATAAAATATACCTATATTCTGAATTTTGAATTACATAATAGTGACATCGAAATACTAACTACTTAAGGTTTATTTGAGCTAGCGCTATTTTATTTAAAGTCAAACTACAATACATATATATATATATAATAAAAGTTACCCCCATACTCGTATCTGGATACATGGCATATAACACCACTCACACAGCCATAGAAGTAATTTTTTATGTTATTTCACTCATGTCCGCGTGCGTAAATTGACCTGTACCATAGAGAAAGAAATACATAGAGTGCTCACTCCATACATCGGTTTTGGTATATCGAGTAGCAGAATTATCTGCTGCTGTACTGCTACTTTCCAACAGATGTTCCGACGACCGAAAAGTCTAATGCTCAACAATTTTCAGCTAATATGTATTATAACCGGGTTAACCGGAACTCTATTTTCAACTCCTGCTTTAATATTAGTTGTAAATTGTTCAATACAATTTACGTGAGTCTCGACGAGACATCTAGTCTAGTATCAAGTAGCGTTGCGATGTCGACTACGAAAATAAGATTCGTGTTGGTACCAAAACTGAGGTATGGAGTGAGCACTCTGTGCTTACTATATTTCTCTCTGCCTGTACCTATAATTAAAATACCTTTGCGCCTGCACAACTTCGCCATTTTGGAGAGTTGCATTCCAAACTGCGAATTGGCAGGCTGTAAAAAGTATATTCAATGAGATATGGTCGTTTACTGAACCGTGGTGTGGTTCTGCTGCGGATCACTGAATTTTTCAATTTATACGTTGGGAAATTTTGCCTTTATGTCGTTTTTTTCCTTTCGACCGCTTAAATACAGACGTACGGGTAGCGTTTGAAATTTTATTTCATGTGCGTACCGGAGAGCATATGACTTTCACGTTTTGTTTTTGAAAAAGACACCTACAGCTTTGGATCGCGTGTTGGATCTCGTTGTAAAGGGATTTTAATTTTAGATTTGATATTTTTTTTTAAATCTTATTAAAGTTAATTCAGACACGAAAATTAAAATTAGTAATCTATAAAATAAAATTCAAATAGTCATAGCTATAGATACACAGCCTGTGAACATTATTAAATCAATGTTTCTAAATCATTAACTGATTGTAGGAAAGGGTCCCGTTTCCTGAACGTTTTGACCCAATTATACATTTCTAATCAGATTTCCGTTATAGTAAGTTGTAAGCCTTACATTAGATAACTATTCAGTTTAGTTTAAGGTTAATCGCACCTGATCCTATTGAATAATTTGGCAAACTGTGTTCGGCCCCAATTTCACCAGGGTGACAGGTGCGACAATTGTAAAACATCACTGTTGCTGACGTCACAGGAATCCATGGGCTACGGTTACCGCTTACCATCGGGCGGGCCGTATTCCTGTTTGCCACCATCATTGAATTATTAAAAAAAGTGTATTGTATCGGAAATAAACAGATATTTCTCTTGCTAAGTTTATGACACTTATTACAAGAAACACTACAATTGTAACGAAATTCCGACATAATATAACTCATTTCCTGTCAAGATTCTACAAATATGTCGACTAGAAAAAATAATTCTTCTTTCACAACATAATTGTAATATACAATTGTAGCAAAATGCCTGTCATATTTGTAAGTATTTCTATAGAAAATATTTTATTAAATTGTAATATGTCACCTGTCGCTTGACAATTGTCGCTCGACACATGTCACTGACAATTGTAGCCGTGGTGAAATTGGAGCCAGGGTCTCGCAATCCACCTGTGCCATACCTACTAGTATAATATGTACTATTTTGTAACGGATTTTTGCTTGACGCCGAGTCACGCTTGACAGGTTTAATATTTTTTTGAAAGTTCACCTACACTGAAAAGTATTTTGATAAGGTCATTACACCTTCTTCCAGCTTCAAATAGGAACAAAAGCCAAGTGAACTTTTAAAAAGCTTTCCATATTCAAGACTTTTTATGCAAAACACATTGTTTCACAAACTTCTCGGGAACTTGGTTGAATTAAATAATGGCGTTCAATCTCGTCAGATTTGTCTCTTTTGTATGGACGAAATCGAATGAAATGGAAGGAACACTGTAAAAAGTTCATTTTGTCTGCGGCTCTTTGTTATTTTGCAAAGATATCCGGCACGAATGACCAGTTTTATCATAAGAGTCAAAGAGTGTTTGAATGCGTTTCATATACAGGTCGTTATTATTAACAGTAGGTAATTAGCTAGAGTAAGTGAAAAGAATTTAAAAAAATATCGGACTCTAGGTATTTCGAGATGAATTTAATTACGTAAATCAACTATCGACTGCCCATGACTTCGTCAACGTAGAATTATAATACTCAGTCGACTCTCGTTAATTTTAAACTCAGGGGACTTTCAAAATAATTATTACGAATTATCGAGAGTTTGAAATATCAAATAGTTCGAAATTTTTGAGAGAAAAAATATGAAAGTTCGAATTATTGGGTAATAATCAATTAAGATTTATTAACTGCTAATTTTTTACTATATCAAAAGGTTAGACGTACCTACATATTTACATGCACATACATAATGTGAATTAATTATTAGTCTTTGGGAAGAAGTCTCTAATATTAGTTTGATTCAAAGCACATTGCTGAGACTGATTAAAAGCTTTTTTTATCAGGAATACCCAATACCTAGTGCCAGAAATTTAATGAATTTACAATAACAAATGCTCGTGCAACGATGAACTTGAACTTGTCTCAAAATGTAGGGTACTTACACTTACCTCTGCAATCTGATAACTTTGAATTGTCGAGTGTTTGACGCCTATGAGTTTGAATTAACGCGTCGTTTTGTTACGTAGCATGATTTTTTTGTTCGAATTACCAAGTGCTTAAAAATGTATTGAATTATTTCGAAATATAAAGAGATTTTCTAGGGAACTCGTGATAACTTCGAATTATAGAGAGGTTCGAATTATCGCGGGTTTGAATTAACGAGAGTCGACTGTAGTTACCATCAACTGTCTTACAATTCTCATTGATTTTGGGTTTGTCACAATCATAAATGAGAATTAGTGCAATTGTATGACTGAAGAGTAGAGATTTTATCAAACAATATTTTTTGACATTATTTTTAACGCTAAGTTTTCGCATTTTATGTGTAAATTAGACATATAAACCTACAAATGTTCGCATTAAATTGACAATACAGCAATAAGATAACACAGTTGTTACCTATTTTTGATTAACCTACATGGTATGCCACCACTTTATCATATTATTATTAATAAAAGGTACGCCATTTTCAAACTAATTACCGTACGAGTTTCAATCACAATTTTATTTGTTTTCCAATCAATGTTCAAAGAATGTTAACCGTTCCTCGTTGTACAAAGAAGTTGATGAACTCCCGGCACTATTAACAGTTCGACCCACAAGCAAGTTTTCCAACACTCGTTCTATTTTTAAAGCTGGATTTTTCATTCAGTCCAAGCTGGTTCTATGTTTTCATTACTTTTTTAGAGGCTTTGTTTTCCTTAATAGAACATTTTTCTTTGTGAAGGTATAATACCATAAATTTATCTGCTTCTTAAATTTCCGAGAGGTCTTTGAGATGTTTTTAAATCAGGGCTGTTTAAAAATCTAATTAGCGAAGCAAGAGCTACTTTTTTTGTAACTGTCTTACATAAAATACTATGTAGGTATTCATTTATTAATCTACCTACCTAATATGTATGTAAATGGCAATATCGTCTTACGTATGCAAATTCAATTATAATTCATGAATAGACGCTACTTGAAAAAATATTCAGAGTAGGTCCATTTTATGAAAGCTTTATCCTCAATAATACAAGCTGATGTAGGTACCTATATTTTAATAAATTTCATTAAATTAAACAATTCTCAATACTGTAGGTACGGGGTAGCGTACTGTCATGGAATTTGATTTCCGTGCCATTTCGTGATGTAATGTGCCTACATTACATCACGAAATGGCACGGAAATCAAATTCAAAATGTCTTTGAGAGAAAATAAATGTCAGGCTGAAGATTTTGACAACTCTTTCTGTTCTGTCTGGTATAGGTGCTAAAAAAATCGAAGTGACGAATTTCAGATTTAGACCTACATGACTTAACTAGGTATTATGAACCATGCATTTATTTGGAACACACATACACACCTCTTAAATCATAGTAAATTGGAAGTTACAGTACTGCCGGGTGGTTCCAGTAAAGGATAACACTCAGCCTATGTCCGAGAACATGAGTTATGACGCTGATTTTCAGTGTACCCATTTATACGTAAAACAAAACACAAAACAACACAGAATAGGCAAATAGTAGGTAGCAAAACACAACAGAATGTGCAGTGAACGATGTTATTTTAACTGAAATAATTTCATACGTGTCATACTCGTGAACGGGTGCTGTTTGTGGAGACTGGTCTGTTTAAGCTAACACGAGCTATTATACTTAGTAACTTAATTTTTATTAATTAATTACAGTGAGACGCCTCATTCTGTTCTCGTATGTTTCTTTTCTCTTAATGAATGTATTAATTATACAGGATATTGACTCTTGGAGACCCTATACATCTCTAAGGATAACTTGATAAACTATATAATCTTATAGTTCTGACACCTAGAGACATTTACACCTCTAAATATTATAGTTTTTTTTTTCGTGTGTTTTTTATCTGTATTTTGTATGTAATTCGACATTAAGAGACCATATACATCTCTTAGTAATTGTAATACGTTAGATTGAAATGTTAGTTTTATTTTATAAAATTGTTGATGTTATTATTTTTGCTTTTATGTAAATTCAATGTTGACGTGTAAAAGTGCCCTTGTGGCCTATTTGCTGAATAAATGTTGATGTTGATGATGTTGATGTCAAATATACATACTTTATTTAATGTACCTAGGCCTAGCAACAAACACTTATGAAATGTACGTAAGTACTATATAATTATACATATAGGTACCTAAATATAAGTATATTTAAATATACATATAAATGTATAGAATTAATTATATACTCAAGCACAATACAATAGTCTCTCTTACCAAAGGTGTAAGATAATATAACAGTTCCCTTGAAACACCTTTATATTATTCCGTATAATAACAGAGAGCCTATCAAAGTTAGGGTAACTCCATTGTAACATTATAATGCGTGCTCGTTGGAGTCTTCCGTTTGACGTCTTGTCTCGATGTAAAGGAATTACCGTTTTTACGATGTTTCGCTTTTGTTGTTGTTTTTCATTACTGGCAAAAATGC
Organism: Cydia fagiglandana; assembly: GCF_963556715.1. NCBI lineage: Eukaryota > Metazoa > Arthropoda > Insecta > Lepidoptera > Tortricidae > Cydia > Cydia fagiglandana. The sequence continues at coordinate 23,920,183 of NC_085933.1, read as the reverse complement.
TTACTTAACGTCTTGAGTTCTTTGTCGAGTTGCAAATAATTGAAGCTTTATTTTTTAAGACAATGATACCTAAATCATAATGAACCACGGCAAAAGGTATACCTTATGGCGGCTGGCATTTACGTCACATAGCGCCGCAATAATATTGGAGCAGCGTTAATAATAGCGTAAGAGCCAACCACTATAAGGTAAGTACCTTTACACGTGGGACGTCACATATTTGTATGGAAATCAGGTTCCGTCCCCTTTCCGTCTTAAGTTTGCGCATTGACATCGATCGATAGGTAAGACCCAGTTCAGTTGCCCTATTAATAGATTGAACCAATTATATTTCAAACTTACTATGCACTTTATAGACGAAAATACGTAAGAATTTCCAACAGACACTTCAGGCACAACTCTCTCAACAAAGTCCAACTCATACGGAGCCAATTTATATTATGCTGTAAAGTTCGTCAAACTTGCTAGTGCAATATTCTAACTTTCCTGACGTTATTACAAAGTTAAATAATAAACATAAGACCTGTTTGACTCAGGGACAAATTAAATCATTTCATTATTAGTAGTAGTAGTAGTAAAACACTTTATTGTACAAAAAAACAAAACAAAACAGGAAAAATAACATTCGTCATTAGTACAAAGGCGAACTTATCCCTTTAAGGGATCTCTTCCAGTTAACCTTTGAGCAATTGAGGGAGAATTGGAGACGGTAGACATCCGTACTGTACCAACAGCGTAAATAAAAGAACAATAAAGAAAATTATAATGATAATAAAACGAAAAGTTTCTTAGTTATTTATAATATTAGCAACTTACCTAGAACAAATATTCACAACTAAATACATAATATGTACACAACTAAATACATATATATTCTATAATACATATTACATATATACAAAAACTACAATACCGCAGTACCGCACAAATCCTTTAAATTAAGTTTTGTCTGCTAGCCATAACCTTTTTAAATTCGCCTTTAGTGATGCGACCGATTGACACTGTCGAAGAGAGATGGTATAGAATTCCATAATGTTACTGAGTAAACGGCGAAGGACTTGTGATAGGAACGGTGTTAAGTATATTGATTTGTATCTTTTTAGCAATCAAACTGCTTTAAATAAATTATAAACTGAAATAGATGTCGGATACAATAGAAAGTGTGACCAAGCCAGTAGCCCTCTACAGTGGTGTAGGCCGGATTCGAACCAGCAGAAATCCCATTTGTCCCCGCCCCACGTGACCGCTACCATACACAAGGACAGGACAAATGGGAATAGTTTATAAGTACTTATGATAATACCTGAGTATTCCAATTTGTGCCCAGTGGGGATACATTTAATACCGGACCGGCGGCGTCTTCAGTTTACGTTATAATCAATAAAGGTGACAGCAAGGTGTCATATTTTATTGCGCATTAGCATGTCGAGCACTAGAACGCTTATTTTTAGGAGGTAATATCAATAAAAGTTGCTAACCTTCATTTAACCACACAGTGTTTGATCACTCAACTCAATTGGATATCTATCTTATCAATTAGCTTTAAACGAGAAATTATTATTTATTTATATACCTATATATTTCAGGGCTCTCGGAAACGGCTCTGACGATTTCGATGAAATTTGCTATAATATATGTGGGTTTTCGGGGCGATAAATCGATCTAGCTAGGTCTTATCTCTGGGAAGACGCGCATTTTTTTGTTTTCCGAGCAATGCTCGGTCTCCCAGATATTATGATTAAAATTTGACATAGCTTTACCGATATTCAACATCAAGGCAAACTAATTATTAACTACTAATTATATTGCTAATGATACTGTCAGGTGTCTCATTAAATCGGGTTGAGGGATAAATTGTGACATGAACTGTAATTATACCCCTCAAAGTGATTTATCGATATCTTCAAGAATAGCTCAAGTACGGACAATATAAATAGCACAGCGCCCAAAAATACGTTGACATATTTAGGAATATCTATTTTTGCTACACGTCTTTTACTAAATGTCATAAAATATAAAAACTATAATCAATTTACTAAAATAAAACGTACTTATTTTCGTTGTATTCTCCTTTAGCATTGATAAATACCTAAACGAAAACGTTTGTTAAAATTACCTACAATTTGCCGCAGTATTTTTAGGGTTCCGTACCCAAAGGGTAAAACGGGACCCTATTACTAAGATTTCGCTGTCCGTCCGTCCGTCCGTCCGTCCGTCCGTCTGTCACCAGGCTGTATCTCACGAACCGTGATAGCTGTTGAAATTTTCACAGATGATGTATTTCTGTTGCCGCTATAACAACAAATACTAAAAACAGAATAAAATAAAGATTTAAATGGGGCTCCCATACAACAAACGCGATGTTTGACCAAAGTTAAGCAACGTCGTGAGTGGTCAGTACTTGGATGGGTGACCGTTTTTGTTTTGCTTTTTTTTGTTTGCTTTTGCATTATGGTACGGAACCCTTCGTGCGCGAGTCCGACTCGCACTTGCCCGGTTTTTTTTTCACTTAGCAGTCCATTATTAATTTAATTTAACCGACAAAGAGATTAATAAATAAATTATCTTTATCAATACAGTTTCATTTTATTCTATTACAGCAAAACGAAAAGGAAATAGTTTTTCGGTGAACGAGTGTGTGGGTGGACATACTTAATATATTTTCTCAAAAATGGACGGCAAAGTCGACTTTGCCGTTTAAAAAATTGGTCGCGAAGCGCGTAGTTTATGGTCAGTCAAAAATTAAAAAGTTAAAAACATTGCAGTCTCGATTTTGGGACTGCAATGTTGCATACAAATTCCATTATTTGTCGAGTTCCAAACTTTTTAAAAGTAGAAATGACCATATCAAATGAAGGCACAGGCCCATTAAACAGCCAAACAGATGATTAGTACCGCGACTATTTAGCTGTCTCAAATAGGTTGGGGTAATTTCGGCAGAAAAATACACTTATGTTTTTTTTATTAAAAAAATAAAAAAGCGGCAAGGGCTTTTTTCTGTGAAAATATATACGTAAGAACATTGGTTTTGTAAAATATTTCTATGATATTTATATTTCTTGCACCATTTTTGAGAAAAGCACTATATATGACTCGGCTGGAAGGCTACTTGCTGGCTTCGGATTCAATTAAACGGACTCCCAAGGTCGTCCGTTTAAAACGAATCCTCAGCCTGCAAGTAGCTACTTCCGAGCCTCGACAATAATGTACTATTATATACGGAGGGCGATTCGAATTGTATGATCTTGTTATAAGAACTGATATTTCTGGTTGAAGAAATGTCACTGTTGACAACTGACAGTTCATGTCTGGTACAAAATTCGTTGCTAAAATTATTATAATAAGTTATTAAGTTATTACAATAAATAATAAGATAATAGAGCATCCAAAAATTTTGTAAGTACCTATAGTTCGTTTTTTTCAGCATTAGAAATATGGTAAACAATCTTGATGTGTCTTTTAATTGAAAAATACATTTCAAAATAAGTTACGGCCAATATGTAACAATTCTGAATCTAATGCGATCATTTATATTCTTCTGCTTTCATAAGTAATAGTTTTTGATTTTTGGAAAGCGTTTTTCATTTAAAAGTCATGTCAAGATCGCTTACCATCTTGCAAGTTCTTTCTAATGCTAAAAAAACGAACTATATTTTATCTATGTTAAACTTTTACCATCCAAGTATTTTATTATACTTCAATAAAAAATACCACATATCAATTTTATATTATCTCCTAAATCTCCTTCCTCAGTCAGTAGACTCAGTAGGTAAAATCAAGGACAAATTTATTCCCCTGTGAGTGACACAAAAGAATTTCGAATCCATTCTCTTTGATACCGTATCGGATATACAAGACGTTGGCTTTACGCTTTCATTGACAAAATCGACAAAACAAATTGAAGTTATGATTTTTTATTTGATATATTTATTTACATAATTCATATATAGAGTGAGTTAAGAACAACATGCATCAATTTTCAATGTTTAAAAGTGCTCGCAGATGTGACAAAATTTACATCCAGTGCGTGAACTCGGCTTTGCTTGCTAAAAGTATTTTACAATTACAATAGATAATTTAATTGAATTTAAGAAATGCCTGTATGGATTTTTGGTACAAAAAACATACTATTCTATAATGGAATATTTACTGGACACATTTTAATTTTATGTATACTCTTATTTTGCTTGACATTTAACATAATTATTATTTTCGCTTGACATCATATTATAATTCGTGCATGCTCCATCTCTTCCGACTTTATATTTGTATGCCAAATGGCAAAACATAGTGTAACATAAATTATTGTATAACATCTTTATTTGACCTATGTTTACAAATAAATACATTTTGATTTTTGATTTTGAGTGTGGTGCAACTAAACTTAATTAATAATTAGCTTAAATCTAAAATAGGCCAACCAACCATACCAAGAACGCGGATATGCTGACGGCATAATCGCAATTGCTAAAGATGACAGTCCATTTCCAACCACAGCTGCACTACTGTTCATTTTACTATGGAAATTGACAATGACAGCGACGCGCTCAGTACCGGTAGTGCAGCTGCGGTTAGAAATGGAATGTTACCATAACACACTGTGCGAGGTTGATTGTGCGCGCTGAGACCCCATGGACTTAGAGTTTCAACCCCAAAATAGTCTGTACTGAGCCTCTTATATTAATGATTTATTATTTAATATCAAGTTATACCCAACAAGCGCCTATCGAGGGTAGTGGAATTATAAAAATTGTGATCGAAGTGTTGTTGATAACAGCGTAAACCCTGTACGGATATGATGGTCGTTCTTGTCTACGTGACAGCGTGATAAAACTGTGTCCGTCACTTTCTATCCCACGGTGTTAAAAAGTGACAGTTATTTTATCACGTGGATAAAAATGGACAGACATCCATAATACGCCGGCTGATCGCCTTATGGTACCTTTCTGCGGAACGTCATATTTTATTCACAAACTATACCAAAAACACCCAAGTACTAATTACATTTTATTTTCATCTAAAATAAGCATATATTCACTCTCTAACACAAAACACCAAAGTATTACATTTTCCCCTACCGAAAGGATGTGTATCTCTGCCTAGAGTGATTGACGTGAAAGGAATTGCGTATCCGCCCGCCTTTGATCTCGACGAGAGTACGCGCGGAGAATTGATAAAACTACCTACATGTGTAATAAAAATTGCTATTTTAGTGTTAATTAACAAGATTATGAACAGAATTAAGAAGCAGTGGTGGCCGAGTGGATATGACGTCTGACTTTCAATCCGGAGGTCGCGGGTTCAAATCCTGGCTCGTACCAATGAGTTTTTCGGAACTTATGTACGAAATATCATTTGATATTTACCACTAGCTTTTCGGTGAAGGAAAACATCGTGAGGAAACCTGCATACATCTGCGAAGAAATTCAAAGGTGTATGTGAAGTCCCCAATCCGCATTGGGCTAGCATGGGGACTATAGCCCAAGCCCTCTCGCGCATGAGAGGAGGCCTGTGCTCAGCTTTGGGACGTATGTAGGCTGAAATGATGATGATGAATGATCAACAAGATTAAAATATTTTAAGTACTTTATCTAGACACATCTACGATGCGTTAAAAAATCTCAAATTACGCCAGCATAAAGATATACTGTTTTGTAAGAACAAACTTATCCGTGTTATTGTTAATATATCAGAAACAGATCGAATAAATAAAATTCGAATACGGCTGTCAGTTGACGATGCGCGCAGTCAGATACGAACAAACGAAGATGATATATGTTTGACCGGAACCATATTCCCATATATGTTAGTAAGTACCTACATATAAGGATGACACATGACATTGAGTAATCACTTGTACGATGCCCGACATCTTGGACCAAATTGTCCCGATTCTCCGTTTTCCGGGATTATTAATGATAAGTTTTGGACTGAAGTCTTTAAGTTACTTAAGGAAAGGAACCTTTTATAGGTAAAGAATAGAAATTAGGTGTAGGCGTCTGACCTATATTTACTACAGCCACAGACAAAACATCCTCCAGACTGAGCATAGTCGCGCTACCCCCTCTGCCACGCATATGGTAATTTTACTCCATCTTCGAGTCGAAAGTGTCTTTGTGTGACGTCCGGGTCTTTAAAATCACACTACTTCACTTCGGCACTGTGTTCAAATCGGTGCAAAGCAGACGGAACCTGAAGCTAAACCTTAAAAACATTTCAAGTAAAAAGTTAAATTAATATTCCGACTACTACGTCGTTTTTATATAAAAAGTCTCATTTCTTGGAAGGCGATTGAAAACAAAAATAGCCGAAATCACCGGTGACATGAAAATGGATCGATTGACAGTGGATTGGCACCTCATCCATCAAAATTTGTTACGTACCTTCGACACTGCCATGGAATTCAACCCACGCATATAGAATCCAAACATCCCTTCTATAATTTCTATTAAAATATTAATATTAAAATGCGAAAGTAAAAAGACTGTCTGTCTATCAGAAACGTGTGTCTGTTACCTCTAAACTGCTGAACCGATGACCGAGCTTGTGTAATACATATAAAATACACTGCTATATATATGATATTCTATCTAGCGTCTACCTGAAAAGGGAAACTTGAAAGAAGGGTAATCCCTTCCTTTTTCAGATAGATGCAAGATAATAGTGTCTAATACTGACTCCTAAAGTAAAACTTAATTATATTAGGTACCTAGTAAAGAACTCAAATCTTTATTCCGAAATAGGGTTTTTTTTGTACTTTCTTACTTTTTGGACGTCGGTTAAAATCCATACTAATATTACGCATACGAAAGTGTGTCTGTCTGTCTGTCTGTCTGTCTGTTACCTCTTCACGCTTAAGCCGCTAAAAGGATTTAGTTTAAATTTGGCATAGAGATCGTTTGAGCCCCGGGCAAGGACATAGGATAATTTTTATGTCGGAAGTCATCGGGGTGAAAATGGGGATGGAAATGAGAAAAGTGCCTGTTACTCGTAATTGGTGTAAGCGATTAAGCATATTATGCTCAACATTATTGCCATTAGATTTTATCCAGGCGCTATACTTACTCTAACTGCTGGAACTAATTCCACGCAGACGAAATCGCGGGCAAAAGCTAGTGTACAATATTCTCGAAGTCAGAAAGGACAGAAAGTGATACTGAACAGAACCCCATCCTAGTCTAATGTGTTATATGTCATTGGGCAGTGGACATTGAGTAATCATCTGTCGTCCGTAGTCTGACATCTTGGACATACTCGTAAGTTCCCATATGCTCCTTTCTATGTATTATTAATATCAAAGATAGGACTAAAAGTAAATTCTATTTATCGTTCCGTGCTGTAATTGGGAGAAAAGAAAAATAATTATGTCTTGTCTTTTTAATTAGAGTGTTTTTCCAGACCTATTTATATTCGCTAAACTGAAACATACTGATCCGATTATTTTATTCCTCCGATATTTGCAAGTTAAACTTATAATATTTTTAGTTTTCTCGTGATAAACCTTAAGATTTATAAAACTATGGACATTTTTAATTAAGTGAACGCGATTCTTGCTTACCCTATTTTTCGTATAAATTAACCTACTTTTTGGAAGTTGAAAAATATTTATATTAATATTGGCCTATTCCCTATTCTACCATGTTTAGGTTTGTTATTGAACAGAAGACATAAGTGTAATCTTGTGTCGTCCGTAGCCTGACAAGTTGGACTAATCTTGTGTCGTCCTTAGCCTGACAAGTCGGACAAATTGTTCCGATGCTCCGTTAATATAGATCGTGTCATTCACTAATACGCGTGCCTTGACTCGTATTGTCATGTTATTAAAGGTTAGATTTGACAAATCTAACAGATGTTCCTAAGTTGCTTGAAGACATTTTATTTTATGATTATATAAAAATAGAAAACTTAAGGAGGTTGATTCTGATTTAATAATTTATTATGATTTTGATCTTGTTTTGGTACGAACTTGATGATAGTCTTGGTGGTGTTCTTAAGTTTCTTGAAGACATTTTATTTTATGATTATATAAAAATAGAAAATTTAAGGAGGTTAATTCTGATTTAATAATTTATTATAATTTTGATCTTGTTTTGGTACGAACTTGATGATAGTCTTGGTGGTGTTCCTAAGTTTCTTGAAGACATTTTATTTTATGATTATATAAAAATAGAAAATTTAAGGAGGTTAATTCTGATTTAATAATTTATTATAATTTTGATCTTGTTTTGGTACGAACTTGATGATAGTCTTGGTTGTCTTTATATTGTGCATGGTGTGATATAATTATTTTAAATACATGCAACATTTATTGGTAGGTACCTAACAAAAATTAATTTAAATGGATCCGCGCTAAAAGCCAGGAAGGCTTTTTAATCTAAAACATTCTGTTCAATATTTTAGAACCTGATTTATGTTTTGTAATAAATAAATATTGATTTAAGCGACGATTAATCCGATTAATATTTCTTTTAAATAAACTAGTATAATATTAGGTAATTTATTTCATTTATAATAATGCGTCTTCATTTAAAAAATACAATTGCTGTAATATTTTCCCTAATATAAATATGTAAGTAAATTAAACTTGCCATTTAATTTATTATTTACTGTTATTAAAATATCAAACTAAACCTACCTTTTATTCAGTAAAATCACGTCACTTCCCACAAATCACTAAATTATCATCCACAGTTAAAAGCCAAACACTATTTTAAACGAAAAAAAAATCACTAACCACACCACTAAAAGTTTTCCCTCGATACCGTTAAAAATCACGCACGCATTCCGAATTCAAAAATCGCGATCTTCCATCGTCGAGTAACGACACGACCGACCGCGTCGAGAAGTGGAAACGCACTAGTGTTTGTTAGGGGTGGTAGAAAGAGAGGGTGAATCGCGAAATCTATAGAGATACGTGAAATACGGGGTCCGATTCGGTGCGACATGGAGCATGTTTGTCAATGAGTCAGCGTTCGCGTTTCGGTGACAATGAAGTTTGATGAGTTTTTTGACAAAGTGCTTTCCCTGTTATTCTAGCTGACAAATGTCAGATGCAACGGTTAGCTTTACCTGAAAACGGTGGAGTGCTTCGGTTGGGCGATTGTTTGTTTGGGTTTTAAATGTTTTTCGTTTGTAAACATGGGCGGATCACAGTGTGGACTGACGATGTGTAGGGATATTTATTTTGCATTTGTTTTCAAGTATTTATGTATGGATATTTCTTTAATAACACGGTAATATAATATTTGTTTTTCATTTAACAAACTTGTCCTTATCTTAGTAATTTCCCTGTCACATCAAAAAGGATCCTGGGGTTCTTTTAAGGTGGCCACTGACGAGCCTTCCAACAGTCCAAATTGCGTGGCTGCAATCCAAAATCGGTCCGTGAATGTCAAAAACGTACAATGTTTAATATTAGGCTGCCGTCCATTTGGATGAATACATTGTAACGGCATCCATTTGGAAGGCTCGTCAGTGGCCTGCTTTAGACTACATTTTACGAAAGCGGTTGCCGTTTGACCTTTCGACCCAGAGGAAAGTGGCCTTGATGGATTTAGTCCGTTCCTTGATGGATCGCCATCACCTTCGACGGAAAACAAGGCATTTAATTTCGTTATGTGCTAAAAAATAGTTATTTTTTGTACAAATGTTGTTCTGTGTTCACATAGCGGAATAAGTTATTTTCAAAACTAATAAAGATATAAAACAAATGTGGGTCAACGGGAAATTGAGAAAGGAATTAAAATATACCAAAGTCAAAAAATCGTAAAAAAATACACGTAGCGATTTTTCGCACCGACGAAATACGATAATATTATGACTTGCCTACCAGGCGATTCAAACGTACACTGATATCAGAATGACGAATGACGTCTAACTACTGAAGTCATTCAGTTACAGTGCATTTCACGTACTTGTCCGTACATGTATCGATGCGGGCAAAACCCACGATAACTAATTTACATGATGAATAAATCATTATGATGTCCAAAAAAAAAATCAAAACTAAAATATTACTTTGCTAATCCACGAAAAGCAAATCGCGCAAAATTTTCGCGGATTAGCAAGTAATATTTTGGTTATGATTAGTATGGATTTGCGCAAAGTAACGCCTGGGGGCCGATTTTTTAAATTCGACCACTCGATTTCGTGTATTTCGTTAACGGATATCTCCACTAATAGGCGTTTAAATTCTACTAATAGAATTGAAATCGAGTGATCAATACCACTAGATTCCAAATTTCGATCGCTCGTATTTCAAAAATTTGCATTTCGCCGTTTTCCACCGATTTTCGAGTGACGAAATCGAGTGATCGAAATTCAAAAATCGGCCATATTATTATTATCCCTCATTATTCTATTTCACTATGTCAGTGCACGTTTGACTGTATTCAAAACTACGTCATCCATTTTAAAATTCTTGACTTTTTACCATGGCAAAGCTTCATTATGAAGATACATAACTAGCAATATGTAGAATTGTAGATAGCGAAAGAGTAGGTAAACATTTGTGATGTTCCACGGCAAAAGGTACCTTATGGCGGCTCGCACTTACGTCGCATAGCGCCGCAATAATATTGGAGCGGCGTTAATAATAGCGTAAGCGCCAACCGCCATAAGGTACCTTTACACGTGGGACGTCACATTTTGTTTTGTTTTCAACTAGTAAACTTTTGATACTGATTGAACAAACGTAGCGAATATATTCAAAAGGAAAAAGATAGAGCGAGTTGATTTTCTTTTGTTCTGAAGCCTATATACCGGGTGTGGCCTGTAATACGAGCAAAAAATGTAACTGTGGGATGTACTCCTCATACTGACCAACATTTGTTCAGCGACATTTAAAAATAACTTGTAGTTTGATTTTTAATACACTTTAAAGTTTATTCTAAGACGCAATGTATTGCGAATCTTGTTATGTTTAAGGCATGACAAGCAACGCCAATCACAATGATATGGCGTGGCGATGGCGTCCATTGAAGATAATATTTATTTTGTATGAAAAATAGGGAGTCTAAATACTTCATAATTTTTAAAAGTTGTTGAACAAATATTTACCGTTTGAGGAGTACAATCTATGTTTTAATTATTTGCTCGTGTTGAGGCCACACCCGGTATATAGATACAAACAGTAACACTCCTTAATGTATTTCGGTGGACCTTAATATTACAAAAGGCATAAAGCCTTCAAATCAAGAGTGAACAGGCACCTTCTGGGCGAGCTCGCTCCATCGTAGGCCACGTCTACGCCTCGGCTAGTCTGTGGCCATGAGTAAGCCCATTCATAATAAAAAAAAAAAGGTCCACCAAGTAAGTTAACTGTGTGGGCGATGGTACGATTTTAACTGGCTGCCAGGAATCGCATTTGATACTCATACTAACAGCCGTATTCGAACAATGAGATACGTCATATACATAATAGATATTGAAACGATATGGATTAGATATGTCAGTGTCAAAGAAGTGTCAAGAGTGACGTTTGTGTTTGAAAAAACGTCAACACTATACCTCGTTTTTTTTAACATTAGAAAAAAAGGTAAACAATCTTGATGTGTCTTTTAATTGAAAAACACATTTTAAAAATAAGTTACGGCAAATATGTAACAATTATGAATCTAATACGATCATTTATATTCTTCTGCTTTCATAAGTAATAGTTTTTGGTTTTTAAAAAGCGTTTTTCAATTAAAAGACATGTCAAGATCGCTTACCTTCTTGCAAGTTCTTTCTAATGCTAAAAAAAACGAACTATAATAATAAAGGTGAAGGTGATATTGGTTTTGAATATAACCGTATTTGTTAATGTTAATGATATTTCTCACTATTATCGCCATCACCTTCGACGGAAAACAAGGCATTTAATTTCGTTATGTGCAAAAAAATTGTTATTTTTCGTACAAATTAATGTTATTCTGTGTTCACATGGCGGAATTAGTTATTTTCAAAACTAATAAAGATATAAAACAAATGTGGGTCAACGGGAAATTGAGAAAGGAATTAAAATATACCAAAGTCAAAAAATCGTAAAAAAATACACATAGCGATTTTTCGCACCGACGAAATACGATAATATTATGACTTGCCTACCAGGCGATTCAAACGTACACTGATATCAGAATGACGAATGACGTCTAACTACTGAAGTCATTCAGTTACAGTGCATTTCACGTACTTGTCCGTACATGTATCGATGCGGGCAAAACCCAACATAACTAATTTACATGACTCAAATAAATCATTATGATGTCCACCAAAAAAAAATCAAAACTAAAATATTAGATACTTTGCTAATCCGCGAAAAGCAAATCGCGCAAAATTTTCGCGGATTAGCAAAATAATATTTTGGTTATGATTAGTATGGATTTGCGCAAAGTAACGCCTGGGGGCCGATTTTTGAAATTCGACCACTCGATTTCGTGTATTTCGTTAACGGATATCTCCACTACTAGGCGTTTAAATTCTACTAATAGAATTGAAGTGGTCAATACCACTAGATTCCAAATTTCGATCGCTCGTATTTCAAAAATTTGCATGTCGCCGTTTTCCACCGATTTTCGAGTGACGAAATCGAGTGATCGAAATTCAAAAATCGGCCATATTATTATTATCCCTCATTATTCTATTTCACTATGTCAGTGCACGTTTGACTGTATTCAAAACTACGTCATCCATTTTAAAATTCTTGACTTTTTACCATGGCAAAGCTTCATTATGAAGATACATAACTAGCAATATGTAGAATTGTAGATAGCGAAAGAGTAGGTAAACATTTGTGACGTTCCACGGCAAAAGGTACCTTATGGCGGCTGGCACTTACGTCGCATAGCGCCGCAATAATATTGGAGCGGCGTTAATAATAGCGTAAGCGCCAACCGCCATAAGGTACCTTTACACGTGGGACGTCACATTTTGTTTTGTTTTCAACTAGTAAACTTTTGATACTGATTGAACAAACGTAGCGAATATATTCAAAAGGAAAAAGATAGAGCGAGTTGATTTTCTTTTGTTCTGAAGCCTATATACCGGGTGTGGCCTGTAATACGAGCAAAAAATTTAACTGTAGGATGTACTCCTCATACTGACCAACATTTGTTCAGCGACATTTAAAAATAACTTGTAGTTTGATTTTTAATACACTTTAAAGTTTATTCTAAGACGCAATACAATACAAATACTCTTTATTGCACACCTCAATAAAATAAGACAATACAAAAGAAAACAGAAATACAGGCAGAGGTAAACAACAGGCGGTCTTATCGCTAAAAAGCGATCTCTTCCAGACAACCTTTAAATTAAAAATGTATTGCGAATCTTGTTATGTTTAAGGCATGACAAGCAACGCCAATCACAATGATATGGCGTGGCGATGGCGTCCATTGAAGATAATATTTATTTTGTATGAAAAATAGGGAGTCTAAATACTTCATAATTTTTAAAAGTTGTTGAACAAATATTTACCGTTTGAGGAGTACAATCTATGTTTTAATTATTTGCTCGTGTTGAGGCCACACCCGGTATATAGATACAAACAGTAACACTCCTTAATGTATTTCGGTGGACCTTAATATTACAAAAGGCATAAGGCCTTCAAATCAAGAGTGAACAGGCACCTTCTGGGCGAGCTCGCTCCATCGTAGGCCACGTCTACGCCTCGGCTAGTCTGTGGCCATGAGTAAGCCCATTCATAATAAAAAAAAAAGGTCCACCAAGTAAGTTAACTGTGTGGGCGATGGTACGATTTTAACTGGCTGCCAGGAATCGCATTTGATACTCATACTAACAGCCGTATTCGAACAATGAGATACGTCATATACATAATAGATATTGAAACGATATGGATTAGATATGTCAGTGTCAAAGAAGTGTCAAGAGTGACGTTTGTGTTTGAAAAAACGTCAACACTATACCTCGTTTTTTTTAACATTAGAAAAAAAGGTAAACAATCTTGATGTGTCTTTTAATTGAAAAACACATTTTAAAAATAAGTTACGGCAAATATGTAACAATTATGAATCTAATACGATCATTTATATTCTTCTGCTTTCATAAGTAATAGTTTTTGGTTTTTAAAAAGCGTTTTTCAATTAAAAGACATGTCAAGATCGCTTACCTTCTTGCAAGTTCTTTCTAATGCTAAAAAAAACGAACTATAATAATAAAGGTGAAGGTGATATTGGTTTTGAATATAACCGTATTTGTTAACCGTATACAATGCACCACTAATCACCTTGTTTTGTGTGTCGGCAGATTTGTTATTTTACTGTATCTTTAAATACCCTCCTAGAGGACCAAGTCCAACGAGATGGTGTGACCAAATATCCGCCCAGATGGACATCACACTAAGCAACGCTTTCCACAAAGCAACCGACAGGGAGAAGTGGAGAGCTGCCATAGGAAAAATTAGTAAGCGGAGTCACGATCCTCAGCAGTGAGGGACCGACTTAGAAGAAGAAATACCCTCCATGTTATTAGTTCTTTCGCTAATTTCATGCAAAATAAATGTATTTGTGTAGTTTTAAGTTCTCATATAAGTGAATTGTCAAATTCTGAATGAGAATAAAGAATCTTAAACCTAAAATATGTACTTTTGAGCTATACATACACGTGTAACACATAACACGCGTGTAATTTAGAAGACACGTGCCGGTATCGGCAAATTCATTACCCCTTAGAAATTGGACACCTGCCGCTAGTAACAAGACTGAATGAAATCAATAGACTGACGGCGCGATTCGGGAAATGAATTAGACATTCACTAGATACGATATAGTAAAGATATGTGACGACCCACGGGTAAATGTACCTTATGGCGGTTGGCGCTTACGCTATTATTAACGCCGCTCCAATATTATTGCGGCGCTATGCGACGTAAGCGTCAAGCGCCAGGTACCTTTTGCCGTAGAACATCACATAACTTTACTATTTCATATCTAGTGAATCTTTAATTCATTTCCCGATTCGCGGCGCCATCGCCAGCCGCCATAAGGTACCTTTTGCCGTGGAACGTTACATATCTTTACTGTTTCATATCTAGTGAATCTCTAATTCATTTTCCGAATAGAGCCGTGAATGAAATCAATAGACTGATATCTGGTTGCTACTAATGTTAATAACCTTATTTGAACAAACCGTTCTACGTTCTACGCGTATATCTAGAGGGTTTGGATATACGTATGTGACTCCTCTAACCTCGTATGTCCCCGTGTACTTACACTTTGTACAAGTACAAATTAAATTCGAGTTTTGAACTCATATTTCATTCATAATGAAAGAAAGTTTCAACAATAATAATATGAATAAGTACTTTCAACATACGAAACTAATCCAAAAATGTGTAATTCGCCATTTTTGGGAACATTGTTCGAAGATTCGAAAGATATTCGAAATTAAAGCGTAAAAATTTAATATGTATAGTTTTATTGTCCGAATGTAAGTACCTATATTGAATACTTTTAATAGATTTCTTTATGGTATAATGAGAAAAACCTTGGTGACTTATGTTATGTTTAGTATTAGGTGGACCATAATTCGCAAGATACATACCTAGATAAAAAAAAAACTGAAAATTATGTCTGAATTCAAATACCTCAAAGTCCTTATACTCGACATTTCTCACGTATAATGTTATGGACAGTTTTGTAAATTTTTTATACCACATCTGTGGCAAACAAGCATACGACTTGATGGCAAGCAGTCTTTTGTAAAAAAGTGTAGTGTTGTTCATATTTTTTCCAAGTGCGTTGTTGTTGTGTTTATTTCCCCAGGACGCATACAGCGACTCACGGGTTGACTGAACTTGTTAGAATGACATCTGATATTTGTGATCTACAAAGGTAGGGTATTCTTAGATTTCGTTGGAAGAGATGACAGCCGCAGATTATATCCGAGTGATCCTTGTATATTACGCAGAAGTACAAATAAAGACTAAGTATACGGTACGGGACTTTGAGTCCTATAACTTTGTTTTTAGTGTGAGTTTTCTTTGCCAGGGTGAGACTAGTAATGCTAGACTCTGATGACAAGTAAGAAAGCAAATAAGCTACTTGTACTACTATCTTTCTCTCTTTGATCGGTCCCTCATGTCTGATAGAATTGAAATCGAGTCTGAGGATCGTGGTCAGTATCAGGGTTGCATCTGGAGCGGATGATCTGTCTCCACCGGTTTCTGTCCAACGCGTCTCTGACGACCGTGTAGAAAGCAGAGGATGACGAGTCTTTAACTTGATCGGTCCATCTTATTGGTGAACGACCGCGTGATCTCCTGCCTTCGGTGTGTCCAATCACTATCAGTTTTTCCAAACTTTCGTCACCTCTGCGCACTGTGTACTACTATCTGCAGCATACCAAATAAATTGCAAATTTCATTTGTATGTATTATTAATAATAAGACCAGAATAAACTTCATCATCATCATCATCTCAGCCATAAGACGTCCACTGCTGAACATAGGCCTCCCCCTTTTTTGGGGGGTGAATGCCATAATCGCCACGCTTGGCAGGCGGGTTGGCGATCGCAGTCGAGTAGGTACACCGAATTTGAGGGACGCTGCTGCCCGTCCACCGGTGGTCTTGGACGTGGTTTAAGGACATACCTGGGTCCTGGACGTAGTTTAAGGACATACTCGGGTCCACATACCCGGGTCCTGGACGTAGTTACGTAGAACGGGGTAGTAGTAGTAGTGGTAGTAAGACCAGAATAAACTTAAACGACGAATTTCTTAAGAGGATTAATTTCTGGAGTTTGATTTATGATTTCTCTGTATCTGTTACCTACTCTACAATAAACAGTGTGGCTACCACTAGTTTGGCACTGACATAAACGCTATAGACAACGTAACTTACTTTCTATGCATCTCGCTCGTACACGCATATTAGTGCGCGCGAGATGTAGGTATAGAAAGTATATTACGTAAAGTATCATTCCATGGAACTTGCTAACTATGTAAACAAAAGTCACAAGTAAATTCATCATTCAGAGACAATTTCAATTAAGCGGTTTGTTTACATAGTTATTAGTTAGATAAGCGCTGGTGGCCTAGCGGTAAGAGCGTGCGACTTTCAATCCGGAGAATAAGCGCTGGTGGCCTAGCGGTAAGAGCGTGCGACTTTCAATCCGGAGGATAAGCGCTGGTGCCCTAGCGGTAAGAGCGTGCGACTTTCAATCCGGAGGTCGCGGGTTCAAACCCCGGCTCGTACCAATGAGTTTTTCGGAACTTATGTGCGAAATTTCATTTTATTTGTCAGTCGCTTTTCGGTGAAAGAAAACATCGTGAGGAAACCGGACTCATCCCAATAAGGCCTAGTTTTCCATCTGGGTTGGAAGGTCAGATGGCAGTCGCTTTCGTAAAAACTAGTGCCTACGTCAAATTATGGGATTAGTTGTCGAGCGAACCCCAGGCTCCCATGAGCCGTGGCAAAATGCCGGGATAACGCCAGGAAGAAGAAGGTTTGTTTACATAGTAAGCAAGTTCCATAGAATGACACTTTATAATGTTAGCGTAGATATATTATGTCAGTATTGATACTGTCAGTGATGGTACGGGTACAATTTTAAAAATACAATGATATTTACGACTGTTACATGCTAGATGGGGAGCCCTATCAAAGGCGTAAAATGGAAAGGCATTTTAATCATTTCACCATGACAACCGAAACGAACGAACACTTCACTTAAGAAATCAGTAACAGCTTGTTACGTGGAGGGTTGCACCCTCCAAGAGGGGGCTCTTTATCAGGTACCTACTGATTATATGAAGGGAAGTCTTGAAAGATATGGCTGACGCCGGGTGTCTCATATAATTACGGTATTTTCATTTATTTTAAGACAGTAAAAAGACAAATAAATAACTTATGAAAGTTATGAACTAACCCCCTTATTTATAATCGTTTACTAAAGTTGACAAGCCGATAATAATCCTTTGTCCCTTTCCATCATACGTCGGAAAGGGACAAACGATTATTATCGGCTTGTCAACTTTAGTAAACGTTTATGAATAAGAGTGACATTCCATTTCCAACTGCAGCTGCAATACTGTTCATTTTACTATGGGAACGCGTCGCTGTCATTGTCAATTTCCATAGTAAAATGAACAGTATTGCAGCTGCAGTTGGAAATGGAATGTCACTCTAAGGCGTTATATATATCTACGAATAAAACTAAATTAAAACTAAGAGCCCTAAATATTATATAAAATTAAACAAGCAATATACAAACAAATTAATATAAAAAATATTAAATAAATAAATAAATATAATATATATTAAGCAAGCAAATTAAACTACTCAAAGAAGCCGTCCCGCGCAACCCCTGGCGCAAAGGTGCCCATCACACTGCGTTACCGCGTTGAATTGTGATGGACAGCCTTTGCACTAGAAAAACCTGGAGCGCGGGTCAAGGCTCCTTTCTTGCAGGCGGCGACCTACTTCCCTAAGGAAAGTTTTTGCCTCAGCGCACCAACAACATTTGTTTTTGTTCACCTATATTATTATGTACAAGTAGAATGTAGTTATATTTTTGGTGAAGAATATAATGTTTGGTAAATTTATTCTCGAACCATCATTTTATCTTAAGGTGCCGTAGGTTCAGCGGGCGCTTTTTTAGATCACAATAAGGTTGCCAAAAAATGAATTAGGATTGAGGATTAAGATTGTCTCTAGGGATGAATAGCAAACGATGATGATTTTCGCCATTTCGGTCCTTTCGGTAAATAATTTGTTTCTTAAAAATGAAATGAGTACCTAGGTATAATAATAACAAAACATTAACATTTACATTGTAAATAATTTAACCCAAATGAAAACGATTTCATCAAAAACCACGCTAAAATTTCTTACCGAATACAAAAAGAAAATAAAAATAAAATGTTTTCCTAAACAAGTGCCGACCCATATCAATGTCAGGAATTTCTTTTATGTACACGACGGCCAGAATTGCACGTACCTAAGCTCATACCTGAGCACCTATTAGTTACCTTATAAAATAAATCGAAGAATGAATTTTATTAACAGCAATTTCGGAAAAAAGCAGGTGGTGATGTGTTGATTTTCATATCAGCAAGTTATAAATTGTTTTAGACAATAGAACACTAAATGGCATAACAATCACGGAGCGTGACTGTACCTGGTCTTGTCATGATCATGTACAGTACAGTCACGCTCCGTGATTGTTATGCCATTATTATTTATCTTTATTTATTTTTCTTCTTAAGTTAGGTTAATTATAATATGAATATAAAAGTAAAATATAAAAACACTTACAAAACAATAAAAAAAATTATAAACACATTATAAAAAACCTAACCTAGGGTGCCGCCGGCAGCGGGGCAGGGCCCAAGCTGCCGGTGGTCAGGGCCGCAGAGTGAGGAACCGACGTACTATGTACCATTTATTGTTATGGCATAACAATCACGGAGCGTGACTATACATGATCATGTCATGATTATGTACAGTACAGTCACGCTCCGTGATTGTTATGCCATTTAGGGTTCAAGCTAAATTAGACATTCAGCGTAATTATTAAACAATCAATTTGGCTAGGACCCTAAATGGCTCAACAATCGAGGAGCGTGATGATACCTATTGTCCGTCACCATCATTATCAAAGCAGTCCACTGCAATACCATAGGCCTTCCTCGAGGATATTTACGACTAGTCGTGCCCTCATCTAAACGTGTTCTGCGATCTTGACCAGATATCGACCCACTTTTTCAAGCTTTTTGCGTCTCCCAATTCAAACTTTGCCTCCTTGTGTGTGTTTTACCGCTTGTACAATGGGCTGTGCTCTGAGGAATTGTTTGACATGATGCCAACGGCCGCTTTCTATCACCGCACCGCTCGCCGTCGGCAGGGTGTTCATCCTCACACCCTAGAACCTAAATTTATGTAACACCTCTGGAGTTGCAGGCGTCCATAGGCTATGGTGACTGCTTACCATTAGGCGGGCCGTATGCTTGTTTGCCATCGATCCGGTATAAAAAAAATACTTCCTAGCCTAGTGGTTACTAGACCCTCCCCCCTACTTTTAGTGCTAAATGAAAGAAACTAAATTTGCAACTGATAGCATAATTTATTTTCACAAATCCTCGCTAAAAGTAGGAGGGTCAAGGGTGATATCGAATGACAACAAACATCCGCGCTGTAATGCTACTCTCCAACTTCTGTAATAATCTAAAGCCCGATTCCAATAATTGGCCAAGAAGCCAACTATTTATCGCCCCAATAACGACAAGACGTTGTCCATACTGTGAACATCCCTAAAGCTATATCCGTAGAGATTACCGAATATTTACGCGAACGAATGCTGTTTGCCGGATTTGCCCCCTGCTGGTCGTAAAAAGTTAGTGCGGTATTACGCATCTATATTTATTAGAGATGCCCCGAATAGTGAATTTGGCCGAATACCGAATACCTAATATTCGGCCCCTCTCTCGGCCGAATACCGAATAGTCGGCGACCGAATATTCGGCATGACATGCGAACCTTTCGAGTAACAATTATTATGAAAACTTTTCGCCAACAAAGCACAACGCTTTCTAAGATATATTTTTAAGATGAACAGAATTAATGAATGTAGTTGGAGTCAATCAAATCAGACATATGACAAAAATAAAATATTTTGTAATCAACAAATGCTCAAAAACGTGCCTTCGTATTTAACTACTTTCCAAGAATACGTTTTAAATATGAAATATACCTATTTTTTGGTTAATTTTTTGAGTAGTTTTTCTTTTTAGGTAGGTGCAACAGATATTCGGTATTCGGCCGAATAGTAGGCAACATTCGGCCGAATACCGAATATTCGTCAAAGTGGCCGAATAGGCCGAATACCGAATAGTTGCCGAATATTCGTGGCATCTCTAATATTTATTTCTTTGACCCTGAAAAGATCGTAGAAGGCACTGCGACCCGTAAACTTACTGAATAGAATTTATTACAAGTTCTTTTGTCAATGGCTTTGCAACACGCATTGTAATTGTAAAACTATTATTTCTTGTGAAAATGCTATAGTTTCTTAATTCAAAATTATGTTATCGAGCAAAAAAATCGATAAAGCATCAGCAAAGACACTTCTCAAACAAAACTTTTAAAATAAAATATCATCGTCGCCAATGTTTTTTCATACAAAACTGATTTCTATTGTTTTATGAATGGAGATGCAACAGAAAAGACAAAACAACTAAACGTTGACGTAAAAACTTCTTCTAAAAAGTCCTTAAATTCGCTATAAGATTTTTGAAGTGGAAGTACGAATAAGGAAAATTTAAATACACTTAGATACATACACACTTAGATACTTAGATATATACTAGAGAGACATTTCGAAATCGAATATCGGCACCAATAATTTTTCACACAAAACTGATTCCGACCGCGATGTACATTTCGTAAAATAATATCCCATCCACACTATCCAAATTCGGGAAAATGTAAAGAGCAAATAAATTCCCCTAGTCGCACGGGGGCCCGGATAATCGAATCACCCTGTGTAGCGTCCCCTAACACGAGTCGTCGTAAAGAAGTGATAAATGATGGATTTGATTTTTTATCTTGAAGCGAGAGACATAAAACCTGGTTGTCCGTTATGGTAAGATTAATGGTAACATTCCATTTCTAACCGCAGCTGCACTACCGGTACTGAACGCATCGCTATCATTGTCAATTTCCATAGTAAAATGAACAGTAATGCAGCTGTCGTTGGAAATGGACTGTCACCTTAATGCATTCTCTTGTGGGTTAAAAATCGTGTGTAATTTTAAATCCTACTAATCAGGTACTTCAACATATGTGTCCTCCCGCGAATTCCTCTGCGTATAACCTTTAGCCGCCCAGACATCAAAACTTGCCAATACAAAATGCAATTTTGAGATGTCAAACTAAAGATTCAAATTAGAATGGAACGGGAGACCTTTTTATAATAAATAAAAAAATATAAATAAATAAAAAAAATAACTCAAGCTGCGAGACCAATCAGTCTGCGTGTTCGGCTACGCTGCACCGCCCGAGCGAGTGTCGAGTGACGCGAGTAATAGCCCGTCACACTCGAACGCTCGCCTATAGCCGAGTGACAAAACTATTGGAGCTAACACTCGCTTCTCGCCGCTCGCCCACTCGTTTCTAGTTTATCGTTCTACTCGCTTATCGCTCATCGTCGGCGGTGGGACAATTGCCTAAGTATATCATTCAAAAAATCGCCCGAAGAATGATTCAGTTGTGTTTTTGCAACTTAACCTTTTCTAACATTTTTATAAAATTCTCGTATTCCATTTAGGTATTTAATTATTAATCAGGCTTATAGAATTAAATTTGTCCCTTTTGATGGTTTCCCAATTTATCAGAGTTCAATGCGCCCTTAATCCTCAAAATATGAAACGTGAAAATAATACCGATATTCAGAATCGGTTTTTAAAAAGCCAGCAACATTTTATTTTGCATCGAAGGGAATTCTTTTAATCGAGGGTCTAACTAAATCGGAGATCAAACGAGATATTGAATTATATTTTAGCGAATTGACGAATTGAAAATGGAATTATATTATCCGTTATTTCTTTGACCTTTAGAAACTGAAAATAATTACCTACAGTAAGTAATAATATCAGTAATTAGTATCGGTAAATGTACCGTCCGTATTGGATCGTGATTTCGTGATATTACTGT
This sequence comes from Cydia fagiglandana, assembly GCF_963556715.1. Lineage (NCBI taxonomy): Eukaryota > Metazoa > Arthropoda > Insecta > Lepidoptera > Tortricidae > Cydia > Cydia fagiglandana. The sequence goes on along the minus strand of NC_085933.1, from coordinate 23,897,531 downwards.
CGACCGCATTGCTGCCGCAAATGAAAATAGTCCGGGCAGCGAAATCGATTTTGACATTTTTGGCAGTGACACAGTCGCCAATAATGTCAAAATCGGTATTGCTACCCAGATTTGTGACATTTACGTCGCAATGTTAGGTTACGTCCAGGATTTTTGACATTTTCGGCAGCAATCACACTGGTGAAGTCTGAATTCAAACGGTACCTTTAGTCGTAGGTTGTAATAATATCAGCAATTGGTATCGGTAAAATTACATTTCGGTTGCCATAATAGTAAATGTAATATTCACACAAATATTAAGGGTTTATTGAAGGTTGTATTGGGAAAATTAATGAGACGTTTCTTGTTTTCTTTAAGAGGGTCTAGAAATGCTATTTAGAAATACGAGCAGCAAATAACTGTTTTGTTACGTTTTAGGTATTTATTATTTAAATATGACGTTCCACGGCAAAAGGTACCTTATGGCGGCTGGCGCTTACGTCGCATAGCGCCGCAATAATATTGGAACGGCGTTAATGATAGCGTAAGCGCCAACCACCATAAGGTACCTTTACCTGTGGGACGTCACAAATAGGTAGGTACCGACTAAAGGAAAATTGAATAATTTTACGGTTCAGACTCACTTGTTTTTAATCACTCGCGCGACATGTAAAAAAAAAAAATTATTCAATGTTAGTATGTCTCACAACAGTTTAAATTCGATTAAAGAAAAATTGTTTCGTAAAAGTATTTATATCAGAGACGCGGGTTTAGACTCTAGTTCCTAAGAATGGGATGGACCGAGCAATATTATATCGGATTACACGGTGAACGATCTAACCAATTTCAACTATCCATAGATATTTTTTTTCACTAAGTTCGACAACCCTTAGTAAAACACAATACGTGGTTACGAGACAAAAAGACCAACTAGATTTGATTCCGCACATATTGAGTGTGAAGGCGCATGTAAGGGGGACTAACTTTTGCCTTTATTACATTTTCTGACATTTTCCCCGGCGTTTCACATTTAAACTATAAGTACATGAAGTTAACTGAGAATACCACTGCTTATATCAAGATTAAAACAGTACATTGTGCAACGAGGGGGGTAAGTGAAATTTTGCAATAGTTGCATACAGCCGCTTATCATAAGGACGATATTTGCTTGTATCTTTATACGAAGAACCGGTCAAAGCGTCCTTATGGCAAGCGACTTAGTGGGACATTTTGCTTGGAAACGACTCATTTTTAGGGTTCCGTACCCAAAGGGTAAAACGGGACCTTATTACTAAGACTTCGCTGTCCGTCCGTCCGTCCGTCTGTCACCAGGCTGTATCTCACGAACCGTGATAGCTAGACAGTTGAAATTTTCACAGATGATGTATTTCTGTTGCCGCTATAACAAAAAATACTAAAAACAGAATAAAATAACGATTTCAATTGGGCTCCCATACAACAAACGTGATTTTTGACCAAAGTTAAGCAACGTCGGGAGTGGTCAGTACTTGGATGGGTCCGTTTTTTTTTTGCTTTTTTTTGTTTTTGTTTTTTTGCATTATGGTACGGAACCCTTCGTAAGCGAGTCCGACTCGCACTTGCCCGGTTTTTTATATTACTGCAATATTAGTTAGAACAACGATTTTTTTTTTATAAAGCGTGATTATGATAGGGTATAAATAGTATAACTGTAAAGATGGACGGTGCAAAACAATACGGGTAAAGGATGACTCACGTTAGCCCGGGCCGGTGCGTCCGGCGCATCGTTTTCAATGGAAAGCATCACCGGTCATCTGACATAGAAAAGTAAGCGCCGGAGGCTCCGGCCCGGATACGGCCCGGGCTAACGTGAGTCATCCTTAATACGGGGTTAGAAAGCTATAGTACCAAATAGCCCCATAATGCGTCTGTATCAAAACCCATAAGGCCCACTTGCACCATTCCACTAACCCGGGGTTAACCGGTTAAACCAGGAGTAGCCATGATTAGCCATACAATTTGACACTAGGTTAACAGTTTAACGCTTAACCCCGGGTTAGTGGAATGGTGCAAGTGGGCCTAAGAAGTATAAATAGGTTACAATAATATCCACCAAATTACTTACAAAAATGTTATTATTATAAAACTTATGGAAATGGATGCGAAAACCGCGTGCTTTCAAATGATAATGCATTAAATTCACGTCAACCAATGATATACAAATAATCAAGGAAATATGTACTCTATATCCAAGTATTAAAGGCTAGAGGCATTTCCTAATAAATTTGTGGGGCGGTAGCAAACGAATGACGAGGTAATGATGACGGATAAGGCTTTCTTCCCCATATGTTTGAGAGACATGAAACCTTGGTTGATTTATTAGTGGTAGTTCTTGGGTACTGAACTCTCGGTTGTTTGTGCTTCGGTGTAATTAATTTATGCCCTCTTTACCTGTACCTCTGAACATGGGGCTTTATATGCCATAGCTCCCGTCGCAATTTTCGCACAGCACGCCATATCTTCTGTCTCCTAATTTCCTTTTCTTCCACCCCTTTACTTTTATTATTAACATTATATTACAGGTCAAAGTTAAAATTAAGCATAATATCACTTATTTGTATGTAATTTAATATACTTGGTCCAACTTTATAAGTGCCTATAGTGGCGGAGCGTCCATAGAACCCTATTCCCATCGGCTTGTCTGATGTTCAGGCTCTTGGGCCATTTTCTTTAGACTTATGAAGAGAAGGACAACTTAACTACGGCTTGCCTACGAACAATTTGGACCCGCCGCCACTTCTGTGTACCAACATCATTTGACCACCTCACCTGCTTAGTTTTTAGGGTTCCGTACTCAAAGGGTAAAACGGGACCCTATTACTAAGATTCCGCTGTCCGTCCGTCCGTCTGTCACCAGGCTGTATCTCATGAACTGTGATAGCTAGACAGTTGAAATTTTCACAGATGATGTATTTCTGTTGCCGCTATAACAACAAATACTAAAAACAGAATAAAATAAAGATTTAAGTGGCGCTCCCATACAACAAACGTGATTTTTGATCGAAGTTAAGCAACGTTGGGCGGGGTCAGTACTTGGATGGGTACCGTTTTTTTTGCCTTTTTTTTGCATTATGGTACGGAACCCTTCGTGCGCGAGTCCGACTTGCACTTGCCCGGTTTTTGTCTTCCACTGCTGACTGTCCAAGAAATGTTTCCAGCTGAATAATATCGGATACGAAATCGACACATCTGTGGTACAAAGTTATAACAATGATATCAAACTTTTCCCGATAATAACATTATTATAACGTCCTAAAACTTCGGATATCGCCCAATATGGTAATACGATGCCGACGTTACGTTCTGACGCATGTAATCTGAATACTCCGTGTACTCATGTGTGGATATTCAAATGGAGCATGTGAGCGGGCGATGATTGAGGTCTTCAGAAGAAAAAGTGTATGAAGACCTAGCGATTTGTAACTACTATGTCAAATAATATAGGTACTTACTGCTGTTTAGGCTAATAATAAATCAAAAGCGCCTGCCCAAAGGTCACAAATAACTGTTTTACATCAGAACATCAATAGACTGGCAAACAAAACCCTTAGGATCGAATCAGAGCTCCAGACCCGAAACCAGTCAGTCGATATACTATGCCTGACAGAACACTGGCTTGAACAAAGTCAAATAAAATCTGTGAACATATTGAACTACCAGCTGCGCGCCCAGTACTGCCGATCCTCTCGTGCGGGAGGAGGAACCTGCATCTACGTGGAATCCAGGATCCCGTGCTTCGAGCGCAAGGAGGTGACCGAGCTATCTGTGGAGTCCCACTTTGAGGCCTGCGCCGTCGAGTGTGTAGGACTGGACCTCGTCGTAGTATGTGTGTACCGCCCTCCAAACGGTGACGTAAATTTATTTCTAAGCATGTTTGATAATTTACTACGTTTAAATACCATTCAAAGTTATAATGTGTTGATACTCGGCGACATAAACATATACATACTTACGAAATGTAATAATACAAAATACCTACTTAATTTAATTAAACAATCGGGATTTAATCAGCTTGTAAACGAACCAACTAGGGTTACAAATACGTCGAAGACATGCTTAGATCATGTATACACCAATATAAAAAAATGTGATATTAACTCTGTAAATTGCTTTGACATGCATCTTTCAGATCATTTGTCTGTAAACGTTGTTGTTGACATCTATAACGAGAACGCGACCAAAAACCAGCACACACTAAAAAGAACCTTTTCTAGCCAGAGTAAAATAAGTTTCACGCAAAGCCTTGACCTTTAGAATTGGGAATCAATCCTAGAAAAAGACTGCTGCCCAGGTAAACAAACTGAACTCGTTGTGAATGTCATCAAACATTTTTACGAAATACACTTCCCTATAAAAAAACAACTAATGAAAAACAATGCTGGTTCATGGGTTAATAATCAAACAAAAAAGTTACGTCAAAATATCCGTAAAATTAAAGTTTTGTTATCATCGGCGCCCGACGACGCCGAGCTGTGTACCGAACTAAATAAGGCCGAATTGTTGTATTGGGCAGAGTTAAGAAATGCACGTAGCCGCTACGTAAATAACAAAATTTCAACTACCAGTGACAACATGTGTCGCAGCGTATGGCGCATAATCTCGTCAGAAACATGCAATAACAATAAATCTGCGAACACTGCGATAGACGTGTTTATCAACAAATCAGCTGGTGACAACAATGGCGCGCGCGCCGCCGCTGCCGCCTCACAACTAAACCGGTATTATATAGAAGTAAATGAAAACAATGCCATCCCATGCACGCGCACCGCTCTTCAGTACCTTGAACAATACCTGTTAATTAAAACACCACCACGGTATCAATTTGTGCCCTTTTCACTTAGCGAAATAGTCTCAGTATGTAAAAAAATTAAGCGCAAAGAGTCTAAGGATATAAATGATATGACAACTCGCATAATTGATAGCCTGCCCCCAAGCGTAATATCGTTACTCTTATTACTTTTTAATAAATGCGTTAGCGCGGGAGTCTATCCTGACGCCTTAAAACAAATAAAAGTACATCCTATTTATAAGGGTAAAGGAGACATGCATTCAACCAAGTTTTACAGACCCATATCAATAATTCCTGTCGTATCAAAGATTTTTGAGGGTCTGTTATGTAACAGAATGATGGGACACGTCACGTCTAACCAACTACTAAACGTCCAACAATACGCTTACCAGCCCGGGCGCTCAACGTCGGACGCAGTCCGTGACGTCACGACGCGTGTGCTCCAGCATCTCGAGGACGGGCGGCAGGTTGCAGCAATATTCTGCGACCTGTCGCGTGCCTTCGAGATGATAGATCACGCACTGCTGCTGGACAAGCTATCACACTACGGCTTCACTGGTAGTTTTCATGATACCATTGCCTCGTACTTAAACAATCGTAAACAATGTACTTACGTCCACAACACAAGGTCTGCAATGGAGCATATTGGCAATAGCTCTGTCCCTCAGGGCTCCGCGACCGGCAACAACCTGTTTTTATTCTTAATTAACGACATCACATCTGCCTGCGCCGATCCGGATTACGTAATGTTTGCGGACGACACGTGTATTATTGTTAACGCTGATAAAGTTGAAAACTTAAAATCCAAATTATCTATAACTATGCAAAAAATTGCTATGTGGTTCTCAGCAAACGGAATGTCATTAAACGTAGAGAAAACAAACATAATGCACTTCAAACTAAACATAAAGAGGACGCTCTGTTAAACATTGCCGTCGATAATATTCCTGTGCCTCAAGTCCTAGTGACTAAGTACCTAGGCTTCATGATAGACTCCGGACTCACGTGGACATCCCACATTGACCATGTATGTAACAGACTAGCCTCAGCGTGTTATGCACTATCTAGACTAGCTCCCACACTATCCATTGATAACCTCAAGAAAGCTTATTTTGGATATTTCCACTCCATCTTGATACAAGGAGCGGACCTGTGGGCCACATCTGCTGACCGTGACAGACCTTTCAAGCTTCAGAAACGGGCATTGCGAATTATCGCGCGCAAGCCAGCTGATTACCCCGCAAGGGACCTGTTCAAACATTATAAAATCTTAACTCTGCCCAGTGTATACATATTAATGGCTTGCAAGTACGTAAGAACTAACCTGCATAAATACTCGACGTACGGTTTCAGAAGCGAAAGGTATCGCGCGAAAAATCTCCTCGCGCCACCGCGAAGGCGGCTGGCCAAGGCTCGTGCATCTCTCGGCGTCTTTGGGCCTAAGTTGTATAACCGTGTTCCAACCGATATTAAAAACTCCACTAGTGAGGCAATTTTTACTAAAAAACTAAAGAGCTTGCTCAGTGAACTTGCATGTTATAATGTCAATGAATTTATACTATGATAATGTTCCGAATGTTAGTTAATTAATATATACCTATGTACCTAATCATATATGTAAATTATGTACCTGCCTAAATGTATGACGTGTAATAACATTGTATCTGTTTTACCAATAAATAATCTGAATCTGAATCTGAATCTGTGGCGCAACGACCCGAAGTGGATCTTGGCCTCCGACACCAAAGACCGCCATGCTACTCTGTCCAAAGCCGTTTCTGTCCAGTCGACGGCGCTGAGTTCGAGTGTCAAATAATATAGTTAATTATAATGATATTTCGGTTCTCAGCCCACACAAACATGATTAATTAAAAAAAACACCTAATTAGTAAATACACGTATTTGAACGCTTACCTAAGCTAATGAAGGTTAATTAAGCTAAATATTATTTGAAAATTTCGCACAAATTTAACAAGTAAACATAAAAACGAAGGTAAATATTGAGTAAAGCACTGGCAAGCCAATTTGCGAAAACGTTGAATCGTCGAACGATAATAAAAAATCTTTTACTATAACATTGTGTTAAAAAAAACCGGACAAGTGTGAGTCGGACTCGCCCACCGAGGGTTCCGTACTTTTTAGTATTTGTTGTTATAGCGGCAACAGAAAAAAAAAAATTTCAACTAGACAGTTGAAATTTTCATCATCACGGTTCGTGAGATACAGCCTGGTGACAGACGGACGGACAGCAGAATCTTAGTTATAGGGTCCCGTTTTACCCTTTGGGTACGGAACCCTAAAAATGGCTGTTTCATACAATTTGGCCGTCTTTGACGTTGACATTTTCTATGAGAGAGTACATTTTTTTTCGCGATTTCTGGGTTGATGCCATAGTAAAACTTGCTCACCTTAAATAAACCCTGTATATAACCTCTACCCGCCCACGTGTCAAATATCTTATAATTTGCTGACGCTTTGAAAGTGTTTAAACTTCAGTATGGTACCTAAGGTAGGTACCTACATATTTTTGATTTCGTAGCAATCTCAACTATAGAGAATGCCTTATATCAGGGCTCTCCAAACCCCGGCCCGCGGGCCAAATCCGGCCCGCGAAGCGTTTCAATCCGGCCCGCCGACAGTGGCCCTATTCGGCCCGCGGGAGCCAGGCTCCTGGTGTTCAATCGTAACCAATAACCAGCAGCAACCAGATACAGCCCCCCCCCCCCCCTCTCGGCGCCGACGGTGGCCCGCGAGACAATTCTGAGACGCAATATGGCCCTCAGGTAAAAAAGTTTGGAGAGCCCCTGCCTTATATTATCCATAAGTCCGCTTTTTGTACGATTGTCTTTTCTTTTGTGCAATAATTATTAAAATAGGTAATCTATTAAATAAATGATAAAATATAACATTATTTTTCTCATTGCGCCTCCATCGCACTAAAATAATTATGAAAATACTTACAGGTATGAGAATGAGCGGGACTCACTGAGATTAATATCAAATCGATGTCATACATTTTTAATCTAAATATGCCTTAGTAAAGCTGAATAGCTTTATCATCGAGATTATATCGTGTATCCATAACTTACGAACTGATGCGTGATACGAGACAAGCTATCGCGCGGGAGTTTTAGGTAAATAGATACAAAATGTGGGTATCTTTTATCACAAACCATAAATTGTATATGAGATATCTTTACAATAAGTTGTGATCCAGATTTTAATAAAAAAAAAGAAAAAAAGGAATCCGCTATTTTTTTTTTCTAAGCGTATTATAGTGTCCCAGTGCCTGGGCACTTAATCTCCATAACTCCCGGTGATTTGCATATTGTGGCCAATTACTGATGAAGGTGTCTACGGTCTGGCCACAACATTGCGCGACCGGCGACGGCGGTGACAGTAAACATATGTAGGAGCGCGACACAGCGATCGGACCTTGCGTTCCCATCTATGGTTGCCGCCACCGTCGCTGCTAGTCGCGCAATGTCGCGCGCGTTTGCGTTAAGTGTTTTGAGTTTCCAAAACGTTCCGCTTAACGCGCTGTTCAAAATCTCATACAAAAATAGAAGATAAACGAAAACGTGAACTCTCGTCACGCTATTGAATGAAATTTACACTATTGTTTCTGATTATGTATTGAAGACCAAAAATATAAAATAAATGTATTAGGATACAGCCAGTAAATTACAACTTACCAATACTAAAAAAGGTAAAATATTAATTATTAGGCCATGATCTATTCCTAGAGAACTAGGTCGCCGTGGAACCCTCTTAGAACCGTGTCGAGGTGGCGCTGTAATTTATAAAACGGAGTCTCTTATTAATCTTATTATTTATTAATTTTGACATAGTACCATAGTAGCTTTGGGTAAAGTGATGTGACTGTGATGAGTTTTTCAGTTTTTTTTAGTATGGTAATTTTAAACATGTTAAATCTTAACAGAAAATTTACCAGAAACACATCCTTCAGAGTCCCTCCTCAAGGAGATATTGGGAATCTAATTTTAGTTTTTTGCATTAACATATTTAAATGCATAAGATAAGAGTAATAACGACATATTATTTGTTAAAGGGTCACTTCGAACAGTTCAACAGAACAGTTGAATCCTCATATCTAAAGATATTCCCTAAACTGTTAAGAAATTCCATGATGATTCCACTATAACATCTACCATTGGCTATAATTGTCGATTGAACCCGTAGCCGTACCAAGAGTTGACACATGACGTTTACGTTTACCTAGCGACTGCTAACTCGATCGCAGTCTATCTCACTCGCACTGATGTACTGGTGCGATATAGAGGGAAGGCGATCGAGTTCACGCAACTTGTCGCCGCCATTCTGCCTATCTAACAACTTGTTACAATTTTGATCTTATTTTGATACGACCTTGAAAATTGCCCACGCTGATTGGTGCATGAAGAATACCGTGAAAGTCGTGCGTGAAATGCGCGCCAATCACCAAGGTCGTGTCATAACCAATTCACAGCCATAACGATTTGTAAATCTGAATCGGGCTGCTGAATTCTATATTGTTACTGTGTTCAATGTAATGTTTTTCTCAAACATGTAAGCGCCTGCATTTTTCATGGCGTCTATAGCGTTTCTATCATGTCAGTCGCACAGTCGATATCGGAGTATCGGATCGGATCGGTATCGGATATAAATTAAATATGCTTTTCCTCGGGAAAAAATAAATACAAAAATAAATAAAAATTGTGTGGAGAATATTTCCCGAAATTTCCCGGAAGCAAATTTTTCAATGACACATCACTATTGGGTTTATTTTTTTCCTGTAGCCTTAAGTAATTATTTAGAATCTTACCGATCGATTGCCCTAATCTGCGTTTCAGGTGAAATAATTAATGAAGTTCGTTGCTTTTAAACTTAGCCTTTTTTAAATTTCTATGAAGAAGAGTGGGAATTTCATTGTTGTACTTTGGCGTCGTACGTGTTTTGTTCATTATTTAAACATGCCCTTAACCTACAGTATTGGCACACATGGTTAGCCTTCTCACGGAAAATTAGACTTTCAAAGTCATTTCGAAATAAATTTTTTCAAGTTTCAAAATAGATAAACCTACATTTTTTATGTCGTTAGAAGTACTTTCTATAATGGGTCATTAAGCATTGATAGCTAGGACGGTGGACTGTATAAAGTAAGATGAGATCATGAAAACACGTATTATCGAACACAATCAATAATAAATTTTACCACATTATCGATACTGGCATAATAATATGACGTGGAAGCGTGGAACACAAGAATAAGAAATATAAGATTTTACAAAAATGTACGTTATAGTTCATGAGGCCAGTCGCCAACAAGCATAATATTAGTAAAATTGTATAACATTTCATCTAACAGAATTAAATTACAAACTATGCTAATATTCTGATTTAAACTTTCACGATTATTAAACATTATCAAACTGCACAACGGGACTTAATCGCGTATTTAAGTTTTAAGATTTACCTCGGACGTTTCGAGGACGGCTTTGTCCTCGTGGTCTCGGAGAAGACTGGCTCAAGTTGACATCAACATCTTCTAGCCGCGCGAGTTTTTCGAACTACCCGCACTTTGTCTTGTTTATCAGTTTGAACGTTTTGCGCACTAGGGATGTTACTCTGTCGACACACAACACTAACGATAGGTATTCGATTTATCGACTGTCTGTATGCTAATATTGTCTCCTGACTGACGAGAAAGAATAACAATAAGAACAGTTGATCAAACCCAGAACCTTAAACCATCATTAAATAGTTTCAGCCTAAATCGATTTATTTAGCGTCATTAAGTGTAACCAAAAGGAAATCAAATTAGAGCCCAAACCCGTGACCCAACTCTCAAGTCACTTCCAAAACTTGACCAAAGGACAAAAACTCGGAGTAATTAACAATGGAGACGCCATGTCTAAAATTTTCGGTACAAAATAGTCTGCCGTTTTTTGCGGGGGAGGGGCACATCAAATGTATAGGTACGTCATGTCAGATAAATCGTCAGTCCATACATATGGTTGACATGTGGTTGACCAATGGCCGCCTATTTTCGACAGAGGGGAACGCCTGTTAATGGCGGCTCCATTGTTAATTACTCCGAGGACAAAAAGGTTAAAGTTGTACTTAATTGCTGAAAAGCATTCATTTAGTGTTCGAGGGAGGGTTTACAAAATCGTTCCGCAGGGAAATGAGTTTCGAATCCTAGTATGTAATTATACTAATCGATTGGCGGAGAGCCTGAGATACAGTAGGTTAGCAGGGTAACCTAGGTTAAGTTGTTGTTCTTAATTTTAATTATTGGTAATGTATAATCCTATGCTTGTAAAAAAAATGGTAGAGAAAAGCGCTATCTAGATTAAATATTTATAAAAATTGTATATAGACGTTGTCATGCTGTCGGTAGTTAGGTATGAATCTTGAGAAGACGAAGATTTTTTAAACAGATTGAGACTTATAATGCAATGATTTTGCTACTAAAGAAAGCCTTTTATTAATTTAGAGCTTATCAGAAAATAACTGACTTTTCGTGCCCTTATTCATACCAGTCGTTTTCAAAAATATAGTGTATATAGTGATGAGGTTCTTGTTCCAAATTCATTAGAAATATAGCTTATGAGGTGTTTTCCTTTCATATGGATAATAATCGAATCATCATCATCATCATCTCAGCCATAAGACGTCCACTGCTGAACATAGGCCTCCCCCTTTTGGGGGGTGTATGCCATAATCGCCACGCTTGGCAGGCGGGTTGGCGATCGCAGTCGAGTATACCGAATTTGAGGGACGCTGCTGCCCGTCCACCGGTGGTCTTGGACGTAGTTTAAGGACATACCCGGGTCCAGACATACCCGGGCCCACTTTGTAATTCGTTGACCTTATTTACATACGATCGCTTCGATTACCGTGACTTCCTCGTTCTCCTACAACTTCTCCTTTACATCAGGCCTACTGTATTTCTGTATCCACTATGTTAACTGGTCACGTCGGAGCCATAAATTAAGGAAAATATATTTTTGACTTTAATTACCTATCACATTTAATTTGTACCTTATCTTCGATTATTTATTAGGGTTTTATACTGTCATTATACACATAACGAGCAATAACCTAAGAGTTACGAAAAATCGATACACATGGCTTGAAAATATGACCTTGGAAACAGTGGTAGCGATAATAGTTCTAATAATGAATTTAAATTAATTATGAGTTAAAACTGGCATAGGTAGGTATTTTTGTATTTGTTGTATATTTAGGACAGTAGAACGACGAACTTAGTGTAATTAATGATTATGAATAAAAAATAAGTTATTGGGAAAAAAAAACATTTTTGGTACCAGCTTTTATCGCTTCCCACAGGCAACTAATACTCATCGAGACAATTCTAAAAACCCCAAACACAATAAGGTTTCGTTGTTTTATCACAGAGTTCCTATGGCCACCTCCGGTTTCCATGATGAGATCACCTCAATAACACCATAATATTGCATTATCACCTGACTTACGTATGTATGCAAAATTTCAGCTCAATCGGAAACCGGATCAAATTTAACTTGCAAGATTTGATTACAGACAGACAGACAGACAACGGTCAGGTCAAAGTAAATAAAAGCTTGTAAAAATGAGGTTGAATTGCAATTTTGTCTAAATTTCCACGTCGCAATATTCTCGACTGCAGTGGCAAGAATGCCAGTAATAAAGGAAATAATGAAACTTTTCGTCAACATTACAAAACCTCATTGTGCTGAACCGAATATTCGCAAATCTGACTTTTAGGTGGTTCGATTTTCATACAAAATACTTAGTTAATTAATGTTATTTTTTTTACCCATTGGATCGCGATTTGTATCATTAAGTATCTCGCTCGCAATAATTGTTACAAGTGAGATGTTGTGATGGACTGTTTACATACCGCTCAAGCATATATTTCTGCAGCGTAATAATGAATACCGCCCAAGCATATATTTCTGCAACATAATTATGAAATAACTGTAATTCTCAGTAGATAGAAATTATCCCGGCCCATGTAACTAATGTCTTCACGTGCGTGTCCGGGAATTCCCGGGGCTAATCTAAAATGCCGGCACGTGCCAGTTTCCTGGACACTGAATTCCATTGCTTTCAGCTTACTTGTTCTGAGTTATTAATGGGCAAAGTTTCTTATAACAGCCACATTCGAAGTTTAAGATACGTCAAATAATAGATATGGAAACTTCGAGCAACACGAAAGGGAGGCGGCATTCGCACTATTTCCCCTCTGCCGAGGTACAAGATTCGCGCGTCAATTTAATCTAGCGCGGGTAATAAAACTAGTTGCACTTGGATTTTTCACTAGACCGAGTCCAGACGCGCGCGTGAACACTGCTGCACAAAAATGCCTGTTTGCTCGGTTTTTTGCTATAAAAAGAGGTCGGGGACATCAAATTTACAAAAAGAAAGTGTAACATTTCACATGTAATATTTTTTTTTACATATCGTACGTTTAATTACATTTAAATACAATTATTATATAGTCTCAAGTATTTGTTGGATTTAAACATTTTGCTCCCTCAGTACAAATTGCGGATCGGTCGAGCGACAAATCCGACTTCTCATCTCTCAGAATACAATGACATACTTCAACGAAAATGTGTTAGTGTGCGTGTTGTGACACTAGTCACTCGTCCGTACACAAAAAGAGAACGAGGTTTGCAAGACAAATCTTGACGTGTGTCATTTTCTATGTATTTGTGTCGTCATTACAGAGGGCCTACCGCGAACCACGTTTGACGTGTTGCCTCCCTGTCACACTTACGTATGAATTTACAAGTGCCATAGAGAGGCAACACGTCGAACGTGGTTCGCGGTAGGGCCTCTGATTGGATTTTGTATGTAAGTGTGTGAGAAGTGCGACTGTGTGCACCTTCCCCCCGCGAAAAATGGCAGAAAGATTTGTACGGTGAGATATCGCTTGGGCCCCTCCCTTCCGACGTGTCGGAAGCCGGTGTTGCTCGAAGTATGGAAACGATATAGATACAGCGCGCTTAAGTTGTTCGCAGAAATCGCGAAGCGTCTGGTTGACGTAACTGGTGACCGAAGAGCTGGCGGCTACCTCGCACAACGTATCAGTATTGCGATACAGCGGGGAAATGCCGCCAGCATCCTTGGTACAATGCCTCAGGGGCCTATTTTAGATTTAAGCTAGTTATTAATTTCGTTTAGTTGTACCACTGTATATATATTGTATATAGATTAGATATGTCAGTGTCAAACAAGTGTCAAAAGTGACATTTTTGTTTGAAGGAACGTCGCTTTTGACACTTGTTTGACACTGACATATCTAATCCATATCTTTTCTAGATCTATTGACTGACGTATCTTAAAGTTCGAATTGGGCCGTTAGATTGTCTCAATTTTCAGCGGAAAAATAATATCGATTCGATATAATTATCTAAAGTTACACCAAGAAAAGTCTCCCGCGATTTTGATAGCCCACGCAGTGCATTATTTTAAACGTAAAACCTCTATGGAATTATGACGTATAAATAACATTGTCTAACTCTATATTCTATGAAATTATGATGTATAACTAAATAACACTTGCACTGCGCGATCGAACACTTATTTTGGTCGCATACTTTTGTTGTTTCTCCAATAAATAAATAAATAAATAAATAAATAAACTCTAGCTAAAATCTTGTAACTGGAAAGCCTGGTAAAACACAATATCTCAGGCTAATACATAATGCATGGCGTGAAATTATTTATATGAGATTTTTGCTCAATGTAGCTCATTAGTTATACGTGTACCAGAACATTTGTCTGAATCATCGAATGTTTTATTCATATCATTTCCAGCTTATTTTTAGCTATGGCATTTAAGGAGATATGTTGCCACGTGGTAACGCAGAAAGTAAGTATTACGAATCACTTGATAATGATAAAGGAAGAAAAAATCATAAGAAAGATCCGAAGAATTATGCTTTTGATACGATCTGTCAAAAATGACTCTGGTTGAAGACATTTTTCTGTTGACTGCTGATAGATCAAATCCAGAAAACAAAATAAGAATAAGCCACACGGTCGTGGAACGGTTACCTACTCAGAGAATTAATATGATGTCGAGGTCTAAATTTGCTCTCCTAGCTATACCTTATTTACGTCCCCAATTCCTGGACATACCTATATGATACAATGGTACCCAGGTTCCAGTGGCGATCACACTGAAGAATTTGAACAAATTGGTCTTACGATCAAGTCTGACAGTGCCGTAGCGTGAACTAATTGCTGTGGGCGATGCTTTTGTTTCACTGTGCCTTGGGGCGCGAAGCCGTGGGCGACGGCCCACTTCGCCCACACCTATGCCAAATAAAGAAAAGAAAGCTTACCTTAAATGTTTTAATGTGATATTTAATATTTTTGCCAAGCAAGTTTAATTCCCTTTCAAATTGTAGTAATAAACAAAAGGTACCATTGCCCCGGCTGAATATTGGAGCGGCATTAATAATAGCGTAAGTGCCAGCTGCCATAAAGTACCTTTTGCCGTGGAACGTCACATATCTTTACTATTTCATACCTAGTGAATGTCTATATCCTTTCACGAATCGCGCCAAAAGTCGGCTTTTACATGCACAAAGCTAAAAATAGTAAATAGCGCCCACAGAATGACGAGGCACGGGCGTGGCATTGATAACCACTCATGATTAATTTCCTCTGTTATCACACATTTTAATGGTACCTATCGATATCAGATTCCTTAGAATAGTTCAAGCCAAAGAGCATTATCAATGCGGTGCAGTTTGTGTTCGATGAGAGGCGAGGCACGTGTCCCAACAGTTTAGATTAGTCGCGGGATTTCCACTGTGCCAGACGGCATGGGCAGGGGTGGTGGCCTGAGTTACATGCTTTGGCGGAATCTGTCTTATTTCACATTGCCACCAAACGGGACAGAAGACTTAGGAGTACCTACCTAAATGGTCAGTGAGGGCTGCATGCTACAGGATACGGTGCTGCTACGCGAAAATAGTTTATTAGATCATCCCTAATTAATACTTCAATAAATAAAAATTTTATAGGAATTCATAGATTTTGTAAAAAAATATACGGTCTGTGATGAAATTGTCAGTTTCACGGTCAGTTTATATATATTTTATATCCATGATCTATAATAACGTCGGGTGACAAGCATAAGTCACTAAGTACTATCAAAAAATTAAAGTAACAATGTACTTCATTACACTTGTAACATGGTTTATTGTCTAATAATTTCAATGGTGTTAGTTAATGACGTTTGCGTGTCACCCGACGAATAATATAATAACATTTTATTACAGGTACCTACATAAATATTTTTTACTAAACTTATAAAATTTCAATTGCTAAACGGAACTACATAGAGACTATGCAAAATAGTCATGTTTTTTAAACTGAAATAAATGTCATATTCTAAGAAAAATTTACCAAGGCCTCCAGGGCCCTGGGGTAGTATTTCTACTTGAAATAAAAACAAATTAAAATATTTTCAGAGAATATTTTAATTTGTTCTAATACTTCTAACAGTAGTCATGTTTTTTCCCTAGATTTTTAAATACCCCGTGATTCCTCTTTCGCTTGTAACTTAAATCTGCCGTTTTTGTCTGTCTGCACATTTAATTTTGATTTATTGGCTATAGTTAGGCCCGCTTCGGTTAGCGCGTGGCATTTTGTACACCCCTGTCGCATAGGGTGCTTTTGCAGGGTGAGCCAATAATTCAAGATTAATGTATTACTTTGACAGCCGCTTGTAAGGGGATGTTGAAGTAATACGTGACTTTGTTTCGTGATTTTAATTATGGGGTAAGTAGTTCTTGTTATTTTGTTGTAATTGCAATGTCTACAAACGAAATAGGGAACGTTTTTCAAGGGTGTTTGTATGTATGTTTATCTTTTGAAAATATTCGACTTTATATGCTGCACTATGTATTTATGATATTTACCTTATCTTATACTGTTTGACCCCCGAAGCGAGATGGTATAGTGTTTCTACGTTTCTCTTATGTGTAAAATTGTCTTGTGTGTTTCTTCTTCTTCAACCTAGCGTTTTCCCGGTCTAGCACCAGGATCCGCTTTCCTGCTCAATCTTCTCCACTTTCTCCGGTCTTCGGCATCCTCAGGTGCGAGATTGTTCTCTTCCATGTCCGCTGTCACGACGTCTAGCCAGCGCTTCTTAGGCCTACTAACCGCGCTCTCGTCATCTAGGGCCTTGGACCACTGTCCAACCTCACTAGGTTGGTGTATTTACGAATAAAAATATTGTATTCGTGAGAGTAAGTTTGCCTGCTGATCCCAGTTATCTAAAAATTCTTAACCGATTTATATAGTTGCGGTTTTTAGTATATGAAACCTGCCACCTCATAGTGCTTATTAAAAAAAAAACCAAAGATTTTTCAAAGAGTTGTTTCTATTTATTATATTTGTGAGTAGTCAAAGAATATAAGGGCTTTTAATAAAACATATTTTTTTAAGCTAAACTTTTTTCTAATCTGCAATTTTGCGTACTGTCAAGAGTATTTGACCCATTAGGGACTCCCTGTAACGAGTTACCCCTTATTCATAAACGCGCTACAAACCTCAATTAGCTAATAATCGTCTGTCTTTATCGGTCATTTTGACTAATGTATTTGTAAGAAAGCGATAAAACATAGTTTAACTAAATCACATCCGTAAAGTTTTATGAATAGGGTAGTTAGGGCCACTTGCACCATTCAATAACCCGGTGTTAACCGGATAGACCTGAAGATACCATGGTAACCAATACAATTTGACACTGGGTTAACGGTTTAACCGCTTAACCCCGGGTTAGTTAGGGTGCCAGTGGGCCTTAGTTTTTAAAACCATTGCAATAATTCGGACAGGGAGTTTGAAATGCGGTGCTGATGAAAATGGTCGCGAAGCCGCATATTATTGCGGCGGCTCGTATTTTGCGAGCGCCGTGTACAGCCGTCGCCTATTTCCGGCGCTGACTGTACAGTGCTACCCTGATATTTTAGGTCAAATTAAATAAATAAATAAATACCTTACATAATTATATAGGTACTTAAATACTGCCGTGGCGAAGCGACCCGAAGTGGATCTTGGACTAAGGAACGCCATGCTTCTCTGACTAGCGTAGTGTCGGTCCAATCGACGGTACCGACCACCTTACATATATATGACAATTTAACACAGATCGACCTAGTCCCACAGTAAGCTCAATAAGGCTTACTATTGTGTTGTTAAGTAGTTTTAAGTTATCGAATTGAAACTGTTGTGAGACATACTACTCGTAACATTGAATAATTTTACGGTTTATACTCACTTGTTTTTAGTCACTCGCGCGACATATTTCGGAGAAGTTAGGTCTCCTTTCTCAAGCACTAACAGTGCGAGCAGCGTTCACGACGGCCGTGTATCGCGCACTGCAGCTCGCCGCGTCGCACGCTGCGCACGCGACGAGAAAACAGGTTGGGGGAGGTCTTCCGCTGTTATTGTAGGCGGGCATAGTGGTGTGTTCGGGCTTGGGTCACCTAACACTTGTAACGATACACAGCACGAACTCACTATGACCACTACACTAGAAAGGAGACCTAAGCTCTCCGAAACATGTCGCGCGAGTGACTAAAAACAAGTGAGTCTAAACCGTAAAATTATTCAATAGTTTTAAGTTAGTTTGTAAAACTCGGTGTGCCTCTAGCGCACTTGACGCTCAATTCAATTAACGAGTAAAGGTCACTAGCTGCCCAGCTTTATAAAAATCTATTCCAAAAAAAAATCTGAAAACAAGAAAAAAAAAAGAATAATTTTGGTTTAAAATATAAGTTATTGAGCAGGCATACAATACAATACAATACAAATACTCTTTATTAATTGCACACCTCATTACAGAAAACAATACAAATAATACAGGAAGAAGAGGTTAAACAACAGGCGGTTGTTGTTGTGTTGTGTGTGTTGTTGTGTGTTGTGTTGTGTGTAGCGGCATATTGTAATAGGTACTTATTAAGTTTACGTTTGGAAATAAGGATGTTAAACCGATTATTATAACTAGGTCTCACGGTATCAACTTGGTTCGTCCCATTCGTTTTTCGTCATGTTCTTAAATTAGTCCTATTCTGCTTTCGTCACTCATTCTACATTCGTCACAATCGTCGGTGGCTTTCAATGTAGAAAGCGTGGCGATAGCAGAATAGGACTAACTTAAGAACTTGACGAAAAACGACAGATAACTGGCGGCCTAGCCAAGCCGACAAATGCTTACGCTTCACCATCAAATTGCTTTGTGTCTCTCTATCTTCTTCTTCAATTTAAGAGGTATCCTCTTGACGGTGGAGTATTGTCCATTTCTCTCTCTCATAAGCCATAGCCTTGACCTCTTGATACGACACGACACCAGCTTTTTCTTTTATTTGGTCTACATAGCTACGTCTTGGTTGGTCTGCCCCTACCTCTCTTTCCTTTTATTGCCTTCTATGATCTCTATCACTCTTCCATATTAGTGTGACAGTGTGTAGTGGAATGGCGTCACTTTTACTACGCAAGGTAGAACAAATCACGACGATCAGTGGTTTGAAAAACTTAAGGAGCGTAGTCTAAAGAGACAACAACCGGCACCTCCAGCCAACGCCAAATTTACTTGTGACCGTTGCGGGAAGCAGTGCAGAGCCCGCATCGGTTTGTTCAGTCACAAGAAAAGATGCGACTCTCGGAATACACAGAAACTGTAATAAACATCCGAAGAAGATGTAAAGGCCAATGATGATGATGATGATGATGATGACAGTTGCGTTTCGTTTGCTACGGAGTGTTAGCGATTTACATGTTGTCTACGGGCCTGACATGATTATTGTACTCGTGTTTGAGGCCAAGAATCATTTTGGGTCGCTCCGCCATCACTACACCTAAAACAAAGTCCCCTCCGCGTCTGTCTGTTTGTGTGTAGTTGTGTACTATGTTTGCGATAAACTCGAAAACTGCTAAACGGTTTTCCATGCGGTTTTCACCTATCAATAGTATCAATAGTGATTCTTAAGGATGGTTTAGGATATTTTATTAAGGTTTTGTGTAACATGTGCGAAGCTGGGCAGGTCGCAAATAGGAAGCGATTGCAGTGTGCACAACTATGGTAATCCCACTTACATCGCAAGCTGCAGCAAATCGCCATTGTTAGTGCCGTTGCGTCGCTCTTAAATGCGCAACGTACTTTGGAACTCATTTCCCTATGAGTATAAGTATTGCTTCGGGGAGTTCCGTTAATAGGATAGGATTGGAGAAGCAAATGAGATTTTGGAATTTGGGAAGCTGCTTGTCCAAAGCAGCTTGGACTAAAATGTTAATAAATGTGAAAAGTTTGAAATGGAGCCTTTGTTCTGGAGTAACAAACAAAATGTATCATTCCGTTGTTGAATTTTAAAAAATGTGATATATTACGCTCTTTAGCGATAAGATCGGCTGTTATTCGTATTTACCGCGTATTTGTATTGTTTTATTTCCTTATATTTCCTTAGTGTGCAATAAAGAGTACGTATATTTTACTGTATCCGTTACGTACTTTGGAGACGCCATGTCTAAAATTTTCGGTACAAAATAGTCTGCCGTTTTTTGCGGGGGAGGGGCACATCAAATGTATAATTACGTCATGTCAGATAAACGTCAGTCCATACATATTGGTTAACATGTGGTTGACCATTGGCCGCCTATTTTCGACAGAGGGGAATGCCTGTTAATGGCGGCTCCATTGTTAATTACTCCGAGGTTACGTAGGTATATATTGCTTGTACCAAGAAACACAAATGATACCTGTATCATTAATGTATCAATATCGAATTAGCAAGTTCTTTAATACGCAGCCCGTACCTACTTATCTTAAGAACTAATTTATTTATTTAGTTTATGGCTATTATTGAACATTGTTTTTGAGACAGAGCTTTGGCTTCGTAAACCCTTTATGTTGTATAAGTAGACAGGCCATGCTTACCACCAGGAGATTTTTATACTCGTTAGCCACATATCGTAAAAATATTTTTTTATAAAGGTCACGTGAAATTCGCATCATTCGGTCTAGCATGTGTTGCGTTCCCGCGCGCGAATCCATACATCATTATTCTAGCACGACTTCAAGTATGGACAATGGCGCGAGAACGCAACTTATGCTAGACCGCCATCTTCAGCCAACCTTGAGCCTTATTTTTATTACTTAGTATTTCATTAATTAGCACCCAAAGTAATACAGAGCACTGAAGTTTATTTTTTAATCAACAGTAATAAGAGAATCGAGATGTACAAACTTCGAAACATTAATCTTAAATGATAAAGTTTCGGCCTCAATGTTTTAAAGAAACATTCTTCCCGGGAAATGTATTTCTCTTTATTTTGCGGATTTGTATGTATTAGCTACAATTGTTGTCTCTACCCCATAGCTTTGTTTTCTTCTGCCAAATATACAATTAATTTGACTTCATAAATCACTTGAGATCAACAAGAAAATGTAGAGAGCCCTTTTAGCATTGAAAATCAAACTCGTCGTTGATTGCACTAATTTACACATACAGGGTGATTCAGGAGACGTGAACAGGACTAACACTGCGCATTTCGTAAATTATAAGCAATTGTTTCGTATCAGTATTAGTGAGATTAACGTTAATTTTCTAAACGTGTTGAAAAAAAAGTTATTAATTTATTTCCGACATGCATGGTCACCCTAAAATTACAATACTAAACTACCGATACTCTGTGTTAAATTTAATTTCATCATTGTCATCACGGTCTGGTTACTTTTGAAAACTCGTATCTCACTCAAGTTTGACGGTTATTTTCTTTGTAATCAAAGCGCTGTCATAACGGTTAAAGAGGTTTTATGTTTAGTGATTAGGTCTTGTAGGGTGACCATGATTGTAGAGAATTAAACTAGCCCTCACCAAAAAGTAAAAAAATAGGAAAAAGTGTGGTTGTTTCGCCTAAATACGACGGAGATCGATCAATTATCAGTTACTGAGTGTGCAGGATTAGTCCTGCTCAAGTCTCATGAATTACCCAGTATAAGTACTCTATTGTCTATGATAATAACGCACCACTACTACCGACTTCAATCAGCAAAGCATGAAACCTATTAATGTGAAAATGCATTAAGTTTCAAATCCCTAGACAATGTACTTATTGTTGTGGGCGACGGCGGTACGAATATAAACATGAATGGTGACAATGGCGCGATTTAATAATAATGGAGTATTGTGTGCGTGTGCGGCTGGCCTAAGCTGGGATGACGGTTCGTAGTTCAGTCATTAAAAGCGTCAATTGATTGTGTTTAGAGTTTAGTTAGAATGTTTTTGGGCTTCCGTACCCAAAGGGTAAAAAACGGGACCCAAGCTTCTTACTAAGACTCTGTTGTCCGTCTGTCTGTCTGTCCATCTGTCTGTCACCAGGACATATCTCATGAACCGTGATAGCTAGACAGTTGAAATGTTCACAGATGATGGATTTCTCTTGCCGCTATAACAACAAATACTTACTAAAAAGTACGAAACACTCGGTAGGAGAGTCCAACTCACACTTGTCTCGTTCATTACCATCTTGCGATATTTGGCAAGCTTAATAAGTAATTTTATTTTATTTTATTTTAGGGAAAATCATTTTTAACCATCAGAAATTGGTCTAATTACAGCAAAAGATGGCAAACTCTCATAAATAAACAATAACAAAGCGGACAGCTTCCAGTCGTAATAAAAAGAATTACTGTTTTTATTTTAGCATTACTTTAGCAGTATCGTAAAAAATATAAAATTCCAATCAAATCAGAACTTTGTCTCTTACGAAGAAGGATTAAAATTGCATGAATCGTCGTGTTGTTGTAGTAAACTAGGGAAGTTATTTTGTCTTTGTTCCTAGGGTCAGCAGATACCAAGTTTAAAATCCTTTGTTCTAGAAAAATATCAAGTTGTTCAAACGAAACAAAAAACAAATATTAAACAGTGTTAAAAGGCAGATATAGGGAGGGCTATTCAGATAGTAATTTCTTGTTATTAATTTGTAGCGGATGTGGTCTGTGTGCTATCACTTTTGACATTCCATTACCTACTTACCTACAAAGTACTAACAGGAAATGACTAGATTTTCGGCTGATCTTCAAAATGGCGAAGTCATCACGAATTTTTTTTTCTTTCTTGCTCATTAATGGTGTTGAAATTGTAATATTGAAAGTCTTTTATGCAGTGAACTAACGTAGAAGTATGCGCGAATGAATCGCGTTTAACTATAGTCAACACACAGAAATCTGTCGTGGCTAAATAGCAAAACAAATAGCTATAGCTCTTTATTAAAAGCAACAATCTACCGAACAACGATATAATATCACCATCAACCTCAGGAGTCAGGGTCTCTAAGACAAAACTGTGATTCCATAAACACAAGGATTTCGTCGGGTTTATTATACACGACATGCGCGACACGCACACATTCACAACTCACACAAAAGGTTGTGAGGAAACCGGTCATATCACAGTTAGGCTTAGGTACCCTCCTATACCAAGTATTTTTAGCATTAGAAAATGGGTAAACAATCTCGACGTGTCTTTTTGTTGTACATAGAGATAACATTTCCTACTACGACCGAGATTAAAAAGGGGAGTCTTTACAAAACAGCTAGCAGCTGTCTATATCTAATAAAAAATGTCTAATTTATTTTAATTTTTTCATTAAATAGACCTTTTACAGCAGTAATACAGTCGGCTGCATTACTGCAAGAGACTTGCAGGGTGACATTACTGCTGCAAATGTCAAAAATTCGGGCAGAAACTTCAATTTTGTAATTATTTGGCTTCAAGATCGATGTTGCTGCTCGGACTTTTGACATACCGGGTGTGGCCTGTAACACGAGCAAATAATTAAAACATAGACTGTACTCCTCAAACGATGACACTTTTGTTCAACGACTTTTAAAAAATATTAAGTATTTAGATTCCCTATTTTTCATACAAAATAAATATTATCTTCAATGGACACCATCGCCACGCCATATCATTGTGATTGACGTTGCTTGTCACGCCTTAAACATAACAAAATTCGCAATACATTGCGTCTTAGAATAAACTTTAAAGTGTATCAAAAATCAAACCACAAGTTATTTTTAAAAGTTGCTGAACAAATGTTGGTCAGTATGAGGAGTACAGCCTACAGTTAATTTTTTTGCTGGCCTGTAATAAGGCCACACCCGGTATAAGCGGCAGCAACGCTGCCAAAAAATGCTTCTGTAGTATGAATCCAAAGTGTTTCTTTACGATGGGGTTGTCACTTCGCCGACACTCACAGCGCCTATTTTTTGTGAATTCTAAATGTAAAAACATGTGATAAATATGAATTTTAGCTTAAATTTGTGCATTTTTGCTTTTCAACGCTAGATTCAGCCCTAGCACTATCCGCAGTGGAGCAGTTTCATTTATTTTGCAATCATTTACAATGTTCCCGCCATCTGAGACGAGAATTGTATCAACGAGAGATGTCTAGACTAATTTTATTATGAAACATGCTGCTTGTGTTCACCAGTCTTTAAAAAGATTGTGTTATTTTAGTTTTGTAATTGGCTAGCGTGTTTTTTCGGAGAAAAAGTAAAACTTTATCAGTATCAGAGGCATAACATTGCACAGAAAATGGTCATTTTAAGTGCATCAAAAAAATTGTCCATTAAATATTTCTTAAATGCAATATTCTTCAGACACTAAAGTTATCTCTTTTGAATATTGTTTTGGTAAAAAAACTAGCTAACAGAACATTTTCACATTTAATAATATGTCCCGTTATTGTTGCTACCACTCTACCTATTGTTGGTATTGTTGGTAATAGTATTGAAGAAGAATTATCTGCATTAGCATCCAGCTTAGTACCAGCTACAACAATTTTCTACATATCTGCTGCCGAAGTCGCTGATAATATTCAGAAATTTCATCCTTGGGAAGCTGTAAAAGCTATACCAAGAATATATTTGTCAATGACAATGAAATAGAATGTAAAATACACGCTTTGAATGTAGACAATATTATTTTTTTTAGTTTAAAGTATATATAACTTTGTTTTCAAAAACTAAATTTTGTACTAAGTCCCGTACAAACATTTTTGTCCCGTACGAACAGTTAAGTTTTAATTTTTTTGTTGTTGTTAAATAAATATTTCATTACATCTTTTTCATGTCCTTTAACACGTATGTATGTGTCTAATCATAGTGTATTTTTATTTATCGATCAAATACTCCAATTATGCTAAAACTAATGCAAGATTGAATAAAACTGGAAACACGGTAGACTGGGTACCTATGTCCCGTACAAACGCTATTATTTTTTGGATTTACTCAGGAATGTGTTACTGTTTAGAAGAATAAATAATTGTTTAGTATACAATGCTGATTACTATATTCATATTTGTTGCTAGTAGTGTAGGATAACATTTGATTTCTTACAATTTTTTAATTTTTTCATTAAAAATCCGTACGATTAGTCCCGTACGAACCGTCGAATGCTCCATCGTCAAATAGGAAAACATAGGGTTGGATTTAAAAATAATATACAATTACAAATAAAAACTTTCCATGACGAATACAATTTTTTGTGAAAATTACGGTTCAAAATACAATTAATTAACAGCCTTTTCATAAACTTTTTTAAAATAAATTTTTAAAAGGAAATAAACCTGCAAAACTGAAATGATTTTAGCAAATAAAGATAAAAGACTGACAATTTGATCCAAATGGAAGCAATTGTACATATTAAAAGAGACTTAGGTACCTACACGTAGTTTAACTCTTTATACAGCATAACGGTGTCGGGAAATATGCAAAATTGAACTCTATTACTTTGAAATAAAGTTAAAATTCAAATGGGAAATATATTCCCTCTGCCTTATAAAGGCTTAAGGTAGTTTTAAGTCAACCTACTGTTTTCATATAATTGATACTGGTTCTGTATGACGCAAGTTGACACGGGTGAGGAAAATAAAGGAAGAATACGTAAGTGCGGACAATTATTATTAATAAAGTACTAGACTGTCGCCTATTTCTGTCCATGTAAAGCCCCTTGTACACACACGTTTTTTTTCTTTGCCGTAATAATCCACGTTAAATAAACCGCGTCTAGACACGGTGTCTAATGTTGTATGGGCTACTATGGAGGTTTGTACACGGCCAGTCGGCCACGGTTTTAAGGTGACAGTCCATTTCCAACGACAGCTGCACTACTGTTCATTTTACTATGGAAATTGACAATGACAACGACGCGTTCAGTACCGGTAGTGCAGCTGCGGTTAGAAATGAAATGTTACCATTAGCAGGGCGCGGCTACGTCGTCGTGTGCACCGTAGCGCCGCAGAATGGTCTCTACGAGCTTGTTGACGTCACCGGAGGTCTTCAAGTTTCAGTCTTTCACAACTGAGGGCCTACCGTGAACCACGTTCGACGTGTTACCTCTCTGTCGCACTAGTAAATTCGCACGTAAATGTGACAGGGAGGCAACACGTCGAACGTGGTTCGCGGTAGACCCTCCTGAGTAGTACCATTGCATTACCGCGTCGTGTACAAGCTTGGTACGGTTTGATCTCGGCGCCGGTAACACGCCGTACCGTTTGGTACCGTGGACAAGAGGCCTAATGTATTCATTAACACCTGAGTTTATTTCCAGGGGTATCGATCGAAATGTTCCGACGTACAGTTTTAGAGGACAGTGGCCTTTGCCCGTGACTTTGACGGGGTAGAAGTCGTTGAAAACTTTTTTCTACGTGACAGCGTGATAAAACGGTGTCCGTCTCTTTCTATCCCGCAGAATTAAAAAGTGACAGTTGTTTTATCACGTGGATAAATGTGGATAAAGCGATCCATAATAGGCTTTCTGATTTAAATTAAAAACACTTGACAGTCTACATAGTTAGTTAACACATTAAATATTACAATTACCAATGATCAATTATGAGATGGTAGAGGTAGAGGTACATAGATTTTGGGCTTTTAAACCGACTAGCTTCCAAAGAGGTAAGAGAGGTAGCCAATAATATTTTGGAGGTTAAATTAAAAAAAAAACGATACGGTGTCGATATTTTATACAATACGTTTACATCAGAAATAATGTGTAATTTTGAAGCTATATTTAGAGAACATCTCAATACAAATTACTCGCTGTTGGCATTGCTCATTATGTACTTGTTACTAAATTTTTAAGGCCGATCATAATCTAGGTTAAATAATGTAACTATGTACCTAGGTAAATGTACGTACATTTAACAATATCTATTGTACACGATTATAATTCTCTTGAATAAACTTTAATTCATTAATTCATAAAAGCACTAAGTATTGTCATGGTTCGTTATGTGTCTCTAAATGACGATACCTATTATGAATCATTCAAACGTACAAAAATGGTTATATACAATATACAAAGTAAACCATGACTGCAGAGCGCTTCGCTTGACACAATATATCAAGCGGATCGCTCCCATTTGTCACATTTTGATGTATTTAGCATTTTGCGTGAACCGCCATTAACATTGGAGTTTGGATTAATGCCAAAGATTTGAAACTATTACAAATAGGAAATATAAATTATGGTTTGTGGTGAATGGTGTACGCAACAGAGTATTTGTGCATGCAATTTGCTTTACAGAGAGCAAGAAAGGAACTAAATAAAACATAATGGGTCACAAAATTAATGTTTCTATGAATTCAGACGTCGTCTCTGTATAATGTATTGAGTAGGTACTAAAATAAAGTTTCACAGAGTTAGTTCGTAGATTCGTAACTGAGCCCGGCGGCTAATCCTATTGTCTATTGTTAAGTAAAACCGCACGTGCTATTTACCTGCAAAAAAGGGTCATCCTTATTCTATTTGGCACCTGAGCGCAGGCTAGTCCAACGCTCAAAAAACCAGTGTAGTTGCGCTCTTCGATAACGCGCCTTTGTTACGCATCTCGATGACACATTTTAGACTGGTTCTGTAGCGTTCGACTCGCCGGCACTCAGTAACCGAAGTACCTACGCAGGTTTTTATGCAGGTGGTGGTGGCACGTGGCACGAGCGGTTTTACTTAACAATAGACAATAGGATTAGCTCGGGCTCAGTTACGAACCTACGAACTATACAGGTAAGTAGGTACCTCTCTAATGACTGTTAGCGAGCTTGCAACAGTGTGCGCTTGTTAGCTCGTAACTTGAACTAACAAACGCGCGCTATTGTGACCTTGTTTTTTTGTTAATAGATTCCAAAAAATCAACAATGTCACAACTCTCCTCTGTCACAACTCATCTCGGTCTCCCCTAACTTCGATTTTATGGGAGCAGCTTTTTTGCCGCGGGTTTGCTTGACTCTTAAATTACGTCACAGGTCAAGCTTGATTTCCACCACCATTCTCGTAAAATAATAATACTTAGTTCCAGTTACAAAGAAAATCTTTTTAAAAATATCCAAACTCGCCAGGTGGAATCCGTCTTTCCGGAAATTCATGGCATAATTATAAAACAAAAATTTGTTCCACTTCCGTTCGGGTAAAACAATGCAGATAAATCAAATTCCACATTTAATTAAACTCAATTGCGGAACAAAGCATTTGTTCCAATACATTACAGGGGCGATAAATCGTAGAGAATAATTCTATATCCCCTCAGCCTCTATATCGACAATGTGGTGACCATGATGTCGGTATTTGCACAGAATAATGAATAGTACTACGTACAGAAAGGAAACTTCCTACAAAACCGAAGTTTGACAGCGGTTCAGGGTCGAATCATGCTGTCCCTTTCTAATATATGGCACTATCCCTTTCGGCTATTTAGGGTTGTCAAAAATCAAGTGATTATCTTATTTGTGGTCGTGCACGCAAAAGGAAGTCTAAGCGGTGCCAACCCTAATAATTGCTCGGAGCAATGATGAGCCGAGCGGAGCCGAGTTTGACCGAAGTCACAAGCAAAGTTGCTTGTTGAGTCATCATTTGAACTGGTTTGCAATTTAGTAGTAAGTTATCGATCACTTTTACGTCTTTAAACATCATTTCACTAGCCCGGGGTTAACCTGGAGTTACCATGGTTAGTTCAATTTGATACTGGGTTAGTGGGATGATGCAAGTGGCCCTAGGTGAAATTTGGCTGTCAACTACCACATTTCTGTTGCCATTTTACTGCTGCGACATCATCGCCGCTGCTGTATCTGTCAATTTTCTTGATAAGATTAGTGACGTATGCCGCCGCATTATGGTAACATTCCATTTCTAACCTGCACTCCTAGTACTGAACGCGTCGCTGTTATTGTCAATTTCCATAGTAAAATGAACAGTAATGCAGCTGTCGTTGGTAATGGACTGTCACCTTTATTGTCGTGAACTTGCCAATGATGGTCAGTCCGTTACTCATTTAACTAATTTTACAAAGGAAACCAATTTGACAGATACAGCTACTGCCGTAAAAACTGTCCCATAAAAACCCATCGCATGGCATCCCCACACTATCACCCAACACTGCTAAAATTTTAATACCTCTCCATTCATAGAACTAATTTAGTAATGACAAGGGTGATCAGCGTCCATTATAATTAGGACTCCCAATTTGCTAACGAATCACTTAATGTCCGCTTCTAGTCTGTTGTTTAGCGGACGAGAAGGGGTCAAGTTATGGTGGTGACATGATTACATGCATGGTATGGCAGATGCTGGAGGAGATTAAAGGCTGTATTTGGGATGTGATTTGATTAAAATACTATGGGTGTACAGTTATTTATGTTTAAAATCCGGGGTAAACTGTAAATTAGTTTATTTTCAAAATATGTCGATAAAATAGTTAAATACTTGTAGGTACAATACAATACGAATACCTACTATTTATTGCACACCTTATTACAGAAAATAATACAAATAATACAGGACGAAGAGGTTAAACAACAGGCGGTCTTATCGCGAAAAGCGATCTCTTCCAGACAACCTTACCTAAGTAGGTACCTACTTCTACGTCGGTGTGAATGGTTGAAAATAAATAAATTTTTCATTTCAATCATTTAAAATAAATTATATGATGTTTAAGGTATCATGAAGAATCATTTGAAATTAAATTCTAAGGAAAAAATGTGGCTTTCCATGTCTAAATAGTTCTTTTGTTCCATACATTTTTTAAATGTCACTTTGACGTCAATGTATTAAAGGTCACCCAAGTTATTTTTTTTTAATTAAACTCCCAGTTATGTTATAAATAATTTATAACGATAATAACAAGGGCTTTAATATAACTTTATATTTTCTTTTTTAATTATAACCAACAATCGGCAGAGGCGACAATTCAACGTCGATTATGTTCAAACCAATAATTATGGAGCGTAAAAGCAATTTATATAATAACCCTTTTCTTAGCTATTAGCTTGGTTCGATATAAATTGTTAAGAGAACTCTAGGGATTTTAATCCATCGATATTTTATTTACTTCAATAATTGAAATAATTGAAACTAACCATCTCGGGGGAATCAACTCTGAGGTGTCCCACAACGCTCGTATTCACTGCAAGCGCAAGCTGCGCTCGCAGTCGAAAGCGTGGTTTATCCGCTTTGTAGCGAAAAGCGCTTACGAACAGAGAACCCACCTAGCGGGTCGCTGGTCGCTGACAGTGAATGTGTTAAGGGGTCCACTGATTAACAGTCCGCCGGACGGTATCGGCCTGTCAGTTGTTCGGAACTGTCAAAATTTTGTTCTAACTGACAGGCCGTTACCGTCCGTCCGGCGGACTGTTAATCAGTGGGCCCCTTAAAAACTGAGCTACCGAACAGAGCTCACTCAATTTTAACGAATATTTCCAGTAGTGTCTAGTGTCATCTACGGCAAGAGAAGGTAAGCCGATATGTGTAATGCCCAAAACACATGTGTTTCATACGACGTTCTTCAACACACTTAAAAGTACAATAAAAAACGTATTCATACATTACCCCACTAGTTCGATAGTTATAATATCATAGGATTATGAGCCTAAACAGCAGTTCCATAAGAAGTACAATAAAAAACGTATTCATACATTACCGCACTAGTTCGATATTTATAATATCATAGGATTATGAGCCTAAACAGCAGTTCCATAAGTTCCACACAACGAGCCAATGAGTTAAAAATTAAAATAAAGGGCCCACTGATTAACAGTCCGGCTGCCTGGCCTGTCAGTTAGAACAAAATTTTGACAGTTCCGAACAACTGACAGGCCGATACCGTCCGGTGGACTGTTGATCAGTGGGCCCCTTAAAATTTATTGTTTTATATTATCGACTGCATGGAACCCCTAGCTGTCCCCCGGGTTTACACGGGTATTTGGTAATCAACTACGAACGAAACTAGTAATTTGTCCCCCGTTCGATTTACTTATAACCCATAGACTACCGCACATTAGAGGTCTCACTATGAAACTTTGTATCTGCATAGTGAAGGGGTATTATAGAATAAGGCTTGGACAAACAATAACCTTGACCACACACCTCAGAGCCACTTCCTCACGGACAGAGCCTGAACCACTATAATTCGTGTTCGTCTGGGACGAAAGTAATTAATTCTCCACCGGCGTCGGACGCGATACCATAATACCATTTCAATAGAATAATTTGAAAGTCACAAATGTGAATATTTATGCTGTAGTTTTAGCCTTAGTGGGATTTATTTATTAATTAGCATCGGAAAAATAAAACTATCATGATAAAACTTATAAAGTAAAATCTGACAAATATACAGACGCACAGAGGAGGTTTAGTAATAGGACCCTTTGGGTACGGAACCCTAAAAACTACAGGTTAAAAGATATCAGTTTTTATTTAAAACCTTAAGGTCTAATTTAAAAAGGGTGTCAAATTCATTGTAATTACTTTGGTCTAACCCACAAATTGAGTGGAGTGAGCATTCTAAGCGTATTTGTTTCTGTACGATATCTAGGGATGGTGATCTGTGGTGCGACCCTTTACACGGTGAATTAATAATGAATGAACGTGACAGTTGTGTTGCTGTAATTTGATTTGTTTTGTCATACGAATTAGAATTATGGTCGCTTTTAACTTTTATCAGAGAAACAGGGTTTAAATACATAAATAAATAAATATAAGCCACTCTAAAAGCCTAATTTAACATGTAAAGAGCTTAGGAACATTGCATGTAAACATAGTAAATTTTAACATGGAATCGCAAGAAAGCCTCTCGAATTAATTTCTAAGAGGTACAACAGAGGCACAAGATAAGAGGTTTCTAAGAGGTAACAGTAAACATTTAAAAATACTGTTAGGAGGCGTATCACCTATAATTGTAATAATAGGTATATCAAACTCGATGGGTAGGATGACAGTTATCATCACCATATAATTTATAACCTAAATTGTATTTAAATTAAAATGACACCTGTCATCCTACCCATGGAGTTCGGAAAACACTACTTATAATGAATTTTATCTATATGGATATGGTCTATCAGTTAGTGACTGTTTTTCATGCCAAAACGTCACCTATTTACACTGACCGACCACAACCATATCAAATTTATAACCTGGTGTTACGATCAGAATTCGCCTCCTGTATAATGTTAATTCGTGGCAGCATCAGTTAAAAATTCACCAGCCTAGCTTGTAAAATATTAAACCAAAACATTTCAAAAACTACTAATTATCGCAAACTCTTATAGCTCTTGTTATGTTTTACAAAACTGAACCTTGAGTACGCGCCATAGAGTTGTATTCATAATAACGTGGATATGTGATTATGACATTTCGTGAAACATAATTTATTACTAGCCTTTAAATAACTAAAACAAGCCACACTCGGTGGCCATTTGTCATTTCGATGACGTGATTTATTACCAACATATACGACTATATTTACACCTAATTTGTATTAGTTGTAAACAGGAATGGATTAAATTAGACGTATTTTAGTATTAAGACGAAACAGGAGCTGAGTTGTAAATATTTTAGGTAAATATACCCGTCTCGCTAACGGAAGCGGCTCCTAAAACTAGTGCGATAAGGACAAGGCGAAAAATCCTGCGTAAAAATCTCATAAATAGAGGTTTCGTACTCGACTATTTCCTCCTCCAAAACTTAACCAATCCTAACCAAACTTGGAAATCTAAATGATTATGAAATTATCTGTGTCGAACCGTTTTGCTTTTTTGGCTAATTGATATCAGTTTTGAATACTACGCCTCTCGTTGCGGCATAGTCAATTAGGCCATTTTGGCCATTTTTGAAGGGCAAAACAAAAACATCAAATAAAGTAAAACGGTCCGACACATATATTGACAATATTAATCTGTTTTGAAAAAATCATTGCTCTAGCGTCAAAACCCATGGAGGAAACAGTCGGGTACGTTTGTATGGAGAAATGACCACTCCTGTTGGCTCTTAATGTCGATAGTTGAGCGGCCATCTTGTTTTCGTCGAATAAAAAACAAATGACCGTATCCGTACTTAACTTAGGATGGTATTCCATCTGTCCAATACCTTGATTGTGTATTGGCATTAATCTTGCATTTTGCTTTTATGAAAGAGTGAGAAGCAATGCACATTGGAAAAAAAAAATACTTACTTACAGACTGCCGTGGCGCAGCGACCCAAAGTGGATCTTGGCTTCTGACACTTAAGGAACGCCATGCTTCTCTGTCTAGCGCCGTTTCTGTCCAATCGACGGCACCGAGCTCGTTCAGACCTTTCACGACCTCATCGCACCAGCGATACCTAGGACGCCCAACCGGAGGAAAAAAAATTGGATAGGTGGAATAGAGTTAGACCTTGACAAGTCTGCAGCGATTTTGATAGCCCACGCAGTGCAAGTGTTATTTCAAACGTCAAAATTCTATGAAATTATGACGTATAAATAACACTGGTACTGCGTAGGCTATCGAAATCACTGCAGACTTTTCTTGGTCTAATTCTACCACCCATAGGTACTTAATAGTCAGAACACACATTATGAAATCATAATGATGTAATTTAGATATCGTGCGTCTCGCCCGCGCTAAATAGTACATGTACGGACAAGTACGAGCGAAATGCTGATAACTGAATGACATTATTTGAATTGGTTTCGAATTGGCATATAATTTAATTATTTACCTTACATAATACAAAATAATGTGATTATCAGAATCCGTGTAAGCACGTCCTTGGCTAAACCAAACGTTATTCTGGTTATTAGTTTGCCGATAGTTCAATGCGGATTCCGTCAATTAGTGATTGACTGATTATTGAGTCTAATGTAAAATTAATTATGTATTTCAACTGTATTGAAACTTAATTGCATTTCCGTGTTATTGTTATTTATAGGTATTGATTAAGTATGTGTTACAAGCTTTAAATTGTTGATATTCTTCTTCTCTTCTTCTTCTCAGCATATTTGCGTCCACTGCTGAACATATGCCTCTTTCATGGATTTCCATGTTGTTCATAATGTTGTTTTGTATAAGTGTTGTTGTTGATAATTATTACATATTATAAACAATAAACTACTTTTTCTGGGCTGTGGTGTAGAAAAAATCATCATAGAATGGAGTAACACTGTGGAATGAACTGTCGCCAACGATATTTCCAAACCGATACTTTTAAGGGGCTGTCAACACCCGATGTTTTTGAAATTGATGTTATTTCTGCTTTTTAGGGTTCCGTACCTCAAAAGGAAAAAACGTAACCCTTATAGGATCACTCATGCTTCTGTCTGTCTGTCCGACCATTCCCCCCCCCCACCCTTTATCTTTGAAACTACTGGGCCAAAAAATTTTGAAAAAAATACACAAAATAGTACTTTACCTATAGATGACAGGAAAACCTATTAGAAATGTGCAGTCAAGCGTGAGTCGGACTTATGTACGGAACCCTTGGAACGCCAGTAAGATTCGCACTTGACCGGTTATTTATTTTCTTTAGTAATTAATAATAAAAAAAATGCGTATTCTTAGAAGCAATTAGTATATTTTGTATATTTTAGCGTTTGTGCAAAATTTGTTACAAATTTTTGACGTGCGTTTTAGACCTATGTTCGTGATATTATAATATCGAGCGAAAGTCACGAAATCAGGTTTCTAAATGGATGAAGTTACTAAAGAAAGTCCTCAAGATTGCTAAATAATTTTGCAATTTTAACTGTGCTTAGAATAAATGTAAAAGAGGAAAAATTACTGTCTTGGATGAGACTTGAACTCATGGCCTTTGGATCGATACTCCAGCTACCTGCCATCTGAGCCACCAAGACCTCAGCCAATCAGCCAGCAAATTTTTCCACCATACGGGTTTAGGGGACCATCCACATTTTAATTTGGCTGCTATTTAACTGATCACCAGATTTAATAAAATTTAATACCAAAAAAATCTACTTTACCACCCTAAAATAATGAATGATCACCAAAATTATAACACCATTTTAATGTGAAATGATTACCAATTTTAATACATTTTACTATCCTATTAAAGGAAATGACACCAAATTAATCATTATTAACCCAAAAATTGTAAATAATTACCAAATTTCAAACCCCAATTTAATGTCAATTGATAACCAAATTTTTACATCGTGCTATCCTATTAAATAAAATGACACCAAAATAATAATTGTAAACCCAAAAATAGTAAATGACCACCAAAATTAGAACTCCATTTTAATGTAAAATTATAACCAAATTTTTAAATCTTGCTATCCTATTAAAGCAAAGCAAAATTTTCTAGTAGCATTTCGTTTCTGTATGGGTTGCAGTTCAAACCTAACCTAACCCACTTTTCTAGTAACATTTCGTTTCTGTAAGGTTCGCAGTTCAAACCTAACCTAACCCACTTTTCTAGTAACATTTCGTTTCTGTAAGGTTCGCAGTTCAAACCTAACCTAACCCACTTTTCTAGTAGCATTTCTTATCTGGAAGGGTCGCAGTTCAAACCTAACCTAACCCACTTTTCTAGTAGAATTTCGTTTCTGTGTGGGTCGGAGTTCAAACCTAACCTAACCCACTTTTCTAGTAGCATTTCGTTTCTGTAAGGGTCACAGTTCAAACCTAACCTAACCCACTTTTATAGTAGCATTTCGTTTCTGTAAGGGTCGCAGTTCAAACCTAACCTACCCCATTTTTCTAGTAGCATTTCTTTTCTGTAAGGGTCGCAGTTCAAACCTAACCTAACCCACTTTTCTAGTAGCAATTCGTTTCTGTAAGGGTCGCAGTGTTAACTTAGCCCACTTAACTGATAGCAGTACAAACCTAACCTAACATACTTTTCTAGTAGCATTTCAGTATGCCTACCTAAGTTATGCGGTGCGGGGTGCGGGGGTTGAGCGGGAGGGGCTAGTAATTTTGGCATCATTTTACTTTATTTGGTAATATGTATAAATTTTTTGGTATCATAGTGGTTTATTTAGGTGAAAATATCGCATTTATTTGGTCTTCAAGATTTGGTGATCATTAATGATTTTTGGTAATCATTCAATATATTTGGTATTCGAATACAATTTGAAGTGCAGTCATAATTAAAATGGTGGTACATTTGTAATTTTAGGCCTTATTTTTTTGGTGTTAAGTAATTTTTTTTGGTAAGCATGATTTTTTTATTTAGGGTACCAAAGAATTTTTTGGTGGTCATTATATTTGTAGCCTTTTAATTTACTCTATGCTTAATTTAATAGCATCGTTCGCAGATGTTTCTGTTTGTTAATAGTATTTTATGCAACCGTTGTTTAAAAGAGGTCAAAAAAGGCGACTGGCGTGAGTAACAATTTAATGCCAAGCAGAAAATTGTTAATAAAGACGCCACGAGTATTTTTGACTCAGTTAAACAACGTTGAATACAATACTTTTTCTACGACCAAGCACTTTGAAATAAACTTGTAAATTTCACAAATATTTTTAAATCAAGAAGTAGCAAAAATGGAGGGTACGAGCGGGAAAAGAATGAATGAATGAATGAATAAAATTAAAAAAAAAATGTCTATGGTTCACTTATTTGTCAGAGATGACATTTAAAATAAGGTTGGCAACACTGTATTTCATTCAATATTTTTTAAGTGGTCATTACACGAAGTATCGTAAAATCGTCAAAAAGATACTGCGTGTGCACAAATTCTTTTTTGGGGAATAGACTAA
Source organism: Cydia fagiglandana (assembly GCF_963556715.1). Lineage (NCBI taxonomy): Eukaryota > Metazoa > Arthropoda > Insecta > Lepidoptera > Tortricidae > Cydia > Cydia fagiglandana. Next base: position 23,860,656 of record NC_085933.1, on the reverse strand, counting down.
AGACTTGTCTTGACAACTATAAGATAGGGTTTTGAAGGTGTGTCCACGACCCTTTAAATGACAAATAAAAGTACGGGAGTAGAAAAAAATTAAAATTGTATTGTGATCTAACAAAGCGTTACGATTATTCTAAAACTCTGCTGGCTGAATCTACTGCACCTTAAATTCTGGATTCCGCTCGTTTTAAGCAACTCCATTATTTTGACTGGCGATTACGCATGACTAATGTGCACGATAATCTCTGTCGTATTGTTCCCCGAGGACAGACACGTGACTACTATGCTAAATTGTTGGTCGCTTTTCATATTCTATTCCACTATTCATTTAAATAAGTAACAAAGCTATTATATATTTAATAGGTACCTAAAAAACTATAGCTTAAATATTTGGCTCAGATTACAAATAAAGGTGATATTCCGTTTCCAACGACAGCTGCACTGCCGTGGCGACTCATTGGTGTTACTGTCACACACATTCACATTTACTCATTCATTAATGACAATCCCAATTGACAGTAACGTCGCAACGGTAGAGTCTGTGCGGAAAGAGAAGAGTCGTGGGATTTGAGGGCGCGCCAGTGCTATTTTATGGTTTTTGCTATGCTGACAACACTGGTCACGTGATTATAGTACGACACTAAAGGTCATGATACTTGAATCCCTTTTGTTCCGGTTTTTTACCACGGCTTACTAAACGGAGCCTGGTGGTGGTGTCGGCTCATCAACTCAATCCTCTGATTTAGCGCAGGCACTAGTTTTCTTTTTAAAACACACTTGTTTTTATATCTCAGGTACTAAAAAGTGACTGCGATTGACAAAACTGCTAAAACTAGTTAAGAATCTGCCCAATACAACTGTAATTTTAGTACCAAACAAGATAAGAGTCGCATTTATGTACTGCCTAATCTGTGCAGTCCAACAGTTATTAAAACCGGGTAGATCGGGTAGAAATTGGGCAATAGAACTGTAATTTTATCTGGGATATATTTCACCCATTGTAAACTTGACTTGTAATGTACGTGTACATTATTAATAATAAATATGAATATGAATAAAAATAGTGCATAAGTAGGTAGGCCTTATTGGGATATGTCCGGTTCTCTCATCTCACGATATTTTACATCGCCGAAAAGTCACTGCTAAATATGAAATATAATTTCGTAACCAACAGAACCTACAAATAAAGAAATATATTATTAGAAAAAGTTTTATTCAGAACCTAGTAAACGAACTTACAAATAAAGAAATATTTTATTAGAAAAAGTTTTATTCTTTGTAATCGAATCGAAGTCTGAATTAAAATATTCAATGTCACTTATGTTTGAGCTAGCTTCAAAACAACCAGGGACACTCATAAAACTATCTTCATCTGAACTGGATGTGCTTGAATCCGGCACGTAGATTACGAATTCTTGCATATCACCTACTTAGCGGTCTTTTATTCGAGATACCGTAGGTAGGTACTTTTACACAGTCCTGAAAAAGAAATTACATATAAATATGCATAAAATGGCAAGTATCAAGAATAATTGTCAGTTATTTTAAAGATCATGAATGACCTGCATATTTATGAAAATTAATGTATTTTGAATGAATAAACTTACCGATTATGTACCGGAGACAAGTTACTTAGGGGGCTTATTAAATAGGTAATTATTTAATATTAAATACAACATCAATACCCGCGAATAGCGGAAACACGTTCCGCGACTTTTTGTAAGTCGATAGCCGGCTTTTAGCCGTTTTCTTCCCGCTGACAAAACCGAACAATGTTAAATATAATTTTCCTTGTGGTTTTATGTACGGTTTTATCGTGTTTTGAAAATATTTTATACATAAAACTTGCGGTTTTTGTTAATAAAAATACACATTGACAGAAGTTTGTTTACTTTTTACAAGACAGATGTCAAAGGTTTGATTGCCATATAAAATTTAAAATGTTAGTTCCCGTTTCTGCCACGACTCTTCTCTTTCCGCACAGACTCTAGTTGGAGCTGTTGTTGGAAACGGAACGTCACCTTAAGTCTACGACGATGTTAATAGCACGTACAGTGCAAGTATTATTTGTGTATCGTCATAATTTCATAGAAGTTCAATTTCATAGCTCACTTTTTTGTCATAATAATCCTATAATATAATGAGAACAGTAGGTAGGTACCTCTAGTGTAAATTTCATTCGATAGCGTGACGTCACGTACATGTTGCGTTAAGTGTCATTTTGTATAGGATTTTGAGTTTCCAAAACGTCCCGTTTGGTGCGCTTTTAAAAATCCTATACAAAATGATAGTCTTATCCCATAACTCCATACCTTACATATTACGTATGGGACATTTTTCTTTGTCTCAGTTACGTTTTATTTTTCGCTTTAAGAGCTTAAACACAAGACGAAGTTATGATTCAAAACAAAACAAAAAACGATGCACTTTAAACAACCAGAAAAACGCTAATAAATATGAAAAGAAAACACTTTTGTTATATGTATTTAAATACTTTTGTGAATAAACGATCCGATTAAAACATATAACAAAAGTGTTTTTTTTTTCATATTTATTAGCGTTTTTCTGGTTGTTTAAAGTGCATCGGAGCTCGTTTTTCTTTTTGTTTTGTGTCATTTGTGTACGCTCTAATAATCACTCAATTTCCACGTGTTTCGTTTAAATACCCTACCTACATTTGTAAAGCTCTCATTGATAACTCAACCGTAAAAGACTTGTCCATTATTATTTGTATAATAATAACAACAAAAACAATGAACAGTATGACACAAAGCAGTCTTAGATTGAGATGCATGAGAGATGGGTTCAACCCACACAGAAATTCTTGAGCGCCATTCAGATTTATCAATTCGTTGCGGGTTTGATCTTATTTTGATACCTAGAATACCTCACGTAAGGGGCAGGAAACTAGAGCGTTCGGGCATTCTCGACTCCGTTCGGCTCAGCATTGCTCCGAGCAATTATTAGTGTTGGTAGTATTGTTACGTAAGGGGCCCACATATTAGAAGTTCGCCTGACAATATCAGTCTGTAATTTGTTCGGAGCTGTCAAATTTTGCGTTTAACTGACAGGCTGATATCGTCCAGCGAACTGGTAATCAGTGGGCCCCTTAAATCTGTGCTCACGCGCTGATTGGTGCATGCATGTGAGTGAAAGTCGTGCGTGAGATGCACATAAATAACGGCAATCGTCAATGTCGTATCAAAACTATAACAGGTTGTAAAGTCTGAATCGGTCTCCGGGTGAATTTCATTCCAAAAACCGTAGTCATTATTTATGCGGAGAACAAAAGAACAACGACTTCATATGATCTGTTTTGTTTCGTGCGATGGATTATTTGTTTTGTTTCATCAAATGTTATAAAAGCACCATTGTTTACATGATAACTTTCCGAGTAAGTAAATTCATGCAATTATAGACTTTCCGCCTTAGAGCTACAGATGCAAATCCTTTGTAAACCTGCACTATTTTAGTGTAATAATAGTGCAGTTAGTGTCTTTCAATGTAAAAGTAAAAGCATGGTAAATACCTAGTGATGATTTTACCCATGTTTTTTTCACATTTCAGCTCAGCCAACCGAATAAAAAATGCATATTTTGTGTTACTGATTCGTATTCGTATAGTGAAAAAAAAATTAAGTTTAAAAATAAAAAGTAATTAAATGTAGCATATCGGGTGTGGCCTGTAATATGAGCAAAAAATTAAACTGTTGGCTGTACTCCTCATACTGACCAACATTTGTTCAGCGACTTTTAAAAATAACTTGTGGTTTGATTTTTAATACACTTTAAAGTTTATTCTAAGACGCAATGTATTGCGAATTCTGTTATGTTTAAAGCGTGATAAGCAACGTCAATCACAATGATATGGCGTGGCGATGGCGTCCATTGAAGATAATATTTATTTTGTATGAAAAATAGGTAGTCTAAATACTTCATCATTTTTAAAAGTTGTTGAACAATAGTGTCACCGTTTGAGGAGTACAATCTATGTTTCAATTATTTGCTCATGTTACAGGCCACACCCGGTATAGCGTTGTAGTAACACGGGCATTACATTTAACTCAACCAAACAATTGAAATCTGTGACATATCAATGTCATTTCGAACATCGATCGACCGAGATTATACTTAAGTTTAGTAGCAAAAACATTAACATTACATTCGTATAGTTCAATTTATAATTATACCGTAAAGATGAATCAGTCAAGGATGTTTTAATGACAAAATACTCGTACTCTATAGGTAGTCTTTTTCTTCTTCAACCTAGCGTTTTCCCGGCCTAGCGCCAGGGTCCGCTTTCCTGCTCAATCTTCTCCACTTTGCCCGGTCTTCGGCATCCTCAGGTGTGAGATTGTTCTCTTCCATGTCCGCTGTCACGACGTCCAGCCAGCGCTTCTTAGGTCTACCGCGGCCGCGTGATGTAGGGCCTTGGACAGTGAGGTTGAGGCATCTATTTCCGACGTAGTCTATCGGACCGCGGCATATATGGCCATACCATCGGAGGCGACTTTCCTGCAGCTAATCCGCTATAGGTAGTAGGATGAAAGTATAAAACACTTGTAAAAATATGAAAATTAATAATATGCTACACATATGGCCACAAAAACATTACATTTTATGTGGCACTGGCATTAAGGTGTTCCCTTAATGGCATATTATGCCGATCCATCAGACCAGAGTAGCACTGTCGCATATGTGCAAACGGATTTATGACGAAACAACTGAAACTCGTGGCCGTACGCATTTGGTAAACAAAGGCGAAGTGTGCTAAAAAGCGGTTTACAGTCCGTCTAAGCTAATTTTGCATCGATTTTAATATAGCAAAGTCAGAGTGTCATTTTAAACGTCATACTTTTATAGATATTTGACATTAATGCTGACATAGCAACAGTTTGTCGTTGCAAATGCAGATAACAAGCTTTCAGTTTACGTTCCCATTTATACCTAATTCTTTTTATAAAAACCAAACACTCTGAGTTCCTCAAAATACTACTCCGAGTATTCGTGAAAGGAAATTCCTTCAAAACCGTAGCGTGGGCGACCAGCCAGCAATGTGTAGAAAAGTTTTATAATTTCTAAAAATCTAAAACAAAATCTGGAAAAAACAACAGTCGTGTCCAAAGTCCGTACATTCACTACAGTAGTCGCTCAGTCATTCATCATTTTCATATCTGCGAGATATGAGATCTTTTGACGAAAAAACTCGAACAAAAGCCGGTCGTCCGCGCCGCTAACATTAATTTTCTTTTAGATGCTATTATGCCTAATTTGGACGCGTTTGAGTTTTTATACAATGTTGAATTTGATGTTTGACTTTGACTTTTTTTAATGGAGTCGCGTTATTTTTTAATGTGACTGTGTAACGCGAGGAATTGAATATTGTCTTGGTATTTGTTTTATTTCTCTGAAATGTATACCTACTTATTTGGTCCTAATAAATTAATAATATTAACAGCTCTGCTTCCATCCCTCAATTATACCTTTGAAGAAAATAATTTCCTGGATAACTTTGTGCCAATTCATAATATAAATCTATTTTTGTGTGATTGGCGATAAATTGAAACACGACCGAAGGTAATGTTTTAAAATTTAAATCGACAAGAATTGCAAATTACCTTTTCGCACGTCTTAACGTTTTACAGCACACAAACACTCACTTAAGTATTTGTATGCTATAAAACTTTACGTTACGATACTTATCTATCCAAATATAATAAACACTCAAGTATCCATCCAAATATAACTAACACTCAAGTATCCATCCAAATTTTTACATAATTCTAAAATATTAGTAGGATTTGCCTCCCGCGCAAATAACCCTTCTTGATTGTAACTCCAAACTTCTCTAAAATATCAGACTGTATTTTTTACTTCTAGGTACTTATTATAGGTTTCATCGCATATTAAACGAATTCATTTAAATCATAGCCCTTTTTGTATCACACAGTCCATCATCATTCTCTTGCCCTTGTCCCATTCACTTGGGGTCGGCGCAGCATGTCTTTCTCTTCCACACCTCTCTGTCGCCCGTCATTTCATCATTCACTTGCATTCGTTTCATATCATCTCTCACACAGTCCTTCCACCTTTTCCTCGTACTTCCCTCCACATATCACACAGTCCATATATCTAGCAATATTGTACTTACCATATGGCGACAAACCTAATTCCGATTTCACCCCCGCTTACACAAATATACCTCAGAATATTTTAGATGCATCACTATGGGGCTAATATGCGTACAGAGGGTGAGTTAACGTATATTGACAGTTGGGGTGACAGAGGGGTGCGGTTACATTTATAAAATGAAGCTCAGTTCAGAAGCGACAAAGAATGTAATATGGTAGTTATAGTGAGTACAATAGAAAGAGATTAGAGGTCTAGGGGTGTAGGGGTGGATTTAGCAACTAAAATGTGATAAGAAATGAAAAATGAAATGAAATTTTAAAAGTGACATTCTGATTTTATACAATAATAAAATTCCATGAATTAAAACAAAACGGTTTCTATAGTTTACAATATTGTAGGTGTCTATTTTACAACCTTTTATTCAACTTGCAGGCCAAGTAATAGCAGCAGGCTAAATAATTTGACCCACTTCACGTTTTCCGATCGAGCTGAAATTTTCTATAGATGGAATCATCTGATGCTGGAGACGTGGCCATGGGAACTCTGTGATAAAACAACGCAAACTACTTGTCGAATTGTCTCTATAAGTATTAGTTGCCTATGGAAAGAAAAGTACAGTCAGCGATAAAAGCTTGTAGGTACCAAAAATGTTTTTTTTGCCTAAAACTTATTTTTAATATAGATTGGTATAGTGTTACTTTTGTATCTGTCACGGTATCTACAAATCTAAGCTTGCAAGAATAAAGTAGTAACCATAAATGTCACCTCTACACAGAGATTTCAGCATTCTTTAGCTAAGGGCGTCGTGGGGTGCGTTCCTTGCATTATTGAAGCGTGGGGTAGCTTAATATTGTTACCCGTGCGAGGGTGCAATATTACCAATTTGTAATGTTGACAATTGCCCGGTAAATGTTGTGTTAAAACTAGTGTAGCAACAAATGTAAATGACTCATTTTACGATTGTTATCACAAAACACTTATTGTTATGAAGCTTAATAACAACGTTTGTACAACGCTTAGTTTATTACAAACCTATTGTGATATACTTAGCAATAATTAGTTGCAAACGTAGTGTTGTGTATTTAATAGTGCACTGTACTTGAACTACTATTGTGTACAGTCAGCAAAGTTGTTACTTTAGCATATCTTCATGCATACAAATATGTATGCAGGGGTGCCTAAGTTTTGCTGACTTCACACAAGGTTATGACATTATAGGCGTTTTTGTCTACGTGACAGCGTGATAAACTTTCTGTCCCGCGGAGTTAAAACGTGACGTATCAACGTATTTTATCACGTGGATAAAGCTATCCATAATACGCTTGCAGAACACATTGTTTATTTGACTGATAAATAATATCTCGATTCTTCATTAAACGAACTCGAATATTTTCGTTCAGTAACACTTATACGCGTGCTGGACTGCTGGTGTGACTATTATTTAAAAGTCGTATTTATTTATGGCAAGATATTTGATAAATTGAAGAAAAAACCCAGACAAAACGAAAAATAACATTGGTATTCAATCTTAATTACGTGCTGAACCATAGTTGCAGAACCGGACTGTATTTGGGTAGTTTTAGTCATTTTTATCTGACAAAAACATATCTCCCAAGCAACAAAAACTCCGTACCCCATCATCATACATGAGATATTCAATAACGACCACTGATAGACGAGATGGGCCCAGTTACGAGCCGCGGTTATCTCCCGCGCCAATAAAATTGTGATAAGCCAGGGATTTTTGCGAACTGTCGACGCATCCTAAAGCCGAAATAGCCCCTTGGGCGACGTTAAAGGTTTGATTTTTAATACTGATCTTTAATGGGGTTGGTAACTGTCAAATGCTTATAGATGGCCCCAGCATAGGTTTTACCTGTCTCTAGTTTTGTTCTATGAGATTGAGATTTGACTTCAATCAATTTTTGTGTATTATGGCTCCATCAGGGCTTGATGATTCCGCCAGTGTCGAGGTTGGATAACACACGGCCACAGATTTGACTTAAAAGAAAGATTTTACACTATTCGTAGAATTGACAAGTGACACTGATGGTAGCGCCATCTGTAAAATAATTCGACCGGCAAACCCCATTTTAATAAACGAGTAGGACTAATCCCAATAAGACCTATTTTATTTACTAAAAACTACATTGGTATTTTGGTAGGTATTTAAAATTAATTACGTACTTGTAGCACCATAGCACAGAATAAGTAATAGTATTATCATAACCATAGTTTGTGGTACTGGACTATAGTTTGAATCGAAATGCAAAAAGCGGCCAAGTGCGAGTCGGACTCGCCCATGAAGGGTTCCATAGCAGCAAGTAACATAATAAAATTGCGGTTTACGATTTATGACGTATAAAAAAAAACTACTCACTATTTCTCGTTCAAACCAATTTTCGGTGGAAGTTTGCATGGTAATGTACATCATATATTTTCTTTAGTTTTATCATTCTCTTATTTCAGAAGTTACAGGGGGGGGGGACCACACATTTTACCACTTTGGAAGTGTCTCTCGCGCAAACTATTCAGTTTAGAAAAAATGATATTAGAAACCTCAATATCATTTTTGAAAACCTATCTATAGATGACCCACACGTATGGGTTTGATGAAAAAAAAAATGAGTTTCAGTTCTAAGAATGGGGAACCCCCAAAATTTATTGTTTTATTTCTATTTTTGTGTGAAAATCTTAATGCGGTTCACAGAATACCAACCACTACTTACCAAGTTTCAACAGTATAGTTCTTATAGTTTCGGAAAAAAGTGGTTGTGACATACACGGACAGACAGACAGACAGACGTTAGTTTTTTGTAATTTGGCTACGGAACCCTAAAAATGGTTTTCACAAGACGATAAAGATGCATAAGGGCCATATCGTTGTACACTCTATTCGCGAACTACAAAATGGAAACTTTGCATATGGCTGTTCAAGCTTCTTGAATTATGTAAAGTAACCAGAAACTTACAAAGGAACACAGACAAGATAGTTCAGCCACAGTGTAAAAAGTAACAGTGGACTGACGTTTTCGATGTTTACGTAAATGCCGACACCGCACAAGAACGCAGTAGGGTTGTCACAGACTTTTACACAACTACCCAAGAATTACAAACATTTCAAATATGACACGCTGGGCATAAGTAGAACCGAGCTACTAACAATGGCGACGTATGATGCTCGGGTGCGTGCTATAGGACTTCGCGTCAAAGGTACTTACCTACCATTATATAACAGCTTAACAAAATTAGATATAGAATAACGTCATAAATGTCAAAATAATTTTAAGGTTTAGACCCACGTGTTTGTAGGTTTTTAGTCACGCGCGCGACATGTTTCTAAATGTCTAGAAAGAATGATTATGAAGCTTGCTACCGGCCCTGATATGACGACCACGACCACTCTGAAAAGAGTGTGACGACAAAGAAGAAGAAAGAATGAATGAATGACAGTCATACTAAAGAATGAATGAATGACAGTCATACTAAAGAATGAATGAATGACAGTCATACTAATGAATGAATGAATGAAAGACAGATATACTAAATGTCTCACAACAGTTTAAATTCGGCAATAATAGTTTACCAAAAATAACCAGTGCCTGTTTTAAGTCCCACGGCTTTTATCCGCCACTCATCTTGATTAAGCCTTCACCGAATTAGCCGAGTTTGCAATAAATCAATATTTTCAATCGTCGCGATTCGTATGCGGCTCGCGCGCGCCCTCGGCGGCCAATTTCCGAAGATTTCCGATGCGGAAGTTTTGGACTTTTCTAATACCCGCGGGTACCAACTTTATCTTGTACTTTGGTTACTGGGGACATGGAGGCCAATTGGAACTTATAGAATGTCAAAATAATGTCATTTTGTTATCATTCGCCCGTTCGCCTCACACGCGCGGTATCGAGCTATCAGTAGTTCGGAACTGTCAACATTTTGTTCTAACTGAGAAGTCGATACCGTCCGGCGGACTGTTAATCAGTGGGCCCCTTAACACGCGCACAGACGCAGAGTGAAGAAGCCAGAGTGAAAGTTTTCTGCAATAGAACCATTGAACTACGTATTATTACTAAAGTATAGAGAACCACACAGAGAACCAGTATTTTGCGCCATGACTTTTGACAACAAACCATAGAAGCGGAGCGTGAATCTCGCGACCTAAACGCGTAAGCGCCATGAATTTTACGGCACTTACGACGTTTTGATGGCATGGTGTAGGTTGCGACTGTGACAATTTTTATTAGGTAAGGCTTCTCTATAGTAATAATAATTCCATTGAATAGAACTGCAGTAATATTTAAAACGTACGTTGTTGGGTTATGAATGACTTCCGAAGAAGGGTTTCACTTCTTTATTTTGAGGTACTTACGGAACCCTAAAAATCTTTTAAATCAAAATCAATGACAAAATAAATGTGAATTTATTTATTAAGTTTACTTTTCTCGAAATTAAATTCTAATGGCTAGACATTTATTAAATGTAACTCGCTTGACTATAGAAGAACCAAGTGTTTAAAAACGTGCGTTGTAAATGCAACCATGAGGGCACAGAAATACGGTGGTAATTGGAAAAGAATCCTATGAAAGAATCGCCCTTTTTAATGTTAAGCGTGCGTCTAAAGGGGCCCACTGATTGACAGTCTGCCGGACGGTATCGGCCTGTCAGTTAGAACAAAATTTTGACAGTTCCGAACAACTAAAGGGGCCCACTGATTACCAGTCCGCCGGACGATATCAGCCTGTCAGTTGACCGCAAAAGGCCACACACTAACAGTTTTCTGTCAGTTTTCGGCCTGACGACTTACACGAACTGATCGTGTGTGGCCGCCTGACGATTCCAGTCAGCGCCGACAGATATCCGCCGGACAGTCCGTGGCCTCGAGTCCAGTCAAACACACATCATGAGGTAGCCGGCCGGCGATCGACACACGTTACAGCATTAGTAAATTCTATTTTATTCCTAATACTTAAGAGTTCATAGTCCCTAATAAGCAATATAAGCATACGACTTTTTGTCTTCGAACATCACGGATCCAATACTTAATTCTTTGAGGCTGATATTTGCTTGTAATTTCATACACAATTTACGGCCAGTAGACCTTATTAATCTTAAATACGGTAGGGCTTCTGTCAAATTGAAATAAAATTATTCCGAATGTGCAAACTACGTCACCAGATGTCAGTATAAAATTTATACAATTTTAAGGCCTGAATACAACAATGCGAAGGTTGCATGATAGTTGCATGTATCTAGTTTGTCAAGACTTTTCTTTATTTATCATGTTGTTACCTCGCAACTGTTGTTTACTGTCAGTCAAAAATAAATGTCGTAAAGAGAATTATAACATAAACCTTATTTTTTCTCTATTAATTTTAAATGTGACATATTGTATTTGCGTGGCTTTGTATATTCGAAAATACAGACATGATTATTGATTGCTGGAAGTGTAACCGAGCAAAAAAGGAGCAAGCATTCAAAGATTCAAATAGGGAAATTAGCTTCCCAATATTACCTAAAACACTGGTTAAAATTTTAATAGTTCTCAAGATAACGCCGGGAGGTATACCATCGTTGGCGTTCACGGCAGCTAGCAATGAAAAGACTAGCTATGAAAAATACCTTTATAAGAAAATCGAAAACATAATATCACAATTCTGATTTTTTTCATGACTGACATTCTGCAAAAATTGTGCGATTTGATTCTATAAAGTACGCTATAAAGACACGTGGTAGGAACACTAGCGCAAGTATGGAGATACCTCACCTAACCTAACCGAAGTACCTGCTTAGACAAGAGATAAGATATATGCCTGAAATTATTCAGCTACAAGTTGGATCCGAATTATGACAACATTAATTCATTCCGTTTTAAGTTAAAAGAATATCTGGAGCAAAATGTGTTCGGCGTTACAGAGCGTGGCGTGGCGATATTACCTACCTGCAATTCTCCTACTATGTGACAATTATTACAAAAAAAGGATATGGAGTTAGAAGCTGCAAGCGGTGAATTCAACCTACTTTTACTTACACCGGCTCTTATTTAGGTGCTATCTTTGTATACCAAATTGAAAGAAATGAAAATACTTTACTGTTATGTTTTTGTTTTATTCATTCTACTCTTTAAAACCTTTTCTACATAATATTAGGTCCACTTGGGCGGTTTACGAGTGATTTTTTTGTTTGATACCTTGTAATAGATTTTTATAATTTACAAGAAATCAAACAAAAAAATCACGTACATCACCAGATATAGTAATCCACTTCGTCACCTTTTTCTGGTAGTATTTCGTTTCTGTAACGGTCTGGCGCCCCCTACGCAGAGTTTCGCGTAATATTCCCTATTGATAACCTTCGTCCTTCTCAGATTTGAAAGTCAGTTAGGTAATAAAAGCTTGTAAAATAGTTTCTGGTTGGGCCAGTAATTGACTGGTAAAGAATAACTTAAAACATTAAGTCCACCTTTTGTACCTTTAACTTGTTTTGTGCAATAAAGTACAGTGAAACCTGGATAAGTGGGATCTCAAGGGACGAGCAAATTTGTCTCACTTAAAGAGGTTTACCACTTACCCAGGCTCCCAGTTAGCCAGGTACAAATAAATTATTGTCTCATTTATAGAGGGTTCCATTAATAGAGGTGAGAATAGAGTATATTTCAGTTATAGAGGTGGTTAATAAGGTATTTAGTGATTATCTTTAAAAATAAATAAGGTAAAATAATCCTTGTCCCTAAATATTTTTAAGTCTGTTTAAATATTTCTTTGAATTTATTTTGAATGATTCTTCAAAGGATAGATACTTCAAAATTAAATTAAATTTGATACAGACTTCATTGCGTATTAGAAATTTAATAAATGAAAATTTATTTTTCGTGTTACTTATCAAAATTTCAGCTTTCGTTTCGATAGTTTTAACTACTTACATAAATTAACTAAATCAAACTTGAAGTTGTTTAGACACAATTAGGCAAATGCGGAATTTGTGGATAGACTAAGAGTTAGTAAGAATACGGAAATTGTTCAATGAAGTCCAAGTTAGAGGGGTCATAGATTGACGTTATCTCAGATAGACCTCTGTCAATTCCCTATACAATTCTAAAAAACAATTAGGAAAATGTAATCTTATTAGTCTCAGTAAAAGAGGTAAAATACACTCTCTGTCTCAATTATAGAGGTAAATGTGACTATAAAATCACCACAACGAATCCCAGTTATAGAGGTTCGTTTTTTCTCAGTAACAGAGGTAATTCAGTGCTAAAGTGTCGGGACCGCACCATGAGTCCCAGCTATAGAGGTTTCTCACTTATCCAGGTCCCACTTAACCAGGTTTCACTGTATAAAATAATGAAATAAATAAATATTTAAAGTACATCCTATTTTACTAGTAGAAATAATAAATAGGACCAAACAATGGAACTGTTACAATTATAGAGTAGGTAACTACTTTATGCAATCTGTTTAATTACGGAGGCAAACATAAGAAAAACATCAAAATCAAATTTCATGTAACTAATAATATAACTAAAAAAGTTTCATAATTTCAATTATAGAGGACCTTTGGTTCCAAAGGACCAGAACCAGAGCTTTGGTTGCAACTATTGAGGTTTTCCATTTATCCAAGTAACCAATTAACCAGGTTTCACTGTAGTAGTAAAATATAGGTTTACATTTTTTGCCTTATTACAAAGGAATAAGGTCCAAAAGTGTAAACATTATCTTTGACGTCGACAGTCCATTTTGAGGAAAAAATTAAACTAGTTGAAAAACACGAAACTGAAGGCTCTCGACTGACAACAGATGACGGCCAACAGGCCACCGGCCGGCTATCTGATAATGTGTGTGTAAATTGGCCTGCAGGCCACGGACTGTCCGGCAGATATCTGTCGACGCTGACCGGAATCGACGAGCCGTAGTCCGAATAGCCGTCAGTCCAAAATCTGAAATAGAACTGTTAATGTGTGGCCTGCTGCGGTTAACTGACAGGCTAACATCGTCCGGCGAACTGTCAATTTGTAGGGATCTGTCAAAATTATATCAGACTATTGCCGGCAGGCGGCCGTACGGTGGGAAAATGACGACTCGTCTGTAGTCGCAGAGGTGGCAGCAGACCATTGCCGGCCGGCAATAATCGCTTATGTTTGTGGATGTTATTGGACTAGGACGGCAGGTCGCCCGATAAGGCCAGAGACTGCAGGCGGACTGGTAATCAGTGGGCCCCTTAACAGGTCGATACCGTCCGGCGGACTGTTAATCGGTGGGCCCCTTTATTTGTAAATGCAGCAAACTGAACTGGAGAGTTGGGGCACAGATGACATAATACTTACCTACCTACTAATTGCAGATACGCCACTTCCAAAAACATATTACGCGATCAACCCTTTGTTAGGGTTTTGTAGCCAAAGTGACAAAAATAAACCTTATATAGTTTTATAATTCCCGGCTATCTGTAAATACGTATGTTACATACAGTCATTTTATTCAAAAAACATTAAGTATATTTTTATAGAATTTAGAACAGGTATTTACAGACCCGCTCATTAGTTAAGACATTACATACAAGAAATAATGTATATTTAGAGGGAGATTAAAAAAAACACTATTGTACTTAAATGTAGTGGAAACTAAAAGTGTTTTTTTTTTCAGTAAACTTCTGGCATGCACATAATTTGATAATTCTTTAAAATAACTACCTACTTACAAATTTTCTAAAAAAACTTTATGTATATTATTAATATACATTTTAATCTCTATTTCCTCTCATTTTAAACTTCATACAAATAAGATGTGTCCCATTACGACAAGTTTTGTTTCTTTTTTCGTATCGTAATAAGAAGGGAACCGTCAGCCATTATGCGTGGTCCGACACGCACCGATTTTTATTTCACGTGAATAAAATATTTAGGCTCTAGGGTCATGAACTCGTTCGTGTTATAATAAAAATTATCTTTGTGTTTTTAACTTATGTATATTGCCTTCAAATAATATGAAGAATTTAGTTTTTTAACTTACAAAGGTCACAAACTAGTTTTAATTCACGCGTTGTGCACAGCGCACGTGATTAAAAGTATTGGGCAATCTTATATAACACGCAAAAACAGAATTTTTTTTCTGTGTCTATAACGGCAATAGAATATTCCAAATTTGATCAAGGCATATCAAATGGATTTCTTTCAGACTGTAAGTATGAAGCTATAACTCAGTTAAGGAAATTATGAAGTTTATTTGCTTATAAGGTACGGTATATTTTGTTTTGCGTGAAGAAAAGACACGTGAAAAATGCACATTTGTTTTTAACACGCTCTCTTTTCTCAGAAAGATCTCGGTACATTTTTGACTACGAAAAACTTACTAGACTCACTTTTTCACCCGCAGCACAGAATAAATAATAGTACTAGGTACAGAAGACTCATTCTCTAACAAAACGCGTCTGTCACGATCAGAACAGACATGGCCGCTAGGTGGCGACAGCGCCACGCGCGGCTTATGGCAAACCCCAAAATTGGGGTCTAACGGATGTACTTTTAGCCACCTGTAGCAAAGCGACGAAATCCCGGAGTGAGCCACGCCTGCCCGCAGCTTTGAAAATTACCCAATACCTGCCCAATACACCATTTTCACTACCTATTAAAAATATTGTGAATAGTATTTGTTTCGAATAAATCCATGCAAGAATAAACCATTTCATAATTATTAGGTAATATTTGCGTTAAATTCGATTCGAAATAAATTCGAATCGAATAATATTCGACAAGTACAGTCAATTAATATAATCTCCTACCCATCTTGTACTTTGTCAACATGAGGTCTCTAGCGACTTTCATATTGACTGTCACTGTGACAACTGATAAGGTACAGCCGCCATCAGATATATCGGAGCGGCCAAGGTGCTCACAAATATCTGAACACGCCTCTATTGTCAAGGCGTTAGAGCGCGTGTTCAGATATTGTGAATACCTTGGCCGCTCCGATATATCTGCCGGCGACTGTACAAAATGGGTCGGAAATGAAATTCTTTGACTGTGCTTCCTAAACACTGCAATCAAAATTATTCAACACGCGTAATAAGCAGTCAATTAGTTCGTGGCAGTCAAGCAGTCAAGGTTACTCTTTAGTGACTGCATAATATGTGACGTTCCACGGCAAAAGGTACCTTATGGCGGCTGGCGCTTACGTCGCATAGCGCCGCAATAATATTGGAGCGGCGTTAATAATAGCGTAAGCGCTAACCGCCATAAGGTACCTTTACACGTGGGACGTCACATATGAGTAAAACCATAAACAGGTTGGGCTGGTCGTGGAATATTTTAATAAATTCAGACGTCAATCCAAACCGTAATATAGAGTACAAGGCCTATTAAAAAAACTATTGATTTTTATAATTGTATTAATGAAATCATTTGATATTTACCAGTCGCTTTTCGGTGAAGGAAAACATCGTGAGGAAACCTGCATACATCTGCGAAGAAATTCAAAGGTGTATGTGAAGTCCCCAATCCGCATTGGGCTAGCGTGGGGACTATAGCCCAAGCCCTCTCGCGCTCGAGAGGAGGCCTGTGCCCAGCAGTGGGACGTATATAGGCTAAGATGATGATGATGATGATGATGATTAATGAAAATAAAGAATTCTGTATAAAGAGAATTGACAACACCAAATGCATCAATGTCAAAAGTGTTGTATATCTAAATACTATTAAACCCGGGTAATTTTCCATGTACTTACATTTGTTTATTAGTATTTTGTATGACTGATAGCTTTAAAGCGTATACTTAGTGTCGGATTAGTCGGATATTATAACACTTTAAATTATGTAAACGATCCGTTTGACAAAACGCCGCATTTTTATTGATTATTTAATTATGGCGTTAGTGCCAACTTCCTCCGTTGTCTCACGTCACACATATTAGGGTAAATCGTCAATAATTGGGCACTTGTTAGTAACTGGTCACCCTAAACTAAAAACAAATTCTATTCACCTATAAGCAGAATTCATAGTATTCATGTTCTATAGAAGAATATTTTAGTATAAGGTGGCTAGTTATTGAGTGTGGCTAGTTATTGAGTGTGGCCAGTTATTGAAACCTTACACTAAAATGGCTTCTGTTTATAGGTAATAGAATTCATTTTTAGTTCAGGGTTGCCAGTTATTAGCTGGTGGCAATTGACGATTTACCCCATATTGGTACATTTACAGATTATTAAATATCTATACAGGTCCTGGATCGACTAAACCTGCCACCATCAAGCCAAAAACGTTGGAACAACTAAAACTTGCCGTCTTAGGACCAGGCAATGTATTATCAGCACCATGGACTGAATACAATTACTACCAAATCAAGAAATTATCCAAAAATCCTGAAATAGACTTCGCGAAAAAGACAGTTTTGTATATACCTGGATATTTTGAGACGAATGTGCTCCCTGGTCCAAGAGTGATTGGTACTTTATATAAGGAATTGGGATATAACGTGCTTATCCTAGACTATTTTTATTTCACCATTGATCATTTCCCACTGTAAGTACGAATTAATATAAGGAATACTTTTTATTGGATTATGCACAAATTATTTATCATCTTTGTTCAAATAAAATTAGTGTGCAAGGTTTCGATAAAATTGTTTTTATTGAAAGCACCATACGAAAATGAATAATTTATTTACCCAGTCTTATATTAAATATAAGACTGGGTAAATAAATTTTAGTAAAATCGTAGACAGTTTCATGTAGAATAGTTTTATATTATAAAAAATATAAATGTACCAATTTCAATTTCAGGGCAGCACGCATGATACGGCCGGTGGGAAAACATGTAGCCGAAATGCTGGCTAATCTAACAATGCACGGGCTAGATCCAAAAAAACTAGAGTTAGTCAGCTTCAGTCTCGGCGGCCACACCGCAAGCTTCGTAGCCAAAAACTACCGTCAAATGACCGGCAAAAACATCTCTGCTATCACAGCTTTAGAGCCATCTGGGCCTTGCTTCAGACACCTCGGACCTGACCAAAGACTAGACCCATCTGACGCCGATTTCGTCTTTACTGTACATTCAAATATAGACGCTTACGGCATAGCAACACCTCTTGGACACGTGTCAATCTATGTCAACGGGGGTGAATACCAGTATAATGATGTTTGGAGTGTACCTTGTCTTATATTTTGTAGTCATTCTAAAACATACTTCTTATGGATGTCAGCACTTATAAATCCTGGTATTTTCGTGGCGATGCAATGTGATTCTGTACAGCAGGCGAGGGATGGAGATTGCTACGAGAGGGAACCTAAAATATCGAACACTATGGATATATTTGTCGATAAAAGTAAGCCGGGTATATATTATCTTCCTACATTTAACCGGTACCCGTATGGGCTGGGAACGAAAGGATTGAAGAGGGAAGAAAACCAGATAGTGAAGCATTTGAATTGGCTCAATGCTAAAGAAGTGCTGACAATGTAGGGGGGATAAGGGGTCATCCATTAATGACATCACACGTTTAGGGGGAGGGAGGGGGTCAAGAAAATGTGACATATTGTGACATGGGGGAGGGGGGAGACACACATTTTGTGACGTCACTTTATTAACTTCATCAGTAACCGAAAATTTGTTTAAATTATTTTATTTGCTGTACATTTAAATAACAAGTTTTTAAAATGATAATCGTTTTTATTCGTTTAATTTTCATTCCTAAGCAGTTTTGGGTTATAAAATTACTAATATTTATATCGTCAAAAATATCTTGATAAAATATTAATAATACTTAGGTACTTACTTAATTCGATTATGCGATTTTGTAGAAAAAATGTGACGTCACACTAGGGGGGAACGGGTTTGCCAAATGTGACCAAGTGTGACAAAAGGAGGGGGGGAGGGGTCAAAAAACCTAGAAATTCGTGTGACATAATTAATGGATGACCCCTAAGGACTTGTTTGCGGGCACCGTGAAATGGCGAAATATCCAGATAAAGTTTAATTAGAAAAATATGAGACGCATTTCTAATGAGAAAAACATAAGATACTCAAAATTGTGACGGCTTGCGTACTATAATCACACAAAGCCCTCATATATACAATAATATACATATAACGGGAGTAATTCACTTAAAAATTATTTTCCTACAGCAGTCGTATTCTTGTGTCAAAAACCAACTGTAATGTGTTATTGACTGGCAAAATAAGCTCGTGTTATTTATAACTTATCTGTCCTCAATTTTAATGTGATTATGCGATCGATCGGTAAGCAATAACAAAATTATTTTGGCAAATTGAGTACAAATGTATGTTAACTCTATTATAACTATTAAGGTATCACAACTACAAATGTATTGAATACATTTCCCATCGTAGTTTTTCAGAAATTTTTTGTCGTGCTACTTATTCAAAAAAAATTTAGGCTTACTAAAATAGTATCCCAAAGGCAAAAAAAAAAAGTATGCTGTATTAATATTTATAATACTAGTATACTATTACGATTACGATCGAGTATTAATGGTGGAGGGTAGACTTAGTTTTCTGCCAACAAACTGTTCTGCAGTTTGGCAGATAAGTGCGATAATTACACTGTAATTTTTTTCATGGATTAAAAAAAAATACGAAAGTTTCCGAGAAAATACTACAGGAAAGGATTATTAACTACTTGTACCTTACTCGTGTAGATTTTTGTTTGTGTATAATACTAGAATCATGATTCAAACGGTAAACTAAAACCATCAACTTTTTAATGCCTTTATAAATTATTTCCTATTCGGCATACTCTCTGTCCGTAAAAGGACTGGAGTTTTACTTGAACCTTCATCGTTAGAGATGTTAATGTAAATAACTCATTGATAGGGTATTTTCCTATTAGTCAAACCAGTTACTTATTTAGAACTGTCAAAACGATTTGCTAATATGGAATTTATATGAAACATTACATCGTGACGTCACGGTCAACTCGCCTACTTTTTATATTTCTATCCAATATATTAAATAGAACTCGTGTTTAAAAATAACTCCTATCTATGTTATTCGAATAAATATCTCGTGCTTTATTTCATGCATGGTGTAACATAATTTATTTAAAATCCAGTATAATTCCCTATTATCATCATCGCCTGAATTGTTGTGTAAATTAATATTCATTCGGTTGCAACCTCTTGCTAAAACATGGATGATTATTATACCAGCCTGTATTTAATTTCGTGCTTCCCATGTCAAACTACGTCAAATTAATTATTGTCAAGACTATCTTATTAAGAGGAATGTGGACAGACGCTTTTCTATAATTATAACATTAATCGCCATAATCGCTATAAATTCTATAAGTAATTCAATGTTCAGTAAATCCTTTAACTTTTTTTATGAAAATTTTGGAAACTACTAATAGATTTTGGTTTAAATGAATCAACAAAACCTCATAGAATTCAAATATAAGCCTAATGATGTTGTTAATTATTGTATATCACCAATAATGATGGCTATTATTCAGATGACAAGTAGAAAAAAATATTTTTTGCATACAATTTGGTCACCTTAGTCAGTGTGACGTCTTGTTGCTTTGTGTTTTCCCAAGAAACAATGGTAACTAAACAGACTCAGGACGGCACACGGCCGAGGCAATTACTTTTTGCACAAGTGGGGGTGGAGGGACTCAGCTCTGTGTGATTACAGCAAAAAAGAGCAGACCATGGAACGTTTTACCCATCGCTGCCCCCTCCATTCATGCCAAGGGCCACCGATCTGCTGCATCTTGCACCCGACGCACCCTAAATGATGATTTTTAAAGTTTTGTACAATATTATTGTATAAATTTGCCATACGATTAAAAAAATAAATAAAACTTTTGTCAAAAGTCGTAGGATGACCATGATTACTTATTTATTATTCAAATTAATTTCCCTTGTAAAATAAGAAAAATTAAACTAATTATCTTGAAACATAATAATACTGTATGATAATGTGGAACATTTACTTATTGACTCAGAAAAACTGGTTCTGGATCAATAAGATAAGCATTTATTTGGAAACCGTAGCTCGTAGTCTACGTAATACCGTAATGCCCTATTCGAACTTTAAGATACGTCAATTAATAGATCTCGAAACGATGTGGATTAGATGTGTCAGTGTCAAAAGTGATGTTTTTGTTTGAAGAAACGTCACATTTGACACTGACATATCTAATCCATATCTTTTCTAGATCTATTAACTGACGTATCTTAACCTCTAGCCGCCCATACGTCAAACCTTGCCAAGCAAAATGAAATTTTATTGTGTCAACACAAAGTTCAAATTAGAATGGAACAGGAGACCTTTATATAGGTCTCTGGGCGGCTAGAGGTTAAAGTTGGAATCGGGCCGATACTCGTAGTGACATCAGAAAATCTGTTTAAGTATATTGAAATTGAAATTTATTGCGCAAGAATTCGGTGAACCGTAAACAGCATTCGAAAATAGGACAAATTCGTAGAGTGCTTTCAGACAGTTATGCGATTACATTTGCATAATTCTATTCAGATATAAAAGACTGACTAAAAGTTTTGATTGGCTAAAATAAACTATAGGCCTTAGTTGCCTGCAAATAAATGATATTTAAATTTTTAATTAATAGTTATTTGTTTTACGAGGGGACAAACTTGTTGTATAACCGCTCGTGCTGATATTGATAATTTCAAAGCACGAGGGATAAACAAAATTTGCCCCCGAGTGAAACACAATTTTTTTCACCATACCAATCCGAAGCAAATATTAAATGTCAAATATCAAACGAAATCAAACCAAATCAAATCCAAATTATTAAATATTTATCATCAGAAACCATCATATAAAAGTCAATTCTACCCAGCAAACATAAGAAAACAACTCAAAATTTGCATTTGATTACTTTGCCTCACATGTGAATAAAATGCAACCTTGCTTTCAGGTTTTGAAGTGCAAAGTAAGGCTTTCCGAGCTGGGGGCCTAGCCAAAACACATTTCGAAAAAAGATATCGCTAACGAATCGATAAAAAATGTATGGGAATGACAGGTACCGTAGATGAGTCTGTCGAAAAATATTAACGAATACAAAAATGTTAGCCAAGTTGCAATGTTGTAACGAAACGCAAAACTTTCGTTACCGGGATTCGCCATCTGTCATACATTGCCTAGCCAAGAGACACTTTTGACAAGCGAAATCAAATCGTTATCGCCTCTTAGGTGTAGCTACGTAGCGCGAGCTATCCCCTTGCAGATAACTTATCGAAGCACAAGAAAATACCGAATAATAGTGTTTGTAAATTAGAATTTGTAGTAAAAAGCATACTTCAACATCATTGTGGGCGGCGAACAACGCGGAAGTGTCGCTTAGACGCAGGCGCCGTCTGAAAAATCGCCTCTATTGAAACTGCTTAGGAAAGGACTGCTACGATCAAAGGATTGTGGGCCGTACGCAGCATTTCACCCAAAGGATCCAATGTGACCGAGGCGCTGAATATCTACCTATCTATAGTGACAGTGTCATGGAAAAATGGATTATGCACCCACAAATGCAACACGTAACAACGTCCCTACAAAGATAAGAGTGAGTCAATAACTTATCCCTACTATACCTACTAATAAGTATATAAAATATGTTATTAATGCTAAAATAACAAATGTGTTCCTGTTACGTCATCAAATATAAACCGATGAACGGTGTAGATTAAATTTGGTACCCATATGCACAATGGCAAGCACTTGTTTTTCAATAGGAAAGTGAATTGAATGTGTAAAGGCAAAGGTATATAGGTAAAGGCTTTACAAATATAGATAAAGACTCGGGAACAAATGTTCTTCACACAAATAAATGCCCTTCCCGGGAAGCAAAACCATCACCTTCATAGGCAAGGTCACTAACAACTAGCAATATTGTAGTGTCATCCCATTTTCTTAAATTGATTTGAAAGGGACGAGACTACAGTGTTGCTACTTTTTAATTTCTACAATTTCTTGTCGGACTGTACAGTAAGCTCAAGAAGACTTGTGTTGTGGGTACTTAGGGTACTTAGATAACTATATATAGATGGTCAAACCAATTTGTCAGTCAGTAAGAACCAGGAAAACTATACTCATAGTTATCTTTTGGGTGCTAGTACTAGTATATGACAAAGCTAGTATGATTCTCTCTGTCTTTGTTTGAAATGAGACAGTCCTTTGACAAACTATACTTAAATACATAGACAACACCCATGACTCAGGAACAAAATATCTGTGCTCATTACACAAATTTCCTTACCGGAGATTCAAACTCAGGATTATCAGCTTAACTGGCAGGGTCACTAGTCACTACCAACTAGGCCAGACGGGCTGTTGTCATACATATCAATTATCAACCATATTATTGAAACTTTTTCATATTATGAAACATATTGTATATGACTTCTTTTGGCAGGCACAGGTGCAGTCAGCTGAAGAGAAAAGGTACCACCCCTGCATACAAACTTCTATGTAGCGGTGGTACCTTTTCTCTGCAGCTGACTGTACCTACACACTATAAACATAATCTTAACATATACTTACACAAAACATTTAGTTTTTTTTGTCATATGACATTGTAGAGAATAAGTATTATAACCAAATGTTACAAAGTTTGTTGAAAAACTAAGCATTCATTTTGTTTCAGGTGACTTGGATATTCATTGCAGCCTTGGCATATGAACCAATACTTTATGGTGCTCCAAAGCCAGGGTCAAGGGAAGAAACTATGTCACATGTACAACCACAAAAATATATTGAGTGTTGTTTTACTATTTTAAAACACTGTACATAATATATGTACAAATCAGTAGCCAAGCATTTGTACATATTATGTACAAATGCTTGGCTACTGATTTCATGCTGCCGGCAAAAAATACCTGCTGCATCTTTCATTAACAGATTTTCAATAAAATAAATTAACTTTTTAACCCAATCATAGTTTCATTTATTTATGGTGGTTACCACCTTAACTTTTGGTATGCTTAGGAGCAGATCTGCTCCCATGTATATACTTACCTATATTCAACTTTAAAAAAATGCATTAATTTTTAAAAGTTGTCTTTAAAAAACGACCGGTCTGGCCTAGTGGGTATTGACCCTGCCTGCTAAGCCGATGGTCCTGGGTTCGAATCCCAGTAAGGGCATTTATTTGTGTGATGAACACTAATATTTGTTCCTGATTCATGGGTGTTTTCTATGTATATAAGTATGTATTTGTCTATATAAGTATGTGTATCGTCCCCAATATTTATTTATTTATTTTATTTTATTTTATTATGATTGATATATAAATTACAAATTTTTGACAGGAGCATACAAAAGGTTAAATATGAACAAAAAGCAAAGACAGTAGGTAATAAAAAAATAATATTAAGTAACAATATGATTTATTAGTTTTGGTTTCACAGGCAGCTTTTATCATATCTAATGCATAACATCTATGTATTCAATGTCCGCTTGACTTTTGTTAATTTCGAAAATGTTTGAAGTCTATGAAGTAAATGATTTCACTGAGGTTACACTGATTCGGGCAAACCTGTCCACAATTTCACTTCACGGTTCACGGTTTGAATCATTACTAACGCTTAAAGTATTGTCTCTTCTGGTCAAGTAAGCCAGCAGTGTATGTCCTTAGCACTGGTAAGTGCCATGAAGATTGCAGCGGCAGCTTTGACTGTACGTGCCAACTTGGCGAGGACTTCTCAGCGTGGAAGAAGAGCCCGCGGAGCCCGCTCTTGCCCGCTCTGGCTGCGCCGCCGCCTTGGTTGGGGCTGCGGGGACGACGGCTGTCTGAAATTGTTAAACTTTAGGTCAAAATTATATGCAATTAACAACACACTCTTCAAATATTACACTATATAGAGTTATTTTATGACGAAATTGTGATTAACTAAGTTAGACAAATACCAAAATATTTAATTTGCTTACCGATAAAACAATTATTTTCTCCAAAATTAGATTCGCTGTTCACTTGACACTCTTGACAGATGACAGATGACGTTTCTTGACGGTTTTGAACGAGAACCACAGACAAAAATTAATTTTTACCGACTTGGCGCGTCGAATGAGCGTTAACTAAAAAGATTGCCTCTTGGCTAGGTTATTATAAACATTATCGACCAGTCGCTCGCGAACGTAGAGATCGAATCGATACGGAGCGAATGTAATTTGGCTACGGGCCCTGGTGTGTTGAAAAATAAATTGTATGCCTCAGTTTCAATTATGACCGCTTCTTAACTGTCTCGAGCCGCCATTGATACCGCTACGCCAATCACATGTCTTCATTAATTTTCTCATCATCCACAGATAATAACTTGGTATCCAATTACAATGGGTTATGGCATGTTGTTCCCTAGGGCTTGTGTTCGGGTAAATAACCAATGTTTAGAACCTTTGCCTTATCTACATACTTCGTCTTTAGGGTTCCGTGCCCAAAGGGTAAAAATGGGATCCTATTATTAAGATTCCACTGTCCGTCAGTCCGTCTGCCTGTCTCTCACCCAGGCTGTATCTCATGAACATTGATATAGACAGTTAAAATTTTTACAAATGATGATGTATTTTTGTTGCCGCTATAACAACAAATACTAAAAAGTACGGAACCCTCGGTGGGCGAGTCCGACTCGCACTTATCCGTTTTTTTTTAATTTTTAATGACAAGCTGTGCTCGCAAAAGAAATGTAAGTAAGGAAAATTAATTTCTTAAAAAAAATGAGTAACTCTGTAAGTTTTGATTTCCCATTTCTATAAACGATTTTAGCTTGGCCCCCTGTTACTTTTACTGTTATGGCAATAAAAATCACTGTTCTACAGGATGCATCGTGGTAAATATAGACGTCTAAGTGGTAATATCCGCAAGAGTCTGGAGAGTACAGTCAGTATAAAAAGAATATTATCGTTTCTAGATAAAATAAAGCCTATAAAAAAAAAGGTTTATAAAGCCTTAAGGTTGACTGGTAGAGAATGCCTTATGGCATTAAGTCCGCCTTTTGTACTATAAGATTTTTCTTTTGTGCAATAAAGATTAAATCAATAAATAAATAAATAAAATACAGGTGGCCCAAAAATACAATGACAGTTTATTTTATGCGGACTAATCCCAATAAGGCCTAGTTTCCCCTCTGGGTTGGAAGGTCAGATGGCAGTCGCTTTCGTAAAAACTAGTGCCTACGTCAAATCATGGGATTAGTTGTCAAGCGGACCCCAGGAAGCCAGTCAGGAAGAAGAATTTATTTTATGTGGCATATTGTTGATTATTTTAACAAACGGTTGTTTTTGTGTATAGAAACTTTGACACAACATTCACCACAAAAATATTATACTCGTTTATATGCACATAGCACAGTCAAAATACTCGTTTATATGAACATAGTACAGTAAGCTGCATAAATAACTGACCCCTCCAGCATAGAACCTTGTTTGCAGGGGCGGTTACTTCTGCAGTTAACTGTACAGTAGGATCAACAACAACAAAGACATATATACCTTCGTATAAGATGAATAAAGTCTAAGAAAAAAAAGTGCCTCGGAAATCAAGAAAAAGTCATTCTCGGATAGATGGCGCACACACCTTTGGTCTATGCTCGGCTAGATGGCGTGAAGACACCGTTTCATATTTAACAATTTTAACACATAGATATCAGGAAATGAACGTGGGTCAAAATGATATAAAAATAATAAAATAATTTATCCAATTTTATACGTCTTTATTTTGAGTTTTAGTCGTGTGTCGATAGATGGCAGTAATTTTACAGTGACTACAAAATTTACTATGACAGGACCCCTCTATACTATCTATTCTCTTTGACAACAGTAATTACAGATATGAATGCATTATAACATACTGATTTACATACATGTGTAATGAAAATCTCGCAATATTTACTGAATAGTTGATTATTCTCACAAGTACAAACAGCAGCACTCTTAACTGACCATCGGTAGACCTTATGCCTTTTATAATAAGGTTTACCTATGAACCAGTGGAGTTAACAGCGTGGGCGACGGTATATTGCGCAATTCCTAATAGACTGAAATTTTAGTTAAGTACCAGAAGCCTCTTATTGCAAAAACTCCATTCATGTTCATCAAATTGAATCATTATTTTATGGGTACTGCCAGCACAGATCACTCTGTCTAGATAGATTGTATTAGATGTATAATTGTAAGTTTAAACCCAGTAGTTTCGGAGGTAAATTTTACGCCGGAAAAGCAACGCTACAGAAAACTGTGTCGCCAAAAGGATTTTTATTTAGGTTTAAGATTTTTATTAATATTGTATCTGTTAGTTTGTAAAGTATGTAGACCTCTTGGCCTTAGCTGCTTGAAAATAAATGATATAACGGAAGACCAGCGCTGGCTTTATAGCTGGCTTTATGCTGAGTTGGGTCCATTTCGTGATGCACACTTATTGTTCTCTTCTGTTCTTGCTGTTGTTGTCTGTACATGTTCGTACATGTTTTGTGATCGTCACGAATAAAAATCTTTTATCTTATCCTATCTTATACTAAAGTAATTTAATTTAATATGCTCCATCATGCAGAGGTAATCTACAGGTAACTGAGGCGGAACGTAATGTATCTAAACACTATTTGATTCACTAAAAGGTACTTAAGCGCCGAAAGCGGATTCCGTGTGTCGGTGAAAAGAGCTTCTATTTAAAACTATGTGATCAAAATTATGCATTTGGAAATATTATACTGTATGAATTATTATATACTATTAAACAAAAAAATAAATAAAAAAGCCCTCTACGCTTATTATGCCAAAAAATCCGTTTCATGGCAAAAATGCCGAACATCATTTTGGAAATGAGCTTATAAGCTCGGACATAAAATTAAATGCTCATTTTACCTACAACCTTCGGCCTTCGCTAATGTTGGAGCGATAAATTGCTTCAGATGAAACGGGTTACTTGTTACTTTACGCCCTTGTACAATAATTTGTTATTATTAAATAGTAGACGATAATTAAATATATTATGTAGAATAGTAATTTATTATTAGGTAGAGTCTGTGCGGAAAGAGAAGAGTTGTGGAATGTATTGGGCCCCATACATTCCACGACTCTTCTCTTTCCGCACAAACTCTACGTGTAAAATTGTGATTTTATTAATAAATGATTGAACTGAATTAACTTACCGTTAATATTGCTACATTATTAAAACACTCGTAGGTACGCGGTTGTTGTCCAATTTTAAAAAATATTGCAATGTATTTTCAATTTCCTACTTTTCCGTTTTCAATATTTGAAATTGCAAAAATATCGGTCGGGGAAATATAAGTTTGAAAGCGGTTCTGCCGACCGTGCGCCTGTACCTGTGTATTCCTAAAGCTTGTTGGAAGTGAGACGTACACTTAGGTGATCCAGATGCCAGAGGTGATCTTCAGAGCTTGATGGTTATGAGCCCCGGTTTCCATACGTACATATAGGGTCATTGAACGTGATAATGATATATGCCACGGCATGTAATGGCAATTTTAATGGTGAACGAATGGTTGATGAAAGGAACGCCTGGCGTCCGTGAGCTTGATGCGTGGACATTTGGAAGATTGTGGATCACTTTTAGATGAGATTAGTTCAAGACCGGGACTAGTGGCGTACTAGAAAAGAGGCCTATGCTCAGCTGCAGGAGTGATATCATGATGATGATAAATGATAATGCATGATAATTGGCAGAATTTATTATGAAAGTGATATAAAAATAAAAATAAAATAAAAAATAATAATCATTTATTTCGGGCGATTCAATCCATAGTTGTTAGTGACAAACTTAGAAATAGACTTAAATTACTATATGAGTATGATATGTGACTTCGCTTATTGGTTTAACATGACATGTTTTGGTATCTGTGTTTTTATCTGTGGCATCGTAGCTCTCCGACGGTGGATCGACTTGAATGCATTTTTTGCGATCTCGATTGTTTTTAATGTTAAACGATATAAGTATAAGTATAAGTCTAGGATCTAATTGGTTCAACAGAGCATTCGACGCTCAGCCAAGGGAACACTTGGCCTGGTAACAGTCGATTTCCGTTATGGTTATTGGCACATCGGATAGTTGAGCTTGTCGATATCAGGCGCGGTAACGAGACGATAAAAAAAGTTGACGTTTCACGACGAACGCCTAGTTAGTACCCCCCGTGTCAGTGTCATCTTGTATGGGATTCTGAGTTTCCAAAACGTTCCGATTGGCGCTCTGTTCAAAATCCCATACAAAAATAGACGGTAACGTAAACGCGAAGACTCGCCACGCTATCGAATGAAATTCACACTAGGGGTTCGGATGACCAAATCCCGGTTTGATGGGAGAAAAAATGTACCTATTTCTGTGCTTACTTAAATATGGACTCTTCTATTGACATCCATCCATATGAAGCAATTTTTGAATGATCGTAATTATACAGGGTGGCTAAAAAATAACTGCATTACCGTTGCCAGGGAGGTATTTTTTGGCCACCGTGAAAATACGATGGATAATTATTATGCACTACTAGTTTACTAATTTTAATGATGGCGCCCGACGAGGATGTTAAATAGTCCCACGGAATAGTTTTTAACGCAATCCAAGTTGGTAACTAGACGAATACACTGTACGAGATGGTTATTAAAACTTTACTTTATACCAATTAAAATTTAGCCGTTATGACACACTTTGCTGTTTAAAATTATACCGAGGTTATTTATTAGTTAGACATAGAGTCTGTGCGGAAAGAGAAGAATCGTGGCAGAAACGGGAACTAACATTTTAAATTTTATATGGCAATCAAACCTTTGACACCTGTCTTGTAAAAAGTAAACAAACTTCTGTCATTGTATATTATATTAACAAAAACCGCAAGTTTTATGTATAAAATATTTTCAAAACACGATGAAACCGTACATAAAACCACAAGAAAAATTATATTTAACATTGTTCGGTTTTGTCAGCGGGAAGAAAACGGCTAAAAGCCGACTATCGACTTACAAAAAGTCGCGGAACGTGTTTCCGCTATTCGCGGGTATTGATGTTGTATTTAATATTAAATAATTACCTACTTAATAAGCCCCCTAAGTAACTTGTCTCCGGTACATAATCGGTAAGTACCTTGAATGCCCTACTAAGTAAGCACCCTAATCCGGATGACAATCTCTTGCTACCAGATCCTCCCGGCCCAACAGATCCCTGCCTTCAGGTAACATCCGATGAGGTTTTTAGGTCTATTTGCGCCTTCCCAAACGGTTCAGCTGGGGGTCTAGACGGTCTAACACCACAACACCTTAAAGACCTGCTTTGCCACCCCAGCGGTGAAGCTGGTGATACCCTTCTTAAAGATTTAACCGTTTTAGTGAACTTCATGCTACAGGGTAAGGTTAACACGGAAGTTACCAACATCTTGTACGGAGCCAACTTATGCGCTTTGATTAAAAAGGACGGCGGGATCAGGCCTATTGCAGTTGGCACCACCTATCGCCGTTTAGCAGCCAAATCATGCTGCAAGGCGTTTTCAGATAAACTGAGTGCTTACTTTCAACCGGTTCAATTAGGCTTCGGTTCCAGGTGCGGGTGCGAGGCAGCGGTACACGCATTACGTTCTTTTGTTACCAAGAAAGAAGGCGAGGTTGTATTGAAAGTTGACGTACGAAATGCATTCAACTCTGTCGACCGAGGCGCCTTACTTAACCAAGTCAAAGAGAAGACCCCTGAGCTGTATAATTTTGTTTGGCAATGCTACGGCACAAACTCTAAATTACTTTTTAAAAATAACCTTTTATATTCATCAGTGGGCTGTCAGCAAGGCGACCCTTTGGGCCCTGCACTTTTCAGCCTTGCCATACACCCTATCCTGGAAAGCCTAAATTCTAAATTTAATGCTTGGTACCTCGACGATGGTACCCTGGGAGGCACCGTCGACGAGGTATTTGATGATATGCAAATTCTCATAGAAAAGTTTTCTAAAATTGGCCTGTGTTTAAATTTTTCAAAGTGCGAAGTATTTTTTTCCGACAGATGCATGCATAAAGATGAAGCGCTTTCAAAATTCAGCACCTTAGCTCCTGGCATCAAAGTTTTGGATGAAAGTTCACTTTACCTCCTAGGTTCACCGATCCTGGACGAAGCCTTCCCGAATTACATTAATAATCAGCTTCAAAATTTTAAAAACTATTCGGACCGTTTGCTCACAATTAACCCTCACATGGCCTACACCATAATTAAATTTTGTTTGTTTGTCCCCAAATTTACTTATGTCCTGCGTTGTAGTCATTTTTGGAAATATCCCAACCTTTTGGAAATATTAGACCAAGAAATAAAACTTACAGTATCGTCCATTTTTAACATTACCTTTGACAACTCTCAGTGGTCCCAAGCCTCCCTGCCCATTAGGCACGGTGGTATTGGGATACGACAAACTTCTGCTGTCGCCCTTCCTGCTTTTCTTTCATCAGCGCATAACATTGAAAAACTGTTCCGAAAAATCCTAAAAACTGACCCCCTTATAAATTTGGACGTCCCTTTCCTGCCGGAGGCTATCGACAACTGGAAAACGGCCTGCCCTAACGCGGACTTGCCCATCACCCGCCATTCGCAACACCAATGGGACGAGCCGCTCTGTCTGCTGGTACGGGATAATCTGTACGAAACGTCAACCAGCACCACAGAGCGCGCTCGTCTCCTTGCTGCGACGAAATGGGAATCAGGCTCATGGTTGCAGGCCCTGCCATCAAAGAACCTGGGCACACTTCTCTCTACGAACACCTTCAGGACTTCTTTGTGTTTGCGCTTGGGGGTGGCTTGTGTGGCTCCTCATCTGTGCCAGTGCGGTGCAAACGTGACGCGTTTTGGTGTCCACGGTCTATCTTGTGCGAGAAGTGTCGGCCGTCTTTCACGACACGCGAGCCTAAACGACATCCTCCGCCGAGCTCTTGTCACGGCTGGGGTGCCGGCGGTTCTGGAACCGTCTGGTTTGGCCCGCGATGACGGGAAAAGACCGGACGGCATGACCCTCGTTCCCTGGAAGATGGGACGGCCTTTGGTTTGGGATGCCACATGCGTGGACACCCTTGCGCAGTCCCATCTTCCAGGAACATCTAACAGAGCCGGTGCGGCCGCCAACGCGGCTGAACACCTCAAGCGGCGCAAATATGCAGCCATTGATTCTGGCTGCATGTTTGAGCCGTTTGGGGTGGAAACCCTAGGGCCCTGGGGCTCTGGCGCCCACGGCATATTCGCCGAGCTGGCGAAGCGCCTCGTGGAGGCGACGGGTGACAAGAGGGCTGGCTCATACCTTGCGCAACGCATTGGTATTGCCGTCCAGCGCGGCAATGCCGCCAGCCTTCTTGGCACCCTGCCCCAAGGCACTGAACTGGAGCCAGTTTTTTATTTATAGGTTATTTTTATTTATAGGTTATTTTAGTTTAGTAGTTATTTTAATTGTAGCTTTATGTAGTTTTAATTTTAGTTTATAATTGTTTTTATTTTGTTTATATTAAATAAATACATCGGTAAGTATATTCATTCAAAATATATTAATTTTCATAAATATGCAGGTCATTCATGATCTTTAAAATAACTGACAAATAGTCTTGATACTTGCCATTTTATGCATATTTATATGTATTTTTTTTTCAGGATTGCACGGTGGTCTGGCCCTAGGCCATAATTCAAAATATGTTATGTGTTATTTTTAAGTGTCAAATGCATTAGTATTATTCACTAATAAATGTACTTTAAGGAGGTATAAATAGATCCTGGATAACTCATTATTTTCATTCTCTAATTAACGTCGAAAGTGAACTGAACTCCCGGTTGTACGCGCTCTCTTATCGGCAACTAATTAAGTGATCGGTCATTAGTGGTGAATTTCTGCTGAATTTGTGTATTTACTGATTATTATGAATATGGAGCTTCAAGAATCAGGTATGTAGTTTTGTTTATCACCCTAACTTTCACTCTTTTTAGAAAAACATAATAATAATAAAGGGTCTACGCCATGACAAATTGTAATGAGATTTGTTTTAAATGTTATTTCTTTACTTGGAGTTTTAGTTATTTTATTAATCCAACGTAATGACAAGATTTATACCAGTTTAAAGCTTATTTTTTCTAGATTTATAATCATGAAAGTCTTGCTGCGTAAACTTGCGTATTTAGTTTTTAAAAGCCTGCTACGCCTGCGTAGCCGGCTTCGTAGCAGTGCTACAAAAATAATACGTAACGAAATTCACTATTATTTTTTTATTTTCAGATGATAAGTACGTGGGATCCTTTACAAGAGGCTTCATATTTGAACTCTGGCTATCTTTCAGTGGTTCGGACAAAGATAAACGTCTTCAAATTATGCAACATGTGATAGAAATGATACCAGATGCTGAAAACGTGGACACCAACAATTTGGATAACATCATAAAGTATATTTGTGAACGAATTACAGTTATTTGGAAATCCGCTTCGCGAAATAAGTCTGCGGTTCTCAAGAAACATTCTGAGTGGCTTAATAAAAAGCAAAGTGTTAATATGCCAAAAATAAAATCGGGGGCCGATAAGTCCTCAACTGTTCAATTCGTTCAAGAATCATCATCGCCGGGAACCTCATCTGCAGTTGGACTTCCTAAAAAAGAGTTTACTGCTTGTAGCAAGCGGTCAAAACGCAGAAGATTAGCAGCACTAGCTGATCTTGATGGATCAGCGGTCAGCGATTTAACGAAGGCATCAGACAACGAGACCAAAGAAATAAACCCTGACGACGTGCTTTCCCTTCTGACAGGCGCTAAGCTCACCAAGCATCAATATTTGTTACTGCGTGAGTTTATCAACTCGCGAAAAAATCCTGTTTTACCTTCATATGAAAAAGTTCTTAAAGCAAAGAAGAAATGTTATCCAGAAATCATCAGAGTTACGGAATCAGCAGGCGAAGTGGAATTGCAGAGTTTATTGAATCATACTGCATCTCGCATAGTAGAACTACAAAACGAAGTTTTAAGTACTATACCAGAGGAATCGATGGGTGATGTTACGTTAATAGGAAAGTGGGGTTTTGATGGAAGCACTGGCCATAGTGAATATAAGCAAAACTTCGCCAGTTCAGATGTGACCGGAGACGGAAGCCTATTCGTAACATCGTATGTACCTCTTCGATTGATTTCAACCACTTCATCATCGGATGACGCCGTGCTGCTTTGGGAAAACCCGCGCCCATCGTCGACTAGATACTGCCGGCCAATTCGATTTCAGTTTATTAAAGAAACTAAAGATTCGACTGTTAACGAACAAACATACTTTCAAGAAAAAATTGAGCAGCTTGTGCCTACGATAGTGAAGTACGGAGACGGCAAAGAAATAAACATAAATCACTGTTTGCAACTCACCATGCTTGATGGGAAAATATGTGCCGCACTCAGTGGCACTTCCAATGCAACGTGCACCCTTTGTAAAGCTGTGCCAACTCAAATGAGAGACGTTCCTTCTAGCATAGAAAGGCCTATTGATTTTAGTAAATTGGAATTTGGACTCTCGCCGTTGCATGCGTGGATTCGGTTTTATGAATATTTTATTCATTTATCGTACAAACTTGAAACAAAAAGATGGTACGCTACATCAGAGGAGGATAAAAAGCACATAGCTTTGAGAAAGAAAAAAATCCAGGATGAGTTTCGGCAGAAGTTGGGTCTAATTGTAGACAAACCACGAAGTGGAGGGAGTGGCACATCCAACGATGGAAATACTGCGAGGAAATTTTTTAAGCACTCTGATGTGTCTGCTGAAATCACAGGTATCCAGCAAAGCCTTATTGAACAGTGTGGAACTATTTTGGAGTGCATATCGTCTGGTTATACAATCAATGTAAGAAAATTTGAAGAATATGCCACAAAATCGGCTGGCCAACTCATGGATGCATATGGCTGGTATCCTTTGCCTTCATCAGTACACAAAGTGCTTATACATGGTGCCATCATTATAGAAAACGCTCTAGTTCCTATTGGAGAGCTGTCCGAAGAGGCAGTTGAGTCAACAAATAAAAATATAAAGATGTTCAGGCGAGACCATACCAGAAAAATGTCACGAACCCACACCAACGAAGACCTTATTCACAGGCTTCTTTTAAACTCGGATCCATTAATAACCACCAAGAGGAAATTGCCGCGTAAAAAAAAAACTACACTTTCTTGTAACGTATTAAGCTTATTAACTAGTACTGAATAGAATTTAATGCTTCACTTATTGTTTTCGTTTGCTTTACTGTTATCTTTTCTATAGAAGTATACTCGATCTTTATGATTGATTTTTCCATTTAGTATTTAATTTTTTTTGCCCGCGGACAGCGAATCGGGGCAATTTTTAGGTTAGGTATTTATTTGTATTAGTTTAGTTATTTTGTTTTAGTGTTTCTTATGCATTTTTAGTATGTATTAATAGTTAAAACTAACAAAGACTTCAGGTTTTTTATGATGTGATTTTTAATGGAGAAAAGTTTAATATACTTATCATGTTATATACTGAAACAAGTGTTTTATTTTATTAAAAACAATATTCGTTACATCATATACTCATTCCCGAAAAAAAACTACGATAATTAACATTTTTTTTTAATTATGGCCGCCTTTACAAGGCGCGCCGACCACCGTGGATTGTGTAAAAGTACCTACGGTATCTTGAATAAAAGACCGCTAAGTAGGTGATATGCAAGAATTCGTAATCTTCGTGCCGGATTCAAGCACATCCAGTTCCTCACATCAGTCCCTGGTTGTTCTGAAGCTAGCTCAAACATAAGTGACATTGAATATTTTAATTCAGACTTCGATTACAAAGAATAAAACTTTTTCATAAAAATATTTCTTTATTTGTAAGTTCGTTTACTAGGTTCTGTTAGTTACGAAATTATAAGTATTTCATATTTAGCAGACTTTTCGGCGAAGTTAAATATCGTGAGATGAGAAAACCGGACATATCCCAATAAGGCCTATTTATGCACTATTTTATTAATATTCATATTTATTATTAATAATGTACACATACATTACAAGCCAAGTTTACAATGGGTGAAATATATCCCAGATAGTAAAATTACAGTTCTAATGCCCAATTTCTACCCGATCTAACCGGTTTTGTATTAAAATAACTGTTGGACTGCACAGATTAGGTAGTACATAAATGAGACTATATCTTGTTTGGTACTAAAATTACAGTTGTATTGAAATGAAATGAAATGAAAAGAATTTATTTGACACAACAATCTTAAGATTAACAGATATTAAATATCTAAGACATGGTTTTGTAACTTGTTGTCTCAAAGAGGATACCACTCAGCATGTGTCGGAGCACATAGTGCAACGACGCTGATTTTCAGTGGTTCCTTAAACTTAAAACTAATAATCCTTAAATTTAGAAATAAAAACATTAAGAACAATAAAAAACACAATGCAAGTAGTCTTAAAAATAATATCCAGCATAAAACAAAATTTGAATTATTCTGAAAACATGTGAACAAGCGATGAATGGAGAGTTTAATTACCTACGCAACATAAACTAAACTATTTTTTTTAAATAATAGACACAGGTGACTAGCAGTGGGAATTTTGGTTATTGAGAAGATGAAGTTTTAATTTGCTTTTAAATGAAAAAAGTGAACCAGCATTTCTTATTGGCGGAGGAATGTTGTTCCAGCATCGCGTGGCAGCATAACGGAAGCTGCCACGAAAGCTAGTCAAACTGTGTCGCGGGCAGATGAGACGGGAGGCTTGTCTTTCGTGCATTCTAGAAAATGTAAGCTTGTCAAAGAGATAAGAGGGTTTTTTGCTGTTTATAATTCCAAACAATAAGGAAGCAAGATGTAGTGTTCTGCGTGCGTCCATTTTAAGCAGTTTACTATTGTTTAAGAATGGTCTAACATGGGCACGCTTTGGTATCGGAAAGCAAAATCTGGCGCAGGCATTTTGTAGTCTCTTATTTGCATTTTTGTACGCGACAATAGACACCCTCCTATTACTGTGTCAGCATAATTGAGTTTCGACAGGATAAGTGAATCGCAAAACTTAATACGTATATCTATGTTAAGGTGATCACGGATCTTATATAAAACTGTAAGGCGATAAAAACAATTTCTTATATTCTCTAGGACGTATTTTTCGAATTGAAGCCTTTCATCTATTAGTACCCCAAGATTCCGAGCTTCAGATACACGAGTTATGCTCTCATTTAAAATATGGACCTGTGGATTTTGAGATATTGTATTAATTATTTGAAGTTTTGTACCGATTATTATGAACTTAGATTTTAGGGGATTTATAACTAAACTATTTTTTTCAGACCAGAGTGCAATCTGACTGAGATCTTGGTTAATTTTGTCGACAGCCGAATGAGTGTCTTCAGGCTTGAAAGAAGCATACATTTGTAAGTCATCTGCGTATAGGTGACATTTACAATGATTGATTTTGTACGTTAAGTCTGCGCTGTATAGTAGAAATAAAATAGGGCCCAGAATTGATCCCTGGGGAACGCCTCTGGTGACCATAGACTTATCTGACACCATTGATACGCCCTGTGAGTTGCTTAATTCTACCCTTTGAGTGCGCTCACCGAGATAAGAAGCAAACCAGTTTACCGTTTTATGGTCAAATCCATAGTATGTTAATTTTGATAGCAATAGAGTAACATTAATAGTATCAAAGGCGCGCGAGAAGTCCAGTAACACAAGAATTGAAGCTTTTCCGCTATCTTGGGCAGTGAGGATATCATCTACAACATCGAGAAGGGCAGTTGTTGTGCTGTGTTTTTTTCGAAATCCCGATTGATTGGAGGGGATGATATTTTGTCCTTCAAGATATTCTACTAGTTGCGTACATACTGTTTTCTCTAATATTTTAGACATAAGAGGAAGAATACTTATAGGACGCAGATCTTTGAAATTAGTTGGTGAAGTAACTTTAGGAATAGGTCTTATTACAGCACTTTTCCAGGCTTCAGGGAAAACGCCCGTCATAATCGACTGGTTGACAATAGCTGTAATAGTAGACAACGTGCGTGGCAAGGTCATTAATAACATATCGAGGGATATGCAATCATTTCCCTGGGCCTGGGTACTAATTGAGCGTATTATTTTATCGATAGCAGTTTCTGTTACTGGCCGCAGTTTAAAGCAGGCATCACTGTGTCTATTGAATTCGAAATATGTTAAGTCGGATATTCTAGTTTTGTTTTTGCCAGGAACATCAAGAAAGAAGTCATTTATGCCATTGGGGTCTAATAAATGCTGTGGTATTTCAGATCTTTTTTATTAAAGTCAGCTATGTTTCTTTTAACGTGTTGCCATAAAGCGCGAGGATTTTTTACTTGAGATATAATGTACTCATTGAAATATGCAGATTTCTCATTATATATGGCATCAATGACCACCTTTTTCATGTCTTTATAATATACTTTGTGAGTATCTAGGCCGCTCAGTTTGTACTTTGCGTGTGCTTCGTCTCGTTTTGCCATAAGTTTTTTAATATTATATGTTATCCATGGAAACGATCGTTCTTTGATTACAATGCGTTTTAAAGGTGCACATCGGTCAAACAAATTTAGCAAAAAAGCGTTAAAAGTAACTACGGATTGATTAACATCGTCTGATAAAACATTCTCCCATTTAATATTATTAACATCAGAATTAAAACTATCTAGATCTATGTTTTTGATTGGACGGTAAACTATACATCTTGGCGGGGTTTTAGCCTTAGTTATGTTCAACTTACATGATATAAACGCATGACTACTTAGATCTGGAATAAAATTTACACATATATCGGTAACCTTAATGCTAGATTGCTAATAAATAATAATATAATATAATAAATAATTAAATGCTTACTGGGCAGAATCTTAACTAGTTTTAGCAGTTTTGTCAATCGCACTGTCACTTTATAGTATCTGAGACATAAAAACAAGAGTGTGTTATAAAAAGAAAACTAGTGCCTGCGCTAAATCAGAGGATTGAGTTGACGAGCCGATACCACCACCAGGCTCCGTTTAGTAAGCCGTGGTAAAAAACCGGAACAAAAGGGATTCAAGTATCATGACCTTTAGTGTCGTACTATAATCACGTGACCAGTGTTGTCAGCATAGCAAAAACCATAAAATAGCACTGGCGCGCCCTCAAATCCCACGACTCTTCTCTTTCCGCACAGACTCTATTAATCGTCGGGTGACAAGCAAAGGTCACTAAGTAATATCAAAAAATTAAAATAACAATGCACTTGATTACACTTGTAACACGGTTTATTGTCCAATAATTTGCTTGTCTTCTTATTGTGCTTGCTTGTTTGACTTTTGCTTGTCACCCGACGTTATATTAAATTTCTGTTTTTTATTATTATTATTAATTAATATAACCTTTGTGTGTATTAATTACACTTTAAATTTCAATGAGGTTACACTCATGGTACGTTATTTCAAATAAAAGAAATATTGGTGAAATCGGTCCACATGATAAAGAATTATCCCTAAAAACCTACACACATAATACCACAAATTCACACAAATTAGTAAGCCAATTTGCCGATATATGGTACTATGAAAAATTATACATAGGTTCTTACTATACTTCTGGTCAAAAACCATTTGTAGGTACCTATTTTATTTGCATGAGATAGTTGAAAGGTTGTAATTTTGTATTGAACCCTCGGTGTGCGAGTTAAACAAACTCCCACTTGACCGGTTTTTATATCGTGTAAGAGAATTCAGTAGTCATCAAAATATGCACCTATGCATACAGCACCTACTTTAAACGAAAATAGAAAACTTACATTGTCATGTCAAAAGTCTCCAATCATTTTTCTTCGTAAATTTTCGGTACTATTCAAGATGGTTTGCATTGCAACTAGAGATTAAACTAATTAAATCGCTAAATTCAATTCAAAGCAAACACATCATCTTATTTTACACTGGTTTCATTCTATTTTCAAAGGGAAAAACGTGTTTTAAGCCTTGTTTTCCACGTTTCCGGATATCAAACAGAACACTTGACCTGGCGCACATCTTAAGATCTGTAGAAAGTTTTTCAACTCGGCGCAGGTAAATAAATTCATAAAAGAACGGTATGTAGGATTTCAAAACCGCCTGTTTATAAAAGTCGATTCACACGATTAAGAAAGCCGTAATCTTGACGATGCTGATGAATGAAGTGCTTTTCTCTGTCTGGCGGTGTTTAAAATAATTGTTCATTTTTTTATTATTTTTTTATAAACAAGATATATACAAACAGTGGTAATACTAAATTCAATTAGGTTGAAAAAACGCATTGACCAGAAAATTTGTTAGCATGTAGGTACTGTAAGCAGATTATTATTTGACTCTGTCAAAGTGAATGTAAATGTTATTTTTGATAAGTGTGATGTCACATCGATTTGTATGACTCTGCTCTCCGCTATTTATAGATTCCCTTACCGTTTTGAATACAAACAAACACTGAACACATATTTCCAATCCAACACGGTGTAAGCCGATTCAATCTAATCGAAGGGATCTAATCGTTGGTCATCCTCAAATTTGCAAGATTGTAAATAATCGAAGTTAATTCGGACCCTTGAACGGTCCTCGCTGGAGCTGCTCACTTGACCCAGTTGGTCACGTTTGAATTCTCCACAAGTCTAAGTCATGACAAACAGGCGGTTTTCTTTTCTTCGTATTTTTTTTTGTAAATAAAAACCTAAATACTGGAACGGATGTTTGCAGATTTTAGTATCTTCCGTCATTTCTGATTCATCATTCTTATCAATTCACTGTCAGTAGTAATGTCATTTCTAGTGTCATTAATTTGACATAACTCCAATAATACTGAAGGAAGATATTTAAATAAACTTTATTACTTGCCGTCATTTAGCTTCATGACAATCCCTACACTATCACTAAAAATGTAATTCCTTCAAAGTAATGTTATTATTCATAACAGTGTCCGGCCCATATTATATTTAGTTACATAGCGTTGCTTTTACCTATCTCTGATTCATGAACGACGTTTTTAGAAACTCCTTTTTTAAATTATAATACAATTATTAGTTAATTTTTACATTAAAATCTTACAAATTTTAATTAAATATACAAACAATTATATTTATGTAGTAACACTTTTTGTTTCACCCAGGTATATATTTCGATTAAAATCTATCGGAAGTTTTTAGCTCGCCTCCGTACCAGAAAGCGGTACCGGCAATACCAGCATCCTCTCGCATGCGTCGAATTTTTCCAAGTAGGTACAAAAGGCCATTTCCTGGGGGCTTAAAGCAATCCTAGTACCGTAAAAACCGGGGTGAGTTGGGTGAAATTTGACTTTCAAACGTCGATAAAAAAAAAATTTTACATGTGAAAACTGAATGGTGTATAATATAATAAGTGGTTCGGACGTTTGTATTTTAGTTTGTATTTTATTTTGGGTAGTTCCATTTCATAACTTTGACGATAAAGAGGAACCCCACCTCACCCCGTAGTGCCTCGTATTTTGGGTAAGAGGGTTTTTCATACAAAGGTGATTTAGGAAGATTGTCGGATCGATTTTTTTTATTATGCGTATTACTACATTATTTTTGTAGCAGTAACATTAAAATCCCTTCTCACCCCCCCTCAAACCTTCTCTCCTCATTCATAACCCAACTCTCTCCGCGAAACCTACTCACCCCGTTTTACACGGTACTACACTGAGAGAAAAATCATCACCAGGAATTAAAAACAGTTCTGTACTGGGGGAAAAAATGAAGTTTTAGTAATAATTATGGACGTTTCACTATTTCTGTAAAGTTTATTTATTTCTACAAACAGCTCAGTAATCCCAAATATAATTTCAACAAACAGATAATAGAAATTGCAAGAACTAATAGAAATTGCAAAAGTCAAATTTGTTCCTATTAGTTAACTCTCCTTGTCCCCGGATTAAGTTTATTTTTGTAATTCTAAGTGTATTTTTGTTGTACTTTTCTCTCAGTGTAGAAATAACACAAATTAAAGTGATACAATGTGTTTTAATAATGATAAAGATGATGGTGACGTTTAATTTTGCTAAACAGGCAGTCAGTCTACAAATTTCACCACACATCATACAGTCGAGTATCCGCCATTGTATCCTTTGGTCTAATTGCTTGGTCGGAGAAGATGTAGCTGAATGATTAAGGGACGAAGGATCTTCACCTTTTCATTAACTTTGTTTGATCCAGCTCAATTAAAAAGTACAATCATTGTAACATTATGCGGCGAAGAAATATTTTGTTTTTACATTGTATTTGTACGCCTTTGTTCGAAAATATAAAATAAGGTTATTTTATATTTTCGGTTAACATTTTTGACAATTTTTTTGACAAGTGAATTTTGGGGTTTATTCAGTAAATCGTTAATAGATTTTAAAAGCTTCGTAAGCGAACTAATCTCGGCATTCATTTTTAGATTAAAAAAAAAACATTAAACAACAAGATTTTACTTAAAAAAAAACACTTTACCTAAGTATAAATTTGTGCTACAAACGTGTTATCTTCTTTAGTCTAAATACATCCCTTCTACAGATATGTAATTTTTGCAGCTGCAGAAATACTTTAGTACAACTATATTAGGGTTTTTAGGTACATAGGTACCTACCTATACCTACCTACATACCGGTACCTATGTGTTACACATTCCTCCCTAAAGCTACCTGATCCTAAAATACAAAACAAATGCAATCCAAAAGTAATCACGGTTCATATACCGGTCATTATAAATTTAGTGAAACTAACCGTGAATCATTCAAACTATCAGGCGCACATCGTCATTAAAATTTACCGGTTATGCCTCTAAAACCCATCTCCAGTTTAAATTTGCTCGTATTCCATTTACACGCATATCAAATTATTATTAATAATTTCATATAACCTTTACCTACTACAAACACAAATTTCTAGGTAATAATCCAATATTCACTACCTGGAAAGCTTATTAAACATTATTTTGTGTTTTAATTAAACTTCGTTTTGTCTCTAGATATTAACATTATTGGAAATATTAAGCCAAAACAAGCACAGCTTGGTTTGAATTTTTTTTCGAATTTTTAATTATTGTTTTTTTTTTATTAAGAGCATTGTTTATCGCTACCAAAAAAGTTAAACGAAGGGGAATATAGCTATAATTAATAGGTACATCAAATAATGTCAAAATACTGCCCATAATGTCAATATCCAGAGAAGAAAATTGGGACTAGATATGACGCAGAAAAGCGGTCGTACCCTTTTAAAATTGGTCTCGTTAAGCAAGTGGATACATTGTAAAAACCAACCAAAATGTTCCCGCTGTGTTGTAAAGCGAACTTTTCCTATCCAATCTCAATTTGAAAAACTCTGTTGTCGAATTTTTGTTGGTCCCAAGCAAACCCATTTAAATTTAATTTGACAATACGGAAAGTTTGGCCTTACAATCTATTACTTCGTGGATTGAAAATTTGAGTTTTACTCGATCGTTATTTTCACGTATACATCATTTGGTTTTACTACGTTGTAACAAATCTAGTTAAATTGTAATGATTTTAGCCCATTTGGTGTTTTAAGGTCTTTTAAATTGAGTTCTTGACATGATTGTTAAACAAACATTATTTTAACCGTCGTAAATATAATACTTATGAGAAGAAGATAATAAGCTTAATATTAAGAGTATGTGCGGAAAGAGAAGAGTCGTGGAATGTATTGGGCCCCATACACACACATCCATACAGACATACATACAGTCTCTATTTATTAGCACAAAAAAGTTACCTACATCGTATATTGTAGAAGTTAACATTTAATGGACCATTGCGTTGAAACGTCCTCACTCGGCTTGAAGACCCGATTTAATTCCTAGGGCACACTACTTGATGCTGATATTATGTTAAAAATTACCAAATGAACCTATTGATATCCGGTGTATAATTTTTCACAAGCTCTACATTGAAAGACGAGATTAAATAATCCCTCACCTCAAATTGTAATCCTGAGTAGATTTCAACTATAATAATTGCAAATTTATCTCATATACGTATTAAATAATACTGCAATAATTGCAACAAATGAATTACCTAAACACGCAATCGCATAAATAAAGTAAAATATTTTCATTGCTTTACTTTTACATAAATCTAAAAAAAAATGTCTTTCCCTTTTAACGGAAGGTAAAAAACGACTTGTTTCATAATATAAAACAAGAAAATGCACTCGGCATTTATCACATTACAATTTTTAACAATTTACGCCTAGCCCACTTAGGGAAAAATACTCTGTAA
Source organism: Cydia fagiglandana (assembly GCF_963556715.1). Taxonomy (NCBI): domain Eukaryota; kingdom Metazoa; phylum Arthropoda; class Insecta; order Lepidoptera; family Tortricidae; genus Cydia; species Cydia fagiglandana. The sequence goes on along the minus strand of NC_085933.1, from coordinate 23,816,342 downwards.
ACACATTTTTCAATGCAAATGAGGTTGTTACCGGCAGCAAGAATGGGTTGAATTACCTTAAAAACACACAGCAAGTGCTCTGATAATACAAGGGTTAAATTGAAATGTTTTCCTGATTAAATGAAATACGTCCAGATCATTATTCTGAAGGACAATATTATATATTATTGTTAAAGTGGGCGACTGTGCCGTTCAAGGATCGGGTTATATAGCCACGAGCGACGCTGTCGCTAGTTAATAAGTAAGTCATAGATGCTGCTTAAATCATCTGTAAAGATGCACAAGGCCTAATGATGATGATGAATTTGAAATACCTGGGTTTTAAACCGTTCAGGCTCCTATCTAGTCCAACAGATATCGCTTGCCATCCAGCGCGGTAATGCCGCTAGTATCTTTGGCACTTTGGGCTGGGTTGGGGTCGGAATGGAGCTGATAGTGTATGTAGGATGGTATATTAGTAGATTTTAAGATTGACTTTGATTGTACCTGCCAATAATGCTTATAAAAGGTTTTAAACTGAAAAATATATGAATCGTTTTAAAATAACCTTTCTCTCGTACAACAATGATGTTTGAATTTTATCATAAAACGAGGAATCATATTGCATTTACGAGTAAGTATATATGTAAAAGTACAGAAACTGAATCGAAGTATGTCATAAAACACCTCCAAACTTTTACCGATAGAAATGTTATTTAAAGAATTTAAGAATAATTATACGAGTATGATGAAAGAATTGCTTGTTTGCGTTTGCCTCGCGTAAATAGACCATATTAATCAGAATATAAATATTTAAAAATATATTTTCATAAGAATTTCCGCTAGTTTGTAAAAAGAGCTGGCTTTCATGATTTTTTTATTACATCAAAAATTAAGTAAAGGTTAATATTAGCAACCTGGCCGCGTAGCCAAGATGCCAATCGCTTACACTTCGTAGCGATCGAAACGCAACTGTCACTGTCGCGCTAATATGGAAGAGTGATAGAGAGACATAATGCTTTTCGATGTCGAAGCGATAGCGATTGTAAGCTTGGCTAGGCCGGCAGATGTGCCAAATACGAAGTGATAAACAGTTTGAAATTTTTCGCAGTCCAGACTGACATATATTTTGTTTTATTTGCTCAATATTTTACGCAAAAAAAGGGATAGGGAAAGTGAAAACACATCTTTCCGGGTGACACTGCGTAAGCATTTAAATTCCAAGGTAAATTCCGTCAACGGTCCCGGATCAACGTGACACAGAGCTTTATGTGACGTCAAACTGGACACGGCTCAGATAATCTCGGGAATCCACGGAAAGATCAACTTGTCGGCCGCGAGGACAGACCAGTTGCTGTTCACTATGTTATCGAGCAATCGTCTCTGAAAAATTAGAGATTGGACAATTTTTTGGAGACATTTTCTTTTTTTTAAACTGGAATATACAAATACCACGTGGGGTTCTTTTCAGTGATGGCGATTTCTAAATTTGTGAAACCACGTAGTCTCAAAACTATTTTGTTTGAGGATTTTCGTCATTAGAATTACATTACATACCTATATACGTAATTCGCGCATAAATGATGTGGATATCATCCCTGACTGTTGACATTTCAACTCAACCTGTAGGCCTATTATGGATGGCTTTATCCACGTGACAAAATTTCCGTCTCTTTTAAACACCGCGCGATTGAAAGTGACGGATACCGTTTTATCACGCTGTCACGTAGACAAGAACGACCATCATATCCGTACTGAGCGTAAGTCTTGGCTATTATACCTATGAAAATTTGCTGTGTTTAAATAATGATAAATTATGTATTATACTGGATGGTTGTTGGCAAATGGTGGGAAAGTGTCAGGAATACAGCAGCACGGGGCAGGTGCGGGGTCCGGTCTGTTTGAGCACTTGAAAAATAAATGTGGCTATTTTGTAGGGCGGTAAGGTTACGTCCTCGACGTGACGACCGGAATAATTAAGTCAGGAATTCAAACATTATGCAACAAGAAATAGGTGTGGCACCGAAAGACGTAGGTACATATAGCAATGCACCGAGGAGAAGTTTCTTAAGTTGCGAAACTTCTATGAAGAATATTCCCTGGAACTTAAATTTAATAAACAATGTAATCGTGTCAAGACCGACGTAGACACATGCCATTTTAAATATTTCGCCTGTTCGGTTTACTGTTATGTGGCGTGTAATATTATATACTTATTACACAAAACGTTAAAGTTCTCATGGGAACATTCTCACAGAGAACTTACTAAGTTTCTTTCATGTAATTTCTCTGAAATTTCCGAGAACATCTCTGCAATTTCTGCAATTTGTACATTGCTAGGTACAGACATACAGTGATCATACCTTCCGGTAGACTGTGGGTTGACTGGTAGAAAATAGGGAAACTTTAGGTAGAGCAGCACACGATCAGTGTACAGTGGATGTCATAAAACGAAATAAATGTCATATACGAAGGAAACAAATAGATAATTAAAATTTACTTCATTATTTTCATAGAAAGTAATTTGATTTGTTCTTAGAGTTGGTTCAGTGGTCTTTCGGACTATAAAGTAAATAAATTAAACGCTATATCTATCTTAGAGTCGCAGCTACCTACGCAACAGCCTACATAGGTGCGTCTAAGGGCCCCCCCACATCTAGCGTCTTTCGAGCGTCGGCGTCTGTCGGCGTCTGGTCAGCGTTATGGAAAATGATGTCGCTGCGCAGTTGCGTCGACGCTGCGTCGACGTTGCGTCGAGCAGCGGCCATAGAATTGTAGACGCCGACGCTCGAAAGACGCCAGATGTGGGGGGCCCTAATTCTCACTCTCCCATTTATGGTACGGCAGGGTTCAGCTCTTTTCTGGTGAATTTCAAATCCAATCCTTTTAAAATACTTTGCTCCTTATTTTGAATACATTGGCACAGAATAAGTAATAGTATTATCAACATTGGTTGGTTAATTATTATTATGTTTTAGCTTAAAATTCGCTCGCTTATTTCAAAGCGTGTCCTCACCGCCCTTCGTACGACTTTTTCCATTGCTTACAAATTGACGGTCGAATTTACTTACATCCGGGTCGTAAATCTGCGCCACACCCGTACATTACTTTAAAATACAAGAATTGCTTGTTTATTCACGGTAACGATACCTTCTGACATTAAATCTGGACCTTTTCCCCGAATCCAAAAACCACCATAAAAATGATGTACCTACATTCGAATTAAGGAGATCCATAAAGGGGCCCACTGATAAACAGTCCGCCGGACGACATCGGCCTGTCAGTTAGAACAAAATTTTGACAGTTCCGAACAACTGACAGGCCGATACCATCCGGCGGACTGTTAATCAGTGGGCCCCTTAAGGTACATACCTACTTTATCACATTCAAATCTTGGCTCGTACTATTGAGTTTTTCGGATCTCATGTAGGTACCTACTATATTACGTTATTTAAGTAAAAAAGAGAGTTAACAATTTGTATTGTTGGAAAGTTTTTAATTGTTTGAATAAACTGTAGATAAAGTTTTATGAATTTCGAACGCTCCAAACTATGTACATTTCTTTTATAAACTAACTTCTTTATTGTACGGTAAGTTTAAACAGTATTCAAAGCATATTTTAACACTGTATTATTTTTTTGAAGTAAGCATACCTAACAAGAAGTACGTAGGTACTGCATTGAATACTTGCGGAAAACTCTATAGCTAGGTATTGTAAGAAATTAAATGACTCCCTTCAGTTTTAATTGTGTTGAAGCAAGAGCTTCATAATATTTACAAAAACTGCAGTATTCGAACTTCAAGATATTCACAAGAGACGACACGGACTAGATCCATTCTAGATACGTTATAGTTTAGATATCAACTAGTTCTCTTTTTGCAGCGCAATTCGGGCAAACAATGTCACTTTTACGTTAGAGTAAGATATCTATTAGGTGTGAATTGGATCTCTAAGTCATATCCGGTGGAAATCGTTCAAGAGTATCGCGCAAATGTCAAATTTGACAGGTTACCTAGATCTTAAACATATCGTCATCGTATCTTGGTGATGTCTAAAAGATATCTAATAGATGTCTATTTCAAAATCCGAATCGGGCCCAAAATACAGAAATATTGTGGCGGGATTGTATATTTTTCTTCAACGCTCAATACAAAATGGGCTGAAGTACGGCAATACTCATAAAACTCAACTTTATATAAACGTATTAGTGTTGTTTGTGTGCTTTACGCATTCACTGCCAGCGCGAGCTACGTGCTATATGTCCGTAGCCGACAACACGTGTTTTCCGCGTGCTTTAATATAAATATTTTGGAACATTCAACAATGTCTTGTAGATTGTTGAATCTTTTCAAATCGTTTAATCTCAACCACATGTTTATGGAGCCTACTAGAGTGACTGCTACTAGTGCCACCTGTATAGATAATATTTTCAGTGATATTTTTCCTATTACTAAAAAAGTTATCAGCAATTTAGAATCAGACCACTTAGGCCAATTAATGGTATTTGAGGCCTTAAGGAAAAATACATTGAGAAAACAAATTACTTTTGTACCAGTAACCTCGGACCGCGTGGAAAGAATGAAGCAAAGTCTAGTTCAGGCGCTACCCTTTTTGTCTTCCGATATGAGTCCTAATAGTATGTATAATTCATTCTTTCACACTTTTATGGAACATTATAACGCGATATTTACTTCAAAATCGGTCGTAGTTAGTGGTGCATCTGTTTTTAGTGAGTGGGCTACTGCGGACTTACATCAACGGAGACGTGAACTGTATGCTTTGTATGAGGAACGGCGGTTTAATACGAGTGATGAATTTAAAGAACATGTCAAGGAATATTCGAAGAAGTTTAAAATAGATTGTCATATAGCTAAGCGGAATTATCTAAGTCAGAAAATTAAAAATAGTCCGGACATTATTAAAGCAACTTGGAAAGTTATTAATGTGGAGACTGGTCGCTCGAAACACACAATGAAAGAACTGAAACTAAATATTGATAACAAAATTATAGATTCCAATTTAGAAGTAGCTACTGAATTTGAAAAATTTTTCACCGAGGTACCAGTATCCACAACTAAGGATTTAAATTCATCACCCTCATCTGCTGTTACATTATTAAAAGATAACACTCCAGAGTGTTGTAGAGACCTTCATTTTGAACATGTTTGTACCTCAGATGTAATAAAGGCGTTTAAATCAATTAATGTCAAAAAAACGAATGACCTCTGGGGAGTCTCTGTCCATGCTGTCAAATCCTTAGTAGAAATTGTAGCGCCTGACTTGGTAGTTATATTTAACAACAGTGTCGATTGCGGCGAGTTTCCTGATTTAATGAAACATAGTAAAATAACTCCTTTGTTTAAATCTGGTAGCAGCTCTGACCCCACTAACTTTAGACCGATATCTGTGCTACCAACATTCAGCAAGATTTTTGAAAAATTAGTTCTTTCACAATTAGTACGACATTTTAACGGCAATAATTTAATGCATAATAAGCAGTTTGGTTTTACACGGGGTCGCTCAACAACCGATGCTGGTGTTGAGCTAATTAAGCATATTTTCGATGCCTGGGAGGAGTCACGAGATGCTTTAGGTGTCTTCTGTGATTTGTCTAAGGCGTTCGATTGCGTTTGTCATGAAACATTGATCAGGAAACTACACTATTATGGAGTTAGAGGATCGGCACTGAATTTACTTAAGTCCTACTTAAATGGTAGAATACAAAGGGTCGATGTGAGTGGACAGCGATCACCGGGGTCATTGGTCTCTATGGGTGTACCACAGGGGTCAATATTGGGGCCTTTCCTGTTCCTTATCTACATAAATGACTTGCCATTCCTTGTAAAGACCCACCATGACATAGTATTGTTTGCAGACGACACCTCACTTATTTTCAAAGTCAAACGACAGCAACAAGCGTACAATGATGTAAACGATGCTATTTCAAAGGTAGTAAATTGGTTCAATGTTAATAATTTATTGTTAAATGAGAAAAAGACTAAATGTATTCAGTTTGTCACTAGTAGTAACGTAAGGCATGTGCAAACAAGTGTCATTGTGAAGGATGAGGAATTGGAATTAGTTGATAGTACAGTTTTTCTTGGTATAACTTTAGATTCTAAACTTCAGTGGGGTCCCCATATTGCTACTCTTTCGAGTAGACTGAGTTCTGCAGCTTTTGCAGTGAGCAAAATCCGTCAGTTAACTGATGTGAAAACAGCTCGATTAGTATATTTTAGTTACTTCCATAGCATTATGGCATATGGTATTTTACTGTGGGGCGGTGCTTCAGAGATAAATACCATTTTTGTTCTGCAGAAGCGGGCTATTCGAGCAATATATAAATTGAACCATAGAGACTCACTTAGAGATAAATTCAAGGAAATTGACATAATGAGAGTGCACTGTCAATATATTTATGAGAATATTCTGTATGTACATAAAAATATTGTTAATTTTAGGAAAAATTGTGACATTCATAATATTAATACTAGAAATAAACATAAGCTCGCAGTGCCCTTCACACGGCTCCATAAAATTAAAAAATCATTCATGGGTAATTGTGTAAGATTTTATAATAAACTTCCAAACCATATTACTGAATTATCAATTAATAAATTTAAAGATTATGTAAAGCGTAAACTTATTTCTAAAGCTTATTATACCACACAAGACTACATGAGTGATAAAACAACGTGGGATTAATTGTGACTCGAAATAGATAATTCAATGTATGTACTTCTTTGTTAAGTTTTATTGACATTTGTTATTGACATTTAGATTTTATTCTAGAAACATTCTAGACTACTATTTTTTATACAATTTTTTTTTATGTTTGACGATCTTTTTGTGAAATTCTTAGTATTAAATTTGATCTGTATAATAATCCAATATTACTATGGAATAATATTAACTTCAATAAATTGCTCTGATAATTAGCTTAAGATAATATATTATTATGTAAAACGTTCATAAGTGCTTGTTACTAGGCCTACATGAATAAAGTATTTTTGACTTTGACTTTGACTTTGACTTTCCGCTTTGTAGCGAAAAGCGCCCACAAACAGAATATCCGACGCAGGTCGCTGGCAGAGAATATAATATATTAAAACGGAAAACACATGAAAATAATTATTATACCATGTTTATATTTCGGGAGTAAAAAATTCAACCTAAAAACTGGTAAAAAATGCGTATGAATAATTAGTGCTCATAAGTAATACTAATTAGAGTTTCTAAATGTTACGAGATTTTTTCTGACCAACGGAGATTAAAACTTTATTTTTGCTGTTCATTTAAGAGCACGTCCAAACAAGTTTGTCCATATAACTTCCTGGTTCTAAAATATTAACGTCCCATGGGTAAACGTACCTTATGTCGGTTGGCGCTTACGCTATTATTAACGCCGCTCCAATAATATTGTGGTGCGTCGTAAGCGCCAGCCGCTATAGGGTACCTTTTCCCATGTAACTGTGTAAAAAAATATATTTAATAAAAATTATAAAATCTCAAACCATGTACAGTCAACAACAGAGCTATGAATACAGGCAAAGTGTCAAAAATATGTATACAGTACTTTATTGCCTGTACATTAAGGTCGTGTATACATGTTTTTGGCACTTTGCCTGTATTCATAGCTCCGTTGTTGACTGTACCTAAATACTGCGAGGTCTGCGAGCAATCGCCGCGTAGTTGGATTTCAAAATCTGAATATTACTCCTGCAAGCCTATTCAGATAGTAATTTCTTGTTATGAAACGGATATGGATATGACCCGTCAGCTGTCAACAGTAACATTTCTGGTTTAAGAAAAGTCACTGTCAACAGCAATCGCTGGCCAATATTACAGGGTTCTATATTTCACTTTTATCGAGCTGAAATTTGAACTTTGTCACAGTGACATTAAGTCGAATTTCAACTATCTTGAAAATGGAACATAGAACCACGTAATATTGGGCCAGCGAGCTGACAAATCATTGCCAATAACAAACCCGTAACTGGCTACTAGTCCGCCTGCAGTATCAGGCTTTCTCGGGCGGCCTGCCGTCCTAGGAACGTCCACAGACTAACGCTACGTCTTACGTAGGCGAACAACGCGCGAACGCGGCGCGGCGCGGCGCGGCGAAAGCGGCCGCCGCCGCGCCGCGCCGCGCCGCGCCGCCTGACATTCGCGTGCAAATCGCGCCGCACCGCGTTCGCAACGAGATCGCTTCCGTAGGACACTTCTATGGGCATCAAAGGATTGATTTCGCCGCGCCGCGCCGCGCCGCGTTCGCGCGTTGTTCGCCTACGTAAGACGTAGCGTAAGCGATTATTGCCTGCCGGCGAGGGCATGCTACCACCTCTGCGACTACAGACTAGGCAGATGAGAATCGTCAGTTTTTCGCCATTAGGCCGCCCGCCGGCAACGGTCTGATATAAGTATGACAGGGCCTTAATAAATTGACCGTTCGCCGGACGATATCAGCCTGTCAGTTAATCGCGTCACATATTATTAACAGTTCTATTTCAGACTACGGACTATCCGGTCGATATCTGTTGGCGCTGACCGGAATATCGGTAGGGGTCAGGCCGAATCCTGAACGAGGACTGATAGTGTGTGGGCTTTTGCAATCAGTGGGCCCTTTAACAGATTTATCTAATCTTGGGTGTATATGACACGAATTTTATTAGAATTGATAATGGTTTATACTTTTATTACTTACCTACTTGAATTCTCCTAGGCAACTATGTATTTAACTGGATATTTAAAAATATTACTCGCATCCTACAAGCCTTTATATGTTACGATCCTTGCACCAACATTAAATCATTACCCACCATAAAACTAAGAGCAAAATTCTATAGTTTTTCGGGATTATGAACTCAAACTCGGTGGCATAAGCCTCAAAATGGAATACATGTGATGTTGCTACGGAACATACATCACTCAGACATATTACCACTTGTATCTACAACGTAAAAGTTGCAAGTTACACTGCAGTGCACTTTCTGGGCCGAGAAAAATATGGCGTTACTATTGTATTGGGCAATTAAACTATCACTATAAAAATAAAAGTATTTTTTGAGCTTTATTTCTTTTTATTGGAAATGACAGAGTGGAACTGACGAAAAAGGGGTGGTTGGCTTGCAATCCGGAGCCAGCCGGTTCAAATCCTGGCTCTTGCAAGTGAGTTATTCGGAAGCTCAGAACGAATGTACGGAATGTGATATTCCCCACTTGCTTTTCGGTGAAGGAAAACTACGTGAGAAAACCTGCATACATCCGCGAAATAATTCAAAGGTGTATTGTGAAGTTGAGCGTGTTGAGCCAGCGTGGGGACTATCGACTCGATTCGGATTTTGAAATAGACATCTATTAGATATATTTTAGACATCACCAAGATACGATAACGATATGTTCAAGATGTACCTAACCTGTCAAATTAGACATTTGCGCGATTCTGGAGATACTCTTGAACGATTTCCACACGATATGACTTAGAGATCCAATTCACATCTAATAGATATCTTACCTACTCTATCTAACGTAAAAGTGACATTGGTTGCCCGAATTGCGCTGCAAAAGAGAACTAATTGATATCTAAACTATAACGTATCTAGAATGGATCTAGTACGTGTCGTCTCTTGTGAATATCTTGAAGTTGGAATACGGCAGTATAGCCCAATAATACCTCTCCCGCATGAGAGGAGGCCTGTGCTCAGCAGCACAGCAGCTATATTGGAACAGTAATTATTATTAAAACAGTTTTGAATACTACAAAGTATACGGGCCATTTAATTAAAGTTTTACGTCAAATATTACGCTTTTTTTTCATATTTAGAAAATATGCGATATCTACTCAGAATGACGAGCTCTTTCAATAGGAGAAAATATGTCCCAAGATTGTTATTCTCGTCCGTTACAATTTTTCAAAAACTTTGTATTATGTTAATATGGTAACCGAATGGAAGGAATAAAATGTGCATAGAAATTTTGGGACACTTTAAAAAACTATTGAAACCCAAAACAAATTCAAAATTAAAAAAAAGTGTATTTGGTATACAACATTACGAAATCCCTTAAAGGGATAAGTTCGCCTTCATACTGCCTATCCTGTGCCATAATTGTGTTTTGTACAATAAAGAGTTTAAAATGACACATAAATTAATGCTACTATAAAACATGATCCACATTTCCCACTAGTGAATTTAGAGCAGAAATGCTCAACGGAGTTAACTTATTGAAACTTTCATAGCGTATCCTACTTCGAGGCATATTTCTGCGAGCGCTATGCACTCCAGTTTGTGAAATGAGATCCACTGTTACAGTTCAAATAAAAGCGGTATTCAGATAATTATGTGATTATTCCGACATTGATTATTTACGATTATTATTAATAACGTGATAAAACGTCTCTAATTGTATTGTCATGACGGAAGTATTAATGCGAAGAGCGATCGTGGAAATTATGATGGCACGTTATTTTATTAAACTTTACTGTAATATAAGTATTTATTCCTTCTACAACATACCTTCTACAATTGAAGGGATGTTTACAAAAACCGGGCAAGTGCGAGTCGGACTCGCGCACGAAGGGTTCCGTACCATAAAGCAAAAAAAAAACGGAAAAAAATGCAAAAAGAAAACGGTCACCCATCCAAGTACTGACCACGCCCGACGTTGCTTAACTTTGGTCAAAAATCACGTTTGCTGTGTGGGAGCCCCACTTAAATCTTTATTTTATTCTGTTTTTAGTAATTATTGTTGTAGCGGCAACAGAAATACATCATCTGTGAAAATTTCAACTGATGAGATACAGCCTGGTGACAGACAGACGGACAGCGAAGTCTTAGTAATAGGGTCCCGTTTTACCCTTTGGGTACGGAACCCTAAAACAACATAACTGACTACACTGGTTGACACCTAAAACGATTAACAATGTGTCAACTGCTCTAAGCAGTTATGTTGTTTTTGTAAGCATACCTTAAAAAAATTTCAATTTTTAAGGTATGGTAGTAACGAGATAAAAACGTGATCCGCAACACTAATATCTCCATAGAATATAATCCCGTTAATGAATACAAGCCGCGACAATTGCGTTTTGGGTTGCAGCGGGCGTCTCTAATTGTATTGTCATGACGGCGCTATTAATGGGAATGGTCGTGGGAGTTATGATGTGACGTTATTTTATTTTAAGGATTATTCCTTCTACAATTTCTTCAATGTTTTTATATTTTATGTAAGTAACGAGATAAAAACGTGACCCGCAACCCTAGTAGTTATGCCCCATTTCAATTGCCATGGCCCAATTCTACTTGAAACTGCACGTGCACATATAGAATCATAATGTTGGTCTATTTTTTAATAATTGCTTTACAAGTTCTGCTCTTCAAAGTATCATGATTATTATATTCTTTGGTATGTATTACCTACAGATAAGTAAAGTCGGGTATCTTTTGTTTCTATTTTGTAAGCCGCAAAACAGGTATTGCCGGGTATATAGGTATTATTATTGTTGTCACTACTCGTATTGTTTACGCGTAATGAAGGCCTCAAGTGGAATCGGGCCATGGCATTTGAAATGGGGACCTCCGTAGAGTGTAATCCCGTTAATGAATACAAGCCGCGACAATTGCGTTTTGGTTTGCAGCGGGCGTCACTAATTGTATTGTCATGACGGCGCCGTTAATGCGAACGGTCGTGGGAATTATGATGTGACGTTATTTTATTGAACGACGTAACGTTTTATTACATGACGATACATTATGTCTAATTTGATTTAATTATTCGATTTAATAATAATGTGATTACTCTCCACCCAAACTCCAATCCATAGGCCGGTATACTATTAACTTTTACTACAATAGCCCCAATGCCTGCTGCGACTGGTTCATGGGTGTTTATTGTGGCACCTGTTAACGGGATCACACGCGTTCTACATGACATTAAAGTTTTCCAAAGGGTCTCTACGATTTGGATTTATATCCCCACGCGAGCCTAAAGGTGGCCACTGACGAGCCTTCCAACAGTCCAAATAGCGTGGCTGCAATCCAAAATCGGTTCGTGAATGCCAAAAACGTACAATGTTTAATATTAGGATGCCGTCTATTTGGATGAATCCATTGTAACGGCATCCATTTGGAAGGCTCGTCAGTGGCTTGCTTAACAAAAGACCGGGATTTATAGGTCCGTGAGATACAAAATGTGATGATTAAAAATATAGCTTTATTAAGTCTAAATAATACCGTATTAGGACTTAATAAAGCTAACCTTTTCTGCTTATACCAAATTACTAAAAACACAAACAAATCCAAGTCAAACAAAGTGTAAAACACGGCACGAATCCTATACATCAGTATCCGTTTCTTGCGCGTTTCGCTTCGCTGGAGCAAGGAATTACTTGGCTGGCCCTGTCATTTTCCGCCTCCTAGGTACTCGCTGTATATAGTACTTATGGTTCCTTCGAAAGGTTTCCCGATTTCTGTGGGTCTTACATTTCATTTGAAGTTATAGCTAAAGTATTAAAATGTTGATATTATACGAGGTTGTTGAGATTTCTGGTGTTTTTGTCTCGAATTGCTAATAAAGGAATTGTAATATGGCAATTAGCGACTTTTAGTATTTAACAGTAACACTCTGGTTTACTGCGACATAAACGCATATTGCTTGTGTAAGCGCAACCTAACGTGTATATATAGGCAGGCATTTAGAGAATAAACGTTCTTAAGTTCTTATACTATCATCACATAAAGTGTTTCAATACATACTCCCTGCTACTGCTCGAAACGATACATAACAATCCTCTCTTGTTATTTGAGAATCTTATCTTATCTTATGATTTTTTGGGCCCTTACGGATACACTTCGATCCATAGAGATCTTCTGTTCAATAGCCCTTTTAGGAAAGATCCGTCAACTACCCCGTGAGCCAAATGATAGGGCTCAGGCCTACTTAATCGTGAAATCTATTAATAGACCGTAGGGATAGAACAGAATCCATGATCAAAAGCATCCCGGGCGATAACTCGTAAAGTGATGCGATAATTGTTTTTTTAAGTCTTTAGATAGCTGCCGTTCTTATACCCACTATAACGGAGCAGCAGCTGACGCCTACGAGCAATCATTACACCATCTCCCTTAAACCACTATACAAGTAATCGCCCGGGATTCGAAGACCGACGTAATTTACGCCTGGCCCGCGGTCTAATATGGTATTCTGTTCCCAACTGGTGACATGACTAAATAATTGCACACAATTTTTTAAACAAACCTACGTTCTTATGATTTATGTATTCTAATCTTCTCTCAGATGCGTACATACATTAGATAACATTTTCCTTATACTTTTCCTTATAAGCTCTGCTATCTGCTGGCTCTCTGCTACCGCATTTTATTTAATCAGTTTATGTTTTTCACATTGTTCGAATCGCAGAAATTTATTCTCATAAGGACCAATGTGCATTACACAGATACACTGTGTTTCAATCGAATTGGATCGTTCTAATCCTTCCATAAACCGAAGTAGCATTTCTTTTGTTTCATTGTTTTCTTAAACAAACGAATTCCATCCCAGCTTACTATACAAAAAGGTTCCACTTAAAGATAGGACAACTGTGTGGTGGGTCTTACAACGTTAACTTATTAATTACTTTTTAACGTGTTTGTCATTCTGAATTGAAATTATTAACTACCTTTTAACATTTTATTTCGGTTTTGTACGCTTAAAACCGTAAAAAGGAATTAGGTACACATTAAATTCATTATCCTTACGTAACAAAACACCCTTAGTGTAAATTTAATACGATAGAGTGACGAGCGGTTCGCGTTATGTCTAGTTTTATACGGAATTTTGAACAGCGCGCCAAGCGGGGCGATTAGGAAACTCTAAATCCCATACAAAATGATACTTAACGCAAACGCGTACGTCACGTCACGCTATCGAATTAAATTTACACTTGGGTTGGGGGGTTACAATTTACAAATCTGTTTAAATTTATCACGCGAAACTTTGCGTTTAAATTTGTATTTCAATCGGGCTTTCCACTAGTGCAACCAAATATTTACTTAGCCCTATATTATTTAAACTAAATTTAAATAATTCACCCTCGTCCTGAAGTTAATTTCCTGAACAAGTGTACCTATAAATAATCAAACTTGAATTAAAGCTTCACTAACAGTCGGAACCCAGGGACGTTACGTACATATTTAATGAATGAGATCGGATCCATAAAGGCCGGAAATATTAAAAATTTGGCAATGAAATTACTCGAATCGCCACGTTGTCGCCGCCGTCGCCGTTCGTGTTCTTCTCTCACTCTCATTGTTTTTATTATTATAAAAGTAATCGCTGAGTTTTCTCAAGCATAAATCATTGCTCATTTTTAGGGTTCCGTAGCCAAATGGCAAAAAACGGAACCCTTATAGATTCGTCTTGTCTGTCTGTCTGTCCGTCCGTATGTCACAGCCACTTTTTTCCGAAACTATACTGTTGAAACTTGGTAAGTAGATGTATTCTGTGAACCGCATTAAGATTTTCACACAAAAATAGAAAAAAATCAATAAATTTTGGGGGTCCCCCATACTTAGAACTGAAACTTAAATATTTTTCATCAAACCCATGCGTGTGGGGTTACTATGGATAGGTCTTCAAAAACGATATTGAGGTTTCTAATATCATTTTTTTTTAAACTGAATAGTTTGCGCGAGAGACACTTCCAAAGTGGTAAACTGTGTGTCCCCCCCCCCTGTAACTTCTAAAATAAGAGAATGATAGAACTAAAAAAAAAATATATGATATGCATTACCAACTTCCACCGAAAATTGGTTTGAACGAGATTTAGTAAGTATTTTTTTTTTATCGTCATAAATCGTAAACCTCAATTTTATTATGTTATTTTATTTACTTGCTGTTACGGAACCCTTCATGGGCGAGTCCGACTCGCACTTGGCCGCTTTTTTAGAAATAATTTTACACAGTACCTAGGTGAGTAAATTCAATGGTTTCGGAGTAGCCCATGGTAACATTGGATGTTTATTCAAATTTAGCAAGTTATTATGAAATAGTTTTAATAGAGTTAGACCAAGAAAAGTCTGCAGCGATTTTGATAGCCCGCGCAGTGCAAGTGTTATTTATACGTCATAATTAATAATTAATTTTAAACGTCAACTTCTATGCAATTAAGACGTATAAATAACACTTGCACTGCGTGGGCTATCAAAATCACTGCAGACTGTTCTTGGTGTAACTGTACGACCTTGAGGATCGCCTCTGTGATTGGCGTGCATCACACGCACGATGTTCACTTCATTACGCATTCACCAATTAGCGTGTTCGATATTGAATGGTGTATACCAGTTCAAATTGGTTTATTATTGTCTACTTAACCAATTACAAACAAAAATTAATTAATTTTGTTTGTAATCAGTTAAGTAGACAATAATAAACCACCACAAATACCAAACACAATAAAACACGTAACAAAAATTAATTAAATTTTGTTTGTAATTAGTTAAGTAGACAATAATAAACCACCACAAATACCAGACACAACAAAACACAACAAAAATTAATTAATTTTCTTTGTAATTAGTTAAGTAGACAATAATAAACCACCACAAATACCAAACACAACAAAACACATAACAAAAATTTATATTTTGTTTGTAATTAGTTAAGTAGACAATAATAGACCACCACAAATACCAAAAACAACAAAACACATAACAAAAATTAATTAATTTTGTTTGTAATTAGTTAAGTAGACAATAATAAACCAATTTGAACTGGTATACGCCATTCAAGATCGATTAGTTAAGGTGACGCGCTACGGGTGTAGCCGATAACGTGTTTTTCGTTTAATACCGAAATGCAAACAGAAAACCGCTCGCTTTCAGTACTTTAATCTGAATTTCCAATAGGTACAAAAGTCAGTTGGTGTTTATTAAGTTTTAAAATTGGATTTTGAAGGGCACCTTATTTACTTATGTGCTGTGTAAAGGCCTTTCATTTCTATTTCCAGTTTTCATTGCTTCGGGCCAGAACGTGTCAGTGCTTTATGAATCGCTGAACTATTAAAAAAGAAAAGACGTCAGACATTGTGTTACTGTATGTAATGGTTCCGTATCTATTTTTTTTTTTACTTGAATTGTTACGGCGGCGAGTCTTACGGAAGTGGTTTGTTTACATGACCTCTTTATAATTACCTAATACCTGCCTATAGAGCGAGATAAAATAGTAGAAATCGAATTGAAACTGTTCCGAGACATACTAACATAACATTGAATAATTTTACGGTTTAGACTCACTTGTTTTAAGTCACTCAAACACCATGTCGCGCGAGGGACTTAAAACAAGTGAGACTAAGTAATTTATTGTTGCCATGTTTAAGCATTTTACGTCAAAAATGTGACAGTTACGTAGGAAGTGGCGCCCTCAATAGTTTTCTACAATTTCTTGTCGGGCTATATTACCTTTACATATTTCAATTCTATAGTTAAAATTCTAATTTTTAGAAACATCAATCGTTTGCTGAAAACGAAAGACTACGCTATTCTCTTTCTATTCCGTTTCGTTTAATTTCTCTGCGAATGATTGCCAACTTGGCTAGACCCCCTGAAGTAAGTTTTAATTCTGAATTTATCATACAAAATCGGTAATGTCTCCGATGATAACATACTCCATATTTCTAATAAATAAATCATGCTACTATGAGTACTTATTTTTAACTATCAAATGAAAATAAATCCGCCTGTTGTTAACCTCTGTCTTCATGTATTATTTTTATTTCCATGTACATTTATTCTGAGATTATGAGGTTAGGTTAGGATTTGTATTGTACTATATTGTACAGTCGCCATCAGATATATCGGAGCGGCCAAGGTGCTCACAAATATCTGAACACGCCTCTGTTGTCCAGGCGTTAGAGTGCGTGTTCAGATATTGTGAACGCCTTGGCCGCTCCGATTTATCTGATGGCGACTGTATTAGCAAAGTGGTATAAGTGAAGTAATAACAATACTTCCGTGAGACACAGACATATTAAATATCCGTATCGAGCAAACTCCTGATGACACTCCTCGGTACGGAATGAAACATGTCGAGATTGTCGAGCGTTCTTCGATTTACAATGCGTGAGTGACCCGTTTTAAATTATAGTGAAGTTTTTTGCGGAACCCCATATTATCCAACTAACGAACTTCAGTCGGAACGAAATAAACCTTTGACGCGATATTTTTCATCTGTACCTTTCAGTTTTTACCCCCAGCGTTCATATTTCATCGTATCATTTTATCAACCTCGTATCTCTTATTTCTATCAAATTGAAAAGTGAACTTTATGTCTTAGAGTTAAGGTTGCTTTTAGAATTTAACAAGCGTCTGTAATGCGAGGTTTAAGTGGTAGACGTAGATTTTTGCTATCTCCCGGGGCTTGGACGTGACTTCTTACACGAGCAGATAAACTCAAAGAGTATTCTGTCGAATGTCGCAGAAACCTTGCTTTCTTGTGTGAAAGATATTTTTTAATACTTGCCTCGTCTCCTGCGATTCTATTTATTGCTTTGCAAATAACACACAGGTACGCTAGTGCTGTTAGAAGAATTGATTTTATGTTTTAAGACGAAACAGGAGCTGAGTTTTAAATATTTTAGGTAAATATACCCGTCTCGCTAACGGAAGCGGCTCCTTAAACTAGTGCGATAAGGACAAGGCGAAAAATCCCGCGTAAAAATCTCAAAAATCGAGGTTTCGTACTCGACTGTTTCCTCCTCCAAAACTTAACCAATCCTAACCAAACTTGGAAATCTAAATGATTATGAAATTATCTGTGTCGGACCGTTTTGCTTTTTTTTTTTCATGACCATCAATTTATTTATTTAATACTTAATAATCAAACGAACTTACCTATGAAGTTTGATTACAATTATACGAGTATCCAAATCCAAGACAACAAATATAATTTACAAGCAGCAGTACATGGAATCATGCCGTCCTTGTCACACATTTTAGAGATATAATATTTAAAAAACAAGTTCGCGCTGTTCCTCTCCCTCACTACGTCATCATCCCCCGCCATCCCACTCTAACCCCGCTCCTCGGATACCCGTCATTATTTCAGAGTTGATCTTTTTTGTGTTATGAACAGAGACTATTTTATTTTAATTTTCGGGGATGGGGGGCGGGAATTTGTTGTCTTGGATTTGGATACTCGTATAATTGTAATCAAACTTCACAGGTAAGTTCGTTTGATTATTAATTATACTTCCTATCCAAATCCAAGACAACAAATATAATTTACAAGCAGATGTTCAGAGCCTTGTATCTAAATACAGCTGCGAAAATAAAATGAAATATCGATATCAAATCAGTAAGTTACGTATACCGTTACTGATATTACTGATTTCAGCTCACAATTTAGTAGGATATATCTACCTACAAATGTAATTTTATATAAGTATAGCATTGTCTATTATAATGATAAGCGTCATTAATTAACGGGTAAAATTAGGTACCTTTTATATTTCTTTTTGGTGAAAGTAGAAAATAATAAAGTATTAAACTTTCTTTGAAGTTATTGTAATACCTATTGATAGACTTTTAAAAAACAACTTCATAAAATTATGATTATAACTGTTGTTTATGTAATTTTGCCTTTGCTTATGTAGACCGTTGATAGGTGTGTCCAATCTTTAGCTCTGAACCATTTTTTTTTTTTTTTTTAGCACTTTATTCCCATTACATTATTGGAGTTTCAATTTAAATTTTACTAAGATATACATTGTTTTAATTTTCAAGATTATAATTACTACAACGGTTTAGGTTGTTTTCTGTCAGACACTTATACATATAAATAAGCCATTTTGTATCATTTAGATTTTACCAACCACTCACTGGATGTAATTATTTTATGCGTTATGATTAATCTATGAATGCATGTCTTTTTGAGTATTGACAAGTAGAATAAAATATAACTTTATGACACTTTGCAATGAATATCCAATACAAAAATAAATACCCTCTTCTATACACAGCCTTTAAATGTGGGTAAAGAAGATTTTTCTTCATTGCAAGGTTGTCATAGAAATCAAGTTTCTATACTTTTAGACTAAGTCCGGACAATTACTAGTAGATAAGCCTGTAGGTGCTGTTTTGAAACTTATAATTTTTCAAATTTTCATTTTAATTCAGCTTCAAATTATAGATTTATATAGTTAGTCAAACCAATTTGTCAGTCAGTAACAGGAAAAGTATACTCATCCTCTTCTTTTGGGTGCTAGTACTAGTGTAAGACAAAGATAGTATGATTTTCTCTTTCTTTGATTGAAATGAGACAGTCACATTCTCAAACGATATGTAAATAGCTAAATGATGTATATAATAGACTACCTTTATTAATAAATAACTCGTCTTTCTAAACGTATATGACCGATGACGACTACACGTGATACAAGTGGCAAGCAAACTTTGGGCGCTTGTAGTGTAGGTATATAGTTAGGACTTAAGGTATGATATATTTGTGGACGATATATAAGGCATTTACTTGAAATTTATCATTCAAGGAGTAACTTACAGTAACCTTTTTTTAAAGTAACAATTATACTGTGCAGCGTGCACAGTATTCTTGTGATACACAACCAACAATCATTGTTTAAGCTTTCTCGTGTTACGTAGCTATCAATAGGGTATTATATGTATACTGTAAGTATTTAAAATAAATTATTCTACACCATGCATGAAATACACAGATAGGAGTTATTTTTAGAAACACAAGTTCTATTTAATAAATTGGATAGAAATACAAAAAGTAGGTGAGTTGACCGTGACGTCACGATCTAATGTTTCATATAAATTTCATATTAGCAAATCGTTTTGACAGTTCTAAAAAGGTAACTGATTTGTAGTAGTAGTAGTAGTAGTAGGAAAAATACCCTATTATAACTGTACAGCAAGACAATATGACAACCTAGTGCATTTAAATTAATGACAATATTTAATTTTATTATTGTTTAAGGATGATCAATCCTTTATTGCGATTGTCAATCTAGCTATTTAGCGATGGCGACTCATGTAACAGCATTTAACTCTGGTTGCATGGTTGTACAATTGTGCATATTGGTTTTCAACTGAGGATTCCAGCGTTGATTTCGCGTCGTGGGATATACGCATCATATATATATATATATGCATCAACCACGGCGCAGCCCCTGTTAGTTGCGGCGACGGTCCCCTGAAGTTTAGAGCTGAGATAACCAAATCGTAATAAGCAAATTGTACTGGATTTGTTACGAGTAGGTAAATCGGGCTCGTTGACATGGTATATATTTGACTGCAGGTCAAAGATGCTGTTTGAAGCTATTTGGAACACAACGTCGTGATGTGTATAATAATTTGAATGTAAAATCGGTTAAAGGGTTATATGTATCTCTTTCCATATATTGTTCACTCGTCATACAGCACTGTTTGTGTACTTTTTTTTTTTTTTTTTTTAATAGGATTTTAGGCTGCATTAACACCAATTAAATTGCTTCAACGTAACTAAAGTCTCCTCTGTATTTACATACGTAAGCCAGTATACGTAGCCACATCATCACTATTAAAGTGGAGTCAACTTAAAGGTCTGGATACAGACTATGACAAGTACATTACATTGGCATCAACACTGTTACAGTGGAGCAACGTAACAAGCGTAAGTGTATTGGTATCTTTGACTCATTTTATAACGATCAAAGCGTCTGCAGAACAAACATACCGAAGAGCGTAAAGACCGAAGAACGAAGTGATCGAAGGGCGAAGCGACTGAAGAGCGTATCATCCGAAGAGCGAAGCGACTGAAGAGCGTATCATCCGAAGAGCGAAGCGACTGAAGAGCGAAGCGACTGAAGAGCGTATCATCCGAAGGGCGAAGCGACCGAAGAGCGTAGCATCCGAAGAGCGAAGCGACCGATGAACCAAATGACCGAAGCAATCGAAGAGCGAGTCAGCCATTATTATGTAGTTTTTGATATTATGCAATAATCATCATAAATCTTCAACACAGTAAAAGTGGAGTAAGGATAGCCTCGTCACTATTAATGCGGGGCGAATTTAACCTCGACGCTGTGAAAGCGGAGCTCTCTACACAATGGCTGTGGCGTAAAAATAGCCTCATCACTATTAAAGTGGGGCAAAATTACCCTCAACGCTGTTAAAGCGGAGTTCTCAACACAATTCATGTGGAGTAAAGATAGCCTCGTCACTATTAAAGTGGGGCAAATTTAGCCTCAACGCTGTTAAAGCGGAGCTCTCGACACAATAATGTGGAGTAAAGATGGCCTCTTCACTATTAAAGTGGGGCAAATTTACCTTCAACGCTGTTAAAGCGGAGTTCTCGACACAATTAATGTGGAGTAAATATAGCCTCTTCACTATTAAAGTGGGGCAAATATAACCTCAACGCTGTAAAGGCGGAGCTCTCGACGCAATGAATGTGGAAAATTTTGCCTCGACTTCTCGTTTGTAACTAAATATTTATTCGATATGAATTGTAATTTATACGTGTTAATTAATGTGAAATATCACAAACTCTCCTTTGTCACTGACTTTTATTTGATAACACGGTTTATACCGAGTACTTACCTACCTGTTTGATGATCATCTTGTTGCATAGTATACCTAAGCTTCTACGAGGGTTGCACTGAAAATGTCGGGAATAGAGAAATCTGTCGCATCTAGACAGTCAATCTTTATTTTAATGCATACTTAAACTCAAACTGACCACGCATATAAATTTTCTTTTGAAAGTAATCATTCTGTAATGCACACGGCTCATAATCCCAAAGTCCTTTTTGTATGGCGATTTTGGGGCCTTAGTGGTTTTGTATGAAATTCGTGGAGTAGCCAACGGAATTGAAGTTTTTTTTAAATGTATATATATATAAAAGATTTTTTTACTGTTGTCATATGAATATTTAGGAATGTCGAAATCTGCCGATATGCAACTTTTTTGGCAGTCTTTTTAATTAACAGCACAAATGCGATTTTAATTTTTGACGTCGCTTTGGAATGACATGCTTCTTTAAGATCACCCATGGGATAAAATGAAAGTGACTTTCATATTTATTTTTAACTGCAAACGAGCGTACGATGAACTCTAGTTCATAAAAAAATAACAGAAGCCCATTGTAACTTTTATTTATTCGCTGAGGGTATATTGAAAACCGTTTAAAAATATGATCCGAAAAATCACTTGGCCAAAAATTCAAATAATGTTCGACATACAATTTTCAAATTGCCAGTAATTCTTAAATACAAATGACAACCAAATGGAATATACCTTAAAAGTTTTATAAAGAGTTACATTTTTATAAATTATATGCCTCTTTCTATTATGTTATTTCTAAGTGTCCCATTCCCGAATATTTCAGTGCGACCCTCGTAAGTACTCACTCTACTTAAACTACCAAATTCGGAATCCCAATTATCATTTGGAGGTTTAACTTATATTTCCGATACGATTTACGCATGGGTTTACGATCCTCGACGCTATTGTACTAGCGGAGTATTATTATTGGACGTAGTCCATAATATTACACAAATCAAGTACATATACTTTGTCCATGATTTATTTCATTCTAAAATTACATTGAGTTGATAATGTGCGAGTTTATTAAAAGAATCGATGTTAGCACATTCATGAGGTTTACACGTACAAAGATAAACTCTTCACACTTGGTACGCCTCCGTTATAGAGTACTATTGTAGAAAGTAACTCGCTATGTGATGTTTAATATATAGCATTGGTACTTAGTGTCAATCAGTAATGTCTTATTTATCACAAAACAGGAGATCTGATGAGCAAAAGGAGGCGACCAGACCGACTGGACCCAAGACTCGACGATACCACGATGTGCGATTAAAGCCAGTACCTAATCCGTTTTAACCCTTACGGTACATTCACTATGTCGGTATCGGAGCACGCATAGCGCGTGCTGGTTGTATACATCGGTTACTGGCATTAAACACTTTGAACAGTAGGTCAAACTATTCTTTAACTATCTTGTAGATTGTGTATTTAATGAAATTTTTCATGTACCTAAATATAAAGGTACCTGTATACCTACAGGTATGAGGATACCTCCCCATAAGATGCTAATTAAATTTATTGGTTACAGAATATGTCTATTTGCACAAAGACACATTTGCTACCGTGCATAGGCACTTAAATATTACCAATCGGCAAGGATTAATATATCCTATCTTTTTTATTAAACGGTAGGGTAGGTCGGACATGGTAAGAACCGTTTTTGTGAAACGATTATCTAGTACATATAAATACCTATATAAATTTTATTCAATTCCGAAATAATTTGTATACAGTATATAAAATCTGTAGGCGAAAGCATGTCAATATATAATATAATAATATGGTGTTCACATTCGTAAACAATTTACTGAGCGAACATTGCATACCTAGTATGAATGTAACATATTTTATTCAAAACATGAAATGTAAGTAATATCGTACATATTACTATAATCTATCATTTTTGTGATTTATCTATTTATAGCTCCGTACTTATTTCATCCGTAAGTATTTTATTCTAAAAAGAAGGTAGTTGTAACAAGTGATTTCGTACGAAAGCAAATTTACTTAGTTGATTTATTAGGTAATGAGTTTATAACGCTAAATGAAATTACGATTTCAAATTAAAGTTTACCAGCAATGTAAAGGATTGCAAACGAGACTAGACTTGCCGTGCCGAAAAACCATTAATTTTTCGCTCGGCCACGGCGGCCGGCGGCGGTACAAGTAATGTTTTGATTCTATAATTATCATTCAGCGCTCAATAGACACATTTAAATTACTCACCCTAACTTCATCAATCGACACACACACAGAGATATTTAGAGGAACACTATTTTGGCGAAAATACGTGTGACTCGGACTAACACAAAAACATGTAATGACGGGTATCCGAGGAGCGGGGTTAGAGTGGGATGGCGGGGGATGATGACGTAGTGAGGGAGAGGAACAGCGCGAACTTGTTTTTTAAATATTATATCTCTAAAATGTGTGACAAGGACGGCATGATTCCATGTACTGCTGCTTGTAAATTATATTTGTTGTCTTGGATTTGGATAGGAAGTATAAATTAAAATTTAAATCGATAAAAAATTAAATTAAAAATTATAACTAATAACATAAAACTTACAAATAACAATCTAAACTATATATTCAATACAAAAATACTTTACTTAGCAACCAAAATTGAATACAAAAATACTATACTTTACTTTTGCTTTTTTGGCTAATTGATATCATCAGGTTTGAATACTACGCCTCTCATTGCGGCATAGTCAATTAGGCCATTTTGGCCATTTTTGAAGGGCTCTAGCGCCTTAAAAAACAAAAATATCAAAAAAACCAAAACGGTCCAACACAGATATTGATAATATGCCTTTCGTAATAAGGTCCACCGATGTACAGTCAGCAGTGTAATTACTGTTTGTAACTACTATTGAGTAGGAACATTTGATTTTATATTTCTAAAGTAGCATTTTAGAGGCATATAATTATTTTATAGTGGATATATAATTATTTGTATTCCAATTACGTATATTATGTAAGTGGTTTGATAAGAGTATAATTATTAAAACAATGTAAGTATGCATTAAATAATGTTTCAGACTTAATAATTAAGTAATTTAATTCAAGGAGTATTAAGAAGGAATACGTATCATTATCATCATTACTTCTCAGTATCATTATCATAGGGAAGTAAAGATACCTACTTGTAGACATAAATAATTTAATTACAAAGTAATGTTATTATTACAAGAATTGAGGTACAGTCAGCAGCAGAAGTTGCTAAGCGGGTGAGGTGTTCAAAATTACCTTGACACGCTCTTATTCTCCTAACAATTAAAGACGCGTCAAGATCTGCTGACTATATCAAGCCGTTTCTATAATTATACAACTTCAAAGATTAAGGAAAATGTTTTGCATTAAAGCAGCGGTTGGCAACAAGCGGCCCGCGGGCTGCGGCCCGCGAACCTCTCACATGCGGCCCGCGAGCCCCCCTGGCTATTTCGCATGTAATATTGTCAAACAACAATATCTAATAAAGTCACACATATTAACTAAAGTGCGGCCCGCGTCTACTTCCTTAACTACTATGTGGCCCTTGGCTGCTAAAAGGTTGCCGACCGCTGGTTGTTTATTAACATTCTCCAATAAGTATTTGTCACTGTTAAAAACTAATTAAAAAAAAAGACCCGTCAACCTTAATACAAAAATCAGCCATCGTCAGTTAAATTGAAAGGGGTATGAAACCTTTTCGCGCAATAAATATGTTTATATTTAGGACATGGACGTCAAGCTCTTACTAAGCAAAACAGTTTATTTTAACAAATCTCCGTGCTGTAAATCGTCAATTAACAAAGTGATTCATCATCATTATGAAATAAACATTGTTACAGGTTTGTAACGCTAGCTCAATCATAATTCGGACAATTGGTGTTCCTTGTATAAATAACGTCCAACAAAAAATACAGATTATAAGGTTATAAATGGTATTGGTGTCGTATTAAAAAGTAGAAAAAGAAAAAAATTCAAAAGTTACGCTTCCGGCAGGACTTGAACCCGGAACTACCACAAACCGTGCGTTGCTCTTAGCTAATTGAAAAAAAAATTGCTGACGTGACATGTAATATATTGTAATAACGTAATAAATGAATTGTTTGATCAATCGCATAACATACTACATACTCTGTGAACACGCAAATAAAACTAACCTTGATAGAAGTTATGATACAAAGTAATATGCTGTTCACTGTAACTCTCGATAAGAGAATACTTAGTAAAAGAAATGTATCGTAAAAATTCAGATATTTTTTTGTGATTGCTACTCGATATAAAAGCGGTCCTTTACCTAATGCCTCCTTGACCCTTTTTCAGCGAGGTTAAGTAGTGAGATTATCTGTGCCAAATTGCAAAATGTTGCCTTTGTAAAAAATATTTTGGCGATTTTATACTTAGGGGTCAAGATGTAGCTTGTTACAAACGAGAATATTTTTTCAAGGTTTAGGAGAACAATTACCCCAAAAATATTTTCGTATTGTTACTATACTTAAAATGTTTTATTCAAAAGGTGGAAAAATTCGTAAACAAAGTTAAACATACATTTAAATAATTAATAGACGACCATCGACCGATCAGCGTAAAGAAAGTAAAAGTTTCAGCATCTTAAAAAAATATTAGTAACCTTGAACCAGCTGTTGCCTTATATCCATGAAACTATATTTTTTTCTAACAATAAGTAGATAAAAGTCTAACCTTTATACAAGAACATTATGATGCAAAACTGTCCTCAAATTTTCAGATAATTCCGAATTGAGTCCTTATTTAAATACGCAATGATTTTTTCAACCAATTTATTCCGAGCCTCTCATTTGCAGGCGTCTCAAACCGTTGGCGTCACGAATTAAATAAACGAAATAGTCTAAGGAAAGTATTTATGTAAATTTCTACGACACTAGAGTGCCAATTTGGACTTGTAACCACCGCACAGGGGCTAGGCAGGAGGGAAATTAAACGGATGGTGTTTTGTAATGAAAATTTGGGAAGTTTCGGACTTTTCTGTTAACACGTTGTGTTGTAGCCTTTTGTGTAACGGTTTGTGTATCTCTATTTTTAGGGTTCCGTACCCAAAGGGTAAAACGGGACCCTATTACTAAGACTTCGCTGTCCGTCCGTCTGTCACCAGACTCACCAGGCTGTATCTCACGAACCGTGATAGCTAGACAGTTGACATTTTCACAGATGATGTATTTCTGTTGCCGCTATAACAACAAATACTAAAAAAAAGAATAAAATAAAGATTTAAGTGGGGCTCCCATACAACAAACGTGATTTTTGACCAAAGTTAAGCAACGTCGGACGGGGTCAGTACTTGGATGGGTGACCGTTTTTAGGGTTCCGTATTTTTTTTGCCGTTTTTTGCATTATGGTACGGAACCCTTCGTGCGCGAGTCCGACTCGCAATTGCCCGGTTTTTTTTTCTAGCTTATTATGGTGTCCCACTGCTGTGGAAAGACCTACGTCACATCACGCTATTAAATAAAATTTAAACTGTCTAGTTATCACGGTTCGTGAGATACAGCCTGGTGAAAGACGGACGGACGGACGGACAGCGGAGTCTTAGTAATAGGGTCCTTTGGGTACGGAACCCTAAAAAACTAAGTGAAACTTACTAAGTAACTAAGTTTTCGCACTTGATCAAGCACACACTGACAGTGTTAGAGCAGCTATCGAGTTCATTAAGCGAGATGAGCTCATCACGCCCAAGGCGATTAATGTGCAAACTCTGCATCCTACTGCACACTTACACACTGATGTAGCGGACTAATGGCCCGATTCTAACTTCAAGATTCGTCAGTTAATAGATCTAGAAACGGTATGGATTAGATATGTATATGTCAAATGTGACGTTACATTAAACAAAATCACCACTTTTGACACTGACACATCTAATCCTTATCGTTACTAAATCTATTGATTGACATTTGACATCTTAAAGTTCGAATCGAGCAGTAAGGATCGATTGCACCAAACCATCTGTCACCATTAAAGCGTTCGCATTTTTTTTTTGTATGGGAAGTTACTTACTACATCATCATTAACTTAAGAGGTATTCTCTTGTCGGTGGAGTATCTTCCAGCTTTCCCTATCCTGCGCCAGCTCTTTGACTTTTTGGTACGACACGACCCCCACTTTTTCTTTTACTTGCTCCAAAAAGCTGCGTCTGGGTTTTCCTCGTCCCCGCTTGTGTCCTATCCGCCCCTCCAGGATAGTACACTGTTGTTAAATGTGGTTAGTGCAACTAGCCCTAAGGGTCGATTGTACCATACCGTTTTTGTCACTGTTAAAGCGTGTGCTAAATTTTATTGTATAGGTATTTTCATATTTCTCTGCCGAGTCATGTTGATTACTTGATTAGTCTGTCAGATGTGATTGGTGCGACAGCCGACCACTGACTAACAGGCCTCCAGACGATATGGGCCTGTCAGTTAGAACAAAAATTTGACAGTTCCGAACAACTGACCGGCCGATATCGTCCGGCGGACTGTTAGTCAGTGGTCGGATCGAATTGACGCGGTTGCACGGAGTGGGTGACCGGGTTAACCAAATTAGTATAAGAAAGCTTATTGGACGAGTTGACGCGTGCAACGAATTTAACCTACAATCAATGGCACCCGCCATGCACCCGCGATACTTAGTAAATGGCCTAAATATCAGCATCAACAAAATTTTTAGAAAAGTCTATTTTTCCAAACTTCAAGTTAGCAAAACTGCTGCAGTCGAAAATCGATGTTCCTGCCCGGATTTTTGACATTTGCGGCATCAATGCATCC
The DNA here is from genome assembly GCF_963556715.1 of Cydia fagiglandana. Lineage (NCBI taxonomy): Eukaryota > Metazoa > Arthropoda > Insecta > Lepidoptera > Tortricidae > Cydia > Cydia fagiglandana. Next base: position 23,787,992 of record NC_085933.1, on the reverse strand, counting down.
AGCTGGCGCCGTCAGAATCGGAAGGTCACCTTAATATTTTTCATTCCAGCTACCCGTGTGTCCGCGCGACGCCAAGACGCTAATCTTAGCATGTTCACAGCCTAATACGGGAGCTAATGACAATGACTACAGAATTAGAACGTTTTTGAGTCTTCATTATAACTCCAAGACTAGCGATCATTTAAGAAATAGGTCATTGACTCCATAACGCCTTTGTCTATTCTGTTACAAGTAACTGTTTTAGGATTATGTTTATTAACATTAATAATGGGTAATAATTACTTAATGTACCCACGAGTATTCTATGTTAATTAATGTACAGTCGGTAAATTAAGGTACACCCACGGAGCTGCGTAGTTTAGGTATAAGTGTAGGCGTAAATAGGCTGTTATTAAATGAATGATGTAAGATTTCTAAAGAATATTTTAATATTTAAGGACTAAGTAGCAAATACCTAAATTAAAAAAAAAAAAGATTTCTTAAGAATCTTTCAACATTTAAGAACTAAGTACCTAGCAGATAATTAAAAATATTCTAAATTATTTTTTCTACCCTAACGTTATTTGTCGGGGTTGTTTCTTCCAGAATAGAAAACCGGGCCCTTCTTCTTCGTAGGCAGGGTCACTGCGGACTAAGCTAAGGGGTCATTAATATTTAATTATTTACCCAACACAACTTCATAAAAACCCAGCGACCTGACAAACTAACAGCGGCCAACTTCGTAAATCTCATCACGACAAAAGGCCCCGGAATATCACAAGTAACAATAATGATGTGTAATTTAAATGCAAATGCGAGGGGCAGGTAAGGAAGCTCAACCTTTGTTACAACTTCCCAAATTGCCAAGAGTTTGGAACTTGGCTTGCTTAAGCCACTAGTTGAGACAACACCTAGCCCTGGAGTAGATTCTAATTTAACAATTTGTTATGGGTTTGAACTGGTTTTGATACGACCTTGAAGATGTAAATTGAAGACGAATACGCTGATTGGTGTATTCGAAATGAAGAGAACGTACGTGAGAGGCGCACGAATCAGCAAAACGATTGATAAAATATGTAACGGGCTCCTAGAGGCCGCCACTTTATTCGTTCTTCACCACTTGATGAAGAATGATCGTGAGCAGATGGTGAGATGGTGAACAACAGATTAAACTTAGATGACTTAGTCAGCGACTCCTTGATTATGTATTTTTCCTAGAAACATCCTGCCTAAACAGTGACATGAACGCCTGAGATATTTTCGGGCCGATGCGACCTTAACACCTTTGAGGAAAGAGTGGACTTCCATCTTAAGGTCAAGCAACATACTTGCTTCCTCTGGTGCTGCCTTCAACTATAAGCTATATAAAAGTGACGGTAATTACTCACCATCAGGCGATTAATCTGCTCGTTTATTATTGGGAGCCTATAATGTTCCACTGCTGGACAAAGCCCCCCCCTCCCACTTTTTCCAGACTTCCAGAACTTGTACAGCCTCTGTCAAACTGGAGTCTAACTCGCCATCGCCGACGTCGTCTGCCAGATCCTCCTTGACAGTACGTAGTACCTCGTTAAGTGAAGTAGATATGACCAGCCCAGTCCCACTTTAGCTTGGCCGCTTTCCGAGGTACGTCGACTACTTTTGTTCTGGAGCGCAGCGTGGTGTTCCGGATACGATCCATCACACTTCTCGTATGCTGCGTTCCATAGCTCGCTGGCAAACTCCTAATTTGGACCTCTGATACGGCTACTATATTAAAAAATAATAATGTTTATGCAGAATCGGCCTCCAGGTTGTTTTATGGGCGTCCGGCTAAGGTACCTAATTAAAGTGGAATTTGTTTCGAAATATTACATGGCTAAGAATCTGCTGTAGTGAGAATTTGAACTACGTTTCTTACAAATTTAAGTTAAATTGGGACTTTTTGAAAGACGTTATAACCTCCTGACCGTCGTTCTATAGATAGACCACAATTAATTTTTAACTCTGTGTCAACATGACAGAGTTTAATTTAAACTGGCAAATTTCACTCCTAACTTTCTGATTTTACGTCCATTTTAAGAAATATGCCCAATGTGGAAACAAGAAGTATATCCCCTTGGGTAGAATACGTCATTTCTGACAACTTTGAATGATGGATGAAGAAACGATTGTACCTATATGTATTACGTCACACGGCCATTTTAAGGTCTCACACCTAGTTATTATAAACAGAATTATGTTTATTTTTGGCATTTCTTTTTAAGATTATTCTTAGGCAAGAATGAAACTTCAGAACGAAACATAATTCTAGAGTTAACGTCTTAATGATATTTAAATTACTGCTAACGGCCATGTTTAAGCGTTGTAAAAGCGCGCAGTCTAATTAAATTTGTAACTGACAACGAAATCAACAGGTTTATTTAAATTTTTCTCCTTAATTATACCTATGTAATTTTATTTACTGATACTCAATTAGTAGGTAACTCGTACACTCGGCTTTAAATACGCATTGCCACTTTATATATTAATTCCATTCATAGTGTGTCCATGTAATTTTGCAGCTCTCTGTTGCTTGAAATCGGCATATCTTCAAACTATTTTAGTAGCGAACTGTAGCAATCTATCATCTTCGTCGTTAAAAACCCAGAGTATTTGGGTGGTTGCCGTTCTTCATCCCACCAACGGAGTGGCAGCTGATGTCCACAAGGGTGCAATGTGCCCTCACCCTTAACCACTTCACGAGTTATTGCCCGGGTTGTGATAACCGATGCATCATCTGGCCTACGGTGCATACCTTCTTCTGCAGTATAGTATCATTTTAAATTTATTAATTTACTTTTGCACTTTTTGAACATCAAAGGTATTTTTATATATTTATGGTAAATAAATAAATTATATAAAGGTATTTTTAATAAATTAAACTAAGTACTGTCACCACACATGATTGCTATGCCAAGGGTACTTGCTAAATTGGAATTTCTATAGCGTAGCGTATTGGTCAACCAATTTAGCTAGGACCCTAAGAGTGACATTCCATTTCCAACTGCAGCTGCAATACTGTTCATTTTACTATGGAAACGCGTCGCTGTCATTGTTAATTGCCATAGAAAATGAACAGTATTGCAGCTGCAGTTGGAAATGGAATGTCACTTTAAACGGCGCAACAATCGCGGAGCGTGGTGGTACATAATAAATGAAAGTTAATAAACTCAGTTCCTAATAAAATTTAACAATAGGTAAAAACGTTATTCTCCATTTCTATTAAGTAAGTAATAAAACAAATTGATGTTAATATTATCAAACACCCCGAAATAGAAGTGTGACTTTCTGAATTTTCCTTGCTTAATAAATATTTCTGATAAATATTTATACTAATAACTTTGTACATTTATTGCCAAGCACTTCATTATTTTGATATAAATAAATTTAGAAAAAATCTTTCAATACAATTAATTCACTCAAATTGTACCTACCTATTTACATAATAAAAAATTATTACCTACCTATTAATAAATTGTTTTATTATTATCTTTCTAATTATTATTGCAGATAACACCCACTTTCGTATTATCGTCGTTCGTTTTTAAACTTTTTCTGAACACAGCAGGAAGAAAAGAAGAGAGAACCAAATTTTTTTCATGAATTGTAATATTTCTTTCTCAAGTTTCCTTCTGAATGGGGTGGTTAATGTTTATTGCCTTTGTTTTTGGCACAAAAGACACTTTTATTTCACGAAAACGAAGTATTTTTTCTAACAATAGACAAATTACAATGGGGTTTTGTTTCATGCGTTCCATTAAAGGATATAACTACTTGGAAAACTCGTGTGTTTTACTGTAGGTATTATTTATGTGGATAGCAATTCTTTCAACATAATTTATTTTACTAATTTACACCTTGCAAAAAATGTAAGCATGACACTGAAAGAAATGTTTTCATGACTACCTATACCTACCTATGACTACTAACTTTGTGTTCTTACTTCTTACACAAGTTCAGTTATTTTATTAATAATTACTCAATGAGTTCGATGAATTAGTTTTTACAGCGGAATTATTACCCAAGGATTACTGATTATTGCTATATCGTTTTCGTTTTCGACCTAATTGAGACTGTTCCCAGAAAGCTGAACCATTTTCAAATATTTCGTGCTATCTTAATTAAATTGTTTCACAGTGATCTTGAAATAAAAAAGGGAAATCAAATGACACAACAATAAGAACTAAAATGTTTTCACGCTTTCAATAACCTTCACCCTTTCACCTATTTTTAATGAAAAGCGGAAATTTTATAGCGACTTAACATACGAAACGATGTAGGTAGGTATAAAATATGTAATTGCTTTATACCGTTTTTAGTCTTGGGCCGCCTTTATAGTTTCTTCATGCACTATAAATAGTGCACATGTAGATGTAAAATATCACCAAAAAATATTCACCACGTGAATTCATAGCTGCTTGCTAAAATGTTTTATATTTTTTTATTCCTTGTTTGGATTTCCTGTGATAATTGCACTTTAAGCTTATTATACAAATTTAACTTTTTCAATGTAAATCGGCTCATTAACAGTGGTTACCGCCCTTGGTTAATTACACGGAACTGCCGGTTAATGACGTGGTTAATTTTAAACTGTTATTTGGTAACGGTATCGGGGGAGCGGGAAACTTATAATGGTGTGGTAATTATTTTAATGCACAGTTTGCGAGCATGTGAACTTGTAATTAAAGTCATGTAACAATTTTATTTTCACCACACCACCTCGGAAAGAATTACTTTGCACTTCAAAAACGAATAGCAAAGTTGCATTTTATCCACATGTGAGGCAAAGTAATCAAATGAAAATTTTGAGTTGTTTTCTTATGTTTGCTGGTAGAATTGACTTTTAAATGATGATTTTGGATGATAAATATTTAATAACATTCATTTGGATTTGATTTGGTTTGATTTTGTTTGATATTTTACTTATTTAATATTTGCTTCGGGTTGGTGTGGTGAAAAATTTTGTGTTTCACTCGGGGGCAAATTGTTAAACAAAATTGTGCCTCGTGCTTTGAAACCCTCGCAACGCTCAAGATTCCATTTTTCGAACCACTCGCTACGCTCGTGGTTCAATTTTGGAATCTTTCGCTTGCTCGGGTATCAATATTAGCACGAGCGGTTAAACAATAACTTTGCCCCCTTGTAAAACAAATAACTATTACCAGTGCGACATTCAAGCCTTCAAGTAAATAGCTAACTTCCATCTTGATGGATACCAACGGCCGGTAAAGGATGACTCACGTTAGACTGGGCCGTGGCCGGACCGGAGCTTATGCAGCTTTCTTTATCTATGGAAGAACCATCTGATTACCGATCAGCCGTTATAGAAAATAGCATGTCGGACGCGTCGGCCCGGGCACGGCCCGGTCTAGAGTGAGTCATCCTTAATTGTAGCAAACTGTTAGAGTTAGACCAAGAAAAGTCTGCAGTGATTTTGATAGCCCACGCAGTGCAAGTGTTATTTTAAACCCCTCCCTTTTTACTCCTGTGAAATTATGACGTAAATAACACTTGCACTGCGTGGGCTATCAAAATCGCTGCAGACTTTTCTTGGTCTAACTCTACATAATAACAATAAAAAAATAATACTAAACACAGGTAAATCAATCCCATACGCTCTACTAAAGCCATACTACAATTATGTATTAATGGCTGGCTCCTCTACACGATGGGCCAGCGCGGGCCACTCCAAGGGACGCATTTATGCGTTAGAGGGAGCAAGTGATATTGCTATCTCATTCTACCGCATGGCTGCGTCCCTTGGAGTGGCCGGCGCTGGCCCATTGTGTAGAGGAGTCATAATATTTGACCACACTAAGGTTCCCATAGTTTCAAATAGCTCGCGACAACGCTTAAGTACAGTAACGATTTGTAAATAGGAAACTGTGTGTAGTCTCCGTTTATCTAACAACGGAAGCCTGTTAAAAGGCCAGAACATTATCTACAACGCTTACCAAGTGCTTCGCTACTGTATCCAACTAACCAGTTTAAGTGACCTCCCTATAGTGTAGTGCTTCGCTACTGTATCCAACTATCCAGTTTAAGTGACCTCCCTATAGTGTAGTGCTTCGCTACTGTATCCAACTATCCAGTTTAAGTGACCTCTCTATAGTGTAGTGCTTCGCTACTGTATCCAACTATCCAGTTTAAGTGACCTCTCTATAGTGTAGTGCTTTGCTACTGTATCCAACTATCCAGTTTAAGTGACCTCTCTATAGTGTAGTGCTTCGCTACTGTATCCAACTATCCAGTTTAAGTGACCTCTCTATAGTGTAGTGCTTCGCTACTGTATCCAACTATCCAGTTTAAGTGACCTCCCTATAGTGTAGTGCTTTGCTACTGTATCCAACTATCCAGTTTAAGTGACCTCTCTATAGTGTAGTGCTTTGCTACTGTATCCAACTATCCAGTTTAAGTGACCTCTCTATAGTGTAGTGCTTTGCTACTGTATCCAACTATCCAGTTTAAGTGACCTCTCTATAGTGTAGTGCTTCGCTACTGTATCCAACTATCCAGTTTAAGTGACCTCCCTATAGTGTAGTGCTTTGCTACTGTATCCAACTATCCAGTTTAAGTGACCTCTCTATAGTGTAGTGCTTCGCTACTGTATCCAACTATCCAGTTTAAGTGACCTCTCTATAGTGTAGTGCTTCGCTACTGTATCCAACTATCCAGTTTAAGTGACCTCCCTATAAGTAGTGTAGAACTGTAGATAAAGACTTTAAACAAGGCCTCCAATGTCCAGAAGGTTTACTCTACGACTCCCTGTCACACTCACGTACGTATTTAGAAGAGCGACAGAGAGGCAACACGTCGAACGTTCGCGGTAGGCACTCAGGGCTGGAATTGCACGCCACTGCAGAGTACTGCAGAGTCCTCTGCATTTACGGCAGATACCTAATGGCTCCTCTGCATGATGGGCCAGCGCCGGCCACTCCAAGGGACGCAGCCATGCGGTAGAATGAGATAGCAATATCACTTGCTCCCTCTAACGCATAAATGCGTCCCTTGGAGTGGCCGGCGCTGGCCCATCGTGTAGATGAGACAAAACCGCTCACCCACGCGGGTAATTTTTTTTCGACTCAAATTTATACATTCGTGGTACAAAAAGCATTTTGCTGTTTTGTTAAATAAGTAACTAAAGTTTTTGAGTCTTGAGTTTCATAAGATTACTCTTTTTGGTAAGGAACAGATTTGAATTAAGATATTTTGAAAGAACTCAAAATAAATACGGAGTTGAAATTTTACAATTTGAATCAATTTGGCAAAGCGTCTTTAAATAGGCTGTGACGGACAGACAGACAGACGCACGAGTGATACTACGATTATAAGGGTTCAGTTTCCTTTTAAGGTACGGAACCCTAAAAAAGGTCTCGACTCAGACTCAAAAGAGTAAACTAAACTTTTTTAAATACCTAAGCACAGTTTCGTAAAACCGAATATATGTGTTTTAAATTTAAAGTAAAATGATCGACTCGCCTAGTAGTCGATAGAAGTATACATTTCGATATTATTTCAGTTGGTTGCCGGCCGTACGAGTTAATCCCTTAGACAGACCAGTGTAAGAGTACACCTAATAGTACATAGTGATCTTACGAATCTCGAGTTTCCTTTACTGGTTTATTCGAGAACTGAGTTCTCCCGCGCTCGTTCAAACTGAGAATCCCCGGCCAGTACTTAGTATGAAACGTCGCTAACGACTTTAGTTTGCATAGGCCGTTACAGCCAGCTTTTCAAAACTAAAAGGGCGTAACTGACCAGTAATGTCTAGTGATATACAGCTTTTTTCAGTGGGATTAGATGTAACTGCCTTGCAATTACCCGCCGCTTGCGCTGCATACAACTTTGTCGTTTGGTGACCGTTGTAAATTATTCTTGATACTCTTAGATCTGAATAACTGAAGCGACATAGCGTCGTAAAGAGAGAGGTGGTGAAAGTGACTGATATTTAAATATTTATTTACTGTTCTTCACACAAAGCCTTAGAACATTTAATAAGAGCTTACATCTTTGCTTAAAACCTTGTACAATTGTGCAAACTTTTGTATGGACTGACATGGTTATTTGTACGTTACATAGAAATAATGTAAAATTAGCAATATAAGTACATTTGACGTCTCCTCCCCCGCAAAAATCGGCAGACTGTTTTGTACAGACAATCGGCGCGATTCGGGAAATGAATTAGAGATGCACTAGATATGAAATAGTAAAGATATGTGACGTTCCACGGCAAAAGGTACCATTGCCCCGGCTGAATATTGGAGCGTCGTCAATAATATAGCGTAAGCGCCAGCTGCCATAAGGTACCTTTTGCCGTGGAACGTCACATATCTTTACTATTTCATATCTAGTGCATCTCTAATTCATTTCCCGAATCGCGCCGAATGGCAGCCATGACGTTTCCAGTTACTAAATGCTCTAAGATACAAAGCACATCGCCTTGGTTTGCTTAAATAATGTGCCTAATGGAAATGGGAGAAATGTGTTTATTGATGCAATTGAATCATTTATAGACATAAATAAACACAGATGATTGATGTAGAAAGAAAATACTAACGCAGACGTAGTATAGCATAAATTTAGTTTAAAAAACAACAATGCTATCCAGGTTAGCTTCACTATCGAAGGAAAATATCATGTGTTACCTCGACCATGCAATATATTTTAGTTCCACAACAATCCCCTAACATTTTTACCGTCTAAAATAAAAACATTGGCATCAATAAAGAAATTTTATTGTATAGGCTGCGCCGTGCTATAAAGTGTTATTTATATTACACCCGTTTCCACAAATAGGTGAACCGTGCAGATTGCTGTGGCTCAGTTTTTATATATTTTATAAGTGATATTTTAACCATACTTTAATGCGACATTAAATTGCGACGTACCTATTAAAAACATAACCTTTATGGGAAGTACATACCTTTTAATTTCATAATCAAGATGTGATTGCGTACATCATTGGGTTTTGTAGCAGTATATTCCAAGGTAACAGTAACCTGTCTGGCCGAGTAGGTAGTGCCCCTGCCTGTGAAGCCGATGGCCCTGGGTTCGAATCCCGGTAAGGGCATTTCATCATCATCATAATCATCTCAGCCATAAGACGTCCACTGCTGAACATAGGCCTCCCCCTTGGACCTCCATTCGTACCGGTTGGAAGCCACCCGCATCCAGCGTCTTCCGGCGGCTTTAACAAGGTCGTCCGTCCATCTTGTGGGTGGACGTCCTACGCTGCGTTTGCTAGTCCGTGGTCTCCACTCGAGCACTTTTCGACCCCATCGGCCATCTTCTCTGCGCGCAATGTGGCCTGCCCATTGCCACTTCAGCTTGCTAATCCGGTGAGCTATGTCGGTGACTTTAGTTCGTCTACGGATCTCCTCATTTCTGATTCGATCACGCAGAGAAACTCCGAGCATAGCCCTCTCCATAGCTCGTTGAGCGACTTTGAATTTTGAGATGAGGCCGATAGTGAAAGACCACGTTTCGGAGCCGTAAGTCATCGCTGGTAACACACATTGATTAAAGACTTTCGTCTTGAGGCACTGAGGTATGTCGGACGAAAAGACATTACGTAGTTTCCCGAACGCTGCCCAACCGAGTTGGATTCGGCGGTTGACCTCCTTCTCGAAGTTGGACCTACCTAATTGGACTACTTGTCCTAGGTAGATGTACGAGTCAACAACTTCGAGTACCGAGTTCCCAACAGAGACTGGGATGGGCACAACATTGGCATTTGACATAAGTTTCGTCTTGTCCATGTTCATTTTCAAGCCCACCCGTTGTGAAACTCGGTTGAGGTCATCGAGCATCATGCTGAGTTCCTCCATCGACTTTGCCATGACTACGATATCGTCGGCAAACCGAAGGTGAGTGATGTATTCGCCGTTGATGTTGATGCCAAGTCCTTGCCATTCCAGGAGCTTGAAGGTGTCTTCCATTACGGCAGTAAACAGTTTCGGAGAGATAACGTCTCCCTGCCTTACGCCTCTTTGCAATGCCTTCGTGCTCTGCTCCTGTACTCGGACCGACATGGTGGCGTTACTATACAAATACTTCAACACTTCGATGTACCGATAGTCAATATGGCATCGCTGAAGAGACTCAAGCACCGCCCATGTTTCCACCGAATCGAAGGCTTTCTCATAGTCCACAAACGCTAAGCATAATGGTAAGTTATACTCTTCGGTCTTCTGTATAACTTGCCGCAGCGTATGGATGTGGTCTATGGTACTATAGCCTTTTCGAAACCCGGCTTGTTCGGGAGGCTGGAAGTCATCAAGTCTGTGTTCGAGACGGTTCGTGATGACCCTTGAAAACAGCTTATAGACATGGCTCAGAAGCGTGATGGGTCTGTAGTTCTTCAATAGGCTGTTATCACCTTTTTTGAAAAACAGCACCACCTCGCCTCTATTCCATGTTTCAGGCGTTTTGCCCTCGCACAAGACGGAATTAAAGAGCTTCTGGAGGACTTTAAGTACCGGTGTTCCACCCGCTCTCAGAAGCTCTGAAGTGATTCCGTCTTTGCCCGGCGCCTTGTTGTTCTTAAGCTGCTTCAGGGCCATCCTAATCTCGTACAGACTGATGTCCGGGATATCTTCGGTATAATGTCGGGACAGCTTGGCTCTTGGATCTCCTACCAAGCTGTCGACGGGCTTTGCGATCGAAGTGTATAACTGTCCATAGAACCTCTCGATCTCGCCTAAAACCTCCGCTTTGCTCGACGCTATGCTGCCATCTTCCCGTTTCAGCTTCGTCAGCTGGCTTTGCCCAATAGACTTGTCCTTTGCGAACACTTTGGAGCCTTGGTTTCGCTCAATAGTCTCTTTAATACGGTTAGTATTAAAGAGACGCAGATCATGTCGCAAGGACTTAGATATACGTCTATTGAGTTGCATAATATATGACTTCGCGTCATCGGGAGACTGCAACTGTAGCGAGCGTCGTTCAGCCATGAGGTTTAAGGTTTGCTCGGTCAATTTCTGAGGTCTATCTTTACGGCGGGGTCTAAAAAACTTAGACCCTACTGTGTGGACAGTTTCCACTAGCCCGTCGTTGATTTCGTCCACTGAAGCCAAGTTCTCTAGGCAAGCAAAGCGGTTAGAGAGCTAGAGTTGAAAGCTTTCGGGGTTTTGAACATGGGCTCGAGTAGGGCATTTATTTCTGTGATAAACACAAATATATATATGTTCCTGAGTTATTATGGATAGCTTCTATGTATTTAAGTATGTACTCATATTTATCTAAATAAGTATGGATATCGTCGACTAGCACCTATAGTACCATCGCCCATACTGTTAAAGTCATTTGGTAAACCTTATTACAATAGGCATAAGGTCCACCGATGGACAGTTAAGATTGTTGCTGTATGTACAAGCTTTGCTTAGTTTGGGGCTAGGTTGATCTGTGTAAGAATTGTCCTCTCATATTTATTTATTCATATTTATAACTGCCCACCTAAATATTTTACTGGTAACTTGTATTTTCAAGCCGGCCAGCTCAGTGTCCACTTTTTTCATTTGCAGTCTGCCTCTTTGTAGCTTATGATAAAGATTCGTGAAAAAAGTTAAGCACCACTGTGGCGCGCGGGACACTCGCGGGTTAAAACATATGAAGTAAACTAACCACGAATTAGAACACAGTGGCTGGCTCTAACTCGACATGTTTTCATGTCGCGTTGATTAAAGTCTACGGTAGAAATAGAAAACGACTAAACCCTAACGAGGCTCCACTACCACGATGCCAATTCTGTTTGGTTTGGTTTTCATGTTATTTTAATACGACCTTGAGTGAGCGTACTCTGTGTGTGGTATAGGTAGGCACTAGTCATGTACCGACTATTGATTTGGCCGACTAGCCGACTAATCGGCTCTAGAATGGCCGATTAGTCGTTTCGTCTAAGTTCGGTTCAGATGCACTTAAAAACAACCGTTTTATCCCTTTCGTCGCGCTATTCGTCATATTATAAATAGTAACGCTAAAAAATGTAATACATAAAAAAATGTTTTACTTCATCCGACAACCGGACAATCGGACAAGAAAGCGACCAAGCGGTCCATAATTCGAACAAAAGTGTACGTAAGCACCCTAAGTAGGACTTTGGGTAAATTAGGTAAAAAGCTTATGCAAAGATTTGCTGTTTATTTCCTTTTGCCCTGTTTTTCTGTCATTTATAAACTGCCGACTAATCGGCCATTTTTGCCGACTAGACTCCGACTAATCGCTGACTACAAATGAGGCCGGATAGTCGGCTTTCCCGACTAGTCGGTACATCTCTACTTAGTATTAGGTAGGTACATAAATTTTGTAGGTAAAGTGCTTAGCTGCTGCTTAGCAGCTGCAAGGAGCGTAGATAGATAGAATATTCTTTATTGGCACACCTCAGTATGTGGGCAGCGTATCCAGCACATACGCTACTACACATTAGACTGTTAAGTTTCCTAACCGATTTTACCTGCGCATTTGAACTGTATGTAGGAACAGCAAAACTGCGCGGGTTTTAATACGACTTTGAAGATCGTCTTGCGCATCTCACGCACGACTTTCGCTTCATTCGCATGCACCAATCAGCGTGAGCGATAATCAAATTTTATCAAAATAAAATCAAAACCGTAACAAGTAAAATCTGAATCGGGCTGCAGGATCGACCTGCATTTTATTTTTTTATAGTTGAAATACGGATTTATTTATTTTGCAGGTTTAACTAAATGTAAACAACGCTTGTATTTGTTTTCAGCCACAAAGCAAATAAAACCGCTTTGGTACATAGTTCGATTGAGTTGAACATCGGATTACCTATGGATTTACTGTGTATTTATGAAGTTTTAATAACTAGCTGAATTTTAATGAAGTAAAGTTTTGTTTCATTTTGTTTATTTGTTTTACAGAAATAATATACTTAGAGCGTAAGGGTATAATGCACCTTACAACTATGGAATTAATGTACTTTACAACCATGAGAAAATAATATAATAATCAAATGCTGTATGTCGATTACGAGACCCGTATATAGTCTACAATTATAAAATGGTGTAGGACCACTGTGCTGCTCGCGTCTTAGAGAGTCATCATACTGCACCGCACTTTGATAAGTTTGTACTGTAGAATCTGATTATATTATATTTATATTATATTTATTTATTTCATAATATTACATTGCATTATAAATTAATATGTTAATATATAAGAATTAATATTATGATCGTCAAAAGTACATTATTAAATACGGGATATTCTAACAAACAATACATAGTTTAAGGTCTCATGAATTCATCCATATAATATATTGTATTTCCTAGCAGTATTTGCTTTAGTTGGGACTGAAATTCCGACACACTGGCTATGTCTTTCACACGTTTAGGTAACTTTTCATAAAGAGATGGTCCCATCACCCTTGGATCTTTTGTACATAGCGCCAGCCTTTTACGAATATTCGTGAGGCGATGAGCGTTTCGTGTGTTATAATTGTGGACTTCATCGACTCGTTTGAATGTTTTCAAGTTTCGCTTCACATTCATCACTGTATCGTGTATATACATCGAGCATACAGTTAATATTCTTTTTGATTTAAACAAATCTCGGCAAGACGTATTTCTGGGAACACCCGCTACGATACGAAGAGCTTTTTTTTGTAAAATTAGCACTCTTTTACTATCCGATGAGTTACCCCAAAGGATAACGCCGTAGGATATGATGGAATGTATATAGGCATAATACACCTGCAGGAGTGTTTTTGGCGACACCAGTCTGCTAAGCTCACGCAGTGCATATATAGAGGTAGCCAACTTGTTGCATACTAGCTCGACGTGAGGCTTCCATGAAAGCGTGTTATCAAGTTGGAAACCCAAGAACCTTACGAGCCTAACAACCTGGATGTCTCCACACAAAGTCAGTTGTGGGTAGTTGACGGTGCGACCACTGAAGAGGATGCATTTTGTTTTCTCAGTGTTCAATTTGAGACCGTTTGAGTTAAACCAAGCTTGCAACTGTTCAATGACTAGATTTAGCTTAAACTCAAGTTCAATGTATGTCTTGCCAATGTATGTGTTCAATGTATGTATTTGTATACAATAACCACATGGTATATATGTCGGCGGCCGATCGTAAGATCAGGCAGATCGTAATGTTTCTGTGTAATGTTTTGACGATAGTCACATTAAACCAATATATAGGCAGGATAGGTTCGTTAGGTTGCTTCAGATGCCCGAAGGGCAAACTGCCCAGAAGTAGGAGCCCCGCTCCGTCGACTCAGGGAACGAGTCAAAGGTTTTCACGTTTCACGATATGCCTAGGATTTTCACAATATGCCTGATCTTACGATCGGCCGCCGACATATACACATTGGCTCAGCCTCTTCGTGCGAAGGTGCAAATCGCACGACGGATTTCGGATCCGGGAGGATTTCGGATCGGATGCGGGCCGCATGGGTGAATTTTACATGTAAAATTTCGTGGTGATCTTGCGGTCTTCATAAAGAAATGTTAGATGTCGATGACGAGAGAGCAAACGTCACGGGGACGTTAAGTTGGGTAAGGTGGTGGTAGCCAGTGCTCGACATGCTAATGCCCAATAGATGACACCCTATTGTCACCTCTATTGACAATGAGTTAAGTTTCAAGATGACATGTACCGGGACCGCGTCGAGCACCAGTACCACCACCTTATCGGCTTCTTTCCGGAGTGACACTTTAAACTAGTTATAACTAGCTATAAGATTGACAAAATCTGTTGCAGATAGGGTTTACAATCCGGATCCGGACGGATGTATGAAATTATCCGGATCTGGATCCGAATCCGCGGATCTTCCCATACATTTCGGATCCGTCGTGCAAACCCTAGTTGCAGATTATATAATTTCTTGGTAGGTGACGAAGCCTGTAGCTAAGTTGTGTTTGTGTCCACTGGACCACTGATCATGTAACAGTTCTTACGACTTGACGAAGACTGCTTCGCTGATCGCAAACAATATAATAATGATATAGATACCCTAGCTTTTACTAGAGTAAAATTCGTATTTGTAATGTTTGATTTGCCTTCATTTAATATATGTCTACGCTGATGCGCTGAAAGACGCTGGATGCGGGTCAGTAGAAAGTATTCCCCGATTCTGGCCCCGCCTCTCAGTGGTCCCCGATCCTGACCCAAAGGCCGAGCCACCGCCCCTGCTGAACCTAAAAAAAAAAAAAAAAAAAAAAAAAAAAAAAAAAAAAAAAAAAAAAAAAAAAAAAACAAATAGCCCCCCATTTGAATTGATTGCGCTAGGTCTCAGCAGTGCCCGGCGCCTCCTTCAGGGACTTACGAAATACGCTAATTAAACAATACACCTTGTTCACCACGGTAACAATAGGCTTATCGACCCTTTTCTATTGTTCGATCTCGACTCGGGCGCGCTATTGTGTTACCGAGCATACTACCTGCCTGGACCCTTTCCTTAACCCACCGACGTCTCCATTCATGCCTTCTTTATGTGTGTATACTGTAGGTGTTTGTGATAGGTATTTTGCAATAGGTATTAGCGACAGCTATTTGCAATAGGTATTAGCGATAGGTACTTATTTGTGATGCATAGGTACTCTAACTATCAACTCTAATAACCCGCATTATCTTATTACCTCTTGGAGCTATTTCGATTTATAAGGAATACAGTTCTAACCTTCTTCTGACGTAGAATTTACACTAGTAATCCTTTGGCAGCCTAAACTAACCTTAACCTTTTACCAAACCTAACTTATTCTTCGAAAACCTAACCTAAACCTAACTTGACCAAACCTAACTAAAATCAACCTAACTCATTTCAAACTAACCTGCTTTCACCTAGTCTTCCGATATAAAGTAAACTCGTAGTTACTTGTTTCTTTCTATTATTTAAAAAAATAACGAGGCGTGTGAGGCATTTCTTGTGCACTTGTGTTCATTGTTATAATAGCTTAATTGTTTTATTGATAGACGTCTATTATATTTTATACTGACAATGGATTTATTGTTTCCTATACCTATTCTTTTATAATTTGGGTTTGAGTAAAGAGAACGTCTGTTTAGATGAACTTGTTGATACATGTTACTTTGTGTGATTTAAAAAAAAGAACGAGACATGTCAACTGGTTTCAACATGATTTAGTCTAATACATCAACATTTCTTGTGCGTTGCTATTCATTGTTATAACAGCATAATTGCTTTATTAATAGACGTCTATTATATTTTATGCTGACAATGGATTTATTGTTTCCTATACCTATTCTTTTATAATTTGGGTTTGAGTAAAGAGAACGTCTGTTTAGATGAACTTGTTGAGACATGTTACTTTGTGTGATTAAAAAAAGGAACGAGACGTGTCAACTGGTTTCAACATGATTTAGTCTAATACGTCAACATTTCTTGTGCGTTGCTATTCATTGTTATAACAGCATAATTGCTTTATTGGTAGACATCTATTATATTTTATACCGACAATGGATTTATTGTTTCCTATTATGCTTTTGAATTTGGGTTTTAATAAAGAGAGCGTATGTATTAGATGAACTTGTTGAGACATGATTTTAACGGTACTGTACCCTGGTCATAGTGACACAGTATAAAAGCCGAAGAGAAATGAGTTTGAGTAAGTATTACCGTCGTGGCAGTCCACTGTATCAGAGCTCCTTGTATCTATTGCAGTATATAGAAATATAGTGTTAATTCAACAGTGAAGTGTTTAAGTGTTTATAGAAAGACCCAACAATGGATGTAAGTATGTCTTTTATTACCGTAACTTACTTTGTTTTGTTTTCACTTGTGTTCTTTGTGTTTTAATTATCAAGATTGTAGACAGTGTGTAAATTATTGTTTTATATTGTTTCAGTTCACTGAAAATACTTTCAAGAACTATTACTACCCGGATAATAATAAAGACGAATCAAGCGATGAAGAGGGTACGCTTGGTTTCAAAGTTAAACAAGCCATCGCAAAGAAACGTTCAGGAAACAATATCGATAGTTTCTTTGAACGACCTAAAAAGCAACCCAAAATTGTGAAACGGTCTTCGAATGTGAGCAAAAGTTCACCAGACGGTGTTGCAAACTTATCATCCGGACAAGACGACGGGGCGTATGCATCACATTTGATTAAAATCGAGATATATGATATGCAAACAATTAAAAACGTCCCACCCATGGAACACTGGAAGCATGCGGACTTCAGATTGAAATATTTTGCGTTGGAAGACGATTTGGAGCTACAAAATACGCGAAATATTATTTATAACATAACAAAGCAATTAGCTTCTAAGGACAGTAGTGTGAAATATTTTATAGATAATAAGAAACAGTGATAGTTATAATTATTAATGATAGTAGTAGCTTAATGATTGTGTTAACGTATTTCTCATTTTTTACCTCTCCTTAAGTACATTTTCCATGTAACAGATTTTTTTGTGTCGTCTCGTTTTTAAGTAACAAAGAATGTTAAGAAATATTTTGTAAATAATAAAATTTTAAAAAAAAGTATAGTTTAGAATGGTCTTTGTATTATATGAAAAAATAAAAAATCTTATTTAAGTACACGTATTATTTTATTTCACAAAAAATGTTTTAAACATATTCCTTAATATAAGGTCATTACATACAGAATTATCAGAAAACAAACTTAGCATATCTTTCATAGTTTTTCCATGATATTTAAAATACAAATAAACTAAACAATATTCACCACAAACTGAAGTAAAATGGTTTTGAAGAGGTTTATTGTTATAAAACCACTGTCTGGTGTTTCTTTTTAAAAATAAGTTATGGTAACCTGAAGGCTTCTTTCCGAAGGAATCAAAATATTCTCCTATACCAGTAACATCAATGTGTATGGCAACCCAGTGGGAGCCTGGTTTCGTGTCAGGGTCCAAATTACTAACAATAAAGACAGGTAGATCGACCCAAATAGGTATTTTGTTAGCAGCAAAAACATTTGTTTCAAAAAGTGGGTTTAATTTCTTCATACAAAATTGTATCTCATTAGTATCCATAATTACTTAATTAATAACAATTTTGTCTTGATGATGCTGCAAACAATGTCTACAACAAAATAAAGTAAACGAAAGAAAACATTGTATTTATATAATTATGTTTTTCAACTATTATAATCTACAGATACATCACGGTTTTTGTTTATTTCAATAATGTTATCAAATTCTGCATAAACGATACAATTAATGGTGCTAGTTAGAGCCGAATCAAAGCGTACTTCTATCCGAACACTTCCATGTCTAACAAGATTCCAATGTGAAGTTGAACTAGCAGATAAATCAGGGGTTAAATCAAAACATAACAAACAATAACCTCCACCATAATCTGTTCTACTTATTCCATTACCTTCGTTGTGAAAATGAATACCAGTTCCGGAAAATAAGGTGTGATATGCCGCCGCTATTAAACCAGAACTAAATGACGGTTGTAATGTTTTAGAAGGAATTTCATGACCATCTACAAACAAACTAAATGAATTCATATTATAGTTTTGAAAATTAAATGGATTCAAAGCTAAATTTCCATTAAAACCTGAATTTGATACAAATCCAATAATACACCGTTTAGGAATTTGTCCGAGAAATATATTATCCAATGTTTTACCCTGGACTCCTGATGGTATTGTGAGAACCTTAACTTCTGCTCTCGTAATGGGGTACTTCGCAGTCGTTGTTGCCAATACTTTTTGATGGGCTAACAAAACGCTAGGATTAATTTTTGTTCTTCTAACAATGAGACTAGCATCTGTTATTTGTACTTTAAATTTTTTATCTTGATGACAAATTAAATTAAACGATTCTTTTGATCGGACTAACTTAATACGCAATTCAACGCCATTTATCAAGAATTTCTCTTGGTTAAATATATCGCCATGCAAATGTCCAATCATTTCCACTTGCTTACTCTCTTTGATAAATTCTAGTCTTTTCTGAAATCCTTTGTTGTTGGCGTCAACGGTATCCATAAAATCTGGGGTATCCTCATACCATAACCCACAAGTAAGATGGGTTTTTTTGGCTGCCGGTCCATAGTTGAGAAGATTTTCCATATAAGCACGGTAAGCATATGTATTGTTTGGGGGTGATATGAGTTTTTGATTTAAATATACATCAAGTTGGTTGAAAAGGGAATGTAGCCAGTTATTGGTGGGTCCAACTCCGGCATCTGCTTTTAATTTTGTCCCATCTTGATTCAACACTTTAGCAGTAATATGTAACATTGTGTGTGATAGATCAATGTAGTCATCTCCTGATCCAGGTACTTGAAATTCAATGGGGCCATCATCACTTAAAGATGAAATTGGTTTGTAATGAATCCAATGTCCGCTTTCAATACTTGTTTGAGTTGATGGAAGGGCAAATATATCTAATTCTGATTTTGCACATTCACATGAATGATTGTGTAGAAATGACATTATTTAACTTGAAAATATATCGTTATTTTTATTATTATTTTTACTTCCTCTTCGTCGCGATGCTTTTCGAGTAATGAGCGGTTCTCTTCTTTTATTCGACATTTTATACCCAGATCCTGACATGAGAGAATCAATTTTTTCATCAGCCTTTCTTTTTAGGTTAGCGCTCGCTTCCTTAAATCGTGATCGAATGGAACTATCCATAGGACGAGAATTTACCATATCAGATAACAGACCAACCCCTGCCCCTAAGGTTTCTTTTCCAATGGTTTTTAAACCGCTAGATAACAAAGGGAGCACTGATCTAAATAGTCCACCCAAAAAACTGCCTATACCATGTCCTCGTTGGTATGGAACTCCCTTATAGACAATACCTATCCCAGAGCCGGCTTGGTGTGAATAATAATGTTCGTAAGGACAAGAGACTGACGATCTGTTGTAAATCATTTTACTCGTTGAAAGTGTAGCTTCACGCAAGAAGATCCAAATTGAAATGGTACTCTGACACCAGTCGTTGTTCTTATATCTATTTCAATTGTATCGAACTCTCTTCGTAAAACTGGTACATAATGAGCGGGTGAGAAGATGTGAGTTTTATAAGCTCCATAAATGAACTTAGTTGGATCTAAAGGTATTATTCTGAGTAATGAAGTAATAACATCTCCGACTACTTGTGGATGTATTATATCAGTATAAACAAATATTTGAGATGGTAAACCTAAATATAAATTTGCAGGGTTTTTTCCTAATGAATTTTGTTTTAAATTTGTTCTCGGTTTAAAACCCAATTGCAGACTTAGTATCGGAGTTGTTATGATAGATGTTATTTCTTTATTTGTTGTTGCTATTCCAACCAGTTTTGTTAATCCATCATATCGAAATTTTACGTTATTTTTTAACTGTGGGTTTTCATTAAACGCTTGAAGAAAATGATCTATATTATCATATGTAGTGGCTGGTATATGAGTTTTTATATCCACTATTTTTGTAGTTTTATCGGTGGGTGATAACACCGTTTTCTTTAAATAAATGATGTTTTCGTGCTCTTGAACATTATACATGGAACAAGGGTATTGAAATTCCACCAACCCAACTACCCATTCTCCATCCAATTTAATGTCTTTGGTAATTTAGTTAAGAAATGTGCAGTCGTGTTATCCGTGTAGTAATCTGATGAACTATTACTTAACAAAGTTAGATAAAAACTATTTTCACTCATATTTTCTTTAAGTTTGATTCAGGTATCCAAGAATTAAATTTATTAGGATAACCTTGCCACTTAACTAGTATTTCCTTTCTGCCAGCAACTCGACGCGAGCGTATTATTTTATCAATTTTATACTCGTTGGAGGGGAGGTAAGTTACTTTTTGTAATTCTTTAGAATAAAATGTACCAATGATGGGTTCACCTTCTAAATCCTTTATTGTATAAACAACTCGTGGTGATCTATTAATAATCGAATCAATAATAAATATTTCATCACTCCAATTACTTTCATAACCTTTTTGAAACACATGCTTATATTTAGTGATTCTAACATGATCACCTACATTTAGTTTTTTAGTTTCTGATGAAATTTGCCTGTCTTTTTTGCGATCATATAAATTACACCAAACAGTCATAATATTATTAGAGCTAACATCAACTGGGCGCATTTTAATGCTAGAATGATAGCTATGGTTGTAAGAATGTAAAAGATCTTGTAATATATTTGTGTAGTTATATGTATTCTTATGAGTGAAGTAACGCCACATTTTCATTTTAAGTGTTCTTTGAAACCTTTCTACTATACTTGCTTTAATGTCGGGGTTATTAGTGGTATAATAATTAATATTTTTGCTCTTAAAGTAATCTCTAACCGCCCTTGAAACAAATTCTGTACCTTTATCAGATTGGATGTGACGGGGAACAGAGTTGGCTTCAGTAAATATGCTTTCAAAACATTGTTTAACAGTTGCTGAATCCTTCTTCTTCATGGCTCTTGCAAAAGCATATTTACTGAATACATCAATAACACAAAGAATATATTTGTACCCATCATTATATTGACTATAAGTACTCATATCACTTAAATCGGCTTGCCAAAGTTCATTAAAGTTCGAGAGAATGTATTTATTTCTAGTAAATCGTCTATGAGTAGGTTTATGCAGCGTGTACGTATCTTGAGATTGTAACCATTTTTTCACTTCCTCTTTGTTCATTTGACCTTTCATTTCCTTTGATAAATTATTTAAACTGCTATAGCCAGCTGGATTAGAGACATCATAGTAGATTCTGTTAATGTCTAATAAGGAGTCCATCTTTCCCACTCTATTTTCTTTCCGGATCTCTTTTGCTCCCGTGTAGCAAGAGGTGTAGAAGTATTATTATCTTTATCTGTTGAGGCTCTCGTCTTCACAGATGTGGAGGGGGTAAAGGGTTCAATCAAAGGAGTACCTTTAATAAATGCTAAATTTGTAGGATTACCTATGCATGACCTAGGAACTTCGATATCTTTTAAAAGTAAAGCAAACACTTCCCATCCAATTGGCTTAGGACGTTTAAGACATCTAACGGTGTCGCTTACCAAATCAGTAATATTACTATTTTGAATGGTTTGGTTATTTATAACAACTTCACCAGTCTGTTTCCACCAAATTTTCGGTTTACTTGAAACAATGTAATCTAACAACGTTCGAGCTTTTCTTTCATAAGATTTAGGTAATATGTTTATAATTTTTGATGGACTGATTGGCATTAGTTCTTGATTTATTTCACCAGGTGGTGTATTAAACGATGACGGTGTGGCTGCTTCAGTTATATTATCTGTAACTGACTCATTATTTTCATTCTCCTCCTTTTTGTTCACTTTTGTTTTTATAATATCATTACTTTCGTTGATGACTTGATCTAGCCCCTCCATCACGATGGGTATTCTAAACGGTTTTCGATCTGTTTCAATAAAATGTAGAAATCTTTGTAATGCTTGAGAATATAACGTCCACTTTTCGCGATCATTCATTTTACTTTTAAGTATCTTTTGCATCTCTCCATCTAGCCGAGATGAGGAATTTTCGGGTGGACTCTCATTCCGTTTCAGTCTTTCAATAAAATCTGATTCTACTAATAACATTTTTTTTGTGTTTTCCATTTTGCTTATGATAAAGAGTTCACTAAAGCACTTAAAACTGCACCTAAAATAATAGGTAGAAATGCGCCTCCTTTTTGAACTATAACAGTTTTTCTTATTTTATGTTTCCCTTTCGAAACTAATTTTCTTAAAATATCTTTATATTTTTTTAGTTTCGTCTTTTCTTTTTTTTCTAATGGAATTTTCCCATTTAGGACGTTATAAATACACTCACAAATAATGTTGATCTCTTCATCGTCACAAGATTTAAGTAACGCAGTACGATATTTGGGTTTAAGCAACTGCAATGCTTCAAGTAAATGTTTATATGTGTTTACTCTTGCATGCATCATGTAGAACTGACTAAAATATGCTGATTTTTATCATATTTAAACCCCTTTTTAGGTACATACACTGTGCAATGCCCATCGAACGGAAATATTTTTGTTTTGAAACGGCATATGTCATTTGTATTTTGTTTCAGGTCAATCATGAGGTAACCATGAGCCTCCTTTGTAGCATCTTTGTAGGCTTCGTCCACAAACTTTGAGTTTTCTGGGTAAACTTGTCGTGACAGGTAGCGTATTTGAGTTTTATCCCTGGGATTTTTAAAAAATACAATGTAGCTTGTATTCAATGAAATATCACGTTGACCTCGACCTTGATGAAATATGTTTTGTGTAATATAAAAAACACTTAAGTTTCTATGATGACTACCTTTCGTAAAAATGTCAACGATTCGTCCATCTGATTCTCTCATCAAATCATCTATAATAAGAAGTTTAGGTTTCTTCCCATCAAAAATTGAAAAATCTGGTATTCCTTGACTATAATTTACATTTTCCAGATTGTAGAGAGGTTGCATTTCATCATAACACCAAATAATTTCATCAAATTCAACATTACATATCTCTTTGGAGTTATTCAAAAAGTTTGTGACAAATTGAGTTTTACCACAGCCACTAGGACCTGCGACAATGGTGGTGAAAGGATGATAAAAGTGAATCATTATTAAATATCGTAATCTATGTCTATGTGTGTGTGTGTGTGTGGGTGAGTGTTGATATGTTAACGGATGGACTTTAAATGGTAATATTCAGAAAGAAGATTACTATTTAAACAACTCAGATATAGTAGAAAAAAACAAAAGGATTACGTAAAAAAATAAATTTATTATATATGATCACACTTTTAACATTAATTTTTTTGTTTCTTATTTACAAAACTTCCTTAAAAGATATAATAAAATAAAATTCATACATTTTTTTTTTACATGTTTACAAGTAATATCTTAAAAATATACAATGTACAAACAATAATTTGGAATTCGAATGTTCTGTGTGATTAAATTACAACTTAAAAAACTTTTTAATTATTGCGGTATTTTATAATGACCCCACGCAAGAGTGTCAGAAGAGTTTTCTAATAAGTATCGTTTTGTATCTTCATGCGATAATGATATTTTATTTATTTTTTGAGTGAATATTATATGTTTTATAGACTTAAATCTTAGCATTTGAGCGCGTTGCAAATTTTTATTAAATAAACACGTTTTGTAATTGTCAAGAGTAAATTTTTTTGTAACACATTTATTGACTCCTTTGGCTTTTGATAAAACACCGTATTTTTCAGTTTTCTCATCATTCTCGTCATATTTTTCAACATCTAAGGTATACATTTTAGATCTCAGACCTACGAATTCTTTTAAAATTCTACCATTATTTTCATCTTTGAAAAACCCTAATCGCTTTTTATTAATTAACGGCAAATCATATTTATTGTTAGGAGGATAGTCAGATGTATCAAAATATAAATTAAGGTCTGATTTTATATCTGCGTAATAATTTTCCGTGAAAATTTGATATACTAAGCTATCAGTATCTGTATAAAGAAGCTTAAGATTGTCTGGATATTTGGTTTTCATGTAGCTGTAGTGAAAGTCATACATCAAAGTTTTTGATATATCTAATACGCAAAATCCCAAATAAATCGGTTTATTATAAAATATTCTAGTTTTATTCAACTGAACGGCCACTAAATTCTCAGAGAATATGGATAAACTATGGAACTCGGGTTTCGCTATCAAAGATTGAACCCCCTGCGTTTTTCCTCGATTTTCCCAGTTATTTAATAATTTGACATTTACACGTTTTGCAACATTTTCCATGGTCTTACCGAACACTGAATTATTCATTAGTTTAAAGAAATCTTTTTCAAAATCGGATGATGCCTGTGATCGCATGTGGGTGTTCAAATCTATGTAACTTTTTAACCACATAGACTGCTGAAATTTAAGAATGCGATGGATTTTACTCAATTTCAAACCATTTTTTAAACACTGTTTTAGATTTCTATAGTGAATGACATAATTCGTTTTTTTATTTAAATTAGGAATTAATTTTTTTTCTTTGGAATTACCCAAACAAACGTTTTCAGGACAGAATGGCAAATCTGAATGAGAGTCATGCAACTCGTTAGGGTATTCGAGATCAACTTCTAAAATTAAACCATGATCAGCGTCATCAGATATATTAAAGTCAGTATCTGTATTTACCCATTCAAATTTACCGGTAGGAAGACATTGAGACATAGCCCACCCGTAAAGGTTATTTGCATCAAAGTACATAAGAAATGACGATGGGATATTTTGATTATAATCTGACAAAAAAATATTATTAGCCTTCGCATATCTATTACTACATTGTGATATGCCACCTCGAATATTTTTCGCTATAAAAGCTATTTTATCGATATCAGTTAGGAGTTCTAGTTTTATTTTTGTAGTTCTTAACATTGCATCCCAACTTAATCCCGGAGCAGTATAATAATGAGCGGGGTCTAATCCATACGTCTTAAGACAAAGGTTTCTAAAATTTTCAAATATATCAGTTAGTAATAAAACATCAGTTTTTAAATATAAATCAGAATAATCACCCATATTTTTGCATTGAAAATGAGACCAAACATCTTTTGCGTGATCATAATCCTCCTCTGAGATGTGACTATCAGACAAGGAACTAAAGAAATCATCTTTAGAGGGAAGAGCTGTTAAGTTTAAAGAATCGTATGATGACATGTGTTCATAGGGATATACACCCTTTCGTAATAAGCGTTTAAAATCCTCCTCGCATGAAAAATTCAATTTTAATTCATGAAATTGTTCAGGCAACAAGTTTTTTGCCAATTTGTCAAGACTACTGGACATAAATTTAAGTGAATCAACAAATCTCAATTTAACTGTGCGATTATTTATTTGCAAGTTCTTAGAAAATGAAATGTATTTCTCTTTGTTCTCTGGAATCAGTTCAATGTCGCCTTCCATCAAACCAAGCCCATGCACTATAAAATGACTATCATAGTTACACAAATTATGGAAAAATACAGGTACAAAATTAGGTGCCCTGTATTTTTCAGAACAAAATTTATGTGCCACTCCTTCATAAAGACCAGTATGGTAATTATAGGAAATGACTGAATCCTCGTTTAAATTTTTATCACAAATATAACATGTACTACTCTGAGAAATATGCACATTATTTGCATTAGATAAAGGCAATGGAGTTTTTACAAAAGTATTTCTCCTACAAATGGCCTTTAAGTCTTGTTCCATATACTTCATAAATTCCTGGGTGCAATTTTTGCCTTTATATGTTCTGTACACTGACAATTTATTATTATAAGAACATTTAATATAGTATCCAAAACTATATACCTCATGTTTTTGTATATTTGTTGTTGAGGATGTAGTAGGATTAATTTTACCTGTTTGAATCGGGTTTAGAAAGGCCTCGAAATCAGCATAAATAACAAAAGGTACCCTTAATTTACGTTCATAATTATCGAAAGTAAGTATATTGGAGGAAACGTTTTCATTGAACCAGTTTTTCTTTTTATCCTGTTCTGAAGGTAAATGTGTACAAACATGGAAACAATCGTTTCTTTGATGATTCATTAAATTGTCACGAGTTGTAAAGTTCGACAAACAACCATCACAAATATGTGCGGCATGCTGTGTATTTGATAATTGTTTGGATACTAACCTAGATAAATTTTTGATATAGCAATAATGCCCCTTACTGTCTTTGGATATGTACAATAAGTTCAAGTGGGTAGCTTTTTTGCACTTTGTTAAGTGTAATGGGCCTACTACATCATGTATTTTACTTTTCGAATTGTATTCAAGACCAAAAACGTTTATACTTATATCATTCATTTTTTCAAATTTCTGAATATCTCCAACTTTAAGTGGGAAAGTTAAATTTCCAAAATTTAATTTACTTTTATGCGCTATATACGATTTCGTAGTGTTTGAACGATGACTTGTAGGTGGATACAAGCCTGACAATACAGCCCATCTAAAACATTCATGATCACTATTTTTTACATTAATAACTGCTTTTCTGTTCTGAATATCACGTGGTAATTCGATATAGGAAGAACCACGCAATGGATTAAATTTGTTTACATTGACATCTAGATAGTTAAATTTTACTAAACTCCATCCACTATCTTTTCTCTCAAAGTTAAATAATTTTGTTAATATATCTTTAACAACTGACTCGAAAATCTCATCTTTGTCGCTGCTAACATCAACTACATTGTTACATAATTGGAAATCAAATGTATTATTTACTTGTTTGCTCTCTTGAGTAAAATCCGCATTTAAAATAAAGTTTACTTTTAAAGCATGGTGATCAGTGAGGGAACGATCCAATAATGCAAAGATTTTATCTTTATTTCCTAGTAAAATAGATTCGGGAGTAAATGGTTGGTGAACATTTTCATTTAATAGTATTCTGTAAGTGGCCACCCTATTCTTAAAAGCATTTTCAATTAACTGAACATTAACCCATTCAATGTCAGCCCTTAAAACATTATTTTTGTGAAGATTACTATTTAAATGATTTTTAAAATATCTTTTAGAGACAAACTTATTACACACAGAACATTCAATTTCATGATTATTATTTGTACTCACAATGACATCGGGAACTGGTTCGGGTGATGTTGATGTGACAGGTTCAGCAGCTGCTGGACGGTTTTTCTTCAACAAGAATTCTTCAGTCTCCAAAACTGCAGCTGTCCTTTTTACTCCCCGTCCTATTTGAGAAGATCTATAACAATACAAAATAAACATAAATATCTTAATGTGAGATAAAATAAAAATAATTACTAAAATGGTTGGTTGTATATACTAACGTAAGTCTTTTCGACACTGCTGACAATAGGCCTGCATCATCAAAACTCCATCAATCACATCTGATGACTCAGTATTCCCCTTGGAATTTTTTATATGCCCATCACATGGTGTATAATACGGTATAATATCAGAATCTTCCAGTAACGTGTGAGGTAATTTGTTTGAAATGTACCACATTCGAATATTTCTATGAAAATATGATACAATAAATTCTTTACTTAATTCCTCAATCTTATCACGAGGTAAGGTGAGACCAATATGATAATAAGTAAACACCATTATGGAAAAGGATATCACAATACAAGCACGGCACCAAAACACTGAATGATATGAACTCGAGATACCCCGCTTATATAACCAGTCCTCTCCCACCCCACGTTTATCCTAACAATTAGTTCAGGTCACAACAAGTTACGGACCCATCCTTTGTTAAACAGGTACCGGTTAAGAGTTATAAACATGTATGAACAGGAATATTTTTACTTACGCCTCTCGATGAAGTTGGCTCACAAGACGGGCAGCCTCGCATAGATCTTCATTTTCTTCTATTTCTTCACAGAGTCTGATAAGTTCAAGATCGTAGACATCACAGCTCAAAGAGTCCATTATGAAATGAGAAATCATACAGTGCTTTCTTTCATTTAAATAGTTGACTACACGTATAAGATTTCTAAGAGTGGGGACTGTGACCTTTACAAGTGAGAAGTTTAAATTAAAACTTGTTGTAATGTTATATAATAAAAATAATCTGTTACATGGAAAATGTACTTAAGGAGAGGTAAAAAATGAGAAATACGTTAACACAATCATTAAGCTACTACTATCATTAATAATTATAACTATCACTGTTTCTTATTATCTATAAAATATTTCACACTACTGTCCTTAGAAGCTAATTGCTTTGTTATGTTATAAATAATATTTCGCGTATTTTGTAGCTCCAAATCGTCTTCCAACGCAAAATATTTCAATCTGAAGTCCGCATGCTTCCAGTGTTCCATGGGTGGGACGTTTTTAATTGTTTGCATATCATATATCTCGATTTTAATCAAATGTGATGCATACGCCCCGTCGTCTTGTCCGGATGATAAGTTTGCAACACCGTCTGGTGAACTTTTGCTCACATTCGAAGACCGTTTCACAATTTTGGGTTGCTTTTTAGGTCGTTCAAAGAAACTATCGATATTGTTTCCTGAACGTTTCTTTGCGATGGCTTGTTTAACTTTGAAACCAAGCGTACCCTCTTCATCGCTTGATTCGTCTTTATTATTATCCGGGTAGTAATAGTTCTTGAAAGTATTTTCAGTGAACTGAAACAATATAAAACAATAATTTACACACTGTCTACAATCTTGATAATTAAAACACAAAGAACACAAGTGAAAACAAAACAAAGTAAGTTACGGTAATAAAAGACATACTTACATCCATTGTTGGGTCTTTCTATAAACACTTAAACACTTCACTGTTGAATTAACACTATATTTCTATATACTGCAATAGATACAAGGAGCTCTGATACAGTGGACTGCCACGACGGTAATACTTACTCAAACTCATTTCTCTTCGGCTTTTATACTGTGTCACTATGACCAGGGTACAGTACCGTTAAAATCATGTCTCAACAAGTTCATCTAATACATACGCTCTCTTTATTAAAACCCAAATTCAAAAGCATAATAGGAAACAATAAATCCATTGTCGGTATAAAATATAATAGATGTCTACCAATAAAGCAATTATGCTGTTATAACAA
The DNA here is from genome assembly GCF_963556715.1 of Cydia fagiglandana. Classification (NCBI taxonomy): domain Eukaryota; kingdom Metazoa; phylum Arthropoda; class Insecta; order Lepidoptera; family Tortricidae; genus Cydia; species Cydia fagiglandana. The sequence goes on along the minus strand of NC_085933.1, from coordinate 23,758,524 downwards.
TGAATAGCAACGCACAAGAAATGTTGACGTATTAGACTAAATCATGTTGAAACCAGTTGACACGTCTCGTTCCTTTTTTTAATCACACAAAGTAACATGTCTCAACAAGTTCATCTAAACAGACGTTCTCTTTACTCAAACCCAAATTATAAAAGAATAGGTATAGGAAACAATAAATCCATTGTCAGCATAAAATATAATAGACGTCTATTAATAAAGCAATTATGCTGTTATAACAATGAATAGCAACGCACAAGAAATGTTGATGTATTAGACTAAATCATGTTGAAACCAGTTGACATGTCTCGTTCTTTTTTTTAAATCACACAAAGTAACATGTATCAACAAGTTCATCTAAACAGACGTTCTCTTTACTCAAACCCAAATTATAAAAGAATAGGTATAGGAAACAATAAATCCATTGTCAGTATAAAATATAATAGACGTCTATCAATAAAACAATTAAGCTATTATAACAATGAACACAAGTGCACAAGAAATGCCTCACACGCCTCGTTATTTTTTTAAATAATAGAAAGAAACAAGTAACTACGAGTTTACTTTATATCGGAAGACTAGGTGAAAGCAGGTTAGTTTGAAATGAGTTAGGTTGATTTTAGTTAGGTTTGGTCAAGTTAGGTTTAGGTTAGGTTTTCGAAGAATAAGTTAGGTTTGGTAAAAGGTTAAGGTTAGTTTAGGCTGCCAAAGGATTACTAGTGTAAATTCTACGTCAGAAGAAGGTTAGAACTGTATTCCTTATAAATCGAAATAGCTCCAAGAGGTAATAAGATAATGCGGGTTATTAGAGTTGATAGTTAGAGTACCTATGCATCACAAATAAGTACCTATCGCTAATACCTATTGCAAATAGCTGTCGCTAATACCTATTGCAAAATACCTATCACAAACACCTACAGTATACACACATAAAGAAGGCATGAATGGAGACGTCGGTGGGTTAAGGAAAGGGTCCAGGCAGGTAGTATGCTCGGTAACACAATAGCGCGCCCGAGTCGAGATCGAACAATAGAAAAGGGTCGATAAGCCTATTGTTACCGTGGTTTTTTTTTTTAGATTCAGCAGGGGCGGTGGCTCGGCCTTTGGGTCAGGATCGGGGACCACTGAGAGGCGGGGCCAGAATCGGGGAATACTTTCTACTCGGGTCGCTTCCAACCGGCACGTATGGAGGTCCAAGGGGGAGGCCTATGTTCAGCAGTGGACGTCTTATGGCTGAGATGATTATGATGATGACGATGAATATATGTCTCGAGCGAGTAGAGTTTCAGTAGTAACGCTGGCTATAGCAAGAGCCGGATTTTGACCTGTGCCATCAACACGCCGCGTCGCCAAACGAACCAACTTCGTTGTTAAGGCGAAGAGCTTTGTAATAACTTTTATCTACACACGTATCATAAACCCTCTATGATGCCTTCAAAATCCGTAAATAATGGCCAACATTAAGACTGTTTTGTTACTGCAAATTTTTTATGTGTATAAATGTTGTAATAGCTTCATTATTATATCAAAATCGTTTTGGTATATAAAGATAAGATAAGATAAAAAATAGTCTATTCAAGTAGGCATATTACAATGCGCTTATGAACGTCAAATAAACCTTTACCGGCTCCAACCGTACACCTCTGCCCCGAGAAGATTTAGATCCCCCTTCAATTTGAGGAGGGTATCCCAATATGGGATATATAATGAATGACATCCCCGAATTCTAATATCAATCGAGATGACGTTTTATTCGAAACTAAATGTCAATTCGCTGGCCTAATATTACAGGGTTCTATGTTTCACTTTTATCGAAGTGAAATTTGAACATTGTCATAGGAACTAATGTCACTATGACCCGAAATTGAATGTCAATTCACTGGCCCAATATTACAGGGTTCTATGTTTCACTTTTATCAAAGTGAAATTTGAACATTGTCACAGTGACATTAAGTCGAAGTTCAACTACCTTGAAGATGTAACATATATTGAGAACCCTGGGCCAGCGAATTGCTTACAATTTTGACAAATCTCGCATGTTAGTTGGTTTCGAACGATATGACAAACGACCCCGACTTTAGTTAGACTGTTAACTACATATTGTAAAAAAAGCGACCATTTTCGTTTTAAAATTCGTTTATGACCTGCGACTTGCATAAATATTCACAAAATATTTATGAAATATATCACGAAGCTTTACAACTATTTACAAGCAAACGAAGCAAATAAAGAAAACTATAGAGTAAGTTTAGTGTAAATAAAATAAATCGTTTCACTCACTACCCCTTAAGGCTACGTTTAGACAGTTTTCTACCGTAGCATTTTAAACTATGGTTGTCCGTTCGGGGCACAACATACGGACAACTCGAACAAGCTTACCGAACAATGTATTTTTGGACCACTGTCCAAACAGGGAAACGCTGCCAGTGGGAAATATTCTTGGATTTTTATTTCATTACGCGATTTTCAGCATTGCAATTTGACAACTGGACTTGACTTGGTGTCAAAAATATTACGCGTAATGATTGAGTTAATGTGTTACGCTACGGTTTTTAGAGTTACGATCTTTTTGTATTGTTATTTATGTGTTTTTGTGTTTTACTTTTATATTCATGTTATAAATGACTAGAAAGAAAAATAAATAAATGAATTTACTGTTCCTCTGCAGATGCTTAGATACGACTAAAATTAAGACGAAACAGGAGCTGAGTATTAATAAATATTTTAGGTAAATATACCCGTCACGCTAACGGAAGCGGCTCCTAAAACTAGTGCGATAAGGACAAGGCGAAAAATTCTGCGTAAAAATCTCAAAAATCGAGGTTTTGTACTCGACTGTTTCCTATCTAAATGATTATAAAATTATCTGTGTCGGACCGTTTTTTTGGCTAATTGATATCAGTTTTGAATATTGCGGCATAGTCAATGAGGCCATTTTGGCCATATTTGAAGGGCTCTAGCGCCATAAAAAACAAAAATATCAAAAAAAGCAAAACGGTCCGACACAGATAATGATAATATTAATTTGTGTTGAAAAAATCATAGCTCTAGTATCAAAACCCACGGAGGAAACAGACGAGTACCTTTGTATGGAGAAATGACCACTCCTGTTGGCTCTTAAAGGATATTTATAGACAAATTTAGTTGCCAAAGTAATTTTCAACTTTATTCATAAATAGATTCAGTTATAATTGACTTAGCCAACATATTGAAACTACCTATGAAATCAATTAGTAGTGTAATCTGTCATAATTTAACTTGTCTCCGAATATTGTAATAAATCGATGTTTATAAAGTTTGCTCGGTCGGGCTCTGTAATAGAACCATTAATGATGTTTACCTAATTCACCGCCTTTACGGAACAGAACATTTTGTTTCTATTTGCTTTCATTTTGAATTTGGATTGCTAAAGAGAAATGTCAGGCGTTTATCTATATTGAATGGATATTTAAGGCGTACACTGAAAATAATATGATTTATCGAGCACACATTATGGCTCCTCTACAGGATGGGCCAGCGCCGGCCAGTCCAAGGGACGCAGCCATGCGGTAGAATGAGATAGCAATATCACTTGCTAACGCATAAATGCGTCCCTTGGAGTGGCTGGCGTTGGCCCATCGTGTAGAGGAGCCATTAAAGTGATTTCATTAAGATTAACTGCTATATCGGGTGTGGCCTCTAATATGTGCAAAAAAATAAACTGCAGGCTGTACTCCTCATGCTGACCATTTTTTCAGTGACTTTTAAAAATAACTTTTAGTTTGATTTTTAATACATTTTAAAGTTGATTCTAAGACGCAATGTATTGCGAATTTTGTTATGTTTAAGGCATGACAAGGAACGTCAATCACAATGATATGGCGTGGCGATGGCGTCCATTGAAGATAATATTTATTTTGTATGAAAAATAGGGAGTCTAAATACTTCATAATTTTTAAAAGGTGTTCATCAAAAGTTTTACCGTTTGAGGAGTACAATCTATGTTTTAATTATTTTCTCGTGTTACAGGCCACACCCGGTATACAATATCAACTAATGTACCTACGACGTACGAACAATAAACTTTACTGCTTGCTTCGATAGACTGATTATGGATCTGCTTTAAGCATTAAATGTAAATGCAATTTCAATAGTTTTAAATGATTTTTTTTCTTAATGTAATCTCTCTCAACAAATTTAAACTTCATAATAAAAGAGTTTCCCGCTGGTAAAATTAACCAGTTGCACAATAGAAACATTGATTATTTAATTAAGTAACGGTCAGAAGTTAAACATGGGCTTAACTAACCGCTCAAAATGCGGGCGGCGGATACACGGAAAACAAAAAAAGTTTAATTTAATTAAGTTGTTGACTTAAAATGTACTCTATGACACCGGCATTAAGGACATGTATTGGTTGCCTACAACTTGGTATGTTGCCTTTTGGTCTTGTTGCATCTTTTTAAAGTTGCGGGGTAGCGTAACGTGGTTGAAATGGAGGAGTAAAGTATTGTAGCGGAACTAAAATAATGAAGATTGATCATTTATGAGCATCTTATGAAGCTATTGCGAGCGGGTTTTCATGAAAATATAAATGAAATTAAGACAAAAGTAGAATAGAAAATGTATATTCCGCAATATTGCTTGTATCTGTTTAATTTCGTCTTATCCTACAGTCGTAGGAAGTTAATATTAAACTTTTATCTGGAATTCTTACACGGATGGTAGTTTTTCAAGTAACGTTCCGAGTTTAAGCTGGCTCAACATTTTATCACATTCCCACTGCGCTGGTGATGGGGCATATTGTTAACGCGGCTAGCGAACAAACCTTTAAACTATTGTATCTTAATTACAGTCGCTATCAGATATATCGAAGCGGCCAAAGTGCTCACAAATATCTGAAAACAAATTTTCACAGAGTACTTATTGAATAACAGTTTTAAACTAGACTTATATCGACCGAGATATGACCGTGATCATCATCGGCGAGAGCAAGGCTTGTCGCGTTACGTGCTCTGCCAATGAATTGGTAGAGCACGCAACTGAGCAGCTGGAAGGATGAAGGGTGAAGAAATGAAAAGTAAAGACTCAGGGGTAGGTAACGTTTATTTTTCCAGGTATAAGTGGTGGGTCAATATGGCACGGCTGGGAACTTAAATTGTCCAACAACACCGGGAAGTTGTAGTAGCGTGGTAGCACGGTGCTCCGGGGTGCAGCGCCTGGGAAACGCGTTCCCACGCACAGGCGCGCGGCGTCAAGGAGGGCGCGATCAGGCGCGCGGCGTCAAGGAGGGCGCGCACAGGCGCGCGGCGTCGAGGAGGGCGCGCACAGGCGCGCGGCGTCGAAGAGGGCGCGAACAGGCGCGCGGCGTCAAGGAGGGCGCGCACAGGCGCGCGGCGTCGAGGAGGGCGCGCACAGGCGCGGCGTCGAGGAGGGCGCGCACAGGCACGCACAGGCGCGCGGCGTCGAATAGGGCGCGAACGGGCGCGCGGCGTCAAGGAGGGCGCGCACAGGCGCGCGGCGTCGAGGAGGGCGCGCACAGGCGCGCGGCGTCGAGGAGGGCGCGCACAGGCACGCACAGGCGCGCGGCGTCGAAGAGGGCGCGCGGCGTCAAGGAGGGCGCGCACAGGCGCGCGGCGTCGAGGAGGGCACGAACGGGCGCGCGACGTGGAGGTGGGTGCGCACAGGCGTTCAGCGAGGGTCACCAAATCAGAGGCTTGTAGTAGATTTGCGTTTATAATTTATAGAGTAAGTATTTATATAGTAAGTTACGCCAGGAAGAGGAGGGTTTCTTGAAGGTGCGGGGCCTCACTTGGCCCCGCACGGACCCTTAATTTCGAAAATGCTCGGATGAGAGCTGACGAAGAACTCAACAGAATGACGGTTGTTCCGCTTTTATACCTGATTCTTTAGAACATCTAAAGAATCAGATTTACAAGATTTGAAATTTAAAAATAGTCGAGTACCAGTTATGATTTTACCAAAATTTTGAATAACCTTTGCCGAAAGTATACATACTAGTCTTTTTAGTGGTGAAATCCGAACAGTTGAAAGCCGATTGACGGGTTACGTCAATCATCTTACAAAATGTAAACAATGAAAGAATCCCGAAAAATACAGCGATAATATTAACAAAAATCCCCTAGATTTATATAAAATAGTTGGAAAACCCTAAAGGTATGTATTTAGGTGGCTTAGGGCCGCATTGCATATGAAAAGTTATAAAAATAATAGCCCAAAGTAAGCCAGGCAGAAGTCCCAGTCTGCCCATGCATCCTGAGGGTTGAAAAGGACTTTAAGAGTCTTATTAGAGTCTGTAAATTTCAGATACAATTCAAGAAGTATCATAATGTGATCGGAGCCATAATAAGCAAGTCAGAATGATCGGACTTAGAAAGCTAAATGCAGGGATTGGAATAAAGGAACAGAAAAAGGAAGGAGGTAATTCCAAGGTAAATGCTACAGGCTGCTCGACTTCGCTGGCTCGGCCATGTGGAGAGGCTGGGAGAGGATCGTGCGGCTAAAAGAGCTTATCTGGGGCGACCAACTGGGAGACGTCTGGTCGGAAGGCCTAGGTACGGATGGATCGACGAGGTCCAGAAAGACCTATGTGGCATGCAAGCGGCTGAATGGCGTCAGATCTCACAGGAAAGGAACGAATGGCGCAATCTAGTGTCGGAGGCCAAGATCCACTTCGGGTCGCTGAGCCAGCGAAATAAGTAAGTAAGTATGACCGTGATCACCTTTTGTATTGTTTTCAAGTGACCGATATTTTGACGCAGTTACATGCATCTTGTTCACGGGTAACAGATGATAGCGGGTGGGTATTAAAGTTGTGTAGACCGCTCTCAGTCTACCATCATTCGTGCGCGTCGGCTGCGTTCGCTTTCAGCGTTACCATACTCCGCCTGGTACTTTCTTCCCGTCTTTTCATGGTCACGTGACTGACACAAGCCTACGTTATCATGCGACAGCGCTATATGATAATACTAGATGAAAACCCGGCTTCGCTCGGGTAAAATAAATTATAATAATAGGTACTAATTTTGAATTGAGTAATTATTTACTTTAAGACTTCAAACCTTCATCAAGGCGGTTACATACCTATCTCATCTCCGATAACTTTAAATCCATAACATACAGTATAACTCTAAACGTACTATTCCGATATATCTAAAAACAAATATGTAATAAAAAAACGTAATCTAACCCAGGTTAGGTTTTTTAATTACACTTTTCTGGTAGCAGTTCGGTTCTGTAAGGGTCGCAGTTCTAACCTAACCTAACCCACTTCTGGTTCCAGTTTGGTTCTATAAGGATCGCAGCTCTGATCTGACCCACTTTTCTGGTCACAGATCGGTTCTGTAAAGCCTGTTCTGTATTGTGATAACCCCCCCCCCCCCCAAATCATCCAAAAATCATGCTTCGAATGACCCCGTTTCCTCCTACGTCATGCTACCATCGTCCGATGTCCGGACCCCCCCCCCATTAGAAATGACGTAATTTATGAATAGCCCCAGAGGCGCGTTTTCCGGGCGGGGCGCGAGCGTTTAAATGAAAAAGCGGCGCGCCCCGCTCACGCGCCGCTTGCAAAACGCGCCTGTGTGATGGGAGCCTTAAATGTTATATACTAAGAAAAACCGACGAAGAGTTCCATACTTTTTAGTTATAGCGGCAACAAAAATACATAATCTGTGAAAATTTCAGCTGCCTAGCTACTTACATATCACGGTTCATGAGATACAGCCTGGTGACAGACAGACAGACGAACAGTGAAGTAAACTGAAATAAATGTCATATACCTTCTAAGAAGGACCGGCCAAGTGCGAGTCGGACTCGCGCACGAAAGGTTTCGTGCCATTACGCACAAAACGGCAAAAAAATACGTTTGTTGCATGGGAGCCCCACTTTATTTATTTTATTCCGTTTTAGTACTTATTTGTTGTTATAGCGGCAACAGAAATGAAATATCGGTGAAAATTTCAACTGTCTAGCTATCACGGTTTATGAGATACAACCTACAGACAGACAGACGGATAGAGGTGTCTTAGTAATAGTAGGGTCTTGTTTTTACCCTTCGGGTACGGAACCCTAATAAAGTGTATAGATTTGTAACCGGTCAGAGATGCAGAGAGAGATGCTTTCTAGTCACTAATAGCCTTGTATGCTTGTTTGCCACCAATATGGCATTTTAATAAAAACTTACTCATTTCATCGCTCATATCCAGCCTAGTATTGGCTTTAATATATATTGGGTCTTATATTTTTTTTATTAAATTTTTTAATATTTGTTGTTATAGCGGCAACAGAAAAACATCATTTGTGAAAAATTCAACTGTCTAGTTATCACGGTTCATAAGATCATGAAATACAGACAGACGGACAGGGGAGTCTTAGTAATATTAGGGTCCCGTTTTTACCCTTTGGGTATGGAACCCTAAAAAGTGACCAAGGCCTCCAGTGCCCCAGGCTGGAATCGAAACAGCGTCCTCTAGCAGCTGGTGCCTGTGCCATTTGGCGTCGGTCGAATTTTTCCAAGTATATGCACTTCTTACTGAAGGCCCAGCGTTCCACCTGGCCACCCCTAAGGTAAAATTGAAATTATTTAGAATTGGGAATATGTAGAATTAAGCTTCTGTAAAATTGAAATTATGTAGAATTGGGAATCTGTAAAATTGAAAATCTGTAGAATTGGTAATCTGTGATAGGTATCTGTAGAAATGAGACTAAACCCTTAGTAATAGGGGTCCCGTTTTTACCCTTTGGGTGCAGAATCTAAAAATCATCCTTGTTTTGGTACTATGTACTAAGCTTCACTATGACTCTGAAATTGTAGCAGTAATTAATTTTGTTTTAGTTGTCACCTGACGATTTATTTAAGTCAAACTCTGAAGTTATTATTCACACTTTTATTTGAATCAGCATAAAATATATCTTTTTATACATACTATATTATATATATATATATATATATATTTTAATCTTATATTCAACTTACATTGATTCCGGAGATTATTTCTTCTTAAACCTTGCGTTTTCCCGGCCTAGCGCCGGGGTCTGCTTTCCTGCTCAGTCTTCTCCACTGCCCGGTCTTCGGCATCCACTCACATCACTCAGATTCTTTGAAGTTAGTCTAAAGCACAAATATGTCCACCATACACTGTAGTTGTTCGCACTGGTTCACATCACACTGGATCATATAATCAGAGTGGAGTCAACTGATTCTTTAACTCAAGAGTTTCTTTGAATTACTTTTGTGACTTAACTTCACTTTCATCTCGCTTTAGTTTGTCAAGCACATTCCTTCAAGGTTCTTCCTTCCATTCTGAAATGTATAAATACAACTGAGTATACTGTATATAAAATTTGTGTCCCGTCTGGTCTAGTGGGTGGTGACCTTACCTATAAAGCCAAAGGTCTTGGGTTTGAATCCTGATAAGGGCATTTATTTGTGTGATGAGCCGAGATATTTGTTACCGAGTCATGGATGTTTTCTATGTATTTAAGTACTTCCAAAGAGACGTTCAGCGCTATCAGCTATGAACTTTGTAACATGTAATGGGTCTCACATATGGAATACAATGGGAACTATTGTCATAAACCAACAATTGTGGCAAGGTTTGTCCAAGTAACAAAATTATGTGAGAAATTATGTATCAACAACAAAACAATAATGAAAGTTGAAACAATTATATGGTTTGAAGATACTCACGATTTTCGGCATAGGTTTATATATTTGTTTTACGCGTTGGTGCCGTGTCATCGTTAGTATTGTAGTCACAAACATTTAAACTGAAAAATAAGTTTTCGTTTTTACCCGTCATTCCCATCAATAATGCATCTGTCATCTTACAGTTAGTGACAGTAGTCGTTTTTTTTTTAAATAGGCTTTCTACACGCTCGAACCAAACACCTTGTCGTATGTCACACGCATGCCGGATCCAAAGGTAATTCAGAGTTTCCGAACGCACTTGTCAATGTCAACCAACATGGCCGACCTTTTGTTTGACATTGATATGGCATTGATTGTCGAAATTTTTTCACTTTTAAATGCAAAATACTCGACAATACGAATTTTGCGGATACATGTTCTCGATTCAAAAGTGATATTTTTTCAAGCTCTTTCGATTGAGCATAATTTCATTTAGGTCTACCGTCAGAGCGGCTCACGATTATTTATAAAGATGCGATAGCGCTATATTAAGCGGCCATGTGACGTAGGCTTGTGTCACTCTGGGAAGAGAAGACCATGTTTTGTTAGACTATGAGCGTTACTATCGGCCGCTTTCACACCCGTTTGGTCTGTCCAAGCACACTACACTCACAGCGGTATCAGAAAGGAAATAATAATCTTTGAATACTTTTTCCACCTAGTGTGCATATTTAAATAAAAATAGCCCATATGGCTAGCTATGTTTGCTTGCCTTTACGATAGTTTGTCCGTGTGTAACATCTATTAAATATATCCAAGGAAGCCCGCAAGTTACATCGCGCCGTGTGGAGCCAAGAATCGGCAGTAAATCTCGGATTTAGCGACGTAAACCAAATCTAAATCACTGGAACATTCACTTACTAGCTTACTACGTCTGCTACTAATATCATCTTATGAGAAACCTTTAAAAGCTTGGGACGTTTTTCTTCAGTTGTTTTGTGGAGTAGGGTGAGCTTGGTGCTTTTTTGATTTGATTCTTGAATATTTATTGGAAATTTATATGAAACTATTTAGTAGAAATTATTGAATTGGGTAACTACATGTAGGTGACTCAGGAGACGTGAGCTGACCCTGCCTGCTGCCAATGAAGCCGTTGGTCCTGGGTTCGAATCCCAGTAAGGGCATTATATTTGTGTGATAAACACAGATATTTGTTCCCGAGGGTGTTTTCTATGTATTTAAGTATTTATATATTATAAATTATAATAATATAACACACACGACAAACCTTGAGCTTACTGTGGGGCTTAGTCAATTTGTGTACCTAATAATGTCTAATATCTATTTATTTTATGTTATAAGGACATGTCATATACCTATATATTTTTACGCGCTTCATTATGCATGATATTACTGCATGTGTCATGACGTACGTCATGTCCTAAGGGACATATTGTCGTATGTCCCTTACGACATTTGAAATTTCCACCGTCGATATAAAAGCACCTCAGTACTTGTTTACTCAGTTTTTTACATAATAAAGCCAACAAAATCCCAGTTATCCTTTCCTGCATTTTTTAACATCGGAATCACCTTAAATTCAAATACTTTCACCTCTTTATTAACTTTCAGTAAAAAAATATACTTAATATTGCATTCTTGAAAATTCGCAACATGCCTTTCACCTTTTTTATTACAGTAGACTCATAAACGCATAGCAAGGGTAGTAAAGATTTGACGACATCGTAAAGCGACATCAAAAAAATGTTATGGTGTTCTCTAATAAGTGTTTTTTTATGTACTGGTGTACTAAGCTTGTGTTATTATTGTGTAAAATGTATGAAGTTACGTATTTTTGTTAAGTAGTAAACGTAAACTTTAGGGAGTGGTAAAATATATTATTTAGAGCCTATTCTAAGACATTTCTAAGTTTAATGTATTTTATTGGTTAATATTATTTATATCACATCTAAGTTTTGTGCGTCGACTAAAACCTCTTGACAAATAAAAAAAAATATGAAAAAGATAAAAGGCATCCACGATCGCAAAATAACGTGTACACAGATCAGAAAGTAAGCTAATGAGCATGTGTTGTGTATACTAGGAATAGGTATAATTATTTATACTTAAATACATTGAAGCGGCTGAATGGCGTCGAAAAGGATATGAACAAATGGCGAAATATAAAAAAAAAAACGGGCGGGGGCAAAAAATCCACTTCGGGTCGCTGAGCCAGTGAAATAAGTACGAATATTGAAACTATAAGAAAATCTGAAACTATAAGACATACGACGATTTCTTCTTGGGAACCATGTCATCGACTTTAGTAACAAGAAAAAACCGGGCAAGTGCGAGTCGGACTCGCGCACGAAGGGTTCCGTACCATAATGCAAAAAAAAAAAAACAAAAAAAAGCAAAAAAAAAAACGGTCACCCATCCAAGTACTGACCACGCCCGACGTTGCTTAACTTTGGTCAAAAATCACGTTTGTTGTATGGGAGCCCCATTTAAATCTTTATTTTATTCTGTTTTTAGTATTTGTTGTTGTAGCGGCAACAGAAATACATCATCTGTGAAAATTTCAACTGTCTAGCTATCACGGTTCGTGAGATACAGCCTGGTGACAGACGGACGGACGGACAGCGAAGTCTTAGTAATAGGGTCCCGTTTTACCCTTTGGGTACGGAACCCTAAAAACTGCATAATAATATACTCGTAGTTTCAGATTTTCCCATACTGACCGATCTAAATCTGTAGATGGCATACATTAGTTTGATAGGTTTGATTTCGTCATTGTTTGTTCCCAGCAGAATCATCACAAACTGCCGTATTCGAACTTCAAGATATTCACAAGAGACGACACGTACTATAGATACGTTATAGTTTAGTTATGAACTAGTTCTCTTTTGCAGCGCAATTCGGGCAACCAATGTCACTCTTACGTTAGATAGAGTAAGATATATCCTGTGGAGATCGTTCAAGAGTATCTCCAGAATCGCGCAAATATCAAATTTGAGAGGTAAGATCTTAAACATGTCGTTATCGTATCTTGGTGATGTCTAAAAGATATCTAATAGATGTCTATTTCAAAATCCGAATCGTGCCCGAACAATTTTTTTTAAAAGCCGTTTTATGTTAGATATCAACTTGCGATTCTAGTTCCATTGACTGTTTGTTTGCACCCCCGGGCCCCCGGGTAACGCGCCAAGCCTTTGACGAACCGACTAATTCAATCAGACGCGAAGCGTGATTACACAAGGAATGATTAGGTACCTACGGTTTGTATTCATGTATATTAGTTTAGCTGCCGCTAGATTCACGTATGCATTTCACGATTGCGTTTTCTTGGGAATGTACCTATACCCAGAAGTTAGTACATCACTTAATGCATAATCCTTACTAATATTATAAATGTGAAAGTAACTATACTTATATATCTGTCTGTTACCTCTTCACGCTCAACCGCTGAATCAATTGCACTCGTTGTCTCAATACATCACCAAAATAAGTGCTTTTACATCAATCATTATTTCCCGCATACAAAGTCACAGGCAAAAGCTAATGTAAATATAAGTTAAAAGGCATCTTCATTTAACTGTGTACCATTAACGGCCTGTAAGCAATCGTCACAAAACTGACATTTAAAGTCAACACACATTTTGTCAGGAATGTAACGGTTAGACGTTACTGAAACACGACTTAATCGCGCTTTAAAGTACAAGTTAAAATTAAAATGTCCTACTACATTCTTTTCTCATTTGCTATATATATATCCCTTTGTTTTTGGTAAGAAACATAAATAAATTCATACCAGGAGTGTTCATTTAAGAACCTAATTACCCAGCTTTGACGTACCGCCAAAACTTGGAAACTTGGCATCGTTCCGCACAATAATTCGAAACTTGCAAGTTATTAAATCTATGTAACTACAGGGAGTTGCTCACATACTTCACTGCGCGCTTGAGAAGTGTGAACAGCGATAACGGGCGCAGAAGTTAGGTTATAGTTTAGTCACTTTGGACAAATTAACGCCTAGGAAGATTTTGGAGCGCATGAAACGCTAGGTCGATTCACACACTGCACTTGTGAGCCAGTAACTGAATTATAAGCGAATTAAGATAAAGCAGAGTCTAAAGTACATATTATATATGTAGTGGTGAAGTGTGTAAGAGAGTGCGCGAGCGTTATCAATTTGCCAAAAACGCTTTGACAAAATGAGAGACAGAGTTGAAAGTTGTCAGAATCACGACAACATAAAAGTGAAGGAGGAGGGATTGCTTAGTAAAATACTGGATGGGAAACAAAAGTACCAATGGGGACCAATAAAGTGGTTATTTTTTTTTCTTAGTGTGGTTGAGTTGTTCTATTCTGTAACCTGCTACGCTAAGTATAGTCTCTGATGCTCACTAGAATAATCGAAGACAAACTTCTAGCCAGGAACAACATATAAGAGCGTATAAGATTAGGCAGCTACTTACAACAGTTGCAACTATAATAAACTCCAAGTTAGTTACCATGGAACATCCAAATGGCCCAATTTTTTAGGGTTTCGTACCCAAAGGGTAAAACGGGACCCTATTACTAAGACTTCGCTGTCCGTCCGTCCGTCCGTCTGTCTGTCACCAGGCTGTACCTATCTCACGAACCGTGATAGCTAGACAGTTGAAATTTTCACAGATGATGTATTTCTGTTGCCGCTATAACAACAAATACTAAAAACAGAATAAAATAAAGATTTAAGTGGGGCTCCCATACAGCAAACGTGATTTTTGACCAAAGTTAAACAACGTCGGGCGTGGTCAGTACTTGGATGGGTGACCGTTTTCTTTTTGCATTTTTTCCCGTTTTGTTTTGCTTTATGGTACGGAACCCTTCGTGCGCGAGTCCGACTCGCATTTGCCCGGTTGTGTACTTATATGCTTTTTGCAATAAATTGTTTTCTATTCTATTCTCGTAGAAGTGCTAGTGCTCGACGCTGCGCTAGTATTCGACATGGGCACTTTATGTCAAAGTAATAGTAAGTATTTATGGTATATTTATGTTAAATTTGAACTTTAGAAGAATTTTCTGTATTCAAATTTAATCCGTGTCACATTGACATAAAGTGCCGAATACTAGTGCAGCGTGGAGCACTAGGACTTCTACCTTACCTCTTTTACACACAGGAGAAAATTAAAGATGAGTTGGACATCTTGATATCGGAGTTTATTTGATCAGATTTGTTGGTGATAAAACGCCGCACAATATCTTATTAATCCCGCAATCTCACAGGACATTAGGTGTGTTCTACGTACGCGGCATATGGGGTTCCTTTATTGCTGGGGTGCATAGCAAATGCAGATCGATTCGGTGGCTTCCCGTAAAGACAAAGAGCCGATTTGTAACCTGTGAATTGATTCGGTCAAGTTGTGTTCTAATGTATAGGGAAGACAAACAAATTATAGCCAGCATTCAATGAGTATGATACCTTTGGGTATGGTGCTTTACGTACACTAGTGTCCCAGGGTGCTGACGCAGGGGGGGTTGGGTTATTTAGCACGAAAATGTCCGGTTTTTTTATTTTTTGGGGAAAGTATAGTCAGGGGGAGGGGATTGGACACTAGTGTGCGTAAAGCACCATACCCAAAGGTATCATGCTACATTCATCAAATGCTGGCTATAATTTGTTTTTCAATAAACACAATTTGATCGAATCAAATGCAATAACGCGCGGCACGCTACATGGCATAGTGCATTCGGTACCATTTAGGAACACAGATTTATGCAGTGTGCAAGTGAAAGCAGCTGTTTGATTGGTACATAATAAACAATTTAAAGTGTGCGCATCACCCCTGAGCTTACGCCTAAATAAGTACCTAAAGCTATGACTCGATTAGGTGTTGAATAGCAGAGATGTGAAAAATACTTTATAAAAAGTATTTAAATACAAAATACAAATACTTCCTTGATAATACTATTTCAAATGCAAAATACAAAATAGTTTTTGAATTTGTATTTAAATACAAAATACGAAATAGGTATTTTCAAAATACTTTTTAAAAATACAAATACTTTGCGATAAAAGGTACTCTGAGTAGTGAATACCTAGTCTGAATTAAAAAGTATCACTCAAATTTCCGAGTTTAAAAGACTCTTTATTCTTTGAAATCAATCCTCTATCTAAAGTGCAAATTTCTAGTTGTTTGCTCATATTAACCGGTAGGATTTAATTTAAGTATGGATGATGATTTTTAACGGCCAACTTTTAAAACATTAATTTGTAATGTTTTACAGCTAGTAAAATGCCTCTCGTTAGTGTAATGAAAACGTCTCGCTTGTGTTTCACCAGGGCAGAAAAGTTTGTTCTCCTCTCGTGCCTTGAAACCCTCGCAACACTCAAGATTCCACTTTTTTAACCACTCGCTACGCTTGTGGTCATGTGCGACGTTACTAAACAGATTCAACAGTTCCATGTTAAAAGAATGAAGAGTTGCCAGGATTGTAACATCAGAAGAGATTCAAGAGATTGTAACTCCTACCTACATTACCTACGAGTACCTACTATAAAGTATTTTGTATTTTGAAAATAGAAAATAGGTCTCAAAAACTATTTCAAATAAAATACAAAATAGTTTTCTTCAAAAGGTATTTAAATACAAAATACTAAATAGGTATTTTGCATTTTGTATTTGCATTTTAAATACAAGTATTTCAAATAAGTCACATCTCTGTTGAATAGTCACTTTTAAGATCATAGTTTTTTTTCAAATTCAGCATCCGTAGTATCCAATAGTATCCGTAGTATCAATTACCTTAAGAGTCAAAACTGAACCAAAGATAAATAATAATTATGTATAGAATAAAGAATTTCAGTCCTACAGAATCTCAAACAACGTCATCTTTTGAAGTTTTCGGGGAATGAAGCTAAAATTTTCAAGCTCCATCTTACTTTAATAATTTTGCGAAACGCAAGGCGTTTAGTTTAATCCAATCGAGATCATAACATACGGGGCCGGCACCACCCCTAACACCGAGTGTGGTTAAAGATTAACTTTACTACTGATTTGGTCCCGGCACTAAATTGGAAGGGAAGTCAACGGAGCCTGACGAATTGTTGAGATTATGTCAATCGCGTATTACGGGATTCGAGAAGTAGTTTGGTTTCCGTAAGTATATAAGTTTTTTTATTTTTATTATTTTAGGTCATAGTTATAGTAGGTAGTATAGTAGGTAGTACTAGTTAGGTATACAAAGTTTTATACCAAGGTATAGCTTTCTCTCGCAGCGCATTAGTATTGCCATTCAGCGAGGGAATGCTGCCAGCATCTTAACACGTTCGCGGACGCTCAGTCACACCAGTTGGACACCTAAATTTTGTATGGAAATATCGGGACTGTTATAGCATTCCTGTCACTACAAATATATCTTTTAGGTTTGTATATGACGCGTAATGCTATGAACATCATCATCAACATCAACATTTATTCAGCAAATAGGCCACAAGGGCACTTTTACACGTCAACATTGAATTTACATAAAAGCAAAAATAATAACATCAACAATTTTATAAAATAAAACTAACAATTCAATCTAACGTATTACAATTACTAAGAGATGTATATGGTCTCTTAATGTCGAATTACATACAAAATACAGATAAAAAAACACACACAAAAAAAATCTATAATATTTAGAGGTGTAAATGTCTCTAGGTGTCAGAACTATAAGATTATATAGTTTATCAAGTTATCCTTAGAGATGTATAGGGTCTCCAAGAGTCAATATCCTGTATAATTAATACATTCATTAAAAGAAAAGAAACATACGAGAACAGAATGAGGCGTCTCACTGTAATTAATTAATAAAAGTTACTAAGTATAATAGCTCGTGTTAGCTTAACAGACCAGTCTCCACAAACAGCACCCGTTCACGAGTATGACGCGTATCTCAGCCATCGCCTCCCTCAACCTTCATTCGGGAAAGTGGCGACCCGATCAACAACGCCACCGTAAGCAAAGACTTTTAAGCGAGCATGACATGTTCAAGCTACCGGCCTATATTAATATTAAAATAGTAATAACATGTAGCTGTAAGACACGGCATTTTGTGCTCATATGTTACATAAAATGACAGTAATATAGCTTCACATAATTACTAGCCTAAGTTGACTTAGAGATGTAAAGGTCTCTAAGTGTCAGAAACATTAAAAATATAGGTAAGTATGTACAATCAAAAATAATAATCAAATAAATAAATATGTACTTAGAGATGTATAAGGTCTCCAAGTGTCCAAAACTAAAATTAAATTAAACAATATAATCAAGCGAGAACATCATTGTCTCATGTGTCAATTCTACTGGACACTAGCATATTTAATTCACAATGTAAAAAAAAAAAACAATATTTATTTAATTCTTATTATACTAATGAAATCAAGCTACCGGCTTAAAAGCATCTCTATCGTTTATAAAATCATTTACAGTGTAGTACGCCTTACGTAACAAGGAGTGCTTAATGTGCGACTTAAATTTGTGAAGTGGTAAATTCGCTACATCAGTGGGGACTTTGTTATAAAAACGTGTACAGTTCCCGACGAAAGACGTACTAACCTTACGGAGGCGGTGGGCGGGCACAGCAAGTTTATGTTTGTTTCTAGTGTTATAGTTATGGATATCACTGTTAACCTTGAATTCGTGGATGTTTTTCCGAACATACATAATATTCTCTAGTATGTATTGAGATGCAACGGTAAGAACGTTAACTTCTTTGAATTTCTCTCTTAGGGATACTCGAGCGCCCAGTCCATAGATGGAACGTACAGCTCGTTTTTGCAGCACAAATATTGTCTGAATATTTGCCGCTTTTCCCCACAACAGAATTCCATAAGACATAACACTATGGAAGTAACTAAAGTATACCAGCCTGGCCGTCTCTACGTTTGTCAGCTGTTTGATTCTCCTCACTGCATAGGCTGCTGAACTAAGTTTTCCGGCTAGAGTGCCTATATGTGCATGCCATTGCAGTTTGGAGTCTAGAGTGACTCCCAGGAAAACAGTTCGGTCCTCAAATTCCAGCGTATCACCTTTTATTTTAATCTTGCTGTTATTTACCTGCTTGACGTTAGGTAGCGTAAACTTGATGCATTTGGTTTTCTTGGCGTTCAAAAGCAAATTGTTTGCCGTAAACCAGTTTACAATGGTAGATAGCGCGTCATTAATGCTCTCGAAGCTATTTTCCTTTCTGTCCACTTTAAATATAAGGGAAGTGTCATCTGCAAATAACACTATATCATGTCTATCTTGCACAACTTTTGGTAAGTCATTAATGTATACCAAAAACAGGAAGGGACCAAGAATTGAACCTTGAGGCACTCCGAGGGCTACCGGGGACCCCGCCGATTGAGTTCCATTAATAACTACTCGCTGAGTTCTATACGAAAGGTACGATGAGACCAGGTCTAGGGCACTAGCTTTTATACCATAGCGGCTTAATTTTCTCTTTAAATTTTCGTGATCAACGCAATCAAATGCCTTTGACAGATCACAGAAAATTCCAACAGCATCTTGAGCTTTTTCCCAAGCATCAAAGATGTGTTTTAGAAGTACGTACCGCACCGGCGTCAGTAGTCGATCGACCTTTGGTGAAACCAAATTGATTGCTATCAAGCAGTTTGTTTCTGTTGAAATGTGACAATAGTTGATTCAGAATAAGTTTCTCGAACACTTTGCTTAATGCCGGTAGTATTGAAATCGGTCTAAAGTTCGTGGGATCTGTTCTCGTTCCTGATTTAAACAGAGGGATAATTTTGCTATGTTTCATAATATCTGGAAAAATTCCAGCATCAATGCATCTGTTGAAAATCTCAGCTAAGTATGGTGTAATTGACTCAATGATGGAATCTAATACTTTGACAGACAGGCCCCAAAGATCTTCTGTTTTCTTTAAATTTAAAGACCTAAAAGTCTTAAGAACTATATTCGATGAGACATACGAAAATTTGAAGATTTCTGTACATTCTGCCACATTTGTCTTCAAAATGTCTTCAGCGACGTCTGGCGATGAATTAAGGGATCTTGTTGTTTCTACCGGGATATTCGAGAAAAACCGCTCAAAATGATCTGCCACTTCACGGTCGGAACTTACTAAAGTGTCAGCAATTCGTAGGTTGTAGTGCGGATCCTTCAGTTTACGTTTTCCAGTTTCATTACTGATAACTTGCCATACAGTTTTGACTTTATCGCTGGAATTTAGGATCTTTTTCGACAAATAATCGGCTTTAGCGGCGACACACAACATTTTAAAAGATTTAGAATAATTTTTGACGTACTCCAGAAATTCCGGTCTTTTATCAATTGCCTTTAAATCATATAAGTCGTAGAGCCGGCGTCTTTTCTCGTGAATATCCGGTGTAGCCCAGTCGCTAAATTTAGTCTTAGCCTTGCCTTGCACCTTTTTCTGAATGAAACAGGCATCAAATTCCTTTTTAATACAATTAAACAACTCGGAACTCAAACAGTCAGGGTTTTCCTGGGTACATGAAAGACAACATAATTGTTTAGTAATATTACGATTGAATAAACCTAGGCGACTTTCGGAAATCGGCCTGCACAAAGTGTCTTGAGGAATTTCTTCAGTTTTCCCGCTGAAAGAAGCTTTTAGTCCACAGTGGTCAGAACTTAGGTTGTTAATAACAGATTTACTAATCGCGTCATTATTACTAAAGATGTTATCTATACATGTAGCACTGGTTGCTGTGACTCGAGTGGGTTCACAAAATAAATTGACTAAATTGAAGGATTTAAAAGTATTTAGTAACCTTCCACATAATGGCGAATTTTCTAGCAAATTAATATTGAAATCACCACATACAATTATATTTTTATGACTTCCAAAAACACTACTAAGTACTTCATCTATGACCGATTCGAATAAGTTATAGTCTGCCGATGGGGGCCTGTACACGCATATAATTATAAATTGTTCCAATTCAACACAAGAAAGTTCTATAAGGCGTTCCACAGACATGTCAACAATGTCTTTACGCTCCTTACTTTTTAGTACAGTCATTATATCCAAAAAACCGACCCTACCCGTGAATAATTAGTTCTTGGATTTTTTTTTCGTAGGTCCCTCGGGGGGTCACTGGGAGTGTAAATTCAAAAAGTAGGCTTAATCAGGCTCCTGCGTATATTCGAAAAATGGTTTTTTTTTCCAAAGAAACGGTTTTTCTTCAATAACTCGGCCATTTTTGATTTTACAGTAAAACCGTAAGGACAAAAACTGTAGGAAATTTGATTCTCTACAGGTTAGTCCAGTCATTATATCCAAAAAACCGACCTTTCCCATGAATAATCAGTTCTTGGATTTTTTTTTCGTACGTCCCTCGGGGGAATCACTGGGAGTGTAAATTCAAAAAGTAGACTGAATCAGGGTCCTGTGTATATTCGAAAAACGGTTTTTCTTGAATAACTCGGTCATTTTTGATTTTACAGTAAAACCGTGAGGACAAAAATTGTTCAGAATTTGATTCTCTACAACTTCGTTTCCCTTCATTTATGCCGTAAAGCGTGGAACATAGGAGATAATGATAATATTTTGAATTTGTCGCGTTTTTCAGGTTTAATTTCTAAAATATCGATTTTGGGGGAAAGAAGTTGGGAACCAAAATTGTTCAGAATTTGATTCTCTACAAGTTTAGTCCTCTTCATTTATGTCGTAAAGTTGAAAATAAACGAGATGTTGAAAATATTTTGAATTTGTCGCTTTTTTCAAATTTTATTTCCAAACTATCGATCCTAGAAGAAAAATTGTGAGGACCAAACTTGTAGAGAATCAAATTTTCTAAAATTTTTGGTCCTCGCGGTTTTACTGTAAAATCAAAAATGACCGAGTTATTCAAGAAAAACCATTTTTGGAATATACACAGGACCCTGATTCAGTCTACTTTTTGAATTTACACTCCCAGTGATTCCCCCGAGGGACGTACAAAAAAAAATCCAAGAACTGATTATTCACGGGAAGGGTCGGTTTTTTTGATATAATGACTGGACTAACTTGTAGAGAATCAAATTTCCTACAGTTTTTGTCCTTACGGTTTTACTTTAAAATCAAAAATGGCCGAGTTATTGAAGAAAAACCGTTTTTTTGGAAAAAAAACCATTTTTTGAATATACGCAGGAGCCTGATTAAGCCTACTTTTTGAATTTACACTTCCAGTGACCCCCCCGAGGGACCTACGAAAAAAAAATCCAAGAACTAATTATTCACGGGTCAAAATCTATAATGACTGTACTATTTTAAATTATGTTTTACCATTATCAATGACCCGCCGCGATTGCAAGATCTCCTAAAAAATGAACTTACTATACTATGATTATTGAAATTAAACATAAATTCATGACCTTTAAGCCAGTGCTCAGTTATACAGAGAATGTCAATATTCGAGTACTGTATAAACAAATCAATTTCGTGTTCCTTACAGGTAAATCCTTGGATATTTTGATGAACTAAGTTCAAAAAATTGGTTTTACCAAACATACTAGCATCACAGTGATCAATATGAACGGAGCCGGCTGGTGCACACGTTGTCGTAGCGATTAGTTTAAATTCAAATCACCAGGCGGCTCCATCTCAAACCCTACGCTACCAAGGCGTAAAATACTACGCGACTTAAGGCTATTAGACGCCGTGCTAGCCACGACGGGGTCTTCAATATTATATGCTAACAGGTTAGCACACTCTACAAGACATCTTCTCGGTAGGTAGGTCCTCTTATGGGGCATAACAAAATCTTCTATAAATTTATTCGTATCAAAATACGAAATCGTACTACTGTACAAGGAAAGGTTATACAATAAAGAATTGTAATGAAATACCCTCTTATTGACCTTGCTCGACATTCTATAAGGGAGCGCACAGATAATTATTTTAGCAACCTCTCCCCGGTCAATCGCCGACAGCGTAGCGGATAATTTTAAGATATCTCGCTTAGTACAGTCTAAACTATTCCCTAATAAAACTACAAGCGTCGAGTCGCGGTCAAACTCGCCCGCAGAAATAGATTCGATTAAACGATCGACAGAGGCGCCCGGGTGACAGTGGTTGACGACGCCCTGCGACAAGCGCTGCGCCAGCAGCACGCCCAGGCCGGCGCCCACCTCGTCCGAGTACAGCAGCGTGCGGCGGCCGGCGGCGCGCGGGCGGCGCTGCGGCCGCGGCGGGGCCGCCCCGGACCCGAGGCGGGGCGGCGCTGGTGCTGGCGAGGGGAGGCCTGGCGGCGATGGAGCTGGCGAGACAGGGCTCGGCGGGGATGGCGCAGGCTCGACGTAGGTCAGCAGCGACAGAGCCAGCTTGACAAGGCTCGGCGGTGAAGGGGCCGGTTCGACGAGGCACGGCAGCGACGGAGTCGGCTCGGCTCGGCCCGGCCCCGATGGAATCTGCTCGGCTCGGCTCGGCGGTGACGATGGCGGCAGGGGCGCTGGATCCGCGACGCGAGGGGCGGGCGCGGAGTCGCCGCGCAGCTCGGGCGCGCGGGCGGCGCGCGACGCGAACAGGGCGCGCAGCGCGGGCGAGCCCGGCGCGGCCAGGGCGGCGCGCAGCGCGGGCGAGTCCGGCGTGGCGGGGCGGGGCGGGGGCCGCGGCGAGTCCATACGCAGAGTGTAGCCGCTCCCCGGTTCTAGAACATTATTCATAAAGGCTATGTATTCCTGTAACGCTTTACTTGACAGTTCGTCTCTATTATTTAAGTTTTTCAACTTTAATTCTAATTTTTCTAGTTCATCGGAGCGATGATTCAATTCTTCTACTGTCCGGTCTAGTTGGTATTGGCAGTTTAGAAGTTCATCGCTTAAGGCGACACTGTTACATTTGGATTGTATCGTTTTGAATATTGAATTATGGCGTTTTAGCAAAAGTTTAGATTTCTTTATGAATCTACTGAGTTTTAAATATTTTTTTATTTTTTTGTGCAAGGCGAATGCTATGCAATCCGCGTCAATATGAAGTATATTTTTTATACGCTATGTGACAACAAATACTATACAATTCGGATGCATAAGCATGTCTGTCACATGACGTAGTCAAGATGGGATTTTATATGACATCGCATGTTATAGCATTCATACATCGTGCTCGATGGACTTGATGGCTGAGACTTCTGACTTCCTAAGGGCGCGATTTTTGCTCTAAAGACTCATTTGCTGACCTCTTCAAACAATTTTCTTCTACTGTTTTGTTCCCTCTTTGCTTATCATTGTAATATTGAGTCCATCTCATACATGCCCCATGCCAAGCACGTTCGCTGTTCATTCGACCTCAAATTATGTGATACTACCTACAAATTATGCGTTGGAGACCGGCTCTAATCTAAAGGCCCAGTCATGGGTCTCATAGCATGTTGTAGAGAGCCGAGTTGCAATGTTGAGCTCTCTTAAAATGAGAGGTTTGTTCTTCTAGCTGTCCAAGGTATACGCAGCATTTTACGCCAACACTAAGTACTTGTCAAAAGTGTCAATATGTACCGCATTACACTTTTTCAGTTCCCTGTAACGCACCGCCGCGTTAAATTCTGGACGTAAAGCGTCCACCACTTTTCCTGCCAAGCGATGATTCACCCAACCTTATATTCTTTTTTGGATGCATCTGCACCAAATACAAGGCATGAAATATACACAGAATGATACCACAAATGCGTGTCATAAGGTGCTTACCTTGTGGGAGGTGATCATCGAGCGCCAACAGGCTATAATTCACAATTATATGACCAAAACTATGACTAGTAACGTAATTATTTCAATAATAGGTATACACATTCATGCCTCACTTTTTCACATTAATCGTTATCAAAATTTTACTGTAGTATAATTAACAGCAAGTAAACACGTTTGTTTATTAAAACACAATGAAAAACTTAAAGAAATTGTAAGAAAAACATTAATTACGATTTTATAAAAATACGTCAAAATCGCTATCGCGCACGAAATTGACCCAAATTACATGTGTCCACTCCCAGACGCACCTGCCGGGCTACTAAGGGAGCTGCCATACAAAGACGAATGCTATAGCATCCGCGTCACAGAAAGGGGGGCCAATTTGGAGACGTCACAGGATAATTTTTAACTTCGATAAAACTATGTAATATGGCAGTACGCATTATTTGACTCTGGTGACTGGTAGAGGAAAAGTTGATGAATAATATTATACTGTGGTTAAGCGGATTGATAAGCATTTCAACGAAGAAATTTAAAAAGATTAACGGATGCAATAGCAGGCGCGTCACCAGGAGGAGTACAAAAACGGATGCTATGCAATCCGCGTCCGCGAACGTGTTAAGCACAATGCAGCGGGGCCTTATTTAGATTTATTTTAATTTTGATTTGTTTAGTTTTTAATTTTATTATAAATTAAATTTATATGTAGCTTCTGTAGTTGAATATTCATTATTTACGCTAATTAAATAAATTAACAAGGTGCGAAATTTTTGTTTAACTGGTGCTTGATCCGAAGGTTGCTGTGTTGCCTTGTAGATATAGATTTAGTGTAGATATACCTATACATAACTCTTCAAGGATTCGAAGAAAACATTGTATCTTTACGAACAAATATCAACAAAAATGGAACATTTCCCGTAGTAATCCCATATTATTCGTATTACGAGCCCCGATGCATATGTTTTCGTCAGGTGACCCCATTTTTTGAGGTTCTCGCGTTTGTTCAAAAATAATGTTTTTGTTTAAAAATTACTAATATTTAATGCTTATACTAATGTCATTTAATTTTATATGGTAATACTCTGCAATAACTAAATCAAAATACAAGAAATACCGTTTGTACTGAAAGAAAAAAAATAATATTTTTTTATTTTTTTATTGACGGGTAGGATTACAACATATGTGAAAAGGGCTATTACCAGGGAAGGCAATAGGGCTCTGCCAATGTACTGACAATTTTGTTTCGAGCCCATGCATACAGCAGTGCTGTAAGAGAGGACAATATGATTTGGACAACGTTTTTGAAAAGTCCTTTTTTTCAGCAATAAAAGTCTCATGCAATTTTATTATACGATCAAAATAAACTACATTAAACATTGCTATCATGGTTCCCATTACTGGGTTATTATATGTTCATGTGTAAAATTTATTAAAATAAACAAAATTGTTCCGCGAAACTAGACGAAATAATTTGCATCGGGGCTCGTAAATGTTAAAAATTGAGTCAAACGAGTAATGTACGTGACTATCCTACATCCAAGGGTTGGCACTCTCTGTTAGTTGATAGTAATTTAAATTGTATTTTTCTTAATTACTCGTAATGCATGTTAATTATAAGATGTAATAATGTTTTGAAAAGATGTGTCCCGCCGAGTTTGTTGCCGGTCCCATATTGGGATACCCTCCTCCAATTGAGGGGGGATTTAAATCTTCTCCGGGCAGAGGTGTACGGTTGGAGCCGGTAAAGGTTTATTTGACGTTCATAAGCGCATTGTAATATGCCTACTTGAATAAACTATTTTTTATCTTTTTATCTTTATCTTTTATCGTTGAGAGGTATTTTAATTCTTATTTATTTTTTCGCTTATTACCTTATTTTTATTGGAGCTCGGTATTTGTGACAGTTTTCATCACAGTACGACTTAGAGTTGGACCAAGATAAATCTAGAACACGCAGTGCAAGTGTTATTTTAAACGTCAAACTTCTTTGAAACTATGACTAAAATCTTAAGGGTTACTCTAGGGACAAAGTAAGGTATTAAATTTAATATAAATGTTATAGTTAGCGTCTCGCTTTCCCTTGTGCAAGCGGTTAGTTAGTTAGTTAGCGATATGCTAGCTACACGTCAGTCACATGATTACCTCTTGCAACAGCGGAACGTTAACGTTCATAACATCAACCCACTGTATTTCAAAAAGTTATTACGTTCACTGTTCATTCGTCTATGGCCCCGACGGAAGACCAGCGTTGGCCCATCTA
Organism: Cydia fagiglandana; assembly: GCF_963556715.1. Taxonomy (NCBI): domain Eukaryota; kingdom Metazoa; phylum Arthropoda; class Insecta; order Lepidoptera; family Tortricidae; genus Cydia; species Cydia fagiglandana. The sequence continues at coordinate 23,731,949 of NC_085933.1, read as the reverse complement.
AGCTAACACCATGCCGCTGAGTCGGGACCATTTCGTGGCTAATATTATTTGCTATTGTTATGTAATGATATGTTGTAATGTTATGTGTAAGTTCTTTTTTATTTCCTCTTTTTTATCTGTTATTTCCTTGGCCACAACTAAACTGTTTCTATTTCAAACAAAGTATTCAAATATTATATAAAATTTCTGTCAACCCTATGTAACCCCATATGAAACCCGAAACGCTACGTATCTCGCAAAGGTTCGAGAAGTTAAAACTTGTTTAAAAGAAGTCGATTGCGTGACTACGTGACAGAATTACTTATCCGTCGGACTGTAGTCTGAATACGCCCTAATGATTCAAAAGAAACTTGAAATAAAACCTTCACTGTATTAATACCGAATGTTCCTGTAACTTTAACATAGAAGCGTCGGCTTCAAACTATTTAACTAATATGTATGTTTTTAATATTTTATAATTTCGTTTTAGTCAAATTTACAAAAGCAGGTCTAATGTGTTAGTTATTACATTCTCTAATAATTAAGTACTAATGCTTTAGATGTTCGATTTTGCATTATTTTTATTATAATTGTACAACGGAACATCACAGAAAAATCGAGATGTTTCAATACCTACAAGTCATCTTGAAACTTAAGTCATGGTCAATCATAGACTAGAAATCCTCTAGACCGAGTTTAGAGCAATTATTTCATGCAACCTATGATGCCAAAAATGCGGGGGTGCGCGGGACGAAGTGAGCGAAGTCCCGTGCCGTGATTGGTCCGTTCAAATACACGGACGTCACACAAAGACACTTTCGACTCGAACATGGAGTAAAATTACCGTATGCGTGGCAGAGGGGGTAGCGCGACTATGCTGTCTGGAGGATGTTTTGTCTGTGTTGTCAATAGAGGTGACAGCAAGGTGACAAATATTAGTATGTCGAGCACTAATACACAACAGTTCTTATGATGATTCAACATAATTATCTCGTCACAAAACAACGTCAATTATCCGTCCTGCAGTCGCACGGGGACCTTGTTTAATGTTTAACTCAGTCCTTCATTACGTACGGTTTATGGGCGCGCTGGGGACATGACCTCAGTTCTTTGCTATGATTTGAGCCTTTTTGGGCCTTCAGCTATTGTTTTCTCAATAATGTTGTTTTCGAAATAAAATTAGTGAAACATATTATATCGCGTATATTGAATACATACTACATCCCGACGTTTCGAACCCTTTACAGCGTTCGTGGTTAACGGGTGTCAGCCATTTCATGAATTTTTGTAATAAATAAAAATAAATAAATATTGGGGACATCTTACGCAGATCAACCTAGCCCCAAACTAGTTAAGCAAAGCTTGTACTATGGGTGCTAGGCGACGATATACATACTTATATAGATAAATACATACATATATACATAGAATACACCCATGACTCAGGAACAAATATTAGTGTTCGTCACACAAATAAATGCCCTTACTGGGATTCGAACTCAGGACCATCGGCTTCGCAGGCAGGGTCACTGGCACTACCCACTAGGCCAGACCGGTCGTCTAATATTTGTATTAAGATGGATTGGTTAGATTTTTAAGATAATTCTCGGTACGATAAACAAAACACTGTTAGACTGTGACGTTTGTAACCATTGCCAAAGCGGCAGTTCGTCATGACGCATCACGTGCAATGACGACTGACGTGACGCGCAATGCCGTGTAACGCGCGGCCGACTGTGTTATGTGATGCGACGGGACGCGTGACGTATACAGATTGATGGGAGCTTTGTCTATGCTAATATAACGCTGTTTTGTTTGTACCCCCAATCCTGGCCTATAACCGCGAACATCGAAGTTCGCAAATTGCGGGCATTTTTCTCAGTCACTCTAATTACACCTTCATTGGAGTAAAAGAGAAAGATCCCCGCAATTTGCGAATTTCGGTTTTCGCGGTAGTCTCTCTGATTAAGCGCATCATACGATAGCTTTTCATTATTATAAACAGCCGTAATACTTCTTCTGCTTTGGAGATTGAACACTGAGATATCCCTACGCTAGCAATGCACGCACGAGAACTTTCCAAAGTTGCGAAACTTTCCACATGAGAAATTCTCGGTAACTTCTGAGAATGTTCTCGAGAACGAGAATTTATTTATTTATCGTAGTTTATACCATGAATATTCACGATAGTTTAGGTGTAGTCCTTACCCCCAGAAAATTCCGACTTTTGGTCGTCCGCTTCCGGTCAGAAAAATGTATGACGGCCCGACCAAACGGTCAGACTTAGATGGGGGGTGCTCGACCAAATGTCATAGATGGACCCTGGCAGTTTTTGACGCCGCCATTTTTTTTCAATATGGCCGACTTTTTTTTTTACTTTTTTAATTTTGTCCTAGCGCGCTGAAATTTTGGTCACGGAATCTCGGGGTCCCCTAGATACCTATGAAAAATATTTTTTTGTAAAAATGCTACAATTGGGTAGGTAAAGTTTTTTGAAGATAGGCAAATTATATTTTTTCCCGATAGTATTCATTATAGCGATCACGGAAATGCAGCTCTTTTATTTTTATATCATTTTATTGATTAAATATAATTTTTTAAATGATCGATATGACGTTTGTGAGTTGAAATGGCAGACTCGAGTAATTAATTCCTTGGCGCGTAGTAAATGGGACGAGATAGAAAAAAAATCAATCTCAACTGTCAGTGTCACTTAGCTCTCATTCCCGAAAAATAACGGACAAGCCTCATGTTACCTTGCGAATTGCTATTAATGTTATCATTGAGATTTTCGGCGACCTCAGCACGACCCACGGACTTCTGATTCCCCACGACATCTGGACAAAGATTGAATTTACTTTCGATAACTTGGCACTGCATAAATTATTGGACAACGTTTTCTTCCCCACCCCTACACGACGGCCCCTACGCTGACCCTTGGACAGAGTTTTGCAAGAAAAATAAGCGAGTTCATACGAGATTGCGAGCAGATTCTACAAATTTGAAATTATTATCATAACAGTGATAAGCACAATGCCGTTGAATTAGAGGAGCAATGGCCGTACAGGAGTACGTATCCGTGAAATACATAGGTACAGAAAACTTTCTTCACTTGTGTTTTGATTTTTATTATTAAATTGCCATGAGCTGTTAAGTTCGTAAACAAGAAATCGGTCTAATTTTTTCTAACAATTTCAACCATCTGTTAGTTTTGTGTGGTTATCCTTATTTTATGAATGTTGTTCTTATTTTCAGGTGGATGTAAACATTCATTGGCGGTATTATACTGATGGCTAATTAGAACCATTGAGCCATGACATACTTCCTTGCAGTGTTATTCGGCTAAGCCTCGAGCATCCTGTGAATCTGAAGGATATAATTATTTCCATAAAAAAGAGCAATCGAATTAGGACCAAGATATCCCGAGAATCTAAAGACATTTTATAAAAAATGCAATAAAATGAAAATGGGAGACTCTCTTATTTTAACAATGTTACAAGATCATGACAATGTTATGGTCTATACTTATTAAAATTTTAAAACCAACATCTTTATCTTTGACTTGAAAATGTACAAATGATTTGGGTTAAGTTTTATGAAATGCAACTTATGCTAAAAATCTATTATTATTATATGTCAAATTATCGTGAACTCGATGTTGCTTAAGGCGTATCCAAATTAGTCAATTTTTCGCCAATCTGATTAAATTGCCCGATCGAATCGGGACGTACGGACGCAAACGCCAATTTGGCTCGCCGAATTCAACCGCCGATAATGACCAATAAAATGAGGTGCGGACACAAGAACACCAATTTGTGAGGCTAGTATTTTCGTTATGGGGCATTTTTTCAATTTAAATGGGTCTAATATCACCATAAATCTAAAATTGGAGATTGACGCCAATTTCATTTCTGATCAAATCGACCGATTTGATCAGTCCCGTCTGGATACCGCTTTAGCACCGCGAAAGGGCGCTGCGCGGTGCGCGCGGATTGACGCATGCGCGTACCGTATGCTTTGTATCTATGGTAATATAATTTTAAAAAATATGCAAATAAAAGGCGGCAAAGTTTATTCGTTGTGCAATACTCAATAAGTTACCGCTTGTTATTTTAATACTCGTAATAAACAAAATGAGTTCAAGTGACGAAAACGACCTGGAATAGACGGCATGCACCGCCTCATTTTAAAGCAGAAGCAAACTTAATAATGAATAACTAGCTTCCTGCTAAGTCCTGGGACAAATACAACAGGACTTACGACATGCTCATGCTGTGGAAGGACACAAGAAGGACAGCCAAAACGCAAGAAACACCTACTCTGAAAGTGGTTTTTAGCGTATTTCTGTGACCAAGTGAAAACTAAAAAGCCATCTACATTTAATATAAACTAAGAATATGCGTTGTTTTTTTAATTGTATTCGCGTCACTTTACCCCTATTAAATACGCTTTACTAAATTGAATTTGTTTTATTTCCTCACATAATTTGAGAATAGTGCTTACTATGTATACCTCAATGGAAGCAAAAATGTAGTATTTTTGCGAGTTGATACACTTGCTACTTGTGTATAGTGGCAAATGTATTAAACCCGCAATCAACACTAATCAATATGTAAACAGGCCCCAACGTGAAGCACATTTACCCTACAGACATACTTATCCATATTGACCATATTTGAACCTCTCAACTCTCTTCAAGGGCACGCCACACAGCGTGATTCTATATACTGTTGTAATGTTAATGCTTAAGGATAATAATTTGTGGATTTTAAAATAAAACGAAACGAAATTTACTGGATTTATATTATATTATTTTGGATTTATATTATAAGTTTTCTAAAGTACAGTCGCCATCAGATATATTGGTGCAGCTAGGGTGCTCATAAATATCTGAACACGCCTCTATTATCAGGGCGTGCGTGTTCAGATATTGTGAACACCTTGCCGAGCCCATATATAATAGCCAATAACGACCTAGTTATTAACACTATTACAATCTTAATCATTATGTATGTATAATACAACAATCACGTTTATATAGTCCTCACAAACGTATAAGTTACCATTTTGGCCAATATATCTTCAAAGCTTGGCACCGAATCGCTGTTAAAGACTTTGGTGTGCTCAAATACGCTGAATTTGGAAAGTAACGTCTGTACTTCCTACAAGACGGTACGACGCACTTTGAGTTCATCTCTGTAATATTCTATTTCCATTCGAACGTTTCCGGGATCGTCTCCATCTATTGTGTTGATACTGAGATCCAAAATGACTCGTGTAGCAGTCCAAGAGTCGTGGTGGAGGTGTTAATGAAAATGTTCTCCAAGAAGCAGTGCCAAGTAGTCGAAAGCAATCGTTATCATTATCAAAATATCCGTGTTGATCGTGCTAGGGACGTTAAAAATACTTATTCTAGAAATCACACCGACATCCAATTACAAGAAAACACAAATGTTTCGTCCGACCATTATTTTCCAATTATTTGCAAGTTATTTTCCAAGAATGACACTGACAGTTGACATCGATTTTTTTTCTATCTCGTCCCATTTACTACGCGCCAAGGAATTAATTACTCGAGTCTGCCATTTCACCTCACAAACGTCATATCGATCATTTAAAAAATTATATTTAATTAATAAAATGATATAAAAATAAAAGAGCTGCATTTCCGTGATCGCTATAATGAATACTATCGGGAAAAAATATAATTTGCCTATCTTCAAAAAACTTTACCTACCCAATTGCGGGAAAACTGGCCACTTTTATTTTGTATGGCAACTTTTAAACGGTGTGTGATAGGTGGGGGGTGCTCGACCAAATGTCATAGAGGGCCCCGAGACAAAATAAATTGCATTAAAAAAAAAAAATGGCCGACTTTTTTTTTTAATTTTTTCAAGTTGGTCCGAGCGCGCTGAGATTTGGCATGGCGGGAGACAGAGGCCTCTAGATTCTAATGAAACAAAAAAAAATTTGGAAAAAATTGTCGAAAGTCGAAATGTTCTCTGATACACAGTGAGAATTTAAGCAACTTATTGGTAAATTTATCACATCAACAAACTAGCTAACTGTAGTAGACAATAATATATGCATAATAACATTTAGTTTTAAGTTATGCCTATTTAAACTTTATTTCAAGTATATTCTCTTGTTAAAACAATAATTTCCATGTTGCAGGAATGTTCTGAGAACATTCTCGAGAACGTTTCCGCTTTTTGGGAATGTTCTGCAATTTGTACATTGCTACCCTACGCTAAGGTAAAATATTTTGTAAATAAGTAAATAAAAAACTAGGCCACATCCTTCAAGAGATATCGATATAGTTGTACAGGAGGCCAATTTAAACTTTAGAAGTCTCAACTTGATTTGTTGATGTGCTACTAAATTGATACGACTCGCAGTGTATCTCGCGCCAATAAGCGAATAATGGAAGGTCGTATTATATTTCTAATCTGTGAGCTGTAGACCTCCCTTAACCACCATGGTCCAGGCATTTAGAAAAAAAATCTAAAAACTGAACCCACCCACGTATAAAAAAATAATGAACGTGCTTAAGAAGTTTCACAAGAATCTGTAGAGAAATCTCGCTCGGTCAATAAAGGATGACTCACGTTAGACCGGGCCGCGTCCGGGCAGGAGCTTATAGCGCATCGTTATATATGCCAAGCATCACGTGATCGCCCGTCATGTCATAGAGAAGTAAGTGCCGGAAGCTCCAGCCCGGACACGGCCCCGTCTAACGTGAGTCATCCTTTAAGATAAAGGTCAAGTTAAGACGAAACAGGAGCTGAGTTTTAAATAATACTTCTAAAACTAGTGCGATAAGGACAAGGCGAAAAATCTCACAAATCGAGGTTTCGTACTCGACTGTTTCCTCCTCCAAAACTTAACCAATCGTAACCAAATTTGGAAATCTAAATGATTATGAAATTATCTATGTCGAACCGTTTTTCTTTTTTGGCTAATTGATATCAATTTGAATACTATGCCTCTCATTGCGACATAGTCAATGAGGCCATTTTGGCCATTTTTGAAGGGCTCTAGCGCCTTAAAAAACAAAAATATCAAAAAAGCCAAAACGGTCCGACACAGATATTGATAATATTAATCTGTGTTGAAAAAATCATTGCTCTAGCATCAAAACCCACGGAGGAAACAGTCGAGTACGTTTGTATGGAGAAATGACCACTCCTGTTGGCTCTTAAGATTTCAAAACATGAATGCCGCTCCAGGTACGAGTACCTATATTATCCTTAATAAATCGATTGAGGGTAATTTATCCCATTCAATTATGCCAACCATTGTCTTCAATCTTGGCCCAAATTGACAGGAAGCTCAGTTTGCTTGAGTAAATATTGGTTTCAGAGAAACTGACAGGGGACCGCCTCAAACAGAACTATAGCCTACAAATTTGATAATGCTACTCGTATAACAAGAGGTATATTACTCAACTGTTCGGGCCTACTCGAGTATCACTTAAATGTCGAACTGCTGGAAATGTTCTTCCTCTTTTCACCATTCGGCTATCAATACTTTAAATAAACAATAATTACACAATAAATTGTCTTCGGTTACCGCGTTACTTAGTTAGGTACTTATCTACTCATGAAATAAAACTACCTACTATAGAAATGGATTATCGGCGCGATTCGGGAAACTCTTACTATTTCATATCTAGCGAATCTCTAATTCATTTCCCAAATCGAGCCGTATATCGTGTATATTAAATTCATAATACATCCAGACGTTTCGAACCGTTTACAGCGTTCGTTTCAATTATGTTTATTTCATGAACAAATACACAATTTTTCAGAAATTCGACCAGTAGGTACTTATGCTGCTGTGGTGCAACGACGAAAGTGAAGTGGATCTTGACCTCCGACACCAAAGACCGACATGCTACTCTGTCCAAAGCCGTTTCTGTCTCGAAGGTGCAGAGTTCGCTAAGACCAAATCAACAGTCCAGTTCGCGAATTTGACCAGTAGCCATGACATTATTAAAACGCTTCAAATTGAGCCTGTACCAATTTCTGCTTTGATTGGATATAATAATTAACCATTTTAATATCAAAACGAACTATTAGAGACGAGGGTGAAGTTGAAATCTGATTTTGATGCGAACAAGCTGTGGCACTGACAGTCCGAAACATACGTGTTTTCGTGTCCTACTTTGCTAATTACTTTCGAAATGCCTCGAACATCGTTGTGTACCAAATATAGTACAAATTCGAAATATATTATTACATTTGTAGAGCGTGGATACAATTTTATAAAATTTCCAGTAATTTGCAGTCAAAAAAATTATTCGAAGCAAATGCTCAAAAAATTACGTGTGGTTTTTATACAACAACGGTGGTAAGTAAGCGTGTGGCACACCTAATGGTAAGCTACTATCACATCCTATGAAGGTTGTAAAGTTCAGTAACATCACACATTATATCATAAAGATTCTAACCGGATTCCTATTTAAAGTACATATTATGTTGTCCGTCTAGCCTCAGATGGAAGGTAGGTACATTACAAATTAAACAGGATAGACCTGTCACTGTCAAGCTAATGGCATACTCAGACAACGATATATACAGGGCGTCCCACGGCGATGCCACATGGAGGGAAAGTACCTTAAATATCATAGATAGCATATTTTGCTGAAAGAAGACTTCATTTTATTTTTAAAACTTAGTAAAGTTGCATTCATACTTTTTTAATTTTTTTTTTAAATGTATGGAAAAAAATTATCGCGTCATTGGAGGAAAAGTACCTTAATTATTGTAAATGAACATCTTACTGAAAGAAGACATTATTTCGATTTAAAAAAACAAGTTGAATTGCATTTTAAATAATTTCATGGTTAAACCGGGAATCGAACCCGCTACACGAGAAAAAAAATACCTTGTACCAAAAAAATAATTCTCGCCTTTCGATCGGTATGACAAAGCTACAAGGTATTTTTTTTTCTCGTGTAGCGGGTTCGATTCCCGGTTTAACCATGAAATTATTTAAAATGCAATTCAACTTGTTTTTTTAAATCGAAATAATGTCTTCTTTCAGTAAGATGTTCATTTACAATAATTAAGGTACTTTTCCTCCAATGACGCGATAATTTTTTTCCATACATTTTTTTTCAAAAAAAATTAAAAAAGTATGAATGCAATTTAACTAAGTTTTAAAAATAAAATGAAGTCTTCTTTCAGCAAAATATGCTATCTATGATATTTAAGGTACTTTCCCTCCATGTGGCATCGCCGTGGGACGCCCTGTATAATACACAAATACTTAAATACATAGAAAACACCCATGACTCAGAAACAAATATCTGTATCATCATACAAATAAACTTAACTTTTTATTACCTTGGGAAAACACATTAAGAGCGCTCTTACAAGAAAAGTCGAAATAATGCAAAATTGATGATACTAGTCGACGAAATTCAGGACTTTGTGCTCATTATTAGAAACAATGAGTACTTGTTCCAGTAAAAGCGTCTTCTTATCTTTTTAAATATCGTTGTAAATATTAAAAAAAGGACTTATTAAATTAGTAATGAATTTTTTTCTGATGGTCGTTTCCGAAAAACCCCGTGAAGCACTGAACGGCAAGCTCTTATTTGGAAACGTTGAGAAGTTTACTCTGCTAAACCTGGCTATTTTGTATTACTAATACCCTGTACTTTAGGCATATCAAACGATATTTTTCCTACATACCTTTGAGAAAGAGAAAATCAAAGTAAAACGAACTCAATTTTCTCTCCGAAACAAGTGTCAATTTCTACGAAAATCTACTTAATATCGAAGTCATTTTCATACTCAAGCAATCTGCAACGTTTGCTTATACTGTTGGTATACATTAGTGTTTATGAAATTCTACTATAATTTTTTGGCAATTTTTTGAAAACTACTCTATATTACCGATGACGCGCGCTCGCCAGCTCAGTGCCGCGGCAGAGCTTGTACAGGCAGGACGTGTGTCGGTCGGCTCCGCACATTTTCAACGGCGACGACGAGGTTTTTTATCATTGTGTGCGGCGGGCGCCGTGTAAAACGCTATACTGTGTGCGTGTAAACCGCAACGAGAGACTTTGATCCTAGCACTGTTTTTATAGTATTATAATTTATAATGGTCCAGTTTAATAAACTACCGGACAGGATTAAAAATATTTGAAACGACCTGACATTCTATATGTATTTATTTGACTCAAGATAGTACTCAGGGTCTGATGATGGAGCCGGAAGGTGGTCACCGGTACCAATCAACCATGCAACTAAACCACTTTGTGTTTAGGCTCGTTTTATTCATCTCAACAAGATCTTTGACACAAGATAGTACTCAGGGTCTGATGATGGAGCCGGAAGGTGGTCACTGGTACCAATCAACCATGCAACTAAACCACTTCGTGTTTGGGCACGTTTGATTCGGCTCAATAAGATCTTTGACTTAAGATAGTACTCAGGGTCTGATGATGGAGCCGGAAGTTGGTCACCAGTACCAGTCAACCATGCAACTAAACCACTTCGTGTTTAGGCTCGTTTTATTCGTCTCAACAAGATCTTTGACACAAGATAGTACTCAGGGTCTGATGATGGAGCCGGAAGGTGGTCACCGGTTCCAATCAACCATGCAACTAAACCACTTCGTGTTTGGGCTCGTTTGATTCGTCTTAACAAGATCTTTGACACAAGATAGTACTCAGGGTCTGATGATGGAGCCGGAAGGTGGTCACCGGTACCAATCAACCATGCAACTAAACCACTTCGTGTTTGGGCTCGTTTGATTCGTCTCAACAAGATCTTTGACACAAGATAGTACTCAGGGTCTGATGATGGAGCCGGAAGGTGGTCACCGGTTCCAATCAACCATGCAACTAAACCACTTCGTGTTTGGGCTCGTTTGATTCGTCTTAACAAGATCTTTGACACAAGATAGTACTCAGGGTCTGATGATGGAGCCGGAAGGTGGTCACCGGTACCAATCAACCATGCAACTAAACCACTTCGTGTTTGGGCTCGTTTGATTCGTCTCAACAAGATCTTTGACACAAGATAGTACTCAGGGTCTGATGATGGAGCCGGAAGGTGGTCACCGGTTCCAATCAACCATGCAACTAAACCACTTCGTGTTTGGGCTCGTTTGATTCGTCTTAACAAGATCTTTGACACAAGATAGTACTCAGGGTCTGATGATGGAGCCGGAAGGTGGTCACCGGTACCAATCAACCATGCAACTAAACCACTTCGTGTTTAGGCTCGTTTTATTCGTCTTAACAAGATCTTTGACACAAAATAGTACTCAGGGTCTGATGATGGAGCCGGAAGGTGGTCACCGGTACCAATAAACCATGCAACTAAACCACTTCGTGTTTGGGCTTGTTTGATTCGGCTCAACAAGATCTTTGACTTAAGATAGTACTCAGGGTCTGATGATGGAGCCGGAAGGTGGTCACCAGTACCAATCAACCATGCAACTAAACCACTTCGTGTTTAGGCTCGTTTTATTCGTCTCAACAAGATCTTTGACACAAGATAGTACTCAGGGTCTGATGATGGAGCCGGAAGGTGGTCACCGGTACCAATCAACCGTGCAACGAAACCACTTCGTGTTTAGGCTCGTTTTATTCGTCTCAACAAGATCTTTGACACAAGATAGTACTCAGGGTCTGATGATGGAGCCGGAAGGTGGTCACCGGTACCAATCAACCATGCAACTAAACCATTTCGTGTTTGGGCTCGTTTGATTAGTCTCAACAAGATCTTTGACACTGAAGATACACAAGGTTTGATTATGGAGCTGAAAGGTGGCCACGGGTACCAGTCTATCATGTAACTGAACCACTTCGTGTTTAGGCACGTTTTATTCATCTCGACAAGATCTTTGACACAAGATAGTACTCAGGATCTGATGATGGAGCTCGAAGGTGGCGACGGGTACCTGTCTATCATGCAGTGTTGGCATCAATCTGAACTAAATCAATCCGGATTGATCAATCGAATTGACGCGTCAATCCGAATTGATCAATCCGAATTGATCAATTCGAATTGATTTAATTCTGATTGACGCGTCAATCCGATTGAATCAATTGGAATTAACGCATCAATCCTCAATTCGGATTAAATCAATTCTCAATCTAGATTAACCTAGGGTCCCTTTCCCTTCCCTAAGATTAGTTTTCAAAGGTGTCCTTTTTAAGCACTTACTTACTGGACTTAAAGTCGATATCTGAGGTTCCTAGAGGTTCGAAAACATGTTCCTGATGTCAGTATTGACTGATGTCCCTTTTAGGGACATTTTTCGAAATTGGCCAATTACGTTCATATTCGTAATCGATGTCGACCATAGGTCCCGAAAAATGTTTCGCGCGTCAGTATTGAAGGATGTCCCTTCCATTTCGGGACATTTTTTTAAATTGATCGTTGGCACTTTAAAACGATATCTGAGATTTCCAAAGGTTCCGTAACATGTTTCTGACGGCAATACAGACGGAGTTTCCTTTTTTTTCTGGACATTTATGGGACATTTCTTCCAATTAACCGATTGCGTTCAAAATCGATATCTGAGGTGCCCAAAGGTTTCTGACGGCAATACCGAGAAATGACCTTTTTTCAGCAGGGTGGTGTAATGCAGGTAGTAAAGTAAGTACGCGGCTAAAGTGTAGAATCTAAATATTGCCGTTGAAACCATATTTTGCACCTCAGATATCGATTTTGAATGCAATCAGTCACTTTCAAACAATTTCACTAAAATGTCCCAAAACAGGATACCTTTCAATATTGCAGTTGAAAAAATGTTTAGAAACGTCTGTTTACCTCAGATATCGATTTTAAACGCAATCGGGTAATTTCTAGAAATGTCTCAAAAAAGGACATCTCTCAATATTTCCCTCGGAAACAAGTTTCGAAACCTTTGGGCACCTCAGATATCGATTTTGAACGCTATCGGTTAATTTTAAGGAAAGTCCCGAAAATGTTCCAAAAAGGACATCCTTCATATAGCCGTCGGAAACATGTTTCGGAACCTTTGGTAAACTCAGACACCGCTTTTGAACGCATTTGGTCAGTTTCACAAAAATGGCCTAAATAAAAAGGACATTAGGTAGGTACATACAAAGTAATCGACAATCCGAATTGACGATTGAGGATTGACCGATCAATTTGAATTAACGATTAGTAATCGTCAATCTTCAATCAGTAGATTTAGAATTAGTTTCGTCAATCGTCAATTCGAATTGATCGGTCAATTCTCAATCGTCAATTCGAATTGATTTTTTGCCAACACTGCTATCATGTAACTGAACCACTTCATGTTTGGGCTCGTTTGATTCGTCTCAACAAAACCTTGGACACAAGTTAGTACTCAGGGTCTGATGATGGAGCTGGACTGTGGCCACAGGTACCAGTCTACCATGTAACTGAACCACTTCGTGTTTGGGCTCGTTTGATTCATCGCAACAAGATCTTTGACACAAGATACTACTCAGGGTCTGATGATGGAGCTCGAAGGTGGCGACGGGTATCAGTCTATCACATAACTGAACCACTTCGTGTTTGGGCTTCGTGTTTGGTTTATCACCTAGTGTCGAACATCTTGTTGAGACGAATCAAACGAGCCTAAACACGAAGTGGTTTAGTTGCATGGTTGATTGGTACCGGTGACCACCTTCCAGCTCCACCATCAGACTCTGAGTATCACCTAGTGTCAAAGATCTTGTTGAGACTAATCAAACGAGCCTAAACATGAAGTGGTTTAGTTGCATGGTTGATTGGTACCGGTAACCACCTTCCGGCTCCATCATCAGACTCTGAGTATCACCTAGTGTCAAAGATCTTGTTGAGACTAGTCAAACGAGCTTAAACATGAAGTGGTTTAGTTGCATGGTTGATTGGTACCGGTAACCAACTTCCAGCTCCATCATCAGACTCTGAGTATCACCTAGTGTCAAAGATCTTGTTGAGATAAATAAAACGAGCCTAAACACGATGTGGTTTAGTTGTATGGTTGATTGGTAATGGTGACCACCTTCCAGCTCCATCATCAGACCCTGAGTACTGTCTTGTGTCAAAGATCTTGTTGAGACGAATTAAACGAGCCCAAACACGAAATTGTTTAGTTACATGATAGACTGGTACCCGTGGCCACCTTCCAGCTCCATCATCAGACCCTGTGTATCTTCAGTGTCAAAGATCTTGTTGAGACGAATCAAACGAGCCCAAACACGAAGTGGTTTAGTTACATGATAGACTGGTACCCGTGGCCACCTTCCAGCTCCATCATCAGACCCTGTGTATCTTCAGTTTCTTGTAACTTGTTTCTTGTAAATAAGCGAGTACCTATAATTTCTTTCGAGTAATATACGTTCATAAGTACGAGTATGGGGCTATTCATAAATTACGTCGTTTCAAATGGGAGGAGGGGGGGGGGGGGGTCTGGACATCGGATGATGGTAGCATGACGTAGGAGGAAACAGAGTCATCCGAAGCATGATTTTTAGATGATTTGAGGGATGGGGGGGGGGGGTCAAAAATAGATGACGTAATTTATGAACAGCCCCTATGTACATTTGCACTGCATTTAGTATTTTCGTACTTACCAAATAACAGTTTTAGGACTTTATAAGTTAAGTACAGTTAGTGTTGTTATGGTTGATTTCAATATGCTTCGCGATGGATCAAGAATGTTTAATCCATAATTGTAGTGCGAGTGTGGTAGAAGGGATCGGAATACTAAGCTCGCACGGCCTGCCGCAGCGCGTAAAATACCTAAACTCGCTCAACCCCGAAATGTAATAGCACTCTTAAGAAGGGCCTCGCAAATGTCGTTTTCGCTCACATCTAGATTGGTTCACGCTACGTCAGTATGTCAAGCTCCTCAATAATGATCCAATAGTACATATTCTTCTTCCTCGCGTTATCCCGGCATTTTTGCCATGGCTCACATAGGAGCCTGGGGTCCGCTTGACAACTAATCCCATGATTTGACGTAGGCACTAGTTTTCACGAAAGCGACTGCCATCTGACCTTCCAACCTAGAGGGGAAACTAGGCCTTATTGGGATTAGTCCGATTTCCTCACGATGTTTTCCTTCACCGAAAAGCGACTAGTAAATATCAAATGATATTTCGTACATAAGTTCCGAAAAACTCATTGGTACGAGCCGGGGTTTGAACCCGCAACCTCCGGATTGCAAGTCGCACGCTCTTACCGCTAGGCCACCAACGCTTCTGACCCAATAGTACATATACCTACTGTAAATTTTACACTATGTATTTACACTATTACTGCCTGTCATCGTCACCGGCCGCCTCGTTATTATGGAGCATTCCACGGGCTGTCCCGTACAAACGCATTTTATTTCCTGTGTTGCGACTTTTTTCTCGGCATTTAAAGCAGGCGATTATTTTTCTGTGCATATTTTTGACCATTTGTCATAGAAAAGGAATCTCTTATACCTTTAAATCTTCAGAAACTTCGCGTTTGTACGGGACAACGGTAGACAATTTCATGGAATGCTCCTATGATGTAAAACAAAGCGCAGTTAGTTAGCACAGCAAGAACACTTGTAAGTAAGTGGTGACGAGTTAGCTGATGTGGGTTGAGTGGTTAGGGACAGCGGACACTGGGTTTAATTTTCATGACTCCATAATATAGAGTCTCCGAATTAGCCGTCAGTTTATTTTCGAATATGGAATGTTCTACGTGTAAATACTTATAGGTATATACTTATATACCTTCGAGTAACTTATAGGGACTCCGGCCGAGTGCCGCAAAAAATAATTTTTCACACTAAAAGGAGACTCCAAGACCCCAGTCGCAGACATTTTTGCAAGAAACTACATAAGTAAATATATATTTTAATTTGAGATTTTTATACTTACTCCAATTGGTTCATTACCTAATTTCAATATTGACCAGCCATCGAAAACTAATTTAATTTAAAATAAATCTAATACATTGGTGAAAGAAAATATTTGATGTGATTGATGTGAAGATAATTCAAAAAGTCAACATTTATGGAATAAAATAAATTATTTGTTTCAATTGGAGAAAGTTTTAATGACTTTATATAAAGGTTGTTTAGGTTACTGACATTACCACTGGGTCCATTTTGGGAACTTTGGGCCCAATTCGGGTTTTGAAATAGATATCTAATTGATATCTTTTAGACATCACCAAGATACGATGTTTAAGATCTAACCTGTCAAATTTGACATTTGCGCGATTCTGGAGATACTCTTGAACGATTTCCATTGGAGATGACTTAGAGATCCAATTCACATCTAATACTTATCTATCTTACTCTATCTAACGCAAAAGTGACATTGGTTGCCCGAATTGCGCTGCAAAAGAGAACTAGTTGATATCTAAACTATAACGTATCTAGAATGGATCTAGTACGTTTCGTCTCTTGTGAATATCTTGAAGTTCGAATACGGCAGTTTGTTTTAAATTAGAAACGTTATTATTGTTACTCGTATGTGGGCTGATAACAAAGTGCGATCCTTGAGACTTGTAAACTACTTAGAAAGGCAAATAAATGGTTAATTATTGACTAGAGATAACCTAATAATAATTCAGCCTATATACGTCCCACTGCCGGCACAGGCCTCCTACCAAGCGCGAGAGGGCTTGGGCTATAGTCCCCACGCTAGCCCAATGCGGATTGGGGACTTCACATACACCTTTGAATATCTTCGCGGATGTATGCAGGAACTATCAAATGATATTTCGTACATAAGTTCCAAAAAACTCATTGGTACGAGCCAGGATTTGAACCCGCGACCTCCGGATTGAAAGTCGGACTTCATATCCACTCGGACACCACTGCTTAATTATACCTTTCCGACTATTAATGCCTATACTATATATAAATCACTAAAAACAGAGCGACATGGCGACGGATCGCAAGAGCTGCGGTGGCGCAGAAATCGACCGTGACATGACCACGACCACTCTGTCAAGAGTGCACGACTAAGAAGAATATATAAACTTTCAATCTTGCTAACAGTTATCACCACTCAATATTATTATTATAACTTCTCATGATTATTATTTACAATGTTGTATACTTGCACGTTTTGTATCTCAATCGGCACTAAAATCACTAAATGATAAAACGAGTCCCGTGAATATAGCCAACTTTGCCACCAGGGGAAACTTTGCCCAAAACGACAATTTTAAACAAATTCGTTAATGTAGAAAAATTTAAAATACTTATGGCCACCCTGCTATTTTTAGCAGAAAATAGGTTAAATTTGTGACAAAACTATACACCAAACATGTGCACAACTTGACTTGGGAATTTTCAGCGAGTTGTCAAATATAGGTAGTGTATATTTCGGCGGGCAAAAAAATGTTAAAAAATGAATGCATGTAGAAAAAAATTGAGAACCCTTTGAAAAATATTTCCGACTTCAGTAATAAAACATGAAGCATAGATTATGTCCATTGAGGTTTAATCTAAAAAGGCCTAAAGACACAAAAGTTTTGGCGGTGGGCAATGTAATCAGGTAATTTACAGACCTATGGATGCCAACATTGCCCACCGCCAAAAACGGCTTAGGGTTGTCACCTTTGACAAATTTACCCAACTTCGCAAGTAAAAGAAGGTTATGTTTGTACACTAAAATAAGTTTATAAATACATACTGTACCTATTTGATTGGTCTTATTATCCTTTATTTAGATGTTTTATCCCTTTTACGTTTGAAAAATACAGCAAAACTCATATTTTAGGCCATTAAACTTGTTCTTCAAGTAAACTGATGCGGTTGATTACAATGGACGTGCTGAGCAAAAAAAGTCATACGATGTCATATTTTTTTTTTGAGAAATTCATGTTTTTTCCATAAAAGTGGGCAAAGTTGGCTATATTGACGGTCCGTCTTTGCATCGATTTGAACGTATCAAAAGTAAGTGTCATTATGTTTACTTCTGCTTGCAGTTTTCTGTATTATTTTGTTCTATCGAGGCGTGCAATAAAGAGTATTTGTATTTTGTGGTGTATTATATTGTATTGCCATCTATTCTGTGGTCTAAAGCCGCAGTGTACGCTCACCCTTTAACAAACATCCAGGATCGGATTAAGTCTCGTTCTGTTTAGCGTCACTTCTGGTCTATTTTCACATCAACCGTACGTAATAACTACTCGTGTTCGCACTGTTTTCACATAAATTCCATATTAGAAAATCGTTTTTAAAAAAGAAGCTGAACTGATTAGTAGGGATGTAGCCATTTTTGGACACAGAATATTCGCACAGAAGAGTACATCCCCTGATAAAATTGCATAGTATAATATTATTTCACTCTGTTTGTACAAAACAGTCACATAAATGCGAACTTCGTCCATTTCTCAAGCGACTTCATGAAAATCTATTACGGGTACATTGAATAACGACCCCAAATGATGTACGACTGTTAAAGAATTGCCACTGCATAAGCTTAGTATAATTTATGTGACCGCAGAAACTGGAAGTTAGGGATAGTTCGGGTTCAAACAGCAACATTTAACTTTCCATCGTTGGACCTTATGCCTTTGGTAATTAGGTTTACGAACTGTCAGTTAACTGTGGGCAATGATACTAGCTGAGCGAGGAGGTCGTTAAATAAGCGAGTTTAGAAACCCTTGTCTTTTGCGGTATTTTTATATTTTTTACTAGTGCGAAGTGAATAACTATTATGCATTATAATTTTATATAGGTATGTATGATTATCATTAAGGATGTCTCACGCTAACGGTCCAGGCCCGGGACGAGGCTTCCGACACTTATTTTTCTATGACAGGTTATCGGTGATCACGTGATGCTTTCCATAGAAAACGGAGATGTCGGGCGCCCCGGCCCGAGCCCGGACCGTTGTAGCGTGAGTCATCCTTTATCAGAAGCTTAATCTATGAAACTTATGTTGAAGTACAGGTTCTTTTAATACTTTTATTAGTTTTTATCGAGGTACTTAAAAATATCCCAGTAATGTTGTTGTTAGGGCGTCCGCTAGATGGCGTGGGTGCACGGAGCGGGCGCACGCGGGTAGTGCCTTGTAGGTAAAAATATTTCGCACGTAGCCTTGCTCATACTGTTTTTGGATAACCCGCTTCGTGCAACCGCGCCATCTAGCGGACGCCCTTATATTATGTTAGGTATTAAGATTCAAGTCTGATCATCTGATCATCTGATCTGATCATTATCAAGATATAAATCTTAGCCTAAACTGTATAACAAAGGCCAAACACCGTCAAATTGACGAGCCTATCACAAAACGTCACTAACTCTAACTACAACAAATTCCCGACAGTCCCAGGAAATCCCTAGTTAGCCCAGTTACCAAGTCAATCACAAGTCAAATTTGATTGTGTTAATTGTCTTTGACCGAAACCCACTGAGGTACAGAGGGAAGTAACCGTCATTACTTCTCTATTCCGTTGTGCCTTTCCAAGTGTTAGCAGTAACCTATAGTGAAATTGATTCAATTAGTTTCTGGTGCCACCGGCCTTAACGATCTTAAAATTGGATCACTATTTGTCAAAAGCGGGGAACGTTAAGCGGTCCGGATACTTGAGTTGCAAGGTGTGGTTTAGTGATGACGGTTTGAAAGAGACACGCTTTCAGTTTCTGATTAGAAACGAATCGTTACAATGTGCTAGTAGAAAATGGTGAAATCAATAAGTGTGACCACCTGACCGGCCTTCACATCAAGGTCTTTACACATTGATTAGTGTTTATACCGGGTGTGGCCTGTAACATGAGCAAATAATTAAAACATAGATTGTACTCCTCAAACGATGACACTTTTGTTCAACAACTTTTAAAAATTATGAAGTATTTAGACTCCCTATTTTTCATACAAAATAAATATTATATTCAATGGACGCCATCGCCACGCCATATCATTGTGATTGACGTTGCTTGTCAAGCCTTAAACATAACAAAATTCGCAATACATTGCGTCTTTGAATAACCTTTAAAGTGTATTAAAAATCAAACTACAAGTTATTTTCAAAAGTCACTGAAAAAATGTTGATCAGTATGAGGAGTACAACTTACAGTTTAATTTTTTGCTCATATTACAGGCCACACCCGGTATATTGTGAGTTTTACTACTTGCTTTCTGTGGTAGTAAATGTATGATATCGTAGTAAATACTAATTCTGTGCCTCCAGTGTAAAAGGGTTAAACTCGAGTTTGTCCAAATTACAAATTTTGCCAGTACAAGGTTTATTACATGAAACTACATCTTTTGTGCTGACACCCACGGCCCTACGACTTCTAATTGCTGAGATATCGATTGTGCAAAAGGGTTTAAGTTTGCCAAAAATCTTAACCATTATGTTCAAAACGATTTATTTTTATATAATCTCGTTTAAAAAATTGGTACTTAAGAATCGTGTTACGAACGATAGTTAAAGTAAAGTTTAATCTTAATGAATAAACTACATTTCAAGAAACATTCGGTGTAAAGAAATCAAAATCCACTTAGATCTATTTCAACTACCGAGTCTAGTTCGTGAATGACGGTAAAACTTAAGTTTTTTTATTATTCACAAACATTTTTTAAGACGTCATGATGTGTAAAGGGGTATAAATAATTTACTTTGACCGTTTTTCACCATCTAATTTCGCTAAATTGAGTTAATGATTATGGTTAATGTTCACTTAGATTCCTTTCCATATAATTTTTTTTGTTGGTCAATGTTGTGCAAAACGGTGGAAGTCAAATATCAAAAAGAAAGTCCTGTAGAAGAAAAGACATCTAAAAGGCTGATTATGAAATAATTGTGCAACAAAAACAAAAAATAAAAAAACAAAGATGGGGAAGTAAGACAAACAAGTACAACTGCCCTGTTGTCAGTACAACACTACTACAGTACAACAGTACAACATTACTCTGTTCAGTAACCATTCACAATTTCAACAGAGTAATTAAATATATTAAGTCACTCTTCAATTACATTGATATTATTCTCTTTGGTTTGTTTTTTGTACCATCAATCTAAAAAAATGCAATATTTAGTTCCCAAAATGGTTTCTTTACACAACACAAAAGTTCAAAAAGATTTTAGCAACACTAGAGAAAGTGCAGTTTAACCTTTTCACACATTCATTATTTTTGTGAAAAGGGATATAAGTTGTTTTTGAAAGCCAATATTTCCGTTACTTTCACATAAGTCAGGTTAATTTAAATGACAAGTTATAATTCATGACTTAAACTACCTAAACTAAAAACAAAAACCTAATTTTTTTAGAAACAATGCAGAGAAAACACGGTTTGAAACGTTTTTCGGCCATACTGAAAAATTAAATTTTTTGAGTTTAACCCTTTTACACTGGAGGCACAGAATTAACGTTAAACAGTCCTCAATATAAAAGCCAACCACACTTCTTACCCCTCATCAGCCACACTAATTAGGGCCACCCCACACTAACGTCTCCCGAGAATCGGCGTCTAGCCAACACCATGGTAACCGCTCGACACAACGTTGGCGCAACTGCGCAGCGACGCCATTTTCCATAGCGCTGACTAGACGCCGACGCTCAAAAGACGCTAGTGTGGGGTCTCTCTTAACCTTAACTACTTTCAATCTATTTCTCCGCTGGTACCTAGTTAATTGGACATCGAATTGTAAAAAAAAAAAAAAAATGCAAAACGTTAACTCCTATTAAAAAGTTTCTTTGACTATCATTTTACACACATTTATGCCTACACACCATTATCTAAACGTTGAGTGGAACATCACATAATAATCACTCGCAAAACTAAAACGATAGTTGGATCCGTAAGTATATGGAGCGGAAATATTATTGATGAGCTTCCATTGAGGCAATAGTTACTATAAGTTATTCCTATTAAATAAGTGGGGAGCTATAGAAGTATTCGTATAGTATCGAGTATTAACATTAGAATACGGCTCTCCACTGTTTGCACCCGTCTACTTGGTTTTTTCGGCCATTTGAGCTGTACAGATATGATGGTCGTATTTGTCTACGTGACAGCGTGATAAAACGGTGTCCATCTCTTTCTATCCCGCAGAGTTAAAAAGTGACACGTGGAGAAATGTGGATAAAGCGATCCATAATAGGCTTGCAGGACAGTAGCATTTGTTGGTCCCTTCATTACTGAGGATGAGGGGCTGAGGAAGTCGGTCTCTACATTAATGGAGTTTGCCTGAGGTGGTTCTTTAACTTGGTCGGACCATCTAGTTGGTGGTCTTTCGCCTTCCACTTTTCCGAGCACGACCATTTTCTCCAAACTTTCATCACGCATAACATGGCTAAAGATAACAACCGATGTTGGCATATGGTGGAGAGACGTGCTTTGATGCCAAGCTGTGAGAGAATGCCAAATACCAAGTAAATAACAGGTATCTAATACTTGTAAGCAGTTTCCAGTACATTGCGATACCAAGTCGCGCCTGTAATCCCGACTCATGATATACGATCGTGTTTGTCTAACGGCATGTTAAGTTAACATGTAGGCTCTCGCCAAAATAAACTAATGTAGCGAGTTGATTAGTCGATGTATTTCGGTGTTTGCAAACAAACTGTTTGTTTCTTAGTCTTTGATGTGTACGTTCACATTCAGATCGATGTCTCCTAAGAGTTTTAAGTATACTGAGGCAAGCGACAAGTTTAATATATTACGTTTTTAGGGTTCCGTACCCAAAAGGTAAAACGGGACTCTATTACTAAAACTTCGCTGTCCGTCCGTCCGTCCGTCCGTCCGTCTGTCTGTCTGTCACCAGGCTGTATCTCACGAACCGTGATAGCTAGACAGTTGAAATTTTCACAGATGATGTATTTCTGTTGCCGCTATAACAACAAATACTAAAAACAGAATAAAATTAAGATTTAAATGGGGCTCCCATACAACAAACGTGATTTTTGACTAAAGTTAAGCAACGTCGGGCGTGGTCAGTACCTACTTGGATGGGTGACCGTTTTTTTTTGCATTTTTTTCAGTTTTTTTTTCATTATGGGTTCCGTACACCCTTTGTGCGTGAGTCCGACTCGTACTTGCCCGGTTTTTTACATATTTATGTCCACAAGGTGGACTGATGACCTGGTGAAGGTTGCGGAAGTCCGCTGGATGCGGGTGGCGCAAGACCGGTCATTGTGGCACTCTTTGGGGGAGGCCTATGTCCAGCAGTGGACGTCCTCTGGCTGATATGATGATGATGATGATGATGACATATTTATGGTTAAAGTACCAATATTCACCTTCAAAACTTGGACATTGGACATATACTAAGGCTAGTCACACGCGGAAGACGGTAACAAAAGTAAGTAAATAAACTGATAATAACAATTTAAATTACTAAGACATTTCACAAGGACAAATCCAAAATTTTATGGAACTATATCAACAAATAAGGATGTTACGTTCCGTTCTACCTTTGAACAGCTCTTCTGCACAATATTGATATTGCAATTGCCTCACTATACTTAGGAGGTATCGAAATGGTCTATTTTACGAATAAATTGTATGTAAACAGAGAATTAATTGGTTGGTACTAGGAAATAGGAAGCTTCTTGTAGAGTTTGCCGCTGTGTGGTTGAAAATATGTTTCAAATTTTTCTGGAAGAATAGGAACATATCAACAGGAATAGGTCATGATGAGAAGATAAACATAATTTTGATGAATGAAGCAAATTTATAGTGGAATTTTCATCTTGAAACAAAGACATCTAAATCTATCGTTACGATGAATCATTGGCATTGGGTGCTTTCAGATTTTAAAAATATTATAAAAAGATGGAAAAATAAATTCGGCTCACCTTTACAGTCAAAATAGCTAAATGATGAAAAGCATTGATAAATTAG
The DNA here is from genome assembly GCF_963556715.1 of Cydia fagiglandana. Taxonomy (NCBI): domain Eukaryota; kingdom Metazoa; phylum Arthropoda; class Insecta; order Lepidoptera; family Tortricidae; genus Cydia; species Cydia fagiglandana. The sequence continues at coordinate 23,708,173 of NC_085933.1, read as the reverse complement.
GCACAACGCAGATCAACTGATCTTAACCGTTAATTAATTTATCTCTGAAGTGATACTGTAACTGTACATAGCGACGTTAATTAATTACAAAGTCACAGAGACGTAATAGATATATTAGTCCTTTGCGAGCGACCCAATCCAATTCCCTATTTTAATTTGATTTTAGTGGAGCTTTTCGCGTGACAAATCAAATATTACGTTCGTTTTGATTCGAGGTTAAACTTTAAGTTATGACTTTAAAAACCTTAGATTTGCCTCTTACTCATTTTCTTCCATGTGAGAGGGAACTAGAACACCATAATCAGCGTATGTCTTTAGCGCAAATGCTAGTTAATTGTAGGCAATGAGACGATATCGCCGGCGGGTGTGCGGAAGCGGTTTTCCTTGTATCTATTATCGTTAGATATGAGAGTAATAAGCGAGAGGCTGCTGTGAGGTATTGTAAGGAATAATACCTCAATTGTGAGGTATGCCTACCTCCTACTACCCACATATGTGTGCATTGAACTATTATTACTAACGTATAGAACCGGCACAGAGAACCGTTATTTGCGTGTATCGTTTAAGCTTAGAAATAAATTATAAGTGGAAAAGTTCACTTTTTCATGCTCTGCCAACTGACCTACTAAACCTGACCCGAGGACAGCGAATATTTCCACCATATGCGCCTTAGGCTAAACGTTTAGCTAGGTTCTATTAGTTACTTGAGGTTTCTTAAAAACCCTAACACACGCCCCGCCTCAATATGTAAGTCCCGCCTCAATCCTGACAAAGAACAATAATTCTGACATATCAGGAGAAATCCTGACGGATGGCAACCCTTACCTCGCCAAAACACGTCTTGTAAATTAAACTGTTTTTATTTTTCTTCTTACCAGTTTTGGCATAAAGAGTGTTTCATAAAACCGATGCATCAATTATTGTCACGGATAAGCTATTCGGTATTCAAATCGGCTCCAGGAAGTGGATTATCGTTCGTATCTCGCCCATTTCGTGCATCAATCACTTCGCTGCTATTGTTCCGTTGTGGTCTGGGATCCTGGAAGCCTATTTATGCGGTTATCACACTGTGCACTGATACGAAGCTTAGAGCCAGATTTAGATTCATCTTATTTAACTGGTTTTGACGGGCGAAAAATTCACTACGACGCTTGGTTTAAGACACTCGCAAGTAAGCGAGCCAAGCGTCATCAGCCCGATACCTGTTCGCCATGGGCACATTACACACAGGCCGGAGCTTCTGGCGCTTACTTTTCCTTGACATGACAGGCGATCACGTGATGCTTTCCATAGAAAACGATGCGCCGGTAGCTCCGGCCCGGACACGGCCCGGTCTAACGCGAGTCGTCCTTAAAGGCAAACATTTCTCTTAGAGTGTGAGGTTGTAAACTAGCTTAAGCTTCATTTTTAACCGACTTCCAAATCTCAAAGAAGGAGGTTATCAATTCGGTTGTTTTTTTTTAATTTTTTTTTTATGTTTGTTACTCCATATCTCCGTCATTACTAGATCGATTTTGAAAATTCTTTTTTTGATTGAATGTATATGCATACAGATTGGTCCCGTTTTTGTCAAAACTCAGTTCTGATGATGGGATCCATGAGGAATCGAGGGAACTCCTCAAATCTTAAAGGCATACATATAGTGATTTTTGGGTTTTTATCAACAAATCAAGCATATACACCCAAAAAAGTGACATTTGATGAAGTGGAACTGCTGATGATGATCAGAACGGAACTCTTTAACGACGCATAGTTCACGGTTGGCGATTTGTCCTCGTCGTTATGTTTGTTAAGCAAGTTAAGTTTTTAAGCCACATTTTTGTCAAGCTCGAGTTCTGATGATGGGATCCATGAGGAATCAAGGGAACTCCTCAAATCTTAAAGGCATGCGTATAGAGATTTTTTGTATTCACATCAGAAAATCAAGCATTTTCATTAAAAACTGTCGCATTTGATGAAGTGGAACTGCTGATGATGACCAGAACAGAACTCTTCAATGACGCATGGTACACGTTTGGTGATTACGAATTTCGATTTTGACTTGGACTGGGACCCGGACTCGGACTCATACCCGGATCCGGTTCGGACCCGGACCTGGACTCGGATCCGGATTCGGACCCGGACTCGGAACCGGACTCGGATCCGGACTCGGACCCGGTCTCGGACCCGGTCTCGGACCCGGACACGGACCCGGACTCGGACCCGGACTCGGACCCGGACCTTGACCCAGAAAACCACTATGATATCTTAACTAGATAAACAACTATGATTACCTACCATAAAATTAATGTATGTATAAAGTACGATGATGCCAATCTTATTAGCGGGTCTCTATTGTTTCCCAAATAGTTTTAAGTCATAATGTATTGTTTGTCCGAATTTTCGTTAGTCATAATTGGTTTTTCTCAAAAACGCGTAACTTTTCAGGATTGGCATAAAACAAACCTAACCTAACCTAACCCATCTATAGAATAACGTTACAAAAATCCTGAAAAGTTAACGGTTTCAGTTTTATGACTAACGATAATATGACAATCAATACATTATGACTTAAAACTTTATGGGAAACAAAGGGACCCCCTTACTAGCCCCTGCCGCTTAAACCCCCGTACACCGCACGGCATGCGCCATTAAGTGGGTTAGGTTAGGTTTGAACTGCGATCCTCACAGAACCGAACAAGGATTAGGTTAGGTTAGAACTGCGAGCCTTACAGAAACGAAATGCTACTTGAAAAGTGGGTTTGATTAGGTTCGAACTGCGATCCGCACAGAACCGAACTGCTATCTGAGGAGTGGGTTAGGTTAGGCTAGAACTACGACCCTCATGGCTCCTCTTCACGATGGGCCAACGCCGGCCACTCCAAGGGACGCATTTATGCGTTAGAGGGAGCAAGTGATATTGCTATCTCATTCTACCGCATGGCTGCGTCCCTTGCAGTGGCCGGCGTTGGCCCATCCTGTAGAGGAGCCATTATACAGAAGCGAAATGCTAGTAGAAAAGTGGGTGGTTTTACCTCCTTTTCTACATAGTGTACGATCTACAATAATCTTTCATCGGCCCCCATGGAAGTCGGTTTTTTCTTCTTAAAAATTATACATCAACATCTACAGAAACCCTAATGTAAATTTCATTCGATAGCGTGACGGGCGTTTGCGTTATGTATTATTTTGTATGGGATTTTGAACAGCGCGTCAAGCGGGACATTTTATAAACTCAATATCCCATACAAAATGACAAAACTGTCCGATTCGAACTTTAAGATAAGTCAATTAATAGATTTAGAAACAAAAACGTCACTTTTGACGCTGACATATCGTTTCTAGATCTATTAATTGGCGTATCTTTAAGTTCGGATCGGGCCGTTACAGATGTAAATAGTACTTACATAATTGTTTTCCATCGTATTTCCTCGGAAACATTCGTATTAGTCCAGCTACTTCAGCCAACGTCAGTACTTTTTGCACCGTGGCTGACTGAAATAGCAAGACACGTTCGTAAGTTTCCGTGAAAATACGATGCAAAATAATTATGCACTACGTCTGTAAGGTCACAATACTACATTTTGACACCTTGAAGAAATTCGTTCTCTATTTCAAATGCGAAATATCTAGACGCCGTTTTGTCCCATGTCAGCCGTGAATGAAACGTCGGCTGTGACGGGGGTAATTCAAGTCATCTGTCGAGTGCATTGCCTCTTTTAATAAGAGGTCTAACCAGCGACGGAATAATAGTTACTTATTTGTTTTACAAGGGGGCAAAGTTGTTGTTTAACCGCTCGTGCTAATATTGATACCCGAACAAGTGGTTCGAAAAATAGAATCTTGAGCATTGCGAGGGGTTCGAGGGTTGAACAAAATTTGCCCCCGAGTGAAACACAAAATTTTTCACCATACCAACCCGAAGCAAACACTAAATGTAAAATATCAAACAAAATCAAATCCAAATGAATGTCATTCAATATTTAACAACCATAATCATAATTTAAAAGTCAATTCTACCAGCAAACATAAGAGAATAACTCAAAATTTGCATTTGATTACTTTCCCTCACATGTGAATAAAATGCAACTTTGCTATCAGTTTTTGAAGTGCAAAGTAGGTAAGCCTTTCCGAGCTGGTGTGGTGAAAATATAATTATATGTCGGCGGCCGATCGTAAGACCAGGAAGATCGAAAAAATCCGACGTGATCATTTTTGTCTCGTTCCATGTGTCGACGAAGCCCCGCTATGCATCCTTTCAGGCATCTAAAGCAACCTAACGAACTTGTCTAGAAAGTGGACAACCTTGCAAAGTCGCAGTTTCAATCACTCATTGTGCTCTCTGGATGTGAATATTATTGTAAATATTTTAACACAATCTGATGTATCAACCACTCACAGCTCGTTCGTTTGATTTTTTTCGAATGTTCAATTATTAAAAGAGTAAGGTTTGGTTTATATTTTATATATTAGGTAGTGTATTTACTTAAAATAACTCATTAAAATATTTTCATAGAAGGTCATTTCATTTGTTCTTAGAAATGCTCCTAAGTTGAACTCCCAATTATTAAAACAATCTATGCTATGGTTAATATTCACAAATTATGTATAATATTTTCCAGAGAGGAAAATGGGGACTATATACGTGTATATGGAGAAGCGGTCGTCCCCTTTCCTCTTAAGCCAAAGCGCTTGGTAAGCAACAGCAACAACTACCCTAGTGTCGTGATTACGCAGGATGTTAATTTTCTTTGTGTGCGAGCAGGATGTAACTACAAAGGCATCGACGCCGTCGTCGCGGACGGTATGTAGCTGCCATTAGGCTTAGAACGCACTGCGATAATTTTTTTGCGGTTTCAGAACCGCAAAAAGTGTAAGTTACGCGTGCTTCATGAGCGCACGCACTTGCAAGGCTGACACTGCAAGAAATTAGACTAAAACCGCAAGAAATTATAGACTGAAAATGCAATAAATCAGACTGAAAACGCAAGAAAATAATCGCAGTTCGTTCTAAGCCTAAGACCAAGTCAGCAAATTGGTGGTGCAATCAAGTGGAGGTTTATATCTCGTACTGTTTCTCGCGTACTGATTTAGTTTTTACGTTTTGTTCTGCGCACCCACGTTTTATGTGATGTCCAAAAAATTGTGAAGTTAAATTGCGAAAAATGTGCCAGAAGCTTTGTCTATATTTATGTGTATACCGGGTGTGGCCTGTAATATGAGCAAAAAATTGAACTGTAGGCTGTACTCCTCATCTGACCAACATTTGTTCAGCGACTTTTAAAATAACTTGTGGTTTGAATTTTAATACACTTTAAAGTTTATTCCAAGACGCAATGTATTGCGAATTTTGTTATATTTAATGCTTGACAAGCAACGTCAATCACAATGATATAGCGTGGCGATGGCGTCCATTGAAGATAATATTTATTTTGTATGAAAAATAAGGAGTCTAAATACTTCATAATTTTTAAAAGTTGTTGAACAAAAGTGTCACCGTTTGAAGAGTACAATCTATGTTTTAATTATTTGCTCGTGTTACAGACCACACCCGGTATATTATACCGTCGCGTCACTGGTTAAGTGCCAAATGTGTACCTAGCTTTATTAAAAAAATGTATGTCATAAAATCAGTGTTGTAACTTTTTTTATTCAGAATACACCCTTTGTTATCACACGAACAATAAAAACATTTTGTTAACAAGAAAGCAAATACAACAGGAAAACTGTGTCAACAACGTTCTCTTAATTATTTTTCCGGAACGAATATTTATTTGCACCTCGGTCCCGGGGGAGATGGGGGAATATCGGCCGCGCAATCGGAATAATTATTTAATTGAACTCCTGGGACCTGGATTCAATATAAATTGCGTTGTACAATAGATTTATACAGTGATGTGACTTTTTAGTTTATTTGGGATAGGGTAAAATGTTACGTTTATGTATTTACTGACCCGCCCCGGCATCGCACGGGTTACACAAAACCTTAACAAATTATACACCTAAACCTTCCTCAAGAATTACTCTATTGATAGGTAAAAACCCCATGAAACACCGTTTAGTAGTTTTTGAGTTTATCGCGAACATACATACACTAAAACAGACAGACGCAGTGGGGGACTTTGTTTTATAAGGTGATACGATACGAGGTTGAGTTAGTTGAGGTATAGCATCGATATATTCCTACTATGCCACATGTATATATATATATTTTTTTTTTATTATGAATGGGCTTACTCATGGCCACAGACTAGCCGAGGCGTAGACGTGTCGTGGCCTACGATGGAGCGATCTTTAGCTAAGTATAGGTTTTGGTTTGTTCTCGGTTATGTTCAAGGACATCTTAGTCCATGTTGTTAACCAGTTTTTTACGCGGAAAGTACGTTCCCCCTGGACAACTACCTTATCACACTCGGTCACGAACGTGGAAGAACAACTCCACTCAGACAACTAGTTTTCTTCGCGGAAGATACTTTCCCCCTAGACAACTATTCGGTTAAGGCCCACTTGCACCATTCCACTAACCCGGGGTTAAGCGGTTAAACTATTAACCTAGTGTCAAATTGTATGGCTAACCATGGCAACTCCTGGTCTAACCGGTTAATCCCGGGTTAGTGGAATGGTGCAAGTGGGCCTAAGAAAATGGAATTAGACTTCCACTCACATAACTGGTTACCTCCGCGGAAGGAATAGTGCGTCTAGTTAACCAGTTATCAAACTTGGTTGTCTGGGTGGAACAAAGGCGACTTACCACATCGCATCCATTGTATGACACAGGCATCGACGTAAGAGACGCTAGAGAAGTCTCGAGAACCTCCTAGTGCTCATTGTATGATTGTGTCTTAGGGCCATTTTTTTTCTTAACGTGTGATTGAAAGCTTCATAATTGTTAAGGATGACTCGCGATAGACCAGGCCGGGCCCGGGCCGAGGCGTCCGACATGTCCGATGACGGCTGATCGGTGATCACGTGGTGCTTTCCATAGAAAACGAAGCGCCGGAAGCTCTGGCCGGTCTAGCGTGAATCATCCTTTATACTACACTGTTATTAGATTTAGATATTTAGCGTTTTCAAATAAAAAAAAAAAACAGTACGAATTAAAAGGTGCAACTGTAGAGAAGAGTTTTGAAAATAAAAATATCGTGTGTAAACTAAAACTTTTAACTAAACTAACCGAATTCGGACAACTCTAAACGACATTAATTATACACCAACGAACCCTCTCAATAGTTATCAAACTGTACCAAACAATATAAATTTAAATTGCCTAAGCGAGACCTCTACCACTGAAAAATTTTCCTATTAGCCCATATAATTATCTCAGAGTTTGACTGACTAACTCAAATTGGATTCGTGCTTTATCTAAAAGGATTGGGTTTGGACAGGGGCTAGTAAATGAAGAAGACTGATAGCCCGCATACAATGCAGCGAGAATAGTGAATGTTGTAGATGACAGTAACTGCCGTATTCGAACTTCAAGATATTCACAAGAGACGACACGTACTAGATCCATTCTAGATACGTTATAGTTTAGATATCAACTACTGAGTTCTCTTGTGCAGCGTAATTCGGGCTACCAATGTCACTTTTACGTTAGACAGAGTAAGATATCTATTAGATGTGAATTGGATCTCAAAGTCATATCCTGTGGAAATCGTTCAAGAGTATCTCCAGAATCGCGCAAATATCAAATTTGACAGGTTAGATCTTAAACATATCGTTATCGTATCTTATAAAAGATGTCTAATAGATGTCTATAAATATTGTTGTTATTTTAGGTTTTTGCGTATGAAAACTAACAGGCTATTGCCTCTTCAAAACTTAAAATTGAACATGTCTGACCGCAAACATTATGCTGTATAATTATTATTTCTGTTATACAAATTAGGGTCTTAGGTTAGGAATTATTATTATTATTCAGAGCCCTCTGTGTGTGTGTGTGTGAACAACAGTTAGGATCATTGAATAATAATCCCTAATCTGAACGGGTATATTCTAAATGGAAACTTGCATAAGAATCTTCTCATGAAAGTTTCCAGAAATTTTGAGAATAAACTACAACTTGTACATTGCTACACCAGCCATACTCGTAAAAGTAGGAATTACGTTTCGAGCAGTAACTGACAGATTTTATCCGTAATAAGCAGAGATCGGATAGGGTGAGCTGTTTACCTTATAATTTGACATGTCTTACGTCATATTATAAGGCAAATAGCTCACCCTATCCGACCTCTGGTAATAAGCTAAAATAGAGAAACAGTAAAATGCGCAAGGAACGCGGTGTATGGAGGTTGTTCGTTTTAAGTATTTACTAGTCTCTGGGTTGGGTTGTTCAATAAGTTTGTTTTAAGTGGATCCCGTTCATCGGGGTAGTTATAATCGTAATAAGCTAAAATAGAGAAACAGTAAAATGCGCAAGGAACGCGGTGTCGTATGGAGGTTGTTCGTTTTAAATATTTACTAGTCCCTGGGTTGGGTTATTCAATAAGTTTGTTTTAAGTGGATCCCGTTCATCGGGGTAGTTATAATCAGCCGCAAATCCGCTTACATGGAAAATACCAATTACATACATATTTAGTTATTGTTACAGTTAGCTTTCCAATGGAAAACAAAGTAAACTTGACTAGGTAGGTATAAAAAACTATATACTTAACAATATGCTGATTTCTTAAAGTAAACCCTAGGGTTCCGCGACCGCGGAACACACTTTGAGAATGACTGACTTAGCCGAAATTGCGACCAAATCTATAACAATTTGAATTTACCTTTGTATTTTACAATTTCTATAATATCTAGACTTGTTTCAATTGTAATCCCATTATAATTAAGTTATTAAAACAAACTAGAAAGGGCCAACCCCTGCTCAAATAATATTCTAGCCAACTTTGCCCAATTACTAATGTAAACGAATGCACGGGCAAATTAATGCGAAAGTTTTGAACCTTTGCATGGTAACGAAAACACAAATGGCTGAATTTAAAATTCAAATTGTTACCTTAAATGTAAACATAAAGACTACCAATTTTAGGGTATTTTTGTTTGAAAATAAAGTTTAAGTTTACTTATGGCCTGATTTGAACTTTAAAATACCTACGTGAAAAAAAATCGAAAAGATATGTTGGATATGTCAGTGTCAAAGGCGTCGCTTCTTCAAAGGAAAACGTCACTTTTGACACTGACAAATCACACCCATGTTGTATCTTAAGCAAATTTTTGACGTATCTTTAAGTTCTAATCAGGCGATTAGAGATATTTCGCGCAAGCATATCTATAAATTTTGATCGTTTACCACTGAAATTTTGTTTTATTTAATTTTATAAGCTGAATTTTTTATAACCATCATTCTTTACATAACTCATGTTTGATCTTGCGTTTTTGTGAACAGTAGAATGTATTTTCAATAAGTCTCTTGAGGGACTTTATAACTTCTAACGAGCTTGAGCGTATAACATACTTTCAAGCAATCTCAGTCCTGCTTTAATCTTTTTTTTTTATTGTGTTCAAATTAAGCTCCTCAAAGCCTCAGTACTTTTTATATACCAATGTGATATTTCCGAAGAACGGACGTTAGGTAAATAAAATAAATTAATTAAAAAATTAAAAACACGACTGCTGAATTTTAAAGCGAACTGAAAAGCTAAAAATAATGTTAATATGTTAGTTACATAAGGGGTCATGCACATTTATGACCGTGACTGTAGGTAGGTACGTGTGCATTTAATTTCAATTACACTCGGGGGACCTTAATTTACCTACTGCATTCTTTCATTCAAAAGGTCCCCCGACTGCAATCGAAACTAAATGCACACGTACCTACCTACAGTCACGGTCATAAATGTGCATGACCCCTTATGTAACTAACATATTAACATTATTTTTAGCTTTTCAGTTCGCTTTAAAATTCAGCAGTCGTGTTTTTAATTTTTTAATTAATTTATTTTATTTTACACATTTTAGTGACAAAACAAACTAAAACTATTATTTATAAAGATTACCCGGGCATTTAGTTTGTCCACAAAGTTCTCTTTATGTGGATATTAGTTCCTGCATGGGACTGGGACCTTTTAATTAAACTCACCGTTCCGGAATACCGGTCTTTTCTGTGGATAATATGTGGATGTGTTCACGATATGGGACATTTGACATTTTCCCATATAGCTTCTTAAAAGGAAGTAGAAGTTTTTAACATGTCCATGAGGGTTTGAAAGTCCACAGTAAAGACTCATAACTTTAGCTCCCACTAAAAAAGTTATTGACTCAATTACCTTCGATGCGACTTTAGCAGGACGCACATGGCCATAGGCTAAATAGAAGTTGCTAGCAACAAATCGAACAACAATCTTAAGCGTTAGATTGCATTTCATTATTCAGTCTACGTGACGCTAACATTGGATATTTTTCAATGAAATAAATTTTATCTTTATCTTATCTTATCTTATCTTTATGTGGCAGTAATTACTACCTACTTACAAATGATGAACTGGCGAATATAGGTAGGTAGCCCCGACAGACTAGATGCTGAGGGCCGAGCTTTGCGTAGGGCCGAACGCCCAAAACGTTCAAGAGAAGCACGCTCCTACGCGAGGCTGAAAGCCATGCTGCGGGACGTTAGCGGTAAAACACAGTACCATTGTACATGTGTCAAAATACGTAGACTGAAGACCGAGCTCTGCGTAAGGCCCACGGGTGCAATTTCTTCAAATGTCTGACCGAGTTCCACGAGTACTAAACTCCCGCAGGTCTTCGGCGTCGCGTGGAATCGCGCCTTCTCAATTAAGATACTAGAGGAAATTGAGGATAGCGCAGCATGTACCTGTCGGACGCTCCGGATCTTCGGCTTTACGCGGAGTTCAGTCTAGGGGCTACGCATTAGACATTGCATTGTTCTGTGTTTAAATACTAAAGGTACGCCTCTCTCGGACGCTTTGGGCATTCAGCCCTACACGAGGTTCGCGGCCTTCGGCCTTCGTATTTAGATACTTGTATTATTGTCTATATTATGGTATGTTGTTGTTGTTTGAATACCTTCTAATTAAAGACGCGCCTTTCTCGGACGATTCGGGCCATTGGCTTTTTTATTGCTATATAAGGTGAGATTGCAGCTATAGTCACTAGGGGAAATTTCAGTAAGTGAGTTCCACCTATCAGACGATCCTTGCCTTCAACCCTACTTCAGCTCGGACTTTGGCCTACGCATCTAGACACTCTTGTTCTATTGGTCTGTGTTTGAACACAACACTCTTGCAGCTCGGCCTTTGGCCTTCACAATTAAGATATTACTTATATTAGGGGAAAGTTGCGAAAAGCGCGCGCTCTGGCCCTTGGACCCTACGCGGAGCTCACATTCCGGCTTTTGAATTTAGACAAATTCCGCGAAACTCTGCGTAGAGGGCGCCACTACTACAATACATCACAATCTTGGGCTCTACCGCGAAATAAGAAAATAGAAATTTTGCTATCACTCTTGCATATTGGGCAGAACATTGCAGTATCCCTATTATGAAACTTACGGCGCGATTCGAAAAATGAATTAGACATTCACTAGATAAAAAATAGTAAAGATATGTGACGTTCCACAGAAAAAGGTACCATTTCCCCGTCTGAATATTGGAGCGGCGTTAATTATAGCGTAAGCGCCAGCCGCCATAAGGTACCTTTTGCTGTGGAATGTCACATATCTTTACTATTTCAAATCTAGTGAATCTCTAATTCATTTCCCGAATCGCGCCGTTAGTTTAGTACCTACTAAAGTTAAGAAGAAATGATCGAAGTTGGGAGGTACCTACGTCGCACGTGTTAAAACAAAACCAATTTTTTCGCAGGCGGGTTAAGTAGGTTTAATAGGCAAGGATAATTATATTCACAAGAAATATAAGAATCCAATAAGCCAGAAATTATTCGAAGCCCATCACTTAAATAGAAGTTCACACGTTTAGATTTCAATAGCGCGATTTGGAACATGTTTGTGTTTAGTTCCTGTATTTACCTTAGGTATACCATATGAATTATATATATTTTTATGATCAGCGGTAAAAACCCTTTCATTTGATAGCTCACTAAATAAAATAGAAGAATTTATTTTTCTTAGCACATTTTGTGAATCCTTATTCTACCAAAATAAGATTTGAACACGTATGTTGCATATATATTTGAAATCGTCTTTCAAAGCTCTTCATTTTGAGGCCCCACTCAATAGGTTTGCAAGATTTTTTTTTCTAAACATCATGCAATATCATGTATTATGTCCGCCATATTGATTTCATTATGACGTCACATAGCCTATGTTAGTCGGGATGACGTAAGGATTCTAATGATATATCATTTATCTAAATCGGTTAAGGCATTCAGAAGTTATGGTGGAATAAAGAAACTCACATACAAACATGAACCCTGAAAACAATACACTCTTTTTGTTTGGGCAGTCGTGTAAAAATAGCCGGCCGCCTGGATTCCTGCCATACATTTGTCAAGTGGCCGTTTCTTATAAACATTTCACTTTCGGCGCGATTCGGGAAACGAATTAGAGATTAACTAGATACGATATAGTAAAGTTATGTGACTTCCCACGGGTAAAATGGCGGTTGTCGCTTACGCTATTATTAACGCCGCTCCAATAATATTGCGGCGCTATGCGATATCGATATATTATGTAAGCGCCAGCCGCTACAAGGTACCTTTTGCCGTGGAACGTCACATATCTTTACTATTTCATATCTAGTGAATCTCTAATACATTTCCCGAATCGAGCCGTTTATCCCACGTTTGGCCCACTTCATCTTACCGACTGACGCGAAGTTTTGGCGGGGATTTTGTACTTAATATTAAATGAAGTTCCACGGGGCTTGTCGACCTTGTCTGACGTATTTTGAGAGTGATTTTACTATTCTCAAATTGTAATAAGCCGTTAAGAAATAGGCTTATATATATTTTAGAAAATTTTGTGGTGTTTGAAGTTGGTTAGTGTATTTTTATATATAAAATTTATATATTTATATTATGTTGATGTATGGAAAATCACTATTAATATTTTAAGCAAACGTTTTTTTTCTCGGTCCGTAAGATTCATGGCAAAATTCGTATTTTTAATTCTATCTTCTTCTTCCTCGCGTTATCCCGGCATTTCGCCACGGCTCATGAGAGCCTAGGGTCCGCTTGACAACTAATCCCATGAATTGACGTAGGCAATAGTTTTCACGAAAACGACCTTCCAACCCAGAGGGTAAACTAGGCCTTATTGGGATTAGTCCGGTTTCCTCACGATGTTTTCCTTCACCGAAAAGCGACTGGTAAATATCAAATGACATTTCGTACATAAGTTCCGAAAAACTCACTGGTAGGTACGAGCCGGGGTTTGAACCCGCGACCCCCAGATTGCAAGTCGCACGCTCTCACCGCTGGGCCACCAGCGCGTATATTTAATTCTATAAGAGTTCTAAACTCGAATTGAATTTGTACTTGTACCTAGATGCTGTTTGCGGGAACTTACGTAGTTAAACATTGATTTAATTTGCCCTGTTTCACCCCAGCTAGAAGCTTGAAATGCATTTATATTGGTAGCTTAACACACAGTGCCAATATATTCCTAATATTTTATAGAACACATGTTCCGCAGTGCTAATATTGTCTCAGCTGATATTGTACCCGTGGGCAGAATGTTCGTTGACCTCTGGACCATCTCTGAACATCTATTGTAATCGTTTTCCGAGATGAGGCGAATTATAAACCAGTGTAATTGGGTATATCTGCCCAAAAATGGCTCAGCCAATTTTAAACATATTCGAAAGTATTCCTTATCAATATTGAGAGCTATATTGATCGTGAAGTGTGAGCGGAATCAAAAATTAATCATGATTTTGATCGATTCAGTTTTTTTTTAATGGTTGAGACACGGGGATTCGTAAGGTCTACTCAAAGAGCCACTAGTTTATAACTGCAGCATTTTTATTACCTGTCATGCCATGCATGACTTTCGCACTCACATACTTGTTAGAAAGTGACAGGCGTGGTGACAAATGATAAAGAGCTGACCACCATAGCCCTACTGGACCGTTAAAGCGTGATATTCGTCTGTTGAATACGCGATTGGAATATAAGCCTAGTAAATTGCCGAGATGGAACCTGAAATGAAATTTCAAGGCGCGCCTGGCGCTCAACGGCTCAAATTCAAGTAAGCAATTTGTGACACATTACTGTTTGTGCACAACATAATACGAGTATACTCGTATGTATAGTGAAAATGCCGAAAATATTTCAAAATTATTTTTTATTTATGTTATCAAGAGAGGAAAATGGGGACTATAGGTACGTTTGTATAGAAAGGCGGTTTTAGGGCGATCTCTACTTTTGTCTTAACCTTCTCTTCAAATACTTACTTTTATATAGGGATAACTTCGCCTTGGTATATACATATTTATGTTTTATCTGATGTAACCAATATTCCTTTCTTTTCCTGCAATAAATAATTAACTTACTTACTTATATTTTTCACCTAACTGACTACCGCAAAATGGGGTGAGTAGGGACAAAACTGACATTCAAACTACTAAAAATATTATCTCACCGTACTAGGTAGATAGGAGGATCCTCACCTAATTCATAATCCAACTGCCCTCGTGATCCCCACTCACCCCATTTTTCGGTATATATATTTATTGCTTGTTATAATAAATTATAACTTGTCCTAAATTTTTCAAATGAAAAATATTTTTTTTCATTCTGCAGTGCAAAGTGCAAAACAGCCTAGTACTATTATAATTATGGCCCTTACTCGTAATAAGGAGCAAAGTTACCGTATAAAAGAATGATGCAAAATTAGATGAAGTCGCGGGCAAAGTAGCGCAAGCTGAGTTACAATTACGGATGTGACCTAGATCAAGCTCGCTGGACCGAGAGACCTAAGTTAGTGCTTCTGGGACACCTAGCCACTGGCAGGGAGAAATATTAATATTATAGTTAATGTAGTTGCAAGTATGTAATGTATGTTAGTTACTTGTGACTTGCGTAATTTTCTCAGGATACAAATGAACAAAATGTAATTCAATATTATATTAGTTAGGAATATGTGTTACCGTCAATTGACACTAATACGAGACACAGATTTGATCGTCTATTATGCTCAATAGATGTATTTTCGCTATCAAAATATATATTTTTATTACAACATATTTTAATTGATAAATGCTCAATCAAACAAGCCGCTCTTATCATTTAGATTTTAGTTAAATCGGACGATGATCCACTGTTACCCACGGGGATCATTCTCCACTTAAGTATAGTTAAATTTCATCTTATTTTATTTCTGAGCTTCCTTACAGCTTTCTTTTTAAGGTTAGATTGATACCCTAAGATACAGATAAGAGAATGATATCATTCCAAGTTAAAATGGCGCTAATACAGTATGCGTAGCCAACGCAACGTACTAATCGTTAACGCTCCGCGAACGAAACACAACTTTCACTGTCGCATTAATGAGGAAGAGTGATATAGTTCGTTTTTTTTTAGCATTAGAAATAAGGTAAACAATCTTGATGTGTCCTTTAATTGAAAAACACATTTTAAAAATAAGTTACAGCAAATATGTAACAATTATGAATCTAATACGATCATTTATATTCTTTTGCTTTCATAAGTAATAGTTTTTGATTTTTAAAAAGCGTTTTTTAATTAAAAGACATGTCAAGATCGCTTACCTTCTTGCAAGTTCTTTCTAATGCTAAAATAAACGAACTATAGAGAGAGAAAACAACGCTACGCTACGGAGCGTTAACGATTAGTACGTTGTCTAAGCACCCAGCTCTTACAAAAAAAAACTGATCCACTGTGACCCACCCTCCCCTAAGTAGACAAAATAACAAACACATTCTCACCTAAAATAACGTTAAGCGCGAACCAATAGAATTTAACTCTAGTACACTATAAATGACACGTTTATTTTCCGAATTAACTTTCTGAGGGCCTACCGCGAGCCACGTTCAACGTGTTGCCTCCCTGTCACACTTACATACGTATTTACAAGTGCGACAGAGAGGTTGTTGCCTCTCAGACGTCAAACGTGGTTCGCAGTAAGCCCTGTCTTCGATAACGCTTCACAGCAATCGCTCTTGTCAGAAAGAGACAGACGCTTTATCTCTGAGGCGACAGACGTGAGTTATGTATGCTGTTTGCGAGGCAATAACGCAATCACATGAATAATCTACGTTGAATGCAATCAGAATCAGACGGTTTCAGAGATTATGATGGAGGTACATTGCCGTATTCGAACTTCAAGATATTCACAAGAGACGACACGTACTAGATCCATTCTAGATACGTTATAGTTTAGATATCAACTAGTTCTCTTTTGCAGCGCAATTCGGGCGACCAATATCTTTTTTACGTTAGATAGAGTAAGATATCTATTAGATGTGAATTGGATCTTTAAGTCATATCCTGTGGAAATCGTTCAAGAGTATCTCCAGAATCGCGCAAATGTCAAATTTGACAGGTTAGATCTTAAACATATCGTTATCGTATCTTGGTGATGTCTAAAAGATATCTAATAGATGTCTATTTCAAAATCCGAATCGGGCCCACAGTCAGATATAGTGTTGGTTAAGATTTGTCCTTCGAGTCTGCCTTAAGACTCGACTCAGTTTTTTAGACTTAATTAAGACGCAACTTGAGTTTTTTTTTTTCAACTTATTAGAGCTCCGAATTTGTAGAGACGAGTCTTTTTCATATTAACTTACTTTTTACTAAAAAAATATAATAATTTATTGTGTTCATCTAAAATTCATGATGTAGCAACAAATCATACAATAACGTCTATTTTCTTTACTTTTATTTGGATAAAACCTTTAAAGTTGATGGAGTCTTTATTCTGAGGCTCGAGTACTTTAGAATTGCGTTTAAAAAAGACTCGACGGGACTTAAAATACTCTCAAGATCGAGAGCTTACAGGTTCGTGAAAACCAGTCAGGTTTAAAATATAAAAAAAACCGGGCAAGTGCGAGTCGGACTCGCACACGAAGGGTTCTGTACCATAATGCAAAAAAAGGCAAAAAACAAAACGGTCACCCATCCAAGTACTGACCCCGCCCGACGTTGCTTAACTTCGGTCAAAAATCAGGTTCATTGTATGGGAGCCCCACTTAAATCTTTATTTTATTCTGTTTTTAGTATTTGTTGTTATAGCGGCAACAGAAATACATCATCTGTGAAAATTTCAACTGTCTTTCTATCACGGTTCGTGAGATACAGCCTGGTGACAGACGGAAGGACGGACAGCAGTCTTAGTAATAGAGTCCCGTTTTACCCTTTGGGTACGGAACCCTAAAAAGACTCGAGGTCCTACCCACAGCACTAGTCAGATAATATATTTAGGCGCTAATGAATCATAATCATAATCATTTATTGTATAATATTAGGGTTCCGTACCCAAAGGGTAAAACGGGACCCTATTACTAAGACTTCGCTGTCCGTCCGTCCGTCCGTCCGTCCGTCCGTCTGTCTGTCACCAGGCTGTATCTCACGAACCGTGATAGCTAGACAATTGAAATTTTCACAGATGATGTATTTCTGTTGCCGCTATAACAACAAATACTAAAAACAAAATAAAATAAAGATTTAAATGGGGCTCCCATACAACAAACGTGATTTTTGACCAAAGTTAAGCAACGTCGGGAGTGGTCAGTACTTGGATGGGTGACCGTTTTTTTTTTTGCTTTTTTTTGTTTTTTTTTTTGCATTATGGTACGGAACCCTTCGTGCGCGAGTCCGACTCGCACTTGCCCGGTTTTTAATATTATGTCACTTATTTAAAAATAATATTGAATAAAATTAATTAATAATATAGGCGATAATCTTCTATGTTCCCGGTGTTGTGTGTTGATTATTCAAGAACGTTAAATCAATACAAAGTCAATGTGATCAGAAGTCGGGCTTACAGTTTATAATAATTAATACCTTAATCCCATATAAAAAAAAGACATCCGTGAGAAGAGGAATCTTGTGCGTTGCGAGTTTTTCAAGGCAGGACGGTTAAGCAATTTTTGCCACCGAGTGAAACACAAAAAAATTCACCAACACCAACGGAGGAAAATCCTAATATCAAACAAAATCAAACCAAATCAAATCTAAATGAACGTTACTAAACATTTTTCATTCAAAATCATCATTTAAAAGTTAATTCTACCAGCCAAGATAATAGAAATTCAAATAGAGAATCACAAGAAATGGTAATATGTAACAAACTATATGTATCAGACGGCTTTGAAATTTGTGGAATTAGAGATATCAAAACTAATGTATACATTGTTTGCTGCTATAGATGTCCTAAAGACAGTAATTTTGAAGTATTTATGAAGCAATTAGAAATCTTGTTAGATTATCTTTTCGATAAAAAAGCAGTTATTTGTGGCGATTTTAACGTGAATTTGTTAATAGATACAAAGCAACGATCTGACTTCCTTAATCTTCTAAAATGTTACAATTTTAAGCACCTTATTAACGACATAACCTTCAAACGTAACCATTCACAGTCATGTGTTGATAACTTTATAACCAATTTACCCTTTAACCAAGATATAACAACGGATGTTGATCATAATGGGTTAGCAGACGGACACGCTGCAATTTTCTGTAGTCTGACCTTAGATACTAACGAAGCCAGCAATGACAACATGATTGTTATAGAGAAAAGATATCTAAATGAAAAATCTGTAGAGTCATTTAGAAAGAGGTTAGCTGACGTATGTTGGGCAAATTTGGATGTTAACGGGGTTCTTAGTAAAATATCTGAAGAATTCCATCTAAATTTTATTAAAAAGAAGAAGAGAGTTAAAAGTAAAGATCAAGTGAAATTAAAATGGATCACAAAAGGTGTAAAGGTATCTAGTAAAATGAAGAGAATATTAACAAATATCAATAAATCAATATGTCTTCTTCTTCTTCTTCTTCCGGCCTTATCCCACTTTTATTTGGGGTCGGCTCTCCTAATCAATTTTAATTTTAATTTAAATAAATCAATATGTGACCCTTCTATTTTAGTTTACCGTGATAAATACATAAATTTATTCAGAAAAGTTATTAGACATGCAAAAAAATTAGCCGTACAAAGGGAAATTTATAAAACCGGAGGATCAATTAAAGGTATTTGGAACGTTATTAATAGACATAGAAATAAATCAACTGGCCTTAAACAGAATAAACTAGTAATGAAAGTCAATAGCGATATTATACACAAACCACAAGACGTTGCCGAATTATTATCTAATCGTTTTGATTACAGTAAAATGACGAGTACAGGTAATTTGTCCTCTGCAATCCACTGCTTAAAACATCACGACGACACGTGCTATAATGATATAATTTGGTGGCCGATAACATCTTCTGAAGTTACAAAGACCGTGCAAGCCATGGAAAATAAGAAATCTTACGGCTTTGACGAAATACCAATTTTTGTATTTAAACAATCTATAGATATTCTCTCAGAACCTCTTGCACAATTCTTTAACCAATGTTATGATGAATCAATCTTCCCTGATCAGTTAAAGGTAGCCAAAGTTGTGCCTGTGTACAAAAAAGGCAAAAAATTAGACCCGAATAATTATAGACCCATATCACTTCTTCCAGTACTGTCAAAGATTTTCGAAAAACTTATTAAAACCCGTCTTTTGCAACACCTTCAACACAATCATATAATTAACCCAAGACAATTCGGCTTCCAAAAGAATGTAGGCACTATAGATGCAATTAATATTTTGATTGATGATGTCATCTCAAAGATCCATAGTAAAAATAGAGTAGTAGGCTTATTTCTAGACCTCAGTTCTGCCTTTGACACAGTGGACCATGAATTGCTTATGAAGAAACTGGAGTTTTATGGTGTGAGGGGCAAAACTTACGGTCTCTTACGTAACTATCTCGAAAACCGTAACCAATACGTAGAAATAAAAGATACAAGTCATGGTTGCGTAGGATCCATTAAGTCTGCACCAGTGGAAGTAAAACGAGGAGTCCCGCAGGGGTCCATTTTAGGCCCTGTACTTTTTATTATATTTACAAATGATCTTGTTAAATTTATATCTAATGTAGTACCAAACTGTAATTTAATAATGTATGCTGATGATACTAATGCTGTTGTACACGCTAAAAACTTAGTAGAGCTCAATGAATTAATCAATCTTGCATTATCTTCCTTTTATGAATGGTTTACATTTAATAATTTATGCCTAAATACCGATAAAACCCAAATAATTATGTTCAAACAAAACTCTAAGAAAAATGACGAGCTTCAAATCGTTATAAATGGAACATCTATAGCAATAGTTGATGCTGTAAAATTTCTGGGTATACGTCTTGATTCCAAATTGAACCGGACACAAGAGCTGGATGGTATTGAGAACGCAGTTAGTTCAGCATGCTATGCCCTGAGAACGTTCAGAGATGAAATTAATATAGAACATCTTAAAATAGTTTATCATGCCCTGATTGAGTCGAAGTTGAGGTACAGTATTATGCTATGGGGAAACAGCTTCCAATATAACATCAATAGAGCTCTAATCGCTCAAAAAAGAGCGATTAGAATCATGTTTCGCATCCCACAAAGGACGTCTTGCAGGCAATATTTTGAAAAACTTGGCATCCTTACGGTGCCTAGTCTTTATGTGCTCTTATTACTCACGGATCTCGTTAAACATAGCTCAAGATTTGAAACTGATGAGGAACAGGAGTTGCGTAAAGCGTCGCGCACAAAAAATATAAAAGTTAATTTCCGTCCATCGACAAAAATAGAGGAACACTGTGTAAGACAGGCCGTTAAATTGTTTAACAAACTTCCTGTAGAACTTAAAACAATATCAGAAAGTAATATCTTTAAACACAAATTAAAACTGTTTTTATTGAGAGGGTGTTTTTATACTGTAGATGAAGTGTTCGATATTGTTTAGTCTCAAGTGTTGATTTACTTGTTTTTGTTTAGTTTTAAGTTTATGTGTAAAATGTATTTTCAAACACAATCCTGTATTGTTTATGAATAAAATACTATGACTATGACTATAATGAAACAACTCAAAATTTGCATCAGATTACTTTGCCTTAAGGTAAACGTACTGGTGCTTGACGCGGTCCCTTAAAACTTAAGTCATTGTCAATAGAGGTTAGTATGTCGAGCACTAGTACGTCTACCTACCTTACAAGTGGATCTTTTTCATCTATTTTTTTACAATCATGAGAGCCTTCACCAGCCTGGTGTGGTGAACATACATTTTTTTCTCTAAGTTAAAATGGTTTACCGATAGCTGATTTCCCATTTGCCTCCCTCAAAACGCTATTCCGTAAAGTAAACCCGAGCGAATGAATTCTCATTGCACTTGTGTTCATTTAGTGCTGCTAATGAATCTAACTGTGTACAAGACAATTCCGATGCGAACTAGTTTAGGGTAATTGTACACAGAGTAAGATATACTAAAAGGAACGCTGACATCGCTACACCTTATAAAATCAATTCCTCCGCCGGTGCCGCGTCTATGTGTTTGTATGTTCACGATAAACTCAAAAATTCCTCAACGGATTTTCATTCGATTTTAACCTATCGATAGAGTGATTCTTGAGGAAAGTTTAGATGTATAATTTGTTAAGATTTTGTGCAACCCGTGCGAAACCGGGGCGGGTCGCTAGTAATTAATATGATTATGATTTAGCATGTCTTTCCTACCACCAAAAATAATAGATAGTATAGAAAGGTGTGTGCGCCATCTATCTGAGAATGACTTTTACTTGATTTCCGAGGCACGTTTTTTTCTTAGACTTTATTCATCTTATACGAAGTTACATATATGTCTTTGCTACCACGGAACAATGCTGTTCCGGATCTGTGATGTGACATTTCTTTCAGCGTACGTACTAATGCCACGTTTAGCCCGCTCAGTGCAAAAGCCGCCTAACTTGTTTTTCTCCTTTTCCTGACCCAGTTCGCTTGGGTTAAACAAAATGAATCATAGACACTGTATCCTATCTAGGCTTTTATCTAATTGTCTTCTTGTTATCATTTGTTCGTAGGATTCTTTTGAACTAAGCTGAAATAAGCTTTGTCATGATTTATTTTTGAAAGAGTTTAACGAAGGTAGAAAGGTTATAAGCTTATAAGCTTTATAAGAATATTTAGAATAGTAGTACTAGTAGTTTATAGAACAACTGACTATTTTTTATATGAGTAGCGGCGCGATTCGGGAAATGAATTAGAGATTAACTAGATACGATATAGTAAAAATATGTGACGTCCCACGGATAAAGGTACCTTATGGCGGTTGCCGGTTACGCTATTATTAATGCCGCTCCAATATTATTGCGGCGCTATGCGACATAAGCGCCGGCCGCCATAAGGTACATTTTTCCGTGGAACGTCACATATCTTCACTATTTCATATCTAGTGAATCTCTTATTCATTTCCTGAATCGCGGCGCCAGCCGCCATAAGGTACCTTTTGCAGTGGAACGTCACATATATTTACTAGTTCATATCTAGTGAGCCTCTTATTCATTTCCCGAACCGAGCCGTAGGTTTTCTTTTCATCCAGTGATATTTTGAACAGTGTTTTCATACACAACTAGTACCTAGTTTATAAATATGTTTCATAATCTAGGACTGTTATCTATAATACTATTAAAGGATGACTCACGCTAGACCGGGCCGCGGCCGAGCCGGAGCTTCCGGCTCTTCGGTTTCTATGGAGAACACCACGTGATCACCGACCAGCCGTCATTGAAAATGTCATGTCGGACGCCTCGGCCCGGGCGCGGCCCGGTCTAGCGTGAGTCATCCTTTATGCGAAATAGCTCTGTGTGCCTGTTTTATATCGGCCTCTTCGCGCTTTAACCGCTGAACCGATTTAGATGAAATTTGGAATGGGGATATTTGTGACACGGGACCCGTGTCACGGGTGTAGTTTTTTTTTGACGTCAAATTTATTATAATTGTAAGGAGAAAATTCAGGGAGCTGGTAATAGAAACGGCACCACTCTTCAGCCTGGCAACATCGAGTTTATTCAAATCTAGAAGCACTACCAAAAGTTCCGAAAGTTAAACTGAGGGCTAATAATTATGCATAGGACACAGTTCTAGAGATCCTGGTCTCTTAAGAGCCCTTCAACGTGCACACTAGCGCCACTATACGGATTTGTCAATCTATATATATATATGCGTTCAAAGTAAAAACGGCCGTTTTTATTTTGAGTTCCTAGATCGACGAATCCAGCAATATAAAAACTAGTTTGATGTATATTCAAGAGATACTTAAATACACAATACAGTCCGTAGCGGCCCCCATTTTTAACTACCTGTCGTTAAATTTAAATCATCATCATCATCTCAGCCATAAGACGTCCACTGCTGAACATAGGCCTTCCCCTTTTGGGGGGTGTATGCCATAATCGCCACGCTTGGCAGGCGGGTTGGCGATCGCAGTCGAGTACACCGAAATTGAGGGACGCTGCTGCCCGTCCACCGGTGGTCTTGGACGTAGTTTAAGGACATACCCGGGTCCAATTTAAATTTAAATAATCACGATTATTTAGCAGTGGCGCTAGTGTGCACGTTGAAGGGCTCTTAAACATACAAAAGAAACACAAGTTGTGAGCTTTAGAAGCAGCTGACTGCCATTTATTTCGAGTTAGTATTTTCGAGCAATGCAAATATTCCGAGAAAGGACGTCAGCCATAAATAATACACATCTGTGGATATGCGGAGACGCGTGTCTGAAATGTCGATGCACCGACGGCGACGACATAGATTTGTAAACATAGTACAGTTCACTGAACGTAAACCTTATTGCAACAAGACAAGGTCGATTATTGGTTAAATAAATAAAAGTTTATTTGGAAGTAAGTAGTACTTATAAAACATATTTAACTGAAGAATTGTTTTTTTATTAAAGTGCCACAAACTGGAAAATAATTTAATTTGTTCAAATACTTCATTGTAAAGTGCCACAAGTTCACTTTTACAGTCCAGTTTACAAAAATCCTTACATTTCTAATGAATAAAAGTTATTCTAGGCCATCAAACAATTCTTGTGTCTATTCTTGTGGCACACACAGCAACACTCTTAACAACACATCGGTGTATCTTATTACAAAAGGCATAAGGTCCACCGATTGACAGTGTGGGCGATGGTACCCGTAGTTATGATATTACAGAACAATTGAAGTGAATGCTAAAGATCCAATAAATTGTCGTTAGCTGACCATTATTACCACAACTAAAAGAGGTATTTAGACTGTACGGCGCTAACACATTCAAAGTACAAAAATGGACCCGATAAACCCCGGTAAACCCGATAATATTGTAACTAACTCAAATCAAACACACACACACACACGAACTGAGTGTCACTCAAATTTAGTTTTAACTCTAAGGTTAAAATAAGGCTAAATGGACTATCTAGTGCACGTTATTTAGAAAACGCATTAATTAACGCTTTTCAAAGATTTGTCGGCATTGTGGCTTCAAAATTTTTGGTAGGTACTTAAGTAATAATTGGTGTAAAATAATTGAATAGCAATTGCCAGATGATGATCAAGTTGATGTATATGTGACGTCCCACGGGCAAAGGTACCTTATGGCGGGTATGGAGTTATGCATACCCCAGTAATCTACAATAAATAAGCTATCGATAACACAAAAGTTCAACCTTCTAAGTTGCGTAGTTACAGAGATATGATTTTTTGAAAATAATGTTGTGAAATGAGCAACTTTACGATAGAGAAGTTTTAAGTTTAGCCGCCTAAAAAACTATGTTCCTGAAGTAAGTTACATAGTTGACTACAAATAATAATACCTTATATATATGAGATTAAAAAAATGTTGCGACTTGTTCTGTAATGCAAATAGAAAACTTTGATATCGACTGATTTATGTGTATACTAACCAATCTCTTGAAAATAAAGTTTTATTTCATTTTCACGATTGATTGCAATGAGCTCTCAAGATTTAAATTGTATCTATTAGAAAACGACACTGAGAGACAGTTTAAGCAAAAAACAATACCGATTTAGAGGTGAAAATGTATTTTCTGACTTTTTCATATAAAATCAGAAAATTGAATATTTTTACTTTTAATGTAACACACAATCAATTTTTCTGAGCACATAATGAAAGAAATTCTGTCATTCAAATGAAATAAATCCTAAAACCCCAACTAAATACTATATTTAACCCCTTATGCCACTTTAAACTTACATAACAATTACAGTATTTGCTCCATACATTTACGAAAAGGCACCTTATGGAAATAAATCTAATAATACTTACATCACTACAAAACATCAATCACATTGAAGTTTATCTTTTATGAATAGAAAATATTAATTTACATTAAACTGCCACAAATTTAATTAGTTCTTCGTCATAATAATCTTAAAAAAGACCAATAATTTGTATGTAATGAAAAGGTACCTTGTGGTTAAGTTACATGATGAGGCATGATGATGATGGAACAGTTAGGATAAACTAATAATATTTTGGGGTAAAGATGGTATAAATCGTCTATTTCTTATCAATAATATATTTTGGTTGCCATTGAAGACAAGCGGCATTGAGGTTCAATGACCTCAGATATTCCATAAGGTAATGCGTCGGGTATTGGCATTTTTCAGCAAACCAATGGCTGATTTATTGCATGCGACCAAACTAAATGAAGATTATACTAGTTAAGAAAGACTTGACGAGAGTAACTTTGGTATAATAGCAGGCTACTTGGATTTGTAATGTCGGTCGATGTACGGTTATAATATTTGCTAGGCGCCCCAACCAGAACTGAAATTATCAAATTAGTTTTGCAGAATGCTAATACAGTTCTCTACCAAACTTCTTTTCCCGTATTGACTAGTTTTTTTTGGGAATTTTCAATCTTTTTTCCATAAGGTACCTTTTCGACTAAACTCTGAGACGACATTACTAGGCTTATAACTAACTTATAACAAAAATAAAAACAGGTAAACAAACGTTACGCATTAAGGTTTTAGATCACACAATAAAAAAAAATTGAGCATTTTTTCACCTCTTTACAAAACATTTCATATCTCCGAAACTAGAAACCCTCATAAGGTGGAACGTCACATATGATCATCATCTGGCAATTGCTATTGACGTACACACGCCTGGTCCTGTCCGAGTCGGAACGGTGTCGTATCGTGTCCGGATTGTTTTAAAATCTTATATGCTTTAATAGAAATTCCTATTATTCATCGATGCTCCAAAGACTTCTGAGCAATAATCTAGCTTATACTCGAATTAAGCAGGTTTGTTTTGTTATATTATTATTGATTATTTTATTGTCATGTTGTTTTGTTGTTATTATGAAATAATGATCATATTCACAAAATTTGACAAAAAAATCGTCATGCTAATGAAAATCGGCCCTTTACTTACTTTTTTATGATAAGTAATTTGAAAAGGAATTCTTTTTTTCTACAAATTTCAAACTTTCGTGAAATAAAGACAAAATGGTCTAGCCAAATTTTAAGATTGATAATGGAATTTGACTAAACATAGCCTCGGATTATTTAGGTTTTCATTTTAGCATCGTCATTGTTTCAGTCAAAAAACGTCCGCTGCTGGATAAAACTTCCCCGAAGATAGCTACGTGAGACGATGAGTGTCCATCTAGTCTAAGCTAACTCTGCGCCAACTTTAATACAATGAAGTATGGGGGTGTTATTTTGAACGTCATATAATAAATAATACTTGATATTCCCACACTCTGTCGTTAAAAAATACAACTGCATGGTATTTTGGTCCGACTCTATTTTTATTTTTTTAATGGCATGGTAAGTATGTTAAAAAAAACCGTTAGAAGTTAAATTATACACCAAAAGTTTTTCCCAAAATACCTACATTAAAACGTCAAAGGCCGCCTCTTAATATTTAACTAAAACTGAAAATACCCCAACTCAGTCGACATCATTTTTAAGCTCCGAATTTAACCGAAATTGGTGGTTTGAAAGCCACTAATCTCACTTTTATTGCTTTATGAGCGAACGTTCGTCCGTATTTTAAAACTTAAACGCCTTTTTGATGTCACTGTACTTAATTTACAAATGTCAGTACAAATAAAATGTCAAAGACCAAAACATTTTCAATCCTGTCGCTGTTAGAATAAGATTGAAATTCTGTCAGCTCCGCTAACCGTAGAATATTAAATGAGGGAAGCATTTTCTGCTATTTAAGACGCAATTTATGAGTCGTGAAATCGTTGTATACGTAAGCTATTTTAGTTATTTGAGCCATTAGTGGAATCGTCTTTTTACTTTTTTAACACTTAGTGCCTTTTAAGATGTTAAAACGTGTAAACTTTATATTTAAAGCCAGTCGCTTTGATCTTGAAACTTTTTTGTATATTTCTTAAAAAAGAACTAAAATATTTTTAATGGCTTTCGTTTTAATTATGGAACGATCTCGTGCGATGAGACGGGTGACTAAAATTTAAATATAGCGGCAATGCCATAGCTATTGGGTTATTTAGCCCCACTAACTGAACGCCTAGCAATACATTTTGGCTGGTCCATTTTCTATCGAAGAGTAAATTTTTTCGCGATTTCAGGGTAGTAAAAGTTGCTCAGTATAATCCTAAAACCTCCCTGGTAACGGGAATGCAGTTATTTTTAGCCACCGTATATATATTCCGTCGCTGTTTGAATGATGTGATTGCCAGTCTCAGTTCTATATTTACTTCTAGCACTCGCTTATGAGAATTCCAATTTTGTTCCTAATGTATGACAAAAAAGCAACGGAAGCCGTTGACGTCAATCAATCATAATAAAAGGAACAGTCAACCGCGATGATTAATTCACAGTCTCGTTAGAGCTACGCTTCGGCGTGAAATTAAAACGCCATAATTTGTAACGCCAAACATTTGGGAAAAATCATCGTTAAATGTAAAGCGAGACAACTAAAGGGAGTTGATGAAATTAGTATTTATGATGTTGAGGATAAGATTGAATTTGGCGTGGGACGCGATAATGTACTACGTTAACGTAGGAGAAAATTGTTTACCTTATTCTTAAGTAAGAAATTCAAAATTGATTTATTTTAAAAATTGTTTTATTGCTATAACGCGAAGTGGATATTTTCGTGACGGTTCGTAATACCTATAGCGATAGCGGGACTTCAGGTTTTAATTTTATGCATCTTATCGTATGCTGTCTGCAATACGGCCTCATCGCAATATTTATGACTATTGGAGGTTACATTTGAATTAAAAATAATAAAGTTAAGTTTTATTTTTAAAAAAAATCGTGCCCAAGTGGAAGTGACAGTCGTGCAGGCAGCACACGGCACACGTATTATTTAGTGGGATACATTTTCTTTTCGAGAGGTAATATTTAAGATCTCTCATCTCTTCTCTTCTTGGTCGTGCACCCTTGACAGAGTGGTCGTGGTCATGTCACGGTCGATTTCTGTGCCACCGCCGCTCTTGCGATCCTTCGCCAATTGGCTCAGTTTCCTGTGGAGTGGTTTTTGCTAATAAGATATTCATATCAATTGAATGCACGTTTCCTGCAGAAATTTAGTTAGCAGTATTACTGTTACAATACTGCTGGGTATTTGCTGCAGCAATGCAGTCACTCGCAATGTCGAGCCGTAATACTGCAGCTGTAATAGAGTTATTCAGTTCAGTTTGAATCCAAATAGTACCTTAACGTGCGTTAAAGTTGTATCCAGACGAGACAATTTTTCGCCAATCTGATGAAATTCTCCGATCGAACAGGGCCGTGCGGACGCAAATACCAATTTGATTCCCCGATCACATCAGCAGGTGCGGACACAAAAATGCCAATTTTCATAGTAGAATGCAAATTGGTGATTTAATTTGTGTACGTGTGGACGCTAGATGAGATTGACCAATTATTTTCCTGAACAAATCGACAGATTTCGTCAGTCCCGTCTGGATACCCTTTAAAGAACAAATGACCTTAAACCAACAGACTTTTTTCCAATATCTATAAAAAACAAGAATCCACAAAGAAACTAAGCTATTGATACCCATAATAAACGATCCCTAAAGTTTTCACTCATCATTTACCGAGCAGGCTTACACGAAGTTCGGTAAACCCTTCTTTATGATACCGACATATGGGTAGTTAACCCTTACCCTAATATGTTGCGGTAAAAAACTACTTATAGGAAATATTTATGTTAATGTGTTGTTTGTTGATGGTAAAGTCCGATACACTTAAGGTGACAGTCCATTTCCAACGACAGCTGCATTACTGTTCATTTTACTATGGAAATTGACAATAACAGCGACGCGGGCAGTACTAGTAGAGCAGCTGCGGTCAAAAATGGAATGTTACCATTAGAGTTGCCATATACCCGGATTTTTGACATAACCGGCAGCTTTAAGTTAAAATTAAATTAACGTTTATTTCAAACTCAGGCATGTTAAGTTCATATGTTAAAATAACAGAACAACGTAAAACTATGTTAGTAAAAAAACGGATTTTCAAACAGTTTTCATCCATGAATAGAGTAATTCCTAAGGACGGTTTAGGTGTATAATTAAATTTGTTAACCCGTGCGAAGCCGGGGTCCCAACTCTTACTTTAAGAAAACTAATTTCATTATGTACATTGCAGCCATGGCAGTCGCCACGTTGAAAACGGAAGAATAATGTCGGGCTTAACACCTCCAAACTTTTTGTTCAGCGCCATTAGTACAAAGTCTTACAAATTACATTCTTACGTGCAGTTGTTTTTAGAGGAAGCTTGGGAATGGCCGACACGAAATTATTGGTGCTATTTAATTTTGGGGTTTTCATTTAATTGTTGAAGTGAAAACGTCTTTAGCGGCGCTGTGCACTTTTTGAGATGGGAAAAAATGATAAAGTCGAGACAGGGTAAGGCGTAACGCGTAAGGTGTCTCTCCTCTCTTTCTACAGCGCGGCGAAAATGTATGCCTGAGCCTGCTGTTTCATTTAGGCGGCGCAGAGCGCTTGCGTGACGTTATGTGTGACGGACAATGTCATTGTTTTTTTATTTAAATGCCATCTAGTGATTGTCCCTCAAACTGGTATGAATATAACTGTAGTACTCACAGTGATGTGCTTAGGGGTTTCAAGTAATGCGACGATACAACGCTAGATGGCGTTAACCTCAATTATACATAATGCTGCAAACATTTTGCACTATATGGCGCTGTTATTAATATTTTGAGTTACAATGTCGTTGAGTTTTCACTTCTGCCGGCACTCCCGGAGTGCAACCCGTTGTTTTTTGTTATTCGTAGTTTTTAAATTCTAATCTGCACAGATATAAGTACAAATTTTGTCTTTTCTGTATGTAAATATTAAGAAAAGATGTCCACAGCTTTCTTACACGGCTTTACAGCCATAATATTAAGAGTAAGCTTTTTAGGGTTCCGTACCCAACAGGTAAAACCGGACCCTATCCCGTCGGGCGTGGTCAGTACTTGGATGGGTGACCGTTTTTTTGCATTTTTTTTCGTTTTTTTTTCATTATGGTACGGAACCCTTCGTGCGCGAGTCCGACTCGCACTTGCCCGGTTTTTTATATATTATAGAAACGTAAAAAGGAAAAAATAGGCAATAAATATACTTAGGTACATCAAAGAAGTTCCACGAAGTTTTGACGTTGACTAGCGCTGATCTTTTATTCTTTTGATGTGAATTAATATATTATTATCACTATAGAAAAGGCAATAAGGCAATTTCTAACTTACACAGATATCAGAATCATATCTGAAATTTAGTTAGTTATCGTACGTCTCTCGCGTCAATTCATGTACGGACAAGTACGAACGAAATGCACGATAACTAAATGACATAATGTAAAGTCAGACCGTAAATAGTCTGCAGCGATTTTGATAGCCCACGCAGTGCAAGTGTCATTTCAAACGTCAAACTTCTATGAAATTATGATGTATACATAAAAGTGACATTCCATTTCCAACTGCAGCTGCAATACTGTTCATTTTCTATGGAAATTGACAATGACAGCGACGCGTTTCCATAGTAAAATGAACAGTATTGCAGCTGCAGTTGGAAATGGAATGTTACTCTAACACTTCTTACACTGCGTAGGCTATCAAATCCGATGCAGACTTTTATTGGTGCGACTATATGTAAGTACTTTATGATTCTGATGTCTGTGTAGGTAGGTAGATATGCTCGAATTGGCCTGAGAGTGTGATTTGCCAGTAGTTGAGCCAGTTTTGACGTTCAAAACGCTACGACAAGTTATTGTTTCCGAAACTTTGTTACAACGAAGTTTCTCGCAAGTTTAGACAGGGCGTGACATTTTTCACAACACTTAGCGACGTAACGATGTGACAAAACTGCCACTTACCAAAACTCAGGGTTAAGGCAGACAGGCGAGAAATTGGAAAAGCGATACTCGCAATACCACAGATGGAAACCGCTTTAGCAGAGTAAAATAAACGTTTGATGAAATTTGTGTAAATCTGATTGAATAAAACGGGTGAAATTA
Organism: Cydia fagiglandana; assembly: GCF_963556715.1. Lineage (NCBI taxonomy): Eukaryota > Metazoa > Arthropoda > Insecta > Lepidoptera > Tortricidae > Cydia > Cydia fagiglandana. The sequence goes on along the minus strand of NC_085933.1, from coordinate 23,676,712 downwards.
AAAACATTTTATGTTTTAGCGCCAATGGCTTTGTTTTGCTAACAGATAAAAAATACGAAAAACCAAACAAAGAAAAACAAAACGCGATAAACAGGAAAGCCGGCCCGCGGCACTTTATAAGTAAGTATGAACGTTGGACTCAGAGGGGCTACCTCGAAAACAGAAATTCGCAAATTGCGGGGATCTTTCTCTTTTACTCCAATGAAGGCGTAATTAGAGTGAAAGAGAAAAATGCCCGCAATTGACGATTTTCGATTTTCTCGGTAGCCGTCCTGTGTTTTTAAGTACAACCTGCACACTGCCCTATTAACCGCTTAAGAATATTATTTGTTAAAATATAAGAAAGGGTTCTCTTCATCTCACCAGTTTTATTATATGCATAATATCAGTATCGATGTTTTAAAAACCATTGAAATTAATAATGATACTCACGATCCTAAATAGGATCGTGACTGTACCTGTGTATTTTATTTCAATTACAGTCGGGGACCTTTTAAATAAGAAAATGACAATACATGAAGGTCCCCGACTGCAATTGAAATAAAATACACAGGTACAGTCACGATCCTAAATGAGCAATGAGCATTAAACTTTTGGGTTTGCCGTTTAAAACCTTCACTAAACACTCATATTCTAATTATTGACATTCATTAAGTTGAGTAAACACAACTTAAAATTATTTTTGACCTTTCAGTTCGCTTTTTCGCAGTCATGTTTTTTTTTTTACAGGTTATACCTACTGTGAAACTCATTTATTGTATTCGCTATGTGCACGACTGGTGCTGCCCTCATTTTGCCGGAATTTCTACGTTAAATCTTATGGAGTAAAATTAGTTCAAGCGACTGCCGCTAGTACTAATGTCGGACATTCCATTAGATTACCTGTGTTTGTGACGATCAGCGCCACCGACTCCGCACGTTCCCAATAATAAGTATAATCAAATGAATATAAAACTAAAATAAACTAGAACTAAAGCTAAAAAATTAAAAATACCTATCAAAATTTTGCGCCCTTGGTAAGGTGCCCACGTCACGTCACGCAGGCAGCGTTTCCGCGCTGGTTTGCTATGGCCAATATTTGCGCAAGAAAGCTGATGCCTGCGTGAGGGTCACCTGTGGCCTGCCTTAGGCGTTTGCTGAGCTCCTTGTGGAGCCCCCGAGCCCCTCTACCCCACGGACCTAATGTCTCAACGCCGAAGGCTACAAATTCGTAGTGTGCGACGAGACAACTATATTTATTCGCCTTGAAACGTTTTATATGTATTTGTGTCGTCATAACAAATTTGATTTTGTTAGTAGTAAGTGAGAAGTTTGAAGTGTGAGTTACGCGCAGAGAAGATGGCCGATGGGGTCGAAAAGTGCTCGAGTGGAGACCACGGACTAGCAAGCGCAGCGTAGGACGTCCACCCACAAGATGGACGGACGACCTTGTTAAGGCCGCCGGAAGACGCTGGATGCGGGTCGCTTCCAACCGGTACGAATGGAGGTCCAAGGGGGAGGCCTATGTTCAGCAGTGGACGTCTTATGGCTGAGATGATGATGATGATGAGTGAGAAGTGCGACTGTGTGGAAGTTTTCCCCTGCAAAAAATGGCCGTGTCGGAAGCCGGTGTTGCTCGAAGTAAATGATAGATTTTACCATTCCTAAGCTATGCCAGACAGAGGGAGGTCAGCGGTTTCCGCTGTCATTTGCCAATAGTGCGTGCTCAGATAACGTTGCAAAGGCAATTCTTGTCTAGTTCGTTTATTTAGTCCGCAACCTTGGGTAATAAATTGGATGAACTAATTTTGATAAATATAATGTTTTTATAGTCCAACATAAAATAGTAAAAATTAAATAAAATAGAACTAGAAAATTTCAATACTAAATTGTTGCAAAGTTTTTTAAGCATTTTACGTCAAAAATGTGACAGTTACGTAGGAAGTGGCGGCCTCAATAATTTTCTACAATTTCTTGTCTGACTATAAATCTCTAATTTTATGAGTAAGGATAATAAACAGTTCATAACAAATAATCTTTTAAAATCTCTCTAAAATATTAGTTATTGCCGTATTACTGCCGCGATTATGAAGTTCAATCCGTCATTCATTTTATTATGGTAGACAGACATATTCATTGGCAATAACGTCGCCGCTGTAATGGCGCAACAGTAATGCAGCTGCAATTACCATCAGGCCCCTATTTCACCAACGTGACAGGTGCGACAATTCGACAAGTCTCATTGTTGCTGACGTCACAGGCATCCATGGGCAACGGTTATCGCTTATTATCGGGTAGGCCGTATTGCAGTTTATCACCATCATTGTATTATTTAAAAAACATTATTATATCGACAAAAAACAGGTATTGCTCTTGCGATGAAATGATGACAAGATTGCAAAGAACTTTCGGAAATTCTTGACAGCAAATGAGTTCTGTGTCGGAATTTCGTGACAATTGTCATTAGCTTCGCAAAGTAAGTACTTATTAACTGGCGATATAGTGGAGTTTTTTTTTAATTAACATGTTGGTGGCAAACAACCACACCGCCCGTCTGATGGTAAGCGGTTACCGTAGCCTATAGAAGCCTGTGACGTCAGTAACAGTGTTGTCGACAATTGTCGGACTTGTCTCGTTGGTGAAATAGGGGCCAGAACGTCACTGGAGTATATTCATAGACTTATAAGTATTAAACAGGAACCAATTTTATTTCAATATACTTGATTCTTTCGAGCTTCGTGAGCCTGATGATGATGATGATGATGAGCCTCGGCTGTCTGACATCGATTTTGACTATTACGACTATGTCTTGAATTTTACATTAATATCATTATTACGATTATATCAAGTTCCCAAGGTACCTTTTTAATTACAAAGATATAGATAATCACCAACCGCGCTCCAGGGAAATCAAGTTAAAATCCGCACCGAAAAACTTCCGACACGGTATTATGAAAAAGTTCGATTTTATTGAAGCCATAGATTTCCCTGAAGTGTCATTGATAGGGCATTACAAAGAAAAATGGCTGCCGCCGTCTGTCATGGCCATATAAGGTTTTATTATGCACGGACAGTAAAACAATAAGGTGTGACTTTAACGGCTCCAGTTATAAAAAATATTTTTATGGTTCATCCGCCGTGCGGGATGACCGTTGACGAGACGGGGGTTTATAAGTGTTTGTAGCCGAAACTGGAATAAAAATAACATGTAAAACGATTTATGATATACGAAATTGAAAAGAACGTAGCTTACCCTCGTTACTTTGAAGCGGATTTTAGAATAGAATAGAAAAACATTTATTTATGACAAACAAACACAGATGACAAACATGTTGACAAATATGCAATGTATAACATTTAGTGCAAAATGCCATAAAAGGGTCACAACTCAGCATGTAGCCGGCAAAGCCAGCGCTGTTCTTCCGTTGTGACCCAAGTGTACGCCGTTCGACGACGAGGCAGTTATGCTTTAATTTACTAAACTAATTAAAAACTAACAACTAGAACTACGTAGTACGTAGATTTTACATTTGCGTTTACTCCTTATAGTAATAAAAGTATCTAAACGGATAGGATCGGTACGCTTTTGGATTTTCTTTATCACACATAGGTATGTGCTTATCTAGAAAAGCCAAACAGAATAGGTTATATAGGTTTGGTGCTCAAATTCATGTTTATTTCTGAGTTTTGGATAAAGACCGATGTGCAATCTCATGGAAATATTTGATAGTCAGTATCCTCAATATCTTTTACATTATAAAACACTGACAAAACCTACAAAAAAATAACTTAGTAGTAGCATTGCTTAATGCAACGAGGTATTTCTTAATTTTTTTGTGTTCTACAAACTCTTAAAGTAATATAATATAGGCCTTTAGTATATTAGTATATATTAGTTACTTGATCAAAAACGCTTCACTAAAAAAATATCTGAGAATTGTAATAATCCCCAAAATGTTTTGAGATTGTAGAACCGCGTCGCGAAATAATGGTATCATCTTAATATCACGGGCTGAATGGACTCTCGGACGAAGAGTCTTTCATCGGGGCCTATTGTAGTCCTTGATATATAGCTTAGCGTAGTGAATGTAGTGATGCTCTACGTTTAAATCAGAATTGCATTTTTCTTAGTTTTTTTTAACTAGGAGTTAGAATGGGAGATTTATAAAAGGTGTTGCCAAACTCGTAAGCAAATTATTTTCTTGCTAGCCAGATAAACATATTATCGGCACGAAAGCGAAGCAAATCTCAATACTAAATAGTTATTTTGTTTCTCAAAAAGAGGTAAAAGTGAATCCATGAGAAATATTATTCACGTTTAATACCTGCATCGAATCGGGAAAGAGTTGCGTTCATTTTCCACCAACATGTTTTCTTGTAAATAAATCAACATCCTTTCGTCACTCGATGTCCGCTTGACAGAGTCATATCAAAAAGAATAGATAGTATAGAGGGGTCCTGTAGTAGTCATTGTAAATTTACTGCCATCTATCGACACACGACTATAACTCAAAATAAACACGTATAAAATTATCAAAAAAATAAATATATATGGATGAATGATTTTATTATTTTTATATCATTTTAACCCATGTTCAGTCACTGATATCTATGTGTTATAATTGTTAAATATGAAACGGTGTCGTCGCGCCATCTAGCCGAGAATAGGCTAAAGGTGTGTACGCCATCTATCCGAGAATGACTTTTTCTTGATTTCCGAGGCACGTTTTTTTCTCAGACTTTATTCATCTTATACGAAGTTTCATATGTCTTTGGTCATATTACAGTTTTATTATAGTCACCGTGCCCTCGCTTGTGTCACTTCCATTAGAATAAGACACAATTAGCGGCTTACCGACCGACACCCAAAAAACATTAATCTAACAATTTCCGCCCTTGCTCACCACTACAAGCTTGATGTACGGTCCAACTGTCAACAGAGCACCCCCCTAACCGACTAGAATCTCCCATAGAGTGACTTATTGCCCGTCTCCGCCAATTTTCAATGGCTCAACTTCTAAGGACGATCGTCGTTTATTTCCAATAGGTTTTTTCAGTGACGCGGACCGGGCGTAATTGCCCGAGTTTTTAAAGTTATGGAGAGCGAAGTTTTGCTTTTGATCGGTGATAAATTTGAAATAAACTTCTACGGATATAAATTATAATAAGGCTACGCGAAAACACACAGTACGGCGATAAATATTGTACATTTTTGGGAACAGATTGGCTGTGTACCATGATTTCCGAACACTAGTGACCGTCTGACCGTCCATCAATTAGGTATGATATTTATTAAGTGTCGTTTTATAGTTATATCATATCATATCGGTCTCCCAGATATTGTCAAATTATTGACAATATCTGGGAGACCGAGCTATGTTCGCATAACATATAAAAACCTAGCTAGATCGATTTTTCGCCCCTGAAAACCCCGATATAGCTAATTTAATCGAAATAATTAAGAGCCGTTTCTGAGATCCCCGAAATATATATACATTTAATATATATAAATACATACATACACATATATATATATCGGTGGCATCGTACCTCTCCAACGGATGGACCAATTTCGATTCGGTTTTTTTGCGTGAAAGCAAGTTTTCTTGCGGTGGTTCTTAGCTATGCATAAAATGGACTTTGTGAGTATGCCCAAATAATTAATGTTTTTTTTTAATGTAATAATTACTATACTTATGACACGGTATGACTGACGTCATCACCAAGGCAGTGTGTGCCAACAACGCTCTACGAAGCCGATCTTACCCGACTCTATTTCAAAAACTCACAAGACTTGAATTAAATTAATATTAATAAGGTTAATTAATCAATAATTTAAACTACTCCAGGGCCACAAACTAATTGGTAAACAATAATTAAAAAAATCAAACAGAAGATATTAAAACCCTTTTCCTGACCCTTTTTTATATACATCTACTACGCTACACATAACCCCTAATTTGATATCATTAGTTGACTCATTAGCTTCGATAATTCATATTCAAACGCGGTTATAAAAACGTAATAACATTATGACATACAATTTTAAATTTTAAGCAATGGTGACAAAGTATATTTTTCAAGATTAAACTCGAATTTATGTTTTCCTACCAAAACGCTGCAATTACCCAATTGTAAATTCAGCTTATAATTAAAATCCAATTAACTGGATGGCGTAAATTTATGGCTATTAGCTGTTCTGGCCCTGGTTTCTGCTTATACTGGAAGAAAATGCCTTTAGGCATTAATTAGGAATACAATTCATATTGACTTTTTTAGGGTTCACAAGTTTTCACAGATGATGTATTTCTGTTGCCGCTATGACAACCAATACTCGTACTAAAAACATAATTATAATAAATACGTATTTATGTGGGGCTCCCATACAACAAACGTGCCTTTTTGCCGTTTTTTGCGTAATAGTATGGAACGCTTCGTGCCCGACGACGACTCGCACTTGGCCGGTGTTTTAGGAATCTTTGGCCTACCGCGAAAAACGGAAAATCGAAATTTCGTTATCTGCCTCTTTCTCTTGTATATTTGAGCGATAGGGAGGCAGATAAAGAAATTCTGATTTCTGCTACTCTTTGTACTCCTTCGTTCTACATTTAGCCAATTAAGTAAATGCATCCTTATAGTTCGTTTTTTTAGCATTAGAAATAAGGTAAACAATCTTGATGTGTCTTTTAATTGAAAAACACATTTTTAAAATAAGTTTCAGTAAATATGTAACAAATTATGAATGTAATACGATCATTTATATTCTTCTGCTTTCAAAAGTAATAGTTACAGATTTTTATGAAGCGTTTTTCAATTAAAAGACATTCTTTCTAATGCTAAAAAAAACAAACTATTTGGTATTATTTTATTTCTAATCAGTAATCAAAATTACCATCTACTTTGTAAATAGTAATGCCATTACTCATCACGTCGCTCTTACTACTGATATTGTCCGGTCTGCAAAACGCATCGCCTAAAATTAACATTTCAAATCGTTTCCAATGTAACTGTAGAATTGTTTCGTTTTATTCAACGGAATGGCAAGCGAACGTGCGCAAACTTTCTAAATGAAACAAAAAAACCGCTCGGTCATTTAAATTGAAAATGCTTTTAGTTTTTGTTTTCATTCTGTTATTTTTCTTAACCGATTCATTAATTTAAAATGTAATGGCCCTGTATTCGCATTGATCGCCGTGTATAGGCGGCTCACACAGCTTTCTTAAATTGTACTACCAATGCATATTGCATACGCACGATGGTCGGAACATTTTCAAGTTTTCTTTACATACATACATAAAGTGATAATGTAGTGCAGTATCAATATACCTTAATATAATTATATTCCATAACAGTGACATGATACCATACGTAGGTAGGTATTCAGTCCTCAAACTAAAGTAATTTATCCTGTCCTTAGTTATGCTTAGTAATTTTATTGTAAAGTTATATTGGGCCAAAAATGTCTGCAGCGAGTTTGATAGCCCACGCAGGGCGAGTGTTATTTTAAACGTCAAAATTCTATGAAATTATGACGTGTAAATGACACTTCTATTGCGTGGGCTATCAAAATTGCTGCAGACTTTTCTTGGTCTAACTTTAAAAATGAAAGTGTTTACAAGAAGGTACTTAATAACTTATTTTTTTAATTTTCAATATTCGTAGGGGTTGCTGTTATCGCAATTATGGAATTATAGGCTGAAATAATATTTAAAAGCTTTAAAAGTAGGTACCTACGTATTTAATTGCTCCATTCGCTCCCCGAGCCAATCACGGATTCACTAACCTATAAAATTAACTCTCTAAAGTGCATAGCAAACACTTGAGAAACCGCTAAATAAATGTTAAAATGGCTTCCTTATCGGGCAGTTGGCGCGCCGCCAGCCTGGCCCTGACAGTTCCATTTTCGGATGCCGCCGTAACGATGCTCGATATTACTGAAATAAGCATGTGGACTACGTCTATGTGGAGTCAATGGTAGGAGTTAAGTAGGTATATCTGTTACGGGTAATGTTAGAAGGATGATTAAAGTTAAGTTTATCCGGGTATAACTAGTGTTACCCGGACACACCTAGCTCTACCCAACACTAGATGGATAAAGGCAGGGACACACTTATCCCACGTATGCAACGTATGCAATGCATTATGACAATCTGAACTCTGAAAATTGGATGCTTAGAAACATACTTGTCATGCGTTGCGTTGCGTATGACAAATATGTTTCTAAGCGTATAAATTTCAGGGTTCAGATCTGATGTCATAATGCATTGCATGCGTTGCGTACGTGGGATAAGTGTGTCCCGAGCTTTATGGTGTAATCATCATCATCATCATCTCAGCCACATGACGTCCACTGCTGAACATAGGCCTCCCCCTTTTGGGGGATGAATGCCATAATCGCCACGCTTGGCAGGCGGGTTGGCGATCGCAGTCGAGTACACCGAATTTGAGGTACGCTGCTGCCCGTCCACCGGTGGTCTTGAACGTAGTCACAGTATAATAAAGAGTACTAACGTACAGTATGGACACTCCCTGCCTCCCGATGAAAGTGCCGCCCACCCGCTCTCGGTTACCTCACAGTTACCGGCTGGCAAGGACGCGACGACGCGGTGCGCAGAGCGAAGACCACGTAAAATATTCAAATATTAAACAAATATTTACAAAACCTATTAGATCACACTGAAACCAATACAATATCTATATGTATATTCGTAGGGGTATATCTATAATATCTATAATATCTATATAAGGGTAATATCTATATTCGTAGGGGTTGCTGTTATCGCAATTATGGAATTATAGGCTGAAATAATATTTAAAAGCTTTAAAAGTAGGTACCTACGTATTTAATTGCTCCATTCGCTCCCCGAGCCAATCACGGATTCACTAACCTATAAAATTAACTCTCTAAAGTGCATAGCAAACACTTGAGAAACCGCTAAATAAATGTTAAAATGGCTTCCTTATCGGGCAGTTGGCGCGCCGCCAGCCTGGCCCTGACAGTTCCATTTTCGGATGCCGCCGTAACGATGCTCGATATTACTGAAATAAGCATGTGGACTACGTCTATGTGGAGTCAATGGTAGGAGTTAAGTAGGTATATCTGTTACGGGTAATGTTAGAAGGATGATTAAAGTTAAGTTTATCCGGGTATAACTAGTGTTACCCGGACACACCTAGCTCTACCCAACACTAGATGGATAAAGGCAGGGACACACTTATCCCACGTATGCAACGTATGCAATGCATTATGACAATCTGAACTCTGAAAATTGGATGCTTAGAAACATACTTGTCATGCGTTGCGTTGCGTATGACAAATATGTTTCTAAGCGTATAAATTTCAGGGTTCAGATCTGATGTCATAATGCATTGCATGCGTTGCGTACGTGGGATAAGTGTGTCCCGAGCTTTATGGTGTAATCATCATCATCATCATCTCAGCCACATGACGTCCACTGCTGAACATAGGCCTCCCCCTTTTGGGGGATGAATGCCATAATCGCCACGCTTGGCAGGCGGGTTGGCGATCGCAGTCGAGTACACCGAATTTGAGGTACGCTGCTGCCCGTCCACCGGTGGTCTTGAACGTAGTCACAGTATAATAAAGAGTACTAACGTACAGTATGGACACTCCCTGCCTCCCGATGAAAGTGCCGCCCACCCGCTCTCGGTTACCTCACAGTTACCGGCTGGCAAGGACGCGACGACGCGGTGCGCAGAGCGAAGACCACGTAAAATATTCAAATATTAAACAAATATTTACAAAACCTATTAGATCACACTGAAACCAATACAATATCTATATGAACAAAAAATCATGTTTACAACTTACGTAATATGTTGGTGGCCTGAATTTCCTTACGAAATTTTCGTTACTTTGTTTATACTGATTCAAAATAGGATACTATTGTATAAATTGAGCTTAGATACCCACCTTAATACGATTCTTATTTCTTCCTAATCGCGCAATGAGTTTTGTGTATTGCGGTCATCGAACTTGACAATAACAAACTCGCGAGAACCCTCGCACGTCTTATCTCACTCACACAAGCATGGTACGCGTTCACCTACACGAGCTTCTCTGTGTGCGTAGGAACGCGTTTGTTTCGTACATTTGATCGCCAGTGTCCGGGGTGTGACGTAGTTTAAGGATACCCGGGTCCATGGTGTAATAGTTTATTCTATTTCCGGATTTTACCCAAAAGGCTTGAGTAATACTAGTTATACACGAGTAAACTTAAGTTTAATCAAACTTCTAACATTACCCGTAACATATTTACTAGAAAAACAAATCGGCCTTTTGGAGAAAGATTTCACTGAAAGGTAACCCTTCTTCGTTAATATACAACAACGTTGAATATTATCCAATACACCATTTCCCTATATTGAAAAAAAGTGGTGATTCGCTGATTGGTCAATAAAAGTTTTGATTGAGTGCAAACAGGGCTATAACCGCGAAAATCGAAGTTCGCAAATTGCGGGGATTTTTCTCTGTCACTCTAATAACGCCTTCGTTGGAGTAAAAGAGAAAGATCCCCGCAATTTGCGAATTTCTGTTTTCGCGGTAGCCGCTCAGTTCAGTTGGTCGCTCGCGGCAGTTGCGGCATAATTTCCGTGGGATACTCTCGAGCTCTAGAAAGACTTCTAATAGTTATTCTAAATAGGTAGTTTGTTGAACGGACTATAGAACTAAGTGCAGTAGAATTGGAGCAATTTATTGTTGTCTGTGTGTATAGGCCGCCATTAAGTAATTTTGAAATATTTGAAAGAACAATGGAATCTGTCCTACTTAAACTATCACCTTCTAGTAAGAAATTACTTATATGCGGCGACTTTAATATAAATATTTTGGAACATTCAACAATGTCTTGTAGATTGTTGAATCTTTTCAAATCGTGTAATCTCAACCACATGTTTATGGAGCCTACTAGAGTGACTGCTACTAGTGCCACCTGTATAGATAATATTTTCAGTGATATTTTTCCTATTACTAAAAAAGTTATCAGCAATTTAGAATCAGACCACTTAGGCCAATTAATGGTATTTGAGGCCTTAAGGAAAAATACGTTGAGAAAACAAATTACTTTTGTACCAGTAACCTCGGACCGCGTGGAAAGAATGAAGCAAAGTCTAGTTCAGGCGCTACCCTTTTTGTCTTCCGATATGAGTCCTAATAGCATGTATAATTCATTCTTTCACACTTTTATGGAACATTATAACGCGATATTTACTTCAAAATCGGTCGTAGTTAGTGGTGCATCTGTTTTTAGTGAGTGGGCTACTGCGGACTTACATCAACGGAGACGTGAACTGTATGCTTTGTATGAGGAACGGCGGTTTAATACGAGTGATGAATTTAAAGAACATGTCAAGGAATATTCGAAGAAGTTTAAAATAGATTGTCATATAGCTAAGCGGAATTATCTAAGTCAGAAAATTAAAAATAGTCCGGACATTATTAAAGCAACTTGGAAAGTTATTAATGTGGAGACTGGTCGCTCGAAACACACAATGAAAGAACTGAAACTAAATATTGATAACAAAATTATAGAATCAAATTTAGAAGTAGCTACTGAATTTGAAAAATTTTTCACCGAGGTACCAGTATCCACAACTAAGGATTTAAATTCATCACCCTCATCTGCTGTTACATTATTAAAAGATAACGCTCCAGAGTGTTGTAGAGACCTTCATTTTGAACATGTTTGTACCTCAGATGTAATAAAGGCGTTTAAATCAATTAATGTCAAAAAAACGAATGACCTCTGGGGAGTCTCTGTCCATGCTGTCAAATCCTTAGTAGAAATTGTAGCGCCTGACTTGGTAGTTATATTTAACAACAGTGTCGATTGCGGCGAGTTTCCTGATTTAATGAAACATAGTAAAATAACTCCTTTGTTTAAATCTGGTAGCAGCTCTGACCCCACTAACTTTAGACCGATATCTGTGCTACCAACATTCAGCAAGATTTTTGAAAAATTAGTTCTTTCACAATTATTACGACATTTTAACGGCAATAATTTAATGCATAATAAGCAGTTTGGTTTCACACGGGGTCGCTCAACAACCGATGCTGGTGTTGAGCTAATTAAGCATATTTTCGATGCCTGGGAGGAGTCACGAGATGCTTTAGGTGTCTTCTGTGATTTGTCTAAGGCGTTCGACTGCGTTTGTCATGAAACATTGATCAGGAAACTACTCTATTATGGAGTTAGAGGATCGGCACTGAATTTACTTAAGTCCTACTTAAATGGTAGAATACAAAGGGTCGATGTGAGTGGACAGCGATCACCGGGGTCATTGGTCTCTATGGGTGTACCACAGGGGTCAATATTGGGGCCTTTCCTGTTCCTTATCTACATAAATGACTTGCCATTCCTTGTAAAGACCCACCATGACATAGTATTGTTTGCAGACGACACCTCACTTATTTTCAAAGTCAAACGACAGCAACAAGCGTACAATGATGTAAACGATGCTATTTCAAAGGTAGTAAATTGGTTCAATGTTAATAATTTATTGTTAAATGAGAAAAAGACTAAATGTATTCAGTTTGTCACTAGTAGTAACGTAAGGCATGTGCAAACAAGTGTCATTGTGAAGGATGAGGAATTGGAATTAGTTGATAGTACAGTTTTTCTTGGTATAACTTTAGATTCTAAACTTCAGTGGGGTCCCCATATTGCTACTCTTTCGAGTAGACTGAGTTCTGCAGCTTTTGCAGTGAGCAAAATCCGTCAGTTAACTGATGTGAAAACAGCTCGATTAGTATATTTTAGTTACTTCCATAGCATTATGGCATATGGTATTTTACTGTGGGGCGGTGCTTCAGAGATAAATACCATTTTTGTTCTGCAGAAGCGGGCTATTCGAGCAATATATAAATTGAACCATAGAGACTCACTCTTACTTACTTCACTAAAATTTATTAAATTAAAACAGATATTAAATAACAAAATAAATTAATCAAAGATCTAGCCCTAAATTAGCCTGAGGCATTGTTCCCAGGATGCTGGCCGCGTTCCCCCTCTGCACAGCGAGGCTGAGTTTTTGTGCAAAAAAAGGGGCAGCTCGTAGGTCGCCAGACACCCAGACCAGTTTGGTAGAAATTTCTTTGACTAGTTTTTTGGTGTCTGACGACCAAGGACCGAGAGTTTCAATTGCAAGTGCCGCAAATACGTAATTCGGTTGCAAAAATGCGTATTTGCGACACTTGGTAATTTGGGCGTCGTCTGCTGCCGTCCCCGGCCTCCTGGCAGAGCCCAGGACGTGGGATGGGGCCAATGTATCAACACATGTTACATCCCACGCCAAGGGCCGCCCCAGGAACCAAGGTACGAGCGAGCAGCCGTCGGGCCTTTTGCCATCCGCCGCAGATAGACCTACTGGCTCCAGGGTTGCTGGTATGGAAGCGGTACCGAGTGCTCTGCGGATTAGGTCGTTTAGGGCTGTGTGTCTATAAAATCGGCCGGCGCTTGATTGACAGTGGAGTCCGTGGTGCCCATAAGCGTCAACATGGCTTCCACAGCGGGAGCAAGCGTGTGGCTCGCAGGCTTTCAAACCAAGCCTGAGGCATACGGCTACGCGCAGTGACGCCGGGTCTAAAAGGGAACCAATGTTCCGCGACGGCAAGGCGCGCAGCCAATGCCCTGACTCGGGTTCCGATACTGCGAGCAGTCTAGCACGGTCGCGGGGGTTCAAATTATTGTCCAAAAGGGATTTATGGGTTGTTTTTATTTTTATGAGGTCCCAGGATGCTTGGCTGGCTTTTTCGGTAGGTGGGCTCTCGCCGGGATTTTCAGCACTCCAAGTTGACTCTGCATCTGCCAAGCTCGCCACTACCACACCCGTGGGATTGGTGACATTAAGAATGCCACAGATGAGATGAGCGACGCTGTGGACAGATGAGAGAAAAGCGGGGAGAGCCAGATCGCCCGCAGAGCGGATACCCAGGCCACCATAATTAATAGGCAAAGTAGCCTGGGACCAGCTTTGAGGGCTGAAAGAGACATTTAGAATTTTACAAACCGATTTTTTTAATATGTTGTCAATGGATGACGTGGGATGCGAGAATTTCCAAACAGGACTGCAACGTAAAATGTATAAGAATTTTGGAGAAAATAAGCACAGGCTTAAGATGTAAATAGCCATATGGGCGTTAATTTTGTATAATAAATCTGAACAGTTGTGAAAGTTGTCTAATTTTGAATTTATTGCTATAGGGATAGCGTCTTCGAAAATAGGGGCACCAAGTAATACGAGGGAGTCTCGTGTAACGAACGTGAAATTGGGTGCGACAGAGTTGAGACTTAGGGTCAAAGCAGCCCGGGCACTAGCTGAAAGCTTGTCTGAGATAAAAACCTCACACTTATTGAAGTTAAGTGTGAGGCCAATCTCAGCGAACTGCCTTGAGATTATATTTAGGTCGTTTAATACAGAAGAAGCCGTCCCTGCAAGTGTCCCGTCATCCAAATACCATACATTTAGTTCAGATTTTAGCTGAGTGATGATCGGGTGAATTGCGAGGCTAAAGATGACGGGCCCGAGCGGATCTCCCTGCTGACACCCGATACATGAGGCAATTTCTTTTTCACCAAACATTAATTTAGATGGATTACCGTAGCATTGTTTTAGGTATTCAAAAATTTCCGGAATTTCTTTTTGAATTTCGTCTAAAAGAGTGCTTCGGTCGATAGAATTAAAAGCGTTTCTAACATCAACTTTTACCATAATTTCGAAAATTGAGTTTTCCAGGAAAGTTCGTGTGGCGTGCACTGCGGCTTCACAACCGCCTCTGACACCGAAACCAAGTTGTTTGGGCTTGAATTTGTCTGTTAGGCGGTCGTGAAACTGGCGGCAACACAATTTGGAGGCTAGTCGCCGTAGAGTGCTTCCCACCGCTATCGGACGAATGCCGCCGTCTTTTTTTCTTAAGGCTATCAGGTTAGCGCCGTATAAGATGGGAGTGATTTCGCTGCAGATTTTGCCTGAAAGCATTAGGTTTATTAATGCGGTCAGCTCTTTGAGGAGGGTTTCTCCGGCATCTCCCATTAGCGGGCTGGTCAGGTCCTTGAGGTGCTGCGGGGTTATGCCGTCAAGGCCACCGGCCGAACCATTGGGGAAAGAGCTGATCGCATGTAAAGTTGCACGATCCGTAACTTGCAATGGTTGCGGAGAGATTTGAGGCTGCACGGGAAATTGTAATGGTGTTGTTGAAATCGGATGCTTTTCTTTGAGAGAGGAGAACACTTCGTCGGAACGGGTGGCCAATGTGTCATTAGAAAATAGAAGTTTTGTGGCTCCTCTTATGTTACCGTCGGAAACCTTATTTTCTATTGTCTTAATTTTATAGTTTATGTGGGTATTGCAAATATTTAAGATTGAAGATTCCGCGGAATCTACGGGAAAGTCAGGGTGGAGTATATTATCTTTGATAATAGCTGATAAAGTGCGATTGGATTGGTCTTTAGGGTATGAATATTTTTGTAAGTGAAAGTTAGTAAGGCTTCCCATGCGGGTACATTATTATTAGACACCACCTTGGCCACGCATTCCGTGAGGCTCCGCGCTACAGCAACCCTAGCGCCTTTAGGTATACGTTTAGCTAGTTTAGTGTGAGCTTTTAGTACTGCTAGCCGAGAACATAAATCTGCAGAGGGAGTCGCAGTGTTGGGAACAGAGGCCCCAGAAATGTCGACATGGGAGGAGTCGGTCGGGGGTAGGTCTATCCGAGGAACATGTTTCTTGGATAGATGGATCTTGAGTCCGTGGGCACCCTTGTAGGGTTTTTGGTCTTGACATATAGGGCATTCCGTGAGCTGGGTCGAGGCAGAATACATTACCACAAAACGGTAAACATCACAAAATTATAGGCACGTAAGTAGAAAATATAGGTAAATGTTGACATTTTGACACAATAATATCCTTTGTTTATAATAGATATCAGTCACTGAGTTGTCACTTTCCAGGGATATTTTTCGGGCGGAACGATTTGGTGTTATTATTCGTAGCAGAAAGACACTAAAAGCATGGCAAAACTTCTTTCACTTGCCGTTTTTCCCGTGCAGATGGTATTTACATCAATACAATTCGTAATAAATTTGAATTGAAAATATTATATTTTGCTTGTACCTACAGTTGACGGGACGTTTTTTTTTTAGGGAGGGTTCTACGAAAGACTGATAGGATTCCTAAAACAAATCCTTCGTCGAGTCTTAGGAAGGGCATCTATCTCGCTTATGGAGCTGCAAACGGTACTCTGCGACTGTGAAGCGGTCATAAACAGTAGGCCACTCACATACATAGGTGGTCAGAAGGATCTGCAACCGTTGACGCCGTCAATGTTTATTCAGCCGCTCCTGTCAAATCATTCAACCGACTTTGATGAAGTCGACAGAGTAGCTCTCAACGTCAGGCAACAATACGTTGACGCTGCTGTATGTGTCCCGTCTACATTACCTTACGAAGGTCGACGACATCGTAAAGTATGTGAAAACGAAGACCGGCTTCATCCTGAGGGTCGCGAAGTTGGAATCTCGACACAATGCGAATTTTAATTCGTTTGTGGTGAGCGTTCCGACTGATCATCTAGCGACCTTCACCAAGGAGGAGTTTTGGCCGAAGGGTGTCAAGTTTCGGCGGTTCCGCGGCTGGCTTCCTGACACTGCGGGGTTGCGCAATGCATCGCAGCCATAATGTGATTTGTAGTGTTTAGTTTTAAAATATATTTTTATAATATGTATGCTAGTTTTAAGGTATTTATGTATGGGCCACTAGTTGCCTGAAATAAAGATTTCATTCATTCATTCATTCAATATTGCCAAGATTTACGTGAACATTTGCGTAAACGTTTCAGGGACGAGTACCTCAGTTCACTCATACAAAAGCGTGAGCGGAATGGACCTGTACAACTTCAGCCTGGAGACGTCGTCTTGGTGGAGACTGAAGACAAGCGTGTGTCATGGCCACTGGCCATAATTGAAGAGGTTTACCCTGGTGCTGATGGCGTTAGTAGAGTGGTTCGTGTTCGAACTGCAGCCGGGACAAAGGTAAGACCTGTTCAACGCATTTTTCCACTGGAGTTAAACTCGGATGACAGACTTGACTCGTCTTTTAGGCTAGTTGATACTGACTCTACTGAACAAATACAAACTGAGACAAATGAGAGCAATGAGGTACGATCAACACGAGCCAGAAGGTTGCCACAACACCTGTTTGATTATATCTTGGACTAATAAGAGTAGCTTAACCTTCCGGTTCTTCCCGCTCGGGAGTGTGACGTATCCTGCTCTTGTAAAGAGGTTTTATACTGTGTTTTATATTCATAATTTTATATTTGGATTTAGAACCCTGTCGCTTTACAAGAATTGGAATTATACGTTACCATAGCAGTCTAAAAAACAGCCTCGTCTTAACAAGACCCTATTTCGTGTAATTTTCTCCTGTAAATAAAATTGTGTTTCGTTTAGAAGGTGTTTCTGTATAGCGCGACCATAACCCACTTAGAGATAAATTCAAGGAAATTGACATAATGACAGTGCACTGTCAATATATTTATGAGAATATTCTGTATGTACATAAAAATATTGTTAATTTTAGGAAAAATTGTGACATTCATAATATTAATACTAGAAATAAACATAAGCTCGCAGTGCCCTTCACACGGCTCCATAAAATTAAAAAATCATTCATGGGTAATTGTGTAAGATTTTATAATAAACTTCCAAACCATATTACTGAATTATCAATTAATAAATTTAAAAATTATGTAAAGCGTAAACTTATTTCTAAAGCTTATTATACCACACAAGACTACATGAATGATAAAACAACGTGGGATTAATGGTGACTCGAAATAGATAACTCAATGTATGTACTTCTTTGTTAAGTTTTATTGACATTTAGATTTTATTCTATTACATTCTAGACTAGTATTTTTTATACAATTTTTTTTTATGTTTGACGATCTTTTTGTGAAATTCTTAGTATTAAAATTGATCTGTATAATAATCCAATATTACTATGGAATAATATTAACTTCAATAAATTGCTCTGATAATTAGCTTAAGATAATATATTATTATGTAAAACGTTCATAAGTGCTTGTTACTAGGCCTACATGAATAAAGTATTTTTGACTTTGACTTTGACTTTGTACTTAAGTTTAAAGATTATAATACAGTATGTGTCTGACCATGGGGCTTTAATTCCAGGGCTTGATTTTACTCGCTAAACTGAGCTACTTTTACTTTGAGACCAACCCTAAAATCGGGGAAAAATTTTTGGCTTTTCCATAGCACATCTGATCAGCCAAAATGTATGAAATAGTAAAAAAATTTTTTGGGATTTCAGGGTTGGTGCCATAATAAAAGTAGCTCAGTTTAGCGAGTAGAATCGAGCCCTGGATTTAAAGCCCCATGGTCAGTAACACCCTGTATAGTTACTAAGCTAACAACCAGCATTCGGCCGTCTACCTTTAGTATTTACTCTGTATAAACATTTTAATAAAGATTGTTACACATATTTATTTTAAAAAGCATGCGTCAATTATGTTACAAATTTTCTTCCCCCAAAATAAATCTAATGCATGATTAATACGTGAACCAAGGGCCGGCTATCTTCACAGAAAAAGGAGCCATCAAGCCACAAAGGCCCTGGATATAATGGGCTTACTTCCCAGCAATCTTAATGAACGTAACGTGTAAGGTCCATTACAGATAAAACCTGTCATTTTTTCCTCCCCCTCATTAGGGCCGGCATTATCTTTTATCGGAGACTCCTTTATGGGCGAGCGCTTTGTCTTCTAAATGAGTTTTGGGTTTTCGTCTAATTATGTATTTTGTGATACTTGTGATTAGCGATCGGGCTTGATGATGGGCAGTAAAAGAAAGGTACGTTAAGTCTGCAATATCAAAGCATATTCAGCCTGTTCCACGAAAATATTAATAGGGTATTTTGACTTTTCCTTTCATGGTGGAGTACATTTTCACCAATAATATGATTTTAATAACTTATTAAGTCTTGTTTCTAGGCAGAAACAAGGCCCTAGTTAACTATATTTTTACATGAATACCCATTTTGATTGATTTTTAATTAATTTAACATTTTATTTATATTCATGCAATACCTGCAGGGCGTGAATTAGTAGGTAGGTCAACAATCAATCAACAAACTCATGATTCTATACAGATGTACTTTGCTTTTGACTATAAAACATTGGTATTTGAAAAAAAATACTACTAAAGTTTACGAAATAGCGATGACGAATTTACGATTGTGAATAAAGGTACAAATAAAAAGTTTATACATTTTGACTTTCATTGCAACCTCACATGGTTAATTTAAAATTAAGATGAGTTCTTAACAATGATCGTACATTTTCCAGCATTTTTGGTACAGCAGATTGGTGTTAACGGAATTGGTATAGATAATTTCAACTGTAATGGTAAATCAAAGGTTAATATTAACGTAATTAACGCTAATTAATCATTAGGGTGGCAATTATTGATACCAATTCCGTTAACACCACTCCGCTGCACCAAAAATGCTGGAAAATGTACTATGGCTGGTTCTTAAAACGTCTGTATGGTACTAAAGTACATAAATAGAATGCATAACAGTCATAGGTATTACAAACATCTGCATTTTTCAGCAAACCGCCAACCCGTTCCCATTAAGAAATTGTACATTCTTAACAAGCTTTTAAAGAGCTTAAAATCTTAAATATCAATTTTTAAATCTCAAAACCACCTTGTTACGCGATTCAAGTCACGGTAACGTAAAGTTACGTCGCGTAAAGTAAATTAGGGAGTGGTTAATGGCGGGCAGGTAATGGTGCCCGTAAAAGGCTACTAGACTTGTCTCAAGAGGCCGGAGCGGTACAGTCAGCATCCGTATTAAGAGCCAACAGGAGTGGTCATTTCTCCATACAAACGTACTCGACTGTTTCCTCCGTGGGTTTTGACGCTAGAGCAATGATTTTTTCAACACAGATTAATATTGTCAATATATCTGTGTCGGACCGCCGTATTGCTTTTTTTGATATTTTTGTTTTTTAAGGCGCTAGAGCCCTTCAAAACTGGCCAAAATGGCCTCATTCAGTATGCCGCAAGGAGAGGCGTAGTATTCAAAACTGGTATCAATTAGCCAAAAAAGCAAAACGGTCCGACACAGATAACTTTATAATCATTTAGATTTCAAAATTTGGTTACGATTGATTAAGTTTTGGAGGAGGAAACAGTCGAGTACGAAACCTCGATTTTTGAGATTTTTACGCAGGATTTTTCGCCTTGTCCTTATCGCACCAGTCTTAGGGGCCGCCTCCGTTAGCGAGACGGGTATATTTACCTAAAATGTTTAAAACTCAGCTCCTGTTTCGTCTTAACACTGTCGTGCCGCTGGGCTATTTGAACGGATTTGTAAGATTTTACAGTTAGACCAAGAAAAGTCTGCAACGATTTTGATAGCGCACGCAGTACAAGTGTTAATTTAAACGTCAAACTTCTATGACATTAATTATGACGTATTAAATAACACTTGCACTGCGTATGCTATCAAAATCGCTGCAGACTTTTCTTGGTCTAACTCTACACATTCCTAAAGGGTTTATAGAGCTTTCTTTATTATTAATAAAAGTTTTATTTCTTAAGTAGGTATTTACCTACCTATCGCGGTTTTCATAGGACTTATTTCCTTAGGTAAAACTACCAAAACTAAAGAGTACCTCACACACACACACACACACACTCCTATCCTAAACATAAAATATATAATATATATATATAAATACATGTAAAAAATCAAAACAGTCAGTAGTCAGGGGTCTAACTTGGGACCATTCCTCTTTGTACTGCTCATAAATGACTTACCATTAGAAGTGCATAATTCCACATTACTGTTATTCGCGGACGACCTAAAGCTAATTAAATCGGTCGAGAGCCGGAAGGATTGTCAGGAATTACAAATAGATGTCGATGCGGTGTACCGTTGGAGCCTCAAAAACAAATTATATTTTAACTCTAGTAAGTGTGAGGTGATGACCTTTTCGCGATCGCAGGGGCCTATGGAGTATGAGTATGCAATCGGTGATGCTTGTATAGCACGTTCGGCCCGCGTCCGTGATCTAGGTGTGCTTTTCGATCCTGCACTCTCATTTCGCGATCATGTTCAGGCAGTGACGGATGCGGCTTACAAGAGGCTGGGATTCGTTTTGCGTAATTCTGGGTCCCTGAGCGTATACGCCACTCGCGTGCTCTATGCTGCACTCGTCCGGACCGTACTGGAGACGAATTCTGTAGTCTGGAGTCCGCATGAGAATAAATATATTCTCATGTTAGAACAGGTCCAGAAAATGTATCTAAGGGCTTTGTATAAGAGGCTATACGGCTATTATCCGTACATGTACCCTACCTTATTCTTGCAGGGTCAACTCGGGTATGACTCCTTACAGTTACGAAGGTCGCTCTCATTAGCCAAATTTATATTGGCAATCTTTAGGAATAAAATCGACAGTATAAAACTTGTCGAAGTCTGCGTGCGCCTGTTCGTACCTAACCAATACACCCGCGCGCGCCGGCACCCGCTGCTGGCGGGGGGCTCCGCGCGCACGCAGGCGCACGCGCAGGCGCCGGTCGCGCGCGCGCACGCGCTGCTCAACTCCCTGCTCGAGGCACAGCCGCAGTGCGATTTATTTGTGAGTGCGATGGGGCGAGTGACGATGGAATGCAAGAGGATGTTAGAAAGAGAGATGCCTAAGAGTACCATACCATAATTAATACATGTGTCTGAGCTGTATATTGTATTGTTATAAATAATGTTAAAAGTGCTTTATCTTGTTAATGTGTTCCAATTTGTGCCGCTTTGGCATTAGCTGTAAGGTGCAATTTGTTATTTGAAATAATAAATAAATAAATAAATAAATAAATAAAACGAATTTTAGTAGGTAATGTTTTGTTTTGTAATGTAATATATACCTACAAGTAATTACGGTTGTGGAAGAGCGGGACGTCTCAACACAGGCCCTGTAAGCCTAAAGAGAGGCCCCAGCAAATATGTATCATAATGTCTGTAATAGATAATAAAAATATTTTTCATTTCATTTTCATTTTACATTTTTTCATTTACCTAATTACCTACTCTAAAAAATATGACTTCGGTAGCTGTTAACTATATTATATTTTTATGACTAATTTAGTAGTTAATAATTAGGTAAGTAAGTAATTTGTTTATCTTGTATTTTTGATGCTGACTGTACGCCTGTTATTACCATTACATAACTCTATTTCAAAACAGTGACAGAAAAGCATTATTATTTTTCTCCTTAAAGTTCTTTATCCCCTTAATTATGCTCCGCCATTGTAGGTATAAAGGGAAGGTAAATGCAAGTACCTAGAAACTCTTATTAATTTACCATTTTAATGTCGCAGGGGGTGCATTACAACGATTAAATAGTTACTTAATTAGTACCTACTAGTGATTGTACCGACTATTGATTTGGCCGACTAGCCGACTAATCGGCCGACTAGTCGGCTAGTCGGCCAGATCATTAGTTTGTCAAAGTTAGGTTCAGATGCACTTAAAAACAACCGTTTTACCCCTTTCGTCATGCTATTCATCACATTCTATCGCTACAAAAAAATCCTAAGGCTATATTTCATACGATAACCAGTCAATCGGATATGAGAAAGCGACCTCAGGGTCAATACTTTAACAACAGTTATCGTAAGCACCCTAGATAGGATTTTGGGTGAAATAGGTGAAAAGCTTATGGTAAATATTTGCAGTTTATTTCTTTTTGCCCTGTTTTTCTGTCACTTATAAAGTGCCGATTAATCGGCCATTTTTGCCGACTAGTCGCCGACTAATCGCCGACTACAAATGAGGCCGGATAGTCGGCTATCCCGACTAGTCGGCGACTAGTCGGTACATCCCTAGTACATACTTAGACGTTAATTATGTTTGCATAAATGCGTATGTTCCCGTCTTAAAATAAAATAGGTACACGAATAAGGTAAACAAACGTACTGGTGCTCGACGGTCCTAATGTCATCTTGAAACTGAAGGGGCCCACTGATTAACAGTCCGCCGGACGGCATCGGCCGTCAGTTCTTCGAAACTGTCAAAATTTTGTTCTAACTGACAGGCCGATAACATCCGGCGGACTGTTAATCAATGGGCTCCTTTAAGTTATTGTCAATAGAGGTGACAACAAGGTGTCATCTATTGGGCATTAGCATGTCGAGCACTAGTACGTTTATCTTACCTATCCCAAGAGTTAGGTACATACAAAGCGGGAGTAAAAAAAAACTCTTTTCAGATAGCCGAATATCGTGTAACAAAATCTAAAAGGACGCCAATTTTAACATACTTTGAAGTTGTATCCAACTTTTCCTTCCTTTCCCTTATGAAAGCCGAGATTATCTGAATAAGACTCTAGGGTCCAGTAAGAATTACACAAGTCGGGTAGGTACAGAAATAGTGAGGCCGGGCCGTTTCATTTCATTAGCGTCGGTGCGTTCAGCGAGTGCGGTGGGACCCGACGGGCAGAGACAAAGGATATGGAGTCGGCAGGCCAGCTGCTACTTCGCCCAAAATAAACCTCACAATCATCATCATCATCATCTCAGCCATAAGACGTCCACTGGTGAACATAGGCCTCCCCCTTGGACCTCCATACGTGCCGGTTGGAAGCGACCCGCATCCAGCGTCTTCCGGCGATCTTAACATGGTCGTAAACCTCACAATACACATTTCTAATACATAATATATTCCGGATTGTACTTCATAACCATGGCTATTTACGATACAAGTGCGAAGAATAGGAAATTACCCGTCCGCACGTGTATAGTACAACAGAACCTGCAAAGAGATTGAACAGCAATCAATAATTTAGGTAAGTAAGTAATAGTTATTTGTTTTACAGGGCGGCAAAGTTGTTGTTTAACCGCTCGTGCTAATATTGATACCCAAGCAGGCGAAAGATTCCATAATTGGACCACGAGCATAGCGAGTGGTTCAAAAAATGGAATCTTGAGCGTTGCGAGGGTTTCAAAGTACGAGAGTCAAACAAAATTGGCCCCCAAGTGAAACACAAAATTTTTCACCACACCAAGCTGAAGCAAATATTAAATGTAAAATATCAAACACAATCAAACCAAATCAAATTCAAATATATGTTATTAAATATTTATTATCCAAAATCATCATTTAAAAGTCAATAAACATCATTTGATTACTTTGTCTGACATGTGAATAAAATGCAACTTTGCTATCAGTTTTTGTGTGCAAAGTAAGCCTTTCCGAGCTAGTGTGGTGAAAATACACTTTATTGCATCAAAAAAGAAACATTCAACTACAGATTTAAAATTATGCATATTTGTCTTTTATCCATACGGAATTGACACCTTAATACGTCCGTTTCTTGCACGAGAAGACGGTCGATCGTCGAATAGACACTAATTAGACACATCTACTCGTCACTTTGGTCAATTTTATTAACCCCCGACGCAAAAAGAGGGGTGTTATATGTTTGACGCCAATGTCTGCCTGTCTGTCTGTGGCATCAAAGCTCTCCAACTGATAGACTGATTTCGATACGGTTTTTTAACATGAAAGCGAGTTTCCTTGCGGTGTTTATTATCTATACTTGAGTAAAATCTTTCCAGCATTTTGAAGAGTACAGCTTTTACAAAATGATGTAAGGCATTTTTGGCATAATGCGTAGAGTTTTTTATTTATTTAATAGTTATGATAGTTATAGTTGTACAGGAAAATACTCGATGTAGTTAATTGTGTTAAGTATAAAAATTTATAATGAATGTATAAATATAAAGCGTACAGGTATGTATATTATAAATAAGTTATCAAATTTTACAACAAACCAGACCTACTGTTTCCATGTCATGTGCGGTCCACCACGTCTGATTCTCTGATTGTATTTTATGTGGTATAAAATAGAAAAGCGCTCAGGGGGAAGTGGGGTTGAGCTCCTTCTTAGGAACGATAGTTTTCTCTGCAGTAAACCCACTCGAACGGCTACCTATTGATACGATTGTACGTTTGACACTACCGTTAGGTGCATTCCGAAAGTTGTTGAAAGAAGATTCATTGTGTAACAAAAGGATAAATAAACGTATTAACTAGACAAAGGAATTGAAAGACGCATAAATCGTGTAAAAGATTGTTGCCGTAGTCACTGCTACTATACTTATATTGTAGTACCTATATTACCACGATACCTATGTACTTATAAAGTGTTTCATATGTGGTGGTCAAAAATCGTGGGTTCAAACCTCGGATGTGCTGTACAGAGCAGAAAGAATAAAAAAAATGCAAAAAGATGGTTATAAATTTGAAATTTGGTCAGAATCCTTATCATACACATAACCTATCATAAGTAAGTATATCCTAAATTCAAATTAAAAGAATTTCATTAAACCAAGTGCACGTAGGTAATCATCATCATCATCATGAATATTTTATTCAATTCATTATATAATACGTACCTACCATTAAAAGCGGGGTATTTAACGTGTATATTTGTCTTTAAGGAAAGAGTTTCGTGGTTTTGGAGATAATCGAACTTTTCTGTATTGTACGAGTATATATCGTACAATACAGAAAAGTTCGACTATCTCGAAAACCACGAAACTCTTTCTTTCTGCGTTTTCTAGACCAGCCCAAGATGCCCTTCGGTGCTTAGAAGGATAACCATTAATAACTGGGCACCACCACCTGTATCTAGTCCACATATTCCATTTATCCCAACCCTTATCGATAAACCAGCAATATTATATCACCGGTAAAGTTGTAAAACTTAACCGTTCAAAATGCATTATGTCGTCAGGTGACAAGCAAAAGTCACTATCTACAAAAAAAAATAAACAAAAATCGACCTTCTTTTAGTACTAATATGGTCCACTATGGCTATGAACTTGTGATGGTACTTAGTGACTTTTGCTTGTCACCCGACGATGTGCACCTGCGAATTCATGTCGTCGTAATGATAGCTTCAATAGATTACGCTGAAACAGTAACATAAATATTATCGTGCCTGAATTATGACCTGTTAGCGTTTGACTGCCTGAACACTGCAAAATACATATAAGACAATGTCTGCGCCGTGTTATTCTGATATTTGACTCCCCATTCCATAAATAACGATATTTGCTTAAATTGTTAATTGAAAGTACCATCAAAAAATACTATAAATATACTTAGTCATGTTTTTAAAAACACATGTGTTTAACTTTCCTCGTATTCGAAATGAAAAGTAGAGTGTTCAACTCGGGTGAAAGGCATAATTTCATCCCTTGGTTAACAAACTACTATTTCAATACTCAGTACCTACAGTACGCAGTGAAATCGTTGCGCGCTCGTGGCGTACTCGCTGCGCGCTGGCCTCTCTTTCAACTCTTCTCTCTAATACAATTTATACAATTCAATTAGGTACTTCAGGTAGGTATGTAAGTTTTTTGCAAAATGATTAATGAACAGCGACGTAGTTATTGCCTTTTGCTTCCCAGGGTAGGTACTATTTGGAATTCTAACCCACAACACGTAATATTTAACTACCTATGTGAGGAGTGCATTAAAGAGTATTGTATTTAATTGAACACGTCTTATATTATGAGATATTAATTATACCTCTCTTATGCCACTTCAAAACGGCATCTCGAGTAGCAGATGCATTCTAACTGCATTTTCTTACCCATTCATGGCACGCACTCCGGCTAATGACTGCACATATTATCATGTGTGAAATACAGCTGCTGCAGTTACTTTGTTTTGTAGATCTACCTACTATTGTGACGTAGGAAAGATTCCAAACTTGCGAAATATCCACTTGGTAAAATTTCGGGAACTTATATTATAAGAAAAGTAAGTGTCAATTTTCAAATGGAAGGTTTGTTTTCCTGTGAAATTTCCAAGAACTTTTTGGAAACTTTCCCCAACGTGCATATTATTATCTGTCGGTCTACCACAAGTCTCATGCGGTTGGCAAAAAAGTTGTTCGTTGATTTTTTTGTAAGGTAGTTGAATTTTGGGACAAAAAGTAGATATAAGTATTATATTTTTTTATTTTTTCGTAACTTGATAGAATTTGCGTGTCTTGTACTGTTTGTGCTATCAAAATTGTTGCAGACTTATCCCGGTCTGACTCTATCAAGTTTTTGGAACTTATTTACGGAATATCATTCGATACCACTATGTTTTCGGTGATGGGACATCATAAGGACACTTGCATTCATCTGTAAAGAAATTCAGAGATGTAAGTGTAGTCGCCAACCGGCATTGGGCAAGCGTGGGGACTATAGCTTCGCGCTGAAGAGGTCCCTGTGCCTATTGGCTCCTCTACACGATGGGCCAACGCCGGCCACTCCAAGGGACGCAGCTATGCGGTAGAATGAGATAGCAATATCATTTGCTCCCTCTAACGCATAAATGCGTCCCTTGGAGTGGCCGGCGTTGGCCCATCATGTAGAGGAGCCATATCAGTGGGACGTGGGACGTATATAGAAGCTGCCGGGCTAGCACATGATTGGCGCGACAGTATGTCGCGTCCTACCCGTCCCTCTTTAATTAAAATAGAACAAGACGTGTAGTCTATCTCGCAGCGAGATACTGTCGCGTCAATCATGTGCTAGGCCTACTTTGAATAATAATTATTATACTATTATATTATATACCAATAACAAGTCTTTAATCAATGTGTGTTACCAGTGATGACTTATGGCTCCGAAACGTGGTCTTTCACTATCGGCCTCATCTCAAAACTCAAAGTCGCTCAACGAGCTATGGAGAGGGCTATGCTCGGAGTTTCCCTACGTGATCGAATCAGAAATGAGGAGATCCGTAGACGAACTAAAGTCACCGACATAGCCCACCGGATTAGCAAGCTGAAGTGGCAATGGGCAGGCCACATTGCACGCAGAGAAGATGGCCGATGGGGTCGAAAAGTGCTCGAGTGGAGACCACGGACTAGCAAGCGCAGCGTAGGACGTCCACCCACAAGGTGGACAGACGACCTTGTTAAGGTCGCCGGAAGACGCTGGATGCGGGTCGCTTCCAACCGGCACGTATGGAGGTCCAAGGGGGAGGCTTATGTTCAGCAGTGGACGTCTTATGGCTGAGATGATGATGATAATATACCAATAACAAAATTTGTGTGTTTGATATAGCTGTGCTGTTCTAGGCTGTTGTTTTTGTTCTTGCTTATTCATCACAGTCGTACGGCTGCAGTAATTAAGAAATACTATTCGTAGTTAGTTACCTATCTATTGAAGTATAGAAATTGTTAAATACTCATATTAGTAATATATTTGTTGTTTATATTTATGAAGGTGTGGCTTTTCTTATATCTGGTTAAATATAATTAAGTATATATCTCATAATGCTACAAATTACAGGGTTTCGCGTATATGATGTGTCAATTTTTTCGTAAAGCCTTCATTTTACGAAAATGTTCCCCCATCACATAACAATCAGTAAAATGATAATCATGACATAAAAAATCTTTAATACCTCATGCATTACAAATTATTATAGTAGATTCTAATTTATAATTTTGTTAATGGTTTCGTCTTGTTTTGATATGAACTTGACTCATATAAAGGTATCTATCTCACGCGCAACAAATAAGTAGGCAGATGTCGGTCTTCGTCAAATGCAATATATCGTCAAATTAATTATTTTAATTTAATATGGATCATTTATTATCTGCAATAAAGAATTGAATATGAATATGAATAACAGTCGCCCCATTATCTCACTCTCGCTCATTAGTGCCGACTACGACTGCGCGTGAGGCATCAAAATATGCACCACAATGTACTGTCATAATAAGCTTAAAATCTTACAAGGAAGGGTACCCAACTGTCCGACTCCGATTTGATTTATTTTGATATAATTGGTATAGAGTAGTCTAAAATAACGGACACGTATTTTTCTTTAGCTGCCCAAACTCAACCTGTTAGGAGAAAATGGCCTTCAAAGTACTGAAAATTGACCAAACATTCTAATTTCTATGAAAAACTTTTTTCAAAAAAATTGTTAATTAATTACTGGTTTCGTTATATGTTGGAGAACATGAATAAAGAATGGGGACGTGTTTTGTCATTTCACTACAAACTCATTTTTTATAATAATATAATATATATAATAAATAAATATAATAAATATTTTTTTATATAAAAAATGAGTTTGTGGTGAAATGACAAAACACGTCCCCATTCTTTATTCATGTTTTTCATAGAAATTAGAATGTTTGGTCAATTTTCAGTACTTTGAAGGCCATTTTCTCCATTTGGCAGCTAAAAAAAAATACGTATCCGTTATTTTAGACTACTCTATAACATATATCAAAATAAATCAAATCGGAGTCGGACAGTTGGGTACCCTTCCTTGTTAGCTTAGAATCGTTCCCTATGTATTAAAACATGGAGATTTCATATTCAACATGCATCAATGTTTTAAATAAAATAATCGAGAAAGCACATAAAGTAAAAGCAAATACTCTGGATAAAACCTGATGTTTTATTATTCCATTAATATTTGTATATGAATCCTTATTTGAATAGTGAAATAAACAGACTTAGTGTGTAAAGCTTTCTGCGTAAATTTATAGTGGGAGTTCCATTAATACGTGTTTATATTTACATACTGTATCTTGCGACACACAGCCGTGAAGGCAGGGGGCTTACCGCGAACACCGAAGTTCGCATATTACGGACATATGTCTCTTTTACTCTCATTAAGGCGTATTTCAGTGACGGAGGAAGATTCCCGCAATTTGCGAACCTTCGCAGTTATAGCTCAGCGGTATGGTATCATGCAGCGGTATCATGGTTAAACTTTTTAATCTTAAATTTACATTGTTACCTTAGATTTTGTTATATAACAAATATACAACGCTTTATCATAAATAACCGTGTTTCATTTTGAACACCACACTAAAGTATCAAAATAATATGAGTGCCGTATCGCTTCGGGACGGTCGGTCTATCGTCCTACACTACCAAAACGTAATATCTAGAATATCTGTGACATTAAATTTGAACCTTAATACTATGACATGACGATACCGGTTGTTTTTCAATATGAATGTTGTACTGGCACGTGCTAACTCGGTAGCTAGCGGCTTTGCGATAATAGAAATGGTCTTTGTTTGAAAGATTAAGGCTCGAAACGAAAAATTCACCTGAGAAGAGCCGTACTATAAATTGAAACACGACCAATACAAAGGAATTGTATTAAATCGACACGAGTTGCGAATTACCTTTCGGCGCGTGTATTGTTGTGTTTTTTTTATGTACCGGGTGTGGCCTGTAACATGAGTAAATAATTAAAAAACATAGATTGGACTCCTCAAACGGTGACACTTTTGTTCAACAACTTTAAAAAATTATGAAGTATTTAGACTCCCTATTTTTCATTCAAAATAAATATTATTTTCAATGAACGCCATCGCCATGCCAAATCATTTTGATTGACGTTGCTTGTCACGCCTGAAACATAACAAAATTCGCAATACATTGCGTCTTGGAATAAACTTTAAAGTGTATTAAAAATCAAACCACAAGTTATTTTTAAAAGTCGCTGAACAAATGTTGGTCAGTATGAGGAGTACAGCCTACAGTAAATTTTTTTGCTCATATTACAGGCCACACCCGGTATTTATCTGATGAAGTACCAGCCAGTGTGTCCATACCAGTATCAGTCCCTCCTTATTATAAATTCACTTACAGCGGCTCAAGGTAATCACCCCACACTTACATGCTTTTAATAAGGGACGACTTTAAAACACTTGAAGGAAAAGAAATATTGATTTAGGGGGCAGGCAGGAGTACTTCCCTATGTTTGAATATTTAATTGATACATGTATAATTTATAAGTTACTTGTACTTTACATGTTCTTTTGTTGGCTTTGGCCTGACGGTGGAGCGTAAAAGTATGTTTGAAGGTGTGTTCTTATATATTATTCAAATGAGGTGTTCCATGACAAAAAGTGGTCGTGCTATATCTGTGGCCCATTTTATAAAAGCAACGCAAGTGGAACTGGGAATGGATAAAAATATTGAAATGAATGAAATTATTATTTTTACAGAATTATTATTGCAACATATCTGAATTGAACATTCTAAAACTTCTAAATTGAGATATACGACATAATTCTTTAAAGTAAGTTATAATAAGTAATAATATTGTTTTTTTTTTATTATTATTATTTTGTCTTTCCAAATTTCGGAACCATGGGGTCCCGAACCTTTGGGAGGCCTGCGTGGAGCCGAACCAAACAGCAAAGAGGCCCTTTAAGACAAGTTTGATTTTATCTAATTTTATATAATGTTATTTGTCTTATTATTTGATTTATGCCTTTTATGAGGGAGATAACGAAGTGTACGCGCTCGCAAAGACATTTTTCGTCATAATAATGTGAAAAAAACTGGAAATAAATTATATTGAGTAATGTTCTTGTTTTATTATAGGTGTAAACCGATGATAATATCTACGTCAGGTACAAAAATTTGTCTGTGTGTAAGCTAAAGTATAATATAACTCATAAATAAACTTTCATGAAACGGGCCTCAAATCATAAGTATGTGAACGAACACAAAATATATTCCTTCTTTCAGTTATTCCTGAAAAGCAAGCACACGACAAATATAAGAATTTCCGTAACGGTTCCAAACGTTCTAGAATTTCTGTAACACCCCCGTTCCAAACGTTCTACAAGACTATTACACTGAAGCCAACGACTCTCACTGAGGTAATACTTCGACAATTTCCTTAAAAATTTTACCTAATAAGATTTTATGGTGCTCTGAGGGGAGGCACAAGGCATAAGAGTTAGTAAAATTTTGTAAGTAGGAGAATCATTGAAACAAAAGACAACATTGTTGAAAAGTTTTGTCAGTTTTTATTTTGTTTGATATTACCTAACCAATATTAATAAACTTTTACTAAAAACAATGCCGTTCTCGTACGAAATATTATCAAATTCCATTTGATGGTCAGTACACCTGCCTAATGGCGGCCCTCGGAACGTCAGATGACTGTATTTCCACCACGATACAGCCGGCTGACAATATTATTTATTTACAATACAATAATTTATCAAATGACAAAGTTTCAATCGGGACTACAACTGCATTTTTTTACGTATTTAGGTGGATGCCGTACCTAAACCCACCAGCGAAGCGGCAGCTGACATCTACAAGGTTTTATTACACAAGCCCGGGATCCTATTGATCATGGAAATCTATTCCTGGCTCGCAAGCTACTCGCTTAGCCCCGTGAGTACAAGTACAAATTCGATTCGAGTTTTAAACTTGTACAGAAATTAAAGAAAGGTCTAAATTCAAAAACACAAAATTTCCCCTCGTTTTGAATTGAATGGGTGTATAATTTTTCGGCTTCCCGCTTACTTCTTACACCGTTTGCTAAGGAACACTGGAGCTTACCTAACTGTTTCATCCAACTTTGTCGCACTTGATATTCTATTGCTATGCTCAGTGCTCACGCTTATACCCTTTCCTTTAAGAGAAAGGGGGACGGCCATGTCTCCATACATATTGATATTATGGAAAATATTTTTAACCATGGCTATGCCCTATGTTTGACTTTTTTCTATTTTTTGATTATGGTAAAAATTATGAGCGAACAGATTTCAATACAAAGTTCTAAATGCTTCCAACTCTTATTATTAAAATTCCAAAAAAAGCCAAGGCATAGGTAGCTGTGGTTGATATACAACAAATTGTTTCAAAATATTTTCAGTTAATATCCAGAGAGGAAAATGAGGTATAGGGTAATAAGGCCATTTGGCGCGGGTCCACTTTCGTCTTAAACAGATCCCTACTATTTTAGTTACACCTTTTATAGTTGTTTATTTCCCACTTTTTCATGCCGGACTATAAATATGGTCTATCTTAGGTACCAAAGTTTTCTGTGCCGTCTGCAGAAAGTCTGCTGAAAACCCATCTTCAAGAGGAAGACTTGTTTACCGCATAGAAATGAAATTTTATCTTATCATTCAATTCCAATAAAGTTTTAAATTTCCCGCGTACTGCTTCTATTGGTTTTATAAAAATGTGTGGCAGACTTTTTTCACTATAATTTTTGATGCAGATTCAGTTTTTTTAGAATATTGATGAAACCATAATAACACGAGTAGCAAGAATTTTTATTCAGAACGAATAGCAAATTAGCATTTTTGCTTAAAATCTTCCTTTGGCTGAAAATAGAAAGTAATTACAGTGGAACCTGGATAATTGCAACCTCAAGGGACCGGCCAGTTTTTGTCAATTAACCAGGTTTTTCATTTAAGCAGGTCGTTTCAATTAACGAGGTTCAAAAAATCATTGTGCCAATTATAGAGGTTTTCATTAATAGAGGTTGCGTTCTGACAAATTTCTTTTATGGAGGTGCAAATAACCATTTAAACTGATTTACACGCTTACGTTCTGGGTTTCTGGTTTATATATTGCTTCTGTCTATACTTGCACTTTTACACTACATTAATTACAGTACATTTTATTTTCTTATCATTTGGGTTTAAAAAATTCTCTTGAATTGTAGAAGAAAGTTTTATTAGAATGTAAAAAGCATACTTTGTTTTTTATTGATCAAAACTATTTCACCTAATACAGGCTGTGATAGATACCCTATAAATAAATTAAATTCTGGATGGAGATATAAATAAAATGATCATTGATATTAAAATATTGTTTCTGCTGTCTATAACTACATGATTTCAATTACAGAGGTAATAAGCAAGACTAGTTTCAATAATAGAGGTAAAAACAAGAGCAAAAATAACGGATTTTTTTAGCACAGTGTCAATAAAATTATAGAGGTCTTAAGTTGCGATGTGGTCAATTATAGAGGCAAAATTACGAAAAGCCCTAAAATCTAAATTGCAATTATAGAGGTTCCAAAATTTCAATTATAGAGGCCTTTTGGTATCAAGGGACCGGGACCGGACTTTTGGTTGCAATTATTGAGGTTTTCCATTTATCCAGGTGCCAATTAACCAGGTTTCACTGTAATACTCAAAACCTGTCAAAGGATAGATACGAGTAGGTACATTAATATTCAACAAAAAGGATAAAATAAAATAGTACCTCATTTTATATACGAGTCGCTTAACTTCAAACTCGGATAAATCCATCTGTCAAATTATGCGACTTTGGTATTACGAAAAGGTAATAGGGAAGATATTTGCTGAGAGGGTCGAATGGATTTACCCGGGTTTGAAGTTAAGCGACACATATGTACTTAAAAAAAAAAACTGAAACGTTTGAAGTCGGTGCCAAGCTAAATAGTTACAATACTGATTATATAATGGTTATTTCCTTATCATTTATCAAACTACACCTGTATCATTTTATCATTTGTCACCATGCCTGTCACTTTCTAATAAATATGTAAGTGCGAAAGTGACGCATGGCATGACAGGTGATATAAAAACTTTTTACAAAAAAAAGAAAACCGACTTCAAAAAGGATGAAATAAAATATTATCCTTTTTAAGTCTATGCGTTACCAACTGATATGTTTGAAGTCGGTGCCAAGCCAACTTTTAAAGCATACCATGATTTTGGTGCGATTCGATAAGGATGTACGTTGGATTGCCTTACACGACGACAATGAACGTACTTTCTGTAGGTACAGTCGAAGTTAAAAATATGTTTACGCTTTTCGTCTTATTACAAAGGAGTAAGGTGCAAAAGTGTAAACACATCTTTGACATCGACTGTACCTAAGAACACACCTCAGAACACACGATCAAACCTTCTTGGTAAAGTCCGTACCATGTTTGTCGGCACGCAAGCGTGGGATTGGGACTGAGTTATTTCCCGTCCCTTATTCAGAGGACTACATTTCAAAATATAAAACAATTTAAGAAATTTACGTTCTTGCCAAATTTCACCTAAAGCGGTTCAGTTGTTTAGCCATGAAAAGGCGACAAAGAGGCAGACAGAATTACTTACACATTTATAATAGTTATTAGTACAGTCCTAATGCGATTTATAGTCATAAAGCTGATTATTTTTGACGGGTATTGTTGTTGTTGTTGTTGGCTTGGCACCGACTTCAAACATATCAGTTGGTAACGCATAGACTTAAAAAGGATAATATTTTATTTCATCCTTTTTGAAGTCGGTTTTCTTTTTTTTGTAAAAAGTTTTTATTTTTCCATTTTTAGTTTTAACGCATTGTTAAGAGCGCGACGCATGAATGAAAAACAACATCATGATTAACACTAAATTCGTGTAGTACATACTTTAATAAATATGTAATCAGGAATTTTCTCGAGTCCGTCTGGGAAATTATAATTCCTGTCACTACACTAAATCCATCCTCCGCCCCGCCACTGAGCCAATCCCTCAACCCCCCGATCACTCTACCTCCCAGCGCATCAACCCCTGATCCATGAACCCCTCGACCCTGAACCAGCAGCCCTTCAACCGCCATTCCCCGACCCCTTAACTCCTAACCCTAACCCCCGATCAGTAGCCTTACCAGCTTGCCAAGAGTTTGACATTGATTTATTCGCTAGCGTGTGTGTAACTTACCTACTTTCTTTGCATATCGCTCGTACTGGCATATTAGTGCGAGCGAGATGCATAAAAAGTATGTTACGAAGACGTTAGCGTCGCTAACTTAGCGAATATTTCAATGTCAAACTCGTGGTAAGGCTACACTTGCATTACATCAAATTGGCGGTTTTCGGAAGCAAATGCTCGAGTTACTCTAGAAAACACCGAAATCACTTTACACGTGCCATTAAAAACTGAGGAGTTCCCTCAATTCCTCATGGATTCCATCATCAGACCAGAACCAAAAATAATACGGAGACACCTTGGAGGCAACTCCTTCCAAACAAAAAAAGAATTACTCAAATCGGATCACAGGTGCCGGAGTAATCGCTGAACGTACTACATTTAAAAAATCATCATCATTATCATCAAAACAATCATCATCATCAGGTCTACTTCATCAAAGTGGTGGTTTTCGGGAGAAAATGCTCGAGTTGCTTAAGAAAACACCCAAATCACCATGTATGTGCCTTTAAAAATTGAGGAGTTCCCTCAATTCCTCATGGATCCCATCATCAGCACAGACCCAAATTAAAATGGGACCAACTCGGAGGTAGCTCCTTTCAAACAAAAAAAGAATTACTCAAATCGGACTACGGATGTCGGAGTAATCGGTGAACGTACATAGAAAAAAAAAATAGCCACAACCGAATACAGAACCTCCTCCTTCTATGAAATGGAAGTCGGTTAAAAAATGCGACAATGATAGCGCTTCAGGGTTGGCATTCGATTTGACGGAGTGTTGACGCTTTTAAGTCTGGTTTCCTTAGGATGTTTTCATTCACTGAAAAGCGACTGGTAAATAAATATCAAAAGAAAAAAAAGCAACGGGTTGCACTCCGGGAGTGCCGGCATAAGTGAAAACTCAACGACATTGTAACTAAAAATATTAATAACAGCGCCATCTAGAGCAAAATGTATAATTGAGGTTAACGCCATCTAGAGATATTTCATCGCATTACTGGAAACCCCTAAGCACATCACTGTTAGTACCTACTCGAGTTATATTAATACCAGTTAGAGGGAAACTCACTATATGGCATTTAAATCACGTAACGTTCGTTACGTGTCCGTCACACGTGACGTCACGTCTTACCAATCTTACCTGTCCCGAGTTTAACATTTTTTCCCCATCACAAAAAGTGCACAGCGCCGCTAAAGAAATGTCAATAAGTCAAAAATTCGTGGTTGAGCAAAAACTGTCCAAATATCCAAACTTTCAACTGTAACATTCATCATTTGTATTAGTACCATAGAGTTATATATTTGACAGAGGGAATGTCACTTAAGACAAACTGTGACCCTGCAATGGCGGACGGTTTGAAAGTGTGCGTGTAGACGAGTGATACCATGTAACACAAATTCTCCCCTAATGGTGAAACAACTATTTTCCTTACATAACAAATAAACGTTAGCTATCAAAAATTATTCATGTAAACGTCTTTAATTTCCTTATTATCGGGAAATTACCATACCGATCTAGTTTGAAATGCAAAATCAATAATTTAGCTATTTAGCTAAATGTCCTAAATAATCGCTTATGTACATAATGATTTAATAAGAAGGGCATCAATTACCCTACTTTCGGGGAATTACCCTATTCAACTTCCTGGTCACACTCCTGTTTCGTATTTATAAACAATGAAATATGGAGATTTTATGTACAATACCATGATAATTGATAAAAATAGCTATGAAAAGTTATTCCGTCA
The DNA here is from genome assembly GCF_963556715.1 of Cydia fagiglandana. NCBI lineage: Eukaryota > Metazoa > Arthropoda > Insecta > Lepidoptera > Tortricidae > Cydia > Cydia fagiglandana. The sequence goes on along the minus strand of NC_085933.1, from coordinate 23,639,422 downwards.
CTTTTTTTCTTTCGATCGGTACAATTCTTGCAGGATTTAACTACACATGCCGGCATGTTTTACATTTTCCTTGGACAAATTTACTTCACTGACGTTTTGAACCGTCTGACGGCAAATTGGTGGATGAGGGCATTGAGATAACTGTCAATGTGTGTGTGTCACGCGTAAATACTAGGAAATTGGTGGATGATGGAATCACAGTTTTTGTCTTAGCAAAACTACGTCCGTAGTATTCTAGGTCCATGATTAGTACAATGTCGGGCACCTCAGAATGACAGACTAATTGAGATTTCAGGGAACTGCAATTACACTAATTGACTTACTCTCAAACTAAGAGGGTTTATGTACTTTATGTAGGCCACTAGGCCAGCCATGGTTAATTATGATGGTTCACTATTAAGCCACAACATCCCATTTACTTTGGGCTTTTAAATTAACTTATTTAAGTAATTAAGTAAACTCCCCAACTCAAATTGGCACAAAGGGAAACTTCGTAACAATATCAGTGGGTATCATGTTTATATTAATGTCAGCGTATTAAATAAATATTCCGACGTGTAACTTTGAGCGAAAACCTCGCTTTACTTAAGGCAGCGGCTTCATTACTGGCGATTAGCGAATAAAGGATTAACCTCTGAAGCCTTTCGAAAAATATCGAAAGCTGTCTGCGAAAAGTTAGATAAGTGTCAATCATGTAGGCCGTTTTTTAAAGCCAATATATAACTAATAGCTTGGTGTATAATATATACATATACTCATGGACAAATTTAGAGGAACGCAAAAAAAAGTTTAAGTAGGTAACTACTGAATTACACAGCACCTAAAGTAATTTCATATTAGTAATTATATAAACTTTTTTGCTTTCCCCTAAAGGAGGGTGAGCAAATTGGCCAATATGACCAATAAGGACAAAGGATAGCTTAATCTAAGTTCTTCAAAACTTTTACTATGGCAGGTAGTCTCAAATCTTTGTGTAAAAAGTGCCCGCAAAAAGTAACAAAATATTGATTGCTTATTGGAACCGTTTGGGGTTGAGACTATGGGGTCTTGGGGGGGAAAGCGCCCACAGAGTTTTCAGCGAATGTAGCCGCAGGTTAGTAAAATTGACGCGTGACCAGAAGGCTTGAATCATATATCTAGAATAGCGGATCAGCATTGCCATACAGCGTGGCAATGCTGCCAGACTTCTGGGTACGCTGCCAATAGACGGCGATTTGGAGCAAATTTTAAATTTTTAAGCTTAGCTTTTAATTTTAGTTTGTATTTCTTAACTTTTTATTTAAACAGACTGTGAAAGTATAATATATACTTACAATTTCACAGTCTGTTTAAAAAAATAATATATACCGCAAAACCGGTCGGACTCGCATTCCAAGGATTCCGTACATAAGTCCGACTCACGCTTGACTGCACATTTCTAATAGGTTTTCCTGGCATCTATAGGTAAAGTACAATTTTGTGTATTTTTTTTCAAAATTGTAGGCCCAGTAATTTCAGAGATAAAGGGGGGGAAATTGTCGGACAGACAGACGCACGAGTGATCCTATAAGGGTTCCGTTTTTTCCTTTTAAGGTACGAAACCCTAAAAATTAGTGTAATGTTGAAATTTGACTACCCCTAGATGTAGATCGCTCCCGCCCGTTCTGCAGCCGCAAGCTTAACTCTAATAAATGTGCCTCGTCGCTCCGCGCCCAAGCCGTGCATTTATTCTACAGGTAATTATAAAACAAGGAACTTCCTCTTTTAATTTACACCCAAGGAATTCTCACATCCGTCTTGTGAAGCTCTTTATCCTTGTCATAAGTCGTTAAGGCTTCGGCTTTTGTTTTGACGGTTACTTAAGATTTCTTATTAAAATCTCTTCATGCATGGCTTTTGAATTATTTCAGGGTAAGATTAACGCTCGGTAATTACGTTGCTTTTGAAGGGAACTTTGTTTTAACTGTGATTTAGAAGTGTGTTGTTAATCCCTTGTTTATAAAACTTTACAACCTCTTAAACCTTTGTTTAATGTTGTCTCTTTCTAACAAACGGAACTAGGAAAACTTTCGGAAAGGGATAAAGGATTATCAACGGTTAGTAAGATTTGACTCATGTTCATGAATAACGCTAAGTATAAGAATTGTATAAGGCATCCGGTTTATACTTCACCCAAAAATGAAATATCATCCAAAAATCTTACCGGTAATTCCTTTAGTGGCGTGTAAAATACTTAATCGAAAAAACCGTTTTGAAAACCAAATACCAGGAAATCAATGCAAAAGAAAAGAAAATCACAAACATTTCACACGAAAAACGTACTCCCTTTTTTTATTACGACAATAACAAATGTATTACCCATAAATAAATAACCCCCATAATAAAATTACAAACAAGACATTTGCGCCTTGTGCACATACCCGAGTCGGCGCAACCCATGTACTTACTTCAATAATAGCTTGTTCGAATCGTGCTTTCAGTTTAACCAATGTTAAATGACCCCTAAAGTTTAAATTTGATTTATATTTGGAATGTTACCTTAACGTGTACGTTAAGGGCGTCTCTTTAGTATATGACATACACCCCGTATGTCATATACTAAAGAGACCAAACTCGGACACTCATGGCTCTCGGGTCTTTAGCCGGACCGAAGCGGTTGGCCACCGCCAACTCCGCGAAGTGCTCGAGTATTCGCTGTGATGGTCACCGACGGACCCGGCTCTTATTAAATGGGGTTGGCAACTGTCAAAGGTTTGCATAGATGGCGCCATCAAGGGGCAAGCTATTCTATGAGATTTGGCTTAAAGGGATGGCATCTAGGGCATAAAATTCTATAAAAAAGAAAAAAAATTATACCTACATTTCTCGGGATTGACAGGCTAAGCTAAGGTGGCGACGTATGCTAAATACTTCGACCAGCCGACCGAATGAAGTCTATTCATAAATTCGGTACCTATGCACTTTTGCAGCTAGGTACCTACATTAGAGAGTACCTATTTAATACTGGTTCGTTTGTTCGTTTCCTCCGACTCGCTCGTTCTCAAATAGCATTTAGAAAAAACCGGTCGTAAAATACGTGTTTTCCTTTGATTTCTCCATTATTTATACTGTCCCAGTAGTGTATAAAGATTTATGGGCGTTTATGAATTTTTTTGATTTATCACGACCGGGCTATACAAATTTAGACGTGGATCGTAACATATAACCTTGTTGCGGAGATTTGCGATGCGTGAAAGGATTGGTTTTGATGATATACTGGATCGGGGAAAACGTAGTTTTATGAATGATTCGGAAAAATATAGATGCTCACCAATGCAAATTTTTGTCCTTTAAGCTGATATAGTAACTAGTTACGCGCATGGTAGGGCATAAAAGCGGTAACGTCGTGAGGGCTTTGTTACAAGTTTATCTAATATTAGCAATGTTACCTATTGCAAAAGATCGACTGTACCCCTTTTTCCCTTAGCACTTATATGCTAAGGGAGAAAGGGGTACAGTCGATCTTTTGTAATAGGTATGATTAAAATAGACAGAAGTATATTAGTGTCCGACCGAAGGTTCGGTTTCGGTTTCGGTTTCGGCCAGATTCGGCCAAAAAATCATGTTTCGGCTGTAGTTTCGGTTTCGGACAAAAAACGGCCGAACCTTTCGGCCGGGCCGAAACTTACGAAATGGTACTTCGGAATAAGACCAAAAGTTGGGGAATAAGTAGGACAACAATATTAATACCTACATATTATACTGATTCATGTATAGGTACAGAAATTAATTGGTTTATTATAAAACACAATTCCACTAATGAGGACGCCACTGGACGGTCGACGCAGTCTTAAGAGGCTGTCAATACCTATAACGCGCACACTGTCTAATTGTTTCGGAGTGAATGAGTGATTTTACCTCAATTTACTATTGGTTTGTGTTCCACATGTCCTCTACTTCAGCTTAGCCTTTGGCCTCGCTGCGCCATGCTCGGCCTGCGGTCTCGCTTTTTAATACAATGGACATTAGTGTTCTCTATTCTTCGTGTTCGTATCTCTGTTCAACCATTGATGTATATACCAACTAAATATTACCAAGAGTACATTACATATCAGTGTATTCATTTTGTTTTTCATCTAAAATAGTCACGGGTCACGGATGTCTGAAATATTTTATTTCACCTTGATTTTTTTTTCGTATTTTTCATGGATCATCGCTCATTACCTACTAGCAATTTAAAGGCACTAAAAAGAAATTGTTCAAACATTAGTCAACAAAACTCTAATTGGCTTCAAAGCAATTTACTTCTCTATTGTTTGAACTGCAAAGAGGGTTGAAAAAACCGGGCAAGTGCGAGTCGGACTCGCGCACGAAGGGTTCCGTACCATAATGCAAAAAAAAAACAAAAAATATGCAAAAAGAAAACGGTCACCCATCCAAGTACTGACCACTCCCGACGTTGCTTAACTTTGGTCAAAAATCATGTTTGTTGTATGGGAGCCCCATTTAAATCTTTATTTTATTCTGTTTTTAGTATTTGTTGTTATAGCGGCAACAGAAATACATCATCTGTGAAAATTTCAACTGTCTAGCTATCACGGTTCGTGAGATACAGCCTGGTGACAGACGGACGGACGGACGGACGGAGGGACGGACGGACGGACGGACGGACAGCGAAGTCTTAGTAATAGGGTCCCGTTTTACCCTTTGGGTACGGAACCCTAAAAAGCTCAAAGTTTTACACTTAATTCCTCTATCGGATGGAATCAGCGAGTCTCAATCACGGTGGGCGGAGGGTCAGGAAATGACAGGATTAGTTCCAAACGTGATCTAGTTAGCGACCCTACTGTCAGCAGAAGTAACTAAGCGGACGAGTTGTTCAGAATGATCTTGGCATGACTTTATTATTATGAGCCATACGAGAACATCAAAAAAACCGCTCACGGTAAGCAAAGTACGCTCTCATTTTAAAACGACATGCTTAAGGGCCCCCCCACATCTAGCGTCTTTCGAGCGTCGGCGTCTGTCGGCGTCTGGTCAGCGCTATGGAAAATGACGTCGCTGCGCAGTTGCGTCGACGTTGCGTCGAGCAGCGGCCATAGAATTGTAGACGCCGACGCTCGAAAGACGCCAGATGTGGGGGGGGGGGGCTAAGACGATAGTGCACGGCCTTTCTCCAGACAATTGAAGGGATGTTTACAAAAACAACATAACTGACTACACTGGTTGACACCTGAAACGATTAGATGGACGTATGTAGTGCTAAAGGACATGAGTGAGTGCAAGTTATACGAGGACGACGAGGACAGGGCGAAGTGGAGAAGGTTAAGCAGGAAACCTGATCCATGTAGGATAGATAGCTAAGAAGAGAGAATGAGAGACAAGAGTTAGGGTCGAAACAAATTCCATACAAATAAAAGCTCCTAACTATATAGTATAATAAGAAAATTTACAAAATCGAATAAAAAAACCGGGCAAGTGCGAGTCGGACTCGCACACGAAGGGTTCCGTACCATAAAGCAAAAAAAAACGAAAAAAAATGCAAAAAGTAAACGGTCACCCATCCAAGTACTGACCACGCCCGACGTTGCTTAACTTTGGTCAAAAATCACGTTTGCTGTATGGGAGCCCCACTTAAATCTTTATTTTATTCTGTTTTTAGTGTTGTTATAGCGGCAACAGAAATACATCATCTGTGAAAATTTCAACTGTCTAGCTATCACGGTTCGTGAGATACAGCCTGGTGACAGACAGACGGACAGACGGACGGACGGACAGCGAAGTCTTAGTAATAGGGTCCCGTTTTACCCTTTGGGTACGGAACCCTAACAAACGAAGGGGCATAGCTCTGCATAATATACATCCAGTTTCGTAGAAATATTTTCTACAATGTCAATAGTACTACTTACTATGTTTACTTACTATGTTGTTGTTTCTTGACTATGTTTGTACGAAGAAGTGGTCCCTCACTATTTTCCTAATGGTTGTAGGTTGCTTTTGACATTCCCCGCACATTCCAACTCCGTTAAAACACGCGTACCGTTGGACTAATGTGTATTTATGGTCCACGCTGTACCCTTTATACCTAATCGATATGTACAGTCGAGTTCATAAATATATATACATTTCTTCACCTTAATCCTTTGCAATAAGGAGGAAAAACGTATACATATTTTATGAACTCAACTGTACCTAGGGGTATAAACTACCTAGACTCCCAATGGATACGCAAGCAACGTAGAAACTTGCAATTTTCATTAGTAGGTTTAAATTTTTTCAAATACATAAATGCATTTTTCAAAATTTCATTTTATTTACTTGCGAAAAGGCATTCAACATCAGCATTTTCTGTGAAGTTTGTGGACCGAAATTATTATCGTATCTTCATGTACCACGTATCAGCAAATGTTATCTTTCATTTTTCTTTTGATACCAAATTGAGACGTCGATCTTGTCATCTTGAATATTTTCACTTCTAAAACAGAAAAATGAAAGAACATTAACTCTTTGGACGGTAAGCCTAAAGTTGTAGTAAGTCACGTCCAGTCATGTCCACTGTGCCAAAAACGCTACAATGGTCACGGTCATAGTAAAAGTTGCTCAGTATAATCCCAAAACCTCCCTGGCAACGGGAATGCGAACGGCAGACACATTTAGGGCATCCGCTAGCTGGCGCGGGTGCACGGAGCGGGCGCACGTACGCGGGTGCCATTGTACCTGAGTAAAATTAGTTATTCTGTGGTAAAATAGTTTTTCGGTAATCGCTCACCCTCTCCATGCAACCGCACTAGCTAGCGGACGCCCTTAGAGCATTTTTTATCCGCTACTATTGATGCTGACTGTTTAACGGATCGCGCAATCACTTTTCGTATGTATTATTCATTGTATTTTATCACGGTTACACTTACCTCATGTTTGAAACGTCTGTATAAATAATATATGACTGAAACCGCTATAATGGCAATAACAATATACGTTGCGTATGGCACGCCATTGAAAATTGAGTTGGTCATTCAAAACATATAATGCTCGTCCAAAATAACTCTTTAAAAAGCAACGACACGAAATAATTTATTTTCATTTCACAATAAAAAAAATATGACGTAAAACACAATGTCACCAGATGTCACTTCGTAATTTTTTTACGCCACAAGGAACATTTTATACAGCCACGTTTCATAGAATAATATTGTTTCAGCATTGTTAATCCAGTAAATTTGTCGAATTTTGTAACCTGGCTCTTTTACGTCAAATCCGGTAGTTCTGATTTTTTGCAGACTTGTTTATGATGTTGGCCCAATGAATAATCCAAGTTTGTGACTTCGAGCGCCGAACGCAACTTTGTCAAAAATCGAATAAACCGCAATTTTTTTTTAGATTTGGCCGATTATAACCCTAAAGTACTATTTTTTGGTAGTAACTTCCTAGGGCGTTTTTAAAGTAGACTAAATTTGCTACAATAAGACACTAGAATTGTCTCTGTACATCTAATATTTTCCGAGATAAAGCCTTTCAAAATTTTATATTTAAATTTTTATATTTTTTAATATTTTTTCAGAAAAGGCACTCATACATTTTTTTATGGAAAATAAATATTTTGTAGAACGTGCCGGTGATGAATTCCATATAAATTACCTACCTAACCCTTATATTATAGCTAAGAACAAATGTAAAATTATAAAATTTTGAAAGGCTTTATCTCGGTAAATATTAGATGTACAGAGACAATTCCAGTGTCTTATTGTAGCAAATTTAGTCTACTTTAAAAGCGCCCTAGGAAGTTACTATCAAAAACTAGTACTTTAGGGTTATAATCGCCCAAATCTAAAAAAAATTGCGGTTTATTCGATTTTTGACAAAGTTACGTTCGGCGCTCGAGGTCACAAACTTGGATTATTCATTGGGCCAACATCATAAACAAGCCTGCAAAAAATCAGAACTACCGGATTTGACGCAAACGCAAAATGTATAATTTTACTGTATTTTGTGTCAAGTTTGTTAAATAGTTCTATATATAGTTAGTCAAACCAAATTTGTCGGTAAATAGGAACAATAGTGTTTGTTTTCATGATAGGACAAGTAAGGATGAATACACTTTAGATTTATGGTTATTTGTTACAAATGTCAAGCGTTGTATAGCGTTATATAATATAGGGCAGAGTGGTCGTCAAAAAATCAATGTATATGTTGTATATGTACTTGAGCGACAAAGCCTTGCACTGAATATGTAGAGTATAGAATTAAGAGCCCCGTGAATTCAAAAGCATTTGACCTAAAACCTTAAGGACGAAGCCGATTATGTGCTTAACGTTCTCCTGAATACCCCTACTGATCGATGGGATTCTATTGATAAAACCTCATAGAACCTTTCCTAGGGTGGTTCACGTTTGTATGGAAAAAAATCAAACTCTTGCTCAGTCGAACAGTTTGAAACTGCGATCATATATAACTAAGGATACCGCCTTTAGGAACATTACCGTTCAAATTCTTGGGCCAAATTAGCACACATACACAATTACGCCTACATTCAAATAAAACGACGCGTTTACAGAGCCTGTAATCAAAGCTGGTAAACGAAATAATAGTCATCTTTATTACACTAATGGTACATAGCTATGTTTAGATGAAATGCATATAATGTCAATAACTACCAATCAGCGACATTAATCCGCTAATAACCTTCTTGCTGTACGTACTGGCCGCTTAGAGTTCGCGGTTCATATTTGATTAGAATATGACTTGGACAGGGATAGGTTTATGCCATACAGTGGAGAACCAGTCAAATAATTCACGTATAATAATTTAATGCAGATTAAAATATAACTAGTTAAAATGTTGTTATGACATGACAGACTAACTCAACATAAGTAAATATATCATTGTTGTATAAATGTATTCCGCTATGATAAGTATTTTGTATATTTTATTATCAATCTGCATGGCAGTGCGAAGTCACGTTCAGGTATAGTCCGTCCGTTTTTCTAAGATCAAGTACGCCAAAGTAAATGTATGGCGAGCTTGATCTTAGAAATAGGACTGGCTATACAGTCTGCAAAATTTACATGGGTACACGAATCGGGTCAAAAATATTTGAACAGGCGGAGTCACAATAAATCCCCACTTTCAGTTCAGAATATTTTATATGTATATAGCCGGTCAAGCAAGTTTGTCAGTAGAAAAAGGTGCAAAATTAAAATTTTGTATAGGACCACATCCGTTCGCGCTCTTACATTTTCTAAATTTGCCGCTCTTATAATATTTTAAACTTTCGCGTTTTGAACACATATTAACTCACATTATACGAAACGAAACTGATATACGTCGGTAAATCAAGGTAATTGAATATAATTCGCGTTAGACCCGTCTATAATGTGAGTTAATATGTTTGCCGCTCTTTTCTACTGACGGAAATGGCTTGAGAGAGAACCTACATAAATGTGACAGTAAAGGGTGGATTCAAATGATCAACATTTTCAGATAATGTGTGTATTTGTTAAATTAATTCAGTGAAAGCATGATAGGAAAAATGTATCTACATATAGGAGACCGGGTATGATTATCTCACGGGTTATATCTCATGAATAGAACATATTCTAGATATCTTGCCAGGCATCCGCTCAATTTCATGTCTCTCTAATTGGACAGCTTTTTTCCATAGTTCTCTGCGAATAGCATCTTGTGGGAATCTGAATGGAAAGTAATGTAAAATGACAATACCAAATTTGATTATTAATTTGAAATAACTAGGTAGTTTTTTTATAGCTCCATCTCATGAAATAAAAAAGGAAAATACAAATCTGTAAGAAGGAATTTATTACTACATTTATAATTATATAGAAAATACCTAAACCAAACACAAGTTAATAAAATAGTCTACTTCATTTAGCATAACACCATCCCTATTATCCTCGCAATTTAAAAAGTCGTATGTTGTTATGAAAGTCGTATGCAGTTGTTACGTTTTAGCTTAGCACGGTAGTATTGAAAACAAATCGTCATGTTTTTTCCAAATTCTACTGAAGTTATCTGTTTACTACAAGTGAAAAGTGATTCCACTGGCCTTGGTATGAACTAAAATAACTTCTGCACCACTTCACGACACATGAATATATTTTTAATTACAAAAAAACGTTGTTTTTATAAATCAATTTAGCCATTTGTCACGGACTGTCATCTCGGTCGTACTGAGATTGCCAATCGAGCAGTTTGTAAGTACCGCCTATCGCGGGGTAGTTTGCGTTGGGTCATAATTGAGCGGACAGAATACTTCCATGTATAGCATTTCGCTGGTTTGAAACTATAGTACCTACTCGTAAAGTTACGGCATCAAAAGCTACTTTCTGTATAACAACAAACTGAACTGTAAAATTTTACTATTTTTGGGTTCCGCCAGTCTATTTTCACAAGCTTAGAGATGAGTAATTTAAGGCTTCCAAAACTGAAAATCGTGGTTTAAATCACTTAGTCGTACCAAAGAGAATTTAGTACAATTTGGCGCTATCGCTCGTAAATATGGTGCCAGACCTTTGGCCTATTCCAGTAGATGGCGACACTTTTTGATATTTAACAAATTTAACACATATCAATCAGTGAAAGAATAAGGATCAAAGTTAAATAGCGTTCTAAAAGTTTTAATCATATGTCGAAATATGGCAGTAAAACTATGACTATACCTACGCCTCTATTTAAATTCTCTTTGGCCGTACTAAAGAAAGAACGCTAAGCAAAAAGAATTTCGTACCTTGACCCGCTTATTACTATCTCTATCTCACGCGCGTAATTATATAGCTGTCTCACCCATGATGTCAGCTAAAATTATTTAAGTACGATGTACGAAATATCATTTAATTATTTACCGGGTAATTTCGGGGCAACAACACCGTGAGATGGAAACAGTATACACCTGAAAAATAATTTGTAAGCATGTACATAACGTGTTCAACCGGTATTAGGATAGGTGTAAGGACTATAGCCCAAACCCTTCTTATGCGATGAAAGGAGGCCTGTCTCCAGAAATGAGAATTAGAGGTACATAGGGACGTGATGAAGGATTAAAACAAAGGGAAAACTTAACATTGATGAACTTAACATGAATGATGAATATGTGTATTGTATAGCAGGTATTAATATTTCACACCAATAAACAGGGGTTCCTGCCCACTAGACATCATGCAACCTACACCCAACTGGTAAACCCGGTTGTATAAGTCCCATGTGTTAATTTGATTCAGAAGCCAGTTCCACAAAGAATCGTTCGAAAACAAACCAATCATAAGAGCGATCGGATTTGTCGCACGGAACCCCTATCGCGTCAGCACAAACACTCTTAGCTAATTATTTTCCCCCCACTCTGCAGTTACTCTCAAAGCATTCTTTCCCACGTTTATTTTACTCGAGCACTAAAGATAAAGTTTAACACGTAACAACTCTGTACAGACCGCTTTGCCGATTAGATGGAGCATTTGGGGTCTAACGCGAAATGTGTAGTTTCCAAATTGGATTTTTGCACGTTTTAATGCCATGGAAAAACATCACACGAAACTAGACTATATTCGCAAAGGCAGACTTAAAGTTCTAAATTCTCTTTTCTTAAACCAAAACTTTAAGAGTAAAATGTTGGCTCAATAGAAAAAAATCACAAAAACAAATCTATTAATTTTGATTTATATCAGTTGCAGCTATATCGTTACCCAGCATACCTGGCAGAATAATTTTAGCATGCAATAGCTAGATGAGCTATGCGGATGCGGACGGCTAACCATGCCACTACCTACCTACCTACATGCCTACTATTAATTATTGAAACGCGTTCTATCGCTAAAATGGCGTTGCCATATTAAAATTATTTTAAATACCTAAGTGCCATTTCAAAGACTGGATTAAGATGTAAGGTGATTTAATGAAAATACAAACAAAAAATTATTAGTATGCGTATTCGAATTCTAATAACAGCTTATCGCCAGTCAGAATACGTATCCAGAAATAAAGAAGGGGTACAAAAAATAAAAATATTCTCAAACGCAATTCACTCGAGCGACACGCAGTATTTTATGTTTAAGTATAAAATACTCTCGTATACTTGATGTGAAACGCAAAGTACTACACCGTAATGCACAATCTATGGGAGGTAATCATAGCAACACTGTTACTGATGTAACTGTTATAAAGAAAATGTATTGGCCACTTTAAACATGTCGGAAACGACTTACTTTATCGCCTTCCATTCGACCAACGCGGGCATTTTGTAACGTACAAAGTTTGCATCCAGATTTGTAAGAAAACATTGATTTTATTGCGGATCCTTTTTAGTTTTATCGTTGACATAATGTGTTTGTAGCTCTCGAAAATTGCTTTGAAGTTAACTTCTGGGTTTTTAAAAACTTAAATCTGACTCATAAACTCTGTCATAAGTTCTTCCTTGGTTCTTAACACCCCGTATGCTTAAAAACGGATCCGTGCGTGTGAGTTAAAATCTATTGTTTTAAAGTCAAGGTCACTTTTTCAATGATTAAATTTGACAGGCCGCAGACAAGGGGTTAACCTATCTCAATACCAAATTTCATCTAAATCTATTGAGCGGGTTTAGCGTGTAGAGGTAACAGACAGACAAACAGAGTTACTTTCACATTTTAATATTAGTAGGGATTTCTTAATGTAATCTGCCATTTTGTTTTATCTAGTAGAGCACGCTTGGCTGCGAAGCAAGAATTACGTTTTGTAGCAGATGGTTATTCAGACAGCCACGACATCTGCTCTGAATAATAACTTAAAACTTTACAGTATTATACTACTAACGTTAGTTATTCAAGTAAATGACCTTGTTTTAGTTTATATATTATTTTGTTTATTTATTTTCTCGGAAACGTTCGTATCTCTGTCATGCTATTTCAGTCAACCACAGTGTTTTTGTACCGAGACTGACTGAAATAGTAAGACACATTCGTGCGTTTCCGTGAAAATATGTTGGAAAACAATTATGCACTACATACACAAGCTTTTATTTAGTTTCACCTGACCGTTGCCGTTGTCTCTCTGTCTGTCTGTCTGTCTGTGTGTAATCAAATCTTGCAAGTTAAATTTGATCCACTTCCCGGTTTCGGATTGAGCTGAAATTTTGCATGCATGTATAAATCGCATGACAATGCAATATTATGGCACCATCAAGCTGATCTGATGATGGAGACAGGAGGTGGCCATAGGAACTCTGTGATGAAGCAATGCAACCTAATTGTGTTACGGGTTTTTAGAATTGTCTCGATGAGTATTAGTTGTCTGTCCTAAGAAAAGTACAGTCAGCCATAAAAGCTTGTACCTAAAATGAAATTTTTGCCAAAAACTTATTTGAACCATAGAGCAACAGTGTGTTGAATTTTAGCCCCAAAAGGAAGGGTATTATAATTAAGTTTATCCGCTATGTGTGTCTGTCTGTGGCACCGTAGCTCTTAAAGAGGTAAAAAGATTGGATGCATATTTTTATTTGAAAGCATGTTTTCTCGCGCTAGTTCTTAGACATATTTTATCAAAATCGAGACATATTTTTGCAAAATCGGTTCATCTTAGACATATTTTATCAAAATCGGTTCATCCGTTTCATTGCGTTGGGTTTTTTTTTTAATTTTGTAGTTAAGTCTACTGTAGGTACCTATTTAAAAGATCCTTGCTGGGGGCTTAACGGCCTAACTTTACGATGTGTGTGTGAACGATTAATGTAGTAAAAAAACTGTGAAATTTTAAATAGGAAACAGTAATAATTATCTCTTCATAACCTAAGTCCAAAGGATTTATTAAAGTCACAGAAGTCATTTAATAGTTTTCAAAAACTGGCTCAGTTTAACTACTAAAAAGAAAGTGTGGTACATTTTAACGGTCAACCTACACTTGCGAAGCGACGAGAAGATACAGGTGCCATGAAATATGCAGAGGGCACACACCTCTAGCTGTATCAAAGCCCTTTGAGACGTGTGGATTCGGGTAATAACATGTTTGCTTGGATGTCAAGAATTCGTGTGAGTCGCTTCCAGTGCTGCCAACTTGGCATAAATGATGCCAGATCTGGCATATTTTCACTCGCTTTGGCACCAAAATTTTCCATTTAGCATCTGGCATATTTTTTAGCATAATTTAGTCTAAGCCAAATTTGCACCAACTTGGCAGCAACAATATGCGCCATCGCCTTATGTGGTTCATATTTTCATATGAATTTTGACTTTTGTGGACGGATGGACGTCAACGGACTATATAAAGTTGGTCAAGCAGATCTTGTCAGTAGAAAAAGGCGGTAATTTTGGAAAATGTATGTGTTTTAAGTCTCTAATTCAAGTGATAATTTAGCATTTTTTTTATCATAGGTGTTTCAAAAATCTTTGGCATAATCTAGACATTAGTCTAGCATTTTTTCAAAATCCGAGTTGGCAACACTGGTCGCTTCTTTGATATTGTTTTTGCTGAATGTCTGCTGTTGAAACTACTGTCTTCGTGTTTAAATACGTTATTGAAAAATTGAGACTATTCAGATATTAGTAAATAATAAACTGAAATAAAACGCGATAGCGGAGGACGATGGTTCGATTTCAGCCAGGGGCACTGGAGGCCTTGGTCACTGTTTCTTAATAGGTATTATAAATATGAGAGTAACTCTGTTTATCTAGCTGTCTGCCTGTCTGTCGGTCTGTCTGTCTGTTTGTCTGTCTGTGTGTCTGTCTGTCTGTATGTCTGTCTATCTGTCTATCTGTCCGTCTGTTTTTTGATTGTTTAATTTAAAACAATCACACACCATATCTTATTTCACCCACTAGAGCTATTCATTCACCACAGCTATACTAAGGAGGAGGCCTATGTTCAGCAGTGGACGTCTTATGGCTGTGATGATGATGATGATACTAACCCTAAAATAAATTAAGTATATAACTTTGATATATAATCAACTACTTAGCACCAGACCTGGAGCCTGAGGACCAACCGCGAACCACGTCCGACGTGTTGCCTCCCTGTCACACTTACGTATGAACTCACAAGTGCGACAGAGAGGCAACACGTCCAACGTGGTTCGCGGTAGGCCCTCTGATTCAGATTTAACAACTTCTTACAGTTTTGATCTCATTTTGATACGACATTGGACATCGCTCGCTAACGAAGCGAAACTCGTGCGTGAGATGCGCGCCAATCATTATGGGCGACTTGCACCATTCTCTAACCCGGGGGTTAACCGGTTAAACCTGGAGTTTCCATGATTACCAGTATTCTATTTCGGTATCACGGTTGTTTATGTATAATTTTGCATTTAATTCACCTAATCTGATCAATCCCTATCCTCACCTAAATATTATTTTAGAATATCAAAAAAAATATTGTCAATTCTATGTGATATTTTTAAATATTTTTAGTTATACCGGTAACGGTCCCTGATCAAAATGAGTTGAAAAATAACAAATTGTAAAAATATAATCTACCCTCAGGCACAGCCTCAGGTCAGCCGCATCAATTAACGACCAAAGGGTCCAAAATCCTTCAATCTTGCATCTATCAGACTGACGTGTATTGATAGCGCAGCGCAGGCGTCACCACTCTTATAACGAGTTTGTACCACAGCAGGGACGAATACCGATCAATGTGCTGTCCAAAACAAGAGATACTAGCATAGTTGTTGTTCCAATGAGGGTCGCCGCGATCGAAATTTTCACTAGATGGCAGCACCGCTGGATTCTTCTTTCGCCGGATTCTTATTTCGTCGGATTCTCGTATCTCGTATGTATATCGGGATTGTACCTACCGTACTAAAGTAAAACCGGCGAACCAGGAACTAACCCAAGATCCTATCAAAACCAGTTGAAAAATAACAAATTGTTAAATTAGAATCTTCCTACAGGGCCGCATCAATAAACGATCAAAGGGTCCAAAAGTCCCAAACAAGTTTCCAACCAGCCTTCAATCTTGCATCTATCAGACTGACGTGTATTGATAGCGCAGCGCAAGCGTCACCACTCTTATAACGAGTTTGTACCACAGCAGGGACAAATACCGATCAATGTGCTGTCCAAAACAAGAAATACTAGCGTAGTTGTTCTTCCAATGAGGGTTGCCGCGATCGAGATTTTCGACAGATGTCAGCACCGTGACGAGAGGTCTTTTTGACAGCTGCTGTTAAAATCAACCAATAAAAATAACATGATTAAACATGATTAGTGGATTATGACAGCTACGCTCGCCACGGTGCTGTCATCTAGTGAAAAACTCGATCGCGGAAACCCTCATTATATTGTTAGACAATTCTACATAATTGTGTTAACGGGACAGCAGGCAGTTAAAATAGAAGGCCTAGCGTTGTTATTACCGGTACGAGTACAATGCGAAAGGTTTAAACTCGCTCGCGTAATGGATGACTCATGCTAGACAGGCCGAGCCCGGGCCAAGGCGTTCGATACATCATTTTCTGTGACCGCTGATCGGTAATCACGATAGAAAATGAAGCGTTGGAAGCTTCGGCCCGGCCCCAGCCCGGTCTAGCGTGAATCATACTTACAAACGCAATTTTTTGGAGATGTTTATGATCAAAACACAAAAAAATGTATTATCAATTTATAAACGCAGACACAAATGCATTCGTCAGGGCCATACCAATGCAATAATGTGCTTACTGTAGACTCCTATGCCTACAACAATTAATGAATAACGTCATGTTTTTCTATAGTACTTACGCTATTTCTTTTCATTTGCACCACTAGTTGGGGTAGTTAGCGGAACAATGCCAAACAATAAAAGTCGCGGGCGCTTGTCATTAACCCTGCACAACTAATGATAATGACTGTTCACATGTTTAACCTTCGAGGCAAGAGGAAACATGTCGTCCGAACCCGAACCGAAGTGTGTATCTGAGGATTCTACGGTATATCACAAACGGCTAAACGACTTTGATATACTGATAGGCTTGTCTAGACCAAGCTGAATATAGTTAGACCGTAAAAAGTCTGCAGCGGATTTGATAGCCCACGCAGTAGAAGTGTTATTTAAAGGGCCCACTGATTAACAGTCCGCCGGACGGTATCGGCCTGTCAGTTAAAACAAAATTTTGACAATTCCGAACAACTGACAGGCCGATACCGTCCGGCGGACTGTTAATCAGTGGGCCCCTTAAATAACACTTCCACTGCGTGGGCTATCAAATCCGCTGCAGACTTTTATCGGTGCGACTGCCTATGCACTTTGACGTGACAAACTATGGAAGTTATTTCACAAATAATGTATAAATGTCGGACTTAATGCCTAAAGGCTTTTTTTTTACAGAAACTGTAGGGGAAACCGAGGAGAGTTGAAACAGAGGTAAGTTAAACAACGTCATTTATGAGATATCTATAAATTATATTGTGGTGGAAATAACTATGTTTAGCCGCGTCCTACCATCTGGTTCCTTAATATGCGTCCTTGCCTCAAGACGATAATAAATACCGCAAAATTAACGTTGTTTCAACTTACCTCGGTCTACCCTACATATAACATGAAAAATCAAAAATCATGCAGGCTTCCATACAAAAGCCCAATGTTTAACCCAAGATCCCATCCAATATCCGTTAGGTGGGTTAAAGGTAAGGTTAGTAAAGGTAAAAAATACAGTTCTAAATTATTCTCAAAGTATGAAGTAACAGAATCTTAGGGCTGATTTAGACGGCGCGCGAACTCGCATATGATTTTAATTACATTGCGGACTGTTAGTTACGTCCAATTCAACAGAACAATCAAAACCCGCAATGTAATGAAACTCGCATACGAGTTCTCGCATCGTCTAAATGAGCCCTTATTATACCGGGTGTGGCCTGTAACATGAGCAAAAAATTTAACTGTAGGCTGTACTCATACTGACCAACATTTGTTCAACGAATTTTAAAAATAACTTGTGGTTTGATTTTTATTACACTTTAAAGTTCATTCTAAGACGCAATATATTGCGAATTTTATTATGTCTTAAGGCGTGACAAGCAACGTCAATCACAATGATATGGCGTGGCGATGGCGTCCATTGAAGACAATATTTATTTTGTATGAAAAATAGGGAGTCTAAATACTTCATAATTTTTAAAAGATGTTGAACAAAAGTGTCTCCGTTTCAGGAGTACAATCTATGTTTTAATTATTTGCTCGTGTTACAGGCCACACCCGGTATACGGACAATGACACGGGCAGAGATTAACAATAATAAAATACAATTGCTTTATCACAAATTGTGAACATGCCCCGTTCCCGCCATTGCCAGAAACGTGGAAAAATGCGTCAAAGGATATTCTGCAAAAATTCTTCTCGCTTATTCCAAATTAAATCATGTCAAACAAAGCCACCCTACATAATAATATTAATAATAAAACGGTCTTTATGAAAAACTCGACAAGGACTCGGCTTGAATGGAAACGGCTTCAAATAAAGAGACAAATCGTCTGTTATAAAAAAATGTGACGTCACTAAATTATTTATATTTAAGACTGGAACAAAGATGATTATTATATTTAATTACTTACTCGTATGGTTTCGATTCCTAATAAAGTAATAACTGATCGGTGAGATAGTATCATTATACGACCCATTAATTGCGTACTAAATACTACTAAGGTTTACTCGGGTAATTCCGAATGTCGAAAATTGTCGGATAATTCCGAAAAGAGACTTTTATTATGATGGAATTAAGGGTGATTTTCATCTGAATTTCGGAATTATCCGACATTCGGTATTACCCGAATACACCTTATACAATTTCCTTCTCCTTCTGAGGAATATAATAAGCCCTTTCATCTGTGTCAGATGTTTTAATCATCATCCTGGTGACGACACTTGCGTTCGTAGTTGTATAGTCCTATACGAGAGAGGATCCCGCGTCCACACACGCGGCAGGCGTATGCTCCCCCAGATGGGCGTTGGGTTGGTTGGAGACCTGGCCTATAACCGCGAACATCGATGTTCGCAAACTGCGGGCATTTTTCTTTGTCACTCTAAGTACGCCTTCATTGGAGTAAAAGAGAAAGATCCCCGCAATTTGCGAATTTCGGTTTTCCCCGTGCGAATTCGGTAGCTGCTCGTGGCGCCTCATGCACCATCACCATCACGACGCCACACGGGTCCCACATTAGACCACTTCCATAGCTTCCAAATCTCGGGCCGGGCTTGAGGACTCATTTGTAAACAGTGCGCGCGGATTATTCCGCTGTCCGTCCGTCTAATGCTGAGGCGAGCGACAGGTGAATGG
Organism: Cydia fagiglandana; assembly: GCF_963556715.1. Classification (NCBI taxonomy): domain Eukaryota; kingdom Metazoa; phylum Arthropoda; class Insecta; order Lepidoptera; family Tortricidae; genus Cydia; species Cydia fagiglandana. Next base: position 23,620,239 of record NC_085933.1, on the reverse strand, counting down.
AGGTGGCAATGTACTTAACTAATATTCTTGCATGCTACCTAAATAGTTACTCACCAATTTATTCAGTAATTTGACTGTAAAATATATATATACATATATAAATTTATATATATGTAAATATATATCTGTATCCTACTAGAATCCTTGGTCCATCATAGGAAAAAACTGCGAAATAGAAAAGAAAGAAACTGAGCGTTAGTTAATTCCTACATGTCACTCACCTACACTTGTTATTCGTGGTGAGGTAGTTAGTTAGTTCTGGAATTTAAAATAGATACCTCGGCAATTTGCCGTTTGGCTGCAGACTTAGCCATACAAAAAGCTATGGTTATATTCACCAGAAATTTTACCATGGACGAAAAGTTTTACAATAGGGCGCCCGGCTAGCTGCAATCTATTTGAGACCAAACTGTCCGGCTTGTTCACGGAGTCAAAAAAATGTTTTATAAACTCCCTACATACATAAATAGTAATAATACCTACACGTTTGACAAAATATGATTATTTTAAAAGGTACTAAATTTAAAGGTTATTAAAATAAAACCTTTTTCACCACACCAACTGGTAAAAGCTCTCTTGATTGTTAAAAAACCGATAGCAAAGTTGCATTTTATTCAAATGTGAGGCAAAGTAATCAAATGCAAATTTTGAGTTGGGTTCTTATGTTTGCTGGTTGAATAGACTTTGAAATGATGATTTTGAATGATTAAATATTTAATAACATTCATTTGGATTTGATTTGGTCTGTTTTTGTTTGATGTCTTACAGTTACTATTTTCTCCAGGTTGGTGTGGTGAAAAATTTTGGACCATCACCAGAGCTCGGCAGGGGTGACCCATTTTGACGTCACTTATGTCAAGTGTAGATATTAATATAGATACACCTTAGAAAGAAGTATTAAAATAAAACTTTATTAATTATAATTAAACTAAAATGACATTGCCTTATGTAAAAATAAACTTAATAGTAGCATATGGATGGATATACATTAGGGTGGAGCGAAATTATTTTTTTTGGATTTTGGATTTCTAATAGTGATAAAAAGTTGCCTTTAGGGTTTAAGATAAGAAGTTATTATGACGACTTTACTATTAAAAGGGAGTAAGTGCCTCCGCAAGGTCACCGAACTTTGAAAATGCAAATGAAAATTTTTTGTCCTGTATATAGCACCAACTTTGTTTAAGGATTATTTGGACTTAAAATGACAAATTTAGGTTTTTTACTTATTAATTATTCTTTTTTATTTAAAGTTATTATTTTAGGGGAATAAAAAGTTCAATCAGACATTCACCTCTATAGTAATTATTGACCATACCAGTAGTCAAATATGGGCCGTATCCACTGCAATGACGTATATTTGAAATATAGTAAAACTGACCAAGTAGTGGTAAAAAAGTATGTTTTATGTCTTCATTATATCAGCGATGAAAGTGAATCCATGCTATTGCAAAATATAAATACCAATTTGACGAAATTTCCTGCGAATTCCAGTTTTCTATCTGATGATTAAGTGGAGGAGGGATATATATCGCTTTGGCCTTAAATATTGATTATAATATTATAAATAGGTACACAATTATATTGTTTCTGAATTATTTATCAAAGTTGATTATTTTTGTTTCAGAAGACACTTAGTTTGTCGTTGTATATAACTTATATTGTAATTAATCACGTTTAGTATCTTGTCGTCCTGAAGTGGGTTATACGGTGAGAAGACTTTTGCAATATATTTGAAGACTACACTTCAAATATATTGCAAAAGTTTTTATGGAGTCAAAATAAAAGAAAAAACTCTTTTAACACCTAAATGTATTCCAATAAATATTTATCTAAAGTAAGAACCTTTTAAAAACAAAGGAAAACAATATTTAACACATACATATGAGAGTAAAAGTTGCTTGCACTCACGTAGTGTTGGTGGTTTCTTCTTAGGTATTTGAAACCATTTATTATGGTTTATTTAACTGGGAAATGGATAATATCGAAGAAGGAAAACATATTTTTATGATATACAATAATCAATACATACATATTATGTTTTATTTTTTTATTTCGGTTATTTTCACTTTAGCGATTTTGATGCTGCCCGTAATGGATTTTCAAGGCCCATTTCATCAAGCAATATATGTTTTTTATAATTGGTACTTATATTTTTAATAAATATTTGTTTACTTATAGGTGCTTACAATAACTGTATAATTAAATATTTAGGCAGGAAATAAAGCTTTATATCATTTTTAATGGTTACACACGTGTCACGTTTTTCCACTTCTTTAAATATTTTGAAGGTGATGCGGAGGCACAAGATGACGTCATAAAAAAATATAAAAAATCACACAATATAGTCTCACCATAAGACAACTTTTCCGCACTATTAGAATTGAATCTACGAAAAAAAATTTTTTTCCATACAAGCGCGCTCCACCCTAATATACATATTATTTGAAGAGGTTTACTAAAAAAGCTTGCTATAAAATTCATTTGTTTTAATGGCGACGTAAAGATCGTAGCGCAAAGGCAGCCGAAATAAAATAATTTCTATAGTTATTAAATTACACCACATATACCATCGAATGACAAGGCATGTCCATGTTGTGCAAACTGTGAAAACAGCTCACCCCCACCGAGCTCTGACCATTACCACCATTGTAGGTATCATCTTGTCACGTGATAAAACGCAAACTGATATTTAGTTTCAATGTATTGATCATCCGTTGACCAAAACAAAAAGAGGTATTTAGTCGTGTAATTTTTTATATGTGTTTTTTTAGTTACTTTTCTTTACTGACCGTACATATATTATGTCATTAATGCCAAAGACATATGTAACTTCGTATAAGATGAATAAAGTAATAAAAAAAAACGTGCCTCGGAAATCAAGAAAAAGTCATTCTCGGATAGATGGCGCACACACCTTTGGCCTATGCTCGGCTAGATGGCGTGACGGCACTTTCATATTTATCAATTTTAACACATAGATATCAGTGAATGAACATGGGTCAAAATGATATAAAAATAATAAAATCATTTATCCATATATATTTATTTTTTTGATAATTGTATACGTGTTTATTTTGAGTTATAGTCGTGTCGACATAGATGGCAGTAAATTTACAGTGACTACCACATTTACTATGACAGGACCCCTCTATACTATCTATGCTTTTTGTTAATGCTAACTTTGGCATATCAATTCCTTCGTAACTCGGCCCCAAAATAAACCCTAAAAAACTCGTTACATCCGGATTCCGAGCGACAATGGATTAAGAATTCATAAAATGTGCGCGTGGATGACGGCCATTAGATATTATAAAAGATTTATTATTTATTTATTTATTTATTTATTAGTCAAATAAGTAACACAGCATTACAGTAAAACCAAGGCACTGTGAAACTACAAAATAAAATACAATAAGTACAAAGAAACTACAAATAAAAACCAAAGACAAATTAAACATTAGATTTGGGCGACGACGTAACAGCGTGGCTCCGTTGCGTCGTTTGACTTGGTGTAGGATTCGGCAGGTTGCCCCGGTACCGCCGAAACACCACACCCTTCGGCCAGAAGTCTGCGCTTGCGATGGTGTCCTGCAGCGGCCGCGGTACGCGCACCACAAATGAACTGAAGTGCACATAGTGACGCGACTGTAGCTGGTGCACCCTCAGCGTGTAGCCAGTCTTCCGGCGGACGTACTCCACCACCTCGTCGGCCCCGGCGGAGTAATGCAGGCGAGACACGTAGAGCCCGGAATAATTCAAATACGTAGGTAAACCAAAGTGGAAGCTGAAATCTGGGGTGCGGTTCCACGTGGACATCGAGTGGTTTGTGACATGTCTAACATAATGTGAAGAATTCAAATTACAGTCTAATTATTAAGTATGCATACGGTTTACCTAAATTATGACCTGGTATTGTAACTAAGCTTGGTGTTTCATTAAGGTGTCTTAATTTTTCAAAACAAACAACAACATCATTTTTGTAATTTCTATGGCGACTGGCGGGAGTATGCACAAAGCCGTGGCGAGTGGCGAAAGTTAGAGGAGGCCTTTGCCTCGCAGTGCGACATCATATAATAGGCTTTAACCTCTAGGCGCCCAGAGACCTATAAAAAGGTCTCTTGTTCCATTCTGATTTGAATCTTTGTTTTAACAAATCAAAATTGCATTTTTCTTGGCAAGTTTTGACATCTGGGCGGCTAGAGGATAAAAAAACAACTGTCCGTTGTATGACAATGTCGTAAGTTAACGTCCAACTCCAATATGCGTCCTTTGGTTATGCAGAGCAGACCCTAATTTAAAGAGATGATCAAAAGATATTTTTTTAAAGTAGAACGGTTTTCCTGATTGGCCCTCTGTGAGATCCCGCTCGTTTTCCCTTTTGCAAATTTGGTTTGTAAGACTGAGACAAACCCTGCTAATCAATTTCTGATCAATTTCTTAGATTTTGGTGAAAACGTGTGTTTAAGTAATTTCAAGGAAAAAAATACTGCATGAGAAAAGTCTGCAGCGATTTTGATAGTCCACTCAGTGTAAGTGTTATTTTAAAAGTCAAACTTCTATGAAATTCTTCTTCCTCCTGGCGTTATCCCGGCATTTTGCCACGGCTCATGGGAGCCTGGGGTCCGCTTGACAACTAATCCCATGATTTGACGTAGGCACTAGTTTTTACGAAAGCGACTGCCATCTGACCTTCCAACCCAGAGGGGAAACTAGGCCTTATTGAGATTAGTCCTGTTTCCTCACGATGTTTTCCAACTTCTATGAAATTATGACGTACAAATAACACTTGCACTGCGTGGGCTATCAAATTCGCTGTAGACTTTTCTTGGTCGAACTCTATCTGTGAGTCGCTATGGCCGGGTTCAACCATACTCGTAAATTCCCCGGTCTATCCACCGCTAATTCGCCTCGAAAGAGATATATTCCGGCCTTGTTCTCTAATCGAATGAACGAGATTGATCGGGCCCGGAGGATACGTGTAATTATTTATGCTCTGATGTCTGCCGAACTATATCTGATAAGTATCCACAGAATAGAGTAGGGTAATTCGCTAAGTAAGTAAGTAACTGGCCGGTTTTAGTAACTGGTCGCCCTAAACTAAAAATGAATTCTATTCACATATAAACAGAATTCATTTTAGTATAAGGTTTCAATAACTGGCCAACTTTCATACCTACTCATCGTAAATTACAGCCTTCCTAATAAAACAAAATAATACAAAAAAAAATCGAAGAATACCTTGGGCCTATTCGACATGCCACTTTTGACGTCGCATGTTGAACTTCCGTTGAATGGAATCATTACTTGTCAAAATTTGACATTAGCAATCCCCAGTTAGGTGACAACCAAACCATTATAAACCTTAAAGTAATAATAAAACAAAGTTGTTTTTTGTTAAATTATTAGTTGTACCAAATGAACCATCCGCACTTGATGAACTACAACTTTTGAATTGAAGTTGACGCGAAATTCGACAGTTGTACATGTCGAATATTAGCCCTTATACAACAGAAACAAATGTAACAAAAAAGTGGTCATTAAGTATGTCAATTTTGGTACAGAACACTAAAAATGAAACTGTAATTGACCGAGTGAAAGCGAACTCAAAGCGAAGGTGTCCGTTTCAGCTTGGCCATAAATTCTTTCGTATGTCGGGATATCTCGTATAAGTAAGTACGTGTCGCATTTTTAACACATTCAGAGCCAAGAACCCGACAGTCGGGTACACTGTTCGTAGCGACTACCCGCTCCGTACGGCGAAAACGTGGCTACGCGCTACGAGCGTAACCCATAGCACGTAGTGGCAATGAATGTGTTAAGACAATTTTTGTAATCTGCAAATTACCCCTGACCTTCAGTTATTTTCAATATGTCCAGGTTAAGTAGGTAACAAAACAGAAATTTGAGTCATACTACCAATACATAAGATTCAAAATAAATAGAAACCTATTATTAAATGAAAGAGGATCAATATTGGAATGTCTGGGCAAAGATCAATCACAAGCTATTTACATGCAAAAAAAATAAAGTAATGTGTTTGCTGACGGTCCCCAAAAATAACATAACGATTTTTATTAAAGACGTTTCGAAAATGCAACAAGAGGCAGGGGGCCTACCGCGAACCACGTTCCAGGTTTTGCCTCTCTGGCGCACTTGTAAATTCGTACGTAAGTGTGACAGGGAGGCAACACATCGAACGTGGTTCGCGGTATGCCCTCAGATAGGTAACTAAATTTCGTTTTCGCGGTTCTCGGTAGGCCCTTTAAGAAACCGCCTTGGTGCATCAATGTCATATTTTATTGTCTGTGAAACTTGGCAACAGTATGAAGTTACTCTATGGTTTACTAGTTAGCGTAATGCTGCACTCTGGCGGCAGAACATTAACACCCCCTATTACCGTACCGTCGTAAATGCTAGTAACTTCAAAGAATGCGTTCTGATACTTTTATGTAATTAGTACACCCTATACATAAATATTATACCATTACTATTTTAATTATATTAGCTTGAAATCATATCTTCTTCTTCCTCGTTCCCTCAATGCTGAGGATCGCGACCACATGCAACATCTCTCCATTGATTGCGGTCATAGTTAAGCCAAGTGGACCGCACGGTGCAGGCTGCCGCCACTCGTCTTCTTCATGGCGTCAGACTCTTACGAGCCCCACCCTGAGCGCGTTTGCCATTCATTCGCCCCAAGATGATACACTTCTCCATATCATGCATTGGTGATCTCATAATGTGTCCGAAGTTGAAATCATATAAGATGCCTACAATGGTATTATAAGAGCCCAGAGGTACTCGTAAGCTGATTTACGTATGAGTACCTAATAAACCTTCCCTCTTCCTTCTTCCGTGACACGAGCACAAAGTTGATACTTTAACGAACTAAATATACTCATAGGTTTTTTCTTTATATTGTTTTTAAGATGCAAAAGGAATCAATGCAATATTTATGTATTCATGCCAAATTGCAACTCTCTAGCTCTAACGATCACGGGACAAAACCTCGGACAGACAGACATGCTGAAACTATAAGGTTTTCTAGATGACTACGAAACCCTAAAAAGCTTGCAAAATACAACACGTAGGCCTTATATTACGGGCAGCACAAAATAAATAATTGAACAAACATAAGCTAGGCAAGAATGAGAAAAAGCGTAAAAATAAGTCTTATTTTCGTCCACGTCTGAGGTTGCAACGGTCAGAGGGATGGAATCGAGTTAAATAATGCGCAAAGTAACGTTATTGCTACAGATATTTACAATAAATAGACTACGCAGGCATCTGCGAACCTAGAAAAACAAAAGTTCGTGTTAAGGTACTTCACCACTGTCACTCCAATGATGCTAATTCGCGGTAGCCTCACTTTGTAATACAGATTCTACATAAAAACATTTTGTACTAACTTAGTCGTCAATTTGAAGGAAAATAGGTAGCTAAAGTTAAGTTGTATCTATGTATAACGGACACCCCAGGAGTTACATTAATCAATAGGCTACTATAACTGCTAAAGTGATCCGCCGGACGATATCGGCATGTCAGTTAAAAGCAAAATTTGACAGCTCCGAATAACTGACAGGCTGTTTTCGTCCGACGAACTGGTAATCTGTGGGCCCTTAACCATCATAGGCGTCTTGATTTCCGACCAAAGTGGTATATACTGGTAGTGGTAGCAAGGCTTTCTGATACAATAAATACAATTATAATAAACTTAATAGGAAGTCCCTACGTTTTACCTTATTTTATTATGTGGATACCTAACGTTTATTAATGCAATAAACATCAATATCTCCTTCATTTTCATTTTCAATGTATACGTTTTCTTATTTTACATAATTTCTTAGAAAAACACAGAAAGAATGGAAATACTATTTGTAAACATGTCTGTGGCTACTAAGTTTACAACCCTAGTGAATGGGACATTAAATTTAATTCAGTAAATCCAACATTACGAGCCCCACGTAATTCCTCAGAAGCGCTATGAATTGTTCCTCTTTCAACCCCGTCCTTTGTCCTTACAACTTTTATTACTAGCGACTAGTGTTGCGAAAAGCGAGTAGGTAAAAAAATATTGAATGCGATGAAAACGGAAGAATAATTTTGAATTATTACAATAATAACATTTGATGGATTAAAAACAAGAATAAGTATATTTGTAAATGTATATTTTCATCACACTTACTCAAAAAACATCTTATTTCATGCAGGTGAACTGAAGGGTAAAGGCCTCTATATTGTACCCGCGGGAATTATGGATTGTGAAAAAAAAGCTATAACTTCCTAGGGAGTTGTAGCTTTTTTTTAACTGTGTCACTAATTCATACGAACCATGTAGGTTATATCCAAGTAAAATACTTTCAAGGCTCTTGTTCTATTATTTAATCAGTTGATTATCGCAAGCTTTGATGAATTAACCCATAATCAATAGTAACTTCCAAAAAATATAAGCTAAGTAAACTTTAACTTTTTCGATAACTATCTGCTTTTATAGACCGAGCGTCAGCGGAAATCTCCGTTTCTCTACGGATCACAATTCTCAACCGATTTGCTTGAAATTCTGTGAACAGTTTCGATGATAAAATTAAGCTCAAATTAAGCAGTTTTATGTTATGCTCGCCAGATATACAGCTCACAGAGCCGCTAGTCTGATATATTGCTAGGGAGAACACTTCAACAATATTTAGTCTACTACTACTTTACTAATTTATTCTAACCAATGCCAATGCCAAAAATATTTTAGTATTTTTTCGGGAATTTATTCTCGGAAACATGACATCCCTAGTAGCGGCCACCGCGGCTCTATAGAGAACCGACTTTATTTCATTTGAGTCCGCTTTTAGTTTTATTAAGTTGCGACCTAACTAACCTTACTTTGGAACTCTGAGCTGAGTGCTTTCTTAGCTCTTGTAAGACGTAAAAACTTGGATTTTAAAGTTTTAAAGTTACATTATTTAGTACAAGGTCATTGAAGGAATAGAAATGTCATGTTTAGCTAAATAGTGCTCGAAAACTACGTCTGTTATATTAATAATGTGAGATTACTATTCATGAGATTTAAAAAGGTGAAGTTAGGATGAACTCTCAAGTAGGTATTTCCTGCGGTTTTCATCTATAAATAGAGTGATTTTTAATACGGTAGTATGTAGATATCATTTGTTAAGGTTTTGTGTAACCAGTGCAAAACCGCGGGTCGCTAGTTATTAATCTGTGTTATTAATATTGTTTACATCAAGGACGACTCACAATTTGTAATTACGATTTAGATATTGCTTGTTATCTATATCGACAACACTTGAGCCGATATTTAATAATCACTAACAATTATGACCATGAAAACCCGGGCTATGGCGATAAATTTGATGGAAAATTAAATTCGCTGAAACGCCAATACGACGTATTACACTCGTATTTCAGTGAAACCTTTTTACCTCCTAACAAGTTTCGCAATACAAAGTAGTTTTTACGATTTTCTTTTCAAGATAAGAAGGTAAAAATGTACTTTAGGTTTTAGGACTTTAAGGTACTACCTACTCACAAAACAAGTCAGCTGGAGTTAAAGAGAGAGAAATCGAATTTCATAAAGCTTCAGGCACAGTGTAAAAAGTAACTGTGGACCGACGCCTGTGATGCTTGTGATGTTAAATGGCGACACCGCACAAGAACACAGTAGTTTTTATGTCGGAAATCATCCCTGAAGGGAGTGCAAAGGGTGGGTGGAATTGAAAGTGTTAATGATTTGCCTAATAATTGAAGTAAGCAATTGATGAACCATCATCATCATCATCATTTCAGCCGTACGTCCCACTGCTGAGCACAGGCCTCCTCTCATGCGCGAGAGGGCTTGGGCTATAGTCCCCACGCTAGCCCAATGCCGATTGGGGACTTCACATACACCTTTGAATTTCTTCGCAGATGTATGCAGGTTTCCTCACTATATGTTTTCCTTCACCGAAAAGCTAGTGGTAAATATTAAATGATATTTCGTACATAAGTTCCGAAAAACTCATTGGTACGAGCCAGGATTTGAACCCGCGACCTCCGGATTGAAAGTCAGACGTCATATCCACTCGGCCACTACTGCTTCAGCTGAATTGAATGGTTACTGCTAGCATTATCCAGGCGCTATACCTACTTTAGCTGCTGTCACTAATTCCACGCAGACGAAGTCGCGGGCAAAAGCTAGTACGTTTATTTATGGAAGGGGTCGTCCACTTTCGTCTTAAGTGCTAAATCAAACGGCTAAGGGCCCGATTCGGATTTTGAAATAGATATCCATTAGATATCTTTTAGACATCACCAAGAGACGATAACGATATGTTTAAGATCTAACCTGTCAAATTTGACATTTGCGCGATTCTGGAGATACACTTGAACGATTTCCTCAGGATATGACTTAGAGATCCAATTCACATCTAATAGATATCTTACTCTATCTAACGTAAATGTGACATTGGTGGCCCGAATTGCGCTGCAAAAGAGAACTAGTTGATATCTAACTAAACTATAACGTATCTAGAATGGATCTAGTACGTGTCGTCTCTTGTGAATATCTTGAAGTTCGAACACAGTTCAGTTAGTATGTTGACACTACAGATAAACGCTAGGTTTAGGTCACAGGCTAGCGTTACGATAACAAAGCCCAGGCGTCGAGTATTTGCGGCTCGCCACAAAGCACTTTGCCGACATCTGACCCTTGATCTAGACTTCTAGAGTATCAAGTAAAAGCAGCAAGTGCTTTAGTTGAAACTAGTTTAACCTTTTGGACGCCAATGACCGATATATCCGCACCGCAAATTCGACGCCAAAGACCGATTAATCGGTCACAGACTACAGAGTAACATAGACCTACGTGCATATGCATAAAGTTCAATTTCAGTTTTGACACTTCGGTGACGTGGCGTCTGAGTGACCGCTTATTTGTTTGACATGGCGTCGAAAAGGTTAAAATAATATGTTATTTAATTAAAAAAACAATTATTAATTATTGTTATTTAATTAATTAATATGACTACCTAATGTAAGTTTGCAAGTAAAAAATAAATAAAAAAAATACTATTGAAGTTAATGAAATGGACAGAATGACGGATAGTTTAAATAATTAACATTTTTAGAACGCCATTTGACTTTGATCCTTATTTTCTCACTGATATGTGTTAAATCTGTAAAATGTCAAAGTATCGCCATCTAGTCGAGGATAGGTCAAAGGTATGGCGCCATCTTTTCGAGAAAATAACCTTTACGCGTTCTAAATATAATAAAGTGACATTAAGACGACCTTGATTCGCAAATAAAGAAATTTCACTGAATTCATAATGAGAAAAATCTAAGAAGTGAGCAAGTTTCCCATGTGGGTTCGGCGAATTTCCACTTCGTTACAAAGTGAATTCCATAAAGGAATTATTTATAAAACAGGCCCCGTAATAACCTGCCACAAAACCGATTCAGTCAGCGATATGTCAGCCCATGTTACTTCTTACCTTACAACACAGACCACTTGTCAAGTAGACGGGCTATGGGTATCGTCTTGGGTCGTCCCATTCGTTTTTCGTCAAGTTCTTAAATTAGTCCTATTCTACTTTCGTCACGCATTCTACATTGAAAGCCACCGACGATTGTGATGAATGTAGAATGAGTAACGAAAGCAGAATAGGACGAATTTAAGAACTTGACGAAATACGAATGGGACGACCCATGACAATACCGGGCTATGTATGTTAGAATCGTGGTCACCATTCGGTGGCGCTCCCATTTTACTAGCGCCAAAATCATCTGAAATTGAAGTATTTTTATCTGGGTTCTCGCTTGATTATTCGGTCTTAGTCGGTCAGACTTTGAAAAGGGATTCCACTCCTTTGCCTTATTGATTAGCGTTTTTGCACGAGTCATTTAAACTATCGTTCCAAAAATATCCCGACCTGGTTGTAGGTGTTTTAGAGACGTATATATTTGATCAATGGCTTGTAAAGATGTTTATAAACGCGACTGTACAATTGACAATACCTACATTAACTTACTTCATTGAATTGGAAAAAAAAATAAAAATTGACCAGTAGTTGTAAACATAGGCAGTTGTTGAATATAAGTTATCGTGAGTCATACTGACATTAAATTAATTTTACGGTATAAAATAATCTGTTGTAGTGCAAAATATTTACGTCTCAGTAATTTGAAAATAGACATACGATCACCCATGAGCAGTAACCGTGATTCGTAGTCGAACCTCCATAATGTGGAGTCTAAAAAGATTGTCTGTACATTACACCCACGCAACAAAATAAGCTATCCATAATGCATGATGTGAGACGAGTCCTGGTTTACAAGCAGTAAAATATACATGTATATTTATGATATGATATTAAGAAGTGTTATGAAATTGCATGTTTTATGCTACTGCGTTCGTTGGATTTCCTATTTCCGAAGGCTACTATCCCGTCGCATAAGCATGTCATTATAGCATTGCAATAAAATTGTAGGTATTATAAAACCTAATGTTACAAAGTTATGTTTACTTTCGAAATCCAGTACCACTAGTGTAAATAAAATTTCATTCAATAGCGTACTGACGTACGCGTTCGCGTTATGCGCGTTTTGTATGGGGTTTTCACCATCATGCAGCGCGCCAAGCGGGACGTTTTGGAAACTCACAATCCCATACAAAATGACACTTACGCAAACGCGTACGTACGTAAGCACGCAGTTTGGCGAATCTTTGTATTGTGTTACCTACACATATTTTATATTTCCCTGTTATTAGGTACCAATAAAAAAAATTCGTTCAGAGGGCCTAGCCAAGATGCCAATCGTTTGCGTCGTCGTAGCGAACGAAACGGTAATCTCTCTCTATCACTTTACATTATTGTGACAGAGAGACATCACCGGTTTTACGGTAAGTCAATTTTTTCAAGCCGAAAAACCCAACCCACACTGATTTTATCAAAGAAAACAGACTATTCTAAGACACAACTAACGCCTTTCAACATTCTGTACTTAAACAATGTTATCAGTATCCCAGTAACAGACCGTTTACCTCCTTAACGGATCCCCGCTGCGCCATCAGTCACCGGAATTTATGGCCCCACCATACCCTAGGGCGGTGATTATGCGAAATACCCGACAATCGCAAATGGAAAAGGAACGAATAGCAATCTATTTGCCCTTATTGCTTGTCCGGATTAGGGTTACCAGATCCAAATTTGGAATTTCCTGACAAAATTCCTGATTTGCTATTTTTTTTCCTTACGCTCATATCAGTGACGGGAGAGGGGGGGGGGGGGTATCTAGCCGTAAGCGATATTTATATGTATGCTTGATACATTGTTTACGTTTGATTTGTAAAAAAGTCTGATATTTCACTAAAATTCCTGACAGTTTCGTGTTCCGGCCGCATGGCTAACAAACGGCCATAATTCCTGACATGTTAGGAAAATTCCTGACGTCTGGTAACCCTTGTCCGGATGCCATTTACTTAACGCTTTGCACTTTCGATGCGTGGAAACGTTTTTTTAATCTCCATTAAGGGAACTATGTGTGCTTAGGGGGAAGCGATTGTTTCTTTGATTGAAAGGGGAAGGTGGGGATATAGTATAGATGGGTGACATTTACAGTGCGTCTTCAGTTTGTGTATTTAACAGATAGTACAGTCATTATATCCAAAAAACCGACCCTACCCGTGAATAATTAGTTCTTGGATTTTTTTTTCGTAGGTCCCTCGGGGGGGTCACTGGGAGTGTAAATTGAGAAAGTAGGCTGAATCAGGCTCCTGCGTATATTCGAAAAATGGTTTTTTTTCCAAAAAAACGGTTTTTCTTCAATAACTCGGCCATTTTTGATTTTACAGTAAAACCGTAAGGACAAAAATTGTAGGAAATTTGATTCTCTACAAGTTAGTCCAGTCATTATATCCAAAAAACCGTCCCTTCCCGTGAATAATCAGTTCTTGGATTTTTTTTCGTACGTCCCTTGGGGAATCACTGGGAGTGTAAATTCAAAAAGTAGACTGAATCAGGGTCCTGTGTATATTCGAAAAACGGTTTTTCTTGAATAACTCGGTCATTTTTGATTTTACAGTAAAACCGTGAGGACAAAAATTTTAGAAAATTTGATTCTCTACAAGTTTGGTCCTCACAATTTTTCTTCTAGGATCGATAGTTTGGAAATAAAATTTGAAAAAAGCGACAAATTCAAAATATTTTCAACATCTCGTTTATTTTCAACTTTACGACATAAATGAAGAGGACTAAACTTGTAGAGAATCAAATTCTGAACAATTTTGGTTCCCGCCTTTTTTCCCCCAAAATCGATATTTTAGAAATTAAACCTGAAAAACGCGACAAATTCAAAATATTATCATTATCTCCTATGTTCCACGCTTTACGGCATAAATGAAGGGAAACAAACTTGTAGAGAATCAAATTTTCTAAAATTTTGTCCTCACGGTTTTACTGTAAAATCAAAAATGACCGAGTTATTAAAGAAAAACCGTTATCGAATATACACAGGACCCTGATTCAGTCTACGTTTTGAATTTACACTCTCAGTGATTCCCCCGAGGGACGTACGAAAAAAAATTCCAAGAACTAATTATTCACGGGAAGGGTCGGTTTTTTGGATATAATGACTGGACTAACTTGTAGAGAATCAAATTTCCTACAATTTTTGTCCTTACGGTTTTACTGTAAAATCAAAGATGGCCGAGTTATTGAAGAAAAATCGTTTTTTTGGAAAAAAACCATTTTTCGAATATACGCAGGAGCCTGATTCAGCCTACTTTTTGAATTTACACTCCCAGTGACCCCCCCGAAGGACCTACGAAAAAAAAATCCAAGAACTAATTATTCACGGGTCAAAATCTATAATGACTGTACTAAGAAGTATTCTTATTGTAAGGTGATCATACGAATCATATTTTTTTATACTTAATTAAAAAAGTTAATCTGAATATACTCGTAACTGATACAAATCAAGAGATAATCATTAACTGATCCTACTAACGTCTCTCTTATCAATAAATAAATATTATAGAACATTCTTACACAGATTGACTAAGTCTCGCAGTAAGCCCAAGAAGGCTTGTGTTGTGGGTACAACGACCTAGTACCTATACCTACTAGTTTAGTACTTAGGATAAAAAAACATTTGTAAGCAATATCTGTTACAAGCATGCCGTGTTTGCCTGTAATTGGGTGAATACTCTAGCAATATTATTTTAAAACTTGTTATTTATAAGTATTTTTTGTATTGCACCTGTTGGCGAACCTAATAATAAATAAATAATAAAAACCCTAGGTTAGGTTTTTTATAATGTGTTTATATGTATTTTTTATTGTTTTGTAAGTGTTTTTATATTTTACTTTTATATTCATATTATAACAAACCTAACTTAAGACGAAAGATAAATAAAGAGAATAATAAATAAATATAAATTTTATATAATATATAAATACTTAAATACATACGTAACAGCCATGACTCAGGAACAAATATCTGTGTAATTACACAAATAAATGCCCTTGCTGGGATTCGAACCCAGGACCATCGGCTTCACGGGCAGGGTCACTACCCACTAGGCCAGATCGGTCGTGGCCTAATCTTCCTGTATTTGGAAGCAATGGTAACAGTAGTAGCTGCAGATGTATCTGAAGTAATTTCTCATATCTTTTGTTTCTCTCTAGCGCCTTTGTCGGTTAACACATTCAACACCAAGAACCCGACTGTCGGGTACACTGTTCGTAGCGACTACGCGCTACATACGACGAAACCGTGGCTACGCGCTACGAGCGTAACCCGTAGCACTTAGTGGTATTGAATGTGTTAATTGGTGGGATTTATTGGATGATGTGTCGTTTACTCCATTCAAGATTTAAAACAACGATTTGGATCCTAATATCCAAGTTGAACATGTTAAAACCAAAAATCTAAGCCAAAGTAAATGTTTTCTGTTCTTACTACCCTACTATTGTTATGGTTCGTTGCTGATTTAAAAGCATCCAACTATAACTAGGGCTATATATATATACAGGGCGTCCCACGGCTATGCCACATGGAGGGAAAGTACCCTAAATATTGTAGATGGAACATTTTACCGAAAGAAGACATTATTTTAATTTAAAAAACAATTTAAACTGCATACATAGATTTTTAAATAATTACATGGTTGAACCGGGAATCGAACCCGCCACACGAGAAAAAAAATCATCTGTAGCTTTATCATACCGATCGAAAGGCTTGATCATAAGGATTATTTTTTGCTAAAGAACATAGTGTCAGAAACAAAAGGAAGACCATGAATTTTAACATTTGATGTGAAATTTAGCGAAATAATCAAAAGAGTGCGGCTTTGTATTCAACAGAATGAGACTACATTTTGAGCATTTGATAAATTAAATTGATTAATTTTGAATTAAAAATGTTAAAATTCATGGGCTTCCTTTTATTTCCGACACTATGTTATTTAGCAAAAAATAATCCTTATGATCAAGCCTTTCGATCGGTATGATAAAGCTACAGGGTGATTTTTTTTCTCGTGCGGCGGGTTCGATTCCCGGTTCAACCATGTAATTATTTAAAAATCTATGAATGCAGTTTAAATTGTTTTTTAAATTAAAATAATGTCTTCTTTCAGTAAAATGTTCCATCTACAATATTTAGGGTACTTTCCCTCCATGTGGCATAGCCGTGGGACGCCCTGTATATATATATATATATATATTTATATATATATATATATATATATATATATATATATATTCAATTAAATACAAGTCAATGAATACCGTGCATCTGCCAAAAGTTTTATTTTAACCATGGTTACGTGCCATTAATTTCCAAGTACGGCTTCATCTTTTGGGGTAATTCTGCTGGAGTTTCTATAGCGGTTCGTCCTTTCCTGGACCTCTTTCAACTGTCAGCCATGCGCGCCATTATAAGAATGTTTATGAAGAGCTGTATGATGGATGTGTACAGCATGAATGCTCCCAAAGCGTAGTCTTCCTCGTCCAACTCGACGGATTTACCTCCTAAAACCATTTGTAGCTCAATTATAAACATCTGAAACAAATCAATAAAATGTTCTGTCTAAATTACCTATATTAATTATTATTTAAGCTTCAAACACAAATAATAGTCTAATAGGGAGACCTAGATGATATCCTTACCTACATGCACAAAAAACTCTCTGCTCTGTGGACATTTATGTTTAACCCTTTATAGAGCAACAGTCTCAAAAAAACTACCCTGTAACACCATTTTTCTTGTACACTAGGTTTGAATTGAGGATTTTTTTCAGTCTTGCCCGGTAAAGGGTTAAACCCCTTAAGTCCCGCGGGCATGATATAGTCCGAAATGACAACCAAAGTTCTATATCTAATCGATTAAATATATATCTATCTTTTTAGATATTATTATGGTTTGACTATTTAAATAGTTGTGTAATAAATGGAGTTTAAAATATTATGCTATTTAAATACTAATATTCTTTTGCTGTGTTTAAAAATGCAAACAAAAAGAAAATTAAAAATATACCATTATTAAAGAACATAATTGTTATTATTAATTTTAAAAAATATCTTCTTACCACGACATTGACTAAAGTCATAAGAAATGTTAGTCCTAACATGAGAGGTTTCAAACGCACATGGAAGACCAACATCATAATGACTACGATTAACATGAGGACGGACAACGTAACGGAGATAGCTATTACATATAGTATCCATTTCGTGAAGTCGAACTGAAAAAAAAATTGAATTAGATATTAATTATTCTGGTGGATCCTTAGAGCATACAGTAATGGAGTAGCCTTTCAGTACTCGTAACTAACCCTGTCATAAACGTTGCAAATGCACAATGTGCAAAAAATCTTATAAAGACATCTCCATGCGTGATATGTTCGTGTGCGTCAAAATGAGAATGTTAATTTTAATTTTAATGTGAGTGTGTCTCTTCGTGTGCCGTCACCGAACTTTTTTGCATGTATTGTGTGAGTGATCTTTTGCATGTGTTAACTCTTTATCTCCCCGCAAAATTCGAGATTTTTGAATGCAAATACAAAGGATTCTTATAATTACCTTCAGAGGCTCTTCAATAGGGTCCTTTATGTTTGCCTAGTAGGTACATATGTGTTTTAGTATTTATTTTAGTAGGTACTAGACCAGACGTGCTAGAGTATAAAAGTTGTATTAACTGCTTACATTTGTACACGCCAGTGCCAGGCAGACCGCTACTACCACGAGCGTTGTGATCAGCGCCTAGATTATAAATAAGTACGTTAATATTATTCTTATATTGATATGTATAGGCACCTGCAGGGGCCCATTTCTCGAACGATATTAGTCTAATATTATTAGTGTGTTGTCATGACAACCCATTCGGTTTGACAGTTCGTGGACTAATAATATTAGTCTAATATCGTTCGAGAAACTGGCCCCAGGAGAAATGAGGTCAATGATTAGTTAATTACGCATAGTATTCATTGCAAAAACAGTATTGAATGAATAAACGTGACTTAAATACAGGATATTAAGCTAAAAAAAGACCTCGAAGAAACTCAAAGAAAGTCATTCAAAAACGGTGACATTTCAAACATTCGTTCGCCATTGAATTTATTGGCAGCAAATTAAATATTATTTAAAAGATTAAATAAAAATATTAAATAATAAACGTCGGTATTTTAAAAGTAAAACTCCTTTATACCTCGACTTTAAACAAATAATTTTACTTATAATTCTTAACCTACATGGTTCGTATATGTATTCATATACCTAGTTAATTTAAAAAAGCCATAACTCCCTATTGAGTTATAGCTTTTTTTCACAATCCGTAACTCCCGCGGGTACGACATAGGCCTTTGTCCTTGACTATACCTGTAATACCTGCATGAAATTATATATTTTTCGAGCAAGTGTGATGAAATAATAATTGACCTTAACTCTCTTGCCGATACCTATAACTAATGAGGGTTTCCGCGATCGAGTTTTTCACTAGATGACAGCACCGTGGCGAGAGGTCTAGGTGTCATAATCCACCAATCATGTTTAACCATGTTTTTTTTGTTGGTGGATTTTGACAGCAGCTGTCAAAAAGACCTCTCGTCATGGTGCTGCCATCTAGTGAAAATCTCGATCGCGGAAACCCTCATTGAGACCTGTAAAGTTTTATGAACATGGGGGTTTAATCTTTGAAGGTACTTACTATGACTACGATAAACGTGCGGTACCGGGCAGTGTAGCAAGCGCAAAATAGTGAATACAATATTACCTGCAAGATAAAAACCGGCCAGTTGCTTGTCGGGCCACGCATAATGGAGAGTTCCGTAACTTCATACGATGTAGAAACTTTGCTACATTATGGTACCATCGAGCTGATCTGATGATGGATACAGAAGATGGGCATAGAAAATCTGTGATTATAGAACGCAACCTATACTCTGTATCTTTAGATTAAGTAAAAGTAAACAAATAATTTGTACATTTTCGGGTAGTAATGTTTTTATCTACGCTCAACTGGCTTCAGAAGCCATTTGAGGGTAGATTTTGTTTACTCTTTTTCAAATACCTAAAGATACAGACTATAATTGTATTTGGGTTTGTTAAAATTGTATAAATGAATGTTGCCTGTTGAAGGAAAAGTAAAAGCTTGTACCAAAAGTGAAATTTTTGACAAACTGATTTGTGATAATGATTAAAATAAAACTTACAGCTATTGTTAAACATATATAGTTTGTAGGGCTTCGCCGGCAACATGCCACTGTTGGCATACAACAACCCATTATCGCCAACAAAATGCTGTAAAAAACAGAAAAAATATATATCTACTCTATACCCTATAATATAATATAACACCACAAAAACCGGTTTAGTGAAAACGCATCTTCGAGTTTTCCGTAACGCCTGTTTTCACAAAGTTGAAAATATCCATACATTTTGCGAGAACTCTGATTGTTAAAAGTTGACGTTTGACAATTCAGTGACAGCAAAACATATAGCGCCGGCAGCGTTTTCTGCACAACAACATTTAAAAAATACTTACAGGCAAGGAATCATTATGAATAAGAAAAATCGTCTGAAGAAGTCTCTTAAGACCTCGCTGAAAACAAATATTGAAATAGTATTTAAAATTAAACTTAATGCGTAAATAGGTATACAGCTTTATTTCACGCGGATTTTTAAAATAGTGGCTCTTAGTCAAAAAAAATCTTGTCATGGTCTTTCGGCCAACAACAACATTTTGTAAAGGAAATTGCACGTCTCATTCAAGTGGATTTCTTGTTTACATTTGTGAGATCTGGGAATATCACAATACCATAGATTGTCCCCAATGCCTTTATTGGTCCTAAATTCCAAAACAATTAAGTCCCTAAATGCATAAACGACAAATATATATATTTATTTTTAAAAATAATTACTTGTATTAATATCGTCTAAGTCCCAAAATACCCAAATATTAAAAAGTTTGTGTCGTAAAATGCCGAATTTCCGATGGGACTCCTTCATTAATTAAACATATTAAGTTTAACTAAGTATTATGTACGGATAGTACATCTGAGTTGATATGATTCTTGATGGTAGATTGCAATCTTGATGGAAACACTGATTTCGGTATATTTATTTATTGATAACCAAGGTATATGAGTACTAGCTAGGAGCACGTATAAACGTAAACTAAAACATAAATCGATGTATGGCGTAATCGCAAATACAGCAATTATTATAAAGTCATTATATTTAATGCTGACGCGAGAAATGTGCGATGCTTGCATTGTACATATTCCCGGCCAGGAGATGAGAAGTTGATAAGAGATGCTGAGATATTTTTATATAAAACTGATTGATGTAATTAAATAATTTGAAACTGAAATTATTTGATAGAAGTAAATCCCCTAAAAATAGAAGTATTTGTAGAGTTGAGCGCAGTTGCCGCGACGCGATGATCTTGTCTCTCAGGGGGTTGTCCGCTGTGGTTGTGCTCGGTCGCTGATGGGATGGAGCTGCGCGATGTGGATGACATCGAGGTTGGTCTGCGACCGCTCTCCCGGGGGGCGGCGGCGGCGAACGAAGGGGTGAGGCGCGCGACGAGTTGACGGCGTCGAATGCAGCGGCGCACGTACAGCGCTGCTAACACGATGACTATGCTTAGGACCACGTAGATTACTGTGTAATGATGAACGTCGTGGTAGTTGATCCTGTCTAATAGCGCTCCCTCGTTCTTCATATGTTCGATTTGGTCTTTGATGACCTTGAAATATTTGTCGTTGCTTTCAAGAGCATTTGATTCGCCTTGTAAGACTGGTACTGTTAAATTTATAACGTTGTTTATGGAGGGCACGTCGAACTTAACAACGGTTGCTTGTGTTTTGATGTCGTTCGAATGTTTCTTCTGTGGAAATATGGTAAAGGCGTCTCCATTTAACACGCACTCTGTTTGAAGAGTTATGATTCCTGCCTTATTCAGATGCTCGGCCTTGACCTCCTGTCCGCATATGATTCTCGCCGTACATTCGTCACAACAAAAGAATAGGTATGTATTCATAGTGCTTAGTTCCGTCCATATGTTGTGGCAAGTGTCAGAGTCAGCTGAGCACTCTTTTGAAACTTGATCGGCAATGCAGAGGTGTGAGTCAGATTTTAGTTGATAAATAGGACCTTGTAGCGTACAAATTAGAGTATTAGAATCGTAGTGCGAGCATTTATTTACAGTTTCATCCAACATAGGTATATACGATTCTTTTTTGATATTTATAGCCACTTGATGTGCTATAGGTCGTATTTTGATCATATTTTTTCCAACTTGACGTGGAATTGATATTAATCTGAAGAGTTCGTACACATCTTGAAAAACTAAGGGAATCTTGATTTCGAAGATAAGGTACTGGCGGGTCATTCTTGTTCGCACCTTCATTAATTGATATAATTTGGGTAGATCGGTGTTGATATTTTCGCAGGGTAGAGTCAAATCCTTTGGCATTTGCCCGGCTATGATATTCAGCTCATCTTTCAACTGTTGTGGTGTCAATAGGTGAACGTTGAATTTGCCATAAATGACGTTAGCGATGGTGTCCAATAAAGTATCTTGTATGCTCTTCAGGTTTACGAGTATGTTATTAGCGATGATTGATGACACGGTGATTTCATTTATTTGTGTTGATTCTTGAATTTCGGTAGCCTGTTTGTTAAGGCTCATCTCGATGTTGTTTATGTGTTGGTTGAAAGTTTTGTGCTGATTTTGCATTGATGTTTCAACTCTCTTTAGTAGGTTGGCTTCCGCTTCTATAACCGAGGTTTGATTCCGCCATAATTGTGCTAAATGTTTTTCATTAGCTCGGGTGAGGTCGATATCCTTCTGATATTGTTCGGCGAACTGATCGTCGAGCACGCCGAATAGGCTGTGAGCAAGGTTGCCGACGCCGTTGAAGAATGCCCTCTTCTTACGTGGTGATTCGACACGTTGACCGAGTAGCATGCTGTCGTAGTATTTTAATTCCGAAAAGGCGTGACGCAGTTGATTGAGTACGATGTTACACTGTTGTTTATTTTCGATAGCGTGGCACATATTTTCCAAGTGTTTGATATATTTGGAAAATAGTTCTGATCCTTCCCAGTATGGATTGATGTCATAATAAACTACAAGCTTCCATTCGTCTCGGGCCAGTTTCATATTTGTTATTTTATCAAAGTAAATGCCTTGTCCCCCTTTGAAATGTGATATGTCATGAGTGCATTGCGCCGGCGATATAAATAACATAAACATCATAAGCGCCATAGTGATGTAACCAATGAGTTTGGATTTTGCTGGTTTTCTTTGTTTTGTTTGTCTTGCAGGGGGCGTGGCCGATGTATCTTTTTTCTGATCTTCACTGGTTGACGTTTCGTTTTCTGATACTGGCAGTTTTGACAGCTTGATGATGGGCCTTTTGATTATTGAATTTTTTGTCTTTACTGAAGCGACACGGACAAGGCCGTCCTTTCCTGCATGAACATCTGATACCCTGCCAAGAGCCCACTTGCCGGCAGGTAAATTTGCGTCGTGAATGATTACGACGTCGCCGATTTCAATGTTTGGCTTGGGTTGCGTCCATTTACAGCGTGATTGTAACTGACACAGGTATTCAGTTTGCCATTTTTTCCATATATCTTGGAATATTTTCTGTGTTAGGCGCCACCGTGTACGCTCGTCCCTTTCAGTCTCAACGATGTGGAGAGTCGGACCACTTGCTAAAAAGTGTGCCGGTGTGATATAATCCAGGTCATCAGGGTCTTCGGTCAATGCACACAGTGGACGTGCATTTAAACAACCCTCTATCTGTGCCAATAGAGTCGAAAATTCTTCGAAGGTTAGGTGCTGTTCTCCCAGCACTCGGTGAAGATGATGTTTGAGGCTTTTGACGGCCGCTTCCCACAGGCCGCCCGCGCTGAGCCACGAAGGTGCATTGAAGTGCCAGCTGATGTTCATATCGCTGATTGCTTTGAAGAATGATTCATCTAGCGAGGCAGTGATCTCTTCATACTCCCTTTTAATTGCTTTGTTGGCTTTAGTAAAATTTGTGCCGTTGTCACTGAAGATATGACGGGGTGCTCCACGCCGGGCGGACATTCTCCGTAGAGCGGCCAGAAATGATTCCGAGCTTAGGTCTGAAACTAGCTCTAAGTGCACTGCCTTTGTCGCCATGCAGACAAACACAGCAATGTAGCCCTTAGTTGTTTTGATGCCGCGACCCTTGCTTGCCTTCACTGATACGTATCCTGTATAGTCCACACCGGTATTATAAAATGGCCTTGATGGATTTGACCTTGATTCAGGTAAGTCCCCCATGAGTTGTGATAGTTTTGGAGGTTTCTGCTTAAGGCACGTTATGCAACGGCGTAGGAGATTTTTCGTAGCTCTATTACCTCCTACAATCCACACTGATTCTCTTAGCTTGGAGTGTGTGAGTTTGGCGGTTCCGTGCAAAACAGCTTTATGTGCTTGATCTATAAGTAGCTCCGTCAGGCGACCTCTATGTGGAATAATAAGAGGGTGCTTCATTTCCCAGCTGATGTGTGCGTTATGAAGTCGTCCTCGAACGCGTAACATTCCATGTTGATCGAGGAAAGGTCTTAATTTCAAAATACTGCTTTTTAAATCCACTGATTGATTTGTTTTCAAATTAATGATTTCATTTGAAAACTCTCTTTCTTGCACGTACTTGATGATTCTATTTTTAGCGCTTCTTATCTCGTCAGCTGTTAGGTAACTCGAGCACTGCTGACGCCGCGCGGCCACTCGTAGCATCCATGCGAGCACGCGGGTGCAATGTGTCAAGTTGCTATGCTTGTTTATTAATTCATTGATAATGTCCCCGTCTGTTTGTTTACATGTTACCGCGTGGCTTTGTTTTGATGTTTTAACCTCTTGATCCGTAGTGAATGTGGGCCTTTCTTGATTTTCACTGTATGATGATAGCCAGTTTGGACCATTCCACCAAAGAGGATGTTTTAGTAATTGCTGGGCCGTGATTTCGCGACTAGCGCAGTCGGCCGGGTTTTCTTCGGACTTGACGTAGTTCCAACAAGTCGGCGGTATGATTTTTGTAATTTGAGTAACCCTGTTCGCTATAAATGGTTTCCATTTGCTAGGTTCGCCATTTAGCCAGCCCAAAACTGCTGTACTGTCAGACCAGCAGACCAATTTGATTTTGTTTTCTGATAGGGATTGCTTGACCTTCTCCATGAGGGCTGATAGAAGAAGAGCTGCACATAGTTCTAATCTCGGCAAGGTCACAGCTTTTTTGGACGGTACGAGTCTTGATTTTGCTGCTATCAGTACCGGCGGCGACGTTGATTGTTTGTCGTCGGGAGGGATGACACGGCAGTAGATTGCGCACGCGTATGCTTTAGTCGATGCATCGCAATAACCGTGTAGTTCAAGGTCTTGATTCTTGTAGGTATTTAGCCAACGGGGGATTTTGATATCTTTGATAGTTTGTAGGTCTTGTGACATTGTGTACCATTCCATTTTGATATTATGCGGTACTTGATCGTTCCATCCGATGTCATTTGATATGACATTTTGAAACAGTAACTTCAATTTCGTGGTTACTGGCGATAGCCACCCGAGAGGGTCGAATACTTTCGCTATACTTGACAGTAACTCTCTCTTCGTCATTGTGATCGATGTTTGAGTTGATAGTGGTGCAATTTTTAGTTGGAAAGTAAATAGATCTTCCTGCGGGTGCCATCGTAGTCCCAGCGTTTTCGTTGTTTCTTGATCTTTGAATTCGAATGTTTGTTGCTGATCTTGAGACTTGCTAGCTCCTTGTAGTAGTTCGGGTGTGTTTGATGCCCATTTTCGAAGATTGAACCCTCCTGATTGTAATAATTCGATCAAATTTTGTTTCATTATCTTCGCTGATTCAAGATCGTGACAGCCGTGTAGAAGGTCATCCATGTAAAAACTCTCTTCTACGACCTTAGCCGCTTCAGGATAATTGTGGCGTTCGTCCTTGGCCAGCTGTCTTAACGTCATCATGGCTAACCAGGGGGCAGCCTTGGTGCCGTAGGTTGTGGTCGTTAAGGCGTATTCACGAAACCTTTGATGTTCATTGTCTCTCCAAATGATCTTCTGATATTTTTGATCTTGAATGTTTATACCAATCATTCTAAACATTTTTTCTATGTCTGCAACGTACGCGACCTTATATTGTCTCCACTTAATGATGAGTGACAATAAGTCGTGTTGTAAATTGGGTCCGCTGTACATGATGTCGTTCAGACTTGTCCCATTTGACGTTTTGACAGACGCATTATACACGACTCTAAGAGATGTAGTTGCTGACTCAGGCCTTTGCACGCAGTGATGTGGCAAAAAGCACTCTTGTGTCGAGTTGGGTGGCCCGTCGATTTCGTCTGTACATTCGCGCATATGGCCTAAACTTATGTATTCTTGAATAAAATTCTTGTACTCTCTCTCGATATTTTGATCCTTCCGAAACTTGATCTCGAGTTGCCTGAACTGTGCTATGGCAATGTTCCTTGATTGTCCCAGAGCATTTTCTTTTTCTGGTTTCAACGGCAATCGAACGACGTATCTTCCGTCTTCTTGTCGAAATGTAGTTTCGCGGTAGAAGTTTATACAATATTGATCTTCTGATGACAAACTTGATGCTTCATTGATATCTTCTATGGTCCAAAAGCGCGAGATATTATTCATGTTGTTGACGACGGTGCAGCATTGATACGATGGCAATGGGACCTTTCCGTTTATGATGTACCCAAGTTTCGTTTTCTGAGCTACTGGGAGGTCATCGCCTTCTATTATGGTTCCATTTTGGACGAATTTAGCGTAGATTTCTGTTCCCAAAATCACATCGATAGGGCGGCTGATGTTGTAATCCGGGTCTGCCAGTGGAAGTCCTTTTAAGTACGACAGATCGGGTTTGACGAAGGTTTGATTCGGTAGAGGCAGAGTGAGTTTATTCATGATAAATAACTCGCCGTCAAATTGAAAGTCACAATGCATTGATGACATGGTGACGTTTATAACGCCGTTGCAGGTGTTTCCACTAATGCCGAGGCCATACATAGTGTCGTTACAGCTTTTTCGGGGTATCTGTAGAAGTTGAGCCGCAGCCTCCGTGATCAATGACATCTGTGCTCCAGGATCAATAAATGCTCTCAAAATGTGATAAGTTCCATCTACTGCCCTTGCCTTGATGAGGGCGGTAGGTAATAAAACTTCTATATTTTTATTACATTCTTGCGTAATAGTTGCAACAGTTTTCCGTTTATTAAGTAGATCGGAAGTATCTTGTTTCTGACTGTAGGCATCATGCACGAGTGTATTATGTCTTTCTTGGCATGTGCGGCATCGACTTGTTGAAAAACATTCCTTATCGTAGTGATTGTAAAGGCAATTTTTGCATAAATTCAAACTTGCAATAATGCTCCGTTTGTGTTCAGGCTTTGCACTTTGAAATGTTTCGCAATTAAATATGCCATGATTCTTATTACAAACTGGGCAATGTTTTCTTTGATAATAACTTGATTTAACATCATTTGATTTATTTTGTGATAATGATGAATCCTTTATGCCTACAAATGATTTGTAATAAGGCTTTCTTGATGCTTCTGATTGTTGGGATGTTTTTGGTGCGTCCAACTTGCGGCGGCTGGCTTCAAATGATGTAAACTTCATTTCTAGGAAATCTAGAAATTCCTTTAAGGTCGGCAAGTCACGTGGGTTCTTTAATGATTCGACGTATTCCGTATGACTTTCCGCGTCCAACTTTTGTGATAAAATATGGACGATAAGCGGATCCCATGACGAGGTGTCCACGCCGAGGTTTCTGATGGCATTTAAGCACTCGTTGGTGGTGTCATGTAGACGCTTGATTTGTTGATATGATTGTTGTTGCATTGTTGATAGCGACAGCAGGTTATTGAGGTGGGCGGTGAAAATCAGTTTCGTATTGTTGTACCTGTGGTTTAAGATTTCCCAGCAGGTTTCATAATTTTCTGAACTGATGTTGAGATGTTGAATAAGTTTTTCAGCTTCACCTCTGACCTTATTTTTCAAAAACTGCATCTTTTGTGCGTTGGACATGGAGCGATTATGATGTATGGCTTCATTAAATAAATCCTTGAATGAAACCCACTGTTGGTAGTTTCCACTAAACGGCGGTATGTCCATAACGGGAGTTGATTTCTCACGGTGGGCCATGGACCATATTTTTGAATTGATGGATTTTTTGATGTCTTGGAATTTTCTCTCATATTTGTAGAACGTTTGATTGTAGGTTTCGTCGTCTTCGAAAAGTTCACTGTCGATGTCCCAGTGAAGCGTGTCAATGGTTGTCCAACGAGATTGGACTGATTTGAGTAGATCTTCCAATTCCCACTTTTCATTAACGGTGGAGAGGTCTATGTAATATAAAGTACGTGCGAAGGCCTTGAAGTTGCTCTGTTGTTTTCTCATCTTCTCTGATAACTTGGCAGCATCCACGCTTGGTTTTTCGTTGAAATTGAAAATAGGTGGAAATGCGAACTCTGGATTGACTGGAGCCCGGGTAGCCGTTTTGTCCTGATTCTCAGATTGATTGTCTCGAGTGACTTCGCGGCTCTGGTGATTTGATGGCCCAGGATGCACTTCTTCTTTTGTTTTTTCTTCGGTCCAATTAGGCATTTCTGACGAAGGGTGTGTTGAACGTTCTGCTGGTTTCGGTGAGATTGCCCTAGGTCTCGGTGATTGAGGAGCCCTTTTCGCTGAATCCAAATGATCTAGCAATACAGACCGAGCTGATTCGTAGAAAGTTTTGGTTTTATTGTAAGTCTTTTCGGCAAAATAGTTGCATTCCTCGTTCTTGAATGCTACCAGCCTTGCATGATTGCTTTGCCAACTCTTGCCAGAATCCGTCGAGGCCGGTCAACTTGTTATTGATGTTAGACTCAGTTCGGCGGCTTGGACCATCTTTTTTGTAGTTCTCAAATAGCCTGTTCATATTGGCCATGAGCTGATTTTGATCGTTGCGAATCGCTTCCATTTCCTTTTCTAAACTCAT
This sequence comes from Cydia fagiglandana, assembly GCF_963556715.1. Taxonomy (NCBI): domain Eukaryota; kingdom Metazoa; phylum Arthropoda; class Insecta; order Lepidoptera; family Tortricidae; genus Cydia; species Cydia fagiglandana. The sequence continues at coordinate 23,591,708 of NC_085933.1, read as the reverse complement.
CTTGATTTATTGATAGGAAGTAGTGTAGATATTAATAAAAAGTATTAATCAACAAACTATTGACAATACTGTGGCCACTGATATTTGATGTTTGATAATGATATTGATTTCCTGATTTAAAATTGATGATAATTGCTGCAGCACTGACAATGATGATTTTTCAAGTTCGAGATTTCTCTTACTTGGCTTGATAGTAGACGTCTCTTGATAGTCTTGATATCTTCGATGATGAACTGATGCTGTTCTCCTATGACAATGAATATAGTCAGGCTCTGGATGAGTCACAGCGCCTGTTCAATCCGCACGGTGAGACCCGCTTGTGGGAGGCCGTTTGGACGAAATCACTGTCACAGTCACTGATAGCTTCGAAGGACCATAAGATGTACGGATAGTACATCTGAGTTGATATGATTCTTGATGGTAGATTGCAATCTTGATGGAAACACTGATTTCGGTATATTTATTTATTGATAACCAAGGTATATGAGTACTAGCTAGGAGCACGTATAAACGTAAACTAAAACATAAATCGATGTATGGTGTAATCGCAAATACAGCAATTATTATAAAGTCATTATATTTAATGCTGACGCGAGAAATGTGCGATGCTTGCATTGTACATATTATGTCTTAAGTCGTATCTACCGTAGGGATCCTACGCCGTTGGTGCTCAACTTCGTTTTTATGTTTTCAAGGGAAGAGAAGAGCAAGTTTTTTAATGTTATCGAGGATGTAGTGTTATCGAGGTACATACAAGTAACATGTATAAAGCCTCTACTAGAAGTTCACACTCGCAAAATAAAATATGTATACACATACTTTATGCTTTGCGAAAAAAGTGGCTCTGACATATTATGAACACGAACATAAATGCATACGGACGGACAAACGGACATGAAGAAATTAAAAAAGTCTGTTTTTGGATATACAAACTACTGTAAGGTAAACGTCCCACTGTTAGAAATGCTGGTATCGTCTTGGGTCGTCTCATTCGTTTTTCGTCAAGTTCTTAAATTCGTCCTATTCTGCTTTCGTCACTTATTCTACATTGAAAGCCACCGACGATTGTGACGAATGTAGAATGGGTGACGAAAGCAGAATAGGACTAATTTAAGAACTTGACAAAAAACGAATGGGACGACCCAAGACGATACCGAAATGCTAAGGTCCAATACATAATGCTACTGCTTTGTCAAGTTCTTAAATTAGTCCTATTCTGCTTTCGTCACCCATTCTACATTCGTCACTTATTCTACATTGAAAGCCACCGACGATTGTGACGAATGTAGAATGGGTGACGAAAGCAGAATAGGACTAATTTAAGAACTTGACAAAAAACGAATGGGACGACCCAAGACGATACCGAAATGCTAAGGTCCAATACATAATGCTACTGTTGCCGTTAAAGATTATATTTGCTGGGACATTATATACTCATAACAGTATACTTACTTCATCATTACAAATAAATTAAATCCAAAAGTGATGAGCAGCATAACAAACAAAATGATGAAGACTTTCCGGACAAAATCATTTCTATCGTCTTTACCTTCACTATAGATCTCTGAAAAAAAAAGTATTCTAAGGTCCTATGGTCGCTTTAGCATTTAGGGCCTCCCATTTTGGAAGTTTCATGAATATGAAGCCTAACCATGTCAAATTGGCGTAAGCATTAGATTTTACAAAAGCGACTGGCATCTGGCCAACCCAGAGGGTAAACTAGACCTTATTAAGATTAGTCCGGTTTCCTCACGATGTCACCGAAAAGCGACTAGTAAAAATATCAAAAGATATTTCGTAAATAAATTTCTGAAAACTCATTAGTATGAGCCGAGGTTCGAACCCGCGACTTCCGGATTGAAAGTCGCACGCTCTTATAGCGACCAGAGCTTTAACAGATTAACGGATATGACCCTGAAGGTAGATATACCCCACGGTATGCAGTGGATAGACCCTTGCACATAATTTAGCTCCCGGGGTTGGATTCTGTGGTTGCTCACCTGCGGGCTCACTTCCGAACGCAAACACGATGTATTCCCGGTTTTTTACTGTAACAATATTTACCTTTGGTAGCTTAAATGTGTCTTGTTGTTGCTGCTTACTTATCTTTGTTGACAATTAATGAATAAAAATTATCTAGATCGTTTTTTGTGTTTATCACATGATGAGGGCATCATCAATATTCTAGCGTTGTTTCGTCATTAGCTTAAAATTTGACAGCTGATGTAAATGGTACTATACTCGTACTGTTATTATGTGGTAGCTTTGCTGGTCTGAAGTCGAATTGACAATCTAGTGCCTACGAAACACATGAATCTGGCGGGTAGGTACGATTTTTCTTAGACTTCACATACGTCTATCACTATTGAAGACTTTTTGGTACTAGTATTTTATTTTATAACTTTAAACGGGTATGTCTATTACGAGTCACATCATTTTAATCCTTTTACTATTATGTTTCATCTTACATTAAATACATATATAGGAATATTATAAAAATAAATAGTTATAAAATGTCTGAATCCCGTGTACAAAAAAAGAGCTCCTTACACACAAGTATATAAGTATAACACTTACTAAATTCAGTACCTGCCTTTATTTTTTCTCTTCCTTTCTTATGTTTTTCTTTATGTAATACAGTTCCGCGTACATTTTTTTCTTCATCTTCATTAGCATGCATATCAAGGGAAGTATGAGGACTTGTTTGTTTAGATAAACTACCTTCTTCGACATCCTTAGCATTATCATTACTTATAGGATTTTTGTCACTCATCTAGGGAATAAGACAATAATAGTTATTTGTTTTACAAGGGGGCAAAGTTGTTGTTTAAGTCCTTGTGCTAATATTGCTATAGGTACTACTCTAAGTGCCACTTGCAACATCCCACTAAGCCGGGGTTGACCGGTTAAATCGTTAACTCAGTATCAAATTGTACTGGTAGCTCCAGGTTTAACCGGTTAACCCCGGGTTAGTGAATGGTGCAAGTGGAGCTAATACTCGCTACGCTTGTTGATAGAAAAGTGATGTTTCAAGCGTTAGAGCTCTTTCAGACGGCACGCGAACTCATATGCAATTTTAGTTACATTGAGAACTATTGAGTTTAAGTCCAATTGACCGTCCTACTGCAATGTAATGAAACACGCATACGAGTTCTTGCAACGTCTATATGAGCCCTTAAGATTGTCTCCGAATAATTATTTATTTATCTCCCTGAGGAACTCCTGCACCTGCTGACAGTAGACGTCTATCGGATGATAATATATGGAGGATGATGATACTGATGAATATGCATCTTAAAACACTGATTTAAACTTTCACGATTATTTAACATTATGAAACTACACAACGGGACTTAATCGCTTATTTAAGTTTTAAGATAACCCTAAAATCCTTTCCACAGATCGCCATTTCTACAGTAGAAAAGTGCGAGAAGCGATTGAAATCAAAAAACATTGCAATTTTAATCGGGACGAGGGTTTTAAGATCTCATCCACATGGAATCCAGTCATTAGTAAATGTAAGCGGAAAAGTATATCGACAGTCGATAAATCAAATATCGTTAGTGTTGTGTGTCAACAGAGTGACATCCCTAGTGCGCAAAACGTTCAAACTGATAAACAAGACCAAGTGCGGGTAGTTCGAAAAACTCGCGCGGCTAGAAGATGTTGATGTCAACTTAAGCCAGTCTTCTCCGAGACCACGGGGACAACGCCGTCCTCGAAACGTCGGAGGTTAATCTTAAAACTTAAATACGCGATTAAGTCCCGTTGTGTAGTTTCATAATGCATCTTAAACTTTCTGTATTTAAGTTTTACTTCTTTGAATTGATAATTTGTTAATGTGTCATATCTTCTATTTTACCGTGTAAGCGAATTGGTAAACTAGGTACTGTAAGCTTAGCTGATCTCCGCACGTCTCCTCTCATCTCCGCCTCAGTGAAAAAGCAGATTATACTTTTGTGAACCAGTTATTAAAATGACAAAGGCTAGGTGATAATTGTCCTTCGAGGAACGAATCGTGCGTCTCGATATAATTTAATAGCTTAGGTTAAATAAATAAAATAAATAAATAAATATAGCTTAGGTTGAATTAATATTATCAAATGTATGAGAGAAATAAATGGTATTGTATTGTATGGTATTGCACTGTAAACAAGCAACCGATTACAAATAACAGAAACAAAGCAAGCAGAACTTACATAAAGTATACAATAATATATATCACAAAGCGTCGTAAAATAATCTAAATCTTAAAATAAAATCATTTAGAAAATGACACTAGGTAGCGTCACGTTATTGACATGAAAGTGACATGAAGCAATAAGCAGAAATGTCTATATTCATAGACATGATTTGGACATGATGCTGCAACTGCATAGAGTTAAACCAAGAAAAATCTTCAGCGATTTTGACAGCCCACGCCTTGCCCACGCAGTACAAAGTATATACAAAGTTATGGAAGGTAGAGATTTCGAACTATTCTTTCAACTGACAGCTGGACACTTTTACAACCGTCTTATCATAAAAGATAGCTCTCCTTTACTTCTACACTCCATATACAAAGTGTTATTTTAAACGTCAAACTTCTATAAACTTATGACGTATAGTTGGTCAAGCAGATCTTGTCAGTAGAAAAAGGCGGCAAATTAGAAAAATGTAGGCGCCAAGGGATATCGTCTCATAGAAAATTTTAATTTTGCACGAGAGGGTTATCTTTGACCTTTATATTACACTGCTCGCCATAGTCTACTCTACCCTCGTTTAAAGAGTAAATTTACAAAATAAAACTCAAGTTTTAATACAATATAAATTTAATAAAGTATCAATATATCAAAAGCTTTATATAAACTATGAAAGTATATTTTATGGAAATTAGAAAGATTCCATGAATAACGTGAACAAAGTCAACATTTCTCTTAATAAATAATGTCTTAACTTGCAAATATTTAGGTTACAAATGGATTGATATTTGATATTCTAGAGTCAAGTCCAGTTGCCCCTTAACAAGCGAATTTCTCGTGGAATGCCCTTAAATTTGGAAATAAATAAATAAATAAAACAGCAATAAAGATAAGTTTCATGGCCCTCGGGTTATTCGGCCTGTTCAGTTTCCTCACTTTGTTTTCCTTCACCTAATACAATCAAATATCAAGAAAAGTTCCCGAGTGGAGACCACGGACTAGCAAGCGTAGCGTAGGACGTCCACCCACAAGATGGAGAGACGACCTTGTTAAGGTCGCTGGAAGACGCTGGGTGCGGGTCGCTTCCAACCGGCACGTATGGAGGTCCAAGGGGGAGGCCTATGTTCAGCAGTGGACGTCTTATGGCTGAGATGATGATGATGAATACAATCAAATATACTTAGCCGCTCGTATGCTTAGACACGGATCCGTGCGTGTGAATTTAAATCTATTGTTTTAAATGTCAAGGACACTATTTCAATGATCATATTTGACAGGCCGCATACGAGGGGTTAAAACAACAATTTGGTATGGTTTCGATAAGACCTTGACGATCGTCTTGGTAACAAATACTGATGTGCTGTCGGAAAGTTTTCTGTAATATTTTTACATCGAAAGATCTCGAAAAAACCGAAATTTTCCGTTTCCGAAATCTTTAATTACCTCTAAATTTTTTTCTGAAATTCTATAGATCTTATCCAACTTTTTAGAAACTTTCTGCAAGATGCTCATTACTCCTCTCACGCACCACTTTTGCATTTCAAATGCACCAAACAGCATGAGCGATCTTCGAGGCCATGTTAAACATAAAAAACCCGTAACAAAATGTTAGGACTAAGAATCAATAATCCCAAGAAGTTGTACAAGGAGCAAAAATAGTTGTACTATAGAAGTGTATAGCAAGTAAGCGCCCAGCGCGTAGTCTGCCTCACTCAGCTCCACTGATCTACCTCCCAGCACCATCTGTAGCTCGATTATAAGCATCTGGAACAAACAATGATTTGATATAGTCGCACCAATAAAATTCTGCAGCGGATTTGATAGCCCACGCAGTGTAAGTGTTATGTACACGTCATCATTTCATAGAAATTTGCCGTTTAAAATGACAGTAAAGTTGCACTACGTGGGCTACCGAAATCGCTGCACAGACTTTTTACGGTCTAACTATATGACGCTGCCGATCCGTAGGTACAAGGTACAATGCGCATTTTATCGGAAACGTTCGTATTTGTGTTCAGTCAACCTCTATACTTTTTGTACTGAGACTGACAAAAATAGCATAACATGTTCATGCGTTTCCGTGAAAATACGATGGTATAGAATGATGCACTACATCTGTTAGTACGCAACCCCCAGGGTGGGCTCATTTTTATAAGCTTTTAGAAACTGCAGAAAGATTCCGAAAAGTTGTAAACATTCTTAGTTGTTGTTGTTGTGTTGTTGTGCATTGTTAGTTGTAAATATTAATGATTATTGCACACATTAAAATAAAATTAATACTATTTTCAAAGTTGATTAATTTAGAATATCTTGAGAAATTACCTTCTTTAAGCTCAGGAATGCACACATAAAATGAATTTACAGGCCAATTCAAACGTGCACTGACATAAAAACTGCCTATTTAAACATTTTGTATGGGGACTGTTCACGTGTTTAGATTAGCTACTCTAGATATAAAAAAATCTTGAAGTGTGCGCTGGTGGCCTAGCGGCAATAGCGTCTGACTTTCATTCCGAAGGTCGCGGGTTCGAAAACCGGCTCCCACCTACCAATGAGTTTTCCGGAACTTATAGTGTAGGTACTGTGTGTGTCATTTGATATTTACCATTCGCTTTTCGGTGCAGGAATACATCGTGAGGAAACCGAACTAATCCCGATAAGGCCTAGTTTACCGTTTGGGTTTGAATGTCGCCCATTCGTGGGATTAGTTGTCAAGCAGACCCGGCTTCCATGAGCCATGGCAATAACGCGAGGAAGATGAAGGAGAAGAGATAAAGACGAATCTTACCACAACATTGGCTATTGTAATGGCGACAAGGAGCACTATCATCAGAGGCTTCGAATAGAATCCAAACACGAAGCGTGCGACCACGACCGCTATGGTCAGAACGCCTAAAGCCACCATGATGCAGGTTATGATCAGCATAAGCTTTGTGAAGTCAAACTGAAAGAAAAAAGTAATAAGTGCCAACCCACAGTACAGATGTATGGGGGTTTTCGGGGGCGAAAAATCTAACCTAGGTATAGGTTTTATCTCTGGGAAAACGCGCATTATATAGTTTTTAAGTATATGTTTTCCGAGCAAACCTCGGTCTCCCAGATAATAACATTAATATCGACAGAGGAAAATTGAGACTACGTTTGTATAGGGTAGCAGTCGCCCTTCTTCAAGGAAAGAGCTTCTCTACAAACTGAGGCCAAAGAACAACCCGTTATAAGCTTATATACCTGCTTTGAAAATTTCATACTTTTATAAGTATTCTATCTATGTTCTCTACTAATAAAACTGCAAGTTCATATGGAACATGAGAAAAATAAAAACAAAGATGGGCCTTTTTTGACGAAGCTACCTTAATCTTTGCCATGCTAAGGCTGCTCGCATAATACCTACATTTGCATATACGACACTACGCCGCAAGCGCACGCTCTAGTTCAAGTAGAGGTACGTTCACACTGTGCCGCCGCACGCTCTAGTTCGTGTAGCGGTATACGTTGACTTATTGCCGTATTCGAACTTCAAGATATTCACAAGAGACGACACGTACTAGATCCATTCTACATACGTTATAGTTTAGATATCAACTAGTTCTCTTTTGCAGCGTAATTCGGGCAAACAATGTCACTTTTACGTTAGATAGAGTAAGATATCTAAGTATTAGATGTGAATTGGATCTCTAAGTCATATCCTGTGGAAATCGTTCAAGAGTATCTCCAGAATCGCGCAAATAACAAATTTGACAGGTTAGATCTTAAACATATCGTTATCGTATCTTGTTGATGTCTAATAGAGGTCTATTTCAAAATCCGAATCGGGCCCTTAGTTCGTTGGTACATTGCTAACCTTTGTATAAGCTAATACCACACAGAGAGCCACGACAGCCAGCGTAGCTATAAACGCCAGTAGTACAATTTCAGTTCTGTATCTTGCGGTTACTGCACCGGTTACCAGAGACTCCAATATAACCTGAAAGTTCATTGTTTTACACCGTGTTTTTTTTTATTTCCGTTAATTTCAAGGGTGCATTCCTGAGCTTAAATCAAGTAACTTTCTCAAAGACACCGATGTTCTAATTAAGTCCATTTCGGAGAGAATCAATAATTTATTTTTTTCCTATAAGGCCTCTACAAGCGTGTACACTTGCCTTAAAGCCGGTCTACATATTGATTAGTGTTTAGAATGAGTTCATACATTTGCTACTAAACTTAAGTACAATTTCGGTCGATTGATGTACGAAATTACATTGCTATGTCACAGATTTCAATTGTTTGGTTGAGTTGAGTTGAAATGTAATGCCCGTGTTACAACATCGCTATATGCTACATTTAATTACTTTTTAAACAAAAAAAAATTGCAAAAAAGAAAACAAAAACTTTTTTTTTTAAATTAACTATGCTATTTAGTTCTCTTAAACGTCTGTAAAACCATACCTCGAAGTTAACGGAATTCAATAATAACACGGTGTATAAGAAAATTACAGAATTACGGGAGTCAAATAAATATTAATGCACACTTGCCAGCAATATTGAATTTTCTTGTACAGTCAGTACACAGGATTGTTATGCCATTTAGGGTTCTTGCTAAATTGGAAAATCTATAGCGTAAGCATTGAACAACCAATTTAGCTAGGACCCTAAATGGAAGTAATCATTATGTAAATAGGCCCTAAGGCAAGCGTACACGCTCGTAGGGGCTTTATCAGATAAAAATAAGTAATTTATTATCTCTTTAAGGAGTTCATTAGAATACCGGTTTCTTTGGGAAAGTTACTTAATATATATAGGTAAGGTACCTATTAGGTATCCACCCTTGAAATAACCGGACTTTAAAAAAAACACCGTGCAATATCAACTGTACAAATTATAGTAAAGATAAAGATAGGTATAGTTTATTATTCAAGTAGGCATGTTAAAATATGCTTTTGAATGTCTGCTTGAATGAAATGAAATGCTTCGAGAAGATTTTGGAGGAGGGTATCCCAATATGGGACCGGCAACCAACTCGGCGGGACACATCTTTTCAAAACATTACTTCTTATAATTAACATGCATTACGAATAAATGAGAAGAAACACAATTTAAATGACTATATATTAATTAACTTACAACAATCACTAAACAAACGTAGTTTGATGGACTTTTTCGTGCACACGATGCCGTCGGCATGACGCAACTCATCACCATTAACACGATGCTAAATAAAAAAAAAACAATCTGTTCATGTCATGAATATGTTTTTTTTGGCAAAAAACATTTTAATCATTCCTTTAACTTTGATGTAATTAATAAATATTTGTATTTATAATGTATGTCATAAGAAAAACTTACAGGCAAGGAATCAATATATATAAACCAAATCTTCGGAAAATTAGTCTCACTGGCTCCCTGAAAATAAAGAGATGCTTATTGTAGTAGATCTTATAAATAAATAGATCAGATATAGGAATATATTTCCCACCATGAACGCAACGCACCAGTGGGGCGTCTCATAAGTGCCCCTATTATACATATTCCAGGATCCCATTAGTGAATATACTAGCCTGATGACTACGGGACCAACGATAACATAATACATTTACATATACCACTAGGAACATACCTCCTCTTCACATTTGAACTTACTTTTGAAATACGTTGACGAACAGTTGTTAGGGATCTTTTTATTAATTAGGTGTTTGATGTAAAAATTTATTCATAAATTATAACTAAGTATACTCGTTTAACTGAAACAAAACTAGCTAAAACATTCCCCTTTGGCGATATACAAACGCAAACATTTGTTTAAATAATCAACAATAAAAAATCAATTTACTTCCTGCAAATCTATTCCCAATCCCAGTCCACTAAAACTTGGATCTTTTTAACTCGAGAACAAATAGACATCTTTTCCATCCTATACTGCATCGGCACTTCTATCTGGTGTTATTGTGGTCAGATGATTACTTTTGTGTAATAAATTATAAAGTTAAAAAAAACCGGGCAAGTGCGAGTCGGACTCGCGCACGAAGGGTTCCGTACCATAATGCAAAAAAAAAAACAAAAAAAAGCAAAAAAAACGGTCACCCATCCAAGTACTGACCCCTCCCGACGTTGCTTAACTTTGGTCAAAAATCACGTTTGTTGTATGGGAGCCCCATTTAAATCTTTATTTTATTCTGTTTTTAGTATTTGTTGTTATAGCGGCAACAAAAATATATCATCTGTGAAAATTTCAACTGTCTAGCTATCACGGTTCGTGAGATACAGCCTGGTGACAGACGGACGGACGGACAGCGAAGTCTTAGTAATAGGGTCCCGTTTTACCCTTTGGGTACGGAACCCTAAAAACAGTTAAAATTCTATGTCAACGTATTTTTGTTCTCTGTAATGTTAAGAACGGAGAGTATGTATGTACTTACACCAATATTACTACCAACATGAAGGCAGTAGTGAACATTAGCATAACGAGCAAGATCAGCATGACTTTCCTCACGAAAACATTTCGATCCGCTTTGTTTTCGCTATAATCCAGAGGCGAGCCGGATGAATAGTCTGTAATTAAGTAAAATGCAAACTCTTATGACTTGAAAGTCAAATGTGAGGAGAATTGGTAATGTCGGCATATAAAATCTTGGGAAAGCCGTCAGAAGACCGTTGTTGAAAAGTCCGTCTTGTCGAGAAGTTCTTGAAAGAAGAGTTCTTGAACTCTCTTATTTGTATACACATTTTGCTCAGACACATCCAGACCAGAACATAACTTCTGTAAGTGGAGTATATGTGTATAAACACGAGAGTAAGAAGCGACGAAAGAGTTTGTAGACAGTCAACCTTATATACGGTCTTGCCTAACTTCTCTTCTTAACTTGACCGAAATTCTTTTAAATCCAAAGCATTAAGAAAAATTAAACACGGCTTTAAAAATTTAGCAACGCGTTGTTATAATAAAATAGGGATAAAATACTACATACCTAGTGGATATGATGGATTGAACGGTGCTGATTAAATTAAACATAATCAAGGATTCTACGCTACACAAAAAGGATTAAAGCATTTTGTTCATTTGGGAGCGTTTTTATCATTAAGGTGTATTACGATATATTTGACCAATTCGCTTTCACTTTAGATTTATGATTCCGGCTGTACCTGTTCAACTGTTGGAAAATTATTAAATATTATATTATATTTCATCTTTATACCTGCATGCCGTGCACGACGTACTTCATTTGGCTGTACTTGCTCTTGTCCTTGTGCTGGCCCTTGAGAAAACCAGCCTTGCCCTTGGCCTTGTTGTGGCGCTTGCGAAAACCAACCCTGCCCTTGGCCTTGTGGTGGCCCTTGTTGTGGCGCTTGCGAAAACCAACCCTGCCCTTGGCCTTGTGGCGGCCCTTGTGGATACCAGCCCTGCCCTTGGCCTTGTGGCGGCCCTTGAGGTGGCCCTTGTGGAAACCAACCCTGGCCTTGGCCTTGTGGTGGCCCTTGTGGTGGCCCCTGTGGAAACCAACCCTGGCCTTGGCCTTGTGGTGGCCCTTGTTGTGGTGGTGAATAATATCCCTGCCCTTGCTCTTGTTGCCAGTTTGGAGGTGGCTGGTTGTAAGCAACTATGTACTCCTGATCTATAATAAACAAATAGAATTCAGTAAAAGTTAGAAGTTATGTTCCTGATGTAACCAAATTATAACAATCTAGAGGCACACCTTTATATTATTTTACTGATAGTCGTCTAGACCACACGAGGAATTAGGTACTCTGTAGATCTGTACCTACGTAATATTTTAAAACTGAGTAAAATATTACGACTACAGCCAGCCACTCTTAGCATACTTCAATGTAAGGTACACCTCTACCATATATTGAACTAGACCAGGACTCTCTAAACACCGGCCCGTCAGCAACCAGAGAAGTCCCATTATATAACTACCTAAAAATTCAAGTTTGGTTCATTAAAATACGATATAACTAGTATTTTAAGAGTGACCCAGGAGACCGTAACCATGGCAACTAGTGACAAGAAAAAGTTGATTCACCCGAATAACGTCATAATCTTACCGAAAACGCCAAAGATTTTATTAGATCTACTTTCTTCTATATTTTTTAATTCCTCTCGTCCCGTCTCACGTTCTTCTTTATGTGGTACACTTCTTCGTACATCCTTTTCTTCATCTTCATCAGCACGCATATCAAGGGAAGTATCCACACTTGCTTGTTTAGGTATATGGTCTTTTTCGTCATCCTTATCATTATCATCTTGCACAGTGATTTTGATGTCACTCATCTGAAAGTAAGTAAAAAACAAGTTGATGACAAAAATGTTTTTGACACAATTTTACTGCTGACTGTACTTTATTTCGCTTTTATGTTTATCAAGTACTTCTCCAGATTTTTCTAATAAGCGTTAAGTCAATGTGATTAAATAAATATTTTTCCATACAAGAGTTTCTTTGGTTGACTTTCGTCTGTACCATCAGATTTAGCATATTATTGCATCGTCGTCGGATATACGGAATTGACACCGAAAAGTGGGCCAAAGTTACATGATTAACATGTTTTGAAGCACATAATTATATACACATACGAATATATAAATAAAACGATGTACTTACATATAATAATAAATTGACTAAGCCAGAAATGCACCAAAAATAATTAAAATATTATCAAACATAAATCTTCTAGAAAATAAGCCTATCATTAACTTCAATAAGTGTGACAGTAACTGTCAAGCATAGACATCTTTTTTACTCAAATAATAAAAACTGAATAAAAAAGTACATCGAAATAAGGTTCGACCCTTATCGACCTTTCGCGTTGCTTTCGCGCCTGAATTTTTCGAATCCACCTTTTCAACTGACAAATGAGGTTTTTCCCATAGAGTCTGTGCGGAAAGAGAAGAGTCGTGGGATTTGAGGGCGCGCCAGTGCTATTTTATGGTTTTTGCTATGCTGACAACACTGGTCACGTGATTATAGCACGACACTAAAGGTCATGATACTTGAATCCCTTTTGTTCTGGTTTTTTACCACGGCTTACTAAACGGAGCCTGGTGGTGGTGTCGGCTCGTCAACTCAATCCGCTGATTTAGCGCAGGCACTAGTTTTCTTTTTAAAACACACTTGTTTTTATGTCTCAGATACTAAAAAGTGACTGCGATTGACAAAACTGCTAAAGCTAGTTAAGATCTGCCCAATACAACTGTAATTTTAGTACCAAACAAGATAGAGTCTCATTTATGTACTGCCTAATCTGTGCATTCCAACAGTTATTTAAACCGGGTAAATCGGGTAGAAATTGGGCAATAGAACTGTAATTTTATCTGGGATGTATTTCACCTTTTCACCCATTGTAAACTTTACTTGTAATGTATGTGTACATTATTAATAATAAATATGAATATGAATAAAAATAGTGCATAAGTAGGTAGGCCTTATTGGGATATGTCCGGTTCTCTCATCTCACGATATTACGCCGTCAATCACGATACGAAAAGTCACTGCTAAATATGAAATAATTACTAACTAACATAACCTACAAATAAAGAAATATTTTATTAGAAAAAGTTTTATTCAGAACCTAATAAACGAACTTACAAATAAAGAAATATTTTATTAGAAAAAGTTTCATTCTTTGTAATCGAAGTCTGAATTAAAATATTCAATGTCACTTATGTTTGAGCTAGCTTCAAAACAACCAGGGACACTCATAGAATTATCTTCATCTGAACTTGGATGTGCTTGAATCCGGCACATAGATTACGAATTCTTGCATATCACCTACTTAGCGGTCTTTTATTCGAGATACCGTAGGTACTTTTACACAATCCTGAAAAAGAAATTACATATAAATATGCATAAAATGGCAAGTATCAAGACTATTTGTCAGTTATTTTAAAGATCATGAATGACCTGCATATTTATGAAAATTAATATATTTTGAATGAATATAAAATATACTTACCGATTATGTACCGGAGACAAGTTACTTAGGGGACTTATTAAATAGGTAATTATTTAATATTAAATACAACATCAATCCCCGCGAATAGCGGAAACACGTACCGCGACTTTTTGTAAGTCGATAGTCGGCTTTTAGCTGTTTTCTTCCCGCTGACAAAACCGAACAATGTTAAATATAATTTTCCTTGTGGTTTTATGTACGGTTTTATCGTGTTTTGAAAAGATTTTATACATAAAACTTGCGGTTTTTGTTAATAAAAATATACATTGACAGAAGTTTGTTTACTTTTTACAAGACAGGTGTCAAAGGTTTGATTGCCATATAAAATTTAAAATGTTAGTTCCCGTTTCTGCCACGACTCTTCTCTTTCCGCACAGACTCTATCGATAAAGTAGTCTGTCATAAATGAGGTTTGCCAGAATATAAGACCTCCTCCACACGGGCGCTTTTTCAACGCACGTCAACAATATCCTCTTTCTAGTGACAAAGTTGGCTTGTCAGAGTTTAATTACCTACCCAGTCACGTGATTTAGACGGTGCGAGAACTCGCATGCGAGTTTCATTAGGTATATTGCGGTATTTGTTTGGTTGGCTGAATTGGATCCAATCAATAGTCCTCAATGTAACTAAAATCGCAAGACGAGTTTACGCGCCGTCTAAGTCAGCCCTAATGTTCAGAGAGAACAGTTAACCGAGCCGGTTTGAGATACCCCTTGTGGAGGTCTTAATTCGGCAAGCACCGAAGTTGAAAAGGGCGGCAATAAACAAAATTCACAAGATAATAAGAACAATTTGAAAGCGGATTGTTCCGTATCAAGTTTACTTTGAAACAAACAGCTGGTTCGTACAAAAGTAAACGTTTGTATACTTTGTATAAAATATTAGCCCGTCCACATTTGTGCGAATAGCGCGACTGTGAAAATTTTAACGCAGAAAAATCTACGTTTGAAAAAAAAAATGCCATTAGGCATTAAGTTTTGCCATTTGTACATTATTTTTATGTTTTGTGCAATAAAGTTTAAATAAATAAATAAATAAAAATAAGTATATGAAGTGAGGTGGGGTAAATGGGGTAAGTAAGGTGAGCTTGATAAGAGAAACATAATGCGAGAAAAATAGTAGAAATTAAATAAAATGGAACTAAAATAATTCCATACTAAATTGTTGCCATGTTTAAGCATTTTACGTCAAAAATGTGACAGTTAAGTAGTAAGTATAAGCGCCCTCAATAATTTTCTACAATTTCTTGTCGGACTATAGTTTGTTTACTCGGGCTAAGGAGTATGAGGAAAGTCCTTCTGCTTAAGTATTTTTAAGTTAATCTTTTAGATTAACTTATAGTATTATTTGGTATTATCATTTAATTTTTTTTTATATCCTTATGAAGCGTTTAATAAGCCTTTACGTGCAATTTGTTACAACGCAACAAAAACTTTTGTATAGCGGCCGGCATCGGATAAAATTCATTTTGAAGGGAATATTTTACTGTCGTGTTCTCGAAAACTTGAGAAGGTTTAAGTGGTTTTTCAAATAAAATCAGTGAAGAATATAACACGAGATTATAAAAACACGTTTTCTGTTTTTTTTTTTGCTTTAATTTCGTTTAGAATATCTTCTAAGAGCTCCCAGAAAGTAGGTATAGCTACTTTTTCCATATAAAATCCATTTCGGGAGAAAACGTTTTCCACTAACTAAATTTTAACATAGCGCTTAAATTTTGATGTCAATCGCTTTAGCATAATATATTTTAAAGATTACATTTTTTTTAATGAAAAGAAAGATTGCAAATTTTTGAAACAGGAAAACCTATACACCTAGTTAGGGTTCCGTACCCAAAAGGTAAAACGGGACCCTATTACTAAGACTCCGCTGTCCGTCCGTCCGTCCGTCCGTCTGTCACCAGGATGTTTCTCACGAATTTTCACAGATGATGTATTTCTGTCTATAAAAACAAATACTAAAGTCCGCGCGCGAGTCCATACTTGAAGTCGCGCTTGACGTATAGAGTCACGTGCGAGAACTCGTGCCAGACCCCTAGTATCCTAGCCTACTTATATTACTTATTTATACCAATACCTGAAAATATTGTTTATAATGTACACAGGAATTATTAATTCTAACTAATCATCCCTGTCTACATACCTATACTACATCAGAGAATTTTCAGACTCATGTACCTAGGTATTTAAGCATTTTCCTGTACCTATTTTTAAAGCTTCCTTTAATATATAATTTAGAAAACTACTGTAAGCATCGCACAACATTTTGATATTTTGATAAGTATTGATAAGAGTGAAGAACATATACGTTACAGTGGTTTTGGCTTAGATTTCTAAAGTTATTTACTTAATTGGGTAAATATAAGAACCTAAATTATACTGTAATGGGAGCGTTCTATTTCAAACACAGGCGTTATCGTTACCAAATTGTAATTCTGGCTTAAAATAATAAGGAGAGTTCATTCCCAAGAATCTTTTGAACTGTAAACCGATTCTGTTATAAGTAATAGTTACTTTAATAGGTACAGTTGATATGACTTTGAAAATCGATGGAGCACTGATTGGAGCACATTTCGTGTGAGAGATGCGCGCCAATCACAACAACGCTCGTCATGCTCATATCTAAACCAGTTTAAACTCGTGCCAAGTTGCCTAGTCTGAATCGGGATTCTGATCTATATTTGCGAGTCAGGTGCCTTATAATAATAATAACAACATTGTATTGATGACCATACCTTCTTTCTAATGTAAAAAACGAACTATAACGCTAATTGGTCCTCACGAAATGCTGCTAATAGGGAATGCTTGAAAATTTTTTATGCTAACAAATTATAATGAGTACTTTAGACGTCATGAGGGAACAGATGAACATACATACATACCCACATACATACTGGTCAAAATCATAACCCTCCTTTTGCGTTGCCGTAGTCGGGTAAAAAGACGAACTACATATAGCGTCTCACGCTGATTAATTCAGCGGTGCACATTGACTCAAGGTCATATCTAAATAAGATGAAAACCATATCGAATTGTTATACAGAATCGACTCCACAAATTTATCTGTTACTCCAACGTTTCAGCCGCAAATTTAAATGTATAATTTTGTATAAATTGAAATGTATAAAATTTGAATAGATTTATCCCTTGGCGCTAATCGTTGCGGTGCAGGTGACGTGATATTTACCACTTTATTAGCGTTATTAAAATTGTGATGGAGAACTGTATTAAACCCAGCCTTATTGAAATTATTAATCTAAGTCAGTTTTAGTCAGTTTTATATTTGAGATTTTGTGCCAACTCTACAAAATGCCTACCTACCTACCTACTTTAAAAATGAATGTTTAAAATCAAATAGTCGCTCATTCTTCGTGGAGCATGGCACGGTGTGGGCCAAAATAACCTCTAGCCGTCCGTTAAAAGGTCTGCCGTCCCATTCTAATTTAAATCTTTATTTTGACAAATCAAAATTGCATTTGTATTGACACCTTTTGATGTCTAGGCGGCTAGAGGACCTAAATAGTGACTATGCACATGGAAACGCATCATAGAACAACTCCCAATAAGGTGGATCTATGACTTCGTCAAATTCGCAGTAAACCACCGGAGCAAGATATGGTAGCGCCCACGGTAACACCGCCGAAGGAGTATGTAGCAGTAAATGTCACATTCGGATGGTACGAGTAGCTGCAGCTTATAGTTACTTTTGCGGCGTTACTGACGGACTGAATGTCATAATCGCGGAAATAATGTGGCGACGAACGTCATTAATTTATTAAATAAGAGGTAGAGGTAAGAAGAAAACTCTTTTATGGGAGAACATTCGCAAAAATCGCAAAAGTGTCCAGCTGTCAGTTATAAACAGCAGTTCCAAATCTCTCCAGAGTAGCGGTAGTATTATATTCTTTGCGGTAGGGTAGCTAAGAAAGTAGCCGTTATTGAAGTCTTATAAATTGATGAACACCGGTAGCATGCACGAAAAAGTGTCACTATGGTAACATTGTGGACGGATTGCCATGGTGACGTTACATTCTCTTATGACGTTATCACGCAAACTAATCGTCCCTAAACCGACTATACAGACAATTTTTTTTTTATATAAATATTCTAGGTATTGTGGCGCCACCTATTTAAGGTTTTTCGACGGACACTTTTTGAAACATAATGAATGTTCTCCATACCTCTACCTTCCATACATTAAATCAAGGGAACTGACGGATTCTGCGGCGACTTCAATGCCGCTGTATTTAGTCTTGTTGTAATGGTAAAGGTGGCCACTGACGAGCCTTCCAACTGTCCAAATAGCGTGGCTGTAATCCAAAATCGGTCTGTGAATGTTAAAAACGTACAATGTTTAATATTAGGATGCCGTCCATTTGGATGAATCCATTGTAACGGCATCCATTTGGAAGGCTCGTCAGTGGCCTGCTTAGGGCAGCTGCAGTTACATTTCATGGCAAAGTCAAGTAACTGATACGTCGAATGTGCCATGCGAGTACTGAATCGTTACACTCCCGGGCTTCTGCTATTTGCCTGCAGAGGGCTCCCCGGACTGTTCATTAACGGCGGGAGTATTCCGAACGTCCCGGGGCGATGTCGCTACTGTGTAACTAGAGATAATCACTTCAACAACTAATATGCAGTGGCCCTAGAGCACTTAGTAACTGAAGACGTCAGGGCTGTCATTTTCTGTACTAAACAATCTGCCGATTTTTGCGGGGGAGGGGACGTCAAATGTATCAGCTCCTGTTTCGTCTTAATGTGTTCCAATTTGTGCCGCTTTGGCATTAGCTGTAAGGTGCAATTTGTTATTTGAAATAATAAATAAATAATTTTTTTTCTACATGATTTGCATGACGTAGCGTACACATAACCAGTCCATACAAATGTTTTCACAATTGTGCCAGTTTTTCGCCAGAGGGGTAAGCTCTTAAGGCGACTCCAGGTATTAAATGCTCTAAGGGAGTGGCATGCAGAAATTTGATGGTAATTATGGTAAACAAAACTTGCATCATCCAAAAACTTGAGATAGGTAAGCGCGATAACAAAAGAAGAATCGCCATTTTGGAAAGCATTGGCTGTTTTCTCTGAATTTTTATTTAAAAAAAAGTGCTTCGAATTTCCTAAGTCACTTTTTATGCCTAAATTAAGACATGCCGTAGGTACCTCGCAAAAGTTAGGTATTAATCTAGACTTAAGGTTGTGTTAAAAGTGAGTTGCTGTTACCTAAGATCACTAAATTACTCTTAATTTTGACAGGAATGTTTTCAGAATAGTCCTTCTCAGATTGCAGTTGGATGTTTGCACCACGTCCGGGCCACGTTCGCGGCGCTAATACCGTTCGTTGATCAGCCATGCCTCGTGCCTGCCTTCTGCCTTGTGCCTCGGATGTTTAGCAAATTTTACTCATGCTCACAGCCGCTCAGAAATTGAAATCCACCGTCCACACTGCTGAATGACAATTCGTTAAAATTAGGGTCTCCCCATACGAGTATACAGTATGTGTCCGACCATGGGGCTTTAATTCCAGGGCCTGATTTTACTCGCTAAACTGAGCTACTTTTACTATGGGACCAACCCTAAAATCGGGGATTTTTTTTTTGGCTTTTCCATAGAAAACGTCGACACCTGATCAGACAAAATGTATGAAAACGTAAAAAATTTTTTCGGGATTTCGGGGTTGGTGTCATAATAAAAGTAGCTCAGTTTAGCGAGTAGAATCGAGCGCTGGATTTAAAATCCAATGGTCAGTAACACCCTGTATATCGACACGGAATCGGTAAAAGCCGATAGGAAGAAGCTTTAAGCAATAAGTGCGAAAAAGTCGACGTTAGGCTCGGATCGCATTGGCCGGCGCCTCATGCCGACGCTTCGACGGCTTTTTCGCTCGTATTTCTCAGACATAAAGCTTTTTCCTATCGGCTTTTACAGATTCCGCGTAGACATACCCTTATTGCAGAGATATAAATTAATGGGGCCTAGCCAAATGACAATCGTTGATAGTAAAGACCAATCGAAACTGAAATAATTTATGGAAATAATCACGTAACTTTTCGTGGCATCTGTTTTTTTTTCTTTTTTCTTTTCGGTCGGCGTTTGTCGCTAGGCCCCTAGGTTTAAGATATTATACTTAGCAGTAAAACCCGCCGCCGCCGCCGAGCACACTTTGCTCTTGTGTTGGAGGCCAAAACTCATTTTGGGTCATCTCGCCGACCTAGTGAGTATACTTAGCTGTACTGCGTACGTATAGGTACGGAAATATACCTGAATTTTTCTTCAGTAGTGACTACATAAGAGTTTGGTTGGAGAGCCCAAAGTTTCCAGAACACCGTCCCAAACTTTCGCTTAGTGAAAACTTAGATCCACTTACATTTAAAATACTGAACCGGAACACCCGGCCCCCACAAATCTCGTGACAGAGTGGCGGTCTTAGTAAAAATACATCGAGTTTGCTGAAGCCACAAACTCGCCCTAACAGATGGTGGGTTGGCAAAAACGAAGATTTACTCCGCTGCGGGCGGAGACAACCCTATCCACAACAAACTTAACCCGACAATCCAGTCACACTTTATGTCAATGCATTAAAGACTAATTTTACGTAATCTTAAACATGTTTTATTTGGTATTGGCGCGTACTTATTATAGATGGTTGTTGAACTATAGGGGAATTGAAAGTGACTTTATTTATTGCCAAAATTTAAGTTTTTGGGGAGCTGTGCCCTAGTTAACAATGTTGTGTAAACAAAGCAGCTAGTGTCCGCGGACTTATGTACAAATCATGTGATATTAGCTGCTTCGGTAAATGATGAAACTTGCATCTGCGAACAAAACCAAAAGCGAGTGTGAAGTCCTAATGGCGTGTTATGGCAGAGGTAGGAACTGAAGCCTAAACCAATAGGGAGGATTACTGCAATGTTCTCCCACCGGAGTGCAGCACTAATTTATTTAGTTAACCAATATACTAGGCCTTAAATAGTTTTTTTACAAGTTTTCACTATGACATTGATGCGTCAAGGCGGTAAGTGGTCTACCGCGAAATGCGACAGTCGAAATTTCTTTATCTGCCTCTCTATCGATCAAATAATCAAGAGTGATAGAGAGGCAGAAACCGAACTTTCGACTATCGTGTGTTACGGTAGGCCATGGGATTTGCCTAGTGAAGCCCTTTACGCAGAGTTTTGCGTAATATGCCCTATTCCTACAATGAGAAGTCTGTGCCTTGGATCTCCATACGTGCCGGTTGGAAGCGACCCGCATCCAGCGTCTTCCGGCGACCTTAACAAGGTGGACGTCCTACGCTGCGCTTGCTAGTCCGTGGTCTCGACTCGAGCACTTTTCGACCCCATCGGCCATCTTCTCTGCGTGCAATGTGTGTGCGAGTGATGATGATAACAATAAATTAGATATATATGTGAATGGAAGTGTCACATTACTTTTCGTTGCATCTGCCATCCTGATACATTTAGATATAGGTACAATTTTAATCTTGGCTACGGGCTGCGGTCCCAGGTTCATCATTACTACAATACAGTTTGGTTTAGCAGTTGGTCTCACTAGAGAATTGGCAGACAGTATAATAATATTTTTATTACGCCAGTATATAGGAATGGCATATTTGTTTTATGCTCCTAATGATACTGACACAGATGGTGAGCCAGACTATATCAAGAATTCCATAGACATGTAATGTCAATCTATCTTTGTATTTTGGTTATGTATGAAGTGTAGATAGAATATATGTTATGTTTCCATAAGGTATGTTTCCATTTTCAGCCTTCACAGATTCTACTCGTAGCACATTCTTTCTTATGCCTGTAAATATTCAATACCAGGCCGTGAAATATAAGGAACGAAATTAAATTTTCGACTCAGAAATTCGATTTTTGAACGTAACTCTTGTTCTAGGATATTTCTCGCTTCCAGATTTATGCCCCGCAGCTACGCAATAAAAAATGAACAAATGTTACGTATTTTGCCACTGCTATGTTCTGTACTAAGAACATCGTATAAATTCTAAATAAATGTCCTTAATGAAACGTTTCATTTCGAATGCGCGGTTAGTTAATAGACATTTGACTTCACGGTAGCTAAAACAGCAATGTATAAGTAACATAACGATTTATCCGTTCAATCTAATGGAAAGTCGGAATAGAAATGATGAATGATGCTTATGAAATATTGCTGCCGGATTTGTAAATGGAACTAATCAATCATATATTTTCGGACACCGATTCATATATGAGCACCAGGAGTTCAATTTATTTGAAAGTGCAAAATGACGTCAAGTTTAAACGGCGCTTTGAGCTGGTTTTGATTGGGATTGTGAAAAGCTTTAAAATAATTAAAAACCACATAAATTTAAACCCTTTTTAAGATGTTTTAATAATAGGTAGTAGGTATACTTACTTATTTCGCTGGCTCAGCGACCCGAAGTGAATCTTGGCCTCCTACACTAGATTTCGCCATTCGTTCCTATCCTGTGTTCCGATCTGAAGCCATTCAGCCGCTTGTTGTGTGTTGTTGTTGTGCTTTTAATAATAATTGACTTAAGGTTGAGGCAGCGTCTCCACTTGCGCGGTAGCCGCTCGACCCGAGGCTGCCGCCTCTAGTGGATACGCGGCTTAATCACAACCCCATTTGAGTGTCGCATTTCTTTAAGTACCTACTTCGTACCCCAGTACATTTTGTTTATCACACTTGAAATTGGAAATGTTTTCCGCCATTTCGCAATTCAACTTCTAATAGTAACGAATTATTGTTTTAATACTCTTGTTTTCATATTTGCCCTCTAACTTAACCGGGTGCTGAACTCTGATACGGATTCGGCAGTTACTTATGAAATATGAGGTCGGAAATTGAATCTGAGAATGGCGGCGCCGGCCATTCTGGCAATGCAGAAAAGCATACCATTATCTACAATAGTTTCTGAACCTTTCTGGACAGCTAGAACTAGAAGATACTGGGGGAAGGGATATTTTTCCAAACAGTTTTTCTTAAAAAACAAAGGTTAGTATAAAATATTCAAAATCAAAGCAGGTTCATATTGTTTAAACTTTTTACTTATTTACATACAACGAGTAGCCTTACCACGACTGCCTTAGTAGTGTCAAACTGACATATTCACTAACGTCTGCGTGACTTACTTTCCTGCATACATCTCGCTCGCACTAATATGCGAGTACGAGCGAGATGGATAGAAAGTAAGTTACGCACAGTGCACACGCTAGCGAATATGTCAGTATCAAACTGTTGGTAGCCATACAGAAGCCTTGTAAGAGCTTTATTATTATTTAATTCAATATCGGATGACGTTTGGAGAAAAACAGCTGCTAGAAAATGCCCTATGGTATCAAGTCCTTTTATTTTGTGTTTTTAACGGTATATTTAGAACAACAAACAATAATTATATGCATACGAATTTAAAAGCACATAAAATTTTGTCTTCTTTTTAGTCGTATCCGACATCCGGTATTTTATCGAACAACGTGACAACGCTCTAAGGGTAGTAAAAATATCCTAGTTCGCCTATTAATAAAATTGTGTCACTAAACATCCAAGTCTTAAGCAAGCGTATTAATATGCTTTATGGAGCGCGGTATTCAATCGAGAGCCCCTCGGCGAGGCCCCTCCTTTGGACAGGTCGAGAGATTCAATCAAATGGAACTAGCGTCGCACGCGATGAGAAAATGACGACTGACTGACTGCCCGATTTGAACTTTTAGATACGTCAATTAATAGATCTAGAAACGATAATATGCATTAGATGTGTCAGTGTCAATAGTGACGTTTTTGTTTGAAGAAACGTCACATGTGACACTGACATATCTAATCCATATCGTTTCTAGATCTATATTAATTGACGTATCTTAAAGTTCGAATCCGGCAGTGACTGAGTTATTTATAGCCAACAAACCAGTAAGTAGACGTCAGACTAAAGCTCAAAATTTTAAAGGATCCCGCAGCAAACATAGGGAAAGCTACTGAAACCACCAGTCAAATAAGTCAGTTCGGGGGCGAAAAACCGTATTTTTGAGTTTTTATGTTTTTCGAGCAAAGTTCAGTCTCCCAGATACGAGTATTGTTATGTAAAATGTAAAATGTGTAACATGATTCCAATAAATATCATTATAATGTCAAAATACGTTCAAATTGTCCCGAGAGATTTTGAGAGAAATTCGAAAAAATGTGCCTCGCTTCGCTTATAATCTGAGCCAGACCGTCAAGCGTTCGATGAAGGAGACAGAATCTAATATTCTGCTGCTATAACCTAATAAACACGTCCAAAGGGAGACCGTTACCGTAATGCCCTACAAGATATAGCTCGATATTGCTACCTCATTCCACTGGTGTCTGGCAGATTTGATTCAAACCTTTGCTATATTAAAATATTCTTTTCCCATTTCACTCCGCACCATACTAGACACTAGTGTAACTTGTGAACCTATTCACTTATCTAAAATGTTAACAATCGGGAAACGAATTAGATATTCACTAGATATCAAATAGTAAAGATAATATGGGCCTGATTCGGATTTTGAAATAGATATCTATAATATATATTTTAGACATCACCAAGATACGATAACGATATGTTTAAGATCTAACCTATCAAATTCGACATTGCGCGATTCTGGAGATACTCTTGAACGATTTCCACAGGATATGACTTAGAGATCCAATTCACATCTAATAGATATCTTGACTCTATCTAACGTAAAAGTGACATTGGTTGCCCGAATTGCGCTGCAAAAGAGAACTAGTTGATATCTAAACTATAACGTATCTAGAATGGATCTAGTACGTGTCGTCTCTTGTGAATATCTTTAACAAGTACAAAAATCTTTTCCCATCTAATATTTTGTTTAGTTGAAGACATTGGAGTAACAATAGAAAAATATTGACTAAACATAAAACAAACTACAACGTTCTCTCTCAAAAAGTCGTCGTAAAAATCCATGCTCTTCACAGCACTTCCTAAATGACATACACATGTATATCGCACATATAATTGTTCATACAATATTCAACACCCCCATACCGACCGATCACTTTCAAATCCTCACGTCTTACGCCAAATTTCACAGCATAATACACCTTAAGTCTTGTGTAACTGAGTTGATTTTAGTAAAGTTTTGTGGCATCTGGTACGAGGTTGTGTGTAAGAGTCTGGGTATGTATACTTGTATAGTATGTTCTTGTTGATTTTGGCCGACACCGCCATAGAGAGTATGTTTTATTCATAGTATGTTTTGTACCTTCTCGTCTGCAGTGTGAATGCTAACGATACCGTGTGATAAAATAAAATTTACTCCAGTCATGTTTTCTATGGGTGTAGTCAAATTGATACTGCCGTGGAAATTGACAATAACACCCACGCGTTGTACTAGCAGTGCAGCTGCGGTCAGAAATGGAATGTTACCCTAATTGTATCAGTCGATCATATTTGTTTTGACGATCAAACGTCTATGTATGTGATCCATTTTATGGCAGTTAAGAGTTTTGCTGTTCTTGATCTTGACGTCAGTTATATACAGGGTGAAATCTAGGTCGTGTAGCAAGAAAGAAAAATAAGACTTGCCACTTAATTAGGAACACAACACTGTAGATTAGAGTGCATTAATTTGTATTTTTTTTGCACATACAAAAATAAAATACAAAATAATTTCTTATTTAGGGTCATGGTCACCCTACAACTTGACAAGACAAACATCTAGAATCTCGAAAAGAAAGTAGTGGTAACTTACGATACTTAACTGATAACACTTATCTTCGGTTTTACATTCAGTGTAAAAGCAATTAAAAATAATTTAAAGACTTTATTAAAATTATTTACAAGCACTCGGACGGAGAATCCACAAGCTTTTAACAAATACGATCACAACTTAAACATACTTCAGGAGCTGCTCAAAGTGTGATCCGTTTTGCTGTCGACACAATTCGGCTCGTCCTCTTAGGTTATCTTTTAATCTGCCGAGAGCAAAGTGATTCATTTTCACACTTTCAAATGCTCCAATATCTCGCTGACAAAGCTCTTCGATGGTACACCAATCTTTTGATTTCGCCCCAGAGAAAAAAATCCAAGTGCGTCAGGTCGGGACTACGAGGAGGCCTTGCCACGGGTCCGCCGCCGCCTCAGCCAATCCAACGTCCCGGGGAACTGTTCATCGAGGTAATTGCGTACTCGGTGTTCAAAATGAGCCGGAGCACTATCGTGTTGATAGTGTAGGTTATGCAAGTAATGTTCCGGCACTTCTCGCAGTAATTCAGGCACCACTTTTCTCAACTTATGAATCGATAACGTTGGTGAAATAAATCGGGATTTTTTTCACCAGCAGTGGTAGCACGACGTGCTTGGTAATAAAACATTACCATGTCAGACCGCTCAACATTTGAAAACGGATATGCCGCGGGCATCTTTCTGCTTAATTATCTTTAAAATTACCAGAATTAATGAACTCAATGTACAATCTTTGAATGATTTTATTTATTTTAAAGTTTTGACTTTGTCATAACAGTGACGGTTGACATTTCTTACTCATCTAATCAGTTGTTTATTAAATAGGTTTTAACAGTAATTGTAAGGTAACCATAATTTGTGTTTTTAACTGGGATACTTAAATTGTTGATTAATTAATGAATAGCTGCAATTACAGTAGAGTCCGGTTAGTACGACTCCGCATATAACAACCAACCGCTTATAGCGACGTAAGTATAGGCACTTGTTTGGTTTTAGTACAAGCTACTATGAAAGTACAACCGTTTATAACGACTCCGCTTATAACGACCGACTGCTTTTAACGACGGAAATTGACACAAAATCCGTCCGTCAAGTCCGGTTACAACGACGAGCGACGTAGTTTTTACGAATAAATTGTTGGTAAGAAGCTTACTCCGTCTAGCGCACCTAACTCCCCTCCCCCCTTTTGCCTATACGGAGCGAGATGAAATAGTCATGTGACTTTTCGTAAACTTGCAAACTAAATAAAACCAACTCCCATTTTTTAATTGAGCTTAAACTTCACACACATAATTATGAAAGTTGGGTAACAATGCAATATTTTGGTAGGTACCTTCGAGCTGATCTGATGATGGACACAGAAAGTGGCCATAGGAACTGTGTGATGATAAAACAACGTCATCTTGATTAGATCTCCAGACAGAAGAATTACGACTTTTTATTTTACGGGATTCGAGTAATTTGCGGATGACGAGTGAGTACACGTACCTTGAAAAGTGGCTTCTTCTAACTAAACACACAAGTCTCTCCATTTTGGCAAGGTGTCGTAATACTAACGTAAAAAAATATTTTTAAAGAAATGTTTTCTTATTTCTTTGATTGTCGATACGTATGCGATAATAAATACAAAATGATTTTTGATTAAAAAAAATATATGTAAATTGGCAGTTCGTTTTGTACGACTTCCGGTTAGTACGACGTAATATCATCGGTCCCTTGGGCGTCGTTATAACCGGACTCTACTGTATTTAAAAATTAACTTTATACCTAACATCGCGTTAATTTACCGAGTTAAGTACAATAGGTTTGAATCACGACCCAGATTTCGCCCTATTTGTATATAGGAGCACCATCACTGCAAAATCAGTTCCAAGTCTACATACGTACTGTTGCTTTGCGACGACAAATGCAAATTATGGCAGATTATCAGCGATGTGGCTTCCCGCATCATCATGCTAAGCCAGCGCTTATTCTCTGCCACGACACATGGTTTTGTATTTGTTTTATTTTTAAGAATTGTAAACTAGTTTTTTAATTCTAAACTTCTTTTTATCTATGTACCATGTATGTTGTGGAAATGAATAAACTGCCGTATTCGAACTTCAAGATATTCACAAGAGACGACACGTACTAGATCCATTCTAGATACGTTATAGTTTAGATATCAACTAGTTCTCTTTTGCAGCGCAATTAGGGCAACCAATGTCACTTTTACGTTAGATAGAGTAAGATATCTATTAGATGTGAATTGGATCTCTAAGTCATATCCTGTGGAAATCGTTCAAGAGTAAGTATCTCCAGAATCGCGCAAATGTCAAATTTGACAGGTTAGATCTTAAACATATCGTTATCGTATCTTGGTGATGTCTAAAAGATATCTAATAGATGTCTATTTAAAAATCCGAATCGGGCCCAAAGTTTTTATCTATCTATCTATCAAAATTGCCAACGATCACAACGAGCCAGCCCCGTGGGCTTTCCAATTAAATAACAATTTATGAAAAGCACAGATCGTCCCACAATGCCTTCTTTTTTGAATACGTGATAAAATCCGTAAATCCAATAATTTATGAGATACGCAAACCGGAAACTGAACAGGAAAGCGTCAGACGTGACTGCCAGCCGACTTTCCGGATAAAAAACCCCCCTTAAATACTTGCCGGAATAAGGACCTCCATTTAAATGAGTCTCTTTTTTATGACAAATTGCAAACGTTTAATTCAGTCTTAAAGAACGTCGCGTTAAAATTTTTCATTGCTTATCAAAGACCGAATGCACTTTAGAACAAATGGAACTCGGAAGCGTCTCCCCCTTATTCATAATCTTAAACGTTTACTAAAGTTGACAAGCCGATAATAATCGTTTGTGCCTTTCCGACGTATGTATGATGGAAAGGGACAAACGATTATTATCGGCTTGTCAACTTTAGTCAACGTTAATGATTAAGGGGGTAAGATTTTAATTTATACTAAAATTAAATATCACTCGATATCCATTACCTATGTTTTCACGGCATATTTTAGAAAAACACTGAATTCTCGCATCGTAAGGATTAAAAACAAACAATCCTTGCCAGAAATAGGTCAGGAGGGTATCTCAAGGTCTCGGATCGGAAGTATCAATTATTACTCGCACGATTACACACACTCGGTTATCACACGGTGTGTAAGCGAAACAACGGTAATATAGTGCGACATAAAATAGTAAAAATATAAAAATTGGAACTAAAAAAGATCTATACTAAATTGTTGCCATATTTATGCATTTTACGTAGGAATTGGCGCCCGCAATAACTTTCTATAATTTCTTGTCGCAAGAGACCGAGTAGACCGCAATACCACTATTCATACGCTGTCCTGGGAACGATTATGTATGAACGGCAAACTAACTTACGTTACGCGGAAGCTATGTCTCTGAAGTGATGTAGATTTAGCTTCTAAAACTTAATTACGTCATTTCCAAGTCATGTGACATTTCTGTTGCAAAAAGTTCTATTTCCATATTTTAAGAGTCAAACTCGCTTTCTGCTCGTTTCATAAACCCATCGTATTTAAATGTCTTTCATTGTGTAGCAGTCATATTATACCACTATCTATAAAAATACTTCGGTATTTATTTCCATTGTATCCAGACTTTCTTTTGTTACCAAATGACGAAAACACTTCCTACAATATACGGCGAATAAAGACCGCTGTGTACTGCAATACAATAAAATTAAAATTAAATTTACGTAATATTCGAGGTATAAAAGTTGCCAAAAGGGGCTTTTGTGTGAATCACTATTAATTTATCGGTGAAAGCAGCGATTGTAAAATTGTTTTCCGAAATAATCACTTTGCTCACAGCACCGTTCTGTGGTATTGTATGTGGTCCATCTTTTTGCGCATTTAAATTAATTTAAACATATTAACAAAAAATACAGTGGTAAAATTTTATTTTGCCTAGTCCCATGGACAAAGATGTGTGTAAAACATAACGACCCAGATGTAATAACTTGTTATGGTTTTAATATAGCTTTTGTTTTCCTTTTTCACTATAACAGTTATATACCTACTGTACATCATTGATTGCTTACATAAATTACTTACCGATACTGTTGTTTTATTAACCCATAAAACAGCCACAAAACATTACCTAAATCAACTCGCATTTCGATCGGTCAACATTGCTTAGAATAACTCGTAAAAGGGCGCCTTTAAAGTGCTATTACATTAATGAAAATAGCAAGTCAACCCTTTCAGGACCACCTTACACCGTATTTATAGTTACGAGCGTTCTGCGCTCGGTTGTGTAAAGGTACCTAACCGTAAGGAAATCGACGTGTTGCCTCCCTGTCACACTTACGTACGTTTTCACAAGTGCGACAGAGGCAACAAGTCGAACGTGGTTCGCGGTAGGCTCTCAGACTACACCAGCATTACGCTGCAGCGCGACATTTCTGCTGCAAACGTCAAAAATCTTAGCAGCTACATCGAATTTAACATCTGTGGTAATAACGATTTGTGTAACTGTGTGTTTATGGAACTGTACATAATTAGCCATTAAAACACTCGCGTGATATTTTTTTATTTTTAACCACACTCGTATTTCAATGTATTTCATTATGTAGCAGTTGTATAAATTACTATTATTCTACGAGTATATAATTTAAAGTAAGCTCAGGCTCGGCACGGAGTAGGTGCGGATTTGGAAACATTTCGTGTGCTTTTAAAGCGATTGCCGTCTGTTATTTTATTTCGGGATAGCTTTGATGTGTCAACGACTCGAATTTGCATACCGAGGTCGAATGAATCCTTGTTACAAAAATATACGGGGTGCCTTTGAACTTGGGGCGTTAAGTTAATTCGGTTCTATTTATATTAGGTAAAGGTAATTATAATTTCTCTCTAAGCTTGTCTCTGTGAAATATTAGGTTATTATAATTACTTACTAAAGATTTCATTAGAAAATTAATTAGCGTCAATCTCGAATTTAATCGCCAATTTAAGTTTCAGTGATATTAGAAAGACAGACGCACGTATGTGTCACATCCTATAAAGGTTCCGTTTGTTCCTTTTGAGGTACGGAACCATAAATAATGCCCCCAAACGCGAACACTAGTGTCACAAACTAGTATTCTTGCATCCGCACCTCCATTTTATCGGTAGGTAATATTGTTCATAATCGGCGATTGGGATCAGCGAGCCAAATTGGCGTTTGCTTCCGCACGGCCTGATTCGATCGGACAATTTAATCAGATTGCTGAAAAATTGTCCCGTCTGGACTCCACTTGCAGTTAGTTAGTTAAGAAAAACTTCTCACGAAAACACTGATTTAAACTTACGATTTTCTTAAATTATTATTTATTTCAATGGGATTTAATCGCATATAATTAAGGCAGGCACGGTATTGTCTCCGGGGTTTCAGAGAAAGACAATTTTCAAGCTTCCGCTGAAGTAAATAATAACTTTACACCAACCGCTTTAGGCATAATCAAAATACCAATCCGCAGACCAAATTCCTCCAAATCGTTTTAATTAAATAAGTAATATTCGCGGAAACCGAACAACATTTCAATCTTGTACTTTGAAACATTTAACAAAATTAATCATTACAGTTTACTGACATTAACAAAGGAACTTCTTCAATGTTACCGACAATGAACTTGGAATTAAGCTGACAGTGAGTTATTATGATGACCTAGTTAAAGTCGTTAAGCTCGCTTTAACCTAAGGGCCTTAGGCATTAAGCTAAATAAGGATGAAGATAAGTCCTGAAATACCATAAATAAGTTCCTAGCACAGTGACGATAGCAGCTAGTTCACTTGCACCATCCCACTAACCCGGGGTAAACCCGTTACCACAGACAAGACTCCTCCAGACTAGGCATAGTCGCGATACCCCCTCTGCCACGCATACGGTAATTTTACTCCATGTTCGAGTCGAAAGTGTCTTTGTGTGACGTCCATGTCTTTGAACGGACCGAACGGCTCACCTCGTCCCGCGCACCCCCGCATTTTTGACATCATCGGTTGCATGAAATAATTGCTCTAAACTCGGTCTAGAGGATTCCTAGTCTATGCCCGTTACCAATCCCAGTGTCAAATTGTACTGATAACCATGGTAACTCCAGGTAAGGGGTAAGTGAATGGTGCATAGTGACCCTTAGAGCTTTACATACAAAATTTCTAATAGCTCTATTCTCCAGCTGTTTAAATTTAGTCTAAAAGGCTTAAAAAACTTAGGAAATAGAGCTGAGCTAAGAGCTTAATTTTTTAAGCGTCACTTGCACCATTGGCGCTTAGGAAATTAAGCGTCCGCAGCAGGATGAATAAAGTTTCCGTTAACTAGTAAACTTAGATAATGCATATTTTTTACGATATCCACCCAACTCCACGCAAGCCGGTCGGCTTCTCGCGGACGGCTCCGGACGGACTCAATTGCATCTGCCACATAATGTACTTAGGCACATTATGAAATGACGCTCCGGCGCGGCCTGACTCCAGCCGGTCGGTATACGGGGTCAGGGTGACATCGTTAATGTCTGACCAAACTTTGAGGAGTGTAGATACACTCCTCAAAGTTTGGTCAGACATTAAGTATTAGTATGTAGATACATATGAGGGTAACTTCGAAATCGCGAAAAAAATCTGTTGTCTCATACATTACAATGTTTTCTATAGAATAGGTGATTTTTTTTCGCGATAATGAGGTTGGCCCCGTAGTGAAAGTTGTTCTGTATGACCTACAATACACAATACATATCCACCCCTCAGAGTATGGTCAGAGATAACAATTTCACCCTGTATACAGACGTAATGCCATATTCGTAATCTACGGTGACACAACTTTTATTTTAACTAGGTATATCAGCGCGTGCGCTAGCTCATTTCTCGTCGTCACGCGCTGATAATATTTTGCTGACCGGCACACGACACGCTCAAACATTGTTATTGATAGTTGTTGATAGCTACCGTCAGTCGCGTGACTAAAACCATAGTATATTAACGAGATGTTTATTTTAATTCTTATGGTTATTCTTTGAACATAATTAAGCTCGCGATTACGCGTAATTTAACTATTTACATGCAATTTATATGAACATTGGACACGCGGCAATTATACAATTTGATGATTTGACAAGCGTGACAAAGGTGGGGGAAAGTAACTGAGACGTCATAAAGTCGGGTAATTTTAGGGTTCCGTACCCAAAGGGTAAAACGGGACCCTATTACTAAGACTCTGCTGTCCGTCCGTCCATCTGTCACCAGGCTGTATCTCACGAACCGTGATAGCTAGACAGTTGAAATTTTCATAGATGATATATTTCTGTTGCCGCTATAACAACAAATACTAAAAACAGAATAAAATAAAGATTTAAGTGGGGCTCCCATACAACAAACGTGATTTTTGACCGAAGTTAAGCAACGTCGGGCGGGGTCAGTACTTGGATGGGTGACCGTTTTTTTTTGCCTTTTTTTGCATTATGGTACGGAACCCTTCGTGCGCGAGTCCGACTCGCACTTGCCCGGTTTTTTTTTCTTGTAAACTTACCATGTAGGGATATCATGTGAGTAGATTACAAATATATACCGCCGATATTATGACGTCACAGTTATTAACCTCACCATTTACGCGCTTTTTTCATCTCATATATTGTATTCAAGACATCATGCTGAATGCATTGATGTACATATATACCTACTCATAATCCGAGATGACTTGGAACAGAAAGTAAACTGTAACTTTATTTACCGACCTACTATAACTACAGTTAAACAAAATTAACTAGATTTTATAAAGTTGTATCTCATTACAAACAAGGACCCTTTGTGCGAGAAAGTCCGCTCCTTCCCTGGATTTTGCAGAAACTTCTTCTAAGACCGTTGTTCTCCGGTCCCTTTATCTCAGTTTTCACTGACCTACATAAATTACCTTTATTATCCTGAAAGTTAATAAGGTTTTCAACATTTTGGAATATTTCTCTTCAAATTGTTTAAATTGGATTGAATTAAATGGTACATGCACGCTTCAGTTTTTTATTGTACTAATTTTACGGTTACTCAAGGGTTTTCAATCAAACATCGACAAGAGGAAACCAATTCAAAAGGTCCTTGAACGAATTTAAACAAAAAAGTAACCGCTTCAAACCAAATATTTTTCTTTTGAGTAGTTTTCAGCGGTACCTATATACGGATAGTTGTTTGGCCGAATACCGGATACCGGATATTCGGCCTGGCTATCGGGCGAATATCCGGTATCCGGCCGCCGAATAATCGGGCAGCGGAACTATACCTACGTTTCGGTTTTACAGGTGCGCATTCTGCAGTTTTGACCTGTTTCCTAGTGAACGTTCGTGCGAACACATTTCTAGGTTCGAAATGAGTGCGCGTGCAAGTCAGTGGAATGTTTTCTTTTAAAATAATAAACAAGTACGATTTTGATCAAGACTGTTTCTTAAATCCAATTAGTTTACTCCGAAATCAAGCAATTTTACTATCCGGTATCCGGCCGGATAGTAGGTCACTATCCGGTATCCGGCCGGATATTAAAATCATGGCCGGCTAAGCCGGATACCGGATAGTAACCGAATATCCAGTGCATCTCTAATATTAATTCAATCTAGAAGTTCTCGATTTGGCTTGTTTGGGGAAGAGTAATCGCATCGTAGACATTATCTCGTATTTTCGCTAATTAATATTCGGAGCACGTTTCGAACAGTTGGAGGCAACTTATACTCGCTATCGAAAATGTCGATAGACGGAATAAATAAACGCTAGATTGCTGTTTGGATTAATTATCTAGTTTCAATACTTGGATACAATAATTCGGATGGGGTAAGAGAAACTTGTCTGACAGTGGGGTTTGGTATACGTAAGGTACAAGTAATAGTGCCCAATAGATGACACCTTGCTGTCACCTCTATTGACAATGTCTTAAGTTTCCAGATGACATGTCTGCCATGTGTCATGTGTGTGTGTGATGACCGCGTCGAGCACTTTTTGGGAAACAATAGAGACCCATGTTATGTTACATTGCGTTTATACGGTAAGAGCTAAAATTTAATTTATTTAAAAGTTGAAATGTGTGACCGTTGTGGGTACTAGACGACGATATATTTAAAAGAATATAAAAACTATATTTTTTTTATAATCAGCCAAAACGATCATGAAAAAAAAACCAAAACCACAAGCCTTAAACAGTCTCAAACCGTTGACAAATCCAAATTCCAAGCCTGACAATTAGCTCCCGGAAGCCATCAATCCGGGTCAACCCCGGACGCTGTCCGGACGCGCCCCGGATCCGGAACCGGAACTGCCGAAATCTATGGCCCATAATTTGTACTATTTACTGACCTAATTGTGTGAGGTGCGATCTCAGATTAAAAGGCTTCTGAAGATAGCGATTATTGGGATATTGGCAGCAACGGAGGTTTGGAATTTAAGTTGAATGGAATAAATGATGAATGAATGACAGGAATTTATTATAATGATGAAGTATAATCATTTTGAACACCTCGCCCGGTTAGCAACTTCTGCTGCTGTACGATCGCTCGCACCAATTGACACACGCGAAATACACGGAAAGTCGTTTCATTACATATCTCGCTCGCAATTACTGGTGCAGGCGAGATGTAAAGGGACTCGTATCATATCGATATCAAATAATTAACAAACTCTAATATAGGAATACCGCTCCAGTAGAAAGATGTATTGTATCAGTGAACCGAGTCGTAAATAAGTTATCCTGACTTTATTAACAACCTATAAACCGAAAACAATGAGTTTCAGTTGCATTGTGCGGATCTCTATTGTAATGATTCGTATTGTCCGACATTGCTTTGTTTCGCAACTGTTGATGTCATATATCGCTACTTGGCGGCAAAATTGACTACAAATTTTAAGTATCAACGAAATTATGAAGGATCATTCCGGTGGTTATCGCGAAAACGATGACATACAAAAAACAAACAAAAAGGATAAGTGCGAGTCGGACTCGCCCACCGAGGGCTTCGTACTTTTTAGGTTTCCGTTTGACTCCGCTATCCGTCTGTCCGTGTGTCCGTCCGTCTGTTACCAGTCTGTAACTGATGAACCATGATAGCTAGACAGTTTACAGGACCTGTAAACTGTCTGGTATCGTCTTGGGTCGTCCCATTCGTTTTTCTTCAAGTTCTTAAATTAGTACGTCCTATTCTGCTTTCGTCACGCATTCTACATTGAAAGCCACCGACGATTGTGATGAATGTAGAATGGGTGACGAAAGCAGAATAGGACTAATTTAAGATCTTGACGACAAACGAATGGGACGACCCAAGACGATACCAGTTTACAGTGACAATTTTCACAGATGATGTACTTATTTCTGTTGCCGCTATAACAACAAATAACGTTTCCCGAGGTCGGCATCTAGTCAACTCTATGGCTGCAGCTCGACGCAATGTTGGCGCAACTGCGCAGGGACACCATTTTCCATAGCGTTGACTAGACGCTGACGCTGAAAAGATGCTAGTTTGACGCTTTCTTATATTTCTCTGAGCTCATGCGCGGACAATACCCACACTACACGTTCCCATAATGCAATTGCTACTTAATTTCGACAAAGCATTCAAGGCACTGCGCTTTCCAATATCGTCCCAAAACAGACTACCATTGTCACGAATAGTTCTCATTACATTAGGCAGTCCATACACGGCATTACCAGGGATAATTCTAAATTACGAGTTTGGCGATCGCCCAAACGCTATCACAATAAGCACTAACGCTAATGCACAATAAAACGGTTCCAATATCGAGTTTCAATTTGCGTACTGATTAGCTCAACGTTTTAGGATCGGGACAGGACTGCAACAAAGCTGCAATAATTTTAGGTATTTATTTAAAGTTTATTGCACAGTAAAAAATATACAGTGACAAAAGGCGGACTTAATGCCACACGGCAATCTCTACCATCAATCAATCTTTAGGCCAAGCAGAGGAGCATAGTTGGTGCGGGGTATGTAACGAACACTAAAACTTGGGGCTTAATATTAATAGGCACAAATGAAATGAATGAAAGAAAAGTAGGTATCAGTCGATTTGCCTTTATATGTAGTTTTATGATCATATCATAAGTTACACTTTAATCGTATATCAAAAATATATTAATCAAACTTGTCTTTTTAGGGGTCATCCATTAATTACGTCACACCAATTTCGAGGTTTTTTTACCCCTCCCCCCCCTTGTCACACTTGGTCACATTTGGCAAACCCCTCCCCCCCTAGTGTGACGTCACATTTTTTCTACGAAATCGCCAAATCGAATTAAGTAAGTACCTAAGTATTATTAATATTTTATCAAAATATTTTTGACGATATAAATATTAGTAATTTTATAACCCAAAACTGCTTAGGAAAGAAAATTAAACGATTAAAAACTATTTTCGTTTTAAAAACTTGTTATTTAAATGTACAGCGAACTAAATAATTTAAATATTTTTTTTGGTTACTGATGAAGTTAAAGTGACGTCACAAAGTTTGTGTCTCCCCCCTCCCCCATGTCACAATATGTCACATTTTCTTGACCCCCTCCCGCCCCCTAAACGTGTGACGTAATTAATGGATGACCCCTTATTGGGAACGAATGAAAACAACAAATTATACCTTAAAGGAAAATAGGTCGCCTTACACTTAAACATTCATGTGAGTTCAACCATTGAAATACTTCGAATCGCGAGCCCATTAATATTCCAAAGCCCCTTCCTGATCAAGTTCTACCGTACATTATACCCTCGGCATTGGAGTACGGAAATTTCTTTAAGAAGAAAATGGTAAAAAAAGGTTTTAAATTCCGCCGTTGCCATTTTTATAATCCATTTCCCTGGCGGATTGCCGGCAGAAATCAAAAATCGTTAGGCAAACGAGCTGTCTTATTGGGTCATCCTCAATTTATTTGTTCGGACGCGGTGTTAGTGTAAGCGGTTTTTAGGGTTCCGTACCCAATGGGTAAAAACGGGACCCCATTACTAAGACTCCACTGTCCGTCCGTCTGTCTGTCCATCTGTCTGTCTGTCACCAGGCTGTATCTCATGAACCGTGATAGCTGACTGACTCGCACTTCTCCGGTTTTTAAATTTGTCTAATTTTGATATCACTCGTAAACAACAGAAAACTGTGTCACCAAAATTATTTTTCGCTTTTAAGAATTTTATGGTAGTTTATTAAGGTGTGTATTTAGGGGTCGTTGCCTGAATATCAATTATATTTGTGTGATGAATCAAAGTCCTTCGTACAATCAATTACCTTTATTTTACTCTAAATTCTTACTTAAACACTTTCGACATTCTTAATTTAACAAGCAGTAAGCCTTCCTACTCAATGTTACCGGTTCAAGCACCAGAGCGAGAATGCCCCTTCCATCCCATGGTAAGTTACATTTATACTTTTTCATCATTTGAATTGGCGGGTAGGAGAGAAGGGTCATTTTCGCGACTACCGACAGATTAATTAACAAATATTCGGGTAAACACAAATCAGATTTCTAATCACTACCCACTGAATGCCATAAGTTTAACATAACTCACATAAAATAATTATAATTTATTCTTGAAATCTTATGAAATATCACACTTGGCCATCCGACTGCGTGCTACCTCCGGTGCACGATCAACAATAATATCACACTCGGCCGTGTTGCCCAATGCCTTTTCAATCCTATCATGTTAGTCTGTTTATACAATACCAGTACTCTTCATTGTACACCAAAATACAATAAAATAATACAAAGAATTACAGCAACTCTAGTAGAGGTAAATTTCGTTATTTAATTTACTCATGGTATCAGGTATTGCAGATGGAAACTGTATTCATTCTTCAAACTAGTATTGCTGTTACATAAAAAAAGGATGCCTATTTAAATACCTACTTATACCTAATGATCATGTTAACG
Source organism: Cydia fagiglandana (assembly GCF_963556715.1). Lineage (NCBI taxonomy): Eukaryota > Metazoa > Arthropoda > Insecta > Lepidoptera > Tortricidae > Cydia > Cydia fagiglandana. The sequence continues at coordinate 23,552,958 of NC_085933.1, read as the reverse complement.
TTCACGAAATACATCATCTACACTGTCAACCCCATAGGATTTGTTAATTTAGCTAATTACACGCAGGATTGCAGACATTATTATCGGCTCGTACTTATAGAATAAGCCCAAATTTTATTGCATTGATTTTAGCACTGTAACATACTTCTTTTCAATTAAGTTCTATTTATAACAAACATGGTACGAGTAATAAAATTTAGCCTGATATATCAGAATAAGAAGAAAGACAACTACCGCAATAATAACTGACATCAATAATCAAAATTTTTGACCTTTTATGGTAAATGTAGGAGCTGTTAATGGGAAGCTACGTAATTACATTAATGGCTTAATCAGGTTTGTAATTAACAGTTGCAATTATCTAATGTTTTCTCTCTGAAATCAAACTTTTTTTTTTAATTACAATACTAGTTACATGCTTGATAACGTCCTCCACTGTAGGTCCTTCTTGAGCGTCGCCTTGACTCCCGCGGTCCTTCTTCGTACGGGTCATCTGAGCTAGGCCCTCGTCGTCAGCGCCTGCTGTGGTGACGACATCCGTCTTCAGGCCCCTCACGCTCGGCTGTCGCAGTCCACAGCGTCCTCTGTGGTAGACCGTCGCTGACCTCCAGCGTCTACCGCGACTCTGCATCAGTCTTGCTCGTGACGGCAGTCTAGATGATCTCGGGGTGTCAATATCGGAATCCATTTTACCCTGTAATTAAATTTCAGTGCGCTGCATGATTGGTCGTTAAACTTTCTTTCACCCTACACCAGCATACCAATGCTTTTTCCTGTTTAAACTCTTTAAACTCAAGATAAACTCTTTAAACTCATTTAAACTCTTTAAACTCAAAATCTCAAAGTAAACTCTTTAAACTCTTTAAACTCAAAATAAACTCTTTAAACTCAAAATAAACTCTTTAAACTCAAAATAAACTCTTTAAACTCAAAATAACCTTTTTAAACTCAAAATAAACTCTTCAAACTCAAATTAAACTCTTTATGATCTTTAAACTCTTTAAGATCCTAACTCTGACTTTCAACTGTAACGGCAAACCCGTACTAAATACAACATCTATGGACTCCCTGGCAGCACACGACATGGCCGCACTCATAAACAGCACACCTACACGGCTGTAGACTCTAGCAGCACACTACATAGCTACACTCATAAACAGCACACCTACATGGCTGTAGACTCTAGCAGCGCATTACATGGCCACATTCATAATCAGCTCTAGACCATTCAGACAATTCGTACTATATACTCGTACGAAACTCAAACTCGAATTAAACTCAAACTCGTATTAAACTCAAACTCGTATTAAACTCAAACTCGTATTAAACTCAAACTCGTATTAAACTCAAACTCGTATTAAACTCAAACTCGTATTAAACTCAAACTCGTATTAAACTCAAACTCGTATTAAACTCAAACTCGTATTAAACTCAAACTCGTATTAAACTCAAACTCTTATTAAACTCAAACTCGTATTAAACTCAAACTCGTATTAGACTCAAACTCGTATTAAACTCAAACTCGTATTAAACTCAAACTCGTATTAAACTCAAACTCGTATTAAACTCAAACTCGTATTAATCTCAAACTCGTATTAATCTCAAACTCGTATTAATCTCAAACTCGTATTAAACTCCTCAGATCCTGACTCTTACACTCGACTTTAACGGCAAACTCGTACTAAATAACACATCTATGGACTCTCTGGTAGCACACTACATGGCCACACTCATACGAGTCAACAGCACACCTACATGGCTGTAGACTCTAGCAGCCCACTACATGGCGTAGACTCTAGCAGCACACCAACATGGCCGCACTCATATTTAAACTGCACACCTACATTACATGGCTGTAAACTCTAGCAGCACACCTAAATGGCCGCACTCATAAACAGCACACCTACATGGCTGTATACTCTAGCAGCACACCTACATGGCCGCACTCATAAACAGCACACCTACATGGCTGTGTACTCTAGCAGCACACCTACATGGCCGCACTCATAAACAGCACACCTACATGGCTGTATACTCTAGCAGCACACCTACATGGCCGCACTCATAAACAGCACACTTACATGGCTGTATACTCTAGCAGCACACCTACATGGCCGCACTCATAAACTGCACACCTACATGGCTGTATACTCTAGCAGCTCACCTACATGGCCGCACTCATAAACAGCACACCTACATGGCTGTAAACATTAGACCCGGTTATATGATACCACCTACATGATATCATAGACAACTAGAACCATTAGAGTCTGACTATAGTACACCACCTACATGGTGACTAACTACTTGCTAACTACACTTTTACCCACATACATAGGTAACTAAATATTAGACCCGGTTATATGATACCACCTACATGGTATCATAGACAACTACAACCATTAGAACATAGTCCGCATACATACATAGATAACCAGAAACATTAGGGTCCGACTATAGTACACCATCTATATAGTGATTATAGCTACGCCTTTACCTATCTACATATGCAAATGTAACATGATCTGGTTAAAAAATATATATATTCATTTCAAAACTAACCAGAGCAGTTTATCAAGCATGACTTGCTATTGGATAATTCAGCTCATACTAAACATACTATTTAATGGATTAGGTTCTGTATTCGAAACTCAAACATAGGATGTAAATATATGTAAACACTTTCATTTAACGACAGTACGTATTTCAAATAAATCTGCATATCAACCGAGAACTTCTGCATGTCTTCACAATATGGGCATACTAAAATTTAAAACCTCTCTCAGTTAAATAACATTGCTCCTTTTTAATGACAATAAACGTACTTGCCTTTAATGGTACACGTACAGTACATGTTTGTATTTTAATTGTTAACGGATTCATTAAATATTTATCCAAGTCGTATTCATTGTATTCATCTTTGCTAGACATTGATATTACACAAAAATAAAAATAGCATACTACTGCACTGTATACACTAATCGTAACATGACTCTTTTAATTTACTTCAACTTGACCATGATCGCGTATCTGCATATTATTTAATCAGGTTTTAAGATTATAAGCATTACACAACTTAAAACTTACTACCATGACGTCAGAGCATATAAAATATGTATATGTAGATATACTAGGTACTCACACGTTCTGGTCCTTTTATGGGCGCAGTTTATTACCACTTCTGGCTTGTGATGAATCAAAGTCCTTCGTACAATCAATTACCTTTATTTTACTCTAAATTCTTACTTAAACACTTTCGACATTCTTAGTTTAACAAGCAGTAAGCCTTCCTACTCAATGTTACCGGTTCAAGCACCAGAGCGAGAATGCCCCTTCCATCCCATGGTAAGTTACATTTATACTTTTTCATCATTTGAATTGGCGGGTAGGAGAGAAGGGTCATTTTCGCGACTACCGACAGATTAATTAACAAATATTCGGGTAAACACAAATCATATTTCTAATCACTACCCACTGAATGCCATAAGTTTAACATAACTCACATAAAATAATTATAATTTATTCTTGAAATCTTATGAAATATCACATTTGATTTCATTATAGGTAGTAGCACAAAACAGACAGGTACAGAAATCAATCTACATACAAAGCGCGCTCGAGCAACGCACACATAGGCACTGCTCACGGACACGATATCTCGGACCGGTTGGGACCACTGCGAGCGCGAGTGCCATCCGCTTGAGACACGCGTCTGTGAACTTTATTATGCAATAATGGAGAAACAAAACAAAAGTTATTATAACTGTACAGTGGACGGTTGTTTCAATTCAACATTAAACGGTGAATTGTCGTTTTTTAAGCTACCAGTGGTTTCAGAGAGAATGCGAATGCGAATTTATTACATTGTACATGATAATGCGAATTTATTACACTTTCAAATATAATAATCGTGTATTTCGCCAATCTCAAAATCATCGCATGTCATTTTCTATGACAAATTTGTAATATAACAATGACATTAAAATTAAATTACCTATTTGAGTTATTAATGTTATTATTAATTTATGTTAACATTCTTCCCGTTTCATCTTCAACAATAAATCAAACAACTAGATACGAGATACGATACGATAGATACGAGTGCCACTACCACGATAGTTTTTGTGCATAAGCCATAGTTCGCAACCCTAGAGCGACCGCCGAGCGTAGGTATGAAAAGTAAAGTACATACATGTGATTGACTTCTGTTCCTATCTGTTTTGTGGTAGTAGTGCAAGCGATGTCAAAATGTTATCAAATTCAAACTATTTCGCATTTTTCGAATTATTGCTACCCGTCTTTGTGAAAAGATCGCTACTCTTGAATAAACAGACAAGTACACGACAAAAGTTTAAAAATCTGTCAAAAATTAGGGGCCCACAGTCCGCCGGACGGTATCGGCCTGTCAGTTGTTCGGAAATGTCAAAATTCTGTTCTAACTGACATGCCGATACCGTCCAGCGGACTGTTAATCAGTGGACCCAAACCGAGTGAGTGCAAACCGTGAGCGTAGCGTCTCCGTTTGAGTTTTCGCAAAAATGCTTTTGTATGTTTGGCTCTTCTCTACACACTCTACTACACAATGATCTACGATAATTTTGTGAGCAGATTTGATAATATATGGACATTTTTCAAATCAATTTTTGGTATATATTATAATAATAACGAAACCCTAGGGGTGACGGAACCACTGATAGAGTCCACTGGTTGAAGTAAGAATACGCCCCTTATTTTCTGTATCGTGCGTATTTATTGTATGTATAATAAATACGCACCTATGACGTCTGTGGTCTTACTATAGACACCATCAATGATTATTTTGTTTTACCCGCTCCCACTGGCGCCACAGCCTTATCCCCGCCTCTACTTAATTCAATCCATTTCTTTTGTACCACCAATGTGTTACTCGCGATATTCCTTTTCGAGAGTCCCAGCATTTTTCGCTTTGATTCCCGGTTCCGGTACAGTTTGGCATTTAAACGTCCCATTTTTGATTGAAAGGGGTTTCTGTGCCATCTTGTCGAGAGTCAGTGTCAAACATAGACTATTTGGCATAGACTCCGTAATACTTGTTATCATAATACATCTTGCATGTTGTACTATTTACATTATTTATTCATATTATAATATAGAATATATGACGTGTTAACTTTTTCTTCAAGATGCCTTAATAAAAATACTACTATAAATCTGTACTATTTTAAATCTTTATAGAGTGTAAGAGATTATACGGCAAAACTGACCACGCTAAAACATCATCTTTTTGTTTTTTTTTTGGCGATGAGGCTTGAATCGCGTATTTTTTTAAATCTGGACCATTAAAGGGTTAAATTAACATAACACATGCTAGCAATTTTTGTTGATGTCTGTAATTTACATTACTCATAAATTCAGCTCTAACATGAATGAAGGTTGCGCCTGCATAAAAATCCATTACGGAAACGCCATGTTTCGTCTATCTGCCGCGCATAACAGCCTTAAGCAAATTCCTATATGCTTAGGGACTTAACAGTTTATGGCTGTTAACAGCCATTGGAAGTTATATAATTGTTTGGGGCACAAATTAATTCTTACTCCTATATTGCCGTCATCAATCAAGTTAACATTTTAAAGTTCGTACGCTTTTACGCAAATGGTCTCTGGTGTAAAACGAGGCCAAAACGAGGCCGAAGGAATAATTGGATGAAATTCGAGCACGCTAGGAGATCGACGAGCTAACATTGGACGTCAAAGGCCTTTTGCGCATGTACTGCCTATGTTGGAGTTGATTTAACACTTTGAACACAAAAACGCTATAACGCGTCGATGAAACATACTATAGACTTATCCTGTCAAGAATTACCAAACCAAATAGGTCTAGACTCAGAACAAGACAAGACTGCAACGATATAGCACACACAGTGCAAGTGTTATTTAAACGTTTTAATTTCAAGTTTCACGTTTAAAATAACATTTGCACTGCGTGGGCTATCAAAATGCAGACTTTTCTTGGTCTAACTCTAATACTATTAGGCCCACTTGCGCCATTCCACTAACCCGCGGTATAACCGGTTAAACCGTTAACCCAGTGTCAAATTGTACTGGTAACCATGGTAACTCCTTGTTTAACCGGTTAACCCCGAGTTAGTTAGTGGTGCAAGTGGCACTTAGACGTCTTAGAACACATTAAATTATTTTCAAATGTTTTTTTATTTGTTTTTATTTCAAGTAGAAACTGAAATAGAATGTCATTACTTATTAGTAGGTATAATGTCCGTCAGGTTTACACAAATTCTCAAACAGGTCACGGAAATCTTGATTGAAATTTAGACAGGGCATCGTTTGCAAGGACCGCCATTATATTAATGTTATTGTTTCGAGGGAGATTCGCCCGAATCTCGAAAACATTGCATCTACTTCTTAGGCGAAACACGGAAAGCACGGCGCCATTAGTGGACGAAAATAATCAAATGACAATCAAATATTCTTTTATTATTTTGTTTTTGATTAAACAAAAGACATTTTCACCTCAGCAGCTCGAACAAGGGTACATTGCTTCTTAAAAACAGTGAGCAAAATGCGATTTTGCTCACTGAGTCATTTTGTCTCACTCAGTGAGCAAAATCGCATTTTGCTCACTTAGTGAGACAGTATGAGTGAGCAAAATCGCATTTTGCTCACTGAGTGAGACAAAATGTCATTCAAGTGACTTTTATAGTCAAATGTCATTTCAACATGCGGGGTCTAATACAAGTCCGATATACTTGGGTTCTATTATCTCGGTCCCTCTAGGTATGTTCTCACTGTTCAAAGTCTACACGAGATCAAAGTTATTTACATCTCGTGCGCTTTTGAATCCCTTACTACGCTCAAGATTCTAAATTAGATTCACTCGCTACGCTCGTGAATCTATTATAGAATCTTTCGCTTGCACGGGACTCAAAATAAGCACTCGAAGAAATATCAAACTTTGATCTCTTGTTGTACAAATAACTATTTTAGTATTTAGTACAAACCTTTTGATATGATATTTTTAGATTTATTTAGATTTATTAGTATCTAAGTTTTTTAAGCCTTTTAGACTAAATATTAACTCACATTAATTTTATATGCGGGTCTAACGCGATATTTATTCAATTATCTTTATTACCCGTTTATAATTGTGAGTTAATACGTGTTCAAAACGCGAAAGTTTTAAATATTTTAGACTAAATTTAAACAGCAGGACTGGAGAATAGAGCCTGTAAAAATTTTGTATGTTTAGCTCTAAGGGTCACTTGCACCATTCACTAACCCGGGCCGGGACTAACCGGTTAAACCTGGAGTTACCATGGTTACCAGTACAATTTGACACCGGGTTGACGGTTTAACCGGTTAACTCCGGGTTTGTGGGATGGTGCAAGTGGCGCTAAGTAATTTCTTTGTTCATTTGTTTGTTGTTTGTTTGTTTGTCAATTTCAAGCAATGAAAACTACCAGACATATAAATTGTAAAATATTAGCTACTCTGCTTTTCTTGAACATATATATTCAAATCTTGTAATACTTACATTACAAGCCTTAGGAAAATAAATCATTAACTATTATATTGTTCACAGAAAAGACGCCCAACTTACAGAACGGGCCCGATTCGGATTTTGAAATAGACATCTATTAGATATCTTTTAGTCATCACCAAGATACTATAACGGTAAGTATATGTAAGATCTAACCTGTCAAATTTGACATTTGCGCGATTCTAGAGATACTCTTGAACGTTTTCCACAGGATATGACTTAGAGATCTAATTCACATCTAATATATATTTTACTCTACGTATCTAACGTAAAAGTGACATTGGTTGCCCGAATTGCGCTGCAAAAGAGAACTAGTTGATATCTAAACTATAAAGTATCTAGAATGGATCTAGTACGTGTCATCTCTTGTGAATATCTTGAAGTTTGAATACGGCAGAACGTATTTACCCAGTCCAAATCCACCCCATCGGTTGGGATTTGGCCAACATTAACACCTAACACAAACATCATCTCCCCAGCGGCCTAATGCAAGAATTAGGAACAATAACATGGGCCAAATAACAAAAACAATTGCCCGGACTCAGGCGGGGCCTCAGTGCCAGCGACAAAACTTTCGGAAAAGGCCGCGTAGCCAAGATGCCGATCGCTTACGCTCCGTAGCGATCGAAACGCAACTGTCACTGTCGCACTTATATGGAAGAGTGATAGAGAGACATAATGCTTTTCGTTGTCGAAGCGATAGCGATTGTAACCTTGGCTAGGCCGGAAGGTCATAAAAGATTAGACAGACAGATACGACGGACACAGCAATACTTATATCAGTGCGGTCACCGCGAGTTTGACGACATAAGTATTCGCTAACGTCTGCGTAACTTACTTTCTATTACGCATCTCGCTCGCACCAATATACCTTGACGAGCGAGATGCATAAAAAGTAAGTTACACATAAATACGTTAGCGAATATGTCAGTGTCTCGAACAAAATTCTGCAGGTTCTGAAATTGAGTACGGTAGAAATTAAAGAAAAAATCTATTTCTTTGCCAACACTCGCGACACACCTCAACAATTGGCGCCGGTTTCATTTGGAACTAATAAACAATAGTTAAAGCCTCATTGCTCAGCGGGGATTAACTTTAAATTGCGTGCCGCGAAAACAACGCATTTATACTGATTTGAACAAAAAGGAAACAAACACTTTACACTGAACGCAGCAATTTCAATTTAGGTGTAATTAACACTGTAAAAAGCTTGGGAAAGTACCTATCGAAAAGTTGGAAATGTACTCGGAAAGTTCTGAAAATTTTCGTTACCTCATACAAAAGTGTTAAAAGTTTCCGAAGTTTTGACGTCTAAACTGACAATTGTTTAATTTCAATTAATCAAACATCAACATTTATTCAGCAAATAGGCAACAAGGGCACTTTTACACGTCATCATTGAATTTACATACAAGCAAAAATAATAAAATTACAATACTTCAACAATTTTATAGAATAAAACTAACAATTCAAACTAATATATTACAATTACTTAGAGATGCATATGGTCTCTAAATGACGAATTACAAAAAACCTATAATATTAATACAAAAAAATACAGACACAAAAACACAAAAAAAATCACATTTAGAGGTACAAAAGTCTCTAGGTGTCAGAACTATAAGATTATATAGTTTATCAAATTATCCTTAGAGATGTATAGGGTCTCCAAGAGTCAAAATCCTGTAAGTATAATTAACACATTCATTAAGAGAAAAGAAACATACGAGAGCAGAATGAAGCGTCTCACTGTAATTAATTAATAAAAACAAGACCGAAGTGATCCCATAAGTGTTCCGTAAACAAAGTTTTGTACGGAACACTAATAAAGTTACTAAGTATAATAGCTCGTGTTAGCTTAATCAGACCGGTCTCCACAAACAGCACCCGTTCTGGAGTATGACGCATATCTCAGCCATCGCCTCCCTCAACCTTCATTCGGGAAAGTGGCGACCCGATCAACGACGCGCGACGCCACCGTAAGCAATTCATCAACAAGCGTCAGTTTTGACGTGCATATGGAAAAATAAATTGTAATGGCGTTGTTATTTTAATTAGTTGAAAAAGAGGGAAGGAAGATAAAGAAGGGCATATATTGGAACACTTTTTTGCAAGAATGAGGCTGGGGGGGGGGGGTGAGGCGGCCCGATATAGCGTGAGTCATCCTTAATTGTTGAAAGCGTCCTTCTTATTAGAAACTTAGGGCCCGATTCGGATTATGAAATAGACATCTATTAGACATCTTTTAGACATCATCAAGATACGATAACGATATGTTTAAGATCTAACCTGTCAAATTTGACATTTGCGCGATTCTGGAGATACTCTTAAACGATTTCCAAAGGATATGACTTAGAGATCCAATTCACATCTAATAGATATCTTACACTATCTAACGTAAAAGTGACATTGGTTGCCCTAATTGCGCTGCAAAAGAAAACTAGTTGATATCTAAACTATAACGTATCTAGAATGGATCAAGTACGTGTCGTCTCTTGTATATCTTGAAGTTCGAATACGGCAGTTAAACTCTTCAAATGTTGTAGAACACGATTAAAAAGGATTTCAGGACATTCAACCCTTAAGGAGGCGAAAATATTGAAAGTTTCCAGCGACTTATGTACTCAAGTATAGAAGATACTCTTTATATTCTAAATGAAGTCAGGAGTACTCTAAATTTAGCACGAGGAAGTTTAATTACGAAGTTTTAGAAAACGCAGCGCTTGTCACAAACACTGACGGCACAATGTGGAGACAACTTTCATAATAACTTGGAACTCGAAGCACGGCCAACTAGGGATGCCAAATGAAGATGAAGTGCAGTGGTTGATGGTGGTAATAGTTTTGCTGTGATGCGTGCTAAAAGCAGCCGAAAAGCGAGGATGAGCTTGGATGGGTGACCGTTTTCTTTTTGCATTTTTTCCGTTTTTTTTTTTTTTGCTTTATGGTACGGAACCCTTCGTGCGCGAGTCCGACTCGCACTTGCCCGGTTTTAAAAATCTGTAACTATTATTTATGAAAGCAAAATAATGTAATTAATCGTAGGTACTTATATGATTCATAATTTTATTGTTACATATTTGCCGAGACTTATATTTTTCAAGTGTTTTTCAATAAAAATACACGTCAAGATTGTTTACCTTTGGTCTTGCTAATAAAAACGAACTATAGGACAATTTACTTTATATTGTACTGAAATACCCCTCATTAGATTTTGACAGTTAAGAAAATACTTGTTTCTCATATTTTTTCCAAAAAATATACCTAATCTACGAATGTTAATTTGGAACCTAACAAAACAAATGCCAGTGAAGCAAGAGCAAATATTAAAGACAATGTTACGGGGCGTCTCAGGTGGCAGCCCTGTCGCGGACATACTTCAAGAAAAAACTTTTGTGAATGGACGTAAGTTTACTGAATAAAATATAAACAGTGCTTGAATCTCGGAGTCTGAGAGGACCGGTATTTATAAATGGGGCGTCTGGAGTCTGGTAGAACGGTAGAGGGTTCCTTCAGTCTTATAAGTTTGATAAAGGATAACTCACGTTAGACCGGGCCGTGTCCGGGCCGGAGCTTCCAGCGCATCGTTTTCATAGAAAAGTAAACGCCGGAAGCCCCGACCCGTACACGGCCCGGACACGGCCCATTCTAACGTGAATCATCCTTAATAATGATTTACGTTACACGTGCGGAAAGTAGGAAATTCTAAACGAGTGGTGATAAATTAAAACACGACCGGAGTGAGTGCTTTAAATAGACACGCGTTTCGAATTACCTATTCGGACGGTGTGTATCGTACAACGTTTTACAGTACAAATGGCCCTTTAAATTTTCAAGACAGGCACGGAAAGTGCCTATTCCTAGTAAGAGTACGGGAAATTAGCACCATTATGTGCCTACCTTCTTAACTACCTTCATAATCAGTGTTGCCAACTTGGCATTAATGATGCCAGATCTGGCATATTTTCACTCGCTTTGGCACCAAAATTTTCCATTTAGCATCTGGCATATTTTTTAGCATAATTTACTCTAAGCCAAGTTTGCAGCAACAATATGCGCCATCGCCTTATGTGGTTCATATTTTCATATGAATTTTGACATTGGTGGACGGATGGACGTCAACGGACTATATAAAGTTGGTCAAGCAGATCTTGTCAGTAGAAAAAGGCGGTAATTTTGAAATTTATGTGTTTTAAGTGTCTAATTTCAAGTGATATTTTAGCATTTTTTTAGCATAGGTGGTTAAAAAATCTTTGGCATAATTTTGGCATAATCTAGACATTAGTCTAGCATTTTTTCAAAATCCGAGTTGGCAACACTGTTCATAATCCCTACTTAATATTATTAATGCGAATGTAATCATGTCTGACTGTTACTCTCTTCACGTGGTTTAACGCTACACCAATCATATAAAATTTATGGCCTATAGAATGGCCTAGGGAAGGATAGAGTAGTTTCTACGTACTGAAGCTAGTAATAAATATATTTTAGTATACATACTATACATACCTACCTATAACCCCTCGCGCTGTCGACGGGTCGGTCAACCAAATTAGGCATTTTATCGATAAGATCAAAGTTCTCATTCTGACGTATATCGCCCAAAGGGAAATGCAAGGACATCAAACATCCGATCAGATTCAGATCTATTAGACATACCTATATAGGTACTGAGCAGTACCGTAGAGAAAAAAATACATAAAGTGCTCACTCCATACTTCAGTTTCTACTTCACTCATGCTTCTAGTTCTAAGCAAGCCACATAAATAGGTTCACGTTTGTAAATAAAGAAGTACCTATCTAAGATCAATATGGTTAAGTGTTGCTGAGGGATAGGCTGGCCTTCACTTTGGGGCCTATTTACACATTGAATAGTAGTATTTATTCCGAATAAAAGACTAAAAAGCACCTGTACGGATATGATGGTCGCTTTTGTCTACGTGAGAACGTGATAAAACTGTGTTTCGTCACTTTCTATCCCGCGGAGTCAAAAAGAGACAGTTATTTTATCACGTGGATAAATAATACGCCTGCTGGCATGTTGCAAATATACGAACTCGCAATAAACACTAATCAATGTGTGAACCCAATATTATATATATGAAGGCCAGCAACACTTAACCGTATTCCCATTAAAGGCTGTCCATCGCAATTCAACGCGGTAACGCAGCGAGTGTGATGGGCACCTTTGCGCCGGGGGTAGCGCGGGGAGGCCTCTTTGAGTAGTTTTTATATTCCTTTTTTTATTTTAGATATATTTAGGGTTGTTAGTTTTAATTTAGTATTATTCCCATTGACGTATATATATATGACTGGTGGACTGGCCTTACGGGCACTAAAAATGGTACTAGTTCAGCGGTGTTACTCACGAATCCCAGCCAATCGTGCAGTTTAACGCAACTAATTGCGACCGATAATAGCACGCGTGATGGGAACTCATCAACCAATCGCGTTGTAGCGGTGTCACACCGCTGTACTAGCCGCTGTCATGCCTCATTATTATTGCCATATGGCTGGTCCTTAGATATCTTTGCCAATGCGTATTCTACATTTACCAGTGACCTTACATAAAAATCGGCGAATCGTCCTGCCATCAGGACCCTGATAGTAAAGGAGTTGAAACATTTATAAGCGCCGAGGCGACAGAGGACTGGTGCTCGCGAGCCGGATTTACTGTGTACTGAATTAAAATGCTTTCTATGGCAGTTTTAAAACTTTTCAAGTTGGGGATTTTAGAACAAAGAGGCAAGAATCTTGTGCGGCTTTCAGGATGTTTTACCCTTTATTCCAAAACCGGCACGTGTACTTGTAAGTACGTAGACTGTTCCATAAGTCTTGCAATGGAAGGAATCTAACAAGCTTTGACATGTATGACTGAGCGTATGGTTGTCTGCCACTAATTACAAGTTCTTACATGATGTGTTTGTTGAGCCAGCCAGCAGTGATATTCGGTAAATAGATCGAAACAATTGTGAAAATGGCTAGTCTCGGTAACCGCGAGTACAAAGTGATTTTCTATTATAATTTCAAACGTGGATTATCTTACCAAGAGTGCCACGAGGAAATGTTCGGTGCCTTCGGTAAAAAGTTCCTTTCCCTTTCTACCGTATTCAGGTCGTACAAGGAATTTCAAAGAGGCAACTATAATTTAGACGACAGCGAAAGACCGGGGCGACCCATTACAAGCAGGACATAAAAAACATAGACGCTGTTAGAAAACTGATAACGATTAATAGGCGAATTACGTGCAGATAGATTGAGGAGATTCTCCACATTAGTGCATCAACACTTAATTCAATTTTACACCAAGGCCTAAAAGTTAAAAAGTTATGTTCTCCCTGGATCCCTCATCTGGGCAGTTGGCACTTCCACCATGATAAGGCTCCTGCTCATCGAGCGATCAGAACTCAGGATTTTTTGGGGCAATCGGGACTTACTATGCTGGACCACCCGTCTTATAGCCCCGACCTTGCACCGTGCGATTTTGGTCTCTTCCCGCTGATCAAGAGGCAGTTAAAAGGACGACGGTTTTCGACTGACGACGAGCTATTGAGTGCATGGGATGAAGCCTGCGCCAGTGTCACAAAGGAGCGGTGGAAGATCATGTGTGATGCATGGTTTGAACGCAAGCATAAGTATATTAACAGTGATGGTTTTTATTTTGAAAAAGCTTAATAGGAAGTTACACTTTTGCAAGACTTATGGAACAACCTACGTAGAATGTAGGCGTTGCTAGTTAAGATCTCCATAATATTTTAGGTAATTATAGTTCGTTTTTTTTAGCATTAGAAAGAACTTGCAAGAAGGTAAGCAATCTTAACATGTCTTTAATTAAAAACGCTTTTTAAAAATCAAAAACGATTACTTAAATATGAGAGCACAAGAATATAAATGATCGTATTAGATTTATAATTGTTACATATTTGCCGTAACTTATTTTTAAAATGCGTTTTTCAATTAAAAGACCCATCAAGATTGTTTACCTTATTTCTAATGCTAAAAAAAACGAACTATAGGGTAAATTGTCAATTACTGGCCACCGGTTAATAACTGGCCACCTTATATCAAAAATTAATTCTATTCACCTATAAAACAGAATACATTTTAGTATAAGGTGGCTAAGTCGCGGGTTTTAGTCCTGCCTTCGAGCGTAATTTTTTCCATTTTTTCCTTTCCTATAAAATTTGTTTCAAATGCAAATGTTGTAGGATCCGCTGACAGTTTAAATATAATATTCGCTTCAGTAATTAACACGCTACTGACGGAATATACAACACAAACATGCAAGCTGCTCAAATTAAAAAAAAGAACATTCGTTGATGGCTTCCTTAGCCAATTTTATTTAATCCAAAATAAACTGACGCAAACTTTACAGCCTTAAATATTAAAACACGGCTAATTTCCGTAATATTTCATAATCTGCGGGACCTTTGGCCGACGCGGCGTGATTGATTATGCCCTTCTAACTGATGGACCTTAATTACTAATTTACTAATTACCTGTCTCTAGTTAACCGTAACTGGCCTAAACAAGATTTTAATCTGACGCACGGTTGACTTAACTGATGGTTTGCTGTTAATGGATGACTTAATGTCACTTAATAGTATTTTATAACTTAAATAAATATCTATAAACGCTTAAAATGTATTTTTTTTCTTTTTTAGGGTTCCGTACCCAAAGGGTAAAACGGGACGCTATTATTGACTCTGCTGTCTGTCCGTCCGTCCGTCCGTCCGTCTGTCACCAGGCTGTATCTCACGAACCGTGATAGCTAGACAGTTGAAATTTTCACAGATGATATATTTCTGTTGCCGCTATAACAACAAATACTAAAAACAGAATAAAATAAAGATTTAAGTGGGGCTCCCATAAAACAAACTAGATTTTTGACCGAAGTTAAGCAACGTCGGGCGGGGTCAGTACTTGGATGGGTGACCGTTTTTTTGCCTTTTTTTGCATTATGGTACGGAACCCTTTGTGCGCGAGTCCTACTCGCACTTTCCCGGTTTTTGTCTTTCATTAGTGTTAAAAAAAACTTGTTTACAATTTTGATTTCTACTTAAACATTCGCAAGGAAACGTGGCCGCTTTTGAACTTACATACAGATAGACGGGTGGACAGAGACGGATGGGTCGCGCTAGACCGGGCCCGGGTCGGACCGGAGCAGCTTTCGGCGCTTTGTTTTCTATGGAAAGTGAACACCGATCAGCCGTCATAGAAAATGACATGCAGACGCCTCGGCCCGGGCTTGGCCTGGTCTAGCATGAATCATCCTTAAAGGTACCGATTTGTCATTTTGACTACGAAACCCTAAAACGAAAACTCATCTCATTTACAGTGAGACTAGACTAATTAAGACAATCATTAGCAATGATTAAGAATATAGGTAATTAGGAATACTACAAATATAGTGCAGTGAAGTTCACTAAGATGATCGTCAAGGACATTAGAACTATCAAAGCCAATTCAAAATTATAACAAAATTTGAAATTGGAATCGACCTTCGCGTTGTCTCTGTATCGTTGTACATTTCATTTATTCGAAAATTGCCCTTCAGTCATTGTGTAAGGTTATGATAAAACAAACCAAACAGCGTC
Organism: Cydia fagiglandana; assembly: GCF_963556715.1. Classification (NCBI taxonomy): domain Eukaryota; kingdom Metazoa; phylum Arthropoda; class Insecta; order Lepidoptera; family Tortricidae; genus Cydia; species Cydia fagiglandana. The sequence continues at coordinate 23,536,827 of NC_085933.1, read as the reverse complement.
CGAAATGTCATTTCCAAAGATCACACCGTATTCCCAGCTGATATGTATTATATTTGACATCTCATTCTACCTCAATATTTTCATCAAAAACGAAAAACGTTGTAACAACACTGAAACAAATTTCAACCCAAAAATAAAGACTTAGAGCTTAGAACAATAACATTTATATCAGAGGTTGTTGTTTCTGTGTAGAAATGTGAAATCCTTTTAGATTATGCGGGTTTTCGTATTCACTTTTAAATTAAAAAGGGACCTACGGCTCCCAGAAGGTAGGGTCAGAACTTGGAAACGTGTAAATGGCTATAAATAATCTTGCGCTGGTCAAAAAATCAGCTTTATGACATCCCCATGTCATAAAGCGGATTTTTAGGGTTCCGTACCTCAAAAGAAAAAAACGGAACCCTTATAGGATCACTCGTGCGTCTGTCTGTCTGTCTGTCTGTCCGTCTGTCACAGCCTATTTTCTCCGAAACTAATAGACCAATTAAGTTGAAATTTGGTACACATATGTAAGATTGTGACCCGAAGACGGGCATGTAACGTAAACAAATGAATTTTAAACATAGGGGCCAGTTTTGGGGCGTAAATGAGAAAATTAAAAAATAAAGCTTTTTAAACTATATCGTATTACATACCTATCAAATGAAAGAGCTCATCATAACAATCTCAAATATATATTTTTTATAATTTTAAAATAAACAGTTTAGAAGTAATTCAAGAAAATAGGCAAAAAATTACCATTCCCCTTTATCTCCGAAACTACTGGGTCTAAAATTTTGAAAAAATACATAAAATAGGTCTTTACTCATAGATGACAGGAAAACCTATTAGAAATATGCAGTCAAGCGTTGGAACGCGAGTCCGACTCGAACATGGCCGGTTTTTTGGCTTACATTCCAGTGTTGACTCCATTATGTACCTAGTGGTTTTGTAAACGAATCGAAACCTTATAAACATGTTGAACTATTCAAACTAATATAAGATTAAACAATCAAGTCACAACACGCAATATTTAATCTTTAACAATTAAAACAGGTAATTAATAACTGAAACTTGACGGCCTTCTAGCCTAGTCGGTAGTGACCCTGCCTACGAAGCAGGAGGTCCCGGGTTCGAATCCTGGTAAGGGCATTTATTTGTGTGTTCATCACAAATATTTGTTCCTGAGTTATGGATGTTTTGTATGTATATAAGTAGTATATATGTGTATATTGTGTATATTATATATATCGTCGTCTAGTACCCACAACACAAGCCTTATTGAGCTTAACTGTGGGAATAGGTTGATCTGTGTAAAATGGTCCTATAATATTTATTTATTATTATATAAACTTATTATTATTTAATGCTAATGCTGACATGACATGTGAGAGAGAAGAAAGAGAAAAGAGAGAAAAGACAACTAATCTGACCGCATATTTATATAAGCATAGCAATTTTTCCTCACGAAAATCAATAAAATTAGACTGTTAAAATCATGACCTTCCATTTGGCACTTCCGTCTAAATGGTAGTCCCATTTAAATTCCAAACCTTTACCTGTTACAGGATGGCCCAAAAATACATTGTCAAACATTTTTTACAAAATGTCATTACAATTAAAACTACAATCAATTAACTGTAACAAAACATATTATTATCTTCAAAATATTCTACTTTATTAAAATTATCAACAATAATAACATGTATCCCTTGCTTTTAGAGTAAACTGTCTTAAAGGACCTCTGCGCTGTTGGCTTCGGTCCCACGCACGCCTCCGAAAGGTCCGGGACCACATGGTCCCGAGATATGAAAAGGACAAACAAAACAATAATAATAATTTAGCCTATATACGTCCCACTGCTGGGCACAGGCCTCCTCTCAAGCACGAGAGGGTTTGGGCTATAGTCCCCACGCTAGCCCAATGCGGATTGGGGACTTCACATACACCTTTGAATTTCTTCGCAGATGTATGCAGGTTTCCTCACGATGTTTTGCTTCACCGAAAAGCTAATGGTAAATATCAAATGATATTTCGTACATAAGTTCCGAAAAACTCATTGGTGCGAGCCAGGATTTGAACCCGCGACCTCCAGATTGAAAGTCGGGTGTCATATCCACTCGGCCACTACCGCATTTATCAACAATATGCACATTAAAAAAGTTTTGTAAACGAATCTTTGGCTAACAACAAGACGCAGCTTTCTAGCCTTTTTTTCAACATTTTCTCCATCACTCCGCTAACTATTCTAACGTGCAAAGCATGAGTGACGCTATCTAAAACGACTGTCTGCGAACGAATAAATAAATAAAATATAAACACGCCAAGCAAACCTTAGGATAAGACCGCGCTCGAGAGTGGCAGTCTTAGCGGAAAGCCATTCGTGAAGCGGAGAGCGGACAGGCTTACCCGTTTAAAAAATGGAGGAGCAAAGATTGAAGATTGAACGCGTGAAATCTTGGCTAGTCGATAGTTACTAGTATTTGTAGAAGGTGGCAAAGTTGTTGTTTAACCGCTCTTGCTAATATTGATACCCGAGCAAGTGAATGATTCCAAAATTGATGAGAAATCTTAAGCGTTGCGAAAGTTTCAAGGCATGAGGGTTAAGCAAACTTTGCCTTCGAGTGAAACACAAAGTTTTTCACCTCACCAACGCGAGGAAAATACCAACTATTAAATATCAAACCAAATCTGTGTTTGAAGACATAATATATAACTGGATTAGGTAATAGTTATGTTAACCGTACCGTTGTTGTTATTAAAAGAAAATAAATTATACAAGTTACACAGTTTAAGGCGTATACTTTTATACCATTAGGTACCGGAATAGAAGAGGATTTTTTATTTGCCATTGCAACTAGCGATACGCTACGCGTCCCACCGTCACCTTAGTCTTAGCCTTTGAGTTTTAAATGCAAGGTATACTTTCGTAATATTCTTACTCTCCACGTTGGAAATTCTGTTCATTTATGATGCGAAAAATATTTCTAAGAAGTCCGCCTTTTGTATGAAAAATACGAATATCCAGACTTTCGCTTAATAATTCCTACATTATGCCACTGATTTTGTAAGAAAGGCAGACATATAATAAGCCCTCGTGATTTCATTTGTAGTCAATGTAAGTAGGTATTAAGTCGAGTGACAATAATATGTTTAGGTAATAAGTTTTTAGATTTTCTAGTTAAGTATTAGCAGTCTACCTACATTACAAGATGTAAAGTCTAATTTTCTCAGTTGTAGGTATTATGATTAATGAAGAGACCAGCATTGCATTGGTTAAGAAGCTATTATTAATTAGGATTAAATTGTAGTAACTTACAAATTAATTTGCTCAGCAGAATGGAGACCAAGGAATCCCAAACCAAAACATCAGGAGATTTTAATAGTGCCAGAACTATATACTCTGTGTCTTCAGGTAATTAAATAAAAATAAACAAAATTTGCCCTCAAATGGCTCCTTGAGCCAGTTGAAGGTAGATGAATTGCTTGTGCTGTGTAATTTCGAAGTTAATGGTTTCATTCCATTTCTAACCGTAGCTGCACTACCGGTACTGAACGCGTCGCTGTCATTGTCAATTTCCATAGTAAAATGAACAGTATTGCAGCTGTCGTTGGAAATGGACTGTCACCTTAAGAGTTACTTAAATAAACTTAAAAAAGGCCGCTCCCATACAATCGAAGTTACGCTCTCATTTTAAAACAATATGCTTAAATTTATATAACTTATACTCGGTCTAATTTATTTGTATTATAAACTTTAGCAAAGAAACCTAGTACAGATATAATTATTATTTTACTTTTTTTTATTATTATTATTTTACTTTTTTTTCACTTGAATGTTCATATTAAAATTCCTATTATTTCAAAATGTCGTTTTATATCCTCGCCGTATTTTATCACTATCTATATCTCTATCTCTAATCTCTCGTGTATCATTGTGCTACAAACTACTTGCAACAGCCAAGACAAAAACGAATGTGCATATAATTACCAAGTCCTCGCTTCTTGCAGGCTGCGCTCTCACGGTAAACAGGCAACAAGATGTCAGGCAATTTGCCTGTTTAAGATAGTGTCGCTAAGAGCACTCCTTGGCTTAATCTTGCAATTCTGGAACATTACAGTTTAGAACCGGAGAGATACAGGCTACCCTACAAAAAACCTATTTATAGTTTTTAAACGGAATTCCAAAATTCAAACAATATTTTTATTCGTTTCAAATTGTTTTTCTTTTGTTTGAAAATTTATGGAAAAACTTCACGACATCATCAGGCCAGGATCTGATGAATCAGTCAGTATTCTGTAAAAATCAATGAAAGTTTTCAAAAGCTATGGACACATTTAATGGTGATTCGTATACATCGCAACGGCACAAGATACTTTTGGTTTCATTATTATCCTATGCTACAGACTACAGACTAGGGCCTGGTGCCATAGATTTAGATTAGAGTTATTGGTAAGTAAATGTCACCCAATTAACCTTTCTGTGGACGCCGAAGTAGGTACAATAAAACGTTTAGTGTGTGTGTTTGTGTAATCCCTGCAGGACAAACAAATGGCTCAAGGCAAAGAATGTGTTATTTACTTAGAGAACATACTTCCTAGGTTGGTATGGGACGCCACTTGCGCTGACACGCTAGCGGCGTCCTACGTCCCATCGACCAGCAGGCGTGCTGGCGCGGCGGCGGACACCCGGGAGCGTCTAAAGGTAGCCAAGTACAGCTGTCTCGGCGCCCAATACGAATTCGTTGCATTTGGCGTCGAGACACTTGGTTCGTGGGGCAGAGGCGCACATATGCTCCTTAAGGAGCTTGGGAAAAGGTTGAGGGAGGCAACGGGTGACCCCCGCGCGGGCAGCTTTCTCGCACAGCGAATTGCCATCGCAATCCAGCGCGGGAACGCTGCCTGCGTGTTGGGCACCCTCCCGAGGGCACCAAATTTTGATAGGTATTTTTAATTTTTAGTTTTAATTATTTTAATTGTAGTTAGTTTTAGTTTTATATTCCTATTTATGTCTTTTAGTAATTTATGTAATTTAATATTTCTTATAATGTTGTACATACATGTGTTGATTGTTACATTCAAGAAATTAGTTCGACAGAATTTATTACTTCCTAGAGTTAGACGTAATACATATAACGTAACGCTTTTATTTGTAAAAGAGGTCGCACAGTGAGATACAGAGTATATTTTATGAATTGATTTTCTTGTAATTGCCAGAAAGTTGAATTGATATTTAAATTGTTTGACTTTCGAATTCGCACCCAATACTTGTTTCCTTTATGTTTTTTAGGCTCCATGCAATATTTTTTTATATAAGATAAAGTCGTGGTCTTTCCTTGGTCATCATAAAATTAAATTAATTATACGGAGCTTAAAGGCGATATTTGTAGCGGGACCATTACAAGCATGTTTGAAGCCTTCTCTTTTTTAAATCTGTATAAAAGCATGTTTGAAGCCTTCCCTTTTTTAAATCTGTTTAAAGCCGATATTTGTAGCGGGACCATTACAAGCATGTTTGAAGCCTTTTCTTTTTTAAATCTGTATAAAAGCATGTTTGAAGCCTTCCCTTTTTTAAATCTGTTTAAAGCCGATATTTGTAGCGGGACCATTACAAGCATGTTTGAAGCCTTTTCTTTTTTAAATCTGTATAAAAGCATGTTTGAAGCCTTCCCTTTTTTAAATCTGTTTAAAGCCGATATTTGTAGCGGGACCATTACAAGCATGTTTGAAGCCTTTTCTTTTTTAAATCTGTATAAAAGCATGTTTGAAGCCTTCCCTTTTTTAAATCTGTTTAAAGCCGATATTTGTAGCGGGACCATTACAAGCATGTTTGAAGCCTTTTCTTTTTTAAATCTGTATAAAAGCATGTTTGAAGCCTTCCCTTTTTTAAATCTGTTTAAAGCCGATATTTGTAGCGGGACCATTACAAGCATGTTTGAAGCCTTCTCTTTTTTGAATATGTATAAAAGCCTCAATAAAATATACCCAAATCGTTGATATTGTCAACAGAAGACGCCCGTTCCTGAACGTTTTTCACCCATTTACACAAATTAAGATCTTACATTGATTTGATTCCCGCTATTGTTCTTTGGACACCGTAGGTTGTTATCGTTCGGCGAGCTCCCACAATTCCCTGTAAAACCTTTTTGCTGATTGCTGCTCCGTGCCGTGAAACAGTAACGCTGGTTTCGCTGAAATTATTTACAGCGCGGCGGTAAGGGAAAAGCTGAAGGATTATTTTTTAAAACACTGGGCTCGTTTCAAGAACGATATACCGGGTGTGGCCTGTAATATGAGCAAAAAATTTTACTGTAGGCTGTACTCCTCATACTGATCAACATTTGTTCAGCGATTTTTGAAAATAAATTGTACTTTGATTTTTAATACACTTTAAAGATTATTCAAAGACGCAAGGTATTGCGAATTTTGTATTGTTTAAGGCTTGACAAGCAACGTCAATCACAATGATATGGCGTGGCGATGGCGTCCATTAAAGATGATATTTATTTTGTATGAAAAATAGGGAGTCTCATCATCATCACCTCAGCCATAAGACGTCCACTGCTGAACATAAGCCTCCCCCTTATGGGGGGTGAATGCCATAATCGCCACGCTTGGCAGGCGGGTTGGCGATCGCAGTCGAGTACACCGAATTTGAGGGACGCTGCTGCCCGTCCACCGGTGGTCTTGGACGTAGTTTAAGGACATACCCGGGTCCAGGACATACCCGGGTCGGGTAATAGGGAGTCTAATACTTCATAATTTTTAAAAGTTGTTGAACAAAAGTGTCACCGTTTGTGGAGTACAATCTATGTTTTAATTATTTGCTATACAGGGCTTCTCTCATACTTTTCTGTTCTTGGGCTATAAATAATATGATATAAAATAGGTAGGTATTTTAAAATGTACGTGCTTTTAGTTCGACCACAAACACTTTCAACTTAGTTTAAGTAGACTTACAAGATTCTGCAATCACTGACCCACACCATGAGTTTGACGCGGCCTTAAACGCTCTGCATCAACTCAAACGCTTCTCATGACAGTTACACCAATGTGAGTACGAGGGATATGCATTGTGAGTTAATTTACGCAGTCGCTATGTCAGTGTCGAACTCGTGGTAAGGACTGATGATTTAATTATGTTAACGATTCTTGAACTCAAATGTTTACTCGTACTTTTCTCAAGTATTTATGAAATGCAAAATTTTAGTAATAACGGGTTACTCACGTATTTAAACGCAAGCTCCAATATAAAGGTGACAGTCCATTTCCAACGACAGCTGCACTTCCTACTGTTCATTTTACTATGGCAATTGACAATAACACCGACGCGTTCAATACCAGTAGTGCAGCTGCGGTCAGAAATGGAATGTTACCATAATGGTAACATTCCATTTCTAACCGCAGCTGCACTACCGGTACTGAACGCGTCGCTGTCATTGTCAATTTCCATAGTAAAATTGACAGTAATGCAGCTGCGGTTAGAAATGGAATGTTACCCTAAGACTCCTCGGTGCGAAGTGAAACATGTCGAGAATTATGATATATAAATAAAAAATTTTTGGCCATTTAATCTATAAACATATCTCAAAAAGAAAACACGTACCGATACGACTATTTGTTTAGACGAGAGCTATCACGACTCCGCCATTTAAAAAAAAATCCAAAAACCGGACGGACAAAAAAATTTTATTTAGACATAGAATCCGGTCACATAATTTCACGAGATTCGGTTAAGAATTGCGACCTGTAGAGGAGAACATCCGGACATACAAAAGCAAAATGCTCCAGTCGAAACGTAGACCTTCGCTACGCTCCGGTCAATAAGAAAATATTGTTTTTAAATATAAATTTCAGATATTTTGATATTCTATCATAACCAAAATTGTTAATGAAAATTTCGAGATGTAGAAAGAAAAACATTATACCCTTGGTAGTGGTGGAGACACTTGGTATTACGAGTACAAGGGACTAATCAAACATTTGAGGTAGGCACGTAATTAATTCAATACCTATTAACATTATACATTACCTAATTAATTTCCTGACCACGCACGGGTAAGTACCAACCTCTTATCCGGCTCACGGACACCCGTAGTACTAATTACTTCAATGCCGTTTAAAGTTAATTACTTTACTAAATTACTTATGATTAATTTTGCATTTAAATATATTAAGAACGGGTCACTATTTTAAGTCGAAAAACGCTCGACATGTTTCACTTCGCACTGAGGAGTCTTATGGTAACATTCCATTTCTGACCGCAGCTGCACTACTGGTATTGAACGCGTCGGTGTTATTGTCAATTTCCAAAGTAAAATGAACAGTAGGAAGTGCAGCTGTCGTTGGAAATGGACTGTCACCTTTATATTGGAGCTTGCGTTTAAATACGTGAGTGACCCGTTGTTACTAAAATTGTGCATTTCATAAATACTTGAGAAAAGTACGCGTAAACATTTGAGTTCAAGAATCGTTAACATAATTAAATCATCAGTCCTTACCACGAGTTGGACACTGACATAGCGACTGCGTAAATTAACTCACAATGCATATCCCTCGTACTCACATTGGTGTAACTGTCATGAGAAGCATTGCGTTTGAGTTGATGCAGAGCGTTTAAGGCCGCATCAAACTCTTGGTGTGGGTCAGTGATTGCAGAATCTTGTAAGTGTACTTAAACTAAGTTGAAAGTGTTTGTGGTCGAACTAAAAGCACGTACATTTTAACATACCGTAGGTACATTTTATATCATATTATTTATAGCCCAAGAACAGAAAAGTATGAGAGAAGCCCTGTATACCGGGTGTGGCCTGTAACATGAGCAAATAATTAAAACATAGATTGTACTCCTCAAACGGTGACACTTTTGTTCAATAACTTTTAAAAATTATGAAGTATTAGACTCCCTATTTTTCATTCAAAATAAATATTATCTTCAATGGACGCCATCGCCACGCCATATCATTGTGATTGACGTTGCTTGTCAAGCCTTAAACAATACAAAATTCGCAATACCTTGCGTCTTTGAATAACCTTTAAAGTGTATTAAAAATCAAAGTTCAGTTTATATTCAAAAATCGCTGAATAAATGTTGATCCGTATGAGGAGTACAGCCTACAGTAAAATTTTTTGCTCATATTACAGGCCACACCCGGTATATCGTTCTTGAAACGAGCCCAGTGTTTTAAAAAATAATCCTTCAGTTTTTCCCTTACCGCCGCGCTGTAAATAATTTCAGCGAAACCAGCTTTACTATTTCACGGCACGGAGCAGCAATCAGCAAAAAGGTTTTACAGGGAATTGTGGGAGCTCGCCGAACGATAACAACCTACGGTGTCCAAAGAACAATAGCGGGAATCAAATCAATGTAAGATCTTAATTTGTGTAAATGGGTGAAAAACGTTCAGGAACGGGCGTCTTCTGTTGACAATATCAACGATTTGGGTACATTTTATTAAGACTTTTATACAGATTTAAAAAAGAGGTTTCAAATGTGCTTGTAATGGTCCCTCTACAAATATCGGCTTTAAATTCCGTATATTTAATTTAATTTTATGATGACCAAGGAAAGACCACGACTTTATCTTATATAAAAAAAAATATTGCATGAAGCCTAAAAAACATATTTAAAGGAAACAAGTATTGGGTGCGAATTCGAAAGTCAAACAATTTAAATATCAATTCAACTTTCTGGCAATTACAAGAAAATCAATTCATAAAATATAGTTTTCCCTGTATCTCACTGTGCGACCTCTTTTACAAATAAAAGCGTTACGTTATATTATATGTGTTACGTCTAACTCTAGGAAGTAAGAAGCGCTGGTGGCCTAGCGGTGAGAGCGTGCGAATAGCAATCTGGAGGTCGCGGGTTCAAACCCCGGCTCGTACCAATGAGTTTTTCGGAACTTAAGTACGAAATATCATTTGATATTTACCAGTCGCTTTTCGGTGAAGGAAAACATAGTGAGGAAACCGGACTAATCCCAATAAGGCCTGGTTTACCCTCTGGGTTGGAAGGTCAGATGGCAGTCGCTTTCGTAAAAATTACACTGAGAAAATGAAATGGCTAGAAATAAATAAGTTTTTGCTGTTTACAACCGAGTGACTTGGCTCGGAGGGAGCCTGCAAAGTTCGTTGTTAAAATCAAAGAAGTCAACTAGGTTAACGTAAGTTGGTAAAATTACGCAAATAAATTTATTAAGAGTAAATAACACGCGTTTATATTGACTAAGGCATTATTTGAAAACAGATTAGTACTTGGTTAAAACAACCAAGAACGTTTAGCAATAATTGCTTGTTTGTCAATTACAAAGCTTTAGTAGTAGTAGTAGTAGTAAAATACTTTATTGTACAAAAAGAAACATAAAACATCCGCATTATTCCGCATTCTAAATAAGTCTTTGTTGTATCCAACTGAATAAATTTTAACGAAGCCAAATTGGTACTTTGCTGGAGCTTATTTTTTTCCGTGTAGTGCCTACGTTAAATCATGGGATTAGTTGTCAAGCGGACCCCAGGCTCTCATGAGCTGTGGCGAAATGCCGGGATGACGCGAGGAAGAAGAAGACATCTAACTCTAGGAAGTATGCTCTCTAAGTAAATAACACATTCTTTGCCTTCTGTTTGTCCTGCAGGGATTACAAAACACACATACTAAACGTTTTATTGTACCTACTTCGGCGTCCACAGAAAGGTTAATTGGGTCACATTTACTTACCGATAACTCTAATCTAAATCTAAATCTATGGCACCGGGCACTGTAGTCTGTAGCATAGGATAATAATGAAACCAAGTATCTTGTGCCGTTGCGATGTATACGAATACGAATCACCATAAATGTGTCCATAGCTTTTGAAAACTTTCATTGATTTTTACAGAATACTGATTGATTTATCAGATCCTGGCCTGATGATGTCGTGAAGTTTTTCCATAAACTTTCAAACAAAAGAAAAACAATTTGAAACGAATAAAAATATTGTTTGAATTTTGGAATTCTGTTTAAAACTACATATATAAATAGGCTCTATTTGTAGGGTAGCCTGTATCTCTCCGGTTCTAAACTGTAATGTTCCAGAATTGCAAGATTAAGCCAAGGTGTGATCTTAGCGACACTATCTTAAACTGGCAAATTGCGTGACATCTTGTTGCCTGTTTACCGTGAGAGCGCAGCCTGCAAGAAGCGAGGACTTGGTAATTATATGCACATTCGTTTTTGTCTTCGCTGTTGGAAGTAGTTTGTAGCACAATAATACATGAGAGATTAGAGATAGAGAGATAGATAGTGATAAAATACGGCGAGGATATAAAACGACATTTTGAAATAATAGGAATTTTAATATGATGATTCAAGTAACATAATATATCTGTACTAGGTTTCTTTGCTAAAGTTTATAATACAAATAAATTAGACCGAGTACTTATAAGTTATATAAAAAGCATATTGTTTTAAAATGAGAGCGTAACTTCGATTGTATGGGAGCGGCTTTAGGGGCACCGGATTTAAGTGACTCTTAACTTCGAAATTACACAGCACAAGCAATACTTGATCATGTAATGTTTTCATCTACCCTCAACTGGCTCAAGGAGCCATTTGAGGGCAAATTTTGTTACTTTTATTTTAATACCTAAAGATACAGACTATAATTATATAGTACTGGCACTATTAAAATCTCCTGTTTTGGTTTGGGATTCGTTGGTCTTCATTCTGCTGAGCAAATTAATTTGTAAGTTACTAGAAATTAATCCTATCCTAATTAATAATAGCTTCCTAACCAATGCAATGCTGGTCTCTTCATTAATCATAATACCTACAACTGAGAAAATTAGACTTTACATCTTAATGTAGGTAGACTGCTAATACTTAACTAGAAAATCTAAATACATTTTGCCTAAATATTTTATTGTCACTCGATTTAATACCTACTTACATTGACTACAAATGAAATCACGAGGGCTTATTATATGTCTGCCTTTCTTACAAAATCAGTGGCATAATGTAGGAATTATTAAGCGAAAGTCTGGATATTCGTATTTTTCATACAAAAGGCGGACTTCTTAGAAATATTTTTCGCATCGTAAATGAACAGAATTTCCAACATGGAGAGTAAGAATATTACGAAAGTATACCTTGCATTTAAAACTCAAAGGCTAAGACTAAGGTGACGGTGGGACGCGTAGCGTATCGCTAGTTGCAATGGCAAATAAAAAATCCTCTTCTATTCCGGTACCTACCTACATAAATATACCAAGTTCCCAATTTTAAATAATTAAATAAAATTTTTTTGTCCGTCCGGTTTTTGGATTTTTTTTTAAATGGCGGAGTCGTGATAGCTCTCGTCTAAACAAATAGTCGTATCGGTACGTGTTTTCTTTTTGAGATATGTTTATAGATTAAATGGCCAAAAATTTTTTATTTTTGGCCATTTAATCTATATGTTATTATATTTACTAATTTTAATTTGAGAATGAGTAGCTAAATTTCGTCAGGTTATCTAAGAACTATTTGGCTCAGTTTGTAAACGTTCGCTTTATTTCATTGCACAGACGGTCTGGGTTCGAGTCCCAGTAATTATATGCTGGCATATAACTTATTGTATTTTTTTACACATAAATTTCGTATTGTTTTTTTTTTAATTTACTATATTTTATTACAAGCTTTTATTTAGCTTCACCTGTCCGTTGTCTGTCTGTCTGTATAATAATATATGCTCGCGAGGTCTACAACTCACAGAGCCACTAGTATATTATGTACTCAAATTTCTATTGTCATACTCTTTTGTATGACAATAGAAATTGCTAAGAAAAAACGGATTTTTTTGCTACAATATAATGAATTGAAATCTGCGATTAATTAATCAATCCTTTGGGCTATGTCCGATGTATTACATATATAATTGAAAAATATATATTCTGTATTAAAGAACATATTTGTATGTACCTATCTGAAAGAATTAATTTAGCCAAATAAAACGAACATAAATGAACACAAAATTAAGGCTCGTTTTGTCAAAAAACAATATTCATTTTCTACGCCTATTCAAAACCTCTGAAGCCTATTTTAACCGAAAATGATCAAAAGCCTAGACTAATTCAGAAAATGTGTTGTATTTAAAGCTCGTCAGTACAGTTGCGTTGATAAATAGCGGAGCAATTAGCGGTCGCATTAGGCACAAAGAACGGTGTAATTAGGGATGGGGCAGACTGTACAAACATTTATTTTTTTGCCCTAATGCCCCCGTCAGGAGTAAGCGGTTTGTGTGGGCAGTACTTTGTGCTAACGGTTCCGTCGCCTATTAGATCGTGTGTTACCTACGAGATACCTAGCGGTCGATTAGAATCTACGATCCTATATCAAAATGATGTCATTTTGTAACCGGGAGAGTAAATATGTATAAGTGGACTAGGTATGTGTACAAACACAAGAGTTAAAATCGACGTAAAAGTGCTTGCAAATGGTCTTCCCTTATAGACGATATTCACCCACATTGACCCTACATCTTGGTCCGTTGGTTCTATTAGTATCTCTTTCCAATTCTAAAAACCAAGACTTTCTATAGGTATAATATTTCAAAATTGAAATTAAACACGAAACCTTAAAATACGGAACCCAGGGTAGCACGTAGAGTGAAAAGTGGTCATTAAAGATGACATAGAATGCAATGGCGAACGATCTCTTTATATGCCACTTAAGTAAAAAAAATAGATGTTTAATATTTTTAATAGTCACATACGAAAGATGTTAGATGTAATAAATAAAATCTTATTTCGTTGATTGTTTCATTATCATCAACATAATTGCCAGCTAAGACAACGTTGGGTACATGAAATATACTCGTTTTTTATGGTTTTGATTCGATTTAACGATCATCTTGGTGATGGGAACGCATGTCATGCAAGATCAATCAGGATGAGCGATCTTCAAGCTCCTATAAAATCCATAACATAATTGTTCAAGCTGAATCCGGCTCCAACAAAAGTAAAATATAAGAAAAACTTTAGTAAAAAAACGTGAGTCTCGAAACGTTCTGACTCCGTTTTATAAATATCCAAAAAATGCGTTCACTGGAGCCTTCCAGTTAAACTAATAAAAAATTATTCGTCCTTTCAACTTTGCGTGCTCTTTTACAATACAAATACTTCAGCATCTCCGAGAGAAATGTTTCTTTAAACATTACAACTATAAATAAGCGAACTAGTTATTTTAACAAACAGAATCAGGACAGGGAAAAGGCGTCGCAGACAGTTTGAAATACTTGGTTTCTGATATTTCCAACAAGAATATTTAGGGCTCTACTAGACGGAAATATTGTAGTCCTTGAAGTTTAAAGCTTCTTTTGAACAAAATATTTTCGAGAACAAAGGGGGTAGGTGGGTACAAATTACAAGGGGTGTTATTTTTAGGTGACTCAAGATATGTGTACGAGATTATACTCAATGCTATGATCATTAACTTGCTCCTTTAGATACTAAAGAAGCAAGTTTGAAAACAAAAAAATCTGCTCTGATATGAATACTTAATTGTTGAACTGAATGAGTACCAGTATCCTATGTATCAGTGGCGGCGCGTCAAACACATCCATAGGCAAGCCGGGGCTAATTTGGCTTACAAATTTCCTTTACAACTCTGCTCAAACGTCCAAAAACAGGAGAGCCGGTGGGAATCGGCTTTTATGGACGCGCCGCCACTGCTATGTTTGTCTTGTATCACCTAAAGTTTAGGTGATACAAGACCAGTGATTTACCCTAAACTAAACAATTACACCCCGTATAAGTTTGAGCGAGATACACTGCGAGTTCTCAACACAGAATTAGGTATGTTAAATTGAAATTAGTTCAAATACTGCTCTACTAATCAAAACAAGAGGCACGACACCGAACAGTTTTTGATGTTCGTAGCTCGTAGCAGTCGTAACCCGTACCGGTACGGTAGTTAATAAAATGCGGCGTAGAGCGTCTACAGCACTGCGTGTGCGCAGTCGTAGCAGCGCGCCGCTCTATACTAATATGCTACGTCTTGGGACCCGATTCGGATTTTGAAATAGATGTCTATTAGATATCTTTTAGACATCACCAAGATACGATAACGATATGTTTAAGATCTAACCTGTCAAATTTGACATTTGCGCGATTCTGGAGATACTCTTGAACGATTTCCACAGGATATGACTTAGAGATCCAATTCACATCTAATAGATATCTTACTCTATCTAACGTAAAAGTGACATTGGTTGCCCGAATTGCGCTGCAAAAGAGAACTAGTTGATATCTAAACTATAACGTATCTAGAATGGATCTAGTACGTATCGTCTCTTGTGGATATCTTGAAGTTCGAATACGGCAGTCTATACTAATATGCTACGTCTTGGCGGTTTCTCTCGCTCCAATAGGTGCATTATTATTATTACGATCGTAATTCACATCGAGAATCAAAATTATCTAGAGTCCGTCTAATAGGGCAATTCGAGTTTTAGTTATTCGATCGGATTCCAATATCAAAAGTGACGTTTCTGTTTGAAGAAATGTCACTTTTGACACTGACAGATCAGTATCTATCATATTAGAAACATTATCTAATAACTAAAACTCGAATTGGCCTGGAAATTTAATTAAATACGTATTGCCTAAGTCCTTACTCTTACATGTGTGGCCTTGTATTTATTAAAGTACATAGCAGATAGTACTATATTTCCTAACTTCTATACATATTATCCGACGCACTATATATATATATATATATAAAATGATCCAGATAGTACTATATTTCCTAAGATATATACATATTATTCGACTCATTCTATATGTAAAATGATTCGTTTTCCGCAGCACACATCTACCCCAGTTCCATTTTATCGATATCGGTCCAAAGAGCAGCCATGCCCGGTTTTAAACAAATTCAATAAACTTCAGAAAGAACAACCAGAACAACTGG
This sequence comes from Cydia fagiglandana, assembly GCF_963556715.1. Classification (NCBI taxonomy): domain Eukaryota; kingdom Metazoa; phylum Arthropoda; class Insecta; order Lepidoptera; family Tortricidae; genus Cydia; species Cydia fagiglandana. Next base: position 23,520,920 of record NC_085933.1, on the reverse strand, counting down.
CACTGGGCAGCTACACTGCGTTTGATTGGTTGAACCACGTGAATATCAGAGACTAATAAATATCATAGACTGTCAATTCTACACCACTGGAGACTGTACGTGCGCTGGAGAGACGAAGTACAAAAACACTAGCGAACACGGCGCCGTCGATTGGACAGAAACGGCTTTAGACATTGAAGCATACTGGTCTTTGGTGTCGAAGCCCCACAGCAATGACAATATTGAATGAATGTCATTTCTGTACAAAGATTACAAAGATCATTATCATTACAGATGTAGTGCATAATTATTTTCCTCCGTATTTTCACGGAAACGTACGAACGACGTGTCTTGCTATATCAGTCAGTCTGGGTACAAAAAGTACTGAGGTTGACTGGACTAGCATGAAAAATACGTTTCCGAGAAAATACTATGGAAAACAATTATGCATTACATCTGTAGATACCTAAACTTTTGGTACAGTCAGCTACAAATAAATAGTAACGGCCAAGTCTGTATCTAGGCAACCATTCTTTATTTTGTCTTTGTCTCTCATTTAGCGGTTTTACTTTAATAATAGTGTAAACCCTATTCCCATATTAGTAAGGTGCACAATTGAATGGCTTTGCAAATCCAGTTACATATGCAAAGCGTGGCAGAACAATAGATATACTTATGCAAAAAGGACTTCCAGAATAGTACTGAATTGTTTAGTTTTTTTTAAATCAGAAACAGAATTTAAATATTTTAATTTATACATTATTAACTAAGTATACGCAATGTTAACCTACGTAATGCAAATGCATTGCAGCCATAACGTGTTTTGTAGTTTTTTAGTTTTAGATATATTTTTTATTACCTATGTAAATAAAACAATTTCCCATCATTTCATAACTGCTTTAGCAAATTTTTAAATGTGTATATGTATGTTTGCATTTATGTAATATATGTAGTGTATAAGTAGGTAGGTATATATATAAGTTTGCTTTCCTTTTAATTCGTTGATTTTTTCTCTCTCTGCACCAATCGTAAGTGTCTCTGTTTGGCCCTATGGTTGACTTGTAGAGAATGTCATTTGACATTAAGTCCGCCATTTATATACATTTATACGTTGTATATATTTTAATTTTTAACAAGCGGAAACGTCTACGAACGATGCTATTAACTTTATAATAAATAATGTCTTGGGTGAGTTTTTATCCACTTTTAAATTTATTGTCAATATATTTTGCGCAATAAAGTTTTAATAAATAAAATCTGAATTCCGCTCAAGGTAGAATACCTTCTTCCTTGTTTCACTTCCTTGTTTGCACTCAAAGATAGCAAACCCGGTCGTTCCCATGTATTACTTCGAGCTTCTATTTATTTGCAAGATATCAAAGCGTTATTGTAGCAGAGTATTCAGAGTATTGTGTGCACTATTTCGAATTTACATAAAGTAATACACTAGTAAAGTATTCATAGTTACATACGCCCTTTTTCTTATACACATATTAACCGTTGATTAAATAATTCTGTAGTGAGATACGCCATCCTTGAGAAAAAGCAAACATAATATACTGATAGTACTATAGGTACAGCGTAAAGTGACTATGTAATATATAATCAGTACAGGCAAGTCCATACGGCATTTGCATGACATCGACCGATTTGATCGGAAAAAAAAATCCAAGGCGTCAATCCAACTCCAATCCAATCCAATTTATTCACCAATTTTAGATTTATAGTGCTATTTGAGCGTACTAAATTTAATAAATGCCCTCAAACGCATTCGTATTCGTAGTATTCACTAGCGTCACAAATTGATATTCGTGCGACCGCACCTCCATTCTATCGGTAATATCAGCCATAATCTTACAATGAAATCGGCGCGCCAAATTGGCGTTTGCGTCCGCACCGCCTGATTTGTTTGGACAATTTAATCAGATTGGCGAAAAATTGTTCCCGTGTGGACTGGCCTTAACAATGTTTATGTAATCTGTGTCGAACGCAGGTCGTAGTTTGCACTGTGTTGTTTACATATTTGCATGAACACTTCTTGCTGTATGCTCAGCACTGTTCCGTTTCAGTTTCGTTGATTAAAATTACTAATTAAATTAGAAGTGGCTTTTATCGCATTCATTGTAGGGTGACTGCTGTTGGCCACTACATAGTAATTGGCCACTCCTAATAAATCAGAAAGAAACAAGCGAATTGAAACCTTATTGTTAGGAGACCGCGTCGAGCACCAGTACCTTATCTAGTGATGATATTCTCTTTGATTGTACTGTGTAGATCCTGTGCTCGGCACCTACTTTCCAGTGACAAAGTATTAAAGTGCTTCCATAAACGTCAATTTCTTATGCAAATATAACGGCTATAACTCTCTGCCACTACAAAGTTGTTACAGATTTAGCTTAAGAAGAACTCTATCTAATAAGATAATGTTTAAGGCAGTTTAATTAACTATCAGTTTATTCACTGCACTACAAAATTGCTCAATTTCCGTGAAGCCTGCCATGCGAACGAACTTGCGGCCAAGGGCTAAAATAACACAAAAACGAGACCGTAGGCGGGCATCGTGGATTATGGTCTCAGGTTTAATATTATACGGAGAATTTTACATTATTCAATGGGCCTTATTTGGGCCAAATTATTTGTAGGAAATTTTTGTAATGATTTTAAAATGCAATTTAAAATGTAGCGGCCTAAAAATGTTTATGTTACGTACCTATGTAGTTGCGAAGAGCCGTTAAGAAACCAAGATACCTACGATTATCTCCATCTCAAGCTATCAAATTCAACATTCAAATTTCATAACTCAATAAAATTTAGTAAATAGGCCTGTTTTACAAATCCATACAATATTTACAATGACATCATATAGTAACATGAAAAATACATAGAAAATGTATAGGTACATACAAAAATAACTGGGTAAATATTTCCAAAAATCAAGTGAAAGGGCGATACAGAAATATAAGAATACTTTGTTAGAAATGGTTTCACTACTCTTCGGCTTAGGTACTCATTATGCTTTATTATTCTATTGGTACCTAAAGGTTTCCATATTTGGGTATTCGTTCTAGCTAGGATTAATTTTCACTTTTAGCCGCCTTTTACAGCAACTGTTACTACAAGTGCATGTTCGAGAAGTCCTATGTCGTTTATTAGAGCTATCTACAAGCGCAGGTGCGAACGCGGCCAAGTTCCATAAGCCCGCGGGCCGCGAACTTCCAAACTTGCCGCTGCACTTCCGTGCCCAAACGTCATAACTGAAACACCAAGAACGAGTTTTACCACTTTACCAAACTGTGTTATTCTTAATAGGATCTGTAAAATGGACTGCTTAATAAGATCAAACCACGGTTGAGAAAGCTATGCAATTATGAAGAAAATGCTACGTTAATTTGTATGGAATTGGGCCTTGGTGCGTGTCGAGCTGTCGGCTTAAAAAGTTTGGTGGACATTTTTGGAGCTTCGGAGAATGGAGTTGGACAATCTTCAAAGTACAATCCGATTAAGCAAGTATTCTTTTCCCATAACTGGATGCTTTAAGTAAGGATGACTCAAGTTAGACCCGGCCGGGGCCGCGCCGGAGCTTCCGGCGCTTCATTTATATGCCCGTCATAGAAAATGACATGTCGGACGCCTCGGCCCGGGCCCGGTCCGGTCTAGCGTGGTCATCCTTTATGCTACGAGATACTGTCAATCTCCTTAAGGCGCCGCCAGTTCAGGTTCTTCTCTCCCTCTCATATCACTGTGCATGAGAGTGTGCGAGACGGGTGTGCGACTGTGCGTGCAAGGATATCACTGTTATGAATTGTTATTTATATTTAGTTTTAAACAAAAATCTATTTTGGAAGCCATTTTCATATTTTTAGCTTATGTCAATTTTGTGTAATAATTGTTACAAATTTTTAATAGTGCGATTCAGTGGCGTAGGTAGGCGTGGGCGAATGGGGCCTTCGCCCACGGCCCGCACTTAGCGGGACCTCGCAAAACCTTTTTATTACCTTACGAAAACACATTGAAAACTGCCTCGCAGATGGTTTTCGCCCACGAGTCCCACGACTAGATTGGATCACGCTACGCCACGCGTTTTACGTTTTACACCTATGTATGACCCTATGTTCGTAATGTTTTCCTACCGAGCGAGCTGTTTAATCAGGTTTCAAATATATGAAGTTACTAGAGAAAGGCCTCAAGGCCTATTAATATTTTTGGCAATATCTAAAAACAATCGGCATGATTTTTCATAAACTCTGCCGGCTGAACCACACTTAAGTTTGACCTGCCACGGCTCTCGATACCATCGTTTACCAGGGTCAAAAACAAAACTGTGTTCGCGTCTTTCCTGTAGACATACACAAGAGTTAAGGACTATTAAGGTTAATTTTCTTATTTAACCCTTATCCACGTGAAAAGGTCCTCCTTTTATTTAGAGAACTATGATAAAATCATTACTTACATGCCCACAAGCTGTTAACTATTGCCCACAGGAGAGAAAACTAGCGTGTTCGCGCGAACTGTACATTTTTCTCTCCTGTGGGCAATAGTTAACAGCTTGTGGGCATGTAAGTAATAATTTTATCACAGTTCTCTGAATAAAAGGAGGACCTTTTCACGTGGATAAGCGTTAAATAAGAAAATTAGCCTTTATAGCCCTTAACTCTTGTGTATGTCTACAGGAAAGACGCGAACACAGTTTTGTTTTTGACCCACCAACCTAATGAATCATTTACAAAACAACATAAACTTATAATTTACCCAGCACATTCATAGTAAAAAGCTAACTCGTAACCGTACTGAATTAATAACCCACATTGCCCGTAACAAGCGATTAGAGCGATACCGTGGCGATACCGCTGCGATCTCGCGGCGATAACGCGGCGATACCGCGCCGTGTAACGGACTGCTGGCACGCGAATCACCTCTAATTTAACTGTGGCATGCATTACTGGATTGACGTTTTTGCTGCAAGAAACACGAGTGAAAGTCAAAATGAAAATTATCCATATTTTTTAGCAACCGTATTTAAAAAACGCAACAATTTTACAAAATCTTTGCCGGGTGAACCCACTGCATATTAGTTTTACCTTTCTTAGTAGTTAAAAGGTTAATATCTAAAGTATCATTCTATGTACTATGTCAACTATGTAAACAGAAGTCATTAGTAAATTCATCATTCAGAAACAATTCAATACGGCGGTTTGTTTACGTAGTTAGCAAATTCTATAGAATGACACTTTAGCAATGGACGTCTTTTGGCCATGATAATAGATACCGACACCAAACCAGACTGTTTAATTGCCCCGAATTTAATAGAAATCAGATTTATCATTGCATTAGTGACTTCAAATCTTTTCAAATGTCTTTCTCATTTCCATCATCGTATTCCGGAGCCATTAGCCTATCCCCTAATTGCATAATTCAATCAAGAAATCCATCAAGCCGCCGTACGCGATTATCACCCCTATGAATATAAACACAAGTGTCAAAATACTCGGCGCTGGAGGTCGGCCAACGTAAGCTCGATTACATATCGCCGAAGATTGGTGTCATAAAGCGTCACCCATCTTTGTAAGTACTGGTAGTAGCTTTGAATGTGGCCACGAAAAGTGATGTTGGGAGTACTAACATTTGTTTTCACTTAGTAACTTCTGTAGACACAGGTAAGTGCTAATGCTAACCTTTTGGACGCCAATGACCGATATATCCGCAGCGCAGGTTCAACGCCAAAGACTGATTAATCGGTCACCACAGAGCAACATAGACCTACGTGCATATGCATAAAGTTCAATTTCAGTTTTGACACTTCGGTGACGTGGCGTCCGAGTGACAGCTTTTGTGTTTGACATGGGGTCGAAAAGGTTAAACATTCTTTCGGCGCGATTCGAACTTTAAGATACGTCAATTCATAGATCTAGAAACGGTATGGATTAAATATGTCAGTGTCAAATGTGACGTTTCTTCAAACAAAAAGGTAACTTTTGATTGACACTGACACATCTAATCCATATCGTTTCTAGATCTAATAATAATTCATTGGCGTATCTTAAAATTCGAATCGAGCCGATTGTCAGTCTGCACTTCGCGTCTGTACCTAAGTTAGTATGTTAAGGATGACTCACTCTAGACTGGGCTGAGCCCGGGCCGGAGCTTCCGGCACTTCGTTTTCTATGGAAAGCACGACGTGGTCACCGATCAGCCGTCATAGAAAATAACATGTCGGACGCCTGGGCTCGGCCCAGTCTAGCGTGAGTTCTTCTTCTTCCTCGCGTTATCCCGGCATTTCGCCACGGCTCATGGCAGCCTGGGGTCCGCTTGACAACTAACCCCATGATTTGACGTAGGCACTAGTTTTTATGAAAGCGACTGCCATCTGACCTTCCAACCCAGAGGGTAAACTAGGCCTTATTGGGATTAGTCCGGTTTCCTCACGATGTTTTCCTTCACCGAAAAGCGACTGGTAAATATCAGATGATATTTCGTAGGTACATAAGATCCCAAAAACTCATTGGTACGAACCAGGGTTTGAACCCGCGACCTCCAGATTGCAAGTCGCACGCTCTTACCGCTAGGCCACCAGCGCTTTTTCAGTCTAGCGTGAATTATCCTTTAAATCTACACGAGGATTGGATTCTAAGGAACAACGAGGCAGATGTAGGTCCCTAAATTTTTTATTGTTGCCAACATTAATAAAATATAATAATGGAATCGGTAAATTGGCCACGCATATAAAGGAACTTACGAGGATCGTCTCGCGTGTTTCCCCTCCAAAATTTAACGATTGTAACGAAATTAAAAGGAAAATATTTTGTTTAGCTTTATTATGTACTTGTTACATTGTATACCAGGTTTCGGTTTTTCTTTGTTGTCTATAATCGCAATCGAAGCGCTGTCTTGAACGGTTTTGCCCTACAAAGCAAACAAAATAATAATGAAAGGAAATGAGGCAGACAAAGATATTCAACGACATAAGTATATTTGAAATTAAATACCTAAAATACTAAGCCAGGTGATTTAGAAAATTTTTACAGCGTAAAATGAGCGCTAGTGTTCTCTTAATAATGTAATATAACTAAATAATGAACCAACCAACTTTTCTCAACAACTCATCGGTAGGTTTCTCAAGCGGAGTATACAATACCACCCCAAGCGCGAAGCGGCTGATTCGAACTTTCAACATGATGTCAATTTGGTTTTATTTCGACATCACTTGCCGTGATGCATCAAGCTTGTACTTATTATGACGCCGCCAATGCCACTGTTGAACATATCAATCTCAATAAATAACACATTTTAGAAGTAATTATACAAAGGTATAGGTATAATGGATCTAACGCGATATAATTTCATTAATTTTACCTTGGCTGACGATTCAGCTGGGCCGCACCAGCTGCATGTGGTCAAGGGCTGACACTCATCCGTCATCTCATGTGCTGAAACGTCGGCCAAGGTAAAAATAATGGAATAGGCCAATTCTTACTTACCTATTCGATCTGTTTCCGATATGACACCGATCTGTCAGTGTCAAAAGTGACATTTCTTCAACCGAAAACGTCAGTTTTTACACTGACAGGTACCCCGGGGTATTATGGATGGCTTTATCCATCTTTATCCACGTGATAAAATAACTGTCATTTTTAACACCATAGGGTAGAAAGTGACGGACACCGTTTTATCACACTGTCACGTAGACAAGAACGACCATCATGTCCGTACCAGATCAGTACATATCGAATAACTAAAACTCGAATTGGCCTGTTAGACCCGATACAGAACGTGAGAATTTAATAGGTTAGGTGTCAGAAATTCGGATGCCGTTGTGGAAAACACCTATTATAATAAAAATCTTGGCTACTTTCCTGGCCGCACGGGCGCGTCCACCGAGCGACGTGCTAAGGGCGGCTATAAACCGAAGACCTCCGCCGTAAAATTGATCCCCGGCCGACTGCGCCAGTCCCACACATGTATTACATAATATTGAGGTTAGATAGGATAAGAGAAACACCGGGGTAAGTCACACACTTTGTTGTTGTTACTGTTTCTCTTGCCCCCAGCAAAATAAACTGTGTTACTCTTACCCCACCTGACGTTATATCCAAACCAGTCGAATTTATTCTTTATTGTATTGCAGTCATGTTTGTTACATTAGAGTTACAAGCTGAGGATGGTAGCCAAGCTGCAGAGTAAATAAAAAAAAAATATCGTTTATTTCAGGCAAAATAATTTAACCTATAATAATAATACACATAAACAACAAAATGGCATATTTACTATATACAATACATTAAACTGACAGCCCCCACCCCGGCAAATAAGTTTGCAGTCATGTTTGTTACATTAGAGTTACAAGCTGAGGATGGTAGCCAAGCTGCAGAGTAAATAAAGAAAAAATATCGTTTATTTCAGGCAAAATAATTTAACCTATAATAAAAATACACATAAACAACAAAATGGCATATATACTATATACAATACATTAAACTGACAGCCCCCACCCCGGCAAATAAGTTTCTCTGCTATGTGGTGACCTTATGACTAGAGATGCCTAGCAATGCACGCACGAGAACTTTCCAAAGTTGCGAAACTTTCCACATGAGAAATTCTCGGTAACTTCTGAGAATGTTCTCGAGAACGAGAATTTATTTATTTATCGTAGTTTATACCATGAATATTCACGATAGTTTAGGTGTAGTCCTTACCCCCAGAAAATTCCGACTTTTGGTCGTCCACTTCCGGTCAGAAAAATGTATGACGGCCCGACCAAACGGTCAGACTTAGATGGGGGGTGCTCGACCAAATGTCATAGATGGACCCTGGCAGTTTTTGACGCCGCCATTTTTTTTCAATATGGCCGACTTTTTTTTTACTTTTTTAATTTTGTCCTAGCGCGCTGAAATTTTGGTCACGGAATCTCGGGGTCCCCTAGATACCTATGAAAAATATTTTTTTGGAAAAATGCTACAATTGCGGGAAAACTGGCCACTTTTATTTTGTATGGCAACTTTTAAACGGTGTGTGATAGGTGGGGGGTGCTCGACCAAATGTCATAGAGGGCCCCGAGACAAAATAAATTGCATTAAAAAAAAAAAATGGCCGACTTTTTTTTTTATTTTTTCAAGTTGGTCCGAGCGCGCTGAGATTTGGCATGGCGGGAGACAGAGGCCTCTAGATTCTAATGAAACAAAAAAAAAATTTGGAAAAAATTGTCGAAAGTCGAAATGTTCTCTGATACACAGTGAGAATTTAAGCAACTTATTGGTAAATTTATCACATCAACAAACTAGCTAACTGTAGTAGACAATAATATATGCATAATAACATTTAGTTTTAAGTTATGCCTATTTAAACTTTATTTCAAGTATATTCTCTTGTTAAAACAATAATTTCCATGTTGCAGGAATGTTCTGAGAACATTCTCGAGAACGTTTCCGCTTTTTGGGAATGTTCTGCAATTTGTACATTGCTAGAGATGCCACGAATATTCGGCAACTATTCGTATTCGGCCCTAATCGGCCACTTTGCCTAATATTCGGTATTCCGCCAAATGTTTCTACTATTCGGCCAAAAACTAATATCTGTTGCACCTAAAAAGAAAAATTACATAAGAAAAATTATGAAAAACTATTATTTAGTATCAATTTAAAATGATTTCTTGGAAAGTTGCTAACTATGAAGATCTTTTTTTAAGCATTTTTGTTGATTACAAAATTTGATATTTTATTTTTATCACGGGTGTGATTTGATTGGCTCCCAGAAACACCGAGTCAGGCACGGGCATCAGGCAGGCGGCTACATTTACGCCTGGACCGAAAACTGTTTTTCTCAGAAAACTATTATTCGCTATTGGATAAATCACTGGGTTTATGGCCGCGACAGTGATGTCCGCGGCTGACAACATGTCGTGCTCGATTATAGTGAAACATACTCTTACCAGATATTTCTGCTCCGTTTGGGTCTGATTGCGTGTCGTAAAGATCTGAATGGGCTTGTCACATTTACTGTAGGTACGGGCGGTTCCCCAACTAGGGTACTTATGATATAGATAGGGAACCGACTGAATGGGCGTGTTACATTTACTGTACTCGTATTATAACACTCATTAACGCCCAGTTGCACCAACCGCATTTAACAGACCGATTAACGTCAAACAGCAGTGAAGTATGAAATTTCCCATACAAAAATTTTTTGCGAAAGTTTTAACGGTGACAGACGGTTTGGTGCAAACACCTATAGTCGCACCAAACAAAGTCTGCAGCGGATTTGATAGCCCACGCAGTGTAAGTGTTATGTATACGTAATGTAATTTCATAGAAGTTTGACGTTTTAAATAACACTTGCGCTGCGTGGGCTATCAAAATCGCTGCAGACTTTTTATGGTCTGACTATACTACATTGATGTTTCGTATTGCTACCCAATTCGAAATTTAAGATACGACAATTGATAGATCTAGATTAGATGTGTCAGATGTGTCAGTGTCAAAAGTGACGTTTTTGTTTGAAGAAACGTCACATTTGACACTGACGTATACTCGTATAATCCATATCGTTTCTAGATCTATTAACTGGCGTATCTTAAAGTTCGAATCGGCCCGCAAGTTATATTCATAGCCCGGTTTTTCAGGGGCAAAAGTAAAGCTAAGGATTAATTAAATATCAACTCATTTGTAGCAATAACCATTATTAAAGAGATATTTAATTATTCATTCATTCATTTAGTAATGAATGAATTAATAATTGTTCCATCAATAAATGTAAATATTAATTCAAAACCAAATACAAGTAGGTAACATCTGAAAATAGCACACTTTGAAATACTAGTAGCACTTGTAATACAGAATATTTTGATACCGCCTTTCGCTCGTATATCCAAGTACAGTCACGCCCGCATAAATCTCTGCTCAGATCGTTGCATGTCTGTAGATAGAGCATATACGGACTCTGATTAACATTTCACAGACTTGGACAGAAGAAAGTGAAGAAGTGTCATTATAAACAACACATTTACACTGAAATTTAATGATGCAATTCTCATACTTTGTCACTGCAAATGCCGTGCAGCTTAGCTTGGTCCAATTCTAGTTACCTCTGATAGGTGCGATAGTACCTACTCTAATATTAATTAACGGCCATGGACATAGATATCTAGGGACTGCCTTTACGAGCAATAATAATGAGGCATGACAGGGGCCAGTGCAGCGGTGTGAAACCGCTATAACGCGATTGGTTGATGAGTTCGCATTACCCGCGCGATTGGTTGACGAGTACGCATTACGCGCGCTATTGGTCGCAACTAGTTGCGTTAGACTGCACGATTGGCTGGAATTCGTGAGTGACGCCGCTGAACTAGTACCTACCATTTTTAGTGCCCCATTAGCCCGTCCTTAGATATTATAAGTCAATTTTAACGGCCCGATTCGAACAATGGTAAGAAGTCACAGCAGTAGGATAACGATCCGTCAGTGTCAAAAGTGACATTTATTTAACCAAATAACGTCACTTTCACACACATACACACAGATCGGTATCATACCGCTGTGACTCAGGAAGCTAGTTATGACTAGTGAAAAGGCGTTTTCACTTAAAGTTAAGGATTTTACGCCCCTCTCGATTTATGCAACCGCAAGCTGGAACGGTCGCATATTGCATAAAATTTGCTGCAGCCTGATGCTTATACAAGAATTTTTTTATTTTTCTTGTTTTACAGTGCCCAGGGTGTACAATTCAGGGCTTAGAAATTTAATTACTCTGTGATTATTTCGAATCTCAAGGTACCTACGTTACATTACAGTTTCGTCTTAGAACTTAAAATCTTGAAAAAATACTATAACACAACCAAGCGTTTAGAATGACTAAAGCTAGACCGGCCCGGGCCCCGGCCGGAGCTTCCGGCGCTTCATTTCTATGGAAAGGGTGCGGCCCGGTCAAGCGTGAGTCATCCTTTATACGTATCTTGTTATTTATGTGTTTTATAAGTAGGTATGCGTAAGGAATTGTGAGCGCAATGCTCTACGGCAGGGCTATCCAATCCCCGGCCCGCGAAGCGTTCTAATCCGGCCTACTAACCTGAATACTAACCTCCAATCGGGCTTAAAGCAACCTGATACATCCCCTTCCCCCCCCTCAATTCTGAGGCGCAATATGGCCCTCAGGTAAAAAAGGTTGGAGACCCCTGCTTTACGGGTATCATATCATCCAGTAGTAGGTAATCTGTGTTGTCAGTGCGCCAACTTGTGGAGCTTAACACCACACCCTGTATTGAATTCAGGGCCCTTAGAGACACATTCCTGAAAGTTAAATATCATACCAGTTGGCATATGGCTCGTATACCGGCATACTGCCGTATTCGAACTTCAAGATATTTACAAGAGACGACACGTACTAGATCCATTCCAGATACGTTATAGTTTAGATATCAACTAGTTCTCTTTTGCAGCGCAATACGGGCAACTAATGTCACTTTTACGTTAGATAGAGTAAGATATCTATTAGATGTTAATTTGGATCTCTAAGTCGTATCCTGTGGAAATCGTTCAAGAGTAGGTATCTCCAGAATCGCGCAAATGTCAAATATGACAGGTTAGATCTTAAACATATCGTTATCGTATCTTGGTGATGTCTAAAAGATAATTTAATAGATATCTACATATTTCAAAATCCGAATTGGGCCCATATATTGATAGAGGGCACTAAAGTCTAATATCAAAAAACTCAGTTTTTTCAGAAATCAGTGTCATCAGATGGTCAGAAAGGGCACATTTTAGTGACTTTTTTAGTCACATGTCCTCGTCTGTGACTTGTGTGAACAAGTGTGTGACTTATGAATCGGCCACATGGCCGGTTTTTTTTTTAAGATTTTATAATATAGGAAAAACTGAAAATTTATACGACGATAAATGTATGTGAGTTTTGTACCTAACTATTTTTAGCTAGTATCTATTTTTTTTTCAAGTTTTATGTAGATTACCCAGACTCTTATCTAGGTTACGTACTGTTTTGCTACTTTATGTAAATTTTACTTCTAAGGATATACGCGATATAATATGCTGAGTCTAATTTTAATAATATATTGATATGCATTACCTTACCTCGGAGCCTGTTCGAATTAAAAGATACGATCGAATACTTTTTCATCCACGTCTCGTCTATCAACTCGACTCGCGACAACAATTTACATTTCCCCAATTTATATTCCGAAAATCGGGCCTCGCCGAAATAAGTTAATACGCTTACATTTTTTGTAGGCAAATGGTTTATTAAGATTCTCTTGAAAGCACCTGTGGTCGGGATTCAGCAATTCCAAACATTCCAATTTAGAAATGTCGGCCCGGGAATAACGGATTCCGATCGCACAAAGAAAAATGAAATGAATATTCGTGGCGCGAAGGCGTATTTCGAATTTCGAAGGCGCGACGTGACTTGCCCGGGCGGTGTCAGAATCAGAATTAAAAAGGGAAATACGTTTATTTGGTAACTTCTAGCGTTGTGTTGGCTAAATTGGTAAGCAATAATGATTTATCCTTTCTGGTGGTAATATTTAACAGGAAACTTGAAATTGGTTCGGGAAAGTTGTCATTGTAGTCTGACAAACAAATTTATTTAGTAGAAAAAGGCAGTAGGTATAAAGTAAGCGCGACGGGGCAATTCCCACAAAAACTTTGACTGGTCGAGCCATTTTTTACATGACTGCCCAAAAAAACTAGAGAAGTGTTTCAGCGTTTATGTTTGTATGTATGTGAGTGTTTTTCTCTTCTTCTTCTTCTTCCTCAGCGAGTATGCGCCCACTGTTGGGCATACGCCTCTCCAAATCTCCTCCAAGCAGCCCTATTTGCTGCTTCTCTCCTCCAGAGCGGGCCTGCAATCTTTTTAATGTCGTCCTCCCATCTTGTTGGAGGTCTGTGATCTGGTCTTTTTGAACGAGGCCTCCACGCTAGGACACGCTTGCTCCATCTCATATCATCTCTGCGACATATGTGCCCGGCCCAGGCCCATTTAAGAGTAGCAATCCGTCGGCCGATGTCTACTACTTTGGTCCGTCGCCGGATCTCCTCGTTTCTAATTCTGTCGCAGAGAGATATACCGAGCATACTGCGTTCCATCGCTCTGAGTGTTTTTATTCCACCATAACTTCGGAATATTACACTCCGAAAATGTATAGTTTCCATGCAAAGTAATACCCGTTTTTATTGCTTTGAAGTGCATAATAATTATTTACTCGTAAAAGGCCCTTGTAAAACGAATGTCTTATATGTAATATAATATCAGTAATAACGCACTCGAATGGGGGTAAAATTACTCGAGACTTGTAACTAACGTAAGACATGAATAGGAATGCTAGACCGAACTAAATTAAACTAGCAACGTAGCGAAATTACTCCGAATTAATCTAGTATTTCAAACGCTAAGTACTGAAGTTTCCAACTTGCTATATTAATTATTCCCTCTAATTTTGACAAATACGCATCTGTATCACTAATTAGGTGACATTAAACTTTGTTTTGATGAAATTTTCGCACCGTTTCCGGGTCCGGCCGGGTCGGATTTTTGCTTGAAGAAAATTAACATGCCGGGGGCAGGAGATAAATTAGGATGACAACTGACGTTGAAACAACATTATGACCTGTAGGGCTACCGCCAATACCGAAAATCGTCAATTGCGGGGATTTTTCTCTGTCACTCTAATTACGCCTTCATTGGAGTAAAAGAGAAAGATCCCCGCAATTTTCGAATTTCGGTTTTCGCGGTAGCCGCTCTGAATTAAGCCGTTTAGGTAATTCTTAGTCTTAGAGCAAAGACAAAACATCCTCTAGACTGAGCATAGTCGCGCTACCCCCTCTGCCACGCATACGGTAATTTTACTCCATGTTCGAGTCGAAAGTGTCTTTGTGCGACGTCCGTGTCTTTGAACGGACCAATCACGGCACGGGACTTCGCTCGCCTCCTCCCGCGCACCCCCGCATTTTAGCATCATCGTCGGTTGCATGAAATAATTGCTCTAAACTTGGTCTAGAGGATTCCTAGTCTATGTCTTAGAGAGACCCCTCACTAGCGTCTCCCTAGCGTCGGCGTCTAGCCAACTTTATGGCTGTCGCTCGAGGCAACGCTGGCGCAACTGCGCGGCGACGCCATTTTCCATAGCGCTGACTAGACGCCGACGCTCAAGACGTTAGTGTGAGGTGGCCCTTACGATTTACGCATTCATTACTTACTCGGATAAGTACCAATGGGGTTGGCCGGTCGAAGTATCTAACTGATGTTTGTTTTTTTGTTGGGATTTTACGCCCTGTACGGATATGATAGTCGTTCTTGTCTACGTGACAGCGTGATAAAACGGTGTCCGTCACTTTCTATCCCACGGTGTTAAAAAGTGACAGTTATTTTGTCACGTGGATAAAGATGGATAAAGCTATCCATAATACGTCGGCTGGAAGCCCCTCAAGCCAACTCTAGAACTAATAAATTAGGGAACGGGGCAAGCTATAATTACGATGGCGCCATCTATGCAAACCTTTGACAGTTGCCAACCCCAGCGTGAGCGATGTTCAAGTTCGTATCAAAATAAGATCAAAACCTTAACAAATTGTCAGCACTGAATTGGGCTCCGTGTGGAATTAGTTCCCGACAGATATGCATCAACATGTTCTAGTTACGTATGTAAATAACTACATCTTTGAACATATTCCTCTGTAGCAAGTAACGAACACTTCGTTTCCTTCGGTAACCACGATATGAGCAAGAATTGTATCTTCCATATTCATACCACTTTTTCGTTAGGAAAATATGTACGTATTTGAGTACGTTACATATTCATACCACTTTTTCGTTAGGAAAATATGTACGTATTTGAGTACGTTACATATTTTAATAGTGACGCGGGGCCGGCGCTATTATCAAAGCTTACGGAATACATTGAACGCATCGTCTAGAGTTTGTGAGATCTCATTTCAGATGAAAAAAAGTCAGACTCAGAATAAAAAAAGAGCGAGTTGATGTTTATTGTTTAGTGTATAGGCAGGCGTGGCTCACTCCGCGATTTTTTTGCTTTGCTACAGGTAGCTAAAAGTACATCCGTTCCACACCAATTTTGGGGAAAGCCATACGTGGCGCTGTCGCCACCTAGCGGCCATATCTGTGGTGATCGTAACAGACGCGTTTTGTTAGAGAGTGAGTCTTCTGTACCTAGTACTATTATTTATTCTGTGTTAATTAGTTTAATTACAATTTGTAGCAACGAAAACTAGTACCAGACAATTAAGTTACCTTAATGTTCATACCATTCTAGTTCATGTAATATAAGCATGTCGTTTTAAGGATGACTCACGTTAAACCGGGCCGAGTCCAGGCCGGAGCTTCCTTTCTATGACTTGACAGGTGATCTCGTGATGATTTCCATAGAAAACGATGCGCTGGAAGCTGCGGTCCGAACACGGCCCGGTCTAACGTGACTCATCCTTTAACATACGTGAATTCAATTGTATGGGGGTGGCTTCTTGACAATTCTGAAGCAGTTGATTTTTGCTACGATAGGTAGGTAGGTACTTTTCGTCAAAAGTTTGCCGACCGAATTGTAATGATGGTACTTGTTACAGGTCTCCTCCAATATGTTGCCTTAAAGATGGTAGTAGGTGTAAAGACAGATACAGGTCTCCAGATCAACTGTATACTGGTTCACGTAAAGCGATGGTGCGCTACGAGAGTGACATGGCCGCGGTGGATGCGTGCTATAAGGACGGATGTTGTTTGTATTCAGCGACGCCCGCGGCGACACAGCGAGGGCTGCCACAAACATGTTGCTTTACAGATGGTTAGTATATGTAATGACAGTGTTACAGGTCTCCAGGTCAACTGTATACTGGCTCACGTATAGCGAGGGTGCGCTACGCGAGTGACAGGGCCGCGGTGGATGCGTGCTATCAGGACGGATGTTGTTTGTATTCAGCGACGCCCGCGGCGACACAGCGAGGGCTGCCACAAACATGTTGCTTTACAGATGGTTAGTATATGTAATGACAGTGTTACAGGTCTCCAGGTCAACTGTATACTGGTTCACGTAAAGCGAGGGTGCGCTACGCGAGTGACAGGGCCGCGGTGGATGCGTGCTATCAGGACGGATGTTGTTTGTATTTAGCGACGCCCGCGGCGACACAGCGAGGGCTGCCACAAACATGTTGGTTTACAGATGGTTAGTATAATATGTAATGACAGTGTTACAGGTCTCCAGGTCAACTGTATACTGGCTCACGTGTAGCGAGGGTGCGCTACGCGAGTGACAGGGCCGCGGTGGATGCGTGCTATCAGGACGGATGTTGTTTGTATTCAGCGACGCCCGCGGCGACACAGCGAGGGCTGCCACAAACATGTTGCTTTACAGATGGTTAGTGTATGTAATGACAGTATTACAGGTCTCCAGGTCAACTGTATACTGGCTCACGCAAAGCGAGGGTGCGCTATGCGAGTGACAGGGCCGCGGTGGATGCGTGCTATCAGGACGGATGTTTTTTGTATTCAGCGACGCCCGCGGCGACACAGCGAGGGCTGCCACAAACATGTTGGTTTACAGATGGTTAGTATATGTAATGACAGTGTTAAAGGTCTCCAGGTCAACTGTATACTGGCTCACGTATAGCGAAGGTGCGCTACGCGAGTGACAGGGCCGCGGTCGATGCGTGCTATCAGGACGGATGTTGTTTGTATTCAGCGACGCCCGCGGCGACACAGCGAGGGCTGCCACAAACATTTTGCTTTACAGATGGTTAGTGTATGTAATGACAGTATTACAGGTCTCCAGGTCAACTGTATACTGGCTCACGCAAAGCGAGGGTGCGCTATGCGAGTGACAGGGCCGCGGTGGATGCGTGCTATCAGGACGGATGTTTTTTGTATTCAGCGACGCCCGCGGCGACACAGCGAGGGCTGCCACAAACATGTTGGTTTACAGATGGTTAGTATATGTAATGACAGTGTTACAGGTCTCCAGGTCAACTGTATACTGGCTCACGTATAGCGAGGGTGCGCTACGCGAGTGACAGGGCCGCCGTGGATGCGTGCTATCAGGACGGATGTTGTTTGTATTCAGCGACGCCCGCGGCGACACAGCGAGGGCTGCCACAAATATTTTCGTTAACAGATCTTACCTAGGTACATATATTTACATTACCGAACATTGATTTATTTAGCATTTTTTTTAATAGTTTTTACAAATTGGTGGACATACGCCGAAATCACAAACAATACCCTCCCAAGTGGTCCCTTATTTATTTCTTAACAATTGGATAACATTTTTACAAGCTTTTATTTAGGTACTTGATCTGTTGTCTCTCTGTAATCAAATTTTGCAAGTTAATTCAAAATTCGACCCAATTCCTTCCCGATAAAACTCAAAATTTACATATATAAATGTAAGTCGAAACCTAGTCATAAGAACTCTATGATAAAACAACGCAACCGAACAGTGTTCGGGCTTCTAGAATTGTCTCGATGAGAATTAGTTGCCTCTGGTAATAAAAGTACAGTCAGCGATAAAATAGTGTATCAAAAATGATTTTATATTGCCAAAAACTTATTTTTTTAATAATATTAATATAATTTGTTTTGATAAGAAGCAGCCCTGGTTCCAGATGAAAGTCTGAGCTGGGTACAAATCACAAACAAGTTGTATAGCGAAATTATATGTTTTTCAAGTGAACATCACTGCGCTGCGCTGGAAATATTTTTA
Source organism: Cydia fagiglandana (assembly GCF_963556715.1). Taxonomy (NCBI): domain Eukaryota; kingdom Metazoa; phylum Arthropoda; class Insecta; order Lepidoptera; family Tortricidae; genus Cydia; species Cydia fagiglandana. The sequence continues at coordinate 23,502,238 of NC_085933.1, read as the reverse complement.
ACGGAGAATTCTGTATTATTTTTCTGGCCAGATAATTAGTGGAGAAACTACGAAACCACAATTAAAAATAATGTTAAAAATAAATAGTAAATACTAACAAATGTTAGTGGCTTTACTTGGAGTGTTGTAAACTTAGTCTCCTCAGACAATACCCCCTATATCGAATACCTATTTATGATTAATTTAAACTACTTTTTGCGGCAGGCTTTCTAAAGTATGGGATGATTTCAAAAACTATGAATACTGTTTCTGAGCAAAAACTACATGTTGTTGACTAATATTTAAATTGTAAAACTTGTTTAAAAAAACACTAGCAGAGCGTGGTTTCGATCCACGGACCTCTGGGTTATGGGCCCAGCACGCTTCCACTGCGCCACTCTGCTTGATGCTTGTGTTGCCAAATTTAGCTAACACCTAACGCGCAACGCAACCTGTTTAGTACGGGACTACGGGTGTACTTTACTCCTGATAGATCGGGAGGCAGCTATCTGCTAGGGCGAGATAACAATACCTACCTATTATAATCACCTACTTTCTAAGAATACAATGGTTAGGAGCCGAGCTACTTAATCACCAAAGGCGGCGCGAAAAAAAATGGTACTAGCAACATTTACTTAAAATTTATTTCAATTTAATAAACTATAAAAATCATTTGAATTAACTGGTGTTAGGATTGCAAACGCGCGGATATATTATGTCAAATCGAACCTTTAATAACATTACAGTACTTATGAGTCAACGCACTCAAGGCACTCAAGGCACGCGTCTTCATAGGATCTATATAGAATACAAAACATGACTAAGTCGGTTTTATTCACAGTAAATTCACGGTAATTATCTTATAAAATATATGTAATTGTAGGTACCATACCTGGTACCTATATGTAATACTGTGTGTAGCTAGTAATATACCCCCTGGTCCGACCTCCTAGCCAGATTTGGTAACCGGCTTCCAAATGGGAAATGTAGTTTCCCGTCTCGTAGCCATTTATGAAATGGGAAAGTCATTCCATCTCGTACTTGGATTTCGTAACTGGCGTGGCTTATTTTTGAATTTTATATATATATTTTTTTAATTTTTAATAGGTAAGGGATTCACATTATTATTTAGTTTAGCCTTGGAGTAATTAATTTTAAGCTTAACTTATACGCGATTAAGTCCAGTTAAAGTAAATAATAACGGTTTGTGATTCCACAAGGTATTCCAGTTACTCGTATCTTTGAACTGGGATTAAATATTCCTCACATTTTGAAGCTAGCTACCGAATCTGGTTATGCGGTGGCACTAATGCAGGTAGGCCTGAGGTAGGCTACTTTACGGATTATCAAATATTTACCTAACACCGTCAACTCGCTTTAAATATTAGGAATATTTATTACCTATAACCAGGCACTCCGCAATTTCGTCGCTTTGCTAAAAGTGCATCCGTTCGGCCCCAATTTTGGGGTTTGCCATAAGCTGCGCGTGGCGCTGTCGCCACCTAGCGGCCATATCTGTGCTGATCGTAACAGACGCGTTTTGTTAGAGAGTGAGTCTTCTGTACTTAGAACTATTATTTATTCTGTGCTATAACTAGCAATGCACGCACGAGAACTTTCCAAAGTTGCGAAACTTTCCACATGAGAATTTCTCGGTAACTTCTGAGAATGTTCTCGAGAACGAGAATTTATTTATTTATCGTTGTTTATACCATGAATATTCACGATAGTTTAGGTGTAGTCCTTACCCCCAGAAAATTCCGACTTTTGGTCGTCCGCTTCCGGTCAGAAAAATGTATGACGGCCCGGCCAAACGGTCAGACTTAGGTGGGGGGTGCTCGACCAAATATCATAGAGGGACCCTGGCAGTTTTTGACGCCGCCATTTTTTTTCAATATGGCCGACTTTTTTTTTAACTTTTTTAATTTTGTCCTAGCGCGCTGATATTTTGGTCACGGAATCTCGGGGTCCCCTAGATACCTATGGAAAAATTTTTTTTGGAAAAATGCTACAATTGCGGGAAAACTGGCCACTTTTATTTTGTATGGCAACTTTTAAACGGTGCGTGATATGTGGGGGGTGCTCGACCAAATGTCATAGAGGGCCCCGAGACAAAACAAACTGCATTAAAAAAAACAATATGGCCGACTTTTTTTTTTAATTTTTTCAAGTTGGTCCGAGCGCGCTGAGATTTGGCATGGCGGGAGATAGAGGCCTCTAGATTCTAATGAAACAAAAACTTTTTTTGGAAAAAATTGTCGAAAGTCGAAATGTTCTCTGAAATACAGTGAGAATTTAAGCAATTTATTGGTAAACTTATCACATCAACAAAATAGCTAACTGTAATAGGCAATAATATATGCATAATAACATTTAGTTTTAAGTTATGCCTATTTAAACTTTATTTCAAGTATATTCTCTTGTTTAAACAATAATTTCCATGTTGCAGGAATGTTCTGAGAACATTCTCGAGAACGTTTCCGCTTTTTGGGAATGTTCTGCAATTTGTACATTGCTAGCTATAACTCCATTTACTTGCTAGTTAAATGTCTTCGAAAGCAGGCACGTGCGGAGATTAACGCCCTCACTTCTCCCATCATTGTCTATGTTAACTCGATCTATGCTCGCTCTGCCGATTCTGCGTACAATGGCGGGCCTCAATACCTCATATTAGGGACACGACATCGCACGGGTAGTCTTAAGATTTCGATTCCAATCGCTACAAACACTTCACCTAAGGTGACGCAGGGACCCTATTTAACTCGAGAATGTGACAGAACGTGACGTGGGTGAGATAATTCGTTTAGTGATACGAGTAAGCGATGCATGTCACTGTAATGTCGCCTTATCTTTTTATAGGTTCTAGCTAGAAATCGCTATTTGCTAATTTAATGCGAACCTTCTTGATAGGTTAAGGATGTAAATAATCAAGATTAAATTAGTTGAATATGAAGCATCATATCATAATCGTTTCAACGCAGTTGGATAGGGCTTTGGGTTTTCAGAAGTTAAGGCGACTCGTCTGCTCGTTTAGCCCCCTCCAGACTATGCGCGTGAATCGCGGGCGAAGCCGCGAACGCGAGTGTGGAGTCGATTTCGCTGTCTGCGAAAATCGACGCCACTCTCACGTTCGCGGCTTCGCGCCGCGATTCGCGCACGAGTGTGGAGGAGGCTTTTGATAACTCATTAAAAAATATATTGGTCATAATTTGTGGTCCCAAATTATCACAAAACTAGCCCCATGGGAGATCCGCAGTTTTGAAGGCAGTACCACATGGCCCTGTACTATAACGGATCGTAACAGTGTATTGCCATGGTGCCGTCAGTTTCCCGTAGGACTTGAATCTTGTTATAACCCGAGAAGTTTTACGTAAAGGTGCGGCCAAACTTAGTGTAATCGGATTCTAAAAGTGGGTAGGAAGAGTCCGGGAGATTTGACATATTTTTTTGCATGCATTTGTCATGCCCGAATGGGTCGTTACGTTACGTTACGTTACGTTACATTGGAGTGCTACTAACTCTCTCTCTCTCTCTCTTCCTAGCTATCCATCCCACATGGTGGTGGGGTCAGCTTTCCTGCTTAACCTTCTCCACTTCGCCCTATCCACGACATCGTCCTCGGATAACTTGCACTCACTCATGTCCTTTAGCACTACATCCTTCCATCTTGTTCTGGGTCTGCCCCTAGATCTTCGACCTGGGATGGAAAGTTGTAGCGCCAAATTTCCTACGTAGTCAGAAGGCCTTCTTTTTACATGACCATACCATCGCAGCCTGCTCTCCTGCATTTTATCGGCAATGTCGCGCACGCCCAGGCTTCCTCGTACGTACTCGTTACGGATTCTATCGAGCCTGGTAACGCCGCACATCCACCTCAGCATTTTCATCTCGGCAACTTGGATGGTATGCACGTGTCTTTGAGTCGTTGCCCACGTCTCGCTGCCATACATAAGGACCGGCCTTATTAATATACTTTTGTATACCAGACCCTTGAGTTTGACCGGCATTCTCCTGTCACACGTAACACCAGTCACTTCCCGCCATTTTAGCCAAGCAGCGGCTATTCGGTGTTGAATGTTGCATTCCACATTCCCAGAATGGTGCATCATACTACCCAGATACTTGTACTGATCGCACATGGTGACTAGTTGCCCACCGATGGAAATTGGGCTATTGTCGCTTGGATCTGGCTCGTTCAGGGACATGAATTGGGTCTTTGCAACACTCAACACTAGGCCACCGGCCTGTAACTGATGCTTCCATGACAGGAGTGCTTCCTGTAACTCAACACGGCTCTCGGTACAAATAGCCACATCGTCAGCGTAAACAAAAGTCCACTTCGCTGAGTTTTGCGCTGCCTCGGTGAGTGAGTCCAAAACCAAGCAAAACAGGAAGGGACTCAGAACAGAGCCTTGATGAACGCCTGCCTTAACCGCTATAGATTTTGTTTCACCCACTACCGTCCTTACCATTGACCTTGCACCCTTGTACATGTCGGTTATGATATGGACATACTGTTCTGGGACGTTCTTCTTGCGAAGGCTCCACCAGATCGTGTCCCTTGGGACTCGATCAAATGCCTTTTCCATGTCCAAGAATGCAATGTACAATGGCTGTTTTTTGGCGCGGTACTCCTCAGCAATCGTGCTCAGAGCGAACATAATAGGGTCGGTAGTAGATAAGCCAGGCACGAAGCCATAGTGATGCTTAGACAGGGAACATTCTGCTCTTAGTCGACTATCTATCACTCGTTCGTACAGCTTCATAGTATGGCTTAGAAGCTTGATACCGCGATAGTTGTTGCACTCATACTTGCTTCCTTTTCCCTTATAAATCGGAACAATGGTACTCAATCTCCATGCCTCTGGCATTTTGGAGGAGAGCAGAACACGGTTGAAGAGATTGGTAAGCAGCATGACTCCTTGTTCGCGAAGGCATTTCCAAACTTCTACCGGGATACCGTCAGGGCCAATGGCTTTATTGTTGGACATCTTATTTAAAGCTTTCTTAATCTCACCAGGAAGTATTGGAGGTATAAGGCCTATATTGGTTTCCATTTCTGGAAGCGATATAGCTGCTAATGTTGGATTTAGCAGTTGTTCGTAATATTAATGCCAGGCTGTTACAACATCTCTATCACGATACAACAATTCTCCATTTGAGCTCTTAATGGTTTTACACCTGGTAGGATCCTTTGCGCTCTGAGAACGCTGCTTCGCAAGTTTGTAAATATTCTATTGACCATCTTTGGTAGCTAACTGTCCGTATAGGTTTTTCTGGGAGTTCGCTCGTGAGATAGCTATAATTTTCTTGGCGTCTTTTTTAACTTTCTTGTATACTTCGCGATCTTCAGGTGTCTGGGTGGACTGCCAGGCCTTGAAAGCAGTTTTCTTGTTCTGAATCGCGTTTTGCACTTCAGTCGTCCACCACCAAGTTTCCCTATCGGTCTTTCTTCCCCCTTTTGTACGACCAAGAATTTTATTTCCTGCAGTTATGATGGACTTTCTTAGATATTCCCATAAGGTGTCAACGTTCGACTCGTCATCTACAACAAGATTTTCCAGTTGCTGGCAGAACTCAGGAATTTTCTCACCTTTTAGTTTCCACCACTTGGTGAGTTCTGGAGTTTGAGTTGGTTTCTCCTTGGATGTTTTCTTAAACACCATGTCCATCACAAGAATGCGGTGTTGGGGGGTAACACATTCTCCCGGAATAACCTTACAGTTAGTCACTCGACTGATACAGGTTCGGTTTATTAGGATATAGTCTATTTGTGACGATGTCTGGCCACTTTTGTATGTAATTTTATGTTCTGGCTTCTTAGCAAAGAAGGAATTTGCGATGGCAAGATCGAAAGCGGCTGCTGTTGTGAGAATGACCTTACCAGCATCTACTACTAACTCTATAAAAAGATAAATATTTTTAATTTGGTATTTTTTTTAATAAATTGGTTCAAGTCACCTGCCCGCGTAGCCAAGATGCCAATCGCTTACGCTCCGTAGCGATCGAAACGCAACTGTCACTGTCGCACTAACATGGAAGAGCGATAGAGAGACACAAAGCTTTTCGCTGTCGAAGCGATAGCGATTGTAACCTTGGCTAGGCCGGCAGGGTATATAAGTCTCCCGGGCTCCATCTGATGGGAAATAATACAAGGTGGCCCAAAAATACGTTGACAAATAATTTCGAAGAGTAATATATTTTATTTTAAATACAGCCAAATACTCTTTTTAAACAATAAGAGTATTTTTCTTACTTCAAATTAGTCTCATTCAGAAGAAGACAATTAGTGCCATTAAAAAAAATGGGTTATTCCCACTAGTTACCACCAAGTTGTTACCAGTGGTAACTACTGGGAATTTTTTTCCCACCTTTTACCACTGGTAACTACTGGGAATAAAAATTCCCAGTAGTTACCACCAACTCGGTTTAGTGGTAACTACTGGGAATAAAAATTCCCAGTAGTTACCACCAAAATTTTGTTAGAGTTAAATACTAATAAAAACACTATAAATAGTGTAGTATAAATATATAGAGTAATTTAATAAATAATTATAAGTCGATTAGTGTTTTAGTAAACTCCCTTAAAAGTGACCAAAAATATTGAAACAGTTTAACCGGTACTTGTACAAAAACTATGATATATGTACTAAAGGATAATTTTAATAATCCATTTAGATGATTTTTCAAGTGATTTTATTAGGTAATTCAAAATAACTCTATTTATACTATTCATACCTACTGTTTTTATTAGTATTTAACACTAACAAAGTTTTGGTGGTAACTACTGGGAATAAAAATTCCCAGTAGTTACCACTAACCCGAGTTGGTGGTAACTACTGGGAATTTTTATTCCCAGTAGTTACCAGTGGTAAAAGGTGGGAAAAAAATTCCCAGTAGTTACCACTGGTAAAAACTTGGTGGGAACTAGTGGGAATAACCCAAAAAAATACTTAAATCATCTCAGCCACCCGAGGGGTTAACTAAAACTCAATGTAACCTTTAAAATATTCTCCGAACAAACGCAAACGCTTGTTAAAATTATCAACAATATGTCAAACCTTTCTTTGGCCACCCTGTAAAAGTAAAATGATCAAGACCACACTTTTGCTGACTCACCTAAGCAGCCTTAACCCTTGCGAATAACAGCAATATGATATAACGGTTTGAATCAATCGGGACCCGTCTACGTCCACGGATTATCCGGTTCGTAGGTCGTAATTAAATGCATTGTTGTGAACGCTATTGGATTCGATATTGTATATCGCGTAGCGACTGAATGGGTTAAGGGTTAGAGCCGCAAATAATGTGTTATACGGTTGCGGTCGGTCAATATAATGATTTTATAAACGAAAGACGCATATTGCGGGATGCCTCTACGAAAAAGCTACCTATATCAAATACAAGCATCTTAATTACCGGTAGTGATTCGCCATCCAAATTTTAGCACATTATCGATTCGCAATAACTTTTTTCCCGAGTAATTTATTCAAATATGACTTTCGGTCGACTAATAAGGCCGAATCTAAACAACCCCCTGGGCCTGGCAATTACAATGCATTTTATAAGCATTTATTTTAATTTATTTTCAAAACACATCATTAGTCAAACATCATCTCATCAGTGTTTGCAGTTACACATAACATGTTTAAATCGTAACTTATACCCCAAACACATACGAGTAACGTACCAAACAAGACCCTAAAGAGCGACGAATCCTGAACATCTGTAGCACGCAAAACAAAAGATGTTTGTTCGCTCACATCCGCAGCACCCTCACCCGGGTCATTAGGGGTGTCACAAAAACACATTAAGCGGTGAATTTAAGTGTTTTTCAACACCACTAATTACTTCACCTTAACTGCTTCCCAGATTAGACGTATAAATTGTCTGTGGTAAAATGTTTTTATGGGTTTCCCTTTTCTCTGGTTCTTTATCGGGGTTCCTTCACCTTTTTGTTTTGTTTTAGTACCCTTTTAGAAGTTAAACAAATGGTAAGAGTTGAGAATCTCTAAGTTGCGCCAAATGTAACTTTATGCTTTCCAGTCTAAGGGCATTGGCTCTGTATGACCTTTTAAAACAATTCATTCTAGCTATTTGAATAAATACGAGTACAAGCGGCGTAACGGATAACTATTGCAGAAATCTAATTAACAATTCATTCTAGCTATTTGAATAAATACGAGTACAAGCGGCGTAACGGATAACTATTGCAGAAATCTAATTAAAAGCGGCTTTTCTCATCCAATGAGAGATAGTTTTCTCGAATTTTACGAAAATATAAAAATATATACCCCGTGGTGTACTATAAGGTAAACGTACTAGTTATTGCTCGACATGCTACTTAATTCCCAATAGATGACATCCTGCTATCACCTCTATTGACAATGACTCAAGTTTAAAGATGACATGTACCTACCGGGACTGTGACGAGCACTAGTACGTTTGCCTTATACCTACGAGTATCTTATTATGTGTACAAATATAAAACTAATTAGCCACATAATTCATAATTAAATAGGTACACTGTGTGCTACCTATTCCTAAGATTCATATAGGTATAATTATGTAGACAACTTCATTAGACAACAGTTGCATTTCATTGAATCTTCCACTCTACGAAAGGATATTAGTTAACTTTAGCGAAACTAATTAAAACTTCTCAAGTATACGGGGTACCTACAGTCACATTGTACTTACTTTAGCATCTTAACTAACTTGAGCACCTGAGCACGACATGAGAGCACTAACTCCTACACAAATGCAAGCTCACTAAACAAACTAAACACTAACTCAGTTTTTCAAAAGACTTTGTCTCCTTTGACTAAAGTCACGGTAGCTCATAAAGTTGACGCATTAACTCATAAAATGCCTTTTATTCAGTTGAGTCAGTCAGTGCTCGAGAATACGTCAGACTGCTGAGGCAAAATTGGAAGACATTTGCAAAGTACGTATGATATGCTGGTGCTAATTATGTAGGGGCCTCAGAATTAGCGGCTGGATGATGAATTAAGCATTGATTTCATATCATTTACCCCTGTAGTAGTGTTTTATGTTTAAAAAAGGTGACTTATGTACATAGGCAAATCAAACCGCTAGGTGCACGACTGGTGCTGCCGGGCAGCAGCTGCCCTCATTTTGACATCTTTTCTACGTAAAATCTTATTCTTAAAATTTGTTGCAATGGCTTCCGCTAGCGTTAATGTTTGACATTCCATAAGATTACGTTTGTTTATTATAATGTATTTTACAGTAGGTAGGTACATCTGGTGCTCCATTACGACATTCTGTGCTATAATAAGCACATTACGTAACTCCGCCTGAAATTTAAAGGGCTATACGTACTGTAAAACGCTGTACGATACACTTGTGAGTTTGCTATTTTTCGCACTTGTATCGTAAATAATAATTACCCTACAACTGGCTTCGTGGCCACACCGTAGGCACCTACACGGAACGAGTGTTTAACTTGCACGTTACGTTAAGTCAGGAGCTGAGTGTGCTCGCCGGAATTAATTCCTTGTAAATAACGCTACGTTCTAAACTGGCACAATTATTACCAGTGATCGTACATTTTCCAGCATTATTGGTGCAGCGGAGTGGTGTTAACGGAACTGGTATAAGTAATTTCAACCCTAATGATTAATTAGCGTTAAATACGTAAATATTAACCTTAATTTACTAAAAATGCTGGAAAATGCACGATCACTGATTATTACTTAGCCAATTTCCTACTAGTCACAGCTTATTTTTTAGAACTGTCAAAACGATAATGGCATTTATATAAACACGTGTATAGAGACGTCACGGTTAACTCACCTACTTTTTATATTTCAATCCGATTTATTAAATAGAAATTGTGGTTAAAAATAACTCCTATCTAAGTTTTTCTAATAATATTCTGGTGCTTTATTATGTGCAGAGTGTGAAATAATTTATTTTAAGAACAGGAAAGTACCTTCCCAATTAGATCCACTTTTAATTCACTTTACGACTTTTCGAACAAAACTTAATGAGTACCCTCATGTGGATCTAATTGGGTAGGTACTTTCCTGTTCTTAAAATAAATTATATTTAACACTCTGCACGTTATAAAGCACCAGATTATTATAGGCGTAGGTTTGTCTTTAATATACCAAAATTTCAGTTTATTTTTATCTGTAATAGTAGTTTATGTGACTGCTACATAATGAAAGGCATTAAAATACGAGTGTGGGTTTATGAAACGAATGAAATGAGTTTCATAATAGTATCACACGAGTGTTTTAATGCCTAATTATGTACAGTTACATACACTGCTTTATCTACACACATATTATAAACTTTCTATGATATATTCACTAACTTCATATTACAGCCGACTTTGCTCTCTGGCGGAACTCGCGGATATGAGATGGCGTTTCCGAAATATCTTTATCGCACATTTTACACGAAACTTTTGTTATAGTTCCTTTAAAAACAACAAAACAAATTATATTTTACTTATAACGTCATCTCAACTGATATTAGAATGGGGGTCAAATCAAATTGCTTTTTTTTTCAGAGATGTTCGAAATTTGAAATGCATTACCAAATCGATTTTGATATAGTAATGAAGCTATTACCACATTTTCACAGATAAAAAATTTGCTGCAACAAAACAGTTTATCGTAATGTTGGCCATTATTTACGAATTTTGAAGGCATCATAGACAGTTTATGATATGTGTGTAGATAAAATTAGATTATTTAACTTTCTCAACTCTTGCAAGACCACAGTGGCGTAGCTAGGCGTGGGCGTAGTGGGCTGTCGGCGTCGCCCACGGCCTCGTGCCCCAAGAGAGGCCTCGCGCGAGGCCCCTTCGAGCACAGTGAAAGAAAAACGATTTCGCTCACGGCTAGATTTGTTCACGCTACGCAAACTAGTGTTGGTGTAGGTAACTATACTTGGTCAGGCAGATCTTGTCAGTAGAAAAAGGCGGCAAATTTGAAAAATGTATGCGCGAAGGGATATCGTCCCATAGAAAATTTGAGTTTCGCGCCTTTTTTACTGACACAATTTGCTTGACCAGCTATATATAATAAATACATGATCATCCATGGAAATTTACTGTAACTATTTAAATAAGAGAGTATTTATTATATACACCGAATCTAGTAAGTAGGTACGCGTACCTCGTCCCATATTCTAACCTACGCGAATAATCTACGCACGACGTATGTATTAAATTAGTACTTTCTTATAAAGTATTACCAAATATCTCATTTGTATGTATGGGTTCTCTGCGACCTTGCCGGTAACCCTGTATTATTATATAGGTATCATAAGTTTCTCAGAAAAACATTATGATTACCACGAGGGTAGTTGCGAACTTTGATGAAAAAAGTGAGACTACGCGACCTGCATGCACGAACATCGGAAGGGGTTGCGTCATATCTTAGGAAAAGTTATTTTACTCATACGTACTCGAAAATGTCCACAGTTCATTTAAAGGAAGAGGCAAAATCTATAGGTATGATTATGACTTAATATGAGTAGTTATGACCAGTGATCGTACATTTTCCAGCATTTTTGGTGCAGCGGAGTGGTGTTAACGGAATTGGTATAGATAATTTCAACTGAAATGGTAAATTAAGGTTAATATTAACGTAATTAATGCTAATTAATCATTAGGGTTGAAATTACTTAAGTATACCAATTCCGTTAACACCACTCCGCTGCACCAAAAATGCTGGAAAATGTACGATCACTGGTTATGACTGACTCATAAGTTGAGAATAATACCTACCTACTACGAATAATGGCTTTAAATTAAACGCATTTACTATCGACATTCTGTCGTCTGCCGAACTTCATTATGTAAACTGCTTCCAATGGCTCTAATGCACGTAGGTATGCATATGAGCGTTAACTTGGCTGTCACCTAACATACCTATATACTTTATAATTATTTTACTTTTAGGGACTTACCAACTATTATTCATGTGCCTCGAACGCAAACTTGCTTTCGTAGTAATAAGTACCTATACTTTTATTTATTAATCTTTGTTGTAAGTAATATAATGTAGTAGGTATGTTTTTTTTAATTTTTAATCAATCCTTGGTGTATAAATCTACCACTCTTTGAGCACTTGATGATAGTCAGTTAAACTCAAGTAGGCATAGGCACATGATGCGTTGAAGGCACTGAATGCGTTTGCAAAATGATACTTTGATCTTCGGCTATCACACAAATTAGAAGACAAAAATTACCCACCTAAGCCATAAGTCATTTATTTGCGAAAGATAGAGTATACATACTTTCGAATTTACTTTAGGAATTTCAGCAAGTTTTCCTCACGGATCGCAGTAATCTCGAACTCTCGCTAGCTACTCTACCGTTTAATAGAGCGCATTGAAATTGTCCATAACTGTGTTAGGAGTTTAGTCGGGCTATTCGAGTTGCTCGGCTGTCTTGTAGAGCAGTTACCTATTCGCTTCGAGTCGATATTATAACACTTTGTGAGAATATATAACAACTAGGCAACTAGGTATGAAATGCGACCTGAAAAGGCTATAGTGTAGGCGAAGAATTTTATGAAGTTGTTATGTATTAATATGCAATTTAAACTTAGTCCCAAAGTAACTTTGTGTAGTAATTACCTATGACATTGTTAACTTCAGATTGTATATTTTATAAAATGATTTTTCCAAACTACTCTACACTTTTAAGCTTATATACCTACTTTTGACATAGGTGCGTAATGATATATTGTATGTATATGTACCGGCGCCCTGCAGTGGGACGTAAATAGGCTGAATTTATTAACTTTAGGTAAAGTATTTAGGATGTTAATTAAATGCAAGTCAAGTTACATTAATCAATTTAATGCAATGTCTACTTACTATTACAATTATAACAGTTAAAATCGGTTATCAACTTATCAACAACAATCAACGTAAATGGAAAAGATAAGATGTACAAAAAAAGTATTCGTTTATTAAATCAGATTATGATCTGTCGATGCAGATTTACTACCTACTTAATCTTAATAATTTAATAGGCGGTTTTACCTTTGTCAGAACTTAATATCTAAATAGTGCTTTATCTCAAAATCACATTATTACACCCATTATTAAATACACGAAAGTACCTACTTTAATATTAAAAATATACCTATATGAGTAGTAAATCACATACAATCACAGATTTCAATTTTGAATGTCTTCTTTTTTATATTTATCACATCATTCTACTTGATTTTAAATTACTATACACAAACTTATCGTTCATTAAGGTGTTGAGTTCTTCGTTGTTTTGTATTTTGATTCGCATTATAACTTGTTGCAATTCTGCTTCATTTATAGGACCATCTGACAGGTCTTCAGGTAATATTTCAAGTGCAAGGACATTTGTCTCGTACATCCCATAAATAGTTAGTCCGTACGCCACAAGAATCTTCACGTATCTATCAGTCAATGGCGAAGATTTTACACTGCACAAGATTTCCATACATTTCGATATTTTGCCAACAATTTTTCGTAAGAATGAAACGTAGTAGCAGTTCTTTTCTTTTAATTTTTTTACAAACTTGCCGACTTCTAATCCAAAACGGATATGAACATCTCTGTCACATTGCTCTCTGCCGTCTATGGTTATCCTAGTTAACAACAATAGCTGGCAATCCCAAAAGTATGAGTACATTTCAGTTATACCAAACCTCTCTTCAAAAGATTTTAGGATGTATTCGAATATATGAGTTACTCTGGAATATTGTGTTTCAGTGTTTGAAGCGTTTTCATCGAGTTTGTTTACAAAGTCTTTGAAAAACAATTGGAATTGAAATTCTCCATCAAGCTTCTCGTTCCAATGTTGGAAGCATTCAGTTATGATATTTTCTACAATCCTCATAGTTTTGTTTTCTTTGCCATCATTCGGAATATCTAGAATATATTCGGTTATAAATCTCCATGTTGCATTAGCCAATTTATCCTTAGCAAGGCAATTTTCTCCCGGACTCTGTTTTAGCCTAGTCCATATTTTTTGGAGGAAATCTTTGATCAACGCTTCAACAAACAGTTCGTCCAACAATCTTAAATTAGATATCATTGCATTTATAACCAGGATTTTGCGTTTATCATTCTGGCTAGATTCCGGCAAAGCCGATACAGCTTTCCAGGCAGTTTGTAAATACGAACCTCTTAGACATTCAGGTAATTTATTTCCTTTGAAATATTTAAATATTTCATCATCGTCGCCCTCTTTTACGTTGGACGTAAGCTTGAGTAAAACGTGAAATGTTTCTTGACGTTGCTTTATTTTTTTTCCGACTCTGTCAACAATTAGTTTGTAAAGATTATTTCGCACTGAATCATATTTCGTATTCAGCCACACAGTTATGACTAGATTCGTCTTGCCGCTTGTTTTTGAAACATTGAAAGCTAAGCGTAAACCTACCTTTTGGATGGACAAGGGTGAGATCAATAATAATCTTATGAAACCCGCAAGTGAGTCCGGAGTTAATTGCATGAGATACATATTTATTATCCCCTGACCATGACGCAAATACCCTCCTCTGATGTAAGGACGAGTTTTGGAGAATGGCATCGGTGGTCGAGAATAACCCTGGAATGCACAAATAGCCATTCGGACAAAATGTAGGTAACAATCCCTTCTCCAGCCTATTTTAGGGCCTTTAGGTTCATGCTTCTCCATAATATCTGATTTAATAAGCTCATCGCCGAGTTTAAATATCGCATAAACATTAAAAAATACAAACTTTTTCTTCTCTAGCCTAGGATATTCTCTTGAGATATTGTTAAGTGTCTTTATGCACAAACTTAAATACTGCTTTGCCAAGTCTTCCGAAAAATAAATTTTCATTTTATCGTAAAATGTGCTGGCTATGGTCTTTCCATTCCACTTTATGTTTTCCTGAATTAAGTTGAATTGGTCAATGATCATTTTGGGATCCTTTTTCAAGCACCTAATCAAATATCCCTCTGTTAAAAAATGATCTTTGTTTTCTAAATTATGTTTGAAATGTTCAAGGTCTAATTTCATAAATTTTATAACAAGGCTTGGATAGTCGTCTTTATTTTCAAAATAATATTTCAAACTCGCCAGATTTTTCAAATATGGTCGAATTTCAACTTTTACTGGTTCATTGTAATCCTGTGTTTCATAAACTGCAATTTTCTTCATGTAAAATTTAAACATATAATCATATACTTGTTCTTTTCTCTCTTTACTCAATTTTCTATTACAAGGTAACATTTCAAAACAATAGTAAAAAGTGCCACTCAAGTAGTCATTCAGGTCAAAATGTGGAAAAGGTTGATTTGTTATAATGTGATACAGAATAGAAATGTCAAGAAGTATGTTGTGTTTGCAGAAGGCCGCATATAACCCAATACTGTTCACTAGTTTATCAAACACACTCCAGCAAGCATCAGGAAAATCAAGCACATTATGCTGCTCAACAACATATTCTAAAAAACGTTGTGTTCTCTCTTGTTTTTCGTTGACATGAGTTTCAAAATAATACATTAGTACTTTTGATATTTCTTTATGAGTTTTTGCAGACTTCACCAAAAAATGTAACAATTCTAACTTTTTAGCCCAATCCACAGCAACAAAAATTCGCTTCTTTATCACTTCAAAAGTTTTTGAAAAGCTAACAAACTCAAACCAGCGGTAATACTCATACTCAGGTATGATCCCTAATTGCTTCTCCAAATGCATTAAAGCCCATATTTCTTTATCATCCTCATTCAATAAATCGTAATACCCAAAGAGGAAAAATTCTTTACTCATTTCGAATTCTTCTGAGGGATACTTGTTGGTGAATATTTTTTTGATGAATTTGAACAGATCTGTTTTTATCAAATCCAATATGTACTTGTATGTGACATAAAAATTGATTTGCCAAAATTCTGTAACATCTTTTGGTAATAGAGCTATAGCATAGACCTGTGCATCTTCGGGTGAAGTGTACTTTGCAACTTCATTTGTTTTAAGCATGCTTAAATACAATGGAGGGTCTTTCAATATTCTATTTTTATGCTTTTTCAAAATACTTCTCGATATTTTTGCTCCCACTTTTACATGTTCCATATAATTTTTAGGTGTGGTGTACTTCTCATAAAGGTCTAAATATTTGTCCTCATTGATAGACTACAAATAGGAGATATTTTTAATATGGCCTCCCATTTTACCATATGTATCAGCCAAAAGAAATGAATTGCCGATCAAAGCAATGTAATGCTGATACTGTACATTTTTAAAATTCTCTTCATCACTCAAGAACTTTTGTTTGAAGGATTCAGATGTAAACATCAGGAATTTATAAGCATGTTTTGTCAAGTTATGATTGGTACAGTACTCATAAAAAAGTTGTGCTCTGCTTTCATCCCTAATGTGGATGGATATTGCGGTCAATGTCTTGTGCATCATTTTTACAGACATTACAGAGAATATTTTCTCATGTAAATAATTTGGGTTGAATATATAAGCATACTCATTGCCATATATCCAATCACCTTTGAGAGCTCTAGTGATATACAAGCTATCACCACATTTCAGTTGGTCTATAATAAAATCAATATTTCTGCATTCTGATGCTAGGTCTATCTTGAAGAGACGATCCACATCAGATTCTTCTTTAATTGTTTTCAACACACGGAAATCCACATCACTTTTGGCTGCTGCATTAACTTTTAAATTAAGCTCTTTATGCCTCTCACAGAGGTTCTTACCTTGGAACTTGATCATCTTTGACAAGGAAGTACCTGTAAGCAATAAAATAATCAACGGTCATAAAAAGAGCCACATTTAATAATAATAAATAGTTACTATTAAAATGTGAAGCGGCCACATTTATTTTAATGTCATAAATATTTAGTATTGATGTGATACACTCCGAAAACCCATACTTATACTCGTTGCTTGTGAAATAAATACCATGCTGATTTCCATGGTTAAACAATTAACATTATAAGTACCTACATGTTGCAATTTATAAAATGTCAAAGAATTTTTAATTGATACTAAACTATTTTATTCAAACGATGCAATAAGCAGGGCCTTCTCAAACTATGCTGGGGCCCTTGGGCACATAAGAATTTGGGGCCCTTTTGAAAAGAAAGCAAATTCGACAAACATTTTTCTACTATGATCTTCTATTTATTATAGGTAAACAAACATACTGTTACTGTCTGTCCTTCGGGGCCCCCTGGGGATGGGGGCCCTGGGCACGGGCCCCGTGTTCTCTTATGGTAAAGACAGTACTGCAATTAAGCCTAATAAAATCCCCGAACTTAACAAATTAGTCCTTGCAAATTTTGGACAGAGAAGGTAACTATTTTCGGGGATATCGGCAAAACTTAGGAAAATACAAATGTGGACATACCTTTATCGTCGGGTAAAACACATTACAATAATTTGTATTATATTCATCTTAATTTATCGGCACTAACAAAGCCTGTTACCAAAACAAGTTCGGTTGACATTTTTGATTTTATTTCGGCGGCTTCTTGACTTTGACATTTACAGGGAGCGTTCGGATATCACGACGTACAATCCATACAACGTTAGCACAACATTTGTGTCGCTTAACTTCAAACTCGGGTAAATCCATTGGACATGGACCCTCTCAGCAAATATCTACCCTATTACGTTTTCTTAATACCAAAATTATGGAAGGTAGAGATGAGGAAAACAATCTTCATGTATTAAAAAGTGTCCCTCAAAAACATTAAATAGGCCGCGCCGCGGCGCCACTGTGCATCGCGAACCAATTTTTGACGGTCTTTTAGCCTTGTCGGTAGTGACCCCGCTTATGAAGCAGGAGGTCGCGGGTTCGAATCCCGATAAGAGTATTTATTAGCTTTTTATTATTTGTATTTGTAGGTATTTAATACCAATATTTAAATTAATATTGATATACATATGTAAGTTGAAAAAGATAGAGAACAGAAATTGTGATGACCAGCATCACTGGAGGAGGCCTTCACCCTCACAGGAGGGGTTGTTGCAGAATAAATTACAAGAAAAAAATATAATTACTTACTACTTATTACATAACCAAGCATAATAGAACATTGATTTGAGGAATATTAAATATTATTGTAATACTAAACCTAATGTAAATTTAAGTTTATAATATTGTGTTTGTTTTACCGGCGAGAAATAAAAGGCTCTTTTTTGTTTTTCGTTTTTAATATTAATATAAAAGTAAAATATAAAAACACAAAACAAAATAAAACACCCGAACACATTTTTATATATGTATAATGTAGTGGCGGATTTGCAGTCTTTGCCGCCCTAGGCCCCAGGCCCTGTAGCCGCCCCTTTCTCAGCACCCATCATATTGACTACATTTTGAGTTATTTCTTGTTAACATCAGCGAATGTTTTGTCACAATTTGCCTGCATCTGACCCTTGATCCAGTCTCTAGGTGTTGGTTGAGACTCTTCGCTATGAGACCGTCCGCTGAGACGACTATCGCAACAATGATCGTCGAGTCAACATCCCACATGGCGGTAATCTCGTATATAAAGTATTACTTACCTAAGTATCACTAGTGAGATTGAGTTGGATATCAAAACCTGAGTGTGCGCGCTGCGCGGTAGTTTTCAGCGAATGCGAGTTCTTAGTTCGGGGCGAACTATTAGTAATTAAGACAATTACTTGGCATTTATCCTATTCATTTTAGTTTTGGTTTTGGCTGCGGCGTAACGTTTATTTTTATATTTTGCCAGAAAGTGGGCTCGCATAACTACGTACATATCGATAACATTTTTTAATATATGTTTGAAATGGTCGACACATCCAACTTTTATCAATGCTCCTTTTAGTCATTCTTGCGTAATTTCACTGATCGTCTCCATATTGGTTAAAGCTTTGCTTATTACTCTTAACATACATTTCTCTATCATTTTGGTCAGATTGAATAGATCGTCACTAGCATAAATTAACCCGCCGTATAAATCCATTTTATCGATTACGTCGTTTCTCACTAACAGTTTTCCCTCATTAGGACTCATTTGTATGAGTTTTAAACAATTATTGCATTTTACGATTTTTCGCAATTTGCGGACGATGTACCCAGCAATGTAAGACTGAACCGTGTCACTGGTTTACAGCCTCGTTGTAATCATGGTCTTCATAACCATGAATCAATGGTTACCAGATCCTTCGCTCCTAGTAAGTTCTTCAGCAAATCCTTGCCGGAAACATTACAACCGGGCGTATTAGGGAAAAACGAGACGCCAATCGGTAAACTTGTGCAAACATTTTGGGATCAGGGTGATCGTTTCCTCCACACGAATATCTCATGACGGAAAAAAAACCGAGACGACTATCGCAACAATGATCGTCGAGTCAACATCCCACGTGGCGGTAATCTCGTATATAAAGTATTAGTAGGTATCACTAGTGAGATTGAGTTGGAAATCAAAACCTGAGTGTGCGCGCTGCGCGGTAGTTTTCAGCGAATACGAGTTCTTAGTTCGGGGCGAACTACTAGTAATTAAGACAATAACTTGGCATTTTTCCTGTTCATTTTAGTTTTGGTTTTGGCTGCGTCGTAACGTTTATTTTCATATTTTGCCAGAAAGTGGGCTCGCATAACTACGTACATATCGATAATTTTTTTTGATACTTGTTTGGAATGGTCGGCACATCCAACTTTTATCAATGTTTCTTTTTGTAATTCTTGCGTAATTTCACTGATCGTCTCCATATTGGTTAAAGCTTTGCTTATTGCTCTTAATTAATTAATTACTCTACTAGTAATTAAGACAATAACTTGGCATTTGATACATGAAAATCGAACTGAAACCGTCCTGTAGTTTGTTTATCGCAAAGATACATTCAAACCCACGAACAGACAGTCGCGGCGGGGGACTTTGTTTTATAAGGTGTAGTGAAAATTACATACTTACCGTTGGTTGGAAAAAAGATACGGATTTCGTAACATTTTTCTGTTTTTTCCTCTTACGCCCACTTTGGCAACTGTTTACGATGCAAACTTTTCCCATTTTTACTATAGAAAATATATCCTATAGCGGTGGATTTGCCCTAAAGCCCCACATTCACACTCCTACCTTGTAGGCCGCCTCGTAGTCCACGTCGTTGGGTAGGATTGTGTATGGGGGTTGCGGACTACGAGTCGTCCTACCGTTTAGCCGTTTGTAGGACGGCTCGTAGTCCGCAACCCCCATACACAATCCTACCCAACGAGGCGGACTACGAGGCGGCCTACAAGGTAGGAGTGTGAATGTGGGGCTTAAGGCCTGGTAAGCCCAGGCCCGAGGTGGCTAGATAACAGAGGTGGCAGTCTATATGATGCGTGCTGAGACAGGGGCGGCTAGTTTTACTGCACAAGGAAATCCTAAATTAAATAAATCACTTTATGAAAATTTTTAATAAAATTTCAAAAAACTGACAGCGCACTTCACTCAGTCAATAAGGTCTAAATTCATGTTAGTTCCCGGTGCTACCTACTAGCGCCACCGGAGAGATTTCGAACTATTCTTTATACTGACAGCTGGACACTTTTACAACCGTCTTATCATAAAAGATAGCTCTCCTTTACTTCTACACTCCATAACCAAAATCGCATAATCTGACAGATGGATTTACCCGAGTTTGAAGTTAAGCGACTCATTTCGAAATAATAGATTGAACAAGGGAATAAAATATCATATTTACGGCGAGGGCGTTCATTAAATCCTAAGCGTAGTGAGGGATTCAAGTGTTAACGCCCAAAGTGCAAATAATATTGTTTTGCTACCATGTGACACATAGGTACTTATACTTACCTACTGCTTTTCATATCACCTATGAGGAAATTAAGTATTATGTCCCAAAACAGGAAGTGATTCTCTCTTACCTTACCCCACTTGACCTTACATTATATTCAATACCATACCATTACATTTTAATCGACCACATCACGATGAGTTAGACTTGTTGAGAAAATTCAATGTAATTATGACCTTATATCTACAATTTAAGGTTAAAATTCCCCTGACACGTAGGAATATTGGGCGGCTAAACGAAATGAAAACTAGACATTCCATATCACTGTTTATTAGCTCGCAGACTACCGTATTCGAAAACCGCATATCCGTATAACCGCCTTAACATTACGGCGCATAGCACATTGCATCTGATTCGCATGTTGCTCAGATGTTTGAACGAGACAACGCTATGCGCGTATTATAGCGACATCCCGTTCCCACGTCGGAGCGACGTTCGAATCCTTGCGAATCGGATGCAGTGTGCTAATGGCCTACGTTGTTAGCATGATCAATTGATGATTATTCTGATAATTTTACCTTTGAGTTTGAGTCTGGAACACCAACCCACTGCTTTAATAACCTGGGCTATAACCGCGAAAATCAAAATTCGCAAATTGCGGGGATTTTTCTCTGTCACTCTAATTACGCCTTCGTTGGAGTAAAAGAGAAAGATCCCCGCAATTTGCGAATTTCGGTTTTCGCGGTAGCCGCTCTGAGCTACCGAAGCTTACCTGATACGGTGCCTGTGCCCCACACAGGTGGAATCCCGCCTTAATACGGGCTACTGTAATTACCGTGAATATCGGAACTCAAAGCTCATATAGAATATCTTATACTTGGTCAAGCAAATCTTGTCACTAGAAAAAGGCGCGGAATTCAAATTTTCTATGGGGCAATAACCCTTCGGGCCTACATTTTTTTAAATTTGCCGCCTTTTCCTACTGACAAGATTTGCTTGACCAAGTATATGAGCTTTGAGCGAAAGAGATGCAAACAGCTGCATCTCTTTCGCTCTTGCACAAATCAAGCGATAGAGACCAAAGAATATAGAGACGCAGACAGGCGAACCTCACCCCCACGGTAGTTTTTTGCCTCGGCATTTCAAACAAGCGTATTTTGCTGTGTGATAACAGAAAAAATAGATTTTGCTTACGCTGCTTCGAGCAACACCGGCTTCCAACACATCGGAAGGGAGGGGCCCAAGCAATATCTTACCGTACAAATCCGTGTTGCTCGAAGTTACGCTGCGAAGTATTTTCATTTGGTGAATTATCATTTATCATAAAATTAATTTAAATAGCGAAATATTTTCCTTTAATATAATATTTATAATTAAATTGATTCCTATTTTCAACCTTTTAATTGGTGTGTTGCTGCATGGTGTGCGCTTTTATGTCGTATTTAAGTTTTCGCTGATGTGAATGTTCAACAGGAGAATAAGGGCCCCCCCACATCTGGCGTCTTTCGAGCGTCGGCGTCTGTCGGCGTCGGTCCAGCGCTATAGAAAATGACGTCGCTGCACAGTTGCGTCGACGCTGCGTCGACGTTGCGTCGACGTCGGCCATAGAATTGTAGACGCCGACGCTCGAAAGACGCCAGATGTGGGGGGGCCCTAATGCTTGCACCTTTTATGCCTTTGAATCCCTCTCTATACTTTTATGCTATGCTAGTGAACTTACTTCTTTAGCGATCGCAGCAAAAACTACTTTCCCCATTCGTTGTCGTTGCAGAAATAACTATTGTTTAATTTAATTGATTTGCTTTAAGATATAATAGGTACAGAATGCTGAATAAAATAGAAACTCGCTTCTCAAGTAATAATAATATAGATTTTAGTAAACCTGGAGTAAACAGCGGATATTTTCGCGCACATTATGGACGTAATTTATGGACAGCCCCTTACCACTACAATTTGACACTGGGCTATCGGTTTAACCGGTTAACCCCCGGTTAGTGGGATGGTGCAACTGGTATTAACCACCGTTAAAAAGCGATAATTCTAATCAAGATCCCACAGAATTGTGAAAGTAACCTCACGTTTGAAACTCGCCCCGTTTTAAACTTGTCAACTTAGCAAATTGCTTCTGTAGCTGTAGGAAGTGTTGGACCTGATCTTCAGTAGCTGTGAAACTTGTGGAAATTTTTCAAGTTGGAAATTACAGGAAACAATATTAAACTTTCATTTTGGAAATGAAAATTTGCGATTCCTATACAAAAATATCACAAGATTCCGAAAATTTACCAAAAGGAAATTTCGCAATTTTGGAAATTTTCCTACGGCACGTCAGTAATCATGTCTTGATAATTATAAGTCTCGAAAACACTTAGGTTTGTCGGCATTGTCCGTAGCAAAACTAGCAGAAGTTGCCAAGCTCAAAAGAATATGAGCACAACTGTACTGTCACGGGAATACAAGCTAATACGGTGCTTTTTCATAGGATCCAAGGGTCTATATCAGCATAGTTCCAATTAAATCTTCTTTTACAGTATTACGTGAAATGGACCCATATTTATATGTTTGATATATGATCATCTTCCGAGGTTTTGACTTTGAAACCATTGTCATATTTCGTCTATCGCAAGGACTCTTCTAATTTTTACCGCTGTTCTCATCTATCTGGTGTTTAGCCGTAACACACTACCGCACCGCACCAAGGTCACTGCGGTGCGGTAGTGTGTTACAACTATTAGAACTTAATGGGGCAGGTTGGGTAGTAGATTGGGCTATAATTTTGTCTGGGACATAAACACGAGCTTAGCAGATAGTCGCCATCGCCTGAGGTGCTCACAAATATCTGAACACGCCTCTATTGTCAAGGCGTTAGAGTGCGTGTTCAGATATTTTCGAGCACCTCGGGCGCTCCGATATATCTGATGGAAACACGAGGTTAGTAGATGGTACAGTCAGCAATAAAGTGAATTATGACACCTCCGCATAGAAGTTTCTAAACAAGATGGTACGGCGAAGACATTTTTGTCTGTAGTTGACTGTACATTTTTAATTATTTTAATGTTAATATTATGTAACTTATACTCAATGACAAAGTGGCATTGAGTTTTTCTATAGGATAATCATTAATCAAGCCCATTAGCCCGCACAATAAAATACAAAACAATATTCAATACTACGTACGTAGTTTTGTAACGCATAATTTTGACAAATTCAAAAAGTATACAGGGGATAATTTAAAAGGGAAATTTTAAAACAAAAACGTACGGAAGAATCAGGCCAAGTTCCAATAAAAATCTACAGAGACAAAATAATATACAACCTTATTGTTAAGCTTTATTTTTATAAGCAAAAGCAAACTTTAATTTAAATCCTACCTATGTTTTACGAGACATAAGCGAGTTTCTATTTTACATTCTATAGCGACGCGTTCCAATGAAATAGTTACTAAATTTATTAAAAAAAACGTAATGGGTTTTTAAAACGTTCATTAAACGAACTGAAAAATTGCGAAGTGTGATATAGTTTAACCCTACAGTTGCCTTTATAAACCCCATCTAAGTATTAAAGCGAATAAAACCATTAAGTAATACTATCAGAAATTAAGCATATATCGTAAATAGTTCAGAAACAAACTTATAATACAAATTAAATAGTTTACTTCATGTTTTTTAACGCTTTAAGCACAAGGTAACATAACGACATAAATCCCATACCTAACCCCTATGCATTTACTTTATAGGTAACATAAAATAAAACTATTAGTCTAAAATAATAGCGGGTGTTACAGACTAGAAGAAAACATGTAGTTGAAAACAAGTTGTGTATGTTTCATCATACATAAAATTACAAAAACCACATAAGTGATTTCAATAAACTCTTCAAATAACTATTTACATTCACTCTTATAAACAATTACACATTACATATTGCAATAAACTTGGCGCGTATTTTACAGACCACGTTTTTCACAAAATTGAGTAACTGCTTGTTTTTAATATTTACACATGTTCATGTCAAAATTGTACGTCAAATGACAATAAGAAAGCGTACTATAGTTGGACCACGCTAACTCTGCACCAACTTTGACATGCCGTGTCGAGTTGCCATACTAAATGTCATATTTTCATAGAAATTTGACGTTTTATGGTGTCATCGCAATCTATGCAGAGTTAGCTTGATCTGATTGTACCAAATGAGATCTGTACACGTTAGTGTTATTCCTAGGAGCCGTTTGATCAACACTTGTAACAGTATACCAGAGAAAGTATTATCTAACAAGCATATTTGTCAGAATGAAACTTCATTTGTATCACTGGTGATCATAGTGCATAATTTTTTTCCATCGTATCTTCACGGAAACGTACGAACGTGTCTTGTTATTTCAGTCAGTCTCGGTACAAAAAGTACTGAGGTTGACTACACACACAGACAGTAGCACGACAAATATGAACGTATCCGAGAAAATGCGATGGAAAACATCAATGCACTACATATGTACATGCGTTTATTAAACGGCCCACTGGGATTGTTATTATTGTAATCGCAGTTTCTAGTGTCGTCAATTCGAACCAGAATTCGACATACCTACATAAAGTAAATATTAATGAAATTATGAGCCAAAAAAGTTGTAATTTACAAAATGCAACTAGCTTCAGTTATTTTTGAACTTCTATCAATTATTAAATTGCAAAACCTCAAAAAACGGAACCTAGTCGATTATATGCGTCATGACTATTTATTTACAATACCAATTTTATACTAACTGATTTGGAATTTCGTAAAGAGTAACTGATTTGATGTTTCATGTCTGTTTAAGTTTATTTTATGCATATGTATTCTGTATTATATTAGACAAAATTTGATAGATCGAACGCAAGTAACAAATCTCTGTCATAACTCAATGGTCAAACGAATTATTTCAGTAATTTAAAACACATTCATTGACGAACATTACTGTAAACTATAAATTTCATACAAGTTTTCACCAAATATAGTATATAGTACTGTCACTTGACAAGTTCGTAGATTTTTTTGCCTTTCGAGAGGATACGTTTTGACCGTTTTATAACGTCAGCAACCAATCTCAATTAAAATATAGCATAGCAGCCTAATAAGGCCGCATTCGGCGCAAGGCGAATTAAATTTCTTTGACAACCATCGCATCGTAATTTTAGATTCACAACAATAACACCGGTTTTCACTCATTCAAAGCATATAGATCATTTCGCTCAATACTTAAACATCTCACAAATGTTTCGCAACCGTCAAAAACGCGGCTAAAACTCGCGCCAAAAGTTTAAGGAACGTCTACCACGCGGTGCGGCATTATCACCAGAACCTCGGCGGCCGCGGGCCCGGCCACCGGCCCGGCGGCCTCGCGCGGAACTGCTGCGGACCGAACCTCGGCCTCACGTCTCGAGGGGTCCAGTTCCGGGGGTACCTGTTGTCGGGGAACCTGGGCCCGGTCCACTCCTCCCTGAACTCCTCGAAGGGCGGGGAGGGGTTCCTCATGTCCGGGTTCTCGAGGCCCCGGCTCCGGAGATCCTCCTCGTACGCGTCGCCCTCCTCCGTATTTCTGTCGTCGTAGTCCGCGTTCCTGTCGTCGTAGTCCTGCGGGTACTTCTGGAAGGGCATGTTGTATTTGAGGTCCGGGGGCATGTTGTCGAAGGGGTTCTGCATGGGGCGCGGGGCGCGGGGGCCCGGGGGGGCGGGGTCGCGGGGGTCGCGGTCGCCGGAGCTGTTGATGCGGACCAGGTTGTGTTGCTTGCCGTTGTCGCCGCCGACGAGCACTTTGTTGTTGTTGAAGCTGTTGCGGCGGTCGTTCACGGGTTGGCCGGGGAACATGCCTTCTGAAAACATACCGGCTAAAGTTTAGGCTTGACGTAAATCGTGACTCATATAACAAAGATAGGCAAAATCAGTGGCAGTAGAATAAATTAGCGGTATAAAAATCTTACGCTGGTCCTCATCCTCGGACAGATCCATGTCGACGCTCTCCACGATGTCCGTCGGTGGAACCATCGGCGGCACTCTATAGTCCTAAAAATAAATATATAATATTAGCATTCGCCGATATTTCAAAACAAATCGAGCTGCTTTTCTGTCATTCATTTCAGATTTTTATTGACTGTAAAATATAAATCAAATGTAGTCTTTTCCAGATACAAAGTGACGGATACCCTATAAACAAGCCTAATTTACCTAATTTCATAATATAATGGCAGTTTTTTGATCAAATTGGGTAAGAATTAATGTACAAGAAAGTATTTTAGACTTATAGCCGGAAAATATGGTACCTACATTTCCCCAGTATCAAATTACCTAACAAATCGTCAACCTTATTACCAAGAGATAATAGTCAGTAAAGTTAAAAGAGTTTTATTAGTAATTAGAAAACCGTGACTCACTTGATCTAAGTTGATAGGTGGCGCCACCTGGCGCGGAGCCGCCGGGCGCGGCGCCTGGTGCGTGAGCGAGATCAGATTCCGGTGGTCCACGTCTGCAAATTTAACATAACAATTAGCTTTATAAGGATCAGTTGCACCAACCATATTTAGCGGATCGAACAAAGGTCACTCATCACCATCAGTGAACTATGAAACTTCCCATACATAAAATGTGGCGAACACTCTAAGGGCTGATTAGACGGCGTGCGAACTCGCATGCGATTTTAGAGTTACATTGCGGACTGTTGGTTACGTTCAACTCCACCGACCGATTAAACACCGCAATGTAATGAAAATCGCATGCGACTTCTCGCACCGTCTAAATGAGCCCTTAGGCCGGGGTCGTTTTCACCCGCCGCCCGCGGCCGACAGCGGCCCGCCGCCCGCGGCGTCTGAATGGTATGTTCGGGAATGCTCGGGAGTGGTCGTTTTCGGGGGGACGCCGCACGCGGCGGGCGAAAACGACCACTCCCGAGCATTCCCGAACATACCATTCAGACGCCGCGGGCGGCGGGCCGCTGTCGGCCGCGGGCGGCGGGTGAAAACGACCCCGGCCTTACGGTGACATACGGTTTAGTGCAACTGTCGCAGTCGGATCGTATAATCCGCCGTATTACATTACGGCTAGCCGTTTTCAAAAACAGGGGCGTTTTGAAATGCGGCGGTTTAACGATTAGCCGTATTGAATGCGGCTGAATGAGAATCCGCCGGAATGTATTCGGCGCCATACGTTCTTCAACACGGCTAGCCGTAATGTAATACAGCGAGTCATTAGCCGCCGCTTTGACAGTTTTTAGTTTTTTAACACTCGTGGCGCTGCCTGACAAACGCTGGGGTGTCCATCAAATCTGGAGTTCGTCGGACTGTTTCTTTTCAAAAAACATTTCTTTCGCAACTTAATTAGACGGAGCCCCGCGAACGCGGGGCTCCTATTTCTGAGCGGTTTGCCCTTCGGGCATCTGAAGCTACCTAACGAACCTAACCTACCTACATAGGTAGGTTAGGTTAAGTGAGACGTCCGTGAAAACATTACACTTTGGGGAAAAAAGCGTAGGTAATAGGTAAGTAGGTTAGGTTCGTTAGGTAGCTTCAGATGCCCAAAGGGCCAACAGCCCAGAAATAGGAGTCCTGCTTGCGGGGCTTTGCGGGGCTCCGTCTATTTAAGTTTTGAAGGAAATGTTTTGGAAAAGAAACACATGTAGTGCGGTGGGACCATGGTAAAAATAAATTCAATTGCAAACATTGTCAAATTCCGGTTACGTAGGCGACCGAAAGAACTGGTCACTCTACAATCTAAAATAGTAGTACGATGCGGCTAAACGTAGGCCGCCTTATTGAAGAACGTATCGGAATGACAATCCGGCTAATCGTCGAACCGCCGCATTTCAAAACGCCCCTGTTTTTGAAAACAGCTAGCCGTAATATAATACGGCGGATTATACGATCTGACTACGACACAACCACCAACAAAGAAAGACAGCTGAAGTCTTTCTTGCATGTGTGTGTAAAGAGTACGGAGAGACGTGATATTTGAAATTTGTAATAAAACGTATGATTTACAACTTTACAGAGTAATTATTTACTTAGCTAAGAATCAGGGATACTATTTATGCGTGTTTTAAATATTTACTTTTGTTTATGTCAATGTACAAAATGAAATATATACAATTAAGACCATCTGTTAATCACAATAGTAGATTGTTAACCAAGGGATGAAATGATGCCTTCCACCCGAGTTAATCACTATACTTTTCATTTCAAATACAAGGAAAGTAAATTGCATGTTATTTTTAAAAAAACATGACTATGTATACATTTTTAAACTTCTAAGTATGACAAATCCATTTAAAACCAAATTACAATTGTTTAAAATCTTAACAAATGAAAAAAAAAAATCTTTACTGCAGAAACGTATCCCTTTCTGTCCACTTTTTAGAACAACAATGCATTACAGAGCATGAGAAATGAAAAAAAATGGATACTTCCTTATGCGAAGGAAGAACTCGACGGTACCTTATGACAAAGGAAATAAGGCCTTAAGTAGAATATGTCCAGTGTGACATAGCAACTTCTGATGCATACGGTGCAATTAGTTATTAATAGTTTGATTAGCAGTGAAAAACCCATGGTGCTCGCACACAACAGAAAAGCTTTAACCCTTAAATGCATTGTAAAATTCAGCCTACATAATAACTAACACTGGTTTAGCAGCGAAAATGGCTATTGGATTTTTTAATATTACCCCTGCAATTTAGTAATAATTAACTGAAACAATTATTAATTTCGAGCAAAAAAATACATGCATTTAAGGGTTGTATGGCGTATAAAATCGACTTTGTAGGTAAATACAAAAATCCCAAAAAATAGTGTATAATCCTTACGTGTCTTATCATGTAAACAAAAGTGACGTCATAGTGTCATTCCAACAATACGATTCATAGACAATCTAGACATCGTAATGTCAGATGTTTTTAAGGTGATTCGTTAGTCACTGCGATTATTGATGAAAATCTTATTAGAAATGATATTATTCAGTGCTTATTCGGTTGATTTCAATACATTGTGAGTTTCTTTATGTATACAACAACATTTTAAGTGATGATTATTGTGTAATCGCAGAGAAAAGTGTGATAATGTCTTCGAGAAGTGTTTGTTTACATGATAGGACAAGTAAGGATGAATACACTTTAGGTGAGATAGTGTTTCGGAATGAAATCATTAATAAGAACCGCTACCGATAAAAGATTACCACAAAATTAAAAAGTATCACATTTTGATTTTCCCCAAATCTGTTTATGAAGTATTTAGAAAAGATAATAAAATAATCTTCACCCATAAAAAAGTCTTTCAAGTCGATCTCACCGGCAAACGGTATATAATCTGCGTCTGGCGAAAAACAAAATATTGTATTTACGACCTATACTTACTTGAATCATTATATTTTCAAGATACTTAATAGTCTACAAATGCGTAAAGCGCAAAATAGCTCCAATCCACGCAGACAGAGTCGCGGCACAGAATAAATAATAGTACTGCCGTACAGAAAGGAAACTTCCTACAAAACCGAAGTTTGACAGCGGTCCAGGGTCGAATCATGCTGTCCTTTTCTAATATATGGCACTATCTCTTTCGGCTATTTAGGGTTGTCAAAATTCAAGCCATTATCTTATCTGTGGTTGTGCACGCAAGAGGACGTCAAGTTGTGTCAACCCTAATAATTGCTCGGAGCATTACGGAGCGGAGTTTGGCCGAAGTCAGGAGTTTCGCACCTCTGGTCGCGGGCAGAAGCCAGTTCTTTTTTACATACCGGGTGTGGCCTGTAACGTGAGCAAATAATTAAAACATAGATTGTACTCCTCAAACGGTGACACTTTTGTTCAACAACTTTTAAAAATTATGAAGTATTTAGACTCCCTATTTTTCATACTAAATAAATATTATCTTCAATGGACGCCATCGCCACGCCATATCATTGTGATTGACGTTGCTTGTCACGCCTTAAACATAACAGAATTCGCAATATACATTGCGTCTTAGAATAATCTTTAAAGTGTAATAAAAATCAAACCACAAATTATTTTTAAAAGTTGCTGAACAAATGTTGGTCAGTACGAGGAGTACAGCCTA
Organism: Cydia fagiglandana; assembly: GCF_963556715.1. Lineage (NCBI taxonomy): Eukaryota > Metazoa > Arthropoda > Insecta > Lepidoptera > Tortricidae > Cydia > Cydia fagiglandana. The sequence continues at coordinate 23,471,467 of NC_085933.1, read as the reverse complement.
CAGTTTAATTTTTTGCTCATATTACAGGCCACACCCGGTATATATTTGCGTGCATGGTACCTTGTTGCACCGGGTGTCGGCTCGGCGCGGTCGTGACGGGCATGGGAGGCGGCGGCAGCGGCAGTAGCCTGTGGTCAACGTCTTCCATGTCTGTAATATACAGTACTCATGTCACTATGATCAATATTATACGCACAAAACGAAATACTGTGAATCAACACTGAACACACATTAAATTTTTGTCATGTCTTATAATAATACCCACCGTGTTTTTTTTTTTCATTTGAAGCTAGTTGTATAATAAATTGCGATAAATTTAGAATAGAATAGAATAGAATAGAAATGGTTTATTTGGTGTTGAAATACATGCTTAACCTATAATACATCTTATTCTAGTACATGACACCAAAATGGATGCCACTCAGCATATGCCGATGACTAATGTCCTTAGCCATGGCGCTGGTTTTCAGGGCAACCAATTTAAATACACATAACAAATATAAAATAAAGCAAAACAAAACTTAATGCAACATATGGGAGAAGAGATGACAGTTGAGTTAATTAAATGACAACAGTACATAATTCCGTGCTTGAACAATTTGGAAATAGAAGTATGTGTTTGTAAACATGAAACGAGCTTAATAGCTAAAAAAAATAACAATAATAATAATATCTAGCGCAGTACGTCAGCTTATATGTTGGAAGTTTGAACATCGGTTACATACTCTTTTATCTTAATTTTAAAGGTTGCTATTGACGTACAATTTCGTTTGTTTGAGAAGACAATGAAACAAAGATCACCATATATCGTCGGGTGACAAGCAAAAGTCATTAAGTACTATCAAAAAATTAAAGTAACAATGCACTTTATTACACTTGTAACACGGTTTATTGTCCAATAATTTCAATGGTGTTAGTTAGTGACTTTTGCTTGTCAGCTGACGATATACACCATCTTAATGGTGTGCAGAGATATTGTACACCATTAAGATAGGCTATGGTTTTAGTACCTATGAAATGTAACACCTTTTATGTATACCTACCTATAGTCACAATAAATATATTATGATTATGAAAGGAAAAGCTACTTTATTTGGGTGTAGTTTCTAACTAGATTGAAACTGAGTGGACATTGAGCCTAATATGAGCATACATCGGGGTTTTTGGTGCGGGAATGATTTCGTGTATGTATCTATAACTTTGTTTATTGTAAAATAATTACTAGAGAAGCTTAATGCAAGCTCCAAATGTGCTTAGAAATGTTGAAATAGTATGGGTTTTTACAGTTTTTATCTATTTTTAGGGTTCCGTACCTCAAAAGGAAAAAACGGAACCCTTATAGGATCACTCGTGCGTCTGTCTGTCGTCCGTCTGTCACAGTCACAGCCTATTTTCTCGGAAACTACTGGACCAATTAAGTTGAAATTTGGTACACATGTGTAAATTAGTGACCCAAAGATGGACATATTTATTTTTGTTTTATTTTATAATTTGAAAATTATCTTCGAATCTTACATAGGTTCGAAGTTATTTAAGAAAATAGCCAAAAAATTACCATTCCCCCCTTTATCTCCAAAACTACTGTACTTTATCCCCCATAAAAAAGGGGGAGGCCTATGTTCAGCAGTGGACGTCCTATGGCTGAGATGATGATGATGATGAAATACCTAAAAATACAGACTATAGTGTTTACATTCCCATCTGTAAAACCAAAAACCCCGAGATATACTTATGAGGTTATACCAGGGATCTCCCCTCTTGAATCTCGGGTCACGGCCAGGGTCTCCGCTTCCTTTTCGCGAGCTAATTTGTATAGAATTGAGCTCCGGATCTGGCTCGCAAGCAACAGTTGAGAGACCCTTGCTATAAACAAAATGTAGGTGGCTAGCAAAACAATATCATGGAAGCCAACTAACAATTGTAACATACAAAAATTGGTGAAATTAAATTATAATTCATGATAATTAATAACTGATAATTAATATAAGAGATTGTTGATGTAATTTGCAAAACGGTAATAAGGTATACAATAAGGGCCGTTAAGGGGCCCACTGATTAACAGTCCGCCGGACGGTATCGGCCTGTCAGTTAGAACAAAGATTTTGACAGTTCCGAACAACTGACAGGCCGATACCGTCCGGCGGACTGTTAATCAGTGGGCCCCTTTACAGACGGACTGCCATCCGACTGCAACTTGTATGGGAACTGCACGCCGACGTTGCAGTTGGCGTGCAGTCGACGTGCAGTTCCCATAAAAAGTGCAGTCAGTTTGTAGGCCGTCTGTATCGGCCCTAAATGTAGGTGTTTTAGAAATGAAATGTGGATAGAGAGGTATACATGGATCCTATGGTTTTAATTCTTACCATTCGTAATTTGAGATTGGTTAGCTATGTAACAAATAAGCACACATTACGAATATGTTCAGTTTAACCAAATGGTTAACCTGCCGGCCTAGCCAAGGTTACAATCGCTATCGCTTCGACAACGAAAAGCATTATGTCTCTCTATCACTCTTCCATATTAGTGCGACAGTGACAGTTGCGTTTCGATCGCTACGGAGCGTAAGCGATCGGCATCTTGGCTACGCGGCCTGTAAATACAGCGGGGGTTAGTCTGTAATTCGTCGGCTAAAGTTGGAAACTTCTTGAAATTAGAGGATTTCCAACTTTAGCCCACAATCCCTAAAGTTGCAAACCGCTTAACTTTGTTCGATACAGCTAATTCTAAACTTAACACCTTCAGTGCCAACGCGAGCTACGCGCTACGAGCGTAGCCGATAACACGAGAAAAATCATATGTAGCAAAAAGCGCTTACGAACAGAGATCCCGCATAGCGGGTCACTGGCAGTGAACGTGATAATGTCAAGGTCGTTTTTTGGCAGGCAAATTTAGACCCCAGAGAGCATAGTCTAATAAAACATTGTCTTCTCTTCCCAGAGTGACACAAGCCTACGTCACAATAACATTGCCACTGTATATAGCGCTATTGCATATTATTATATAGCGCTGTCGCACGATGACGTAGGCTTGTGTCACGTGGTCGGAAGAGAGTACCAGGCGGAGTATATTATTATACCATGCCAGAGAGTTATGAATGAGCGGCATACTTACGTCCCATAATGGGTAGAGCCGGTGGCGGCGGCGGCGGGGGGAGGATGCCTCTGTGGTCCACGTCCGCGGGGGGAATGTCTTTCACTTGGGGGATATTCTGAAAATACAGTACAGTATGAAAATGGGAATTAAATTTATACACATAAATTTCAATTAACCCTTTGAACTCCAAAAACGTCAACTGGAGCATTCCACGGGCTGTCCCGTACAAACGCATTTTATTTCCTGTGTTGCGACTTTTTTCTCGGCATTTAAAGCAGGCGATTATTTTTCTGTGCATATTTTTGACCATTTGTCATATAAAAGGAAACTATTATACCTTTAAATCTTCAGAAACTCCGCGTTTGTACGGGACAACGGTAGACAATTTCATAGAATGCTCCAAAAAAAACTACTGCAGTACATATTTAACTAGCTAAGATACATATAGCATATATAGATAAAAAGAAGTATACATAGAGACGCGCAATGTAGTGAAAAATATTGTAGTCTCAAATTTTACAGCCAAAGTAAATGGCCCTGTACGGCGACATACGTATCGTGACTTAATTTGATTTAGAACATGGTAGCAAGCGATTATAACATACTAGACACCGCATACTACCTATATATGGACCTAACTAAGTAGCGAGTCAGGTCGTAAATCATCGGATATCGGATTATCTCTTTGGGAGCGGGACTCGCAACAGAAGTGCAGGCAAGCCAGTATTACGTATAGAAGATACGTTACAGGTTTATTGCCCGATTCGCCACTTGGTGGTTCGGCAAGTAAGTATAAGAAAAGTAAAGCAGTACCCTCGGATAGACGGGGTTCTCCGGTATAATGACGGGCTCGTGCGGCGGCGACTCGCACAGGTCCACCAGCACGCACGGCGGCGCGGCCACCGGCGCCGGCTGCGGAACCCACCATATTTTACATCCTTCGTTCGCAGCGCTATTCTATATATATGTCGGCGGCCGATCGTAAGATCAGGCATATCGTGAAATTCCTAGGCATATCGTGAAACGTGAAAATCTTTGACTCGTTCCCTGAGTCGACGGAGCCCCGCTACGCGGGGCTCCTACTTCTGGGCAGTTTGCCCTTCGGGCATCTGAAGTAACCTAACAAACCTATCCTACCTATATATTGGTTTAATGTGACTATCGTCAAAATATTACATAGGAACATTACGATCTGCCTGATCTTACGATCGGCCGCCGACATATAGACCGACCGCTTAAATGAGTCCTCGCCTGCGCGGTACGGGGGCGACGGGGTGGGATGACTAAGGGCAGCGGGGAAGGTGCGGGCGGCAGGCGTACGGCGCCCGCACCTTCCCCGCTGCCCTTCCTTAAACGGTCGGACTATAGTATTCGACTCATGACCTGGCCACGACATCGCGCGACGGCTAAGGCTTAGTTTCATTGGAACGATTAGTGAAACTCATAATGGCATGCATTATGGAAATCTCCCGCGTCCCGCATGCGGGCACTGTCGACCAACGAAAACAGTTTCCCGAATGTAGGCCTTATGAATATCTTTTGTACCCCGCATGCGAGCCTTATCGAATAAAACCTGAGCCTTGAGTGTCGAGAGTCACCTTTTGCACCTTGCATTAGATAATGGTGTTTCATTCCCAGACATATTAACATTAACATTCAATTGTACGCCGTCGCGACGTGATGTCGGGACCGTGTTGTTAGTACGTGACAGTCGAAAAAATTACATTTTCTCAAAAATGGACGGCAAAGTCGACTATGCCGTCTAAAAAATAAGTCGCGAAGCGCGGAGTTTATGGTCAGTCAAAATTTAAAAAGTTAAAAACATTGCAGTCTCGATTTTGGGACTGCAATCTTGCATACAAATTCCATTATTTGTCGAGTTCCAAACTTTTTAAAAGTTCAAATGGCCATATCAAATGAAGGCACAGGCCCATTAAACAGCCAAACAGATGATTAGTACCGCGACTATTTAGTTGTCTCAAATAGGTTGGCGTATTTTCGGCAGAAAAATACACTTCTATTTTTTTATTAAAAAAATAAAAAGGCGGCAAGGGCTTTTCTCTGTGAAAATATATACGTAAGAACGTTGCTTTTGTAAAATGTTTCTATGATATTTATGTTTCTTGCACCATTTTTGAGAAAAGCACTATATATGACTCGGCTGGAAGGCTACTTGCTGGCTTCGGATTCAATTAAACGGACTCCCAAGGTCGTCCGTTTAAAACGAATCCTCAGCCTGCAAGTAGCTACTTCCGAGCCTCGACAATAATGTACTATTTGCTGCATGGGAACTCATATTATTTATTTTAATGACGATCGTAAAGTAATCATATATATCATATATTTAGGGGAGGGTTGCAGCTTGTACGATCATTTTGAATAAGCTAAAGTTATTTCGGAAATTATAGAAGTACGAGTACATACATTTTAAGACTGAGTCGAGCAAAATTAGCGAAAAAGGCAGTCACCGTTTAGTCGCTAGCGTTCACATCTCTTGATAAAAAAAATTATAATAAATGTCATTATTATCCCAAAGAGTGTGTTTACAACGAATCACCCTTGAAAATCTGAAATCTTATACAATATAATAAATACACTTATGCAAAGTTGTACCTAAAATGAGATGAACGAGTGTCACGGTTTAGTAAAATTTGTATAAAAAAATCGCGGCTCAAGCTATAATATCAAGTGATTTTGAAAGCCAGATAACTGGACTACAACGAATCAGCCTTTTCCTATTTTTCCTCTTAAAGGCAACAGAGAAATTCAATCGTAAATTTAAACTTTCGTAAAATTTCCATACATCCGCCATATCTGTCAAAATTCTCCTTTCATTCAGATGCCCGCTGGGGCTCGTGCGGAGTGGTCGCGTACCTATATCTCCCATTTTGACATTTCGTTTATTACATAAATTCATGTCCGCATACGAATGATGATACCAGTGAAAAACTGTGTTCAAAATAAATAGGGTAAATGAATACACGCGGAGATCTAGAGTCATTAAAATTTTGATTTGTTTTTATTCACAAGTCATAATACTTTAAAAATATAACAAATTATTTAAAAATATACGAACACAACCAAATCAGTGTAATTAGTTTCTTCCTAATTCACTAAAAATGAAAAAATTTTGAAGATTTGTTTTATCTTATTGGAATAAATTTTCATTGTACTGGCATTCATATTACGTCATTTTAAAAACATATATGACAGGTAATGTCAATATACTAGATAGACAATTTATCAACAAAATTCTTCACATTTTAACGTAAACAATTTTAATTATTAAAATTTTATTTATGAAGACGAAGCAATGTTGTTCACATAATTTCAGCAGTAAAATTCTTAGTTTCACCCAGTATTGTTGCTATTCTAAAGAGCTATCACGTGCTTTGAGTTTATGTTAATTCAACGATATATTATCAAGAAATTGAAATCAAGAGTCGACCTGCAGCCTCAGCGAGTTTTAGTGGCTATATTATCAGTTGAAAGAACAATATTTAAAGCCAATACCATCGGAGTGGTCTGCTTTACGAGTATGTTGGTTAAATGTGACGATTCTTACAATATATAAATGTATCTATCAAATAACAACGTGCTTTTATTTTATTGATATTCGGTGCAAAACGATAACTCAGAAACGCAATAGGATCATCAGAAATGCCTTTGGTTTTCTTTCAGTGAACGTTTATATGACGAGGTCTTAGTCTTATCAGCATGGCTTTGGCCTTTGGACATTTTTGTAATGCTCTGATTTTGTTTTACCAATAATTTAGTTGAGGTATCTATGTCCCTATTGTAGTAATCCAAATTTATTTATTTAAATACAAATTTCAATAGCTTCGTAAGTATTATCCATCTGACTTAGAAAAATAACTCCTAGGTTTGATTCGGTCTATCTCTACAATCCGCATACCATCGCCCACAACCACACTGTTAACTGACAATTCGTAAACCTTATTACAAAGGGCATAAGGTTCACCGATGGACAGTTAAGAGTGTTGCTGTTTGTGCCTCTATGTTAATACAAAAGTCAACAACGAAATGAATTACCTAGGATTATTTACATTTAAATTAATTAAATACGTCACATACCTATGACATGACATGAACAAACAAGGCAAGCTATATAAAAAGTGTTTTTTCTGTCTTATCACAAAGGAACTCTTTGACACTTTGCATTCCTCAAAAGAGGCCAGTGGTTAACACCAAACTCGAAACAGCACCTTTTAAAAGACATTAGGGGTCATTGACCTGTCCCAGTAAATTGAGGTAGTGTGCGTGAGCTGTATTTGTGTGTGTAATGGGGTAATTTGGCAGAATCTGAAAATTTACCCTCCTCTACCCCACCTAATGAATAAAAGATGACTCGGGGTGATTGGTTTTGCTCTTGATTCATATTACTTACTATGTACTTTTTACCTAAACTTTGGATAGCATGTTTCTGATGATTCTTACTAGTGTCCCGTTCTCCGATTGACGATTGATTGCCGTTTCGAGTGGCGCGGGGAGAGGCTAGGCTAGGTAATGATGGCGATACATACCCTAGGATAGACCGGGTTCTCCGGAATAAGCACGGGCTTGTGCGGCGGCGACTCGGGCGCCTCGGCGAAGGCGCGCGGCGGCGGCGGCGGCGCGGGCAGCGCGCCCGCGCCCGGCAGCAGCGCCGGCAGCGGCACCGGCAGCGGCACCCCCAGCGGCGCCGGCACCGGCACCGGCACGGGGACGGGCGCCGGCTGAACACACAAACAATACTTAACGAAATAATACATTTCATCGATTTAAAAAAATACACCTCCGTTGTTCTCAATTCATCAATAGTACATTATTGTCGAGGCTCGGAAGTAGCTACTTGCAGGCTGAGGATTCGTTTTAAACGGACGACCTTGGGAGTCCGTTTAATTGAATCCGAAGCCAGCAAGTAGCCTTCCAGCCGAGTCATATATAGTGCTTTTCTCAAAAATGGTGCAAGAAATATAAATATCATAGAAATATTTTACAAAAGCAACGTTCTTACATATATATTTTGACAGAAAAAAGCCCTTGCCGCCTTTTTATTTTTTTTTAATAAAAAAATAGAAGTGTATTTTTCTGCCAAAAATACGCCAACCTATTTGAGACATCTAAATAGTCGCGGTACTAATCATCTGTTTGGCTGTTTAATGTGCCTGTGCCTTCATTTGATATGGTCATTTCAACTTTTAAAAAGTTTGTAACTCGACAAATAATGGAATTTGTATGCAACATTGCAGTCCCAAAATCGAGACTGCAATGTTTTTAACTTTTTAATTTTTGACTGACCATAAACTACGCGCTTCGCGACCTATTTTTTAGACGGCAAATTCGACTTTGCCGTCCATTTTTGAGAAAAATCTTTTCCTGTATAGTAACTTTTTTGTATTGTCCTCGGGCCTTAAAACGAAACAAAATATATGAAAATGGAACACTTTTAAGCTGCCGTATGCCGGAGCGCGGATCCGCGTACGAGGAAAATATTAGAAAAAAATAATCACGGCACACGAGAAGTTAAGATACCAATCGAGACATGTCTTCTAGCCGAGCTATTTCGATTCCGTCCGTATGAAGCGGTCTATTGTGTCTATGAGTAAGTTAGTCCTGTATTTTATTAAACATAAAGAATGAACGATGACTCACCACCATGTTCCATGAGTTGTTATTCCATTGCGGCGCCTCGGGCCGGTAAGGTTCGGGCTCTTCTGAAACTAAACAAATACCTATATTAATTATAACATATACGAGCCCCGATGCACATGTTTTCGTCTAGTGAGACCATTTTTTGAGGTTCCCGCGTTTGTTCAAAAATAATGTTTTAGTTTAAAAATTACTAATATTTAATGCTTATAATAATGTAATTTAATTTTATATGGTAATAGTCTGCAATAACTAAATCCAAATACAAGAAATACCGTTTATACTGAAAGGAAAAAAATAACGATTTTTTATTTTTTTATTGACGGGTAGGATTACAACATATGTGAAAAGGGCAATTACTAGGGAAAGCAACAGGGTTCTGCCAATATACTGACAATTTTCTTTCGAGCCCATGCATGCAGCAGTGCTGTAGGAGAGGACAATATGATTTGGACAACGTTTTTGAAAAGTACGTTTTTTCAGCAATAAAAGTCTCATGCGATTTTATTATACGATCAAAACAAACTACATTAAACATGACTATTATGGTTCCCATTACTGGATCATATTGTGTTCATGTGTAAAATTTATTAAAATAAACAAAATTGTTGCGTGGAACTAGACGAAATAATTTGCATCGGGGCTCGTAATAGAAATTAAACCGACCAATGGCAACAAAAATGCAACGATCAGTCACTCACAATTCATTTTATATATCTGTATCTTATTTGTTTATATACCAACCAATATTGTTAGGTATGCTGCCATAAAAGAAGGTTGGTGGTGGCGGATTGCCGCCGTCCGACAGTAGATCTAAACCCGACAACGCGTCCTGAGACTTTTGAAACACCGTACCTAGCTATGGTATACTGGTACCTATGTTACGGTGGTCGTCTACCTATGATAAGGTACCTTTTCGCAATACGACTTTCATGGTATGTACCGATGGCCATTCGCCACTGGAATCGCGGTGTTTATATACTAACCAATATTGTTAGGTATGCTGCCATAGAAGGAGGTTGGTGGTGGCGGGTTGCCACCGTCCGACAGCAGATCTAAGCCCGGCAACGCGTCCTGAGACTTTTGAGACATCGTGCCGCTCGCTACTGCAATCAAAATTTTTATACGCTGAAGCCTCAATTACAGTAACTTTACTCAGATTTATTAGTTAAAATTTCGAGTGCATGATAAGGACCGAAAGCGACAAAATTTAGTTTGTGGATGTGACCCAAACATTAAAACAACGATTTTTTTTTGCTGTCACGAATCCTAAGATTAAAACTACGAATTTTTTTTGCTGTCGCGAATCCTTAAGATACTTGTTCGAATCTGGTATGCTTTGGTATTTTTTTCTTTTGCTTCTATATTCGTTAATAACACAATCAGTTAATAGATTTATTTGATGATTAAAAAAAAAATCCATAAGGCACTAATAAAAACAAAGCATTGTTTAAAAAAACACCTAACTAAAATTTCATAATAACTGAAAAAGTACATTACCTGAATTGTTATCTGAATTAGCGGCATTCTCACTAGGTACCAACGTTTTCAGGAAATCGTTGATATTGAAGTCTTGATTCTCGCTCGGCCGCGAATTTATCACTTCGATTTTATTGGCTGCAACAAGGAAATGCAAGCGTTTTAACCCTATCCACCAATCTACAAGGTATTCCCGAAAAAATCCAAATATATTCTCATAGGGAGTTATACTGCAATGTTCTGCCACTAGAGTGCACCTCTAGCGCACATCCTAAACCATAGAGCACCACTTGTACTTACTATTAAACGGTGGAATCGTCATTCAGCGGAGTTTGACATCACTACGATAACCGACAAGGACACATCACTAGAGGTGGTCGTCCATCTTAGATTGGTTTTGCGCGAGAGCGTCGTCGTCGTCGCATATTATTTTCAGACCTATACTCTCATATTTGTGATTCCCTAATAAATATTGTTATAAAGTGGTGCTCTGGTGTTTTTACACTTACACTATATGCTCTTAAACAGTTTTTTGACAAGATTCTACAGTTAATTTGTTGCGAATTAATATGACATTGATGCATCAAGGCGGTTTGTTTATAGAGTTAGACCAAGAAAAGTCTGCAGAGATTTTGATAGCCCACGCAGTGCTCGTATTATTTTAAACGTCAAACATCTATGAAATTATGAAGTATTATATATATAGATGAATAACACTTGCACTGCATGGGCTATCAAAATCGCTGCAGACTTTTCTAGGTCTAACTCTATGGACCTGCCGCGAAACGCAAGCATATTTAAATCTGCTTCTCTATCGTTCGAATATGCAAAGTGATAGAGAGGCAGATAACGAAATTTAGATTTTTGTATTTCGCAGCCGAAATACAAAAACCGGACATGGCCTACCATCTGAATGTGCTAGTGGCTTCCCATATGCAGAGTTTTGTGTAATATTCTTTATTAATCCAGCTTTAATATTTTATTTGAAGACAAGTCTCATTTCCCGAAAGACTAATATAATTTGAACCTTAAATCGGAATGTTAAAGCTGAAATTCTATTGTCGCTTATGTGGTCGATAAATACGATAAATTATACTATGCCTGGAAAAGAGTTAACTATACTAAATATCAATATAAACTAGCCACTTTGTTTTATTGTTCTGAGTGTAATTCAGTCGCCAACAGATATATCGGAGCGGCCAAGGTGTTCACAAATATCTGAGTAGTCTCTAATGTCTCTATTATCAAGATTATAGTGCATGTTCAGATATTTTTGAGCATCTTGGCCGCTCCAGCGCATCAGATGGCTACTGTACTCGTCAGATGAAATTAATAAGTCTCGTAATTTTTTTTAGAAACAGTGGATTGTGATGACGACTTTCGAGATAAGAATAATTGCAACCAATAAAAGTAACGAACTAGTATAACTATATAAGTCTAACTTTTAGAGCCCACAATTGTTTCATGACTGAGTACAGTCGCCATCAGATATATCGGAGCGGCCAAGGTGTTCACAATATCTGAACACGCGCTCTAACGCCTTGACAATAGAGGCGTGTTCAGATATTTGTGAGCGCCTTGGCCGCTCCGATATATCTGATGGCGACTGTACTCACCACTATTGACGTTGGGCGCACTAGGAGGACTCTCGATGAACAACGCGAGCGCGTTGTCAGAATTGAGGAATGACGCTGTCGTCATTGGGTCTGTACCCATGTTGTACAGTGAGCCCTCCGCTGACAGCGACGTGTTGAATGTCTAGTCGACGTATGACACAGGGATACATTTGTTAGAGCACTCACCACTATTGACGTTGGGCGCGCTAGGAGGACTCTCGTTGAACAACGCGAGCGCGTTGTCAGAGTTGAGGAACGACGACAGACCCATGTTGTACAGTGAGCCGGCCGCTGACAGTGACGTGTTGAATGTCTAGTCGACGTATGACACAGGGATACATTTGTTAAATTACTCACCACTATTGACGTTGGGCGCGCTAGGAGGACTCTCGTTGAACAACGCGAGCGCGTTGTCAGAGTTGAGGAACGACGACAGACCCATGTTGTGCAGTGAGCCATCTGCTGACAGCGACGTGTTGAATGTCTTGTCGATGTATGACACAGGAATTAAAGCACTCACCGCTATTGACGTTGGGCGCGCTAGGAGGACTCTCGTTGAACAACGCGAGCGCGTTGTCAGAGTTGAGGAAAGACGACAGACCCATGTTGTACAGTGAGCCATCCGCTGACAGCGACGTGTTGAATGTCTTGTCGATGTTGTAGGACACTGGAAACAATAATTATTTCAATAAATTCCTCTAGTTTTAACGATTCATATAATCTAAACATCAATTGACTCGCGCTAAATCTACATTTACATACTTAAATAGTCATTAAACTATAAGGGAGCCTATGATTTAGATACAGTTTAAGGTCGAGGCCCACACTTAGAATACTTTTGACATATTCATCTACGTAAAAGATGCTTCCGTATGCGTTTTTTTCATAATATGGTCATCATGTCGATGTTTTTGGTGATCAACTGTCAACTGTTTTGCTCGTAATCTTGCGTGTGTGGCGATCTTGCCTAAGGCAGAGTGTTTCTTAACAAGCCCAGTTTTTAATTATAGTCACACAACGTAGTTGCATTCATAATATATACATACCAGCCTCGCAGTCCGTGACGTAGCAGAAAAGCTCAAAGAATGTCGACTCCGGTGGTCCGGCCACATATGTCGCAGGCCAGCTGACTACGTAGGACACATATGCCTAGCCCTTGACGGCCCCCGACCAAAAGGCAGACCAAAAAAGCGATGGCTTGATGTTGTGAAAGCAGATATGAGCGTGAACGGGCTCACACGAGACGACGCCCAGGATCGCGCAAAGTGGAGAAAAGCAAGTAGGAAAGCAGACCCTGGCAAAGGCCGGGATAACGCTAAGCAGAAGAAGATATACATACCATCATTATCCTCGTCACCCGCGTTCGGCAGGTCTAGGTCTTCATCAGGCCCAGGTGAAGGTACGTCCTCGTCTCTCTGCGGGGGGGAAGGGGCGGCGCTAGGTAGGGTTGGTATTAGCTCATCCAGTTTCCGTTTTAGGGCTCGCACGCGGGCTCCGAAGTTCTTGTACGCCTGCATAAAAGTACAAGATAGAAATATGAGTTTTTATTATAGAAATAGCGTTCATTATACATTTATTTAGATCAAAACGCGCTTACAGCCTTATTTGACAAATTTAAAAATAAATCGTGAGTTCAAGCCTCGATCGAATATTTACTTTATTTTATTGTTTTACCCTATTTCTGATTTCTGATTTTATTTTCTTGTTTTGTTAGAGTGTAAGTAGAACTTTATTATACCTGATTTTAATTTGTATGACATTTTTATGCGCATGATTTTATATTTTTGTGTGTATTATTAATTAGCATGTATATTTACTATTGACAATGTATCTGTTTCCCTAGCATGTAAGTGATTTGGTCTGTAACTGTAAGCTTACATTGTATTCAATAAATATAAAAAATATAAAAAAATATCGCGCCTGATAGAGGAAAAGAAGCGTCTGAGAAAAAAATACAAAAAGAGGGTGTAAAATTATGTATCTCGTAAGATACATTGCCAAAAAAGGGTTAACTGTATAACTGCAAATAGGTACTTTTTACTCAAACTTTTTAGGTTTTTACATTAATTTAATTTACTGACTCTGGACTCTTTTGAACATTGATACTGTATAAAAATGGTTGACAAAGCTACATAATTAAAGTTGCATGGCATCAACTCCAACAGAATATTTGTAATAATAACAATAACTTTTCGCCAAGCATAGTAAAATAAGACACTATGGTTAATAGAATTAATTACTTCAGATTCCTTATTCAATGATAATGTTAATAATACTTTTAAATAGGGAGATGAAATGACATTTCTGTTTCAGTCAGTTAAACTTGTAGCAAAATGTTGTTAGGATCATAAAATGTGTAAGTCTAAAGTAATTGGTAGTTGTCAATAAGGTTCCACATACTGCAAAAATAATGATATGTACAACTAAAAAACCGGCCAAGTGCGAGTCGGTCTCGCCCACCGAGGGTTCCGTACTTTTTAGGGTTCCGTACCCAAAGGGTAAAACGGGACCCTATTACTAAGACTTCGCTGTCCGTCCGTCCGTCCGTCCGTCCGTCTGTCTGTAACCAGGCTGTATCTCACGAACCGTGATAGCTAGACAGTTGAAATTTTCACAGATGATGTATTTCTGTTGCCGCTATATCAACAAATACTAAAAACAGAATAAAATAAAGATTTAAATGGGGCTCCCATACAACAGACGTGATTTTTGACCAAAGTTAAGCAACGTCGGGAGTGGTCAGTACTTGGATGGGTGACCGTTTTTTTTTGCTTCTTTTTTGTTTTTTTTTTGCATTATGGTACGGAAACCTTCGTGCGCGAGTCGGACTCGCACTTGCCCGGTTTTTAGTATTTGTTGTTATAGTGGCAACAGAAAGACATAATCTGTGAAAATTTCAACTGTCTAGCTGTCACTGTTCATAAGATACAGCCTGTTGACATACAGACAGACAGTGGAGTCTTAGTAATAGGGTCCCGTTTTTACCCTTTGGATATGGAACCCTAACAACCTCACATCCAAGCAATAAAATGGTCTCTTATACAAAAATGTCTTGCTTAAAAAATAAAAATACTTACATAGGCAACCACTTTGACTTCACCTCTCTGAGTAGAATAGTACTGATTAGCAGAGGCCAGGAGTGCCAATAAGGCTTCCCGAGCAACTATCTCTCTCTGTAGGGCCTGGGTGTACCTCTCCACACATCCTATGCCCTCGTTTAGCTCCTTTTCCACATCCTCTTTATTACTTTTATCTTCTGATATAGTTTCTGTGAGAACAAAATAATTGTTATTTAAATATATATAGTTGGACTTAAAATACCTAAATATTGTCTTAACATATTAATATAGGCTTCTGGTGACCAGACGGCTGGCCACTATTCCGCACAGCGTTAGGATCATCATACTGCAATATGGCCAGCCGTCTGAGCACCTTGCCCGTTGACGGCGATCTGGGCAATTTTTTTTATCTGTAGGTTATTTTCTACTTAAATGGTAAGTTTAACTATGTTTTTTTATGTTTTCTTTAGTTTCTATATTTATTTATTGTTAAAAAAGAATGTACTTAATAAATGAATGTATGTGTATTGACAAGTATGAATTACGCACCTTTAAGACTAGCACATAAGGCGTCAGCATCGGACAGTTGCAGATGACTCTCATGGATATATTTCAACCTCAAGTCTGTATCTGCCTCCAATACTGCGCATTGCTTTATTTTATTTACTAGTTGTTGAGGCTAGAATAATAAATAAACAAAGATTACAAGTTCTTTAAATAAATAATTTCTCATATCTGCTTACTTAAATTTCACAGTGCCAAGAATAGATGTCCAGTAAGTTACAGAGATAACTGGACCCCTCCCCCCCCTAAGTTTGTTTCTAAAATGGAAATTAAATAAGCAGTTCAAAGTGATAATTATGTAAAACAACATTTTACAAATAGAACTTTATCAATGGCTTTAAGTGTGAAATGTATCAATTATAATAGTACAGATCCTTATAAGAATTAGATACTTCGATTGCTTACTGCTACTTGCACCAATCACATACCCGGGGATAACCGGTTAAACCTGGAGTTACCATGGTTACCAGTACATTTTGAGACTGGTTAACATTTAACTGGTTAACCTTGGGTTAGTGGGATGGTGCAAAGATGAACTCAGTTGTTTTTTATTACAGGTTCAAAATAAGCCTTGGCATTTTTGGAACAAGGTCTTAGAAAATTAATCAATCTTATAATTTTACTTACTTGAAAGTCCAAAGCCTCATCATCAGTCTTTTTAACAGCGCCGGCACTCAAAAGCCCGGTAAGGTCCGAGAGGAACTCATCATCGTACACAGATCTCTGCTCCCAGATTTTAAATATCCGAAGAATCTTTTGCCGAACTTTCTCTTCTCTGTAAGAAAACCAATTAAGATATTACAATAATTCTAATTGGATGAATCGAAAAAATTGTTTATATACAATATATACAACTATTTTTATACATTGCGTCAGCCTAAGTCACAAACCTCGGAACTCCTCCAGGGGAGTTACGAGGTTTACGACTTTAAGCATTCTTGTCCAAGGTTACAAGGATTACAAATTTTCTTGAAATTGAGTTACAAGGTTTGCGACGTAAGCTGATGAATTTATTGTTATCATGGCAGGCATTGCAGCTCTTGAACAACATATTATAACTGGATTTGATTCTATATAACATAAAATAATTAAATTAAGGGACTTATACAAATTGTTTTACGGGGTTCTCTTTGAGTGTAATATGTATTATACTACATAAACATATAAAATTGTCCTGCTTGTTCAGCAGACAAGGGACTGACAAACAACAAGAAAAATTTTGCTGAGCTACATGAAACTTTACATTATAACTAAGTACAAAAAGCTTCATACATATTACACTTCAGTTAGTTAAGAATGTTAGCAATGTTTGGAACAATAATATATGTAGACCTTGGAAGAAATAATGTAAACAAACTAACCTCACAAGCGGAGTAGCTTTCTGCAAATTGAGGCCCCAGCTTTCCACAAACTCGTAGTTTTTCCTCTTGCTGTACTGGATCACATCGTTCGCCAGATAGAACAGCGTGAGTCTCTGTTCCACCTTCACTCTCTTCAGCACATTCAACCAGCTTGCCACTATCTTCTTGTGGTGCGCTCTTTGCTTCAAGCACCATGATGACAACCCTTGGATGCTCTCCTGGGTGTCTTTCAACTGCAAAAGCTTCTTCTCAAAGGTTAACGTATTAAATTCTTCCGTTTCTCCCATTGTTAACTAAGTTCATTCCTTTTACTGACAAATCACTGGGGTTCTTAAAGTGTCATTAAAGAACATTCACACCTGGGTCTCTAAATATAATTAAGGCATGTTTACTACACGAGTAACTACACATTTGTTCACTTAACAATATTATTCACTAACAAAACGCCGCCGAAAACCGCGTTATGGCGTTGAACTATAACTCCGTCACAAGCAAGTATTAGCGTATCAGAGAAACTGATTTTGCCTAGAAATGATAAAGAAATACTTTATGGTATTCTAAATAGCGATGCTATTGAAATGTGGTCAAAGAAACGTAATCATTTGATTAACCATTTTTACTATACAACAACCGCCATTTTCTCCAATGGAGGCGCCCACAGATAAAGTAAAATTCAATTGACAATAAAGGATCCTTCACACGGTCAGCTAGGCTAAAGTCTAACCATGAATCTAGGATATACCCTGGATCTGGCATGAGTGGTGGGGAAAAATGACCGAACGGGATAGTTTTATGTATTTTTCAGTAAGAGTTGCAGCGAAAGCGCTATTATTGTTTGTCCTTGTCACAATCTCACATATTTTTTGTTCCCCACCATAAATTTAGTATGGATTATGGTAAGCAACAAATAAATTCAACCAATCACAGTGTCGCATTGCGTTTGTTTCGTCCCTCACGGTGGCACGCGTATACCACTTCTACAGGATCCTACGTTCTAGATATGAGTCATGAGCAAAGAATATAAAGCGCCCTCCAGACTATGCGCGTGAATCGCGGGCGAAGCCGCGAACGCGAGTGTGGAGTCTAGTTCGCTGATATGCGAAATCGACTCCAGACTCGCGTTCGCGGCTTCGCGCCGCGATTCGCGCACGAGTGTGGAGCGGGCTTAATACTCACTAGGAGGTCATGAGTCTAATTTATACTTGAGTCTAAACCAAAGAATATAATACTCCCTAGGAGGTCATGAGCAAGTCATGAGTCCTCGGAGTAGATATTTACTCCGAGCATGAGTCTAATTCACGGACGTAGAGATTAACTGGATGGCGGACATTGGCCAAAAAGTGTGTCCACATGAGATAGTCAAGGTGGGCCGTTGTATCTCTTTCTAATTAGGGTGACCATACGTCTTATGTATGTGGGATATTAGGATAACATTTAAATATATAGTTTGACCAGGATCTTTCCTTAATCTACTACTGTCTTTTCGCCTAAAAAGGGATGGATATAGTTTTTTCTTTTCAGTTCTCTTCTGTAAAACACTTCACACAACCTTAGGTACTTAATTTAGTTGTTCTAAATGGTGTGTTCACATTACGGCACCTATGCAATTAAAACTGCACGAGGCCATGCGCTTGGCGAGGAAGAGAACCCTATGGAGGAACCAGCCGGCCTAGCCAAGGTTACAATCGCTATCGCTTCGACAACGAAAAGCATTATGTCTCTCTATCACTCTTCCATATTGGTGCGACAGTGACAGTTGCGTTTCGATCGCTACGGAGCGTAAGCGATCGGCATCTTGGCTACGCGGCCTGGTCTTCAACAGAAGGATATGATGTCACGATCCTCAGTATTGAGGGACCAAGTGAAGAAGAAAAGCTGTTACTAGTAGGCGTAGGTACTGGATCACGAACATGGTCGATCGTCAGGAAGGTGGTCCGCCGTAACGTCTGTCAAGAACACAGGTATGAGTGAGAGAGATAGAGAGACAAATATGCTGACAGAACCAGAGGGTCTACTGTGAACCATGTTCGACGTGTTGCCTCTCTGTCACACTTACGTACGAATTTACAAGTGCGACAAAGACGCAACGGGGTAGGCTCTCAGGACAGTGGAGGAATTACATACAGTCTTTGCCGCCTTAGGCCCCAAGCCCTACATAGCAAGCTCTAGCCGCCCCCCCTTTCTCAGCACCCATCATATAGACTGCCGCCCAAAATATCTGGCCGCCCTGGGCCCGGGCCTACTCGGTCTTAGGGCAAATTCGTAAGTGCCTGAGGGTCGCGTGGGTCCGCTACGCCCGCTTGCTATCGTTTTTAACTAGGACGCCTGTCACTGGACCATAGACATCGAAGTTTGCAAATTGCGAGCATCTTTCTCTGTTACTGTAATTACTCCTTTATAGGAGTAAAAGAGAAAGATGCCCGTAATTTGCGAACTTCGGTGTTCACGGTGCTAGGCCACCTGTGCGAAAAGAGAAGAGTCGTGAAATGTAAAGAAATTAGTGATGTGCCGTTCTTAGTAAATTTTCCAAAGAGGGTAAATTCCCAGTAACGTTTCTGGTATCGTCCTAAAAGTCAGTAAATTACAATAAAGTTCTATTTTTCTTTTATTATCAATGTGTTTATTATTATTATTATAACAATGCATAAATGTGTCTGTAATGTTTAAGGACTTTGGATTTCAATTTTGGTAATTATTTATTCTGTATTGGCTCTCATTTCACCAATTTAAACATGCCGAAATAAATACATACCTATTTATATAAACTTACTTAAGTACCTAATAAAAATTGTGTAACACTGATTCCTCGGAGTAATTAATAACGGAGACGCCATGTCTAAAATTTTCGGTACAAAATAGTCTGCCGTTTTTTGCGGGGGAGGGGCACATCAAATGTATAGGTACGTCATGTCAGATAAACGTCAGTCCATACATATGGTTGACATGTGGTTGACCATTGGCCGCCTATTTTCGACAGAGGGGAACGCCTGTTAATGGCGGCTCCATTGTTAATTACTCCGAGACTGATTCTCATCGTGCCGACATCATAGTCACCCTAATGAGTTTGACAATGTTGTCTTGTATTTTTATCGCAAAATGTAATAATTGTGGCTTCCTGGTGAAACAATATTCCACAATTAGAAATTCTTTCACTCCCACAACCTTTAACGCAACATATTTTCACCATTTTTAGGAAATTTTGCATTCACGTGTTTTGATAACATGTCATGACGATAGGGATACCAATTAACATTCAAAGTTTCTACAATGTCTACACACCACACCAAAATTAATGTTTTTTTTTTGTTGTCTACATGCTTGGTTAAATCAGTTAATAATATTGACATCATACTTATTTACAAATTTCTTAAAAGATATCAGAACCTTACTCTGAATATAGCATTTAAATAATATAAGAAGTTATTTAATTTGAGTAGTATATTGATATAAATACTACCACAATGGTATATTTTTAACATTGGCAACACGTGCGAGTGAGACACCGCGACCCACCTTTGCTATCTCAAGTGGACCGTTTTTTCTAGTCTGGTACGAACGTCTTTCTAGCTCGGTGATAAAGTTCAATTTAGTATGGCAAAAAAAGTGACAGTGCAGTCCATCTTATAAGTCCATGGTCTAATTATACTTGAGTCTAAACACCAAGGCCTGTTCACTTCCTAAGAAAGTTATGTCCCCAAATAATTGCGCATGTGTGCGCCTTAAGCTTCTATGTGTGCGTTGGCCTCCGGGAAAAAGTTGCGAGTAATAAAAATAAAAACATTTTTCTACAGCAACATTGCTCCCAACTCTGATTTAAATTATCACGAATTTTATACAATATTAATCATAAAACGGGACTTAAAACGCTTAAAACTTAATTACATGCGATTAAGTTTTATAATGAATATTTGCTTCCAACTGTCTTTATCAATGTTCATAAAATATATGGAGGGTAGGTACGCCTACCCACCATAATAAAAAATATATTTGTCAATGACTCTGTCCAACTGCTGTGGTTAAAGTTCATAACGAAAATTTTATTTATTAACTCTTTAAATAATACATACAACGTGTACCGCTACGTACCACTTAAGACTGTAAGTCTGTACCTACATGGATTACAGCTATGCACATAGAAAATGTGCTAAATGCGGAGCAACGGCTGTTGAAGCAGCCAGAGTGAAATTTACAACTTTAGTGGGTTCAGAAGGAACCGAGTCATAACGCATCTGGAAAGCGTATTAATTAACCGTGAAGAAATGTATGAATACAAGTTGGAAATCTGTGTAAAATGCCGTGTGTAAAGTGTAGTGTATCTGTGTGTAAAGTGTAATAGGTAGGCATGCCTGTTATTTGTATAAAAGGTACTGAAAACTTTGTGAATAGTTATTAATGTCTATTTTTTTATTAAGTTGCCAGTTGCCAGTTTTCAGTGTATATTTTTATATGTAAAACATTTTTTAATAAATAATATATATAATGTTATAAACATAAACATGCCTTTTATTTAAATCAATTGATAATACCACAAACAAGGGGTAATATTTGCATCTTGCATATGTTTCGTGATATGAAGATAACAAATATGTTTATCAACAGAATTAGTATAGTGCGTCAAGCAAATCTTGTCAGTAGCAATGTAAAGCAAACTAAAGAAGGGCAACACTCAAAGAGTAGTATTGCGCTAAGAAAAGCAGCAATGTACAATGTACATCGAACCAAAACTTTTTTTTCCGCTGAGCGCGCCTTGTCACGTACGTCAATTCAAATTGTCACTCGCGGATTCTCTATTGAAAATGTTTGAAATTGTTATTAATACGTATGGACGGACAATTTAAAAGCGGTGTGTGATGTTGATAAAAATGATTAACTAATTTGAAGATCTCAAAATAAAATTGTAAGTGGACTATGCCGTTAAACAAGAATGTATGAATAAAATCATTGCTTCAGCAGGTAGATGTCATACTGGATTTTCATATTTTATTAGATTTCTCAGTTGGCACTGTAGGCATTGTAGGCACCTTAGCTTTAATTAAGCACAGTCTTATTTAATATATTGGTATTTAATGCTGACACAGCAGAAATATCTCTTGAAATAGAATCGATTCAGAATGTAAACATTGTAAACCATTTGTAAACAAACAAGATGATGGCTGTCATTCGCGATCCACATTCCACAGATAAAACACAGATGACACGCGATTTTCGAATTATTCGAACACAGTGTTGCTAACCCGCGATTTTTCAAATTTGCCGCCGTTTGCTACTGACAAGATTTGCTTGACCCAGTATACCTACCAATACCCGCCAGGCTAAACCGGTTGTCAACTTTAGTTCCATTGGTACACAAAAACGGCGCCACTAGTATAAACGGTTGGGGACATTTTTTTGTATGGAGTTACCGTTCTTCTCCTAGTGAGTATTATATTCTTTGCTAAACACTATCGCATCAAGGTCGCGGTGCGGTACGATAGTGTGTTACGGCCTTTAAGCATGACAGAAGTCCGAATTGTACACTTGTTATTCTGCAAAGTTGTTGAAGATTATATTTAGAAATAATTTGGTTGTAAAGCCAAACTACGAATATATTATATGATCATTGAACACGCACCAAGTTGCGGAATTTCATTAGAACTATTCTTTTTCATACTATACTACATGAGAAAAAACAACGCTCTCTTGTATATTATTAGGTCAGGATATAACAGGCTACTGTGGCTAGGCTCTCACGCATATTAGCATCGAGTGATTCTACACTGCTCTACACGCTGAAATCCAAGAGCCCTTTCCAATATCAGGGTAAAATAGAAAAGAATTTTCATCATCATCATCGTCCATAAAACACAGAGGTTACAGGAGTAATAAAAAACAATGTATTTTGCAAACTTATAATTTAAAATCTACACAAAATGCAACATTCATCAATATTTCGTATAAAAAATAATTAACAACGAATATTTAATACGCTACAACACAGAGCTAACGATAGGAATGAAGCGTTTCGGTTCGGACTGAATGAACGCATGATAGCAGAGACAAGAGTTATAGTACTATTTTATAGCAAAGCGAGTGTAAGTATAGGACTCGCTATTTGCCTCTCAGCAACGAGTGTGTAATCGAAGAGTTAATCTACTTTTCTTTCTATAGCCCCCTCCAGACTATGCGCGTGAATCGCGGGCGAAGCCGCGAACGCAAGTGTGGAGTCGATTTCGCTGTCTGCGAAAATCGACGCCACACTCGCGTTCGCGGCTTCGCGCCGCGATTCGCGCACGAGTGTGGAGGAGGCTTCAGGACTGTTAAATAGCCTAATAGCTAGCCGACGGAAATGCTATCTGTTAGAATGAGAGGTAGTCATATTTACTGTCTGACTCTATGCTGAGCCCCCATTGGCTGACATGCCACGAAACGCTGCGTAGGTATATATAGGGCCTATGATATTATAGAATTCTGCCTCATACTCTTTGGTTCTTAGGGCTCCTCTTCACGATGGGCCAACGCCGGCAACTCCAAGGGACGCATTTATGCGTTAGAGGGAGCAAGTGATATTGTTATCTCATTCTACCGCATGGCTGCGTCCCTTGGAGTGGCCGGCGTTGGCCAATCGTGTAGAGGAGCCGTTAGCTATTCTGGCACTTGCATAGCAGATTGCATTATGCTAAAGAAAGAGTGAGAAAGTTATATAGGTAGGTGTTACCACCTCACTATGCTCGCGCTCTTGCCCGACTGCAAACAGAGGGCCTACCGCGATCCACGTATGACGTGTTGCCTCCCTGTCACGCTTACGTACGAATTAACAAGTGCGACAGAGAGGCAGCACGTCGAACGTGGGTCGCGGTAGGCCTTCAGAACCGTTAGTACAGTTCGACAAAAAGGAGTAGAAATTTAATAAAGAGGAACTAAATGTTTTATACCTCAGATTGTACCAAAAGTGGTGGCAATGTCCCAGTTCGCACTAACTATACGTAGATACGCAAACCAAACTGATGACAGGGGTGGTAAGACTTCTCATTCACACCTGCATAGTCGTAGCAGGAGTGAAAGAGATGATAATATGAATATGATATCGGTCGTCATTCTGGTTTATGGATAGTGTACCTATAACGTTGGTGTATTGCATCCATAATGTGAATATGACATGTCGCGTAGTATAATATATATTGATACCTGCTTAGGGTAGTATTCCACCTATCCAATTTCTTTGTCTAATGTGTATTGCGTCTCACATTTTGCTTTAATGAGAGAGTGAGACGCACTAACATTGGACAAAGGCTCAGTAGCATTCAATTATTTTCATATCTTTATTGTCGGACTGTACAGGTTTTTGTGGCTATATGCTGTGTGCACCTATATTTTTTATAACTTGAAGGTATCATAAGTAGGTAGGTACATTAATTTACCTAAACAATGAAAACATCTCTCAAGTACTCTATAGAGAATAAATTACGCTAAATGAAGCTATGATTGCTAAATCAAATTATTGCTCAGCTTAGCACTTTGCAGGAATCATATCCAAGCTTTGTATGTGCGTCGTCCAGAAATGTAACTTACGCTATTAACATTAAGGTTCATATTAGGTAAAATAACAATTACATAGGGCTGCGAATAGCCGTTACCAAAAGCATAATAATATACAGTCGACGTCAAAGATATTTTCACATTTTCGCCTTATTACAAAGGAGTAAGGTGCAAAAGTGTAAACATATTTTTGCGTCGACTGTACACAAAAGAATAATGAGACGTGTAAAGTAGTGCAAAACACGGTTGCCACAAAAACAGTAGGTACAATTTGTGGGTGGCACTGACTGGATGACATGTACATGCATGTGACGACCCCGCGCCTCAGTCTGCACGTCCGCTGTAGTCTGATAGGGGCCTACCGCGAAAACCGAAATTCGCATATTGCGGGGGATCTTTCTCTTTTACTCTCATTAAGATTAGAGTGACGGAGAAAAATGCCCGCAATTGATGAACTTCGATTTTCGCGCTTATAGCCCTGGCCTGCGCGGCAGTAATAAACGAGCTTCATCGTACGCACTTGTTTCATTGCCAAGTTCATACTTCATACCTATCGCTGGAGCTATATGTTTTGTGACTTTGGTGGTAACTGTATAAATAGTTATTTGTACAACAAGAGATCAAAGTTTGATATTTCTTCGAGTGCTTATTTTGAGTCCCGTGCAAGCGAAAGATTCTATAATAGATAGAATCTAATTTAGAATCTTGAGCGTAGTAAGGGATTCAAAAGCGCACGAGATGTAAATAACTTTGATCTCTTGTAGTACACAAAATTTTTCACCCTAAGCAGTGAGAACATACCTAGAGGGACAGAGATAATATAACCCAAGTATATCGAACTTGTATTAGACCCCGCATGTTAAAATGACATTTGACTATAAAAGTCACTTGAATGCTATTTTGTCTCACTCAGTGAGCAAAATGCGATTTTGCTCACTCATTATGTGTCACTCGGTGAGCAAAATGCGATTTTGCTCACTGAGTGAGACAAAATGACTCAGTGACCAAAATCGCATTTTGCTCACTGTTTTTAAGAAGCAAAGTACCCTTGTTCGAGCTGCTGAGGTGAAAAAAGTATTAGTCAAACTTTAATGCTTCAAAACTTAGTTACCGTAATCTACGCGGCAGTTAGAGCCATCTATGTCAGCTATCCAAATGGAGCATCCATATTTTGCACTACTTTAAAATGCGTCTTAGTATTATTTTGTCTATATTATAACCGACGACGAAATAGTAGACCCTTACGAAAGTTAGATTTCTGAAGATTCGAAATACCTTACCTACTAAAGTTAAACCAAGACAAGTCTGCAGCGATTTTGATAGCTCACGCAGTGCAAGTGTTATTTTAAACGTCAAACTTCTATGAAATTATGACGTATAAATAACACTTGCATTGTGTGGGCTGTCAAAATGGCTGCAGACTTTTCTTGGTCTGACTCTAACCTAAGAGAAGTATTAGAAAACAAGTAGTTGTATTTTATTAGGACTAAAGTAACACAATTTCGACTGTTATTCAGTTTACTATTATTTCTCTTATGGTTTTTTTTATTATGGTCTCTAGTTAATGAACTGAGCCGAGCTAAATTGGAAACACAATTTTAACCTCCTAAGCCCCCCCAGCCATACAAGAAAAAATCCTATGATGTAGGATATCGAGTTGATATTGCTTTGTTTAAAAAATTATCGAAACAAAACAATTGTAACTCTATTCCAATTTAAAATGATTCATACTTCATCGAACTTAATAATTAAGTAGGCACTATAGGTAGGACCGTGAGCCTTACGTGGATGTAAAGGTAATAATTTTAATATTTTGAATGTTGTATTTTGTTTCCAATTTTTCACTGAAAACGCCAGTTCAAAAACGACAGACTATAGTTAACATGCATGGTACTATTGGTACTCAATTTACTCAATATAATTATGACTAATCTTAACTAAACTAGTACAATATGATGGTAAAAATTAATATTCCGTTTAGAAGCGAAACTCTCCTAACTATCACAATTACGATCATTAAACTACAATCACCTTAAATGGATATGCAACCCTATTTTCTACCACACATGGTTGCTTTTTGCACCTATTAGAGTTCCGCTTTTATACGTTTCGGTATCAGATGCTTACATTTTATAATAGGACCAGATTACATACTTAAAATTATTAGTTTTAAAAACGAAATATCAACATCATTAATTGACAGCGTTTGTATTTTTTATTGAGCAAGTAGAAACAGAATCAGGTGTTGGAGTGTGTAATTGTGTATACGATAAAAGTGAAACAGCTGCCTTTGCTAGTCTATGCCAACTTATTATTGGCCAGTTACCTAACTATAATTAACAATTTGCGATTATACAATAATTTGTGAATGAGGTTAAACACGCAAGGCTCAATACAGATGGCGCTTTAGTGAAACATCTCTGGGGCTGATAAATACTTGACGTTTCTTTTCATCAGATACCCACTTAAGCAGTTTTCCTAGGATAGCGGTGCCGTCATATAGCGGCCGTCTCCATACAAAATAATATGGCTAAATATGGATGTAGTAGTATTTTGTATGGAGACGGCCG
Source organism: Cydia fagiglandana (assembly GCF_963556715.1). Lineage (NCBI taxonomy): Eukaryota > Metazoa > Arthropoda > Insecta > Lepidoptera > Tortricidae > Cydia > Cydia fagiglandana. Next base: position 23,444,558 of record NC_085933.1, on the reverse strand, counting down.
CTATATGACGGCACCGCTATCCTAGGAAATCAGAGCTTTAGGTTGTGAAACGTTGGTCGAAACTTTCGCTGGGTCTTATACTCCTAGGGTAAGAAGGTAGGGATAGGAAACCCGATTGACATTAAAGTAATTCTTGCACACTGATGGGTTTAAGAAGCCTTCCAACCCCCATCGGGCGTTGGCACTGGCGACAGGTGAGATTTTGTGAGCATTGGCGCTGGCGTAGCTATTTCCTAGGGTGGAAAAACGGGAAAACTGCCACCGGGTCTTGGCCCGAATGGAACCCAAAATTGACAGAGAGGCCGCTGGGCCGCGATGACCCCATTTTATGTATTTATCATGGGTGTTAGCTTGTTTGATTACGCCACTGTTCGTGAAGCCCCCAGATAACCACAGATTAGAGACGTCAAACTTTCATCTTCTGTAAATGGAACCCTTTTACCGAAGCGCCCTCTGTAGTGAGTAATTGCTAATTTATATCCCCAATTAAACATTTAATCACATAACACTCAGGCTTCAAAAAAAGTACCTACACCTAATAACAATTGTCCTTATTTTTGCAGAAAAAAAAATTGAAAATCAGAGCTAACTTTGCGAGTTCTTTATGTCGAGGCATAATGCTGAAATCGTGTACCGAATCCCATAGAATTATAGAAAATATTTTCAAGCAAGATAAAGAACGCCACCTAATTTTCTGTAATCTTGATTTCGTCTAATACTTATTTCAATAAATAAATATAAAAACTTATAACTCTACGTTTACTTTTCTTAAAATCTGAGTATAATGTGACTGAAACTAAACTAAACTATGCTAACAACAAGTGTCTAGCAGTGTAGCGAGTGAACATTCACACAAATGAACAAACACAAATTTATTGTCAAGACGATTGCTTCTGTTTTTTTACGAATGCGCGACAACGATTGCAAAGTACATTTAACATTGAAAAATACATTCAAAATTGTAATAAATGCTTCGAAAATGACTCGTGTTGGTAGATCCGAAACTTGGGAGTCACTTCTCAGACTCTACATAGTTTTCTAAGGAGTGCGATTAATTTTAAGCTCGAGTTTTTGACAAGTTGTTATAGATTAGATTGTTCCATAAAGACTGGAGTCCTTTTTCGAAGAGAGTCAAAATTAAGTATTTTATTCACTAGTTTAAAATAGTCTTCGTTGTATGATGATGATAAATGACTAAAGGCAAGCTTCATAATACTGAAAAGGATTTTCTACTCCATACAGTTTCGTCAAACTAAATTGAGATCTTAAACGTAGACTCACAAGCCTCGAATCAATACCAAGACTAAAATGACACAACTAGGGTAAACTAACCAATGATTGCCCTTTAAAGAGTAATTTGTCCCTATTTTGTAAGAAAGTTGCCACTCCCTTTGACCGCCACTGACATGAACGCGTGACGTGACGCGACTACAGCTCAATATCAACCTTCGTGCATTGCGACAACGTTCAAAATGGCATGCCGCGCAGGATAGGCGTGGCGTTCGAAGGGTAAATCTAATAGGATATGAAAAAGGTCGGAATGGACCAATCATTACAGATGGGTCAAAATCAGTAGGTATAGTTTACCCTACATAACGATTACATCGAAAACTCGTTCGATAATTTGATGATACTTCACAAATTAAAGCTCTTAACATAATTATATAAATTGTGTTGTTCTATATAAAATGGTTCCTCTGTGATATCGGGGTTTCATATGATTTATTAACACATTTTTATACGGATCAACACAATTATATTCAATTTTTTATAAGTACTATATTTGCCTAAGCCCATGGAACTTTCAAATCCAACAGTTTTAAAAGATATTTTTTCACAATTTCAAATAGTAACCAAACATTAAATTTGTAACTGCTAACACTAAATAATAAATAAAATTTTCATTGGTTCCATAGCATCCCCTAGTCGACATTACATACAAAAGTTTAATAATTTACTCTGAAGTAGTCTATTTTTTAATCTATCTATGGTTGCGGTGTTGCTACATGTAAAGTAAGGACGCTAAGCACAAAGAATGTCGTCTATCGACCTGCCATTTCCTATCTCTATCACACGCGCGTAATTGTATTGCTGTTCCGCCCATGATACCGATAGGTCTATGCCATTGAGCGGGTCAGCATTATAATTATGTGCGTGCGATAGAGATAGCATATGGCGGTTCAGTGTACGAAATTCCTCGTGCTTAGCGTCCTTACTTTAAAACACTGTAATTTACACATAAAAGTGTTACAAGCGTTAAATACGAATTAAAATTTGCTAAGAACGGAATTAATGCGTATACTCATATGATATTTGGTAACACCGGTCAGTTTTCACCTTTTCAACAGTTAAATAAAGTACCTAATGAATTAGTACTCAAAATACTGATTTCTTAAAAATAACTTCTAAGCACATTTTTCCATGTACAGTCGACGTCAAAGAGAAATTTACAGCCAAAGTAACAAAAAAATGTTTACACGACCTAAATGCTATGACAATAAAGTCGTGTAAATAATTTTTTGTAACGTTAGTCGTAAAGATCTCTTTGACGTCGACTGTACATAAATTGAAAAATCAACCATTTCCCGAAGTTACCCCAATAATGTACCTTAATTCAATAAGTCAACCCTTAAAAAAGTATTAGTGGATATTCGAACTAATGGAACGGTCCGTCGCAATTCTTTTTTAAACAAATCATAATTCAACAAGGAGTATTACTGCAACGTTCTGCCGCCAGAGTGCATCACTGGCACAAACGGTAAACCATAGAGCAATATGCGTAGTACACGCTGTAAACAATTTTTTGACATGTTTTCACAGAGTATTTGTTACGAATAAACATGAACATTGATACATTAAGGCATTTTGTTTCTGTTTGTGCTAGTGGCGCCCTCTACGCAAAGTTATTAGTTATTTGTATTCCAAAGACCTTAAATCAGGCGTGGCTCACTCCGCGATTTCGTCGCTTTGCTACAGGTAGCTAAAAGTACATCCGTTCCACACCAATTTTGGTGGCTAGCCATAAGCCGCGCGTGGCGCTGTCGCCAACTAGCGGCCATATCTGTCCTGCCGGCCTAGCCAAGGTTACAATCGCTATCGTTTCGACAACGAAACGCTTTGTGTCTCTCTATCACTCTTCCATATTAGTGCGACAGTGACAGTTGCGTTTCGATCGCTACGGAGCCTAAGCGATTGGAATTTTGGCTACGCGGCCTGATCGTAACAGACGCGTTTTGTTAGAGAGTGAGTCTTCTGCACCTAGTACTATTATTTATTCTGTGCTTAAGTCTACAAAGTGTCGGTAGTGTTAGTGTAATGTCTACGTGGGACGCCGTACGTCGTCGACTTGAATGAGCTGCTCGATTGGTATGAGTGAGAGCTCGCCTCCGAGCATCGGGGCCGGGCCACCCTGGGAAACAATGATGGCCATTTTATTTGAACCTGTAATACTCCTCTACACGATGGGCAAGCGCCGGCCACTCCAAGGGACGCAGCCATGCGGTAGAATGAGATAGCAATATCACTTGCTCCCTCTAACGCATAAATGCGTCCCTTGGAGTGGCCGGCGTTGGCCCATCGTGTAGAGAAGCCATAATGTATGTAGAGGCTCAGGTGCCCGACACAGCTCCAATACCGTAAACTGGGATTACTTTGATTCCTGGGGTAACCTGGGCGACCTCTTTAGCTGCGTACACTTTAACAAATAATATTTTGAGTTACATGAACCAGAGTCTGCCAGTAACTGCTCTCTTTTTTGACATGAGCCGGGCTTTTGATTTTGTCTGTCACAAAACCTTGTTAGCCAAATGTGAACTCTACGGTATGCGCGGAGTCGTCAATGATTGGCTCAGAGATTACTTGCATGCCAGGACTCAGTTTGTGGAGATTTCGCAAATTAATTCTGCCAAAACAGTAACTACTTATCAATCGTCGACTAAACTTAACAGTGTTGGAGTACCTCAGGGGAGTATTTTAGGACCCTTACTTTTCCTACTGTACATTAACGATTTACCAAATGTAACGACGTTCAAATGTACTCTTTTCGCAGATGACCTGTCTGTCGTCATCCCCTGTCGAGACCCTAAGACATATAACAATGACATTAATGATACAATCCAAAACATTGTAACCTGGTTAAACCAGAATAATTTACATGTCAATTTGCAAAAGACAACATTCATCCAGTTTGTAAATAGGAATGCTGTCAAACAACCTCTCACAGTTACTTCTTTAGATCAAATTGTAACAGAGTCCAATCAGACTAACTTTTTAGGTATATGTGTCGATGATAGTTTGTCTTGGAATGAGCATATTAATAAAGTATGTAGTAAAGTAAACTCGTTTGCATTTGCCTTGTGGAGATTGACGAAAATTAGCAGTAAAGAGACTGCAATACAGGCGTATCACGGCTATGTTTGCTCTGTACTCAGATATGGGATTCTTGTTTGGGGAAATTCTAGTCACGCAAACCAAGCACTGCTAGCACAGAAACAGTGCATCAGAGCTATTTGTAATGTAGACATATTGACCTCATGCAGACCTCTATTTAGAAATATGAAACTTCTGACTGTGCCATGTATGTATTTATATGAAATCTGTTTATTTGTTAGAGTGCATCCTGAACTTTTTACTAGATATAAGGACATTTGTCAGTTTAATACGAGATACCCTAATCGTCTCGTCATACCTGCTAAAAAGACAGTATTATATGGAAAGAGCGCTTATTGTATGGCAATAAAAATTTATAACTGTCTCCAAGATGATCTCAAAGTACTACCACTTAGTCTTTTTAAGCGTAAACTTAAGAGTTGGTTGATACAGGAATGTTTTTACTCAATTGATGAATTTTTCGACTTCTTCAAATATGACTAGATACTGACATTGTAATTAGATTAAGTATGACATCTGTTTTGACATTGTAATTATAAGTAGGGATATGTATAATATTAGATTTATTAGCATTATTAATAGATGTAGCATATCTAGGGTTTGTGTTTTTGCATGCCAGTTGCTGGTGAAGTATGCATGTGCTTCTTAATTGCTAATCCATCTTTTGTACCATATTTTATGCAAAATAAAGATATTTGATATTTGATATTTGATATTTGAACCTTGATTGTTGATTTTTAAACCATAAGGAGTTGGTTTCAGGCCACTTTATCATGTATGATGATGTATGTATGATCTGGTTGGCGACCTTAACAGAAAGGTCGCCAACCAGATCATAAAATTCTTAAGTACGCGTTCAAAAATCAACTGCCTATTCCTAAAAAATCAATGATTAATGTTAACCCACGTATCAAAGTAACAGTTTACGGTAATCGACATTTTCAATCATAATGTCATAGCAATAAAGTTGACAGCAAGGTGTCGATTATTGTAGTGTTTCTACTCTTTTTATATTTGAATATTTTATGTTATTTCTTCTCAGAATGACGAACTCTGAATGACCCAGAGCTGACAGGGGTGAAAATGCTGCTACGGAGCGTACGTTTTACCCAATAAGACCTCTCTGGATAAAACTGTCACAACAGTAAGTACTCACCTAAAGAAGTCAAGATTATATGCCATACGGTGCCACTTATACACGGTGTAACATGAGGAAACCGAATAATTTTAACAGCGTATTCCTGTTCATATTTAGACACAAAACTGTCCTTAAACTTTTTTGAAATTCGCCTAGTTTCAGCGATAATATTAATTAAAAAAAGAATAACAAGTTTTTATTGTTACATAGTGTAATAGGCCTTTTTGACGGTGATGTTGCTGCTATGGGACGTAGTCTAAATATCCTTATTGATAGATGTCAAAAAGTGACAAGTAACACTTTGCAAAAAGTAGGTTGTACGAAATAAAAAGTAAAAATCAATTTTAAGTGACAAGTTTACCAATATCATTTATTTTTTATGTACAAATACATTCAAAAAATTGAAAAAAACAAAACAAAAAAAAATTTTTTTTTGGTGGAATTGACCAAAGCTCATATTAATTTTTTTCCTTCTTTTGGCCTCAGAAATGCGTGGTTAAAATTATTCGGTTTCCTCATGTTACACCGTGTATTTGCGAACTTGAAACCGAATTAAAAGCAAAAAAGCTAGTATTCACCATTCCATATTTGTCGGGGGTGACCGCGGGTACATTGCTCGCATGTGTATGTTTTTCGGCCGCTGCTTCGCGCGCCTTGCGCAGACCCAATGAAAACACTGCTACGGAGCGTACGCGCTTCACTAGCAACGCCTTGGCTCGCGATCGACCTGTTTCATTTAATGGTATAAAATTAGAAGATAATACAATAAAATTTTAAATCGCAGACGAAAAGAAAAGCACAATATGGCTTTATAGAACAAAAAGTGCGAACGACGGGTAGAGGGAATCGGCAATGGAGAAATAGTGACTAACATTGAAGGCCTTTGCCCAGCAGTGGGACACTATAACGGGCTACTTAAAAAAAAAACATTGAAGAAGTATGTTGACTAACATGATGACAATGAAGCCTGTACAAGTAAATGTAGAGCGCTCGAAAGACTCCGTTGCCTATATGTATATTTATCGGTGCCAAAAACGGTATTTTGTGACTGGGAGGTAAGTCGACTAAGATACAATATATACACTGCTCGTGTTAAAAGACAATTAGGTATAGGAATGGCAGGTAAAGAAGACATCGCAATGTACCTTTGTCCTTAGGTTTGTCATCTTCGCTCGATGTCGCGCTGGCGTCAATAGATGGAGCGGCTGAAGGTACTGCGTTCAGGTCCGGCTCCGATCCGCCTGCGCTCACGCTGCCACTTAACTCCTGAAAACATAGATTTTTTTATATCGCGTTAATTTTAATGGTTATGGCTAAGGATTGAAACATTAAGTTTCAATCAAAACTTGTACTGACATAATTTATCTTGTATGTACATAGGTATTGGTTGGATTTTGCCATCGTCCAATGCTTTCACCCGTTACTAACTGATGTCTGTTACTTCTTAGGCTGCCTAATGATAGTAATAATTATTTTGATTAGTAAGTGTAGTATGTAGTATAGTAGTGTAGTATTATGAATATTACCTGCAGCGTAGGGTTGACGAGCGGTCGATGTTGCGTAGGATGAGGAATGCAGTGCGCTGAACGATGCAAAGGTTCATCTCGAAGCCCCCGGACTCCTAGCAGCGATAGCGGAGCGCCTGGTGCTGCCTCCTATTACAATTAAACGCAAATGAGGCCGGACCTGGTGATTGTTTTACCAGGGGGTTTTACATACAAAATCACTAAGTGTTAGCTTGTCTTTTATTCCGTAATAGGTCCCAGTTTGTAACTTGTAAAACAAGCGAAAGTCTGTTTGATGAATAGTGGAAGAGCGGACTCACAAGAAATGTACTGAAGTCAATTTTGCTTTCAGTCACATCTGTTCCCATTCGATTAAATATTATTGTGATTTAATCATAATTCTTGTTTAACCTTTTGGACGCCAATGATCGATATATCCGCACCGCAGGTCCAACGCCAAAGACCGATTAATCGGTCACAGACCACAGAGCAACATAGATCTACGTGCATAAGCATAAAGTTCAATTTCAGTTTTGACACGTTTCGGTGACGTGGCGTCCGAGTGACAGCTTTTGTGTTTGACACGGCGTCGAAAAGGTTAATGCAATATTATCTGAATATTATATCTTCCGTTCTAAGCCAAATGGACAACCAAGTTCGTGAAGCTTTTTTCCCTATAACTGCACTGTGATAGAAGTTGCTATAAAAAGCCTAAAGCAGCGGTCGGCAACCTTTTAGCAGCCAAAGGGTAGTTAACGGAGTTGAAGCCGGCCGCACTTTGTTAATATTTGTGACTTAAGATTTGATTTGCACCTAATTTCCCTAACATTCACTAACACTTAGGATCACATTTTAAATATCCTATAAACATTACGTTCTAGATAATAATTTACCTTTCGACGCAACGGCTTGGTAGGACTGACATCTTGGAGCAGCTGCAACGACCCCGTAATCACGGGCGGCTCGGCGATCGACGCCGCCTTTGGCCTACAACATGCCGTTAACACAGCTCTAGATACTTCTTTCAATTTTTATACAGAAGAAATGGTTAGCTTGATTGGTTCAAAGTTCAACCGATCTCAAAAAGTTGACCACAATACAGGTTGGATTTTGTAAGCAATCAACAAGGCATGAATTAAATTTTGTCATAATATAATACAGTCGATTTTATCACAATGCAGTTTTTTTAATGGGGTTGGCCGGACGAAGTATTTTACAGATGGCGCCAGCACAGCTTGCCCTGTCAATCCCTAGAATTGTGTCAATTTCTTTGTTTCTTGTATTTTATGGCTTGTATGGCCTGGCCTGGCCAAATCTCATAGAATAAAACTAAAGAGACGAGCAAGCTATGATGGCGCCATCTATGGAAACCTTCGACAGTTGCCAACTCCATTGGTACCTATAGGTACATTGTTATTTAAATAAAACCATAGAAGAGTGTAGTTAGTTAAAATATTTCAGGTGCAACAATTAAACAACAGGGCCAGATTATACCTTGAAAATGCATGCCTTCTTTATAGTAGCAAGTTTCTGAGTCCCATAGGCTGCATAAGCAGATGGCATACACCAGTGGTTTTTGACCTTTCAGCGGTAAGAAACCACTCGGTAATTTTCTTGATTCGAAGTTAATATCTATGTTAAATCAATAAGGAGTAGTAGCAGAGGATAAAATAAAAGTCAATAAGGAGTTTTAATTTCGTGGACCATTTTGGGTGCTTCCAGGGACCACAGTCTTAGACTCTTTGGATAATGCGGCCCTGTCAAAGAAGCTATATAATAGGGCAGATGCAATTCAGTGCATTGGAGGATAATTGCACTTTGCGTTCCTGTGCGACGATGGTAATAAACAAAGGTCGGAAAGAGTGTACTATTTGGCTTTTTCTGCCTTAGTCTGTAAGTTCTGTTTAAAGTCGTTTTAATTCTGTGACCGCCAAAGACAACTGACGCGCGTGGCAACAACCTTCGTACATCCGACAAGGTTCATACGCGCCATGCGCGAAAGGCGTGGCATGCAGGGATAATAATAATACGATCTTAACCAATGTACTTTAATAATATAAGCAAAAATTTAAAGAAATATGAAGTTACCACACCATTCCGACCTCTGTAGTAGTAACATTTGACAGGTATTTATATTGCGGAAAGTAACATTAGTAGTAGGGGCTTAGGCTTAGAGAAGAAGACAAATATGTATGTACACGAAAAGTAAATAACCAAAACTCAGGACTTAAATGGAATATTATATAGATAATTAATTAAAAAAGCATAGAAGCTACTCCTGAGAGCCTACCGACAACATCGAAAAATCGAAAATCGTTATCTGCCTTTTTTCGTTCTTGCCCATTCGAGCGATAGGGGGCTGTCCATAAATTACGCCATCGATTTTTGACGATTTTTGATCCCCCCCCCCCCACCTAAAATCATCCAAAAATCATGCTGCGAATGACCCTGTTTCCTCCTACATCACGCTACCATCATCCGATGTCCAGAACCCCCACTAATTTGAAATGACGTAATTTATGAATAGCCCCTAGAGACAGAAACCGATTATTGATTTTCGATATTGGTTGTAGGTCCTCTGAATCAGAAAAACTTTTAAATCACAAGAAGACCATTTAAAATATATTTAGTTAAAAATTACCTTTGTGTCTCGTACATTTGTAAACTTTAAGGTATATTTAAAAAAAATCAGGGTTAAAACAAACTATGCTTATAGTTAAAAACGTTTATTGCAAATTAATATAAACAAAAAAATATACGAGCGTTACATTTTAATACTGAAATCGAGGTAAATAATAAGATCATTAGTTAAAATATAGTTCTTAACTACACACCGATCCAGGCATTACTTGTACCAAATTAACTGAAAAGAAAAACAAAAAACCAAAATTAAAACTTTTAGCTTTATCACATTCCCTAGGCTAAGTCATGCGTATAGACAATATTGTCCTTTGAGCTTATACTTTAAGTTAAAATTTAGATATAAGAATATAAACAAAAATACCAAGTGACTACGTCCTTCGACCAGTTATAATAGATACCAAAAAAGTTATATAATATACTTTGAATAATTTTACGGTTTAGACTCACTTGTACCTACAAGTGAGTCTAAACCGTAAAATTATTCAGACTTGTAGGGTAGGTAGGTAGGCTCTCCGAAACATGTCGCGCGAGTGACTAAAAACAAGTGAGTCTTAACCGTAAAATTATTCAATGTTAGGATGTCTCACAACAGTTTAAATTCGATTATATAATATACTATTGAACGAATGACTGATTCACGTGGTTCTTTTGATTTACCTACAAATATTCTTCAAAAACCTAATGGAGTTTTAGTTTAAAGTGTTTATACTTGATGTTGCATTCTCCTTTTAAATTTGTGACTTATGCGTCTTTTAAATAAAACATTTAGATTTAAATTTTAAGTTATATGATGAATAAATTATTTTTTAATAAATAAAATTGGAAGCTAAATAAAAAAAAAAGAGTTTTGCGCTTAGCGTCACAAATAGATTATGTTCAATAGAACACTCACACAAACTGATAAATCACTTATTTTAATTAACCAATATTTGTAGTAGAAAAAAGTAAAACGTAGTCACGTTTTACTGAAAACATTCAACAGCAGACAAGATACAGTTGTTTGCTAAGCACGGCAGTTTTCATGCAATAAATATTCATTAGCAGTGCCAATTTATTAAAATTAACCATTCCCATTCAGCAACTCACTCACAGCTCTGACCTGACTGTCCTGCTGCTTGGGAGTGGTGGGGGTGATGGTGCAGGGGGGTGTTGCGGGAGGACGGACGCACGTCATCCATCGACTATATGTTCTAAGTTAACTACCGTGGCTAGCTAGTCAACCATTCTCATTCAGCAGCTCACTCACAGCTCTGACTTGACTGCTGCTCGGGTGTGGTAGGTGATGTTGCGGGGACGGACACACGTCGTCACTATATGTTCTAAGCCAACTACCGTGGCTAACTAGTCATTCAACCATTCCCATTCAACAACTCACTCACAGCTCTGACCTGACTGTCCCGCTGCTTGGGCGTGTTGGGGGTGATGGTGCGCGGACGGACACACGTCGTCACTATATGTTCTAAGCTAACTACCGTGGCTAACTAGTCATTCAACCATTCCCAGTCTGCAACTCACTCACAGCTCTGACCTGACTGTCCTGCTGCTTGGGAGTGGTGGGGGTGATGGTGCGCGGAGGGATGCGCGAGGACGGACGCACATTGTCTCTATATGTTCTAAGCTAACTACCGTGGCTAACTAGTCATTCAACCATTCCCATTCAGCAACTCACTCACAGCTCTGACCTGAAGGGCGGGATCTCCGGTATCTTGCCGATGTTGATCTTCTTCTTCTCCGGCGGCTTGTCCTGCTGCTTGGGCGTGGTGGGGGTGATGGTGCGCGGGGTGTTGCGGGAGGAGGGGCGCATGTCGTCCACGGACGGACATTCCGACTGGAATAAGGTTTTTGATGAGAACTGTATGACTAATAAAAACTGAACGTTTATTTGTGAAAACCTAATTTATCAATTTAAAGGGGCCCACAGATTACCAGTTCGCCGGAAGATATCAGCCTGTCAGTTAAACGCAAAAGCTGACAGTTCCGAACAACTGACCATCGTCCGGCGGTTTGGTAATTAGTGGTCCCCTTTACCTTTTGCGATGAACTGACAGGCTGATATCGGATGGCGAACTGGTAATCTGTGGGCCCTTGATTCAAGGTTAACGTATTGAAGACTGTCTCAAGTGAGGACGCTAAGCAGAAGAATTTCATACATTGTTCCGCCATTTCCTATCACTATCGCACGTTCATAATTGTATTTTTTTTCTATTTAGAGAATAATGTTAGGAATAGTATTGGCACAGTCTGGTAGGATACAAATTCAAAATTATTATGGTAGTTACCATAAGTGGTGCGTGAGCGTTTTTGATGGCCTCTCGTCGCTGGAACTCCACTTTGGCCATCTCGGTGGCGAGCCAGCCGGGGATTTCCGGGATAGCAAGTCGGAGGGCCAGCACTATCATGAGGATCAGATGCTGGAAAATAAGTTACCCCCTTATTCATAAAATTTAACGGGCCTGATTAAGTTATGTTTTATCCCTTTCTTACGAATACATAAGTCAAAATGACAGATAAAGACAAACGATTATTAGCTAATTGAGGATTGTAGCACGTTTATAAATAGAGGGGCCTAACTATAATACATTTCTTAAAAACGTCTTTGACATTGTTAGTTACAAAATTACTTAGTGTAGTATATGGACAGTAAGGTATTTAGGCCCCCCCCCCCCCCACATCTGGCGTCTTTCGAGCGTCGGCTTCTACAATTCTATGGCTGACGTCGACGCAACGTCGACGCAGCGTCGACGCAACTGCGCAGCGACGTCATATTCCATAGCGCTGGACCGACGCCGACAGACGCCGACGCTCGAAAGACGCCAGATGTGGGGGGGGGGGGGGGGGCTTAGAAATAAAAGATGCAGGTTGGATTTAGTTGGCAACAAGGTGCATTTCATCGTTTGTCAAGGTATACAAATTAAAACGGTCATATAACAAGGCATCGCCCCTAAATGCAGTTTTGGCACGTACCTATTAGATACTAGCGACCCGCCCCGTCTTCGCACGGGTTAACAAATTATACACCTAAATCTTCCTCGACAATCACTCTATTGATAGGTAAAAACCGCATGAAAATCCGTTCCGTAGTTTTTGAGTTTATATCGCGACATACAAACAAACACAAACAGACAGACGCGGCGGGGGACTTTGTTTTATAAGGTGTAGTAATAAAGTCGTTTTACAGTATTGGAATCACAAGCTTGTTCGTTTAAAAACTTTAAAATGAACATTTACCCGGCAACTATCCACTTCCTAGATTCTACAAAAGCTGAATCTACATCACCGCCCTTTATATTGCACGACTTCATTAATTTGAGAAGCATATACAATTTTTGAAGTACCATACCTCAAGCGCCACGATGACCAGTATAGTCTGAGCCGGGGTAGCGTCCGGTAGCAGCCTGTGTACGGGTCCCGACAAGCCAATCAGAGCGCAGTTCACTAGCACGGCAACAGCCACCATAGCTTCCATAGCACTCTGAAAATTAGCGCTTGGTATATATCTAATATATCCTATATATCTAGCAAAAAACTGAGATCGGTACTCATTGCCTATACCACAATTTTTTTTGCATGTTCTGTATCATTTAATGTCTTCGTGAAATTAAGTGTATTTTCATTTTCTCTCGTGTATTTGTTTTTGTAGTTGTGGCAAATAAAACATTTTTTTCTTTACTGTTTACTTTTACTTTTAAAAATACACAAATATTATTTAGAAAAGAAATTGAGGCAACCTTGCCAAAAAACTAAGTAAAAGTCGCAGAAAAAGGCCTTTCGGCGTCCATCGTCGGCGGAATTCCTTTTAAAACTTTATTACTCGTAAAACATATTTGCCCGTGGACTCTCCAGATTCATAAAGTCTCCTCTCTTTGTTGCTGATGGACTGAAGAGTGTTATAGCCCGAAATGGTGACAGACAAATAACATGGGAAGGTGACAATATCACACTCGATCGCTGCAACAAGCGGGACTGGAGAAAGGCGCGGGATCCCGGAATTGGAAGCAATAGTAGGACAGTCACCTGCCAGCTGCCGATGCTGCTCACTCGCTCGCCGAACGGCCGCTGAGCCACATGGCACAACTTAAACGCGTCGGCGCGGATCTCGGCCGCGTTGTTCAGTTGCGCGCATAACGTTGCCAGTGGGGATGTGAAGGAGAGTACTAGTGTATAGCCTGTAGAGTAGAACAGTCACCTGCTAGCTGCCGATGCTGCTCACTCTTTCGCCGAACGGCCGCTGAGCCACGTGGCACAACTAAAACGCGCCGGCGCGGATCTCGGCCGCGTTGTTCAGTTGCGCGCATAACGCTGCCAGTGGGAATGCGAAGGAGAGTAGTACTAGTGTATAGTCTGTAGAGTAGGACAGTCACCTGCCAGCTGCCGATGCTGCTCACTCTCTCGCCGAACGGCCGCTGCGCCACGTGGCACAGCTTGAAGGCGTCGGCGCGGATCTCGGCCGCGTTGTTCAGTTGTGCGCATAACGCTGCCAGTGGGAATGCGGAGGAGAATAGAACGACGTGCCCGAGTTGTGTGAGCATTTCGAGGTATTCCGCGAACGTGCCTTCGTACTGGAAAATGCAAAAAAAAAACAATAGACATACAGTCATGCATGTAGAGCTAGGATGTGTCACGTGAGGTGTTAAATTAAATAGTCGTGTCTTATATTACTGAAGGCAGGTGGCCAAATTAACAGAATGGTAATAAATGTAATAATGGTATATATTAACTATGTAAGAGCTCCTGCCAATCGGAAATGTTGTAATTTTTTTCCTATAGAGGCATAGTTATATCATGAATTGCTATAGTAATAACAAAAATATAAAAATCCACGGCATCGGAACTGAATCTAGACTACCAAAGTTTGCTAGACCCCGGTGAACAATTCCACTGAAAACCAGTTCAGGTTTTGAAGAATGCCTTATAAAAGCATTATAACTAAGAACCTTCAACAGCTATGATCTAGTTCCTTTTAAAAGCATCATAACTAGGTACCTTGAACAGCTGTGATTCAAGTTCCGCTTGATGTATAATTTTCTGACCGACGCTCGTCTCCGAGTCGCGTCTCTCGTCACCGTTCGCGACTTGACTCGGGGTTGGCGTGTCAGTCTTTTTACTGTCGAACATCTCTGTTATCTGTGCCGCTGTTGGTGCTAAAAATAAAGATAACAAATTATTCAATCGCCAGTAGCTAAACTTTTTATCAGAATTCTTGGTGTCAAATTGACTGATAGAATCAGAAATTCCATCTTACGCTCCAAAATCAAAGTAGCCGACGTAGCCCTGACAGCCGCCACGCTCAAATGGGACTGAGCCGGACACATCTGCCGTATGCCAAACTACTTGTGGGCCAAGAAAACTACCGAGTGGACACCAAACATAGTGCGGCGTCACGGCAGACCTAGAAGGAGGTGGCGGCACGATCTTGACGTCTTTCGGAAAGATTGGCCTAATATTGCCGTAGAACGAGACGCGTGGAAGAAAGAGAGGGAGGCGTTTGCCCAGCAGTGGGACACAATAGGCTAACAAATAAAATAAATGTGGCCATAACAAAGTAAAGGCATGCAACGATTGTCAAGATATCAAGATAAATAGTAAGTGGTATGTGATACCAGTTAAACTTTTGTGTAGTTTCGACTCGAAACCAGCCCAGAGCCTCTGATTTTGTATGTACGATGTTCTGGCGGTAATGAATGTCATATTCTTTTTTTTAGATGTCAACTTTATTTATTATATATGAAAAATTATGCCATTCTGATGTAAGCCTTCATTAGCCACTAAAATGGCCTCTGTAGAATTACACAATAAGCCTTTTTGAAAAGACAGTGCTTAAATTACTGTTAGTACTTATTTTACAAAAAACTGACCATTGACAATTCATCAACCTTATTGTCAAGACATAAAGTCCATCAATGGTCAGTAAAAGTATTACAGTTACTACTTACTTTTCGTAGGACTGAGAGCTCCAAACACGTCGACGCAGATTTTGGCCAACCTCAAGTTCTCAATCAAATAAGGCAGGGCCGACTCTTTCAGGTTGCCTATGATTTGTCTCGTTATAAGCAAAACGGCTAGTTGCTGAAATAAATAACGTTACTTAAAATACATTTAATGCATTAAAAAATCACTTACGGATAGAAAATTACACTTCTTCTTCCTCGCGTTTTCCCGGCATTTTGCCACGGTTCATGGGAGCCTGGAGTCCGCTTGACAACGAATCCCAAGAATTGACGGATAGAAAATTATACACTTGTAACAAATTATCGACCGAACCTACTGTCAACGGTCTTCTTACTCTCAACAAGACGGTTCTAACAAATAGAAACTCAATGAGGTTGTGTTGTTGGTACATTTATTAAGTTATCACCTAGTAATTCATATACTTAGCTTCGGTCTCCATCATCAAATTAACTTGATTTGACAATTTTTTTTTTAATTCGAATAGAATTAGTCGTCAGTTTTTTCCCGAAACTAAAAAAATGTTATAGCTCATCATAATCACAGGCTTTGCGTCTATTGCAGGCGATTTATGCATTGATGTTTAGACAACGGGTTTGGTGACTGTGGAGGCCGATGCGTGAGCGGCACGACCTCCCACATTTTTGGCAGAGAAAGCTCATGCCACCCGAGGTTCCAGTCCCGGTTTTCTTACTCATAGACTGAAGGAAATAACAAATCTTGTGGCAGTTGTATATTTACCTCTTTTAACTTATCCATATCCTGAAGATAAAACGCAATGTAGAACAAACTCATGAACGAGTTCACAAATTGAAACTGAAATGAAATACACATTATTTAAACACTGTCAGATACAGTCAAACACAATAAAAGCGTACCACGCGTGTATTCATGTTTTCTGTGGTTTCTAAATGAAAAGTAAAGTGAAATCAAATAAATGTACATTTTTAAGGTATTTTTTACAAAGCTATATTTACCGATTATAATTAATTTGCATGCTAAATTTAGTAAGCGTTTTTAAGATGTTTTAAGCCAAGTTTTGATTGTGACGACATTTTCGTGATTTTAATAGTTCCTGTTAAGAGCCCTTCAACGTGCACACTAGCGCCACAGCTAAATAATCGTAATTATTTAAATTTAACCAAAGATATTGAAAAAAGGGGGCCGCTACGAACTGTATTGTGTATTTAAGTAACTTTTGAATACATCAAACTAGTTTTTAGGTTGCTGGATTTGTCAATCTATGCGTCCAAAGTTAAAACGGCCGTTTTTGTTTTGAGTTCCTAGATTGACGAAACCAGCAACATAAAAACTAGTTTGATGTATTCAAAAGTTACTTAAATACACAATATAGTTCGTAGCGGCCCCCTTTTTTCAATATCTTTCGTTAAATTTAAATAATTACGATTATTTAGCTGTGGCGCTAGTGTGCACGTTGAAGGGCTCTTAATTCGCCAGTAACTGGCCACCTTTAGTAACTGGCCGCCTTATACTAAAATGAATTCTGTTTATTCGAATAGGTGAATAGAATTCATTTTTAGTTTTAGGGCGGCCAGTTACTCGTAACTTACCCTAACTATCACTATTTTTCTTAGGTTATTTACTGATTTTGATAAATTATTTTAATATAATTTGCAAATTACATTTAAGAGTAATGTTTATATGATTAACATTTAAGAGTAAAATACCTTTTGTAAGAAAAGTACGATTTAATTATAACTTTATACTTACTTAGTCAAACGTAAACACATAATGCATATATTATTTTCCATCAATACCCGTGTACCTCGCCGGCACGTCTTATACACTCGGCGTCAAAAAAATCGCACCTCGCCAAAAATTCATTTCAAGCAAATATAGCTCTTATCTAATGCATTGTACCTTATCAATATTGGTATCATTTGAAAGCGCAATTAATGAACTTTAAGAAGATAAATCGTCATTGTCCGTAAAACCAACCATCGCCGAACATAAGCGTTTTGGTTAAAAAAGGGCCGAGATCCAATTTTAATCGGTCCGTTGTTGTGCAATCCGGGACGGGTATAAAATGGAGGGTAAAGGTTAGTTATGGTTTATTCGCTCTCCAGAGGTCACTGAGGTTACTAATGAACCGTTACAGCAAGAAAAAACCCTTGGACATGGATACCAGGCCAGAAGGAGCAGCTCAAGAGGTGGCACTGCTGCAAACAAGACTATGGCAGTAAGAAGTTGCTGAAAGATTTAACATAAGCGGTTTCCGAGTGCGTAGAGTGTTGCTGGGGTTCCAGGTGACTGGTGGTTACATCAGGAGGCCTGGATCTGGAAGACAACGCTGCTCTTATGCTAAAGACAACCGGTACATTGTATCGAACTCTTTGCAGAACCGTTTCTCCGAGGCTGTTGAGCTGCAGCAGCAGCAGCAGCTTCAAGCAGCTCCAAAAACAGCGATAAGCATCTCTACGATCGGAAGAAAGCCGGAAGAGAAGAGGATGTTGCCCCGTAGAGCTGCTACAGGCCCCCAATTAAAGCAATAGCATCGAATAGCCAGGAGGCAATTTTGCCGACTGCACGAAGATTGGACGTTTGAACAATAGAGGAATGTCCTCTTTTCCGATGAGACGAGGGTGTGCCTTTACACCAACGATAGGTGCAGGGGGGAGTATAGGAGGCAGGGAGATCAATTTAAGCAAGCCTGCACTGAAGAAACCGTCTGCTTAGGGGACGGATCTCGCATGTTCTGGGGCGGCATTTCGATCGACGAGTAAACTGATCTCCTGTGCATTTCCCGCACTGAAGGTGGGCACAGCCAGCGATCCCTGACTGCTCGGCGTTCCATAGCGATGTTCTTGGAGGAGCATGTGATCCCATATGATGGTTTTGTTGGACCCAACTTCCAGTTTATGCATGACAAACGCCCGCTGTCACACTGCGTTGGTTGTGTGAGACTAACTGTGGGAGGTTGGGATCACCGTAATTGAGTGGCCAGCAAGGAGCCCTGACCTGAACCCAATCAAACATCACTAGGATCAGCTAAACCGGCGGGTTCGGTCGTCTGATCCTGCTCCTGCCACTCTCAACAGGCTTCAAAACGCCATTATTGAGGAGTGGAACAACTTTCCTCAAAAACGCATCGTGGCACTCATGACAGTCATGACTGATCACTTGGAAGCTATACTCGGATGGCAAGAGGAGGCAGCACTTGGTTTTGAGTTTAGTTTTAAGTTTGTTTTTTCTGAATCTGTTGATTTTGTACTGTTTTTATTCTTTGCAATTTTAACCTGAATACACGTCGATTCGTTTTTCCTGAATTTTTTCTTTTTGTATGGAGTAGATCGTCCATTTTACGACTTTTTCCAATAGAGGGTTTAATAACCTTTCAAATAAGGCCCCATAGTCTTATCTTGCCTTATATAATATAAGGTTTAAAACCGCTTGAAAGAAAAATGTTAAGATGTGCGATTTTTTTGACGCTGAGTGTATTTAAATTTGAAAACAATCTATCCAAAATAAACCAATCAAAACTCGGCCAGTGTCATGCACAAAAAAAACCGCGTGCTATGCCAGAAACCCCTGTGCGTTAAATGATTATATCTGTTAATAACCTTTCGTCTATGGCAAGCAAAGCGTGGTGATATAGCTCGTCTTTAGCATGGCGTTTACTTTACAGCTTTTAAATACAAACCAATGCTATTTTCACAATCAGATGGTTCTCATACTTTGTCTCGAGGCGATAGTTTTCTGTTCAAATCAAAATCGGGATGTGGCATTTCAGTGTTACCATTTAAAATATATTTGTTGTTTTTTTTTGACGTCCAGTCCCATTTGGTAAGCAATAAAAAGAAAATTATACGCTATAAGTTTCACTCTAATTAGTAGATTACTTCCTAGCTAGATTACTAAAATCTAAGTATTTAGGTACGTAATTTAGTTAAACTACTTAGAACAAAATTTAGGATACAGAGTCTATTGTAAAGTGGTGCTAATTTTATAATGACTATACTGAATTTAAAAGAAATTGGAATCGTAGACAAAGTATAGTTCAATATCATGCATAAATATTTCAAATCTATAAGATAGGTACACTATTAGGTAAGATAAGGTAGTAATATCACACAAAATTTAAAATTCAACAAATCCACACTTTCAAATGAAATCCAAACAAACGCCATACAGAAAAGATATGTATGAATATCCACATTACATTTACCAATATGAGGAAAGAATTCCATAATTTTAACGATGCATGGGTGTCAGTGAAAAAAAATTTAGATAGGTAGGTACTTATAGAATATTTGTTGTTTCGTTTTCTTGAAAACTTGATATAACTTGAAAACGACCAAATACATGCAAAAAGATTCACTGCATGCATTGCTTGCTGCCTAGTAATTTCCTTGAATAAGCTTATTTCACTGAACTGTATATAAACGTCATATACTGGAAAAAATATATTCATTGCTTTCGGCTGAAGGTGACGTCATAACACCTAGACCAGTGGCCGAGCAATATTTAGTCCGAATGTCGTGAGTACTTAAATGCAGTCTTAAAGATGCCTGCCTATCTAAATAACTTCAGGACTACGAAATAGTGAGTGTGATGGACAGATGAAATATTTTGAAAATTTCAAGTATTCCGTACTAAAAATGAGTGTGGATACTAATACATAACCTCCAAAAAAACATACTAGAACAGAATTCCATCATACCTTTGTCGTTCAGCCACCTCGCTATCCGGGCGTATGCCTCCTCCTCCAAAAATATTATGATGGCCAAGAATGCCCGGGGCACAAAATTAAAATAACCTATTTTGTTCTCCCACCAATCCTGCAACAAAAAATTATGTCACCATTAACATTTTTTTTCCTTTTGGGTCCCAGAGGCTATTATAAAGCCATAATTCTAAAAAAAAATATTGCAGGCCGCCCTGTTACTGGGCTTGGGGTCTCTCTCTACTATACCTGCATGTGCAACAGTGTGAAGGTGATGACAGTAGCGACGACTAGACACAGCAGAGTGACCGGGAAGGACACCCCGTGCCGCCATAATCTACGTTTCCATGCCGGGTATTCGGGCTCGGGCCGCCCTGTTACTGGGCTTGTGGTCTCTCTCTACTATACCTGCATGTGCAACAGTGTGAAGGTGATGACAGTAGCGACGACTAGACACAGCAGAGTGACCGGGAAGGACACCCCTTGCCGCCATAATCTACGTTTCCATGCCGGGTATTCGGGCTCGGGCCGCCCGGTTACTGGGCTTGTGGTCTCTCTCTACTATACCTGCATGTGCAACAGTGTGAAAGTGATGACAGTAGCGACAACTAGACAAAGCAGAGTGACCGGGAAGGACACCCCGTACCGCCATAATCTACGTTTCCATGCCGGGTATTCAGGCTCGGGCCGCCCTGTTACTGGACTTGTGGTCTCTCTCTACTATACCTGCATGTGCAACAGTGTGAAAGTGATGACAGTAGCTACAACTAGACAAAGCAGAGTGACCGGGAAGGACACCCCGTGCCGCCATAATCTACGTTTCCATGCCGGGTATTCAGGCTCGGGCCACCCTGTTACTGGGCTTGTGGTCTCTCTCTACTATACCTGCATGTGCAACAGTGTGAAGGTGATGACAGTAGCAACCACTAGACACAGCAGAGTGACCGGGAAGGACACCCCGTGCCGCCATAATCTACGTTTCCATGCCGGGTATTCGGGCTCGGGCCGCCCTGTTACTGGGCTTGTGGTCTCTCTCTACTATACCTGCATGTGCAACCGTGTGAAGGTGATGACAGTAGCAACCACTAGACACAGCAGAGTGACCGGGAAGGACACCCCGTGCCGCCATAATCTACGTTTCCATGCCGGGTATTCGGGCTCGGGCCGCCCTGTTACTGGGCTTGTGGTCTCTCTCTATTATACCTGCATGTGCAACAGTGTGAAGGTGATGGCAGTAGCAACCACTAGACACAGCAGAGTGACCGGGAAGGACACCCCGTGCCGCCATAATCTGCGTTTCCATGCCGGGTATTCGGGCTCGGGCCACCCTGTTACTGGGCTTGTGGTCTCTCTCTACTATACCTGCATGTGCAACAGTGTGAAGGTGATGACAGTAGCAACCACTAGACACAGCAGAGTGACCGGGAAGGACACCCCGTGCCGCCATAATCTACGTTTCCATGCCGGGTATTCAGGCTCGGGCCGTCCTGTTACTGGGCTTGTGGTCTCTCTCTACTGTACCTGCATGTGCAACAGTGTGAAGGTGATGACAGTAGCGACAACTAGACACAGCAGAGTGACCGGGAAGGACACCCCGTGCCGCCATAATCTGCGTTTCCATGCCGGATATTCGGGCTCGGGCCGCCCTGTTACTGGGCTTGTGATCTCTCTCTACTATACCTGCATGTGCAACACTGTGAAGGTGATGACAGTAGCAATCACTAGACACAGCAGAGTGACCGGGAAGGACACCCCGTGCCGCCATAATCTGCGTTTTCATGCCGGGTATTCGGGCTCGGGCCGCCCTGTTACTGGGCTTGTGGTCTCTCTCTACTATACCTGCATGTGCAATAGTGTGAAAGTGATGACAGTAGCGACGACTAGACACAGCAGAGTGACCGGGAAGGACACCCCGTGCCGCCATAATCTGCGTTTCCATGCCGGGTATTCGGGCTCGGGCCGCCCTGTTACTGGACTTGTGCTCATATCTCCCTGGCGAAAAGAACATTTTAGGTCAAAAATGTTAATAGAGGTATGGACAGTGGTATATCACTCGATTATTCGGACGCGCTGGGCTCAGGTCTGACCCGGGAAATAATTAGGTAAAGTCTGTTCGGAAAGTGAAGAGTCGTGGAATGTATGGAGCCCAATACATTCCACGACTCTTCTTTTTCCGAACATACTCCAGTAAGTAAGGCGAGCGGCAAGGAGATATCGTGTCATTAGTTAGTGTGTGACAACATTATTTGCGACATTCCGCTGTCAAACATCAGTTTTCTATTCTTTATGTACTTACTTAATAATAAAGTAATAATAGATGTGTTGACTGTTAGAAACGAAGGTATTAATAATGTGTTCGAGTCATTCTCGAATAAATTGTCAGAAAAATAACTATAAACTTATTGCACACTATGACAATACATTATTAAAATACGAGATATATCAAATAGGTCAGTGATTTTTAATTAATTTTGAATTAAAAATGTTAAAATAGGTCAGTTATATTTTATATTTACCTGAAATAAAGGTCTCGGCTCCACTAAAAGTTCAGATCTCTGATCCAATGTTCCCCATTTATATGCCAGCGCATTAGAATACCTAAAAACATAAAAAAACATGCTCAATTATA
Organism: Cydia fagiglandana; assembly: GCF_963556715.1. Classification (NCBI taxonomy): domain Eukaryota; kingdom Metazoa; phylum Arthropoda; class Insecta; order Lepidoptera; family Tortricidae; genus Cydia; species Cydia fagiglandana. The sequence continues at coordinate 23,421,624 of NC_085933.1, read as the reverse complement.
GTTACTTCTTTCAAATAACCATTAAAATTAATCAAACCATTCTGTCATTCGGCAAAAATGTAAACTATTATAACGAAAATCGGCACATTACCTCTTCCATGTCTCCAAATAAACACAGGCCCACAATACGTTAAACAGTGAGAATAAAACGTGGGCGATATCCTTCCAATTCTCATTGGCAGTGCCCAACCAAATCTGAAAAAGAAAATAATAGGTACATAAACACATATCACTCGATTGAAAAGAACCTGCGAACCAACCAGGGCTATAACCGCGAAAATTGAAGTTCGAAAATTGCGGGGATTTTTCTGTGTCACTCTAATTACGCCTTCATTGGAGTAAAAGAGAAAGATCCCCGCAAAATGCGAATTTCGGTTTTCGCGGTAGCCGCTCAGGCGTGACAATCGCTTACGCTTCGCCATCGAATCGTTGTGGCTCTCTGTCACTCTTCCATATTAGTGTGACAGTGACAGTTGCGTTCCGCTCGCTGCGTAGCGTTAGCGATTGCTATGTTGTCTACGGGGTAAGAACTAGAATTCGGGAATGTCGTATGGTTGTATGAAGACATAGAAATAAATAAATAAAGTTTTACCGCCATTCGCCAGCAATCCGAATCCAGTATTGTAAAGAAACTCGCATGCGAGTTCTCACCGGTTATGTAAACATTCTAAACCTTAAGGTAGGTAATTTTGGACTAAATGTATGCAAAAGGAGCACTTACCCAGAACACAAACCCGACGACAGCAGGCACTGTCAGCGAACGCGTATAGTGCCCCAACCAAGCGAAGTACATCGCTATCTTCACTCCAAAGTATTCGCTTATTTCATCTGCAAAACAAACATTATATGGATAGTCTGTTCACAAACAGGAACTTAAATTATCCACGCTTGTTCCCAAAAGTAAAAGGCGCCATCTTTTTGACTTTCTCACTCTGAATACAGACAGACAGACAGCGATTATACCTCGCGTTATGCCCGCATTTTGCCACGCCACGGCTCATGGGAGCCTGGGGACCGCTTGAGAGCGATAAAGCTATCACCGACTAATTTCTCGTGCAAGAAACGTACATGTAGATGTCCGCGGCCGATCGTATGATCAGGCATATCGTGAAATTCCTAGGCATATCGTGAAACGTGAAAATCTTTGATTCGTTCCCTAAGTCGACGGAGCCCCGCCACGCGGGGCTCCTATTTCTGGGCAGTTTGCCCTTCGGGCATCTGAAGCAACCTAACGAAACTATCTTACCTATATATTGGTTGAATGTGACTATCGTCAAATCATTACACAGGAACATTACGATCTGCCTGATCTTACGATCGGCCGCCGACATAGATATAGATCCCGTGTGGATAAAGATATGCATCAACTCAAGTTGATCGCTACCTGCCCGTTTCTCGATTATTTCCAAACATCAAACATCAACATTTATTCAGCAAATAGGCCACAAGAGCACTTTTACACGTCAACATTGAATTTACATAAAAGCAAAAATAATAACATCAACAATTTTATAAAATAAAACTAACAATTCAATCTAACGTATTACAATTACTAAGAGATGTATATGGTCTCTTAATGTCGAATTACATACAAAATACAGATAAAAAAACACACGAAAAAAAATCTATAATATTTAGAGGTGTAAATGTCTCTAGGTGTCAGAACTATAAGATTATATAGTTTATCAAGTTATCCTTAGAGATGTATAGGGTCTCCAAGAGTCAATATCCTGTATAATTAATACATTCCAAGGGACAACAGTCGCTAGCGAAGATATATTATGCATACCGCTACATGCTAATAGCCTCCCCGCCTGCTGCGGCAGATCGCGGTGGTAATGTGTGATTTGCCTAACAGACATGGAACAGAGGCTTCGTCTTAACGCGCCCTAGATACCTGTATTAGGTAGGTCTTAGGAATTTCCTCAAGTCTCATTAAAGTGTAATGTAAGCCTGTAAAAACAAATTAAATTACTACGCAAATTAACTACGTGTATCTGAGGTGTGCAATAAAGAGTATTGTATTGTGTATTGTAAATTACTTTCTATGAAAATAAAAATATTCTATGGAAAATGTATATAACTTAGAAATTTCGACCCATGCCACCGTGACTGGGTAGCCGAGCGATCTAGTCATCTGTCGCGTAAACAGAGGACACTGGTTCGATACCATCAGCACTAAAGGCCTTGGTCAGGCGTGGTTCACTCCGCTATTACGTCGCGTCGCTACAAGTACTTGCGGCCCACACCAATTTTGGTGTCTAGGCCTTGTAGTTGCCGAGCACAGCTACGGAACGGACACCTGCTCGCACTTGCGCTACCTAGCGGTCATATCTGTCGTAATAGACGCGTTTTGTTAGAGAGTGAAACTTCTGTACCTAGTACTATTATTTATTTCGTGCCTTGGTATTTTTTCCTTTATATATGATATTTATTTTAGTTTATAAAGTGAACAATGTTAATTGGTCATAGTTTTGAAAAGTGACTTACCTAAAGGCTGCGGCGCGAAGAGTGTCTTCACCCATTTGCGTCTCAGATTCTCTAGAGCTCCTCGCTCGTGTAACGGAAACATGCCCTGCACTACCCCTCGGGATACGCACGCCGGCACTGCAACAAACACAGCTTTTGAAATAAATGGAAAAATAATATTTTTGGCAACAATTTCATTTTCTGACTCCTTGACGTATAATGACGTATAATTAAATATCTAAGAACTGGCCTTACGGGCAATATGAATGGGGCATGAATGGGGCCAGTACAGCGGTGTGACACCGCTACAACGCGATTGGTCGATGGCTTCGCATCACGCGCGCGATTGGTCGCAACTAGTTGCGTTAGGCTACACGATTGGCTCGAATTCGTGAGTGACACCGCTGAACTAGTACCTACCATTATTAGTGCCCGTAAGGCCCGTCCTTAGAGATAGTGTACGTCAATGTTCTGACTGTACTTTTCTTTCCACAGGCAACTAATACTCATCGAGGCCCTTCTAACTACCCCAAACACAATTAGGTTGCGTTGTTTTATCACAGAGTCCCTATGGCCACCTCCTGTATCCATCATCCGATCACCCCGACTTACCTATGCACGCCAATTTTCAGCTTCATGAGAAATAAAAGCTTGCAATTAGGTAAGCGTCTCAAGTGACATTAGAACTCGCGGCTCTGGGACAACGCGCCATCAATCTACCAATAACGGTACAGTCGGTACACTTTTTTCTGAAAATCCCCTAGTACTAGTACTCTTTATACATGAGTTTGGGAAAAAAAAGTCCCGCTTTACAAAAGGTATTCATTAGAACATCGACATTATTCAAGTAGGCTTATAATACCGCGCGTAATAAGTACCCTGAAAACCGTTAAAAAGCTACGCAGGTAACTTTTGAAGAACATTCAGAGTGCCTCTTCAGCTAAAGTACCAATATTGTTTAATGAACATTTTAGAATCAAAACAATTCGTATCTTACAGCTTAAGACACAAAGTTGAAATTACTCATGACTCTCCTTGGTCGTTCGAACCTTTTAACGCTTAGCGACGAAGTTTCAACTCATCTCGTCAACGTAGCAAATTTTAACACTCGAAGCATTAACTTCTAAAACAAATTTCAGACACGGTTGTAGTATGTTTAGTTTGGAAACAGCCGGTTTGAAATTAAATGGATTTCTGAGATATTCATTTGCAAATAAAAAAATACTATAATGAAGTGTAAACAGTACATAAATTACTACTTCACAGCCCTGGTGACAAGTATTAGATTCTTATCACATAACCATGCGTGACTATTATGCCAACTCAAACAAAAAAGCTCCGATAGAAATATCGATCACCGGCCTAAGAAAACAAAAGCTTAGTTTGCTGAACTAAAGACTTACAAAAGTGTTTGACCACTGAGATTTAACCTTTCACATGTAACCTTTAGAAATGGAAGTTGGAAAACACACAATCAAAGATCCCGGACATAATGTTAATGAGCAATTTTCCTATATTCGTTTAGTTAGGAAAGAGTCGCGACCTATCGTTCGACATTCAAACTTTTGACCTAATTGGAAACATCGCAGTAATTTTAAAAAGCAAAATGGAACTCCGGAAATTTGTCAGTAGATTTGAAATCAGGTTGGAACCAGCGACGTAATATAGACCTATGTGCTCTTGGTACCTTTTTTGGCTTCATGTAAACCAGACTAGAGTAACATCATAAGTATCATAACGCAGGGTACAAATGAGAATGTTAGGAAATGCTAATTTAAAACTTCTAGATTGGCACTCTGCCAAAGTGTTTCCTATTCCAGTGTTCTATTTCAAGTGAGTGTAATGACTGCCCTATAAAGTAGAAGCCGGCCGTGACCTTTTTAAAGGCAGGCAGCAAGCAAAGAGTACCTTATCGTAGCTGAACTTTGCGAAGGCTTGATCGACTTTGAATGCGAGGAAGCAAATGATTTAATATTAACCCTTCTTTGTTTTACTTCGCGGAGAGTCCGTAGCGCGCCCGCGGCAAACTCGCTGCCCGCTCGCCTCGCTTTCACTCGCGGAAATCGCTAGTATGATGACGAGGCTCTTAATAATTCGATTGGCAACATACGCTTGTTTAACAAAACTCGACCTAATAATTCGACTCACACAACCGTCCGGCCCGCGAGACTGTTTTCCTGTCAACCGTCCGGGTTTTTTTAGCGACGCACGCCCCGCGCAGCGCATTCACAAATTTCTACTAAAATTATAACTAAACTGCGATCTAAATTTTTTTAGAGCTAACTATTTAGTTAGGCTACGTTGTCGCATCAAGAGAATTAGTAAATAATGCCGAAATATTCCGTTAGATGGCTCTGAAATCAAGTCTTTCTTCCACCCCTTTGGATAGTAAGGTTCCCGCGGACGGTTAAGAGCATATTTTTTTCGGATACTATGCTATCGTCGGACGGTCAAGTGGATAAACAAGGTCCACTTACCAATACTCTGTCCAGGGCGCAGCGTCAAAGCCGGTTCCAGCGCATGTTCATCGCCCGGCTCTGCGCGCGCTGATTCTAAAACGTGCTTGACAAGAGACCCTCGCTCTTGTGAGTTGAGGAGTTCCGCCGCTGACGATCCCTGATCGCCAAACGAAAAAAAATTCAAAATATCAATTTTTTATACGAAAAGTTTTCATTGTTTTTAACCCGGACGCAAAAAAAAGGGGTTCTCAGATTTAGTACCTACTCGTACACTAGTCTACCTACCTGGTTCTATGCATTACCTTTTGAAAACAATGCATGTCCCGGACGGTAAACTCCTTGTAGCCACCTCCGAATTCTGGCTTCAGCAGTTTGGGTAGGTGCACTTCTTCCGCAGTTTGTAACAGCCTGCCAAACAAATTCATATTAGACAAAGTTAAGACCTTTATTAGGTATTTAGAAATCAGCCTCGACAGAACTCGACGCTAAGCGTGACGAGCTAAGGACCCAGATTATCTGTGGGCAATTGGGCATCACATATAATTACGTCGGAGGGGTGCTGAGCTGCAGCGAGTGTGGCCGCATATTCGCTGCAAATATTGGCTATGTCAGTCACCTGAGAGCGCACCAGCGACACTCTCAGCGGTAGAAAGTAGTCGCAGTGGCCGAAAACGGCTTAGAGACGATATATGATACAGAAATCAAACTGTATATTGATATTATTGATTGACCAATTTCGAACTAAAAAAGGCTATGTATTATTCGTAAGTTTGCGATCTGATGACATAGGACTGGGCATATTCGCCGTTAAATCGCTATCAAGTCAGAGTCAGAACAATTTGGTATGTTTACAAAATACTGGGGAACTATATTTCACACTCTTGGGCTTTCCACTCCATAGAGGAGATGGCTTGTCAGGGTAGTGCTGGACGCTGGTATATGTATATCAATTAATAGTTAATAAAAAACAAAAGCTCAACAGGAAGACTCATCCGCTAAATTACAACTCCGCTAGGGATACCTCTAAGCCTGGGGTCTCCCCGAGAAGCCAGCTATAGATACGGCCCGCGAACAGATGTAGAAATCGCAGAAGAGGTCTACAGTTTATGCAGTCAGAGCATGCTATCCTTATCCTTATCACTCGCACGGTTACAGCTGGGGAGAGAGCGAGACTCACACGTCATCGTCCGCGGTGATGTAGAAGGCCGAGCAGCCTGAAGATGCGTGCTGGCGCACACACACACGCAGACGAGGTCTGCTGCCGCGTAGTTTCTGCAGCAGCCATAGAAGCATGCTGTCTGGTAGACCTGAGAGACAAGGTACAAGGTTTAACTTAGTAGTCATTACGATCATACAGATTTTAAGATACCAGCATAATAACGTCTCTAGGCGAGATAACAACTCCATAGGGCGACTGGTCGTACAAGGAAGAGTGGAGGGAAGCAGATCGCGCGGCAGATCACCTATGCGCTGGACTGACCAAATAAAATCCGCAGTGGGAAACCGCGTATCTGACTGCGCCAGACAGTCTGCCAACAGGGAGAGATGGCGGGAGATCGTGCGAAGAGCTGTGTCCGCCTCTACTACCGATGCGGACGCGTCAACGTGACCACGACCGCTCGATACGACAGAGAAGAAGATAATAACGTCTAATGCTGGACATAGGATACCCCCAAACTTCTCAACAACGAATGATACTCAATATCATAACCCAACGGTTCCCTATCTTGAATAGATAGTCGGTTTATTGTTGTGCTACATGGCATAGTAAATACCAAGACTATGTATACTTGTACATTAAAGTTGTATTCATAATGGGTTTATGCAATTTTACGCTCGCTTTCAAAGTATGAAACTTTGAAGTGTTTTTTTTTCGTAAAATATGAATTTGCCCATATTTTTTTTCACGTACTCCAGCATATTATCAGACCAGCAATTAACTAGCAATTTGCTTGAACAAAACTCTCTAGAGAGAGGGTTTGGTCACTTTTCAGTACTTTGGAGGACGACTACGGCTTCTCTCAATAGGTTGAGTTTGGGCAGCTAAAAAAAATACGCGTCTGTTATTTTAGACTACTCTATAACAAATATAAAAACCGGGCAAGTGCGAATCAAACTCGCGCACGAAGGGTTCCGTACCATAATGCAAAATACGGCAAAAAAAACGGTCACCCATCCAAGTACTGACCCCGCCCGACGTTGCTTAACTTTGGTCAAAAATCACGTTTGTTGTATGGGAGCCCCACTTAAAGATTTATTTTATTCTGTTTCTAGTATTTGTTGTTCTAGCGGCAACAGAAATACATCATCTGTGAAAATTTCAACCGTCTAGCTATCACGGTTTGTGAGATACAGCCTGGTGACAGACGGACGGACGGACGGACGGACAGCGAAGTCTTAGTAATAGGGTCCCGTTTTACCCTTTGGATACGGAACCCTAAAATCAAATCAAATCGGAGCCGAACAGTTGGGTATCTTCCCTTGCTAGATGTAGGTACCTACATACACATGATAATCATACCATCATCAATCATTCAATGGATCATACCTCCATTGATATCGATCCAATGATTACATATCTTGGTATCACACACAATAGATGTGACAGCTAATTCAGCAAGGCCCTGAAAGCATTCCGCTTCAATCAGAACCCTCGTCAAAAAAGTTTAATTAATTACTATTGTAAGGGTCGTGTCGTTAAGTGACTTGTCCAGTAAAGGGCCCATTAACCTAGAAGCCACGTCTCGACATCATAACTTTATATGACCATAGGGAATAGATAGTAAGTATCGCACTAGCTTACAAAAGCTACACAAGACACGTAAGTATTATTTAAGAGGTCTTGTCTTAGTAGACTGAGTAATTGTCTTTGAAATTGAGTCTAATAAATAGAAGGGGAATGTTAGGTAGTGTACGATATAAACCTATAAAATATTCAAGAAAAAACCGGGAAATTGTTGTTATAGCGGGAACAGAAATACATCATATGTGAAAATTTCAACTGTCTAGATATCACGGTTCGTGAGTTACAGCCTGGTGACAGACGGACGGAAGGACGGACGGACGGACGGACGGACGGACAGCGAAGTCTTAGTAATAGGGTCCCGTTGTACCCTTTGGGTACGGAACCCTAAAAACTATACTTAATTAAGTAACCGACAACCAAATCATTTTTGAAGTGAAAACTTTTTTAGCGGCGCTGTGCCCTTTTTGTGATGGGGAAAAAATGTTAAACTCGCGAGAGCGTAAGACGTAAGACGTTTTTGTTATGCCTGTGATCTGTGATAAATAAACATCAAAATTACTAAACAAGCCTTTATTTTGCTACTTCAATTTTGGTATAGAAAACTAGAACAATACTTACCTATTCAACCAAATAAGATAAATTGACTTCTATACTATCGTAACGATATTTCAGATGTTATCACAGTGCTTACTCCGAAATATCAACCCAGATGTTTATCACGACTAATGTTAAGGTCTTGGCACTAAAGTTATGGCATCGGATAGGTACATTAACTACGATATTGAGAATTGAACTAAGCAAATACCAAACAAACACGCTATCTATATTCAAAGTTATGACTGCTCTAGACGAGGAGCTAGTTCGGAATATGGTCAACAATTTCAAGAGCAACGAAACTATGGCAGGAAAACTCGAGCGACAATTTTGCGCCCCACGTTGGGCGCCAAATTGTTTTTTAATGTTTATTTGTCACGCGAGTTTACCTTGCCTTGCATGGGGAATACGTACGGTCAGCAGCAGAAGTTGCTAAGCGGGCGAGATGTTCAATGTGATCTTGACACGACTTTATTGTTAAGAAAATAAGAGCGTGTCAAGGTGGTTTTGAACATGATGCTTAGCAACTTCTGCTGTTGACTGTACAAAAAATTGTCGTGACAATAGTTAGTTCGCTATACTATTCTTGTTACTAAATCCAGGCGTCTGGAACCCGTTCATCGGTGAAGGTCAGAGAGTGCAGGCCACTTGAAGAAAACAAGTAGAGTTTTAGGTTTGGAGTAGTATTATCTGCCCTTTTTCTACTAAGTCATTTTTACCTTGGGCATTCCTTTTTTCTAACTGAAAAGTTTTGTAAGTCTGTCTTGTCCTCCATCTATAAGCTGCTAGACGCTTGGATATAGTAATAAGGATAGTACAGTCGCAGCAGAAGTTGCTGAGCGGGCGAGGTGTTCAAAATTGGTTTGACACGCTCTTATTCTCTTTACTTTAAAGTCACGTCTTTCATCTTTAAGGTACCAGCAGGTTTCATTGCTCTTAAAATCGTTGACCATTTTCCAGGACTAGCTCTTAGTCTACACAGAGCTTCAGGAATTAACATGCACAGCGTTATTATAAATTGCGATTGTGGCATTGTGGTTCAAGTCGTATGAACTAATGTTGTGGGACGTCGCCTGGGGAAATCTTAGAGGGTTGGGAAATGAATACAGTAAAATTATACATTTTGCGTTTGCGTCAAATCCGGTAGTTCTGATTTTTTGGAGGCTTGTTTATGATGTTGGCCCAATGAATAATCCAAGTTTGTGACCTCGAGCGCCGAACGCAACTTTGTCAAAAATCGAATAAACCGCAATTTTTTTTAGATTTATGAATTATAAAATTTTGAAAGGCTTTATCTCGGAAAATATTAGATGTACAGAGACAATTCTAGTATCTTATTGTAGCAAATTTAGTCTACTTTAAAAACGCGCTAGGAAGTTACTACCAAAAACTAGTACTTTAGGGTAATAATCGCCCAAATGTAAAAAAAAATGCGGTTTATTCGATTTTTGACAAAGTTGCGTTCGGCGCTCGAGGTCACAAACTTGGATTATTCATTGGGCCAACATCATAAACAAGTCTGCAAAAAATCAGAACTACCGGATTTGACGCAAAACAGCCAGGTTACAAAATTCGACAAATTTACTGGATTAAATAGTTGACTTGAAAATTACTTCATGTTGCATAACATTGTTGTGCACATGAAGTAATTCTCAAAGTTGGAGTAACTGATTTGTAAGTTAATCGTTTTACATCAAATTTGAACTTGCAGGCGAAGATAATCACTCATATACAGACGGATAAACCATAGGGCCTGAATCTCCTGGAATTTGTCGACGAACCTATTTGAGATTGACTAGCTAAAGCTGACAAATTTTCGTTTTATATGTACAAATCGGCACAACTTTAAAAAAAAACTCGTATCTTATTTTGTCAATCAAAAGATAAATGTGGTATCTATGTATGGGATGCATACAGAGTTACTGCCTTTCAACATTGAGTAGCAGTGTGAGATACGAGATTTTTTCAAACGATTCGACATTAAAGTTGTTTCGTAAACGCGTTACGTGCATTCCATTCAAAACAGTATAGACAACATATTTTTATTGACAATCAAACTTGTATAACGTTATTGCGTCAAAACTAAAATACAGCATTCCATGATTGCATCTAGTCTCGATACGTGTGTAGACTGCAGATGTATGATACATTATAGCCAACTGAATGTTTCGAGCTACCGAGCGTGCAGCGCCTTGGGAATAGACTGAGTTTTAAGTTAGGCAGATTGAAAGCAATATTGTACCTTGTAACTACAATCATGGAACAGCTAGTTATTGGCAAAATTTTATTACCGATACGGCCTGTACTTTACAATGGACAGCCACCCATGGAGATTAAAGAACTTAAACCGGGGGAGGTTGTGTTGATTTTATACAAAGTTATACGGCTATTATGGCGTTTTCTTCGTCAGCCCAGCCAGGTGGCACCACAAGGCGGACTCTCCTTACAACTTGATTCCAATGGGCTTAGGTACCAATTTCTAAGATGCTTATCCTATACTGATACTGTCCTGTCCTGTCACACAAATAACACATATTACTTGCACACTGTTAATATAAAAATGGCAACTTCAGATACATTTTCCACCAGACTAAGCATAAAGCATAGAAACTTCCTACCTCTGCCTCAGTCAGACCTACATTCGCACTACTGGTTACATTTCCCAGCGTCGGATTTCCGTCAAAGCGTCTAGTACCATTACCATGAGTTGCTATCGAGAACTTACATTACGTTACTACAATCGCTAGCGCCTAAACGCGGTTCGTGTAGATTTCGAAACAACTGGTACCATGAGTCAATTACTCGTTTACTATACTCGCTAACGTAAGCTCGATTCATCGTGTAGTTAACGTTACGATAGCGAATTACCTTGGAGTGACGTGCCTAACTTCACAGCAAAGAAAGCTATCTCTTTTTGACTATACTGAAACGACAGAGTAGGACGATATTGGGCAAAAAGCTAAGTATCCAAGCATTCGTTTAAAAAATATAAACAAAACCGTGCTAATTTAAAGCGTCATGGCACAGTATTATTATGTAAAGTGTTAGTGGGGGTCTTGTATTTGTGTTGGTTACTTTGTCAATGTGACAGTTCTCTACTTAAGTTTGAGTCGACGGGCATGACGTAAATTGTGTTACTGTGTTTAAAAAAGTGCCTAGCGCCGCTAAAGAAGTTTTCACTTCAAAATTAACTGATTTGCAAGACCGAAGTGATCCCATAAGTGTTCCGTAAACAAAGTTTTGTACGGAACACTAAAAAATGCGTACTAGTACGTCGCAATTTCAACTTCTAGTTGACTACATGCAAAAGTAAGTATCTATGTACTTTAACTTTAATTTGAGTTATACAGTCTCCCTAGTTTATAATAATATGATGAAATATTTTAGTTTCAAGTGGTTAGCAAAGTATTTTAAGGTCCCTCTCATCTCATGTGTTAACAGGCATGGTGACCTTAGCAAACCCAGCGATGGGCCACATGGGAAGGAGCTCAATACCCGACGGTGGGCTGAGGTGACACAACTTTTGAACGCGGATGCGACAGGCGTCACCAAAAATACAGATAAGTGGAGAAAGGTATGTGTATAACATATTAAATATATTAAAAACGGGTCACTAATATCGGGTTTGGAGTAATGTCAGGTTTTTAATATATTTAATATGTCTGTCTCTCACGGAAGTTTTGTGTGTATAACCCATTAGCTTTATATTTATAATGTTTTCATTTACCTATTCATTCATCACATTTTTTTCTTTGCATGTACATTTGGTTCGCTCTTCACTGATTTTGTGTGTGTGTGTGTGTGTGCGTGTTGGGTGTGAAGGTGTGGAGTGACCTAAAGAACAATACAAAGAAAAAGGCTGCTCGGATATTCAGAGCTGGAGCAGGAACTGGTGGTGGTCCTGCTTGTACATTAAAATTAAGTGACCTAGAGCAGAGGGTGCTGGCTATAACAGGGACACGGGCAGCTACAGGCATTGTAGAAATTCCGGAGGTTGGCCTGGAGGTAGGGTAATGGGTACTTCATGCTTAATAACAATTTCGGCGGGGTGTGCAGCATGGCGTCGGGCTCACAAGTAATTTGAGCAGCGTGTACTAAGGCTGCTCCTATACGCTTCCATTTGTTTACTTAACATGCAATCCGCACACCCCGCTCGCTGCACGCCCCACTCGAGTGTCCACTTAGGCCTTACACTTAAGGTGACAGTCCATTTCCAACCGCAGCTGCACTACTGTTCATTTTACTATGGAAATTGACAGTAACAGTGACGCATTAAGTACCAGTAGTGCAGCTGCGGTCAGAAATGGAATGTTACCCTAAGGATAAAATAAAAAGTAAGAACTCCCATACTTAATCCCCTACACAGAGAATGCTGTCCTATGGGAGTTTGTTATTCTTTATTTAGGGCCAGTTGCACCAACCACATTTGACAGACTGATCAAAGTCAGCCGGCGCGCCCAGGCGCTTTACTATGAAACTTTCCATACATAAAAATTTAGCGAACTCTTTAACGATATAAACAGTTTGGTGGAACCGACCCTTAATCTTACTCTATGGTCATACCTAAATTAAAATATTTTACAGGAAGAAGTAACTGAACTGGCTGTACTACCGACACTTGATAATGATGACAGCCCATCTATTTTTATACTACATGATGAGTTTGCTCAACAAACTTGTTCCAGTGAGTTTTCGTATCATTGTTGCTATAAAAATAAGATCAATGGAATTAATTTAATGCATGTCCTGAGAAAAATTCTAACAACATACATAGTTAAGAGTCACCATAGCCTAGCTGGTATTGATTCTGCCTAGAAAGCTGGTTGTCCCGACTCGGTATCCTGGAAAGGGTAGCGGCACAAATATATTTTCTTCATTTATGATGACAATGATTTTATGTGTAACAATTATTGGATTTATATTTTTGTATGAATATTATAGCCCAGTATCAATGTACAGTCAGCAATACTATTAGCTTAGCAGTTTGCACCTTTTCATACAAATTTCTATGCAGGGGTGGTACCTTTTCTCTGCAGCTGACTGTACAGTACAATCTCTCTTTGATTGTAATTTTGTTACCAAGTATTTATTTTATTGTTTTTATTTTTTATTGCAGATGTTGAAGATTGGAATCGGCCAGGGACATCAGCTCGACCCCCAGTTTTTCCACCCTTACCTGTGGACAGGAATAACCAAGACTTGGCGGGCAGAGAGGAGCCTGGAATAGTTAACAGCCCAGGTAGAGTTTTATTTACTAAACCTCATTTAGAAGCAGATAATAAATTTTGCATTTATTGACACATTTTATAGGTGTAAGTACTGCTCAGTAATATTATAGCCCATTGCCCACAACACACTTAAACTCTAATCTTGCAGAGGTGTTCTTTTAACCTGCAATTTATAATAGGTATGAATGTATGTATGTGCAATAAATACTGATTTATCATTACTTTGTATCCTCTAGACAGGAGTGAGGCCGGCATGACACAGACGCAGGAGCCTGCGGCTCGGGCCGCGCGGATGCTAGACAGGAGTGAGGCCGGCATGACACAGGCGCAGGAGTCTGCGACTCGGGCCGCGCGGATGCTAGACAGGAGTGAGGCCGGCATGACACAGGCGCAGGAGCCTGCGACTCGGGCCGCGCGGATGGCTGCTGGAGGCAGGCAGCACGCGCCGCAGAGTCCTACGCCCTTACCACTTACGCCACGGTGGCGGCGAACACGTCCGACGCCAACATTCTCCTCTCGTACTCGTACCCAGACACAGTCCGATTTGGCAAGGCAAGCCTTCGTCAGGTCTGACTGTGAATGGCGAAATTTCCAAATGGAGGCAGAGCGGGAGAGGAATAGGTTAAAAGATTTAGAGATAAGGATGCAAGAAAGGTGGTTAGATTGTTTTAGTCAATTGTTAGTATTGGGAAATAGAATTGTAAGTCATTTGGAAAAAAAATAAAAATGTTATAAATGTGTATGTATATTTTTGTTTTACCTATTTAACAAATGATACTTGGTACCTATTTGCAAACATTACACTCTTAAACAATTATACTATGACCGTCTTGATGCAAGTCTTCTAGCTAACTGATCCCGTAGTGCTCTCCCCATTAATAAATCGCTAGCACCTCCATCTTCCAACACCACTTCCTCTCGATGAAATTCTGAAAAGAGTGAGCTCTTCTATAGGTAATTATTTATTTTATATACTAATATTATAAAAATGTAATTTTGAAGTTTTGTATGTTATCTAAGTTCCTATCCGATTTCATACATTCTTTCACCAGTAGGTATATCCATACTATCCATACGAATATTATAAAAGGAAGTCTGTCTGTCTGTCTGTTACCTCTTCACGCTTAAACCGCTGAACCGATTTAGATGAAATTTGGTATAGAGATTGTTTGAATCCCGGGGAAGGACAAAGGGTCCTTTTGGACAAAATAATAGCTAACAAAATTACTGATTCCACGCAGACGAAGTCGCGGGCAAAAGCTAGTAATAATATTAAAAATTCGAAAGTGTGTCTGTCTGTTACCTTTTCACGCTTAAACCGCTGAACCGGTTTAGTTGAAATTTAGTATAGGGGTAGTTTGACTCCCGGGGAAGGACATAGGATACTTTTTATCTCAGAATCCCTTAAGGGGGTGGAAATTTGTATGGGCAATCAATAACCGCTGAACCGATTTAAATGAAATTTGGTATGGTGATAGGTTTGAGTTGTGGGGAAGGATATAGAATAGTTTTTATCCCAGAAATCATCCTTTAAGGGGGTGGAAGTTTGTATGGGGAATCAACAAAACGCAGATTGGATGAAATAATACCTACCTAAATTACTGATTCCATGCAGATGAAGTCGCGGGAAAAAGCTAGTATACTAATAAAAAGGACCTTCGAGATGGGATATAGGCTATACTGGCTATACATAGTTATGTATAGCCTATATCCCATCCCGAAGGCCCTTTTTATTAGTACTGTTTTCTTATATAGGTAATAGATACCTTGATTTTGTTCACATATCTCTTCGGGATCCGGAACATTGTACTTTAAGGCAATGTTGTGTAGCACAGAACATGCTATAATAATTTGTGAGCACTTTTCTGGCCTGTAATGTAAATTTCTATCTCGGTGTACACAGCGCCAACGGTTCTTCAATCGCCCAAAAGTGTTTTCAATGACAACTCTTGCAGAAGTGTGGGCTGCATTGAAAGTTTCTTCAATAGAGTTGGGAGTTGGGTTTAAATATGGTGTCATCAGCCATGGCCGTTGAGGGTAACCAGAATCACCTGTAAAATAGGAATATTTTTTATTAAGGACAAAAATAAATGCTGTTTTAAATGAATCATAATTTAAATTATATTCAAAATATATTGTCTTACCTAAAAGCCAGACAATTTCATTACGCCTGTGTAAAGACTGTATATAATTGTTAACATTACTATTTTCCCATATGAAAGAATCATGGGCTGCACCTCCAAACTTAGCATTAATGGATAAAATTTTACAATCCTGATCACATATCTGAAAAATTAATATATTGTAAGTATATAATATTACGAGTAGTAAGTAAATAGCTTTTAGATAAACATGTCAATCTAAATTTATTAAGGAGTAAGTTAGGTACCTATACAGATAAAAACAGACCTACTTACCATTTGTACATTCATTGAGTGATAATGCTTTCTACAGAAATATAAGTGTTCTTCTTCCTTTTTGGGTGTAAATATCTTGAAGTGGCTGCAGTCAATGCTTCCTATCACCCCTGGGATTCCATATTTATTGAAAAAACTAAAATGTGAAGATTGGTTTGTAGGTATTGTATTGTGGTCATAAGAGGAAAGAATATTACGTGAGTGAGTGAGTCAGTGTCGAAAATAAGGAACTTTGTTGCACAATAATTCTTAAACTACAATATGAACATATTGAATGTTTTTGAGAATATATCTTAAGCATGTTAAGCCCTATATATTAATGAAAATTCAGGGTTCTAGCTTCAGCCAGCAGATAGGTAAATTACGTCAGTACCTAGTTTAAGTTGTGATTCGTCTATTTTTACCTGTGTCTAATGTCATCTCTTTCTTGGCGTGTGGTTGGAAAATTGATAAACATTTTTAGAATATTGGGGTGGTTCAAAGCGGTTGTTGCACATAAAACCTGCAAGAGTTAGTTTGTTGGTTAATTACAAAATAACACTCATAAATGTCAAATAAAATGTATAAGTACTTAACACTTTTATAGAATTTATACTTAACTTTGATTCCACTGACACTCTTTGAGTGGATTTCAAATCCGCATGATTTATTAACAAATCACACAAATCCTCAAAAGCTTCCTTGCTAAGCCTATATTCTTTAATAAAATTATTCTCACTTATGTGTTGAAGTGGGTTTCTTAATATGTTTCTCATATCGGCTTGATATTTTCCTTGTTCACGTCGTTCGTCTTCATATGCAGCTTTCGCTAACATATCCCATGCCAAATAATGCCTTGCTGACATTATTTACATAAATAATGATAAGAAAATATACTATAACACGAATTCTAATAAGTTTTCACGCTCCAATATGCCAGTGAAATAGATTACTACAGTCGATAACGTATTGCTCGGTAGCGTATGTCAAAAATGTGACTCATGGTACCAATTTCTATAGGCAACAGCTACAAACGTTACTCGCTAGCGAGCTAGGTAAAATACCTATCGAAAAGTAATCGCTAGCGTTGAACTCATACTGCCGATTTTTAGTTCTATGAGTGACCGCCGACGGCGCTGTACTATTCTCCATAGAAATCATTTACGCAGTCGCTAGCGAGCATCGTCACTGTAAACTCATGGTAATGGTATAGGTGTGCAGCAGATAGCGAGACGGTTTTGCCGTGCACACTTCAAATGGAATAATACGCTTTACAAGCCTGAATTAGCTATGAATCTTTTTGTATTTATCCGTCATTTTGACTTACGTATTTGTAAGAAAGGGATAAAACATAATTTAACTCAATCAGGCCCGTAAAGTTTTATGAATAAGGGGGTACGTAAGTATTTATGTTTTAACTTGACATGGGGCATTCCATGGGGTCGTACCATCGCCCACACCCCACACTGTTAACTGTAAATCGGTGGACATTTAAGCCTTTAATTAAGACATTTACTGCCAACGTTTTCGTAGCGCTACGCGCGTAGCTGATCCCAGCATTTTCCCACTTTGTAAAGGAAAGCGACTACGAACAGAGAACCCGTCGAGCGGGTACCCGGCACTCAATGTATTAAATCACACAAATTTTCGATTTTTTAAATCTCGGCTGGTACTGGTCGTTCATTCTACAGCCATTATGTACCCACTGCCATAAAAAATATATCTTATCAAAATCTTTTAAGTATATAAATCTTTTCAGTCCATTTTTCCGCCCAACAACCCCGCCATACGTAAAACTCCGGCTCGTCAGACGTTTTATGTTTTATTAAAGCCATTATTTAAGTTAAGCCTGGGTTTATCATGCCACTCTAGTGGTTTTACTCCATTTGCGGCCCTAAATGTCTCGGCCCAGATAGCACGAACCGCTAAAGGTGTCGTCAAGCTCACCACAGGTTGTTAACCTATCGAATGAGATGATGCCTTTACTGAGATTGGTCAACGATATGTAATCATACGACATACCTATATGAGGCCTGGACGTTAGTGAGATGACGATTCACTCATTGCTGGTGTCCTACTTTATTACCTGCATATAAAATTAGATTCACCTGATTATCCACCTGGTTTCCTGAACTTCGTAGTCGCCTCCAAACCTCCCCTTATAGCGACCCCATTCCTCACACTAGTTTACCATAAGTTCATATTAGCCATCAACAATTCCCTCGGATCACTGTTCACTCTGATTACTGATATACGCTGTTCACAATTTACAAGAGACACATCATTAATATAATAACACCATAAGAAACTCGTTGAATTGATCCAAAAGCAAAATTCTCCCTCCGTAGATTTGTTCGCACATAACCTCCTCTTATCCCTATCGTTCGGCGTCTACCCTCTTGTCTCCCCAAAAAATCACCATAACCTAGAAGCGGTTATTTTAACTTAAACGTGACTGCGAGCGCCATCTACCCCATGACGCTGGCAGCTATTAGCCGGTTCGCGATATGTTCGCGACACTCCCGCCCCGCAGGAAGAAGCTACTCTTTTAATTGGAATTAGATGTTCATAGGCAAACATGTAAATAAATCAACAATTAGATGATAAGAACACTAATGTGAATAATAATGTATTTGAGATTTTCATCCTCTGAATGCCTCTCTAGGCTTTGGCGCTGTGAATCGGCATGACCTGAGATTTCGTACAATTTCTGATGATGTTATAGATATGTGCTGAGGTACACCGTTTCTGAGACTGATCCGATTGTTCATCTGTATTTAGTATCTCGATTGGGTAGGCGATATCAATTAATATGTGTTGCTTGATTCCAATTCATTTAACAAAATCATATTAGTTATGCATGGCTATTCATTAAATTATCTCCCACTCCCTTATCTATTTCTGTTCGAGTAAAAGTAAAGTATGTACTTAGAAGTATCTAAATCAGTTAGCAGATAATATAGAAACCAGTAGGCCATTCAATAAGTATGCCTTTTATTGGGAGTCTTTTCAATAATAATTTATTTTAGCATTTTTAACCCTTTAGGTTTGGGTCATCGTCTCATCGTATGTACATATATACACAATTCAGAAGTTTCGTTAATCTTTATCGAAGGTTAGCTGGAAGAGATCCCTTATAGGGATAAGTTCGCCTTTGTACTTCCATTACTGTAATTTATTTTTGTAAACCTGTGTTGTGTACAATAAAGTGATTACTACTACTACTTTATCTAATCACTAATCTATGGACTTTCCACACTAAGAATCAATGGTTCAGTAATAATAGGAAGTCACTATATCTTAGGGTATTGCTCAAGTGCAAACGTATTGGTGGTGACTTATACTAAACAGTTTTGCCTTTGTCATTTACCGTTATCCAAGTAGATATTTACTGACTCTCTGATAACAATCTATATTGGAATGTTAATTGGGAATAAATTGAGATACTATACTTTGTTACATCAACAGACAAGTCTTTGGAACCTTAATGTAACGCTGATATACGCAATCCATAAGTAAAGTAAGTGAATATTGTTTAAATTAATTCGGCAGTTTTTTATTCGTTTACAATCATTTTACCCGTTTATCTTTCAGAACAGAAATATCATGCATGCCAATTGAGTATGTTACTATTGTTTAATCTAGCGAGTGGCATTTTTGGCACTTTGCTGGTACCATTGGAATGGCTGAGTGATTCTGATTGAGTTCCAATGATGTTCCTGGTCCTTTGAGTTTGAGTAGTATGTACATTGTACGAGTACATATGACATCAAATTGTAATCTGATTTGAATTGCCTCCTGCATTTTCATCCAGGCACATTACAACTAAATTATATCGACTTCTAAGAAACCAATCCGTTACAATTCCTTACGATTGTAACAACAAACAACGACGAGGCAAGGAATTCCAAATTAACATCTTATGATATGAGTGGATCTAGTCCTTCAAACTAGGTGAGTGTAAAATTCGAGTTTTTAAATAAACTCAATGATTCTGATTAAAGCCCAGTGAAAATATGGATCCGCAAAACATACCATTATAATAGCCTGGTTTGCTTGTCTGGAAGATATCAATCTTTTAGCGATAAGACCGCCCGTTCTGCACAATAGTATAAGTGATGTGTTAAGTTCCTTTACATATGTAAAGAATATTGTGTTGTTGTAAAAATATTGATCATATAAGTATAAGGCTAATACGTTAAACATGATACATTCGTTTCATGAAAAGATACGCAGTATAAATTGTTGTCAATTCACCACGCTTGCGCTCACAACTAGTTTAATCATGGCTGAGCTGATAATTTGTGATGAAGCGGGTATTCTGCAAGCAATGCATGTTCTAGAAAAGCATGCAATCCAATAAGAATTAACTTGGCGTGGAACATCATGATCACAAAATATTGTTTATCACCAATTTAACTAGATACCGATGTAATAGAAAATACACAAGATCGGAGGTCAGACCTAAACTGGTTTGTAAGCAACAACAGTTGGTAAGCCATAATATCAACTACCCGCATTAAAATAAACTTTCAATTTGGTTCTAAAACTATTCGGCCACACAGAACAATGAATGTGAGATTATGATTATGATTATATGATTATTATTTTAATATTAAGATCTTAACTCCTGCAACGTTACAAACAAAATTGCAAAGGCATAGATGCCAAAAAAAAATCGAGTATAATTATTTTAACAGATCTAATCATTTATGCGATTTCTTTTATGTCTTACATTGAATTGTTTGAACATTACATTTAACATTGAAATATGAATTTATATATATATATTTTTTTATAAATGTAAATATAAAATGTTTGTTTAGTTATAAGTACATCCTCTGTTTTATAAGCTGTGTTACTGACTATTATTATACCATGCTATGTACTATTCTGATCGCCTGCCGAGCGCGGGCAAGTTAATGGCGCACCCGAGCTAGCTCAGTAACCATGATCTCCAACACACATAGTCGCTACGCATTCCGCGATCTGTAGTACTGGTTAGCCTGAGACCTCGCGCCTGCGCTCGCGCATGGGAACTAATATAAAGCGTACTTACTTGTGTAAGTCGCTGCGGGCAAAATAAATAAAAAATGTATACCTACCTACATATATATTATTTTTGAGTCAATTTTGCAAGAACTTTTCACTTAATATTATGTAACAAATAAAAATGTACTCGGCAAGATAATTAATTCTTAATATAAGTATGTTAACTCATGTAAGTGAATTGTAATATTCTTATGAGTATTAAAATTTCTTTAAACCTAATTAAATTACGAAAAAGGTCCTAATCGTCACTTAAGACCCAATTTAAAAACAGATGTACTAATAATAATGCAGATGTAGTAATGTTAAATTGTTGGTCAACTGCATAATTTGAATCTTCTAGCTCAGGTGATAAAGTCGTTGTTTGAGAGGATCCATGCTGGTTCACAAATCGACCAGCAAACTTTAATTCAAAATGTATTTATATCGACCGGGATATGAACCGTGATTACCTTTCCCTTAACCGTGAATCATTTAAGACTTATTTGATCCAAAATGTCGTAAATTTTTATTAGTGCATGATTTTATCAAAGATTGGTCAGGTAACTAAATCTAAACAAGTAAAGCAACTTGTCAACTACATCATCAAACATAATAAATATCAAAATGAAACTATGTTCTTGTGAACATAATCATAACAGAAACCTAAATATAGATTACGATTAAACCTCCTGTTCAACTTAAACTTATTAGGCATGAGCGGGTATGGTAACGGTACCAATCATATGATATTTAAGAGAACAATGAGATTATTCACAACTTTGAGAAAAAATCATGTTATGTTTATCAAATATTGGCTTCTTCACCTTTTCTTTGATACATGACATATATGTATTTCAGTTTCTATTGGATTATTACTGATACGTGTAAAGTTTCTACTGCTTAGGGCGTTCAAACTTGAGTTGAATGTCCATTTCGTCCCCCACGTTTTTAGACATGTTCAATGAAAAATGTACGTAATGGTTGGTTTCAAAGTAATGAAATCTGAGACTTAAGCAGTTCCATGGCTCTTGTTGAAGGTAGTGTTACTAAGCTAGTGTTTAAAAACTGATTACAAACACCTCTCTGACAGAATTTATAGTAAACATACCAATATTGTACTATCTTTTCTGATGTGACAATCTTTGCCACTCTCTCATTCTTATGACATAGAAATGTTGGAATACTGAGCGTTGCGACTGGTTCAAGGCACGTAGGTTAAAAACAAACTTTGCAGCCCTGGTGACACAAACATTTTTATCACATCAACCAGTGACAAATACTTGCTGTGAAACGTTAAATATATAACTTAATGCTTTCAAATACATATTTTTATCATTCCAAACCATCACTTGGAATTCCATTCTACTGCTTATCATGAGGAATCAACTCCAAATTTGCACTCTATAGGACTGATTAATTAACACACTGCTTTCAAAGATTAAAGCGAGCTTTTTAGTATTTTGTATTACAAGAAGAATTTTTGAAACTATATTATTGCATTTAAATAATATACCAAGGAAATTCATGTGTTTAGATACCTTTTTTTTTAAACTATGTATATATATTTACTGACATTTACAATCTCTTGTATATCAAAGAGCAAGAATGTTCAATAAAATGTAGGCACTTAATTGCATATGTGCTCCGCTGAAACACAAACATATTCGCCAGCTTAACGCCTTTTTGCAAAAATAGGATTACATAAATATGGGCTTCATTTCAAGCCTGAAAAAAAACATTAAATTGACCTGAACCAACAAAAAAATTAACTCTTAAGTTGTACGTGCATAATTACATAAATTGACTTTTCATATGTTACTTTTGATGATGATTATGCATGTGCATAAATAATCCCAGCACCTCCACCATGTCGTCAAGCTCACCACAGGTTGTTAACCTATCGAATGAGATGATGCCTTTACTGAGATTGGTCAACGATATGTAATCATACGACATACCTATATGAGGCCTGGACGTTAGTGAGATGACGATTCACTCATTGCTGGTGTCCTACTTTATTACCTGCATATAAAATTAGATTCACCTGATTATCCACCTGGTTTCCTGAACTTCGTAGTCGCCTCCAAACCTCCCCTTATAGCGACCCCATTCCTCACACTAGTTTACCATAAGTTCATATTAGCCATCAACAATTCCCTCGGATCACTGTTCACTCTGATTACTGATATACGCTGTTCACAATTTACAAGAGACACATCATTAATATAATAACACCATAAGAAACTCGTTGAATTGATCCAAAAGCAAAATTCTCCCTCCGTAGATTTGTTCGCACATAACCTCCTCTTATCCCTATCGTTCGGCGTCTACCCTCTTGTCTCCCCAAAAAATCACCATAACCTAGAAGCGGTTATTTTAACTTAAACGTGACTGCGAGCGCCATCTACCCCATGACGCTGGCAGCTATTAGCCGGTTCGCGATATGTTCGCGACAAAAGGGTAGGAAAGGAATAAGAAGTATTCTACAGGCTGCACTTCGGGGAGTGTGCCCAAGAGCTACACGAGCTTATTCCACCGTCCCCATTCTACCATCGGACTTTTAGACGCACGGCCGGTTTCCATCCTTACATGGTAGATATTCCACCAATTCGCACGAAGCGCTTTGCTTCTACTTTCCTTATGCGCACTGCCAAGGAATGGAATTCCCTGCCGGCGTCTATATTTCCGTGTTCTTATAACCCGGCAACCTTCAAATCAAGAGTGAACAGGCACCTTCTGGGCGAGCGAGCTCCATCGTAGGCCACGTCTACGCCTCGGCTAGTCTGTGGCCATGAGTAAGCCCATTCATAATAATAAAAAAAAAAGAAAATGTACATAGACATTTACGGCTCGATTCGGAAAATGAATTAGATTTCTACTAGACTTCAACAAGTTACGATATGGATAATTTAAAGATATTTGTAAGATCGATATGTCAAATTTGACGTTTCCGCGATTCTGAACGTCCTCTTGAACGATTTCGACAAGTTGTGACTTAGATATCCAAGTCACATCTAGTCGATATCTAATGTAGATCTAGTTGATCTCTATATCGTCTCTAGATCTTGTGGTTATCTCGAAATCCGAATAGGCCTGTTAATCTCCATATTAGAGATAGAGATCTTTAAGCATTTGTAAACATCGAAATAACCATATTTTTCGAATTACTTTATACTCGAAATGTAGTACTCAGTTGTGTAGTCAGGTAACGACTTCGTGTTATTAGATTGCCCAATTAGAAACGAAATAATTAACAAAGAACGAAAAAACACCGTCATCGTTCCCATACAAAAAATACCGGTATCCGATCCCTGGCCCGATATGCTTAATGCCGGTTTTTATGGCTCCTCTACACGTTGGGCCGGCCGCATTTATGCGTTAGAGGGAGGAAGTAATATTGCGATCTCATTCTACCGTATGACTGCGTCCCTTGGAGTGGCCGGCATTGGCCCATCGCGAGTGAAAAGTCTGTTGCCCCTACCCCGCATTCTGCAATGTATCGCATAACACAAATGTATAGGAGTAATGCCCTTCTGGCAAAGCGTGGACTGAAACCCAGCTGAATTATGTACTAAAATTAACTGAGCGTTAATAGATCTTATGCCGTTGGAATAAGGCATATAAAGAGCGAGTTGATTGTGCCAAGGATGTTACCCGTGAATTATATGGACCGTCTCCATAACTGCCTCTGTAAGTCCATTGACATTTAGATTACCCTTTGATGCTACGAGATGATAAATGGTGAAGAAATGTGGCTTGAACGTTAGATTGAGTGGTTTCCTTATTATGATTGAGTATTTTATAATAGTTATTTACGATACAAGTGCGAAAAAGTGGAAATTCGAAACGAGTGGCGATAAATTAAAACACGACCGAAGGGAGTGTTTAAAATCGACACGAGTTGCGAATTACCTATTCGCACGTGTATCGTACAACGTTTTACAGTACATATGGCCCTTTAAACTTTTGACATCGCACGAAAAGTGCTATTTTACGCACTAGTGCGGAAAAATAGGACCATATGTACTGTAAAGGGTATTTTCGATGTTTGGTACGAAAACGTTTTTGTAAACAGATTCTCGAAAACATCTTTATCGATTCAGACTTACAAAAGGGAAAAAATGTTTTTTTATAGAAAGTAAAGAAAGGCTGTATGATATTATAATATTAGGGCAGGTAATTCTAATAAATGAAATACCGTCAACCGGAGTGAATAGGGATGGCTGGGGTGAATAGGAAGAAAACTTAAAATGTTTACAATAATTTCTTATTGAGAATAGTCAGGTAGATCAAATTTTAGGTTTTGTCCCTGTTCACCCCAGCCATCCCTATTCGCCCCGGTTGATGGTAAACATTATTGTTCGTTTTTTAGGGTTCCGTACCCAAAGGGTAAAACGGGACCCTATTACTAAGACTTCGCTGTCCGTCCGTCCGTCCGTCCGTCCGTCCGTCCGTCCGTTCATCCGTCCGTCCGTCTGTCACCAGGCTGTATTTCACGAACCGTGATAGCTAGACAGTTGAAATTTTCACAGATGATGTATTTCTGTTGCCGCTATAACAACAAATACTAAAAACAGAATAAAATAAAGATTTAAATGGGGCTCCCATACAACAAACGTGATTTTTGACCAAAGTTAAGCAACGTCGGGAGGGGTCAGTACTTGGATGGGTGACCGTTTTCTTTTTGCTTTTTTTTGTTTTTTTTTGCATTATGGTACGGAACCCTTCGTGCGCGAGTCCGACTCGCACTTGTTTAGCATTAGAGAGAACTCCACGGCTATCCCTAGCTTAACCCTCATAACTATCTATCACGGTTCATAAGATTCAGCCTGGTGACAGACAGACGGAGAGTGGAGTCTTAGTAATAGGGTCCCGTTTTTACCCTTTGGGTACGGAACCCTAAAAATTCCTCAGCTTTCCCTGATTATTCATTTACGCCTTAAACAGACACAAACACTGGTTAAGTAAGAGGACATACGTTTTTATTAGGTCTTAGCACAGAATTTATTGCACAACCCAATTGAACATGCCGCCTACACTTATGCTTGGTTCCGTGCCAAGAAAAGTTCACCCGTAAGGATATAAATTCCATGTTACCTAAGAATGTTAGGTATTTGAAATTGTAGAATACTATTGTAAAGTATTGGGAAACGTACAATGAAACCACCTCAGCTGATTATAGACTGATTTATCATATCATTTCAATCTACCCACATATACTGACAACTACATTCTAATGGTTGTATTAAGATTTTATGCATTGACATATATCTCTAAAGATAGATCTTGATCTTGATCACAATAGATCAGGGATGGTCGCAGTGATACATAGGCTTTGGAGCCTTATATAGCCAGTGTAAATCTCTAAGGACGGGCCTTCCGGGCACTAAAAATGGTACTAGTTCAGCGGTGTCACTCAATGAATTCGAGCAAATAGTGCAGTCTAACGAAACTAGTTGCAACTAATCGCGCGCGTGATGCGAACTCATCAACCAATCGCGTTGTAGCGGTGTCACACCACTGTACTGGCCCCATTCATGCCCCATTCTTATGGCCCGTACGGCCAGCACTAATGATTTTATAATTTTTAATTTTACCCATATTAACATATGCGACCTATAAAGCCCAAAATAATAAAGAATACAAGAGTCAAGGTAGTCTCATGTTTTAAAACAAGTATTGTATTACTGGATCGACAAATTGTTTGGCAACTGTACTCTTTGGCAAACTTTAAAAGCATTATGCTGAAAAGGCAAACTTTTCAGTCTGGTTTAAAAGATCGTGCAAGTTTAATGTTTGACGAATAGGCATTGACATGCAAATGGCACAACTATGGTTAATTTTTTTAGCATTAGAAAAAGACTGCGAGATTTTGACGTGCCTCTTAATTAAAAAACGCTTTATAAATATCAGTAAAAAAAAGACAATAGGATTAGCCGTCGGGCTCTATTAGAAAGCTACGAACTATAACTATTACTTATGAAAGCAAAAGAATGTGAATAATCGTACATGATTCATAATTGTTACATATTTGCCGTGACTTATTTTTCAAAAGTGTTTTTGAATAAAAAGACATGTCAAGATTGTTTACCTTTTTTCTAACGTATGCGGAGTGAAATTTGGACAAAGTTCAATATTGTTTTAAATAGAAAAAACACCATTCTTTTTTAAAATAATTATGTTCTTATAATAATGTATATATCAAGGCTTAATGCAAAAAATAGTTTACTCCCATGCGAGATGCTTTACGGCAGTTCTGTGGTACTTTGTCCATCGCTGTCGAAAACACAGATGTCGGCATTTTATACAGCTCCGATTTTATTTTTCGAATCAAACTCTGTACATTTTTTGACGAAAATTATTGTAATATACTCGCCTCTTTAGATTTGCCCAAAAATCTTCTATAGGGCGAAGTTGCGGAACATTAGGTGGATTTGATGTCTTCGGTACGTATGGGATGTTTAACTCCGCCATTTTGCTAAGGGATTTTTTGGAATAATGGCTTGAGGCTAAGTCTGGCCAAAACACTACATTTTCTCCTCTATGACTCGTATTTATGAAATCCCGCACTAATGGCAAACATCGCTCTATGTAGCGGTCGGCGTTCACAGCTAAACCTGACTCAAAGAATACAGGCTTAGACATTCCGCGTCGACTGATGGCAAGCCATAACAAAACTTTTTTAGGAAATTTTGTATGCTCAACATATTTCACGTTCTCATCGGTTGGACCATTGGTGTTCTCAAAATAGTAATTGCCTTGCCACTCGTTTCCATCTAACGTGAAATATGACTCGTCATCCATAACGCAAGTGACATTGTTTTTAGCGTAAACTATTTCTTTGACTAATTTACGCAGCCGTACTTTCTGAGTGATTTCTTGGTTTTCAGAGACAGTGGGCTTAACTTTTCTACATCGCTTATCGATGCCCATGTCTTTAAGATATTTTTTAACAGTTTTGCCGTCAGTTTTAAATTTTCTTCCCAACTCTCTATAAGATTTTGCGACACGGCCGGCCGTAATTTTCTTTAATCGAGCTCTTTCAGAAACCTTGCTCAAGCTGGAATAGTTTCCAGAACCAGGCTTTCTAGCAGTGGTTTTCTTCAAGGCAAAGGACGCCAGAATATTGTAAATAGTGCTTCGACTCTCACCCATTTGCACAAAATGTTCCACCACCTTTGATTTCGGCCATAGGGGATGGCTACTATAGAAATTACATACTGCTTGACGACGGCGTTCTTGTTGATTTACCATAATTACAAAATTAAACACCCAATCTTTATGAGACTTACCAAACTGATTGACAGATATATTGACTTTACATTGACAACACATATTTTTTATTTAGATTTTAGTGTTTTTATATTTTATATATACAAAATTTGTCCAAATTTCACTCCGCATACGTTAATGCTAAAAATACGAACTAGCTTCGAGCAACACGGAAGGGAGGCGGCATTCGCACTATTTCCCCTCTGCCGAGGTACAAGATTAGCGCGTCAATCTAATCTAGCGCGGGTAATAAAACTAGTTGCACTTGGATTTTTCACTAGACCGAGTCCAGACGCGCGCTCGAACACTGCTGCACAAAAATGCCTGTTTGCTCGGTTTTTTGTTATAAAAAGAGGTCGGGGACATCAAATTTACAAAATGAAAGTATTACATTTCACATGTAATATTTTTTTTACATATCATACGTTTAATTACATTTAAATACAATTATTATATTTTAGTCTCAAGCAATTGTTGGATTTATCGATTTTGCTCGCTCAGTACAAATTGCGGATCGGTCGAGCGACAAATCCGACTTCTCATCTCTCAGAATACAATGACATACTTCAACGAAAATGTGTTAGTGTGCGTGTTGTGACACTAGTCACTCGTCCGTACACAAAAAGAGATCGAGGTTTGCAAGATTTGTCTTTGACGTGTGTCATTTTCTATGTATTTGTGTCGTCATTACAGAGGGCCTACCGCGAACCACATTCGACGTGTTGCCTCCCTGTCACACTTACGTATGAATTTACAAGTGCCATAGAGAGGCAACACGTCGAACGTGGTTCGCGGTAGGGCCTTTGATTGGATTTTGTATGTAAGTGTGAGAAGTGCGACTGTGTGCACCTTCCCCCCGCGAAAAATGGCAGAATGATTTGTACGGTGAGATATCGCTTGGGCCCCTCCCTTCCGACGTGTCGGAAGCCGGTGTTGCTCGAAGCGAACTAGGTATAACAGTACAGCCTAAAGTTCCAAGGTTACTCCCTCAACAATACCTTAGTCAATTTATATCCATTACTTATGTCCCTTTATGCTATTGTTCGTGTTCAAAAAAGGTAAGCAACTAACTGCCAGTCAACTCTACAAATTGGTAAACTATACTAATAGGTTTAATTGTGTATACAAAAGTTAGATACCACGGGCACTGTCGCCTCTGCGAGACTCGCATAACTGTCGTCGTAAGTCTTAGGACAACTCATTATTGTTTACCGCATTTTTGTCCACCAAATTCCAAATTCTAAGTGCTAAGTTTTGGTGTGAATGCTGCTTTAGAAGTACGTATTTAGGACCTGCAATAATATTTTACTCTTCGAGGGCCGCAAAAATATGTGACACGCTCTTATGGCTCTACAAATAAGATCGTATCAGATATTTGTTCTTGTGTAACATATTATTGCAGATGACTGTACCAGTGAAAAAAATATTTTATCAGAGCATTCAATAGGAATTGATAAAACAAAAAAATAGGAACAGGATAAATAAAATATTCACAGTTGACAGGAAAAAGTGAACAACCAACATGATTGGCTTTTGAATAATGTATTCTCATGTAAAATTATACATATACTCGTAATTTTACTAAAATAAAGCAATAGCTAGAAAAATGTTCGGGTTGCCAGAAGAAATTGGCATATGTATTATAGTTTGATATCAACAGGCGCCTATTTTGCGTGACAGGAGGGAGGTAGCCTAGTACTGCCAGAAATTGGCATGATATCAGGGTATAGATTGAATCCTTAATTAAGAATACATCTAGTCCTTCTACTAGAAAACCAGCATGCAACCATTTCACCTACCATCCGAGTTAAGTGGTAGGACTATAAGGGTCTCCCCAGATATATCAACATGCATTCGGCAAAAGCCGATAGGAAAAAGCTGGTAGGCGCTGGCCGATGCGAGCCGAGCTGAACAACGACTTTTTCGCTCTTATTGCTAATTTTAATTTTTATATGGAATGTTGTTTGAAATAAAGTGATTTTTTTTATTTCTATTTACTTTATTGCGTAGACATCAGCTTGTTCCTATCCGCTATTGCCAATGCGCATTGATATATCTGAGGAGATTCTAATTGAACAGGCAATAGAAGTCAATAAAACATACCTTTAGGGAATATGAGTACCACATCCGTGTGCTGAGTAGGGGTAGAATGCAGCAGCAGGCGCCGAGGATGCATCAGATGAGCCCCCAGTTGCCCCGCCATTGGGAGGCGGCGGCGGAGCTCCCTGCTAGCTGTTTACAACAAATATAGGAAGCATTAGAACTCAGATTAATTAGCTCTTCTATTGTTCTTTCGAGTTGTTGAAATGATAAACTTTCTGTCTAATTATAAACATGTCAACGAGTCATTTTGCCACACTAGAAGGGTTTAGTAAAATTTAAAATGAGAATATAAGATATATAAAATAGGTAACTACTAACTACTAATGTCTCTACTGTAATGTACTCCTACCAAATCTAGGGTAACTAAGTAAATGGGTAGTTACCTACTTGACAAAAAACATTAATGAAATAATATATTTACATAATGTGTACATTCAATAATTAAGTAGTTATTTTAAGAAAACAAATCACCTAACAAATGCCATAGATATTATTATATTCTATCTTATCCAATCGGCAATTAATAACACTTTTACATAACATACCGGCGAAAGAAAGGGATAAAAACAATCAAATAAGCCGGAATCGCTTACCACTGTCCAATTTATCCTTCGCGAATTCAGCAAACGACTTGTGTTCCTGAGGCGTTGAGTGGGAACTGCTCTCGTAATCGTCTCCCGGGCTCCCCATCCCCCCATCCTCGCCCTCCATCTCGAAAACACACTCACAAGTCACCCAAAACAATAAAACAAAGTACGCACTAATGAGACCTTCAGTTTCTTACATCATCGATTAACATAGAAAATGCACCATCGAAAGATTTAACACGGAAAAACAAACAGCATTATAATAAATCAAAGTCGATTGGCATGCCACCGTAATGGTTCAACACAAAAATTGTTATGTGTTCTATTTACTTGATAAATTATTTACTCGCTTTGTTTTGCGACAAAACTCCGCAACCTCGACCTCGACTGTCATGTCACATTCAAAATTGATTTTTGGCCGCCATTGTCTTTACATGTATTGCTATAACTAAAAATGTACTATATATACAAATATGGAAGGTAGAGATACTTCTACACTCCATATATACAAATATTAGATTCGTATATTATGCAATTAAAATAAATATTAACAACGCTTTTTCATAATTTTTAGAACGTGGTTTACCTTCCTATATGGAGTGTAGAAGTAGCTCTACCTTCCATACTTTCCTATTTAAACCACGGA
This sequence comes from Cydia fagiglandana, assembly GCF_963556715.1. NCBI lineage: Eukaryota > Metazoa > Arthropoda > Insecta > Lepidoptera > Tortricidae > Cydia > Cydia fagiglandana. The sequence goes on along the minus strand of NC_085933.1, from coordinate 23,390,093 downwards.
CGTAGAGAGTAAACGGGATAGTGTACACTGGCCAAAAAGTGTGTCCACATGAGACATCAAACCTGAGCCCTCCATCTCTTTCTAATTAGGGTGACCATAAGTCATATGTATGTGGGATATTAGCATAAGATGGAATGTATAGTTTGGCCAGGATCTTTTCTCATTCGTACATAATCAGAGAGAATCATACTGTATTTTCCCTATGCTAGTATAATTGTCCCAGAAAAGAGATGGATATAGTTTTTTCCTCTCCTGTAAAACGCTTCGCACAACCTTACTTAATTTAGTCGTTATAACAGCTTTTAGTCGTTATAAAAGCTGTTACAGATGGAATGGGCGTATTTAATCGCGATCATGGTCGATTGTGAGGTGTGGTCCGCCGTACGTACATCAAAAACACAGCTATAAGAGAGAGCGAGACAGATATCCAGGATGGGGTAAAACGTTGTACTACGTAACTAGGTAATTCGCAAATCGTGTCGATTAAAAACACTGCCTTCGGTCGTGTTTTAATTTATCACCACTCGTTACGAATTTGATTCCTACTTTCAACACTTGTATCGCAAATTACTTTATATTAATACTATACCGACTAGTTATCGATACCAGTCATTTTGTCAAGCCCTAGCGTAGCGTAGCGTAACAATTTATGTTTATACACGAAATTATCTTGAGTATTGACTAAAATAATAAAATATTAGCACACAACGAAATAAAAACTTACATTTAACTGTGTAAATCTTACACTATTTATGCTTAACAAAATACCTATCACTAACAATATCATACTCATGGTGTGTTCATATACGTGATGACTTCCCTTTTGCATACTTAAGCTATTCTTTAAGCGTAAGCGTCATCGTAGATCTGTGATTGCAACAAAATTTTCAAATTTGCCGCCTTTGTATACTGACGGAAATGTGTGTCCAACCTATATAGAATCGATTACATATATATAAATAGTTAGAATTAACGTTTCAGTAAATTAAATATTATGTAAGTAAGTATAAATATGAGTCTGTAATGTCTAAGGACTTTGGATTTAATTTTTGGCAATTATATAGCTCTCATTACATGAATCGAATAATTAAACATGCCGAAATAAGTATATCTTTATTTATTTATTAGTATACTATTTAGGTAAACTTATTTTTACATTAAGTACGTAATAACAATTCTGTAAGACCGATCCAAATCGCACCGATATCATAGTCACCCTAATGAGTTTGACAATGTTTTCTTGATTGTACACGTGTGTGTGTGTGTGTGTACACGAAAAATATGTCATCAAGTTGGGGATACCAATTAATATCCAAAGTTACTACAATTTCTACCATAGTCAATTTAATGTTTTTTTTTGTTATGCACATGCTTGGTTTAATCAGTTAATAATATTGACATCATAATGATTAACAAATTATTTAAAAGATATCAGAACTGTAATCGGAATATAGCACTAAAATAGTATATGAAGGTAATTACTTTCAGTAGTATATTGATATAAATACTGCCACAATGGTATCTTTTTTACATTGGCAACATGTGCGAGTGAGACACGGGGCTCTGGTTTTCTATCTCATGTGGACCGTTTTCTCTAGTCTGGTACGAACAACTTTCTGGCTCGGTGATAAGGTTCAGTTTAGTATGACAAAAAAAGTGACAGTTCGCTCCCGATTAATATATAACTTCCTGATTTAAACAAAGTTTTGTGACTGTGACAGTTTTTATCATAGATATATATAAGAATATATACAGATGCCTTCCAAGCGAGCTGTCAGTGGGACCACTTTTTGTTTAGTGTACGATTAACAAAGCGACCCACTTTGCTGTAGCGATGTCGATAAAGTCATATCGATAAACTATCGACATTTCTTGCAATTTTAATTTTACTTCAAAGGTTTAACTATACCTAAAATGAACAAAAACGCTTTTATTCTTTATTGTGGTAATCAGATCACAATTTTATAGTCACGCCCCAGGAGAGAACCAAGGGAAAGTCCAGATATTTCATTAAAATACATAAATACCTACTAAAATAGGTGGTCCGCAATAATTGAAATATTTTATTACATCATAATATATTCATTATCCATTAGCATTTCAATTATGCTTATGTTTAACGAAGATATTGAAGCTTCAATTAATCGCTATTTCGTTCCGCTGTGTAGCGTTTATCGATATATAACATGATTAAAATCGACTTTTCACATCCCTAAAAGAGCACACATATACGTTTTTACGCACACATGCAGAAACTGGGTCGCCTAAAAAGGGGCCACTTGGATTTGAAGTCCATCTTGTCAACAGTATGGTTGTCCTTTTTTGACAAACGGCATTTTTAAAAGAGCAAGGAGAGAGAAATGATACTAGTTGCTGCGCCGTGAAAGAGAACAGACAGAGTAGGGGGCTTGGTTTTTATATTGTTGAAGTTTGCAACATTTTTCATCTGTCATTCCCAAGGCCCCTACGATACCCCTACGTTTATTGTTCTATTTGACGGCGCAGCAACTAGTATCATTTCTCTCTCCTCGCTCTTTTAAAATGCCATTTGTCAAAAAAGGACAACCATACTGCTGACAAGGTGAACTTCAAATCAAGTGTTGCCTTTTTTGATGCATCCAGGCTGTGTATGTGTGCGTAAAAGCGTGTATGTGTGCTCTTTTAGGGATGTCAAAAGTCGATTTTAATCATGTTATATATCGATAAACGTTACACAGCGGAACGAAATAGCTATTAATTGAAGCTTCAATATCTTCGTTAAACATATACATAATTGAAATGCTAATGAATAATAAATATATTAGAATATAATAAAATATTTCAATTGTTGCGGAACACATATCTTAGTAGGTATTTATGTATTTTAATTAAATATCTGAACTTTCCCTTGGTTCGCTGCTGGGGCGTGACGATAAAATTGTGATCTGATAACCACAATAACGAATAAAAGTGTTTTTGTTCATTTTAGATATCGTCAAACCTTTGAAGTAACATTAAAATTGTAAGAAATGTCGATAGTTTATCGATATGACTTTATCGACATGGCTACAGCAAGGTGGTGTTAAATTGTTAATCGTACACTAAACAAAAGTGGCAACGGTGACAGCTCGCTGAGACACCGTCTATATATATATTATGTCTATGGTCATTCCTGAAGTTTCTGAATGTGCGTTCAAAACGATCAAAACTATTCTATGATCAAAACACTACCCAGCACATAATAAATTACAAACTCAATTTAATGTCAATTTATTAGCTTTATTTATTTACTCAATTAATTACTCATCGTTAGTATATCTGCAAATAAAAAATAATATCTACTTTGTTTATATTTTGTTGTTTAATATGTATATATTAAGTATTCGAACGAGGCTTCTTTAAGAAGTTTTTCAGAATTGATCAAATACAAGCATGTTCAAAATTACAGAAATAAGGCTAAATGTTGATTTTACCAGTGTAATAACATAAAAAGAACATTAGAACTGAAAGTTCTTCATAAAAGCAGAAATTTCAAATACTTTTTACCAAAAATTTCAACTATAAGACGAACTACTGTTGCCTGCAAGACTTTAGCAATGAGCATGCAAACTTCACCTTGGTAGTGATCACAAAAAACGCCTTACATGTTCCCAGGCATTTTGATATCATTCGAGTTCGAGTTTGGTCGTTATTTTGCGTTGCGCGTTAAAGAGTGAAGTAACAATGGATGGTTAAATAATAAGTAAAAACCATCGATACTTTCTCTTATTGAATAGTCATACAGTTTTAAGCTAGTAACCACCGAAGAGAGGAGCAAAACAACACATACAACCAAGGTACATCTATTGACCTTTTCTTGTTCTCGATTTATTTCGTCGCAATTTCTCTCTTTAATATTAATTAATTTCACGGATATCACTTTATTGGCCTTAACATGCCTTTATTACGTTCCTGCTTTTGGCGTAAATAATTTTGTGCGCAGTTTCTGGCTTTGTTGTGAGTAATTATTGGCATATTTTCATAAACAGCTGTTTCTATGTCGTCACACCTTGTCCGCCAGCTGAGAGTTATAGTGTGCTAGTTTTTTATGGTTTGTCAGTTACGCACGAGTAATATTGGTCTGTGACGTTATAATTAGTGTTGCGTTAACATTGTTTACCGTTCTGATGCAGATTTGCTACGAAAATATAAGTTTTTAATATATAAAAACTAACTTGGAAATCAATGATAGTTATAGTTTTTTCTGAGTACCCCTCTCCTCTCCTTTCTAGAGTAGTATGTTATGTTATATGTCATGTCCTTGGTTTCCTTCTCCATTTGCAAACAACCTTCAGAGTGTCCTTGTAAATCTATTTTTAGCCAGAGACAATGCCAGCAAATGTAGATCAATGCAAGATGTCTTAAGGTCTTCATTCCAACATAATAGTAAAAGGTGTAAGCACTGAGGAATGGTATTCAGTATTATTTATAAATTATTTTTTCTTTATGAGGCTTTGAATATAGCATAAATATTTTGTAGTACATAAAAACATACACTTGCCTTTTACTAGACTTCTATTCCTTCTATTATTGAGATAGGCATTTATAGAATGACCAAATAAGCAGTGTTAGGTTTTTTTGTGAAAGTCCATTTTTTTTTTGGGTTCATCAACTATTTATATTCTGTTGTCAGCCAGGAGACAACTGTAATAGGGTTTTAAAAAAATGTTGCAGCAGATTGTATAAACAAGTTTAGAAGATGGCCTATGATGATGCATGTCTGGCAAATTAAAATCTTGTAAAACAATTGGGTAGGTAAAGTTTTTTGAAGATAGGCAAATTATATTTTTTCCCGATAGTATTCATTATAGCGATCACGGAAATGCAGCTCTTTTATTTTTATATCATTTTATTGATTAAATATAATTTTTTAAATGATCGATATGACGTTTGTGAGGTGAAATGGCAGACTCGAATAATTAATTCCTTTGCGCGCAGTATGGCCGAGATAGAAAAAAAATCGATGTCAACTGTCAGTGTCATTCTTGGAAAATAACTTGCAAATAATTGGAAAATAATGGTCGGACGAAACATTTGTGTTTTCTTGTAATTGGATGTCGGTGTGATTTCTAGAATAAGTATTTTTAACGTCCCTAGCACGATCAACACGGATATTTTGATAATGATAACGATTGCTTTCGACTACTTGGCACTGCTTCTTGGAGAACATTTTCATTAACGCCTTCACCACGACTCTTGGACTGCTACACGAATCATTTTGGATCTCAGTATCAACACAATAGATGGAGACGATCCCGGAAACGTTCGAATGGAAATAGAATATTACAGAGATGAACTCAAAAGTGCGTCGTACCGTCTTGTAGGAAGTACAGACGTTACTTTCCAAATTCAGCGTATTTGAGCACACCAAAGTGTTTAACAGCGATTCGGTGCCAAACTTTGAAGATATATTGGCCAAAATGGTAACTTATACGTTTGTGAGGACTATATAAACGTGATTGTTGTATTATACATACATAATGATTAAGATTGTAATAGTCTTATAACTAGGTCGTTATTGGCTATTATATATGGGCTCGGCAAGGTGTTCACAATATCTGAACACGCACGCCCTGATAATAGAGGCGTGTTCAGATATTTATGAGCACCCTAGCTGCACCAATATATCTGATGGCGACTGTACTTTAGAAAACTTATAATATAAATCCAAAATAATATAATATAAATCCAGTAAAATTCGTTTCGTTTTATTTTATAAATCCACAAATTATTATCCTTAAGCATTAACATTACAACAGTATATAGGATCACGCTGTGTGGCGTGCCCTTGAAGAGAGTTGAAAGGTTCAAATATGGTCAATATGGATAGGTATGTCTGTAGGGTAAATGTGCTTCACGTTGGGGCCTAGCTGTTTACATATTGATTAGTGTTGATTGCGGGTTTAATACATTTGCCACTATACACAAGTAGCAAGTGTATCAACTCGCAAAAATACTACATTTTTGCTTCCATTGAGGTATACTTAGTAAGGACTACCTATTCTCAAATTATGTGAGGAAATAAAACAAATTCAATTTAGTAAAGCGTATTTAATAGGGGTAAAGTGACGCGAATACAATTAAAAAAACAACGCATATTCTTAGTTTATATTAAATGTAGATGGCTTTTTAGTTTTCACTTGGTCACAGAAATACGCTAAAAACCACTTTCAGAGTAGGTGTTTCTTGCGTTTTGGCTGTCCTTCCACAGCATGAGCATGTCGTAAGTCCTGTTGTATTTGTCCCTGGACTTAGCAGGAAGCTAGTTATTCATTATTAAGTTTGCTTCTGCTTTCAAATGAGGCGGTGTGCCGTCTATTCCAGGTCGTTTTCGTCACTTGAACTCATTTTGTTTATTACGAGTATTAAAATAACAAGCGGTAACTTATTGAGTATTGCACGACGAATAAACTTTGCCGCCTTTTATTTGCATATTTTTTAAAATTATATTACCATAGATACTAAGCATACGGTACGCGCATGCGTCAATCCGCGCGCACCGCGCAGCGCCCTTTCGCGGTGCTAAAGCGGTATCCAGACGGGACTGATCAGAAATGAAATTGGCGTCAATCTCCAATTTTAGATTTATGGTGATATTAGAGCCATTTAAATTGAAAAAATGCCCCATAACGAAAATACTAGCCTCACAAATTGGTGTTCTTGTGTCCGCACCTCATTTTATCGGTCATTATCGGCGGTTGAATTCGGCGAGCCAAATTGGCGTTTGCGTCCGTACGTCCCGATTCGATCGGGCAATTTAATCAGATTGGCGAAAAATTGACTAATCTGGATACGCCTTAAGCAACATCGAGTTCACGATAATTTGACATATAATAATAATAGATTTTTAGCATAAGGGGTCATCCATTAATTACGTCACACGTTTAGGGGGAGGGAGGGGGTCAAGAAAATGTGACATATTGTGACATGGGGGAGGGGGGAGACACAAACTTTGTGACGTCACTTTAACTTCATCAGTAACCGAAAATTTATTTAAATTATTTAGTCTCTGTACATTTAAATAACAAGTTTTTAAAACGAAAATAGTTTTTAATCGTTTAATATTCTTTCCGAAGCAGTTTTGGGTTATAAAATTAATAATATTTATATCGTCAAAAATATTTTGATAAAATATTAATAATACTTAGGTACTTACTTAATTCGATTTGGCGTTTTCGTAGAAAAAATGTGACGTCACACTAGGGGGGAGGGGTTTGCCAAATGTGACCAAGTGTGACAAGGGGGGGGAGGGGTCAAAAAACCTAGAAATTGGTGTGACGTAATTAATGGATGACCCCTAAGTTGCATTTCATAAAACATTTCACAAATCATTTGTACATTTTCAAGTCAAAGATAAAGACATGTTGGTTTTAAAATTTTAATAAGTATAGACCATAACATTGTCATGATCTTGTAACATTGAGTCTCCCATTTTCATTTTATTGCATTTTTTACAAAATGTCTTTAGATTGTCGGGATATCTTGGTCCTAATTCGATTGCTCTTTTTTATGGAAATAATTATATCCTTCAGATTCACAGGATGCTCGGGGCTTAGCCGAATAACACTGCAAGGAAGTATGTCATGGCTCAATGGTTCTAATTAGCCATCAGTATAATACCGCCAATGAATGTTTACATCCACCTGAAAATAAGAACAACATTCATAAAATGAGGATAACCACACAAAACTAACAGATGGTTGAAATTGTTAGAAAAAATTTGACCGATTTCTTGTTTACGAACATAACAGCTCATGGCAATTTAATAATAAAAATCAAAACACAAGTGAAGAAAGTTTTATGTACCTATGTATTTCACGGATACGTACTCCTGTACGGCCATTGCTCCTCTAATTCAACGGCATTGTGCTTATCACTGTTATGATAATAATTTCAAATTTGTAGAATCTGCTCGCAATCTCGCATGAACTCGCTTATTTTTCTTGCAAAACTCTGTCCAAGGGTCAGCGCAGGGGCCGTCGTGTAAGGGTGGGGAAGAAAACGTTGTCCAATAATTATGCAGTGCCAAGTTATCGAAAGTAAATTCAATCTTTGTCCAAATACGCGCAGATGTCGTGGGGAATCAGAAGTCCGTGGGTCTTGCTGAGGTCGTCGAAAATCTCAATGATAACATTAATAGCAGTTCGCAAGGTAACATGAGGCTTGTCCGTTATTTTTCGGGAATGAGAGCTAAGTGACACTGACAGTTGACATCGTTTTTTTCTATCTCGTCCCATTTACTGCGCGCAAAGGAATTACTCGGAAAACTGCCATTCCATCTCACAAACGTCATATCGATCATTTAAAAAATTATATTTAATCAATAAAATGAAATAAAAATAAAAGAACTGCATTTCCGTGATCGCTATAATGAATACTATCGGAAAAAAATATAATTTGACTATCTTCAAAAAACTTTACCTACCCAATTGTTTCACTCTGACAGCCCAAAAAAATAGAAGCAGGCAAAATCTTAAAATGTTGACTTGTTTATAAAAACTTGGAGCTTTTAATTGCTCCTCGTTTACTCTACTCTTTCAAACTTCGACCGGTATATGGACCGTGATTACGATTTGTGTGATCCTGTTTTTATGTTGTCCATGAACAAGATGCACGTAACTGCGTCGTAATCTCGGGAGCTCGAAAACAATACAAAAAGTAATCACGGTCCATATCCCGGTCGATATAAGTAGAGGGCGGAGTACCGGTGGCAAATTTCACACTAAATGTATGGAGTCGCCTAAGTATTCTTATGATTAAATAAATAACGAATAAATGATTAATTTTGCATAATAATTTTTAGGAACTTATAGAAATTATCTTATGAGCATACAAATATAATGTAATATGTTGTTAATATCTATAATACATAATAATTTTTTTTTTTTTTTTTTTAATTCTAAACAATATACATTGTGTCGAATAGTAATACATGCATATAATTAGTACATACATTAAAAACTAGGGTCAAATATATCTTATCTCTACCAAGTACAGATTCAAAAAAAAAAAAAAAACGAGGCCTTAATAAAGTTAACGTTACAAATACAAATACCTTAAAAATACAATTCCCATTAAGATATGTCATACACAATTTCATTGATGATATAATAAAATTTAATACTTCTACAACAATAATAATAATGTCAACAATAGATCAATAGAGGTATGTCATTTACATTAAAAAAAAAAACCCATTAAATTAAATAATAAAATTGGTAACCATTGCAATACTAATTAAAAGATTCATTCACAAATTCATTGATAGAATAATAACATTTATCAACAAGAAAAGCCTTTAACTTGCGCTTAAATACTTTGCAGTCGGAGATCTGTTTATACTCTATCGGCAGTTTATTAAAAAGATGAACTGCCTGGTAGCTTGCCGAATGTTGTACAACTTTGAATTTAGGCACTAAACTATTTTTAAGGTCTTTTCTTCTTGTTGCAAGTCTTACAGCTCTGTCGTATTCGCATTCAGTGACCTCCAAATTTTTGACTAGACCTGATAGCAGAACTAAAATATAAAGGCAAGGCACAGTCAAGATCTTAAGCTTTCTAAAATGCTCCCTGCATGATTCCCATTGTGGTATTCTGACTATAATTCGGATACCTCTTTTCTGCATCAAGAAAGCACTTTGCGTATTATATTGATAACTGTTGCCCCACAATTTAATACTATATCGTAATTTAGATTCTATGAGGGCATAGTAGACCACCTTAAGCTGTTCAATCTTCGCTTCCTCCCGTAAGCTTCTCAAAGCAAAACAACCTGAACTAATTGAATTATTCAACGTCTGTAATTGCGGTTTCCAATTAAGATTAGAGTCAATCAAAACGCCCAAGAATTTAACTACTTCTACTTGTTCAACAATTTCTCCATTTATATTTAAAAGTAAGGAATCGGTGCATGTAGGACTAGTATTAAATAAAATCGATTTAGTTTTGCTACTATTTAAGGTGAGATTGTTAACTGTGAACCATATAGAAAATGCATTGAGGGCTCTATTAATTACGTCATTAAGTTTAGCTATGCTATCAGCGGACACTACAGCGTTGGTGTCATCAGCAAATAATACCAGCTTCAAATTCGGAATAGAGTCGTTCATATAATTAATTAAGTCGTTAACAAATAATATAAAAAATATAGGGCCCAAGATGGAGCCTTGCGGCACACCTCGTCTTATATCAATCATACGTGATTTATGAACTGTCTCGCAATTATTCTCAATGTGTTTCAACTCTACAAACTGTTTCCTGTTTCTTAAGTACGATTGATATAATTTAAGAACGTTTCCTCTCACACCATAGTGCTCTAATTTACTCAATAAGATACAATGGTCAACAGTATCGAAGGCCGCACTTAAGTCCAAAAATACACCTGCTACCTTTTTCCCACTGTTGAGTTGTAGTACCGTATCTTTAATTAGCTCATCAATAGCTTCACTCGTCCCAACACTCTTACGGTACCCGAACTGCTTTGTGTTTAATATTTTATATCTGTTGATATGATCTAACAATCTGTCTTTTAGCAATTTTTCGAACACTTTAGACAGTGTAGGTAACAATGAAATGGGCCTGTAGTTTTTAGGCATATTAGTTGATCCCTTTTTATGAATTGGCAGTACTCTAGCTATTTTTAGTTGATCAGGAAATGTACACAATTCAAAACATAAATTATAAAAATGAGTTAAAATATATTTTCTTATCAAAACATTATCATTAGGTACTAAATACTAGACTAAGAAGTTATACCTGCCAAACGATATATTATTTTCAAGACCATTCAATTACAATTGAGGACTGGAAAAGAAATTGAAAAATCACCCAAAACATTTACGACATAACATTTAGGTGTTCCTGAAATCGATTTATGAAAATAAATGTTAAGTACTTACTTCCAATTTACGAGTAGGTACCATACTAAGTACATTAGGTAAATGAATAATTTTATTATTCAAGCCTAAAATAATAATTATAAAAACGACTCCATACTATGCTGGAGGATATGCTGGAGAAGGTTCAACGGAGTTTCACAAAACTACCAAGGCAACTTAAGAACAAGCCGTATGAGGAGAGACTGAAGGAACTGAAGCTCACTACTCTTAAGCACCGCAGAGAACGTGGAGACCTAATAGAAACATACAAAATACTGTCTGGGCACTATGACCTCAAGGATTTTCATGAGATGTTCAAGCGCAACAACAACACCCGTCTGAGAGGTCATCACTTAAAGTTAGAAAGGCATAGGTCCCACAGTAACCCATACAAACACTTTCTGAGCAACCGAGTAGTGAGGGCTTGGAACAAACTCCCCGAAGATGTGGTTTCAGCACAAAATGTGAACCAATTTAAAAATAAATTAGACAGACACATCAATACATCTACTTGTCAACGATAACTATTAATGATTACTGGATACAGGCAATATCAGTTGTCACAACTGCCTGCCTGCTTACACAATAATAATAATAATAAACCCGCGGGGGCAGCTTGTGGCGAGCTGACGGTGAGTGGCGACACCGCGGACCCCTATTCCAGAGGGCCCTGTCATCTGGCCCTCGCCTCTGTGCTTGCCTTGATTGGCCGGCCAGAGTGGAGTCGCAAGAGCGGGACCTATGCTCCAGGTTGGAAGTGTAAAATGTCATAACGCCGGCGGCCCTTGAACGGATTACCGGGATCTGGCTACCGCAGACTCACCTCTCGACAACCTCACAGCCGCTCCAAAGTGTTGCCCTGTTGTCGCACTGTGCGTGCGGCCATTGCGGGGCCCACTCAATGAGTTGGCGAGTCACCACCTGTCTTATACAATTTTGAGACTGATTGTCACGGCAGGTGTCCGCTAGTCTCTCCCATAGCCCATTATCCAGTCCATCCAACTTTCAAATCTATAGCCCATGACCTTAGTTCCCATCGCAGCACAAAAGTGCTGCACTGCAATAGTCTTTGCACCTGGCGGGGACCATCTCCGGATGTATCACATTGTGCGTTCGGGGATAGTATCCGCCACGTGTATCCCTTGCTTTTAGATTAAAGTGTCTTAAAGGGCCTCTGCGCTGTTGGCTTCGGCCCCACGTACGCCTCCCAAAGGTCCGGGACCCCATGGTCCCGAGATATGGAAAAGACATACAAATAATAATAATACCTTTTGTGTGAAATTTGCCACCGGTACTCCGCCCTCTAGATATAAGTCTAGTGAAACTAACCGTGAATCATTTAAAAACACTTATTGCTTAAAATTTGATCCTCTCTCTCTCTCTCTCTTTAGCCCTTCGGGTGTAGGCCTCCTTCATTTTACGCCATTTGTCACGGTCTTTTGCAACCTGAAGCCACTTCTTCCCCGCAGTCCTTTTGATGTCGTCGTCCCAACGCATCTTGGGTCTACTTTGGGGACGCTCTTCCCCCCATGGTCGCCACTCGAGTAGTCGTTTACTCCACGAGTCGGTCTTTCTTGCTATATATATAAAATTTGATCCATTACCAAAAAAAGTATGTTTATTGGTTGCAGATGTCGGTAGGTTGGAGCTGCCTGCCGCTGCTGCCTCTGGGCTGCATCTTAGAGCACCTGAGCCTGGAGGATGCCCTAGCCGCCATGTCTACCAGCCGGCACTGGCGCAGTGGCCTGCTCATATACGAAGGTCGGAGGTAAGTTGTCTCCTCTTCATTCCATGCAGTGACTTACTATTTCCTGTATAATAAACAAATAAAAAAAATGCCTTTTATTTGTGGGTAACAAAACTGAATCTAGGATTTAAACCTTAATTTATCTATATCGAAAATTATACCAGAATCCTCCTAAGAGGTATAGAAGAGAAGGCCTCTTCCAGATGCTTAAATTATTTTCAGTCCTGGGCCTCCCAGATCCAGTTGGCTCCCGCTACTTTTATTATATCATCAGACTAGCGTGCCAATGGCCGTCTTCTCTTCTCTTCTCATTTCATATTATTATGTATGTCTAATTACTTCCTCAACAGTAAGAATTCAAAGGATTTCCAGAGGACACCTCTCTTAACTGCCTTTAGAATTATGATTTGGTTACGATTAATTTCAAAGTAAAAACGTCAAATCTCCCTCAGGAAAACTCTCAAGCTCAACGCCAAACAGTTGGACAAATGCGCGTTCCTAGCGCGAATATTCAAGAAACACACAAACGTACTGCAAATACACGTCGCGGACTGCAGCCGGGCGGAGCTCACCCAGTTCATGCACAAAATTATGCCACAGTAAGTCATTATTTTACTTGTTTTGATAAAAACTTCAAAATTGACAATGGTAGGTCTCCAGACCTTTTGAGTCACGCTTCAAAAACATGCAAAAAAGGATTCAACTCATTACTCATAAGAAATCTTTTAAGCGTAGGGTCTCGTAAAACGGACTCAAGAACTTCTAACTTAAACTTACGAGTACATTGTTTGAGTTCTTATAGTCAGCTCTCTGTATATATTATAAAGCCCCATTTAGATTGTTCAAGAACTTGCATGCAATATTCGGTAAGTACATTACTAACTACAGAGTACCTACAATGTAGGGAACGATCAACTAAATACCGCTTGCATTGCGAGCAGGTTCATGAGCAGTCAAAATGGAACTTAAAGAGAGATTTGCATAGACAAATTGACCGTCATCACCATAGGTAGGTGTATGCCATCATGTGCTTATTGGTTACTCTTATCGCCGACCAATTGCATGCTTTCTTAGAATTATTGTACAGTCGCCATCAGATATATCGGAGCAGCCAAGGTGTTCACAATATCTGAACAAGCACTTTAACGCTTTGACAATGTTCAGATATTTGTGATCACCTTGGCCGCTCCGATATATCTGATGGCGACTGTACCAGCCTGATACGGTGGATGAGGTATAATTGATACTTATGGTCTCTTTTGATCCTTTGATACATAATTGTAATAAAGTTTTATATAGCATTATATTGATTATTTATAAGGAAATATGGCAATCACCTGGGAAAATATACGTTGGTCAGCCAAGTTACGTCTATTACGCAAGTGATAAGTATGCGTATAAGCGTTTTATGCGGTCCACTTTCTCGCCTCTGTGACTTCAGTGTGCGCAATATAAGTTTAATTATTCAAATGTATGCTTTTTAGTGGAAAAAGTAAGAATCACTAAAAGAGTTATCGACAATTGCACTAGATTATAAAACGTACAACTTGTCAAACATCGGTTAAATTTGGCCTCTTTCTAACAAACACCAATTGTCAAAATGACGGAGAGAGATAGGTACTTAACTAACGGCTATCAACGGCATGTTGGATTTAATAGACTTTTATGAACATGTTCTAATACTTCTAATTAAGCTGTAACGATTGCATACCACGTCTATATCTGAAAAATACTAAAACATGATAAAAAAAAGTTTTATTGTAATAAAAGCAATATATGCTTTAAGTAACCATTTTATATCTTATGTCTAACGTATACGCAAGATGCAGATAACTATCTCATTACGTATGCTATTAAAAAAAACAATTAGCACAATTATTAAGATTTCCTCATCCGATACACTATCTTCGACATTACGCGTCAAATACTTCAATAAAAATATCTAACTACGTGACTTAGCAACATTGTGTAACGAATGCTATCATTGTTACGCAGATGAATGCTGTGTTAAATCATTTCGTAGTAATTTTATAGGATGTTTAGATAGGAAGTTTTTTTTCCTGAAGCATTATATGTAGTGAGTATTATATTCTTTGAGCATTATCAACTATTACTTTAAATGGCGTATTCGTTTGCAATTCGGAGAAAATATATATGACATGTCTCTGTCGTAGCCATATTATGACCTATGGATTTTGTCATGAAATGCCATCTTATACTATTGTATAATTTACATGTATTTGCAAAGGTTATGTAGTAATATAGGAAACTAGGCCTAATTTGTGTTCATTTTGTAAGGATTCTTATGTGCGTGACTGTTTGTTTTCTACATAAACTAAAAAAAATTAGTAAAGCTGTTTGGGCTACTACTACTACATGTCAAAGATATAGTCACGAAATTAAGACGAAAAAGGGGAAAGATGAGAAATTGATATGTTACACTCGAATACTACGAGCATTTTAAGGGTTTGATGCGCACCAAAAACGTAATGAAAATGATCTAGGTATTCAGTCAAACCACTAAATTGGCTGTTTATGTATGGCCTATGTATTGTTATACACCGTGTTTTTATTGAATCCCATTAACTTCGGGATATGGTTAAGTACGTTTAAGATAACTAAATGGCATAGTTAATTTAAAAAAAAAAATTGTTTTTTTTTTCAAAAATATTAAGTTTAAAAAGTAATTATATGTAGCATATAGCGTTGTTGTAACACAGGCATTACATTTAACTCAACCAAACAATTGAAGTCTATGACATATCAATGTCATTTCGAACATCGATTGACCGAGATTGTACTTAAGTTTAGTAGCAAATGTATGAACTCATTCTAAACACTAATCAATATGTAAGCCGGCCCTAAGGCAAGTGTACACGCTTGTAGAGGCATTATAGGAAAAAAATAAATTATTGATTATCTCCGAAATGGAGTTAATTAGAATATCGGTGTCTTTGAGAAAGTTACTTGATTTAAGCTCAGGAATGCAACCTTGAAATTAACGGAAATAAAAAAAAACACGATATATTTATTATACTTATATTAAAATATTTAACCTAACCTGGCTGTTAACTACAACTTCCTAAAAAAAAACTGAAACGCGCACTTTCACGATTTTTTTAATCCACACGCAAATTGAAGCCCGCAAAAAGAAATATGTTCCCTCCTCACGTAATGCATAAACTTACAAATGGATTTATGTATTTTTTTGTCAACTATCATTTCTAAACTAACATTATGCAAATACTTGCAAAACGTAATTCAAGACCAAAAAAAGTAAGAAATGTTGCCACTTTTTAGGGTTCCGTAGCCAAATGGCAAAAAACGGAACCCTTATAGATTCGTCATGTCTGTCTGTCTGTCTGTCTGTCTGTCTGTCTGTCCGTCCGTATGTCACAGCCACTTTGTTCCGAAACTATAAGCACTATACTGTTGAAACTTGGTAAGTAGATGTATTTTGTGAACCGCATTAAGATTTTCATACAAAAATAGAAAAAAAACAATAAATTTTTAGGGTTCCCCATACATAGAACTGAAACTCAAAAATTTTTTTTTCATCAAACCCATCCGTGTGGGGTATCTATGGATAGGTCTTCAAAAATGATATTGAGGTTTCTAATATCATTTTCTTCTAAACTGA
The DNA here is from genome assembly GCF_963556715.1 of Cydia fagiglandana. Lineage (NCBI taxonomy): Eukaryota > Metazoa > Arthropoda > Insecta > Lepidoptera > Tortricidae > Cydia > Cydia fagiglandana. Next base: position 23,373,811 of record NC_085933.1, on the reverse strand, counting down.
ATAGTTTGCGCGAGAGACACTTCCAAAGTGGTAAAATGTGTGTCCCCCCCCCTGTAACTTCTAAAATAAGAGTATGATAAAACTAAAAAAAATATATGATGTACATTACCATGCAAACTTCCACCGAAAATTGGTTTGACCAAGATTTGGTAAGTAGTTTTTTTTTTAATACGTCATAAACCGTAAACCGCAATTTTATTATGTTACTTGCTGTTACGGAACCCTTCATGGGCGAGTCCGACTCGCACTTGGCCGCTTTTTACTAGCGCGTCTTGTATTTATGTACAAATAAATAAATAAAAGTACTTTTTTAAATAGTAGGAGTAAAATTACTAATGAATAAATTATCTTAGCGTGATTATTTATCAAAAGGAATTTACAATTTTACAAACAAATTATTGCAATGGCAACATTGTCTCACTTTTTTTGGTCTTGAATTACGTTTTACAGTATAGTTTCTTGTATACCCCTTGAAAGGGGTATGTTGACTACTTCAAATTTTTATCTTAATATAAACGTCATAGAGTCGATTTTTGTATGATCATGATGTATCAAATCGTAGCAGAAAACGATATGACCGATGATATAGATAAGTAGCTAAATGTATGCACATATATTTGCATCGTTACGGTTTCGTATGCAAGCACGCTTTGCGCCTAAATTCAAATGTATCGTGATGAATTTGAAATTAGAAAACTGGTATCGAGGCACCTGATAGGTACAAATGGCGATTTTCCATTCGCTGATACAAATAGAGAATGCAGGAGTTGCATAATACATGTTTTATATGTATACTTTACACCATTTAAAAGTATGGCCAGTGGCCACACCCCACACATATACCATACAGTGTACAGTGCATTGACATACTTACATGTTCAATTTGGGTCTTCCTCCATAGCAAACAAAATCCTGTGCTGATATGGCATTGAATTTGATACTCTTTGCGCAGCGAACATTAAAAATTCAAAACTCAGAATAAAGATCAATGATTTTGGTTGTAGGTTTGGACATTGAGAACAGAGTAGTCAAAGTCAACTATCCCAATCCTCTTATTTTGAATATCCCTATTTCGATATAAAGAGGCTGCAATTGTAATACAAATATGTATTATTAATATTATGTATTGGTTTGTTTGCAGGTTCTTCGACACACTGAGGCTCCAAGAGATAGTATTCATAGGACCAGGATGCGTGCAGATGGCGCATAGCAACGTCAAACTAGACAGGTATTTGATCTACTAATATGTCATGGCCTCGCCTCAAGGTGAAACAATACGCCAATCGAAATGTATCAATCACCTATCAGTCGATTCATTGACCTCTGTAGTTTAAGCATTCCTGTTTGTTGTATGTCACTGTTGGCAAGTTTATGTATTGACTTTCTCAGTGGACAAAATTGTAAAAAAACGCACCATTGGGAGCCTATTGCATAATAAAATACAAGTTAATACTATTAGTGATTTTCTTTGTAAAGCGCATACATAATCACTAATATAATAGGTGCCTATTATATCTAGTTGCGTTTATATCTAGTTGTCGACCACGATACTCTTTAGTGCTAAGTATCGTCAAAAAATAAAAACTATTGTTCTAGCTTAGCATGCGTACCTAAGTCTGTTTTCCTTTTCAGAGTAATGATAGAGAGCCTGCTATTCAAACATTCCCACAGCATAAGGAATTTTGCTCTGATGAACTGCGAAATGGACGCAGTAGATGACAAGAAGCCGAAACAAATAGTAAGTAGACAAAAACGAAAAAGGCTTTTAGATGAAATTTATAGCAGACCCTTTCGGAGGCGAACTATAGAAACATATAAAACCACAATTACTATAATAATAAATGCAAAGTCTATAAACAAAGCAGATATAGAACTAAGAATATTAGAATAAGGAAATATGTACAACATTTTGTCAAAAACTATTATGGTAGAAGAACTGATAAATTTTTGGTACCAAAAATATATAATGAAATAGAATGGTTAAGAGAGGAAAAGAAATATAGTATAATGGAAGTAAAGAACAAATTAAAAAAAAACACTTTTAGATAACTTACCTTGACTCAGCCACCGTGTATTATTATTAAAATTAGATTTGTTGTTTTTGCACAGTATATCTTTTTCTAAAATTATGTTTTGTAAAAGGAAAGTTTACTACCTATTATGTATTTACATTTATATCTATTTAGTTTCTGATAATAACTTTAATGTTAAATTTAGGGTAAGCTTTAGAATGATAGCAACTTAAGTAGGTGCATAAAAGTGTATAAAATGAGCGCTGTCTCGCCAACAAACTGCATTCTACGTAGTTTGGCGAGTAACTTTAAAATTGAATATGTATATGTGTATGTGCCTTTGATAAATAAATTAAAAAAAAAAAACAAAGAAACAGTCTGACACTATACCCGTGACATTTAAATAATTAAATAAATGGCGTGTAAATAAATAAATAAATGGCGTGTAAATAAATGGCGGGTAAATAAATAAATAAATGGCGTGGCTCACTCCGCGATTTTGTCGCGTCGCTACAAGTACACGCGGCCCACACCAATTTTGATGTCTCGTATTGTTGCCGCGCACCGCTACGGAATGGACTTCTGCTCGCGCTTGCGCCACCTAGCGGTCATATCTGTCGTAATAGACGCGTTTTGTTAGAGAGTGAACCTTCTGTACCTAGTACTACTATTTATTATACTATTTATTATAACATAAATGTCAAAATAACAGATTAGAACAAACGATTATCAAGGGCTTGTTATTAAGACAAGCGTTTATAAATAACGCTATTTGACGGCAGAATGTATTTTTATTACAACAAAATTAAATTAAGAATAATAGTGCAACTACATTGATATACAAATGTAGCATCTAGCAGCCCCTTTAGAATCGAGTATAGTTAAAAAGAAGAAACAATCACTCAAACCTAGAACAAAAGTAAATTATTTAAATTTGGACCTTATTTGCAGCACGACAACGTGGAGTTTTACTCGCGCGGGCTCCGCTTCGACCCTTCATCACCGGCTGACGCGATTTTATCGAGATTCAACGCTGAGGCGATGATGTTTTCCAGTTTGCAGGTAAATTTATAAATAATGGACCTTAAGTCCATTATAACATGGTTGAGTTTTGCTCTGACCTATCATTTACAGCTATCACAACGCCAAACACTGAGGCTGTGTTTACAAGTCTATAGATAAATTAACAAATACTTACGAATATTAACCTTATCTCTAGCTCGAAAAGGTAGAATTTTACTTCCACACGATTCAATGCTGAGGCAATATTTTCTAGTTTACAGGAAAATCAATAAATATTGTACCTTATGTCTAGTATGGCAAGGTGGAGTTTTACTTGCGCAGGCTGCGGTTCCATCATGTTACAATTATTTTTCTTCCTAAATTTTTAAATGTATTTTAGCAATAAAATTTAAGCATTTTAAAATAGTATCAGGGTGAGGGGACACAACTGGGTCACGAATTATATGTGTTTTGTTTTTCGAGACTTACTAAAGTTTTTTTTTTCAGCACATACTAGTAGATTACGACCTGGTGACCACAGAAACTCTAGAGACCCTCTCGCAGCTCACATCATTCAGCCAACTAAGCATCATCATATGTAACAAGAAACTGGCACATTCCGTGGATTGGCACAGAGTGCAGACCTGCTACCCTAATGGGTTAGATGTCGCCGTTAACTTGGTGAGTCACAATACTTTAAAAAAACCGGGCAAGTGCGAGTCGGACTCGCGCACGAAGGGTTCCGTACCATAAAGCAAAAAAAAAAACGAAAAAAAAAAACGGAAAAAAGTGCAAAAAGAAAACGGTCACCCATCCAAGTACTGACCACGCCCGACGTTGCTTAACTTTGATCAAAAATCACGTTTGCTGTATGGGAGCCCCACTTAAATCTTTATTTTATTCTGTTTTTAGTATTTGTTGTTATAGCGGCAACAGAAATACATCATCTGAAAATTTCAACTGTCTAGCTATCACGGTTCGTGAGATACAGCCTGGTGACAGACAGACGGACAGACGGACGGACAGCGAAGTCTTAGTAATAGGGTCCCGTTTTACCCTTTGGGTACGGAACCCTAAAAAAAGATTCCCTTATTGTAGCCCCTCAAAAAAATAGTGGGAGTTCTTTCCACAGATGGAGTTATAATTTTATTTCATTAAGGCCCACTTGCACCATTCCAGTAACCCGGGGTTTGCCGGTTAAACCTGGCTTTACCATGGTTACCAGTACAATTTGATACTAGGTTAACGGTTTAACCGCTTAATCCCGGGTTAGTGGAATGGTGCAAGTGGGCCTAACTAACTTATTAAAATTAGAAACATGGCACCAAGTTTGCCGAACACTGATTATTACACACGGTTTCAGATTGGATTATCAGAAAAGAAGATCGACGAAGTGATGGAGACCGTTCTAGTCGAGGGGCTGACTCTTACATCGCTCAAACTGCTGTTTTGTAAAACTGTAAGTTTATTATTAGTTTATTTTTATTATAGTTGTGAATACCGCCATAATAGACAACTAACTTACTAACTTATTTTGTGCGCAGTTATACCCGCCTCTGATCAAGCATGTGGTGCGTCTACACAAGGACTCGCTACGCGAGTTCGTCGTTGTGGACGCGCCCCACGAGTCCTGCCAGCGCGTCATACGCTCACTACGCGCTCCCGAGGTAACACTAGAAAAAAACATACGCTTGCAAGCTATGCTGAACGCCGACCCAATAAAAAAACATTCAACTATTTTTTGAAGTAAAAATATATGGCATATGGCAAAATAAGGATGAACTTTACACACAACATGCAGTCTTTGATTGTTTAAAATATATAAGGAAAATAATTAAGTGATACCGTTCTATGATGATGCCACTGCCACATAGGAAATAAAACGTTTTATTTTCTTAATATTTTTCTGTTTTTCATGAATTATTTTCTATTTCAGTATGAAGCGTGCAACGTGAATCCGATCATACTGATGTGCTGGCAGTGTACGCAATTACGAAGACTTGTATTACATGGTAAGAGATCATAAATATTGAGAACAAGTTAAAGAGTATTGCACTAAAGTACAGATGTCTAGTGCATAATCGTTTTCCATCGTATTTTCACGGAAACGTACGATCGTGTCTTGCTATTTCTGTCAGTCTTGGTACAAAAAGTACTGAGGTTGACTGAAGTAGTATAAATACGAACGTTTCCGAGAAAATACGATGGAAAATAATTATGCAGTACATTGTAATGTACATTTAGAGTATTTTAGAGTCACCAGGATGTGGTTTTCTGATTTGCAGGCTACTGGGTGTGGCAGTACGACGTGCTGGGCTTCGTGCGTCTGCGCAAGTCGCTCTCGCAGCTGGAGATCTCGGCCGTGTACGGCCGCCAGCGCCGCCCGCAGCAGACCGCCATGGCGCGCGTGCATGTGGGGGATGCTCCGGACACTGTCGACGCGAGTTTCGTCAGGGTGAGCTCATGACATTTTTAGGGTTCCGTACCCAAAGGGTAAAAACGGGATCCTATTACTAAGACTCCGCTGGCCGTGTGTCTGTCACCAGGCTGTATCTCATGAACTGAGATAACTAGACAGTTGAAATCTTGACAGATGACGCCGTTTTAACAATAGATATTAAAAACAAAATAAAATAAATATTTAAGTGGGGCTCCCGTGATTTTTGTTTGTAGTTTTTTGCGTAATTTGCCGACTCGCACTTGGCCGGTTTTTCTATGATATAGGAGGCAAAGGAGCAGGTGAATCGCTCGATGGTAAGTGAATACCGCCACCCATGGACACTTGCAACACTAGACGGATTACAAGTGCATTGCCGGCCTTGATAATAGTACGTTCTTTTCTTGAAAGGATGGGTGAAGATCGGGCAGCCAAAAAGGCCTACTTGGGTCGACCAAATGGACGCCGTCCTGTTGGTCGTCCTAAATACCGTTGGGCAGATAGAGTGGAGGCAGATCTCCGTGAGCTCGGAGTCGGCGAAAGCTGGCGGGATACCGCTCCTGACCGATCAAAGTGGCGTGCTCTTGTGTTGGAGGCCAAGACTCATTTTGGGTCATCGCGCCAACCAAGTAAGTAAGTAAGTAAGTAAGTTTTCTTGAAGGTGGGTTGGAAACGGTCCGAAAGTACATATTATCCTCCTCCTCCTTAGTCGTACACTCTTGTCAGAGTGGTCGTGGTTATGGGTTGTCCTTTTCTATGTTTATTGTGGCTGTTGCGATACTCCTCCATCTCTCTCTGTTTGTGGCACTCCGAGCAGCCTCAGTCAGGGAACATTTCGTCGTGGACTTTATGAGATCCGTCCACCTTGTAGGAGATCGGCCACGAGAACGTTGACCTTCCACTCTACCCTGCACTACCAACCGCTCCATCGACTTTTCGTTGCGGATGATATGTCCAAACATTTTCAGTATTCGCACTTGCACAATCGACGAAAGTCTTTGCTTAACATTTAACTCTTTTAGGATGGAGAGATTAGTACGGCGAGCCGTCCATTTTATTCTCAGCAACCGTCTCCAGCACCACATTTCAAGTGCGTCAATCTTCTTGCGATCTTTTTCACGGATTGTCCATGTTTCAGCTCCATACAAGAAAATTGGAAATACTAAACACCTCATGAGTCGAACCTTTGTGTTTTTGGTTATTCGGCGATCTTTCCATATTTTCGTGAGCTTCTCCACAGCTGATCGTGTTACAGCACAACGTCTTTTAATTTCTTGTTCACAATTTCCAGTATTTGTGATAGTGGATCCCAGGTAAACGTAACTCTGGACGACTTCGCAATTGGCTATGCTGTGTAAATCTGGTCGATTGTTATTCTTACGATCCACTATCATCATCTTCGTTTTGTCCCGATTTATGGTGAGACCAAAATCGGAACTGGTTGTTTCCAAAAGTAAAAGGAGCTGCTCACTTTCCGCCTTTGACGTCGCAAGAAGGGTGGTATCATCTGCATACCTCAGGTTAGATATCAATCGGCCGCCAATTGATATTCCTTTGTCCCACTTTTCTAAAACAATCCGCATGATGTATTCGGTGTATATATTAAATAAAAGAGGGGAAAGAATACAGCCCTGTCGAACACCAGCCTCGGTTTTGAAAATCCCCGAATCAATCCCATCCACACGAACTGCGGCTGTACTGTCTGTGTACAGTTTTTTAATAATGTAGACTAGGTGTTGTGGTACACCCATTTCCAGCAGCACTTCCCATAGCTTCCACCATTTAACGGTGTCAAACGGTGTACATATTATAACCTGTCACTTAATAGTGGGACTGTCCACACATTGACTTTACAAGTCACTCGACACCCGCTCTACTCACCTGCACTTGCCACTCCGCAAAATGTAAACAAGCCTTTACAAATAGTGTCGTATTCCGTACAGCAAGTGAACGAGTACACGGAGTTCAAGTGGAAGCCGCTGCCGTGGGCGCGCCTGCCGGCCGGGCTGCGCGCGCGCGCCGCGCCCGCCGCGCGCGCCGCGCACGCGCTGCACGAGGCGCGCCGCCCGCTCGGCGTCACGTAAGCCGCCGCCCGGGCTGCGCGCGCGCGCCGCGCCCGCCGCGCGCGCCGCGCACGCGCTGCACGAGGCGCGCCGCCCGCTCGGCGTCACGTAAGCCGCCGCCCGGGCTGCGCGCGCGCGCCGCGCCCGCCGCGCGCGCCGCGCACGCGCTGCACGAGGCGCGCCGCCCGCTCGGCGTCACGTAAGCCGCCGCCCGGGCTGCGCGCGCGCGCCGCGCCCGCCGCGCGCGCCGCGCACGCGCTGCACGAGGCGCGCCGCCCGCTCGGCGTCACGTAAGCCGCCGCCCGGGCTGCGCGCGCGCGCCGCGCCCGCCGCGCGCGCCGCGCACGCGCTGCACGAGGCGCGCCGCCCGCTCGGCGTCACGTAAGCCGCCGCCCGGGCTGCGCGCGCGCGCCGCGCCCGCCGCGCGCGCCGCGCACGCGCTGCACGAGGCGCGCCGCCCGCTCGGCGTCACGTAAGCCGCCGCCCGGGCTGCGCGCGCGCGCCGCGCCCGCCGCGCGCGCCGCGCACGCGCTGCACGAGGCGCGCCGCCCGCTCGGCGTCACGTAAGCCGCCGCCCGGGCTGCGCGCGCGCGCCGCGCCCGCCGCGCGCGCCGCGCACGCGCTGCACGAGGCGCGCCGCCCGCTCGGCGTCACGTAAGCCGCCGCCCGGGCTGCGCGCGCGCGCCGCGCCCGCCGCGCGCGCCGCGCACGCGCTGCACGAGGCGCGCCGCCCGCTCGGCGTCACGTAAGCCGCCGCCCGGGCTGCGCGCGCGCGCCGCGCCCGCCGCGCGCGCCGCGCACGCGCTGCACGAGGCGCGCCGCCCGCTCGGCGTCACGTAAGCCGCCGCCCGGGCTGCGCGCGCGCGCCGCGCCCGCCGCGCGCGCCGCGCACGCGCTGCACGAGGCGCGCCGCCCGCTCGGCGTCACGTAAGCCGCCGCCCGGGCTGCGCGCGCGCGCCGCGCCCGCCGCGCGCGCCGCGCACGCGCTGCACGAGGCGCGCCGCCCGCTCGGCGTCACGTAAGCCGCCGCCCGGGCTGCGCGCGCGCGCCGCGCCCGCCGCGCGCGCCGCGCACGCGCTGCACGAGGCGCGCCGCCCGCTCGGCGTCACGTAAGCCGCCGCCCGGGCTGCGCGCGCGCGCCGCGCCCGCCGCGCGCGCCGCGCACGCGCTGCACGAGGCGCGCCGCCCGCTCGGCGTCACGTAAGCCGCCGCCCGGGCTGCGCGCGCGCGCCGCGCCCGCCGCGCGCGCCGCGCACGCGCTGCACGAGGCGCGCCGCCCGCTCGGCGTCACGTAAGCCGCCGCCCGGGCTGCGCGCGCGCGCCGCGCCCGCCGCGCGCGCCGCGCACGCGCTGCACGAGGCGCGCCGCCCGCTCGGCGTCACGTAAGCCGCCGGGACCACACAAGGGGCTATAGGTGTAGCGATCTGCCGACCGTCTCGTTCTAACATCACCGCGCCACCTTGAGAGCCCACCCTAGCATCTTTTGAGAGTCAGCGCTATAGGAAATGGTGTCGCTACGCGATTGTGCTAACGTTGCATCGAGCGGCAGCCGTATCGTTCACTAGAAGCTGACGCTCAAAAGACACTATACTCTGTATCTTTAGGTATTTCAATAAAAGTAAACAAACAATTTGTAAATTTCCGGGTAGTTGTAACATTTATTGGTTAACCGACCAAATATAAAAGCGCCTGGATCGGTCACTGAACGACCTGATTTTAACCTACATTATTTGATCATGATTCATGTAATATATTCATCTACCCTCAACTAGCTTAAGGAGCCATTTGAGGGAAGATTTTGTTTAATTTTATTTAAATACCTAAAGGTACAGACTATAATGTGGAGTCTCCCTTTGCTTGTGAGTATTATGATACGCATTACCGCTCCTGCGCTGCTGCGACTACATCGATTGGATGAACGAACTTTGCACCAATTTTATGACACGAAAGCATATCAGCTAAAGCGGATCGCTACACCTGTAGAAATATTAACTCAAATTATGTGCATCTGAAAGTTCTCCGATGTTAAAAAAAACTGAACCTACACAACATGAAAATGTGATTTTCCTAAAAAATGTACGCCATGAAATCACGATTTTAGTTCATCCAGTACATTTTGATGATCGACCGACAATGAACTGAATACTTTTTCACCAAACTAAAATAGATTTCTTAAAAATTAAACTCCGAATCATATGAAAAAAAAATCGGATTCATGTTGTTGTAACCTCAGTCATGTGTAAAACTGTTACGGTTACAGCTACTAAAAATAATTAAAATATTTGTAATATTTATAACAATTAATTTCGTCAAAATACACCATAGAACATTATATTACTGTAACAATTGTAAATTTTTTTTACATTAAAATTTACTCAAAAAACCATTAAAACAACTGCAACTTTTACATATTGCAGTTGTTTACTTTTGCTTTACTCGTAATTGTCATTATTACGCGTTAATAAAAATATAAAAGTGACAAATAAAATATCAGTTATAACATAAGTTATAAACGAAGAACTTGTCTTGAAATTATTAGCTCATAGAGTTACTAGTATAACTTAAGCATAGACTTATTTTTATCATAACGAATACGTCGTCTATTTTTACCTCCTGGGGTCCTATGAACTTGAATACATCTTATTTAAACTAATTATCAATATGTATAGCTTATAGAGTATAAACACTCTATACAGGCAGCATTAAAAATAAATAGTGACGGCTAAAGTGGACAAATATATCTTAACCCTTTTGCCGTACGATATATCGACCACATACGCGCCAAAAGAATTTCAGCATTAGCATACCGATTTAAGGTTCAATTTAGATTACACTTTCGGGTGACTTGCCTTCAAATTCATCCTTTAACCTGGATTATGGCCCGATTCTAACTTTAAGATACGTCAACGATCTAGAAACGATATGGATTAGATATGTCAGTGTCAAATATGACGTTTCTTCAAACAAATACGTCACTTCGACGACCGGTCTGGCCTAGTGGGTAGTGACCCTGCCTGCTAAGCCGATGGTCCTGGGTTCGAATCCCAGTAAGGGCATTTATTTGTGTGATGAACACTAATATTTGTTCCTGAGTCATGGGTGTTTTCTATGTATATAAGTATGTATTTATCTATATATGTATGTGTCTCGTCGCCTAGCACCCATAGTACAAGCTTTGCTTAGTTTTGGGGCTAGGTTAATCTGTGTAAGATGTCCCCAATATTTATTTATTTACTTTTGACACTGACACATCTAATCCATATCGTTTCCAGATCTATTAATTGACGTATCTTAAAGTTCGAATCCGGCAGTTAGTTGGAATATATTTGGATTTTTTGAGAAAACCTTGTAAATTGGTGCGGCCTGGAGAAGGGTTAACACACCTTTGTACCATAGAAATTAGGATGTATTTGGACAATTCTGTCACTACGTATTTGATAGTGATTACGGGACCCCATTAGGTTAAATATCTTTGTGTATTTGACTCCTTTTGCACGAAAATGTTTTAGATTATTTTAAAAAAGTAATTCTTTCAAAGAATTATTAAATCATGTAGGGAATAATGCGATATGCAAAAAAAATGTCTTCTTTGTTGCCATGTATTTTGAGATAAATAAATCATTATTAACATTAATTACATAGATATAGTATTATGGAATCCACGTAATCATATTTATATGTATGCTTTTATGTAAACATAATTATCAAAGCGTATAATCCCTTTGAAATTTTAAACGAATATTTAAAAAATATTATTTTCACGTTGCACACTTATTTCATGGGCACTTTTTTATTTTTCTTATTGTTTATAATTTTATACAGGTTGCATTCTCAAAAATGAGAGTGCCAAATCAACGTGACACCGAAGCCTGGCAATGTGAGCAAAAATTACGAAAAATCGCACATTGGCAGTACGATCGAGAAATATGACTAAAGGTAACATTAAAGGTCAGGATACCAGCTGCGTGTGAGTAGGCGTGCAAGTGCGCGGGCGCTAAAATGTTGGAACCGTGAACGCACACTTCACGCAAGCGGTGTGCCGTCTCTCATAAGAACCTGTATATTACAACGCGCACGCATCTGATGTATACTGGCCCTAATATCATCATGTACCTGTAATAAGTAGAAAAAAAATGGTGGTGAAAAAAATGCAACCTGTATAGAAAAGCTCTTCTGAGCGCTTTTAAATATAAATATTTTTAAAAAGAAATTTATACTAACTACTCAAGGGCCTAAATAAGTCCTTTATTAAATGTACCTCTTATAAAGGGACAAGTTATCGATAACCGCTTTAAAGAAATCGCAGACAAAGCAATCTTTGCATAGTTAGATAATCAAATAAAGTTCCTGATACACTTTCTTTTTTATAACTAGTATAATTTCGTAAAGCAATTTAAAATACAACACAGCTTAAATTTTCAATGAAAATTACGCGCGTAACATACGAAGTGACTTAGAAATAAGATGAGAACAAAAGTCAATTGCCACCAAACTACTTACACAAATGAACTGTATTCAATCACTTGTCTAGAGAATCGAATTTATGTGTGATAGAAAATATAAAATTAAGAATAAGCTGTGTGAATATCGGTCTGTACTAACCTTAATAGAAACTCGAAAAATAAACTTTAAAGTCATCGTAGTAGGGTTGATTTTTCGAGATCATTTCATATTCATACAGCAATGTCCCCACCTCGACTAAAGGAAACAAAAGCTTTAAAAAGACGAGTTTTGAATACAGTTTTCGTAATACTATAACAAAAGAGGTTTCTAGAAATAGTAGCGTAATTATTAGACATAGTGAAAAAAGAAAAGTCAGGCTCTGTTCAGGAAAATCTGCGGTAACGCGCGCTTTTCTCGTTCACTTTTAGAAGTAGTAATTCGTGGCGGCTTTTATATCTTTTGTATACGCTACGTTACCATTGAAACTATACTTAAATCTACTTTTCTATTATTAATTTATGTGGTGTTTATAAAACGAACCGAAATATAATAGCAAGTCATCTAAGGACGCTTAATGCTGTCGCTGCCTTCGGGGATAAGAGTGACATCGCATCTTTGTAGAGACCTACTTTTCTCTTTTCACTACGTTTTAGAGAACATTGAGAAAAGCCGAATGATATGTTTACTGGCAACATCTCTCAACATAGCGAATTTATCATGTAGTTGTAATAATGCAATGATATGTCGGCGGCCGATCGTAAAATCAGGCATATCGTGAAATTCCTAGGCATATCGTGAAACGCGAAAATCTTTGACTCGTTCCCTGATATTTCTGGACAGTTTGCCCTTCGGGCATCTGAAGCAACCTAACGAACCTATCCTACCTATATACTGGATTAATGTGACAATAGTTAAAACATTACACAGGAACATTACGATATGCCTGATCTTACGATCGGCCGCCGACAGATATATATCACGCCAAAAGGGGGCCAAAACCAACTTGCCCTTACATCCGAAATGTCGTCGGTGAGTTGTGTGATAATAACAGATTGTGATATCATTAAGCGAATGAAGTAAGATTGGAGTCGCACGATATGTTAGCTAAAGCGACGTGCGTGTGTGTTTAAAAAACTGTTGTTATATCCCTTGGTGTGGCTAAACATCTAGTCAGAGGCCCGCGTATTGTAAATATCTATACACATTAATACCAAGCGGGCTAAAACATTGCGCAAACATAAAAGTATTACAAATACATATAAAATATATCAACTGTGTAGCTTTAAGAGAAAAATCTCATGACTGTATCAAATACAGTTATTTTATTATACACAAGTGCCACTGCTATTGCAAAGAGGATCATGAATTTCCAAAATTGCAAATGAGCCCTGTTTTAGGTATCTATTAATATTTTAGTGTAAACTTTTAAAGAAACGCAGGTAGAATAGAAGAGAGCATATGACAGCATTTATCATGAGTTGATCAGTGACATTTTACGTAGTTGGTTGGGACGTGCTCGCGTTGCGTAATACCTGACTGAGGGCTTGTCCACAAATCACGCGAGGTTCGATAGGGATGCAGGGTTACGAAAAAATCACGACAGATCACGTTGGGGGAGGAGGGTTATCAGGAAAACTCACGAGTATTTTTCTACAATGAACGAAACTAAGAAAAAATAAGTAGACGAAAACACCTCGCGTAATTTGTCCACAACCCAGGGGGGGGGGGGGGGGGGGTTTAATTTATGAACAGCTTGAGATTTATATCAGACGTCATTAATGATATTTTTATAAAATATCAGTGAGTTATGTATTATTGAATTAATTAAACCATCTGGAAGATTCTCTTATTCAAGAACATTTCTTACTAACTTATTTGTTTTCAACCTATTTGTTGGAATTTAATGCAATTAAATAATGTGTTGAAAAAAAATGGTTAGCAAGGCATTTTAAATACTATACGCGAACACGTCCTAACGACTAATTAACCTCAGTATTCAGCGATTTATAGTGCACTTAAATGAGCGCATTGGTCACAGTCATGACAAAAGTGCATTTTGTATCGGTCGAGAGGAAAAAGCTCAAAAATGTCACTGATTATTAGTAAAGAGTACCAATGTGTTGTAAAATACCTTCCTGGTGTAGAGGTTTCATAATGCCGTAAACAACCAAGGTTACTTCGATCAGTTTTAAACTTTGACAGTTCTTCTGCAATGAGATAAACTATAAATTCTTCTGCACTGAGAAAACTATAAAAGATCGAGAGAAAATGGTTACAGGAAAAGAAAAATTGAACAGCGTCGTAAGAGCCACTTAAATAGCGTCAATCTAAGTAACCTCGGTTGACGGCATAGTAAAACGAAAATTTTATTATCATTGAAGTTTAAATTTAGCAACGCTCAATTTTACTTGCCTTAAAGCGCCGTTCGAACGAATCAAATCGAACTGACATTAGAGCAATACACAATTTTATTTATTAGTGATTACTTTCAATAAAATATATGAATGAACATCCGTCCCTAAACTTGCGTGCATTTGTAAACTAAATTTTATTTTTAGTTGAGTTCCTTCAAAGCTGGAAAGAATTTAAACTTGCTGGTATAGTTATCATTGGTGTAATGTTAATACCTATAAGTATAATATAAGCGTCTTGCGACTCAAAGTGAGTTTCAGATTATATTTAGGCGTTTTAACACTAAAGAGCTGGGACCTTTTGACTAAAGAGCTGTCGCCTTTATAGAGCACAACGAAAAGATGTTGTATCGAGTCTCAGAAATATCTACACTGCAATAAATGATGCTATGCTGAATTGAGATATAATATGTAAGTGAGTTTTGCTGGAACGTAACTAACAAATAGCCCTTTATAGACTGAAGATAGTGAAGATGCTTATTATTAATCAATGCAGAATCTGTGGAAAAGCATAGCTCAAAGAACATTTAATTGTTGTCCATTTAAATGAGTATTAAATTAATGTTAATTACAACATTCTCATAATAGTGATCAATAGTGACGCACAAACGATGTGATCAAAGATTATCAAACGATAATAAGGGGTACTTATATTGATCGAAACATATTTCGATTTTCCTTAATCGTTAAATTATCGTAAATTCGAAATTATCCTGTTATTCCTTATAAAAATTTCCATACTACGGAATCTTAAATATAATAAAAAATATTAATTCTTTTAGATATACGACTCTTAGGGCCAATTTATTTAAAATTAAATGCTTGATGTAGCTAGTAAGTAATTACGATAATAATTATGGGTGTTGGAAAATACTCTGGAAGGTATAGAATTGGAAGAAAATGATTTTCCTTAAATATTTTTTATGAATCTTTATAAAAGTTTGTCGTGAAAGAAACAATATATTTTGTAAGGCAACGAAGAGACTTACCAACAAACATTCCCTGAGACTGAGATACGAATAGAAGAGGCTTATAACTAATAACAACTAAATAAAATGTAAAACTGCGTTCGCGTTCAGAAAATTAACGTAAACTTTATTAAAGATTTGGGTTAAAAGTATTTCTATAGTTCGTTTTTTTTAGCATGAGAAAGAACTTGCAAGAAGGTAAGCGATCTTGACATGTCTTTTAATTGAAAAACGCTTTATAAAAATATAAAACTATTACTTATGAAAGCAGAAGAATATAAATGATCGTATTAGATTCATAATTGTTACATATTTGCCGTAACTTATTTTTAAAATGTGTTTTTCAATTAAAAGACACATCAAGATTGTTTACCTAATTTCTAATGCTAAAAAAACGAAGTATAGTACTTATAAATAAAATTTCACCGTCGCACAACGCTATTATAAGAAAAAGGAATTGTTATAATAAGTTTGGTCTAAAAAATAAAAAAATATATGTACAGATATAGTTCATAATCATTTTCCTTCGTATTTTCAGCAACGTACGAACGTATCTTCCTATTTCAGTCGGTCTCAGTACAAAAAGTACTGAGGTTGACTTAAGTAGCATGATAAATACGAACGTTTCCGAGAAAATACGAAGGAAAATAATTATGCACTACATTTGTAAATATTTAGTTTAAAACGGAGTTATGTCAATATAATCGGTTGTGCAGTTTAAAAAGTTTTAATATATGTATAGAAGATTGGACTGAAAAGTTAAAGTAGTGACTATTATCATATAATGACAACGATTCGAAACTATGAGTTTGTATAAATGCCCTGCGTGTAACGTAACATGTGAAATGTTTTTTTTTAACCAGTCCGATTCTCGTTGTTGGGCGCCATTGTACAGTCTGACAAAAAAGAGTAGAAAAAAGTGGCAACACTGTAGTGACGTCCCTACAGTATTGCCACTTTTTAATTTCTTCTCTTATCAGACTATAAATTACACTTTGTATTAAATCCCATTATTTCCTCGACGCGAACGCAGGCATATAGTATTAAGAACAAACTATAGCGAAACCTCTATGATATGATTTCTAATTGCATCGTATCGTATAGTGAGCGAACATCATTCCCGTCTCTTAGTTTTATCACCCTTCACGCTTTGCTCTGTCCTGGTAGTAAAAGCTGGTCAAGGTTTTCAAGATTTTATAAACCAATATACATAAGTTAATAACTAGTAACATATAACATTTAAAACTTTCGCGTTTTGAACGCATATTAAATCACATTTAATCAACACGTCGGTAAATAAAGATAACAAAATAAATTCGCGATAGACCTGATTGTAAATGTGATGAACTAATTGTTACTTAGTAAGTAAATGTGATGAACTAAAAATAAATTGCTAAAGTTTCATTAAAAACTACATTCAAAAATGTTAAATGACATTATAGGGGACCATCCTTGACGAAAAATGAAATAATTTGGAAAATTGCTTAACCAATATCACTGGAGATACGCGGAAATACCCAAAAATGACAAACTAACAAAATGTTTAGGTTTGTTAACTATATACGTGCTTGCCGTAATATATCCAATATGATCCATCACTTTCCATTTTAAATGTATTATAAGACACATTTATTTATGTATAATTTCTGACTGAATTGCAGAAAAACTTACCAGGACAGAATTATGGCAAATTTTATTACCATCAAGACTTAAAATTAAAGAAAGGCTGTGAACACAACTGATCAGGTTTAGCAATGCGATGGCATCATTTAAGGAGCAACCTAATTATACACTCGTTAAATTGTATTTCTTTACTATACTGGGTCAAGCAAATCTTGTCAGTAGCAAACGGCGGCAAATTTGTAAAATCGCGGGTTAGCAACACTGTTCGAATAATTCGAAAATCGCGTGTCATCTGTGTTTTATCTGTGGAATGTGGATCGTGAATGACAGCCATCGTCTTGTTTGTTTACAAATGGTTTACAATGTTTACATTCTGAATCGATTCTATTTCAAGAGATATTTCTGCTGTGTCACCATTAAATACCAATATATTAAACAAGACTGTGCTTAATTAAAGCTAAGGTGCCTACAATGCCTACAGTGCCGACTGAGAAATCTAATAAAATATGAAAATCCAGTATGACATCTACCTGCTGAAGCAATGATTTTATTCATACATTCTTGTTTAACGGCATAGTTCACTTACAATTTTATTTTGAGATCTTCAAATTAGTTAATAATTTTTATCAACATCACACACCGCTTTTAAATTGTCCGTCCATAAGTATTAATAACAATTTCAAACATTTTCAATAGAGAATCCGCGAGTGACAATTTGAATTGACGTACGTGACAAGGCGCGCTCAGCGGAAAAAAAAGTTTTGGTTCGATGTACATTGTACATTGCTGCTTTTCTTAGCGCAATACTACTCTTTGAGTGTTGCCCTACTTTAGTTTGCCTTACATTGCTACTGACAAGATTTGCTTGACGCACTTTATATTGGCACATACTTTGACTTGAATGTCATGTTAAAAACAAAAGATTAAATGTCCATAAGTAATTACTTAATTTTTAATGATTGGTCGTGTTGTAGATGACATTATTAGTAATTAATCTGGAACGTAGAGCGCCGACAAGCAATGGAATTTTAAAGTATGAAAATTGAATCTCGGGTAACGTTTAATTTTTAACAATTACAAATTGTAAAGAAGGTGAACTCGAGTGTAACGCTACGTCTAACGCTACGTCTTACGTAGGCGAACAACGCGCGAACGCGGCGCGGCGCGGCGCGGCGAAATCAATCCTTTGATGCCCATAGAAGTGTCCTACGTAAGCGATCTCGTTGCGAACGCGGTGCGGCGCGATTTGCACGCGAATGTCAGGCGGCGCGGCGCGGCGCGGCGCGGAGGCGGCCGCTTTCGCCGCGCCGCGCCGCGCCGCGTTCGCGCGTTGTTCGCCTACGTAAGACGTAGCGTTACGTAGGCGAACAACGCGCGAACGCGGCGCGGCGCGGCGCGGCGAAAGCGGCCGCCGCCGCGCCGCGCCGCGCCGCGCCGCCTGACATTCGCGTGCAAATCGCGCCGCACCGCGTTCGCAACGAGATCGCTTACGTAGGACACTTCTATGGGCATCAAAGGATTGATTTCGCCGCGCCGCGCCGCGCCGCGTTCGCGCGTTGTTCGCCTACGTAAGACGTAGCGTAAGAGAATAAAGCATTAAAAATGCACTGGTGGTCAATAGTAATTAATTAATTAATATATCGAACAGGGGCCCGTTTCTCAAAAGCTTGTAACTTGTAATACAAGCGGATGTCACTTTTTGAAAGCTTTTGTTAGAGGGACTTCCACTTGTATTACAAGTTACACGTTTTTGAGAAACGGGTCCCAGATATCTTGAATACGAAGCATATCTACTTACCTACTATATTTGTTTTAATTTTTTATATTAAATACATATTTCCTTTTTATCGCATTGCTATACCTGACTGCCTAATGTAAAATCAACGTACTTATCCATCTTATAGTGATAGTGGGAATGTGACGAGTTAGAGGGAGAGGCGAAATAATGTTGTTATTGTCGACACTTTCGTGTTTGCGACAACCCTTGAGTTCGTTTGAGCCAAGCGGGTTTTATATTTTTTGAGAGTTTATTTTGTTTGAAAGATCTTAAAAATATGTATATTGTTTTCAAATGTTCAGAGTTTTAAATGTGTCAAAATTTGTTGTTTTAAATGTGACGTATTCATGATTATTTTATCATTATTGATAGTTTAGATCTTTAGTATCGATAAATGAAAATGCTGGATTGCGCTTTTACCAGGTGATGAAATTAAAGCTTTATTTATATTTCAATTGGTTTATATACTTTGCACACAATATCCAACAATTACAAAAGCTAAGTCATAGAATTACTCATGTATAGCAATAGACATACGTGTATCTAGTCACCTAATGCCAACTATCAAAATATGTGAGGTTGTCTCCATCTACTCGTACATAAAGCTTGTATAATATAAACCAAACCAAACTATTCCCTATATGTGAATATTATCTATATGAGACCAAATAAAACATCTTTTGCGCAATTCAGTGTTTCTCACTCCGTGTACTAGAATCAGTATATGTCCTATATGTATAACGTATAAGTGTAACATATATACAAGTATCTCGTGACGCAGAGTTTCTCACCATGTACAATCCTTGCCTTTGTAATGTTCTTAAGTAAGGCAGCTATGTTAAAAACAGTTTTTCACGAAATTTGTATATAGGTAGGATCTTTGTAAATTAAATATCATTGCTTTTAGATACATTTTAGAAAAAATCTATGTCGTGTAGCGTGTAGCTAACATTTATTTAAGCCCTCGCACATTTTATAGTACGAAATGATACATTTCATTTTTACATACCCAAATATACCTACGAAAAAATCGATTGACAACCTACAATATGTATATTTGGTACTAGTACAGTCAGCAGCAGAAGTTGCTAAGCGGGCCAGGTGTTCAATATGATCTTGACGCGACTTTATTGTTAAGATAATAAGAGCGTGTCAAGGTAATTTTGAACACCTCGCCCGCTTAGCAACTTTTGCTGCTGACTTATTCAGTACAAATATGCTTGTGCCACACAGTGGCGCACCCTGGTGGAATCCCGCCTTTCTTAATTATCAGATCAGTCTATGGGCCTACGCATATTTTGAATATCGGCATCTTTTTCCTTCTAACTAATATTGAGTAGTATTAAATGATAATTAGCTTCACGATATAGAACTAGCATCTCAGTTTCATAGCTAAACTTGATTATTATATATATATTTACATGTGAATGTGACATCAGCCTCCAAGTATAGTTTCATAGTTAGTATTATTGACGAAGTATTCAAAAATATTGAAAAATCTTAAAAAATATGTTATTAAATATATTTCTCTGTCCAATACCTGCTTAATTTTAGCGTTAGATTTTAATATGCTGTTATTTATTTGGATATTTTTAATTCGATTCCAGCTTCTCTTGTTACCGTTCGATGTATTTCTTGAATATGACATTACTTAAAAAATAATATGTATGTTATGACTAAATATATTCTTCTGTGTAGCAAATTTTGTTTTATTTCATCTTCTTAGACTAGTGTCTTATCATTCAAACTTCCCATAAACACATACAGGTTCAATTTTAATAGAAACGGTGACGCGCTTAATACGATATAGGCATACCTGTAATATACAATTTCCCGGCCTTACCTAGGGTGACCAGATACAAATTTCAAAAGTCCTGACAAAATTCCTGATTTTCGGCCGAAATTCCTGACATGAGCTGTCGCGGCGGGGGGGGGGGGGGGGGGGGTGCATTGGCATGCCGCGCGGCGCACCGTTAGTCCAGTTTCTACGTTATAACAGTGTGCAGTGTACGTTATTGGTAGTAAACTATTTGTATTAATAATGTGAATAAAAGCTGGTCTCAATTATATACCAATGTTAAGTTAAAAGGTGATTTTTTAAATGAAAGAAGTGAAGTTCTAAGCTCGTAAAGGGAAATACTTATGTCAGTAAACTGTTTTCCTTTTTTTTTGGTTATTTTGATTAAAAATATTATTTTTACTGTGTATACCATTTTATTGTTTTGTTTATTTGTCCTTCGGGAAACGGAAATGCCAAAATTCCTGACATTTCCCTTTTCCGGCCGCATTCCTGACATATGCCTAAAATAGTCCTGCAGCGCTGGCTATATTTTGAGCCCTAACTTAAAGTAATATTAAAGTCAAATTTTTTTTCGCTTACGAATGCTGTTTTAAGATGTTAATCTTACATTTTGTTTTGTGTCACTGATATTATTTGCTTTTTAAGTTATTTAATAATTTGTGTCAGTTTCATCCATTGCATAAACAAATAATACAAAAATAATGTTCGCGTTCATACGACGTTAGCGGGTGGCTCTTAACGGGCAACGCGGGCCGTGCACGGGGAGCGGGCGCGGCGGGCGCGGCGCGACCTTGGCGTGACGGTGGGTAAGGGCCTCTCTTAGTCCTGCAGCGCTGGCTATATTTTGAGCCCTAACTTAAAGTAATATTAAAGTCAAATTTTTTGTCGCTTACGAATGCTGTTTTAAGATGTTAATCTTACATTTTGTTTTGTGTCACAGATATTATTTGCTTTTTAAGTTATTTAATAATTTGTGGTAATTATTTCTATTTTGAATTATTTTGGAGAAAAGAATATTCGAGAGAAAATATGTAACTGTGTCGCATTTAGGATAGTTTTTTTAATGTAAAAACATAGTTTGTGTCAATTACGTCCATTGCAATCGGATACTATGTCATACTATTCAGAATTACTCAAAAAATAATTAAAGTTAAACGAAATTGCTGACGTCGCATTTAATCATGTCAATATGTACATTACATGTTTTTGTGTCTTATTGAGGCACAGCTTCATAAGATTTTTGATATTTTTGTTCTAACAAGCTATTACCATAACAAAAGAATATTAAGGTTACTAGAGTTCACACCTTATTAATATAAAAGGCGGGATAAATAAGAAATATGAATTTGTGTCAGTTTCAACCATTGCATAAACAAATAATACAAAAATAATGTTCGCGTTCATACGACGCTAGCGGGTGGCTCTTAACGGGCAACGCGGGCCGTGCACGGGGAGCGGGGGGCGGGCGCGGCGCGACCTTGGCGTGGCGGCGGGTAAGGGCCTCTCTCTAAAAACCACACGTTGCGTACGTAACGCATGTTTACTTCGCCTGCGCGCCAAATTAACGCAACTTATGCAAATTTATACTACTACAAAAAGAACTTATAAATATTGTACAATGTCACCATTTAGCAAAAGAACTGTAAGTAAGTACATCTTATTGCGAGAATTAAGGTCTGTTTATATCTATACACATTACGTTTACGCATCATATACTTGTGACAATGACAGGGAAAAGGTACCATATGAGTAAAATTTGCTTATTAATACCGTGACTTGAGGTAACTTTCATTCTTTGATAAAAATATTACTTCTTGAACTTAATTTATATTAATGTTATCAATATTTTGATTTCTATATCTAATATCTAATCAAGTCTAACTTCAATATATCTTAATTATATGGACTAATAAATTTTAATATAAACATTTTTTTTTCATTATAAATAGCACAAACCAGTCTTTCCATACTTAACGTAAATTATGCACATAATTTTTTTAATGTATTTTTTTGTTCTTAGCATTTTTTTACAATAGATATTATTAATTACACGTATTGAGGTTATTTAAAGCCTGTTTATTCTTATGTTTTGAATACATTTACCTTAAATAATAATTACCAACACTTTTGATAGTTCAAGCTTCTTGGATAATACCTTTGGGTTCAATTGGCGTAAAGGACATTTTGGCGAAAATAAGTTATATCCACTACCGTAGCCTCAAAGGGCTTAACTGACAAAACGCCAGGATATCTTTCCAGGAGAGCCAAAAATCAGTCTTGTTTTGAGAAAAAAATCAGACACTTTTGTTTGTTTGAATTATCTGATACCTGTATGTGGCTTATTCCTAATTTTTTGAGGTCTTTTAAACTGATTTCTTGAATACAATGCTTATTTACGAAAATAGCATGTCCGTTACGCCAAAAAACACGACTATTTTTAAAAAGGCGTCCCTTACGCCTCTTCTTTGGAATATTGGCAACTTGCATTTAGGGAACACTATACTTCTAGTACTATACTTTACATTTTTTTTCCGAAAAATTATAGAGATGTATTCACTGTCAAGTTTTCCCCATTTTTGTTATTTTGGATACTTAAACGTGGAATAGGTCGTTTTCTTAGCCACAAAAACAATTTTTTTTTATTTGTTTATATTACTTCAAGTATATTAATTTAATTTAATTTGGTAGGTGAGAAGAGATCTCTGCTAAAAACAATTGAAAACCGAAGGGGAAACATGTTGGGGCACATGATACGTCACGATACTTACATAAACTCTATAATTGAAGGCAGAATAGAAGAACAGAGAGGCAGAGGAAGACCGAGACGTGCATATATTGACCAGGCCAAAGAGAAAATTAATGTAGTGACGTGACGCATCAGGAGCTCAAAACAGTGGCAGAGAAAAGAACGGAATGGCGAATACTCCACCGACAAGAGCTAGGCTATAATAATACTTCAATTTAATTTGTTCAAATACTATGAAGTATTTGAACAAATTAAATTGAAGTATTATTATTATACATTTACCCTAAATAATAATTACCAACACTTTTGATAGTTCAAGCTTCTTGGATAATAATTACCTTTGGGTTCAATTGGCGTAAAGGACATTTTGGTGAAAATGAGTTATATCGACTACCGTAGGCTCAAAGGGCTTAACTGACAAAACGCGATTTTTCAGGAGAGCCAAAAAACAGTTTTGTTTGAGGAAAAAAATCAGACCTTTTTTGTTTGTTTGAATAAACTAATGCCTGTATGTGGCTTATTCCTAACTTTTTGAGGTCTTTTAAACTGATTTCTTGAACTTACAATACAATGCTTATTAACGAAAATAGCATGTCCGTTACGCCAAAAAACACGACTGTTTTTAAGAAGGGCGTCCCTTACGTCTCTTCTTTATTGTTTACCTTATTAGAAAAAGGGCGTAAATGTACTAAACTTTAAACTGTTTTAGTACCATTTGGCGTAAATCCAATAATTTCGTTGTAATATTGCCAATATTGCTACTACTTGCATTTAGGGAACACTATACTTCTAAGTACTTACTATAATTTACATTTTTGTTCCGAAAAAATATAGAGATGTAGTATTCACTGTTAAGTTTTTCCACATTTTTGCTATTTTGAATACTTAAACGTGGAAAAGGTCGTTTTCTTAGCCACTAAAACAATGTTCTATTTATTTGTTTAGGTATTGTATTGTAGTACGGGCGATTTTCCGCAACTCGACGTCTTGCGCCTATTTTGCGTGATATGGGGTGGGCTAGTCTTGCCAGCCCAGCTCCTCGAGGAATCCTATCAGACCTTTGATGTTGAGTAGGACCTCGGGGAGGTCTCTCGGGGATCCGAGATGTTTTGCCCTGTATGGGGCCAATCCGCTGCACTCCAGCACCACGTGAGAGGCTGTTTCTTCTTTCTCCATGCACCCACGGCATAGGGGACTGTCTGTGACACCTGTTATAAAAAGATGTTTGTTAAAAAGTCCATGACCTGTTATGACACTGGTTACCATACTCAGTCGAACCTTTCCTAGTTGAAGGAGCGTCCTTGTGAGCTTACCGTTCATGCTAGGCATGGCTTGCTTGGCCTGTCTGCATCCAGCTTGGTTCAGCCAGTGTTCTGTGTGTAGTTTCCCTGTACGTGCCAGCAGCATTGAGCGTACCTTACTAAACGGTATCGGGAGGATCGGTTCCGGGCCAATAGGCCCCGCACCCGATCCTTGTCTGGCGAGCTCGTCCGCGGCGTCGTTGCCTCGGGATCCACTGTGTCCTTTGATCCATTGTAAGGTGATCTTATTGTTCTGACATACCTCCATTAGTCGTTCGTGGCATTCGTGTATAAGTTTGGATGTGATTATATGGCTTTTTAGGGCCATTAAGACTGCTCTACTGTCGGAGAGTATGCGGATGGAGGATCCTACTACCTTCCTTGCAGTGATGGCAGCCGCCGCGTTAATAATGCCCATGCACTCAGCCTGGAATACCGAGTTATGGGCTCCTAGCGGAGTGGTGATTGACATGTTCAGGTCTTCTGAGAAGGTTCCAGAGCCTGATCCGCTGTCTGTTTTGGACCCATCAGTGAAGATTCTCAGCTCCCGGGGATTGAGTCCTTCGCAGTTGTCGTCCTCAAATAATTGTATTTTGTACCTTTTGTCAAAAATGGCTTGTTTGTGAGTTCGATCCGTACCCGCCATGAGCACCGGAAACTCGCTGTATAACTTTTCCAGGCATGTTGTGTGAAGAGCTCCTGTGGTGTTAGACCATATATTGAGGGTTCGTAACCTTACCGCTGAGAGACTGGCCTCTTGTTGTATGTGTAAGTGCAGCGGTGAAAGGTTTAGCATGACCTCCATGGCTGCAGTCGGAGTGGACCTCGTGCAGCCAGTGGTGGCCGCGCATGCGAGCCTCTGGAGTCTTTGTAGCTTGTCTCGTACGTTGCCTAGGTTTGTTCTTGGCCACCAAACCAGAGCACCGTAACAGAGTAGGGGGCGGATTATGGTCTTATAGAGCCAGAGGGTAATTTTCGGGTTAAGTCCCCACCTCTTACCAATCATCCTTCTGCACTGCCAGAAGATTACTCCCGCCTTGTCTATGCGTTTGTTGATGTGATTGTTCCAGTTGAGTTTACTGTCGAGAGTCAGCCCTAAGTACTTAACTTCATCGGTCAGCTGTAGCTCAGTCTGGAAAAGTGTTGGTCTGGTAAAGTTGCCAAGTACCCTTTTATTGGTGAACATTACCATTTCTGTTTTGGTGGGGTTAACTGATAGGTCAAATTCTCTACACCAGCGTTCCACGATCCGAAGAGCTGCCTGGGTGAGGTCGCATACTGTACTGGCAAATTTCCCTGATATTAATATTGCCAGATCATCAGCGTAGCCTATTGTGTAGAAGTGTTCCTTGTTCAGTTTGGTTATGAGGTTGTTGACTACTAGGTTCCATAACAGAGGTGACAGAACTCCCCCTTGAGGGCATCCTCGCACCGCCGCTACGGCCTGCGGTTCACCTACATACCTTATTGTCCTTTGATTTAGCATGTTCATGATCCACTTTATTAGTCCGGGTTCAGCGCCGTGGCTTTCCAAGGCGTTCCCTATACTGGAAAAGTGAGTCTTGTCGAAAGCGCCCTCTATGTCAATGAAAGTGCCGAGGCACATTTCTTTGCCATGGATGGCTCTCTCAATGCGGCTTACGACCATGTGTAGAGCCGACTCCGTAGATTTACCTGAGCTGTACGCGTGCTGGTTGTTGTGCATCGGTATGTTCTTTAGCGCTCGGTCCCTCAGGTCCCTGTCGCACAGTTTTTCCAAGGTTTTCAGCAGGAATGATGTGAGACTGATGGGCCTAAAGGATTTGGCAGCTGTGTAGTCGTTCTTACCTGGTTTAGGTATGAATACCACATTCACATCTCTCCATCTCCTGAGCACGTACCCCCAGGCTAGGCAGGCTGCCATGATATCAGTCAGGGTTTCCTGGATGAGTCCTAGACCCCACTGTAGGAGAGCGGGGAAGATCCCATCCGGACCAGCTGCCTTGAAGGGATGGAAGCTGTCTATGGCCCACCTGAGTTTCTCAGCGGTGACGACTCTATGCGCCATTTGCCAGTTGTTGTCCGTTGTACTGTATTCCTCGTCCTGCTGATCTGCATCGGCGAGACTTACGCATCCTGGGAAGTGAGTTACCAGGAGAAGGCGTTGGGTCTCTGCAGGGGTAGATGTGTATGTGCCATCGGGTTTACGCAGTGAGCCCAATTGTGATGTGGGCTTGTGCGCTAAGGTTTTCCTTACCCGGTTGGCGTGGTCAAGTGTTTCAATGCTGCTGCAGAAGTTCCTCCATGACAGGGATCTCCAGTACCGCAATCTTTTTTTGTACCTGGCCTTGGCTTCGTAGTAGTTATCCCAGTCCACCTCAGCCGTTGTGTTCATGGCCCTGTTGAAGAGTCTTCTGGTTTTCCCCCGGAGTCTCTCCAGTTCAGGGCCCCACCACTGGTGACCCTTTATGGCAGACCTTGCCGGTGGTTTTAAGGGGCACGCCTTGTGGTAGCTGTCTACGAGGGTATCAGTTAAGATATTTACCTGCTGTTCTATCTGAGCCGGTTCCCGAAGGTCATCCCTCGGTGGAAGCCGGTCAAGGCTTTCCCCTAGGACCTTCCTAAAAGTGGCTCGGTCCGTTTTCCTGGGATTCCTCCGGGCGGTTGGTGTGTCTCTAGATGCTAGTAGATTGAAGCGAATCCATCTATGGTCTGAGCAGGAGGCCTCCTGGGAGACATGCCATCCCATAATTAGTTCACTGACCTCCTCCGAAGCCAGAGTCAGGTCGATAATCGTTCTGCATCGTTTGTTTACAAATGTTGGTTCAGCGCCTATATTTAGAATGTTTAGATTAGTAGTCACAAGATATTCAACAAGTGTCTTACCCCTGTTGTTGCTGGTCTCCATTCCCCACAGCGGGTGGTGTGCGTTGGAGTCGGCCCCGATGATTATTGCGAGGCCTGATCTCTCGCAGTGGTTGACTTTTGTATATTGTTTAGGTATATTACTTCAGCAGAATCACTGCTGTCCTACCATTGATGTATATATTGATATACAACAATTTCTAACAAATTAATTTAACTATAGAAAGTATCATGCGTTATTTCTGTTTGTAATGTTAATTAGATTATAAATTTTACTTTTACATACTAAAATACTATTAGGTACAATAGTAGTTTAGAAATTTCATATGCCTATTCAGTAAAACTTAATGAATATGATCGCATATTTATGACATTACATTAGAGTAGAAAAAGGCCAGGCTTACGTACTTCTATGGATTTAAATGCAAACGTTAATTGAACTAAACAGTAACTTTCATAAGGGTAATCCTGTAAATTAGGGTTTAAACAAAAAAGTATTAATGATACGTTTTAATCAATAGGTATTACCAATGACCCGGTCACAAACAAAACTAAAAGTTATCAGTCTTACCTTAATTAAACGCCATAATTATCATTTGAATACAGTCATGTTTTATTATTTTTATAAATCTGATGAAAAAGTACCCACTAGTTCAGTTTAAATTGTCAAAATTTAGTAACCCTATAAATAAAGCAATGAGCACATGAGCAGGTAATGCAAGTACCTACTTAATAAAAAAAATCACAAGGAAAGTATAACTAGCTCATCCCACTTAAACACAAAAAAACAACAATTATAAACCCGAAATTATACATAGTATGGGGGCGTATCTCGTACATTGAATTATCTAACACTCGTGTAAACATCCATTAGTTGTGGGCGTAACGTACATTTAGCACTGAAAAAGCGCAAAGAGGCGTAACGGACAAAAAATTACCACATATTTATTTAATAAAATTTCCGATGCAAAAGACATCCACGCAAATCGTACACAAAGTTGGGAGTTACGCCAAAATGTCTCACAATTTTTTTTTGAATTGGCAGATACGGCCAAATGCGTTGGAAAATTGTGTTCAAGCATTGATTTTTCATAGTGCTTAACGGACAATTTTTTCAAGTTATCCAGACGTTAAATAATACTATTCGATAGAAAAAAAAAACTGAGTATAACTGCATTTTCGCAATTTTGTCCCTTACGCCCTTTGATCCTACGGTAGTCGTTATATACAGTTTTGTTCAGAATTCCAAGCGCTTTCGTTCGATATCTCTTAAAAAGTTGCCTTTGCGACCCAATTTTTGCACTATAAGCTTGCAAAAACAGCTTGTCTCAATGGTAAATTACCAGTTATAAATTAGAAATATGGATATTATCGTAAAGGTTACCGCTATAAATATTGTTGTAAATGACTTACATGTGTTTTGTCGTCCTTTAAGCCCTTCATTTGTCTTGATGATTTTTCATATCGTATCTCGTATGGTCAATATGGTCGTAAAGGACATATTATACTACATATTGATATTATTTTACTTGCCCTTTATTTTCGTCCCTTTTGCGGAGGAAACTGCGGGCAACTTGCTGGGGTGCTGACGCGAAACAATTTGTGCGTGACATAGACAAAAGGGAGAGGATCCCCACTCTGAATCTTTTCTGGTGCAGAGGCTGTCCATAGCCATCCAGCGGGGTAATGCCGTGAGTATTATGGACACTTTTGCACCGGAAGCGATAAAGAACGGGTTTGACTAATAGTTACTGTGTAATTATTTTTAAGAGGTGAAATTCCTATGTATGAAAATTTTAATAAACGAAGTTCTTAGGATTTTAGATACTATACTATTATAACTCTAATCGGGATATACCTGGCATAATCAACTACCGTTTGATACATTTTTAAGCTTCGTAACAGTAAATTATGCTGAGAAAAGTTAACATGTGTACCGTGACTGGTAACTAATACACCCACCCTAATAGTCTGATAACGTCTCTTACGTCCCCCTAATAAACAAGATTCACTAAATTATCAAAAATTTCATGGGCGTAAAGGACATTCATAGTGTTTTTGACCAATTTTAAAGGAAATGAACTTCATTCGTATTTAATTTATAGATATGATTGCTAATTCAGGTTAAAGAGACTAACATTTTGAGTACTTTTCCAATACACATCAAAAACATAGCTCGATAAACCACAAAAATATATTATAAACATTTAAAAAAAATTGCAGTTTTTCGCGTCTCCTGAAAAGTAGCATTTTGTGCTTTACGCCAATTGAACCAAAAGGTATCGTAATAATATATATTACTAAAATTAATAAAATCAGTCTTTATATTATGTATCAACTAGGTACATATTATAGTTGCACATGCAAGTGCAAATATTTTCATTGCATTCAATTCATGCTATGTTGTGGGGGGCGTGGCTAACGATAATCGCAAGCCAACATTTTTTCTCATAATTATACCAACCCGGTGGAGCCCGTAATATCACTAAAATAATTAAAACAATTATATTCTGCTCCTCAAACGAACATACTTTTTTTTTCAATAACTTTTATAATTTATGAAGTCTTGTATTCAATGTACATCATCATCATTATAATTGACGTTGCTTGCCAGGCTTTATACATCACAAAATTAGCAATACATTGCGTCTTAAAATAATCTTAAAAAGTGTTCTAAATATCGAATAAAAGTTATTTTTAAAAGTCGCTGATGTGACATTCTCATTCAAAAGGTAGGGACCACTTTGTCGTTTACCATAAAGACGAAACTTTATTGTATCTTTATACAAATAACCTGTCAGAGAGTCCTTATGGCAAGGATAAAGTGGTACCTTTTGATTGCGAACTTCACGAATGTTGGTCAGTATGAGGAGCCTATGAAAAGATGCCTCCGAATGAAATAAATACACTGTAATGGCTCAGACACGATGGGCCAATGCCGGCCACTCCAAGGGACGCATTTATGCGTTAGAGGGAGCAAGTGATATTGCTATCTCATTCTACCGCATGGCTGCGTTCCTTGGAGTGGCCGGCGTTGGCCCATCGGATAGAGAAGCCATAATGTTCATCTAACAAGCACCCTACCCGCGTAGGTAGCCTTCCCCGCGTACGCCGTTCATGCAAAGTTTTATTTTGCCAAATAGTAAAAAACCGTGGTTGAAAATGACCCAAATTATGAATGTTGTCTCGATGTGGCATTATAATAATGTAGACGTAAACTTAATAACATGAATTTTTTTTTGTGGCAGATACTTGATTTTTATAAGAAAAAAAAATAATAAAAATACAAGCGGTGGATGAATTTGACACACATTTGTTTGAATAACATATTATAATATCCTGTGAAGTACAACACTTCACTTACCGACTATAATTTTATTTTAGGCATTTTAGGTTCACTATTAGGTATTTATTAAATGTCATTATACCCGTGGATGAAAATGACACAAAATGCGTGTGTATGTCGGAAGCCACTTCGCTTTTACAGGGAAACAAAGAATTTCATCTCGAATATTGTTTTTACCGAATGCTGTTTAAAAAAAGAAATACCTAAATTTCTACCTAAGCAAATACCTAGGATGACACAAATTATTATTATTAGGTTTAGTATGTGGTCTGGAAACTATATGTAAAAAATAAGCAACATTAATAATCTTATAACTTCAAAAGTTATTGCTACCGGACTATCTCTAAAAACCACACGTTGCGTACGCAACGCATGTTTACTTCGCCTGCGCGCCAAATTAACGCAACTTATGCAAAGTTATACTACTACAAAGAGAACTTATAGATATTGGACATTATGTCACCATTTAGCAAAATAACTGTAAGTGTGTAAGTAAGAAAGAGAATTAAGGTCTGTTTATATCTATACACATTGAGAATGTGAAATTCCTCTTTGACATTCGTTACGTAATGTTGATTAACAAATATGCGACATATCCATCCTGAGGGCCTACCGCGAACATCGCAATTCGCAAATTGCGGACATCTTTCTCTGTCACTTTTATTACGTCTAATTGGAGTAAAAGAGAAAGAGTTCGCAATTTACAAACTTTAGTGTTCACGGTTACGCATCATATACTTGTGACAATGACAGGGAAAAGGTACCACTTGAGTAAAATTTGCTTATTAATGCCGTGACTTGAGGTAACTTTCATTCTTTGATAAAAATATTACTTCTTGAACTTAATTTATATTAATGTTATTAATATTTTGATTTCTATATCTAATTATCTAATCAAGTCTAACTTCAATATATCTTAATTATATGGACTAATAAATTTTAATATAAACATTTTTTTTTTCATTATAGATAGCACAAACCAGTCTTTCCATACTTAACGTAAATTATGCACATTATTTTTTTAATGTATTTTTTTGTTCTTAGCATTTTTTTTACAATAGATATTATTAATATTACACGTATTGAGGTTATTTAAAGCCTGTTTATTCTTATGTTTTGAATACATTTACCTAAATAATAATTACCAACACTTATGATAGTTCAAGCTTCTTGAATAATACCTTTGGGTTCAATTGGCGTAAAGGACATTTTGGCGAAAATAAGTTATATCCACTACCGTAGCCTCAAAGGGCTTAACTGACAAAACGCGATTTTCCAGGAGAGCAAAATACCAGTTTTGTTTTGAGAAAAAAATCAGACACTTTTGTTTGTTTGAATTAACTGATGCCTGTATGTGGCTTATTCCTAATTTTTTGAGGTCTTTTAAACTGATTTCTTGAATACAATGCTTATTTACGAAAATAGCATGTCCGTTACGCCAAAAAACACGACTATTTTTAAAAAGGCGTCCCTTACGCCTCTTCTTTACAATATTGGCAACTTGCATTTAGGGAACACTAATCTTCTAGTACTATACTTTACATTTTTTTTCCGAAAAATTATAGAGATGTATTCACTGTCAAGTTTTCCCCATTTTTGTTATTTTGGATACTTAAACGTGGAAAAGGTCGTTTTCTTAGCCACAAAAACAATGTTTTTTTTTTATTTGTTTATATTACTTCAAGTATATTAATTTAATTTAATTTGGTAGGTGAGAAGAGATCTCTGCTAAAAACAATTGAAAACCGAAGGGGAAACATGTTGGGGCACATGATACGTCACGGTACTTACATAAACTCTATAATTGAAGGCAGAATAGAAGAACAGAGAGGCAGAGGAAGACCGAGACGTGCATATATTGACCAGGCCAAAGAGAAAATTAATGTAGTGACGTGACGCATCAGGAGCTCAAAACAGTGGCAGAGAAAAGAACGGAATGGCGAATACTCCACCGACAAGAGCTAGGCTACTATGAAGTATTTGAACAAATTAAATTGAAGTATTATTATTATACATTTACCCTCAATAATAATTACCAACACTTTTGATAGTTCAAGCTTCTTGGATAATAATTACCTTTGGGTTCAATTGGCGTAAAGGACATTTTGGTGAAAATGAGTTATATCGACTACCGTAGGCTCAAAGGGCTTAATTTACAAAACGCGATTTTTCAGGAGAGCCAAAAAACAGTTTTGTTTGAGGAAAAAAATCAGACCTTTTTTGTTTGTTTGAATAAACTAATGCCTGTATGTGGCTTATTCCTAACTTTTTGAGGTCTTTTAAACTGATTTCTTGAACTTACAATACAATGCTTATTAACGAAAATAGCATGTCCGTTACGCCAAAAAACACGACTGTTTTTAAGAAGGGCGTCCCTTACGTCTCTTCTTTATTGTTTATCTTATTAGAAAAAGGGCGTAATGTACTAAACTTTTAACTTTTTTAGTACCATTTGGCGTAAATCCAATAATTTCGTTGCAATATTGCCAATATTGCTACTACTTGCATTTAGGGAACACTATACTTCTAAGTACTTACTATAATTTACATTTTTGTTCCGAAAAAATATAGAGATTTATTTATTTATTATTTCAAATAACAAATTGCACCTTACAGCTAATGCCAAAGCGGCACAAATTGGAACACATTAACAACATAAAGCATTTTTAACATTATTTATAACAATACAATATACAGCTAAGACACATGTATTCATTATGGTATGGTACTCTTAGGCATCTCTCTTTCTAACATCCTCTTGCATTCCATCGTCACTCGCCCCATCGCACTCACAAATAAATCGCACTGCGGCTGTGCCTCGAGCAGGGAGTTGAGCAGCACGTGCGCGCGCGCGACCGGCGCCTGCGCGTGCGCCTGCGTGCGCGCGGAGCCCCCCGCCAGCAGCGGGTGCCGGCGCGCGCGGGTGTATTGGTTAGGTACGAACAGGCGCACGCAGACTTCGACAAGTTTTATACCGTCGATTTTATTCCTAAAGATTGCCAATATAAATTTGGCTAATGAGAGCGACCTTCGTAACTGTAAGGAGTCATACCCGAGTTGACCCTGTAAGAATAAGGTAGGGTACATGTACGGATAATAGCCGTATAGCCTCTTATACAAAGCCCTTAGGTAAATTTTCTGGACCTGTTCTAACATGAGAATATATTTATTCTCATGCGGACTCCAGACTACAGAATTCGTCTCCAGTAAGGTCCGGACGAGTGCAGCATAGAGCACGCGAGTGGCGTATACGCTCAGGGACCCAGAATTACGCAAAACGAATCCCAGCCTCTTGTAAGCCGCATCCGTCACTGCCTGAACATGATCGCGAAATGAGAGTGCAGGGTCGAAGAGCACACCTAGATCACGGACGCGGGCCGAACGTGCTATACAAGCATCCCCGATGGCATACTCATACTCCATAGGCCCCTGCGATCGCGAAAAGGTCATCACCATACATCGTTATCGCGGGAGCAAATACGATTTGACAATACTGAAAGATTATAAAAAACAGTCAAAAACAGAAATGACATTCGTATAGAGAAACGTTTATACCTACGACCTTAAAATGTATAATTATTTTATTGAATATCAATGCTATCTTACCTCCATACTTGACTTGATTGGTACTTAAAAAGATTACCTATTAGGTACGCAACCTTATCAGTCAATTTAGACATTTGTCAATCTTGACTGATCTTTATTTGTAACAACATAATCAAATAGAAGTTGCCTTTAAAATGCCTCGAAGGAAAATAACATGTGATGAATTTGTGGGGTTGTTTATACAGGATTATCCTGAGCTAGAGGCTCGCGATACAAATCTATTTTGCTCGAAGTGCAATATTAGTTTTTGTAAAACTAAATCTTCCGTGAAACGTCATTTTAACTCTGAAAGACACACTTCTCTCAAAAAAGATTTTAGGTTGGAACTGACAAAATTTCTAGTAAGCTGTAACATACCGTGGTCTCAAATAGAGAACCCTGTATTTAAAAATTTCATTGAAGATTGTGTATCTGGAAAATTTGAAAAAACTGTTCAGGTCCCTTCAGAATGTTTGCTGAGGCAGACTTGCGTGAATGAATTATACGACAAAGAGATGGATATAATTAGAGACGAATTAAAAGACGCGTATATATATGTAAGTGTTGATGAAACCACAGATGCTATAGGTCGTCAAATCGCTAACGTTATAGTAGGTGCTATGCTTGAAGATGATGTTGGAACTCCACACGTGCTGTCAAGCAAATGTTTAAATGAAACGAACAATATCAGTATAACTAATACTGTAAAAAATGCCCTGGATGATTTGTGGGGCCCTGGTCACAATAAGCATGACAAGGTGTTGTTGTTATTGACTGATGGTGTGGGGTATATGTTGAAAGCTGGCAGAAATTTGAAAACACTTTTTCCGAACATTGTCCATGTTACATGTTTAGCCCATGCTCTTAACAGAGTTGCCGATCAAGTTCGTGTTCTTTTTCCAGAAGTTAACCTATTAATTTCAAATGTAAAGAAAGTATTTCGCAAATCTCCGAAAAGAGTAAAAGCATTAAGAGAAATGTTTAATGGAATTCCTTTGCCTCCAAACCCAACAATTATTCGCTGGGGAACATGGATCGAGGCTACCACTTACTACAACAAGTATTTTGATGAAATAAAAAGCGTTATAGACACATTTCGTAATTCAGACGCACAGTGCATCGTCAAAGCAAAAAAATCTTTACTCAGTGCAAAAGTTCGAAAAGATGTAAATTTCATAGCAAAGTATCTGCAAGTAATACCAGATGCTATAAATAAACTGCAGTGCCAAAATCTATCTCTTAGTGAAAGTTTGACCATAGTACAAAATACATACAAACATATATCCAAATTAATTTTGAATAAAGATGGAAAACAGATTTTAAAAAAGTTCAAAGTGGTTTTGCAGAAAAATGCCGGATATGAAGTTATGAAAAAAATGTGTGAACTGATATCGGAGAAGGAGATAGTACTAGATTCAACGATATATCGTTCTACATTTGATTACTTCCGTCGTTTTAAAAACGCACCCATTACAACAGTAGCAGTCGAAAGATCATTTAGCCAATTAAAATGGATATTTACTGCACGACGCCGCAGATTAAGAGTAGAAAACATAGAGAAAATTTATGTCGTATATTACGAAAATCACTTAAGATCAACAAAAATTAAATAATGTTGTACAAAATAAATCATGAATATTTATTTGATATGTCGATTCCGGGTCATTATTTACTAACAGAGTGTAAAGCAAGATTTATGAACATTATGCAACAAAAACTTCGTGCTATGTATGATGAACTTCTTGGAGGCTTATAATGTGTAGGCAGAAAGGTCTGTTTTTACTAAACGGGCAGTCTGTTTTACCACTTCTTTAATAAATTTATATTTGCTCCCGCGATAACGATGTATGGTCATCACCTCACACTTACTAGAGTTAAAATATAATGAGATGTAGTATTCACTGTTAAGTTTTTCCACATTTTTGTTATTTTGAATACTTAAACGTGGAAAAGGTCGTTTTCTTAGCCACTAAAACAATGTTCTATTTATTTGTTTAGGTATATTACTTCAACAGAATCACTGCTGTCCTACCATTGATGTATATATTGATATACAACAATTTCTAACAAATTAATTTAACTATAGAAAGTATTATGCGTTATTTCTGTTTGTAATGTTAATTAGATTATAAATTTTACTTTTACATACTAAAATACTATTAGGTACAATAGTAGTTTAGAAATTTCATATGCCTATTCAGTAAAACTTAATGAATATGATCGCATATTTATGACATTACATTAGAGTAGAAAAAGGCCAGGCTTACGTACTTCTATGGATTTAAATGCAAACGTTATACCTAGACAGTAACTTTCATAAGGTTAATCCTGTAAATTAGGGTTTACCAAAAAAATATTAATATTACGTCTTAATTAATATTATCAATGACCCAGTCACAAACAAAACTAATAGTTATCAGTCTAACCTTAATTAAACGCCATAATTATCATTTGAATATAGTCATGTTTTATTATTTTTACAAAACTGATGAAAAAGTACTAGAGATGCAAGGGATAGTTGTTTGGCCGGATACCGGATATTCGGCCGATGGTCAGGCCGAATATCCGGTATCCGGCCGCCGAATATCCGGTCAGAGGAACTATACCTACGTTTCGGTTTTTCAGGTGCGCATTCTGCAGGTTTGACCTGTTTCCTAGTAAACGTTCGCGCACACTCATTTCTAGGTTCGAAATGAGTGCGCGTACAACTCAGTAGAATGATTAAATTGTTTTAAAATAATAAATAAGTACGATTATGACCGTGTCTGTTTCTTAAATCCAATTTTATTACTCTGAAATCAAGCAATGTTACTATCCGGTATCCGGCCGGATAGTAAAATAATAGCCGGATAGGCCAATACCGGATAGTAACCGGATATCCGGTGCATCTCTAAAAAGTACCCACTAGTTCAGTTTAAATTGTCAAAATTTAGTAACCCTATAAATAAAACAATGAGCACATGAGCAGGTAATGCAAGTACCTACTTAACAAAAAAATTGAGAAGGAAAGTAGGTATAACTAGGTCATCCCACTTAAACACAAAAAAGAAACAATTATAAACCCGAAATTATACATAGTATGGGGGCGCCGGCGTATCTCTTACATTGAATCTCTCTCTCGCATAAATATACAATAGTTATACTTTTTTTATACGTTAGTTGTGGGCGTAACGTACATTTAGAACTCAAAAATTTCCGATGCAAAAGGGCGTATCGTACACAAAGTTGGGAGTTACGCCAAAATGCCTCACAACATTTTTTTTAATTGGCAGATACGGCCAAATGCGTTGGAAAACTGTGTTCAAGCATTGATTTTTCATAGGGCTTAACGGACTTTTTTTTCAAGTTATCGATACGTTAAATATACTATTCGATAGAGAAAAAAATACTGAGTATAACAGCATTTTTGCAATTTTGTCCCTTACGCCCTTTGAGCCTACGGTAGTCGTTATATACAGTTTTGTTCAGAATTCCAAGCGCTTTCGTTCTGTATAGTGAAATTTTTTATATCTCTTAAAAAGTTGCCTTTTGACCCAATTTTTGCACTATGAGCTTGTAAAAACAGCTTATCTAAAGGGGCGTAAATGACCAGTTATAAATTAGAAATTCATAGATATTATCGTTAAGGTTACCGCTAAATATAAATATGATTGTAAATGACTTACATGTCTTTTGTCGTCCTTTAAGCCCTTCATTTGTCTTGATGATTTTTCATATCGTATCTCGTATGGTCAATATGGTCGTAAAGGACATATTTTACTATTGACAATTATTATTTTACTTGCCCTTTATGACCCGCCCTAAAATGATTTTACCATAAGTATATGAAGCGAACAAGGTTGTAAAGGACTTTTCTAATATTTGTATCGTTTACTACCACGAATTAGTTTCTAAACTCTAAATTTAAAACAAGTAACATGGACTTAGCGACACGGACTTACAATTCTCTTCAAATTAAAAACCTCAGCTCGGTGTTTTTCAGCAACTATCATCCTTTTACTCGCCGTGGAATTTCTTATAGTATATTATATATATATATATATATATACATAATTTCTTATATTCTATAATATCGTTGTTTATCGACTAAGCCAATCTGTGTAACAATGTCCTATAAAATCATTCATTAATTCAATTGTTTCATAATCGTTCTAACAGAAAATATTCTGCTCCTCAAAGGAACATATTTTTTTCAATAACTTTTAAAATGTATGAAGTCTTGTATTCAATGTACACCATCATCATTGTAATTGGCGTTGCTTGCCACGCTTTATACATCACAAAATTAGCAATACATTGCGTCTTAAAATAATCTTATAAAGTGTACTAAATATCAAATAAAAGTTATTTTTAAAAGTCGCTGATGTGACATTCTCATTCAAAAGGTAGGGACCACTTTGTCCTTTACCATCAAGACGAAATTTGATTGTATCTTTATACAAATAACCTGTCAGAGAGTCCTTATGGCAGGGATAAAGTGGTACCTTTTGATTGCGAACGTCACGAATGTTGGTCAGTATGAGGAGCCTACATTTTATTTTTAAATATACTTACAACATACCTACTCCCACACTATGAAAAGACTTAATATAATAATTATGCCTCCGAATGAAATAAATACACTGTAATGGCTCCTCTACACGATGGGCCAACGCCGGCCACTCCAAGGGAGCAAGTAGGTACTCGCTACCCGCGTAGGTAGCCTTCCCCGCGTACGCCGTTCATGCAAAGTTTTATTTTGCCAAATAGTAAATAACCGTTGTTGAAAATGACCCAAATTATGAATGTTGTCTCGATGTGGCATTATAATAATGTAGACGTAAACTTAATAACATGAATTTTTTTTTGTGGCAGATACATGATGTTTATAAGAAAAAAAAAGATTAAAAATAAAAGCTGTGGATGAATTTGACACACATTTGTTTGAATAACATATTATAATATCCTGTGAAGTACAACACTTCACTTACCGACTATAATTTTATTTTAGGCATTTTAGGTTCACTATTAGGTATTTATTAAATGTCATTATACCCGTGGATGAAAATGACACAAAATGCGTGTGTACATCAGAAGCCACTTTGCTTTTACAGGGAAACAAAGAATTTCATCTCGAATATTCTTTTTACCGAATGCTGTTTAAAAAAAGAAATACCTAAATTTCTACCTAAGCAAATACCTAGGATGACACAAATTATTATTCTTAGGTTTAGTATGTGGTCTGAAAACTATATGTAAAAAATAGGCAACATTAATAATCTTATAACTTCAAAAGTTATTGCTATCGGACTAAAAATTCCTGACATGTCAGGAAAATTCCTGACGTCTGGTCACCCTAGCCTTACCTAGCCTACGCGATATCTGTAATTAATCAGACTATCAATCTTCTAAACCTTCACCTGCATTCGCTAAATTGTGGGTGCCATCACGAACATGCCTACTGACTCATCATGACTCAACGCTCATAATGTGCGTCGTTTGTTTCATGTGTCATTGGCTTAAACAATAGGCGATCCTTATTTTCATTTATGCGAAAAACCGCTGCAAATAACCCATACTCGATACCAACCGAACCAGGACGTGTAGCCAAGATGCCGATCGCTTACGCTCCGTAGCGATCGAAACGCAATTGTCACTGTCACACTAATGTGGAAGAGTGATAGAGAGACATAATGCTTTTCGTTGTCGAAGCGATAGCGATTGTAACCTTGGCTAGGCCGGCTGGTTAAAACGGACGAAGTGTTAAGAGCCCATCAATGTGCACACTAGCGCCACTGCTCAATCGTGATTATTTAAATTAACGACAGGTATTTAAAAAGGGGGGGGTCGCTATGTACTGTATTGTGTATTTAAGTACCTTTTGAATACATTAAACTAGTTTTCACCACACCAGCGCGGAAAGGCTTATTTTGCACTTCAAAAACTGATAGCAAAGTTGCATTTTATTCACATGTGAGGCAAAGTAATCAAATGCAAATTTTGAGTTGTTTTCTTATGTTTGCTGGTAGAATTGACTTTTAAATGATGATTTTATTATGATTACAAATGAATGTTATTAGATACATATTTAATAACATTCATTTGGATTTGTTTTGGTTTGATTTTGTTTGATATTTTACATTTAATATTTGGTTCGGGTTGGTGTGGTGAAAAATTTTGTGTTTCACTTGGGGGCAAATTTTGTTTAACCCTCGTGCTTTGAAACCCTCGCAACGCTCAAGATTCCATTTTTCGAACCACTCGCTACGCTCGTGGTTCAATTTTGGAATCTTTCCCTTGCTCGGGTATCAATATTAGCACGAGCGGTTAAACAACAACTTTGCCCCCTTGTAAAACAAATAGGTAACTATTTTATGTTGCTGGATTCGTCAATCTATGCGTCCAAAGTTAAAACGGCCGTTTTTGTTTTGGGTTCCTTAATTTAAATAATCACAATTATTTAGCAGTGGCGCTAGTATGCACGTTGATGGGCTCTTAAGTATTTAGTCGAAAAGTGGCATCGAGTAGCCTGCATAGAGCGGTTTTGGCATTCCTATCGGATCGGAGTCGTGAGATCGAGTCGGCGATGATAATGGTTAGTTACAAGTTTCAGACCTCTTCGTACTAACATATTTTTCTGTTTTTTCTTACACTGCCTTGTCTGAGAGGTATGCCATATCCAAGCACATCAAACATCAACATTTATTCAGCAAATAGGCCATAAGGGCACTTTTACACGTCAACATTGAATTTACATAAAATCAAAAATAATAACATCAACAATTTTATAAAATAAAACTAACAATTCAATCTAACATATTACAATTACTAAGAGAAGTAAGAGATGTATAAGGTCTCTTAATGTCGAATTACATACAAAATACAGATAAAAAAAAAGCGGTTGGTAAACCAGAATTTATACGACAATTTTAACTACCCCGTGGCTCCTCCTAAGTAGGTACTATTATCGACCGATCATAATTTATTGGTGTTAGGCGACAGTCCCCTAAAGTCTTTAAGTCTTGTAATCTTCGTAACATTGAACACAAAACTCAAACCCAGCAAAGCTTCTTACCTTGCTAAACACTTACCAAACACTGCAATCCCATGAATTCCTTAAACGTCGCCATTAGAATTGAATGGTCAGCCTTGGCGACATCCCTTTGTAGTTCATCACAGCCTCAACTAGGTCGTGTGACCCGTACCTACATGTAACAGCAATACTTGCCATTAGTGAACCTTATGTGTTATGGCTTAAGGTTTCTTATACCTTGTCATTTATGTGTGGATGTCACTGTACTAGTATTGACGCAGTTAACAGATAATTCGTAGATATACCTTATTGCAACGAGATAAGGCCTAGCTGTGATCAGATTAGTGTTGCTGGTTAGTACATGGTTTGTTCATTTGTTTTCTGACGGGGTGACGCGTGACTGAGATGTGTCCATTCGTCCATGTAAGTAATAACTAGGTAGGTACTTACCTTGAGGGTTTTATCTGATTGGAGTTGGTTTTTACACCATTATTGGCGGTGAGCGAGCGTACAGCCCGTTTAGGAAACCTAAAGCAATTAGCTGTTATCAGAAGATTTTCTGTAAGTTCAAGCTCGCACCCTGCCTGAAACTCAGTGGCTTGGAGAAATCTTTAGAGAAACATGCTCAAAAATTCTCGGATTCGTTCGAAGCCTGAGGAAGCGACAAGTATGTACGATGTAGATGTAGGTACGCTGTGGTTCGATAGCTATTTGGCGCGGGGAATGGGAGTAGGGCTTCCATTCCGTAATTACGTAATTCCGTAATAACGTAATTCCGAATAACTATTGAACTTTAAATAATTACGTAATTAAAAGGAACAATACCGTAATTCAATAAAATAATATAATCAGATATGTGCGATATTTTAGCCTGGACTTATAGATACATTAAACAACATTTAAAATTAGCGCTTTATTATTTGGTGATATTACTACTGGTGGTGGAAGAGAAGTTTACTTGACCCGCAAGTATTGAAGCTGAGAGGCCCTTTTCTTCTGCCAGTTAACCCTAAAGACTTTAATAAACATTTTGTCGTAGAGGAGTTCCATTCTGGTCTTCATGGGTACCCTAATAGCATTTTCTTGTAGGGATTTTGTTGGGCCTTTGTTTACGTATTAGTTGGGCAACCGTTATATTTGGCCGTACGATTTGCTGGAGGGCCCTCGACAAAGGCCCTCCCGAAGATTCCCAACAGAGGGCCATTAGAGTAATTTTTTCGTTGGGCCTATTTAAATAAATCATACAATTATTCAACGGTGGTGGTTTTGGTTGGGCCGTGGTTGGGCCTATACACATTTGTTTGATGGTTGGTTAATTGTTACATTTGGCCGTACGATTTGCTGGAGGGCCCTCGACAAAGGCCCTCCCGAAGATTCCCAACAGAGGGCCATTAGAGTAATTTTTTCGTTGGGCCTATTTAAATAAATCATACAATTATTCAACGGTGGTGGTTTTGGTTGGGCCGTGGTTGGGCCTATACTCATTTGTTTGATGGTTGGTTAATTGTTACATTTGGCCGTATGGCTTGCTGTAGGGCCAACTGCAAAAAAATAAAAAAGGGTAATTTTTTCGTTGTGCTTCTGTTGGCAAATTCAACAATTACCCATCGGCAAGTCAGGTAGGTCGGTAGGTAGTCGTGCACCAGGTTGAAGGCCCAACACAGCTTGTCCCACAAAGGGCCAACATTGTAACTTTAACGTTGGGCCTTGTGTAGGATTCTTACAATACTACCGTAGGTAAATAGTTGTGTAATTTATAGTGGGCCTACAGTCTTAATTATGTAATGGGCTTTTGTTTACGAGTCCTACAGTTACCCTACGTTAGGTAAGTGGTTGTGTAATACGACGTTGGGCCTTTGCTGATAAATATTACAATTACACTACGGTAGGCATTGGTTGTATCCACATGAAGGCCCTAGGCAGCAGTTGTTCTTAATCTTCTCTGTATCGTTCCAATTTTAGTATATGTACTGCCGAAGCAAGTACACTTACTATACACTCTAATTTGTATATATACTAACCGCACTTCGAAACTTCGTAAGCGAGATTTATGTTTTTTGAGATTTAAATTGAGAAAATGTTGGTAAAATACAATTTTTTAAATTTATGTATAAATTTTATAGTTATAGCTATTAGATTTATAAGTTACTTTAAAAAAATATTATGATTATATCCGGAATGACGAGAAAATAACTATAACTTCGATGTTTGGAGACAGTAACGCCATCTAGTGACGCCACAAGCAAACTCAACTGGTATTGTTGGGCATCAGTACCACAGCCAATGTTGGTAAATGCGATATTTGTGCTCACTGGGCCAACGAATGTTATCGTTGTTTAGCCACCGGTACCAAAATACACAAAGGGCCATTGTTA
Organism: Cydia fagiglandana; assembly: GCF_963556715.1. Taxonomy (NCBI): domain Eukaryota; kingdom Metazoa; phylum Arthropoda; class Insecta; order Lepidoptera; family Tortricidae; genus Cydia; species Cydia fagiglandana. Next base: position 23,330,065 of record NC_085933.1, on the reverse strand, counting down.
GGCGTCAGTGCCACAGCCAATGTTGGTAAATACGATATTTGTCATCATTGGGCCATCGGATGATATCTTTGACTAGCCAACGTTACCAAAATACACAAAGGCCCATTGTTGGGCATCCGTGCCACAGCCAATGTTGGTAAATGCGGTATTCGTCACCATTGGGTCAACGAATGTTATCGTTGTTTAGCGAACGGTAGCAAAATACACAAAGGCCCATTTTTGGGCCTCAATGCTACAGCCAATGTTGGTAAATGCGATATTTGTCGTCATTGGGCCATCGTATGATATCGTTGATTAGCCAACGTTACCAAAATAAACAAAGGCCCATTGTTGGGCATCAGTGCCACAGCCAATGTTGGTAAATGCGATATTTGTCATCATTGGGCCATCGAATGATATCGTTGACTAGCCAACGTTACCAAAATATACAAAGGCCCATTGTTGGGCATCAATGCTACAGCCAATGTTGGTAAATGCAATATTTGTCGTCATTGGGCCATCGGATGATATCGTTGATTAGCCAACGTTACCAAAATAAACAAAGGCCCATTGTTGGGCATCAGTGCCACAGCCAATGTTGGTAAATGCGATATTTGTCATCATTGGGCCATCCGATGATATCGTTGATTAGCCAACGTTACCAAAATACACAAAGGCCCATTGTTGGCCATCAATGCTACAGTCAATGTTGGTAAATGCGATATTTGTCGTCATTGGGCCATCGGATGATATCGTTGATTAGCCAACGTTACCAAAATAAACAAAGGCCCGTTGTTGGGCATCAATGCTACAGCGAATGTTGGTAAATGCGATATTTATCGTCATTGGGCCATCGGATGATATCGTTGATTAGCCAACGTTACCAAAATAAACAAAGGCCCGTTGTTGGGCATCAATGCTACAGCGAATGTTGGTAAATGCGATATTTATCGTCATTGGGCCATCGGATGATATCGTTGATTAGCCAACGTTACCAAAATAAACAAAGGCCCATTGTTGGGCATCAGTGCCACAGCCAATGTTGGTAAATGCGATTTTTGTCATCATTGGGCCATCGGACGATATCGTTGATTAGCCAACGTTACCAAAATACACAAAGGCCCATTGTTGGGCATCAATGCTACAGCCAATGTTGGTAAATGCGGTATTCGTCACCATTGGGCCAACGAATTTTATCGTTGTTTAGCGAACGGTAGCAAAATACACAAAGGCCCATTGTTGGGCATCACTGCCACTGCCAATGTTGGTAAATGCGATATATGTCATCATTGGGCCAACGAATATTATCGTTGTTTAGCCAACGGTACCAAAATACACAAAGGCCCATTGTTGGGCATCTGTGCCACAGCGAATGTTGGTAAATGCGATGGTGGGCCAATATAAAATTAACGTTGGCTACGGAACGAACCTCATCCCAACGTTTTCCCTACCGTTGGCACCGTGGGCCCCAACGAAAATGCTACTAGGGTAGTTGTATTTCAGCGAATAGCACTATTTAAACATAAATAAAATTCCGCTAAAGTAGTGTGCTAATAAGAGCTGAGGGGTTCCTTCCATTCCTAATAGAATCCATAATCAGAAATCAATTTTGACAAAAATATCACTTGAATACCTAACTTGTGTTTCCGTTCTAATCATCATCAGCAACTCCACTTCATCAAATGTCACTTTTTAACATGCTTGATTTGTTGATGAAAAATATAAAAATCACTATAAGTGTGCTGTTAAGATTTGAGGAATTCCCTCAATGCCTCCTAGATCCTCAATGTCCCATCATCAGAACCCGCGCTTGACAAAAATGTAGCTTAAAAAACGAACTTGCTTAACAAACATAACTAAGAGGATAAATAGCCGAACTTGAACTATGCGTCATTGAAGAGTTCCGTTCTGATCATAATCCGCAGATCCACTTCATCAAATGTCGCTTCTTTAAAATTTAAATTATTGATTTGTTGATGAAAATACATTTCTGTAACTGTACACTATAAGTATGTATGCCTTTAAGATTTGAAGAGCTCCCTCGATTCCATATGGATCCCATCATAGGAACTGGATCTTGTCAAAAATGCGACCAATCTGTGTGTATTACAAACATCACAAAAAACATAAGTACAACCGAATTGAGGTCCTCATTCTATTGGGATCTTAAAGTCGGTTAATAAAAAAGTATCATTCATTCAATGTATCATTCTTTTCTTATTAAGGATCACCAATTATTTGAATCTTTTGTTTTATTTTAAAACATTCAGTCAGTTACGGAATTACGTAATTACGTAATTAAAATGTTGAATTTCGTAACTAATTACGTAATTGACATATCCGTAATTTTGGAAGCCCTAAATGGGAGGTAACTGTAGGTGCAAAATGGAGATACATAATATCTACCTAATAGATTTGTAGTGGTGACATTGCAAGAGCTATTAAAGGCCGTAATTAATGCATTACTCTCCTTCTCGTCCTGAAATCGGGAAATAAGAGTGTGTTGCTGTCTATATTTTAGCGCGTTTGTGCTGTAAGTACCTAAACTCTAAAGCAGGCCACTGACGAGCCTTCCAAATGGATGCCGTTACAATGGATTCATCCAAATGGAAGGCATCCTAATATTAAACATTGTACGTTTTTGACATTCACGGACCGATTTTAGATTGCAGCCACGCTATTTGGACTGTTGGAAGGTTCGTCAGTGGCCACCTTAATACCTACATGTCCGTGTGGGCCAACATAAACAAAACATCACACTTAACTTTTCAAACCTCCAAGGCTCATGTCAATTGTGATGGAACCTACCTGTTCCTCTCACACTGCCAAGGTTAGAGTGGGAGGCGGGACGTATTGTTCCGTGGGAATAGTCATGACTCATTGAGACGTGCTGTGGATGCAATAGGAAACCAGACAGTCACATTTAAAGTCTTGTATCTAATATAACTTGAGCTCTAGATCAGTAACAATTTGAGGTGCGTCGAAGATAATTTTATACTGGATTTGTGTAGTTTATAGGCAATAAGAGCTGCTTGACTTGACACCTCGGGCTAATGGGTATTATGTGGAGTTGGAAAATGGTTGTTTGCCTTGCTTAGACCAAGGGTGATGAAAAAAATCTTGACTTATACGGGCTAGTAAGGATTTTACTTACCTACTGCTTAGGCAAATAATTAGGCAGTAGGTACTTGTAAAATTGTAATTCAAATAAAGTTAACTAAAGAAAATCATATCAATGTCCAGAAAACGATGTTTCGCCAGATGGCCTACTGCGCAAATCGAAAATGGAAATTTCGTTATCTGCCTCTATCACTCTTGCATATTAAACAGAGGCAGATAATTTTTTTTTTTAATTTTCGCGGCAGAATCTCAGGCCCTAAGTATGAGACCTCGACTTTTAGTACTTATAGAAAATGTTAAACAGAATTTTAAATATTCCTCTTCCTTTTGGCTTTAATACCGAAGTCGGTTCAAAAATATAATATTTTCACCACACCAGCTCGGAAAGGCTTACTTTGCACTTTAAAAACGGTTATTAGTAGTAATTCACATGAGAGGCAAAGTACCTAATCAAATTTTGAGTTGTTATCTTATGTTTGCTGGTAGAATTAACTTTTGAATGATGATTTTGGATGATAAATATTTAATAACATTCATTTGAATTTGATTTTGTTTTTACATTTAATATTTGCTTCGGCTTGTCGTGGTGAAAAACTTTGTGTTTCACTTGGGGGCAATTTTTGTTTAACCCTCGTGCTTTGAAACCCTCGCAACGCTCAAGATTCCATTTTTGTTACCACTCGCTACGCTCGTGGTTCAATTTTGGAATCTTTCGCTTGCTCGGGTATCAATATTAGCAAGAGCGGTGAAACAACAACTTTGCCGCCTTGTAAAACAAACAACTATTTTTTACTTACTGACCCACCCTTTTTCTGAGCACAGATCATCTGCAAACGTATAAACATGACACTTAATTGACTCTCATCGAGCGTGCGTGTGCGTGGGCGCAGATAATCTGTGATCGGCCTTTATTGTGAATTCCAAGTTGTTTTGTTCCGTTATTATTTCTGTGATGTCTTACTCACTTTTGTCTATACCGGGTGTGGCCTGTAACATGAGCAAAAAATTAAACTGTAGGCTGTACTCCTCATACTGACCAATATTTGTTCAGCGACTTTTAAAAATAACTTGTGGTTTGATTTTTAATACACTTTAAAGTTTATTCTAAGACGCAATGTATTGCGAATTTTGTTATGTTTAAGGCATAACAAGCAACGTCAATCACAATGATATGGCGTGGCGATGGCGTCCATTGGAAATAATATTTATTTTGTATGAAAAATAGGGAGTCTAAATACTTCATAATCATTAAAAGTTGTTGAACAAAAGTGTCACGGTTTGAGGAGTAGGTACAATCTATGTTTTAATTATTTGCTCGTGTTACAGGCCACACCCGGTATAATAGATATACACGTAGGTACAATAGGTACATTCTACAACCGTGTTTTGTTATCATTTTCATGTAGCGACTCAATAAACGTGAAAAAAAAATGACGACGCCACGAGAAGTTTTGGCGTCCCTCTGATGACCTCCGTTAATTGTAGCCTTGTGGGTTTGATAGCACTTGTGGCCTATATACCTAGGTACAGGCTTGAGGGTTCGAGACCCACAGATATTTAGAAAAAGTAGAAAAACACTTTGACGACCGTTCTGGCCTAGTGGATAGTGACCCTGCCTGCGAAGCCGATTGTCCTGGGTTCGAATCCCAGTAAGGGCATTTATTTGTATGATGATACAGATATTTGTTCCTGAGTCATGGGTGTTTTCTATGTATTTAAGTATTTGTATATTATATATATCGTTGTCTGAGTACCCCACAACACAAGCCTTCTTGAGCTTACTGTGGACTTAGTCAATCTGTGTAAGAATGTCCTATAATATTTATTATTATTTATTTACTGCTCTATGTATAGTTTATAGTTTTCGAATATAATTATATGCGGACATGACGTAACTATGAGGGTATCGTTTTTGCCATTTTTGATAAAGAGCCCTTATAAAGGTATTGAGAAGCTGGACTAAAAATCCTAAAAACAAATTTTATAGACATCCTGAATACCTAAAAACTTTTCATATATATTATGATAGATATAAGGCCTAAAAACTAGGTCTGCGCAAGAAAGCAGGCCTAGCCCGAATACTCGAACTCCGCATGAATACTGAACACAATAACGGTTTGGAACTTCCGACTGTCTGCGGGCTTTGTATGGAAACTAATGTGTATGGAAAGTATTGACCTCGTCATACGTCCCACCGAAGTTTGGGATTGGCTTGTGTTCAATATTGCGTGAATTCACGTGTGATCAATGATCATTCATTTGGCAAATTTTTTCGATCATATTGTATTAATTGTATAGATAGGCTATGGGCTATAGTGCAATGAACACTAGGTTTAAGTTTATGTAGGTCTGACATCAAAGCATGTGTATTGTAAGTGTACCTACTTTTTTGTTATTATACCTACTTTGATGTCCCACTACTGGGTAAAACCCTCCCCTAGTTTTCTCCACTCGACCCTATCATCGGCATTTTTTTTCGGTGCCGAAACTGTAAAAGGGTCAAACAGATCACTGTGTTACGTTCTTTCCTGTAGACATACACAAGAGTTAAGGGCTATAAAGGTTAATTTTCTTATTTAACCCTTATCCACGTAAAAAGGTCCTCCTTTTATTTACAGAACTGTGATAAAATCATTACTTACATGCCCACAAGCTGTTAACTATTGCCCACAGGAGAGAAAACTAGCGTGTTCGCGCGAACTGTACATTTTTCTCTCCTGTGGGCAATAGTATACAGCTTGTGGCCATGTAAGTACCTAATGATTTTATCATAGTTCTGTAAATAAAAGGAGGACCTTTTTACGTGGGTCAAGGTTAAATAAGAAAATTAACCTTTATAGCCCTTAACTCTTGTGTATGTCTACAGGAGAGAACGTAACACAGTGATCTGTTTGACCCAAAAATAAAATTAAAATTGAAGAAAATTTCATTTTTGATACAAGCTTTTATCGCTGAATGAACTTTTCTTTCTATGGGGAACTACCTACTCTACCTCTACTCTTCGAGACAATTCTAACAAACCCAAACATAAGTAATTAGGTTGCGCGTTGATTTCCACAGAGTTCACATGGCCACCTTCTGTGTTCACCATAATGGTACCATAGGCTCGATGCTACGTAATTATTATATTGTGATACTGATATCTCATTTTGACATCACTCGCTCGTGCATTGTCTGCAAGTATTAAATAAGTAGCAATAATTTTTTACAAGCTTTTATTTAGTTTCACCTGACCGTTGTCTGTAATCAAATCTTGCAAGTTAAATTTCATCCACTTCCCGGTTTCCGATTGAGCTGAAATTTTGCATGCATGTATAAATCGAATGACAATGCAATATTCTGGTACCATCGAGCTGATCTGATGATGGAGACAGGAGGTGGCCATATGAACTCTGTTATGAAACAACGAAACCTAATTGTGTTAGGGGTTTTTAGAATTGTCTCGATGAGTATTAGTTTTCTGTCGTAAGAAAAGTAAAGTCAGCGATAAAAGCTTCTACCAAAAATGAAATATTTGTGAAAAACTTATTATAGTTAGATTTCCGCTTCCACATTGATTAGCTTATGTACTAGACTCTTCTAGACTCTAGAGAGGTTAAAAATGCGGAAAATAAAATAAGAAATTGTTGGCATATTTCTACTGTCTACATACAAATAGGGTAATTGCGTCAGTTTACTGTCCGGTGTCAGTTTTCGCCCACTTGACGGATTAGCAAATAATATATTTCTTTTAAATTTTGCAACTTGCGAAATATAATTTTTATGTAGATAGATACATTGTTTAGATATTAAGGATTGCAATAAGTCCGTTATTGTGCAGCAGTGAAGGTTTATATTCAAATTTCGTCAAGTGGACGAAAACTAGCGTAATGACCCTATTTTCTGTAGACAGTATTAGAAATAAGTATGCGAACAAATTGTTCATAATGATTTAAAGATCTTACCATTAGAAATTGTACCTAATTAGGGAACTAAATAAAATTACTTCCATTCGAGTCGAGAGTCAACTTATTACATCATCAATCAATTCAGCGCCAACAATTAAAACTTCAACTAAAACCCGCCATAATTTACATACGAACCTGTTTTGGTCAACGTCACTTTGACACATTGCACATTTTACATGGTAAATTCATTAAGTGAATGAAATTTGCCATTCTTATTTGAACCTTAAAAACTTTGAAATAAAGTCTATAGTTGTATAAACGCTCTTGACCTTTGTTTCCTTCCATTACTTCCATTCTCATCAAGCGACATACAGTGCTACCTTAAAACGCTAAATTTAATAAAAACTTAAATGAAACTATAACACTAATTTAATTTGAACTTTAATGTAAAGTATTAAGATACAAAATAGTGTTAATTTCAAATCTAATATTAACTGTTCACTTCTAACGTCACATTGACACATGCATTCCCGCGTCTTAAACGCCAATCACAAACCAGTACCGCGCGGCGCGCCGACGCGAACGTGCGTTCGAATTTTAAATATTAAAAAGTTAACTTTAAAAATAATACGATACGTGTGTTTATTTTTTTACAACCGGCCAGTGTTTTTAATTGTCTTTGGAAGTGTGTTGTGGTTTTATTTTTAAAGGATTCTTTATAGTGCCGTTCTTATGTTGGAAGGTTTGTTAATTTAAATAAGTTGTTGCGAAATGTTTTTTCTCAGTCGGTAGGGCCAGCGGGAGGTTTGAAGAGCTTTTTGCCTTTTTTGCGTTTTTATTAGCAGGTTCTTATGCTGGGTTTAAGAGTGGTATTGAGTGTGTAGGATTCAAGTTCGCAGCGAACTTTTGCTGTCAAGATATAATATATAGTTGGTCAAGCAAATCATGTCAGAAAAAAAAGGTAGGCGCGAAAGGTTAAGGTCCAATAGAAAATTTGAATTTTGCGCCTTTTTCTACTGACAACATTTGCTTGACCAACTTTATATTTCCTTCCGTTATTTATTTTATTTTAGTGAAACGGATCCTGTTTTACACATGTTTTACATAGATTGCTCTGTGTAAAAAACACTGTGGAAACTTAAGCAAAGAAAACGGGTGACTCTGTTTATTGTCGAGACAATGGTCCCAACGTAAACTAGACTGGGTATAAACAAACAAAAAATACCTTATGTTAGTGAATGAAATGAAATCACCTATGTTTATGACAACATTCGAGACGCATATCATTCATATCATATCATTTATTGAATGCCAACGATGGTATATTACAAGGTGTTTACATATTTTATAACATTATAAGGTATAGCATGGACCCTGCTAGGGCGTGACAAATCGTAAAATATAACTTAACCTAGGGAAAAAAAAAATTTACTCTTTAAACTAATACATATTTTCCGATCCGTCGTTCATATTCATATATTCTCCCAGAGTGTAAAAAGCTTTATACAGTGGAAACTGGATAAGTGGAATCGCAAGTGACCAGCTGTTTAGTTCCGCTTATCCAGGTTTTCCATTTATCCAGTTTTCCACTTAACCAGGTTCAAATAAAACGTTTTCTCACTTACAGAGGCTCTCGCAAACATAGGTTGTGGATGCTGTAATGTCGCTTATAGAGGTCACGCATAGTATGGTCAAATAAAAGATCAAGACTTAAATAATCATCTTGTAATCCTGACTTTAAAAAAAGCAATAAGTAATGTAAATAATCCACAGTACTCGTATACAATTTACAAAATTTCAAAAACAAAATCACTCCTAATATTTATTTATGCAAGAGAAACCGTATGGTTAAATAAATCAATGTACCGATTGTGCTTTAATGAAAAAATCCTTCATTTAGGTTTGTTGACCTGAGTCACACTAGACTGGACACTGATATCTTCACGTGACTTCTCACTTTCATAGTCTGTTATAATTTTTAATTTATCCCGAAGAGATAAACACTTGATTTTGCGCTTAGGCATTGCTTATCTAACAGCACGGCACCGCACCACGGCTAAAAGAACCAAACTGAACGATGTGTGATCTCATTCATACAAAATACGTAAGTAGTTAAAACACGAACCATAAGATGCTAACGAAACAAACTACCCTCCTTGTGACTGTTTATTAAAAATACAAATTTTATAACGCCGAGCTATTCCACTCATAGAGGTTTTGGAGACGGCTGCTTCCAGTTACAGAGGTAAAAATAAGAAATTTTCGAAAAAACGGATTCCGCTTATAGAGGTCCCGAAATTCCACTTATAGAGGTAATTTGTTGCCAAGGGACTGGAACCGACCACTTGGGTCCACTTAAAGAGGTTTTCCACTAACCCAGGTTCCACTTATCCAGTTTCCACTGTATATTAAATATTTTTTTTAGTTTTGCAACAAAAGTGGTATATTTCTCTTCAGCTACTATATGACTAGGTAAGTTGTTGTAGACTTTCATCGACATGGAACTTCGAGCAACACGGAAGGGAGGCGGCATTCGCACTATTTCCCCTCTGCCGAGGTACAAGATTCGCGCGTCAATCTAATCTACCGCGGGTAATAAAACTAGTTGCACTTGGATTTTTCACTAGACCGAGTCCAGACGCGCGCGTGAACGTTGCTGCTCAAAAATGCCTGTTTGCTCGGTTTTTTGTTATAAAAAGAGGTCGGGGACATCAAATTTACAAAAAGAAAGTGTTACATTTCACATGTAATATTTTTTTTTACATATCATACGTTTAATTACATTTAAATACAATTATTATATTTTAGTCTCAAGTAATTGTTGGATTTATCGATTTTGCTCGCTCAGTACAAATTGCGGATCGGTCGAGCGACAAATCCGACTTCTCATCTCTCAGAATACAATGACATACTTCAACGAAAATGTGTTAGTGTGCGTGTTGTGACACTAGTCACTCGTCCGTACACAAAAAGAGATCGAGATTTGCAAGATTTGTCTTTGACGTGTGTCATTTTTTATGTATTTGTGTCGTCATTACAGAGGGCCTACCGCGAACCACGTTCGACGTGTTGCCTCCCTGTCACACTTACGTATGAATTTACAAGTGCCATAGAGAGGCAACACGTCGAACGTGATTCGCGGTAGGGCCTCTGATTGGATTTTGTATGTAAGTGTGTGAGAAGTGCGACTGTGTGCACCTTCCCCCCGCGAAAAATAGCAGAAAGATTTGTACGGTGAGATATCGCTTGGGCCCCTCCCTTCCGACGTGTCGGAAGCCGGTGTTGCTCGAAGACATGGAACGCAAGACGCCACTTGTTCAAATATTGATTGTTTGCTCCTATTACCAGAGGTTCTACTGCGAAATTTTCGTTATCTAATATCTACTTCTCTGTTACTCTTGCGTGTTCGAGCGATAGAGAGGCAAATAGATGAACGAACGAACCAAGTGACTCGCGGTAGGACCTCAGTTGAAAAGAGTTCAACGCGCGCCGAGTGGGAATAAATATTTTCCGAGTGGGAAGATGCCTAATATGTTCGATGTATTTACGGATTTCTGTGAATGCAATTATTAGTATTATTACATGTAAGGTGACTGCTATAGTTATTGACCACTACACAGTAATTGGCCACTCTTAACAATAAGGGCCCCCCCACATCTGGCGTCTTTCGAGCGTCGGCGTCTACAATTCTATGGCCGACGTCGACGCAACGTCGACGCAGCGTCGACGCAACTGCGCAGCGACGTCATTTTCCATAGCGCTGGACCGACGCCGACAGACGCCGACGCTCGAAAGACGCCAGATGTGGGGGGGCCCTAAGACTTCTATTGGCTTTGTTTCTTTCTGATTTGTTAGGTTAAATTTGTGGCTTTTTTACCTTCATTTTATTTAACAACTGTTTAAATAATATTCTGGTTACTAGGTACTTATACCTAATAATTATTTTGTAAACTATGATTGAAAAAAATATATTTTCTCAAACATGCAATGAAATATTGATGTTATGTTCCTTATAATAGGCTGCGAAGTACCTATGACGTTTCAGGTGCGGCTAGGACAAAAGGTCGTTAATGGAATTTCATACACATCTTGCAGGCCTAGGCCGGCAAAGTCCTCTTTTTTAATTTTCATTTCACAGATATTTGTGACACAGCATCGTGGCATTCATCCATTAAAAAAACTAGAGGCAGTATTTGCTTTATGGTTCGTAATGACACTCTGCCACTACGCCTATAAAAAAAACAACAAAAAACAATGTTTGCTATAATTTGCAGTTTTATTTGTATAAAATCAACATGAACTTAATAAATAATACATTCTATAATTTTAAATTATAAATTTAACTACACAAATAAAAACATTTAAAATATTTCATCTAAACGTTAGCGGTAAAAAGATCTACTCAAACACGCGTAGTTATATTTTTTAAATTGTTATGGAGGTAAAGTTGAAAAATATTCATTCTGTTTTATTGGATTTATGGTGCGATGTTGATTTTTTGACTTTAATATGAGTTCCGACGAAATAATGAAATTAATATTAATTGTAATCGTAGGTGTTGGAATTGGCAGCGTAAGCAGAATTGATTTTAAATAACATGCTGCCTCTGCCGCCAAGTCAAAGACGAAGTATGTATATGGTTGCTTATGGCAATTTTATTATTTGAGAAACTAAGAAAAATGGCTTACAGTTTATTAGAAACAGTTTTGTGGCATATTTTAAATGAATGTAACTACAAATTCGTCAACAGTGTGGAAATTATACTTATTTACTCCATACATAAAGCAACGATGTATGTGAAACATGATATCAACATGAAAGACTATGTAAATTTATGTGACGAAAACGACAGTCAGACGGATACAAGGCGAAAAAATCAAAGATACATGAAAATATACGGGTAGTAAAACTACACGGCTCGTGTAAAACATACGCGTGATAATGATATAGGTACGTGTTGGTTATATTTTGGGTGTAGTTTACGTTTAGTTTTTTCTATAAATAAAACTTGGGTTTCGTGGATTTTTTATTTTATTTATTTCATTGCATGTTTGAGAAAAGCACTATACATACCTCGGCGGGAAATGGGGTTGCCCGCGCTCAGACCTATCCGGCCTCGCTTCGCTCGGCCGTCTATATGTCTTCGGCCGGCAACCCCTTTCGTCCCGGCCTCTGTAGTAATGTACTATTTATATTATTTCTCATTAACAACAAAGTCAGTTTACACAATCTTATTCATTTGTAAGAATGCTGACGATATTTCGTAGGTATTGCATAAATACGAGTATTATATGTTGTAAATTATACATAGTTACTTATTTACAGTAATTATTTCCGTTTCATGTGCATTAACATTTTAAATTGTATTGGCAACATATACAGCAATTTGTATTACAAGTACAATTAACCCTTTAAATACAATCTCGCTTATTACCACTTCCGATTTCCGATTGTTGCCGATCCATTGATGCTAGTTTTCTAGCAGGGGTTCTTAGACGTTTTATCAAAATGGGTTCATCCGTTTCTCTCTTGTTAGTTGCGCTGAGGTTTTTTTTTTAATTTAATTTGTTAATAGTATACTCTTCTGTTAGCTAGGTATTTTAACGTCGGTAAATAAAGGTACCTAATAAAATAAATTTGCGATTTTATAAAAGTGAGTTAATATGTATGTATTTTTGATTATTAAACTGCACGTCAAATTTTCAAATAAGTTGTAAGGAATCATTAGTAGGTCTGTACTTAAAAGAAGTGAAAAAATATTACCGTAAAACGGGGTGAGTAGGTTTCGCGGGGAGAGTTGGGTTATGAATGGGGAGAGAAGGTTTGAGAGGGGGGTGAGAAGGGATTTTAAGGCTACTGCTACAAGAATAATGTATTCCAATTTAAAATGGGGCTATAGTAATACGCGTAATAATAAAAAATCGATCCAACAATCTTCCAAAATCACCTTTGTATGAAAAACCCTCTCACCCCAAATACGAGGCACTAAGGGGTGAGGTGGGTTTTCCTCTTTATCGTCAAAGTTATGCAATGGAACTACCCAAAATAAAATACAAACGTCCGAACCACTTATTATACACACCATTCAGTTTTCACATGTAAAAATAAAATTTTATCGAGGTTTGAAAGTCAAATTTCACCCAACTCACCCCATTTTACGGTACGGACTTTTTTTTATTACGCTATGTGATTAACTAAAAAAGTAATAAAAAACAAACTACATATATATAAAATATTATGTTCTTGACTATGACGCACGCTACAACAACGCGCGTATCCGCTATTTCACTATACACGTACATTTTAGGCATTTATAGTAGTATACTCAATATTTACATATTCGTAGGTTACGCGTTTCACAATGCGGTGTTTCGTAAGCAAATTATTAGTTCCTAAGGTTGAATGATAATGATTTGTTGATGCGTTTTTATGTTATTTACTTTAATAATCTACCTAGGGTTAGGATTATGATTTTTCACCACACCAGCTCGGAAAGGCTTACTTTGCACTTCAAAAACTGATAGCAAAGTTGCATTTTATTCACATGTGAGGCAAAGTAATCAAATGCAAATTTTGAGTTTTTCTCTTATGTTTGCTGTTAGAATTGACTTTTAAATGATGATTTTGAATGATAAATATTTAATAATATTCAGTTGGATTTGATTTGGTTTGATTTTGTTTGATATTTTACATTTGATATTTGCTTCGGGTTGGCGTGGTGAAAAATTTTGTGTTTCACTCGGGGGCAATTTTTGTTTAACCCTCGTGCTTTGAAACCCTCGCAACGCTCAAGATTCCTTTTTCGAACCACTCGCTACGCTCGTGGTTCAATTTCGGAATCTTTCGCTTGCTCGGGTATCAATATTAGCACGAGAGGTTAAACAACAACTTTGCCCCCTTGTAAAACAAATAACTATTAAATGGAGTTACGAGGTTTGCGACTTAGGCCGACGATATGGCACTATCACTTTCGACTATTTAGGGTTGTCAAAATTCATGTAAGTCATGTGGTGCCAACCCTAATAATTGCTCGGAGCAACGCTGAGCCGAGTGGAGCCGAGTTTGGCCGAAGTCAGGAGTTTCGCACCCCGGCAGAGTTTAGACGGACTGTAGGAGAGTGTTAGAGGGTCAACCGGTCGCAAAGTTGAGCGCATTCACGGCGCTTGCGCAAAGCATTATTATTTTAACCTGCTTCACACGCCACCAGGTTATACAATTTGAATAACTAGAGTAAGTTAAAGCTCGATTTCGTGAGCTTGTTCAATGTGTCTATTTTATGAGGTTTATTCATCATGCCTTTTGCAATAGGTTTAAAGTAGGTACCCTACGTGATTTTTTCCTTTAGAATTTAGTACCTAATAATCAGTTGTTAATATGTAATTCAAAGGTGTATGTGAAGTTCCCAATCCGCATTGGGCTAGCGTGGGGACTATAGCCCAAGGCCTCTCGCGCATGAGAGGAGGCCTGTGCCCAGCAGTGGGACATTTATAGGCTGACATTTTTTTTTTATTGTTAATTTGTGGAAAGTGAAAACCCAGTGCTTTGTGTTATAAAAACCAACACATAACTTTTCCAAAGAATTTTAATGTTTCATCTAAGTAATACTGGCAGAGTGGGCAGTGTCGCACCAGTGCCCCAAACCCAGGTCCTGTACAGTGGCCTGGATTATCGACCTAATTAAAACCAACTAAGGTCCATATTAGCTCAACGTACGTTGTACAGTTAGGGCCACTTCCTCAGAGACTACGTGAGCAGGTTCATTGGAACAACGTGATGGGAATCCAGTCCTTTTATTGGTTTAGAGACAAATATGAACTGAGGTTATGATATGAATTTTAAAAAGACAACACAGGTTGGCTGAATAACAGGTCCATAAACACGAAATATGTAGCGGCGCGATTCGGGAAATGAATTAGAGATTCACTAGATATGAAATAGTAAAGATATGCGGCTGCAATAATATTGGAGCGGCGTTAATAATCGTAAGCGCCAACCGCCATAAGGTACCTTTCGCCGTGGAACGTCACATATCTTTACTATTTCACTATTCATATATAGTGAATCTCTAATTCATTTCCCGAATCGCGCCGTAGTTTATACAGGTTTTACCTAAGACACGTTTTAATTAACAACTTAATTACGATTGATCAATTTACGCTTAGGTACAACAATAAAGTATTTTAATATCGCTCAAGAAAATACGCAATTTCTACGTTCTATTAAAATTCACTTTCACATGATCGCATCTCTTCCACGATTCCTTGAAATTTGAACCTTATTTTGTCGATCTTAAAGTAGCTATTTCAAGAATGCGAATCGCCAATATACGAGCTTGTAAAAGTGTTATAATCCATGCAATAATTCGTTAGTATACGGGGTCAGTGGAGCGCCGAACAAAATGCCACTTGTATAAATACCGACTGAAGATTAGCATACGATACGAGTCATAAAGTTACTTTACGGCATATGCGGGCGCCACTGTGACCGACAGGCTTCGATTTAAAGTTTATTTTTTACTATTCACGTAAATTAATTTGCGCACTAAATCACATACAGCTATATGCCTGCTTTGTTACAATTCTTGTAGAATTACAATTAATTAGGCAACTAAAATTGTAACTGTCACTTTTTTGTGACACATGCTTTTATTGCTGGCTGTACTTCTTTTTATTTGCATGTCTATCAGGTACTTCTCGAGACCTTTCCAGTAAGCCTTAACTCGATGTGTTTGGGTTTTTCCACCGAGAAGTTCCGTACCTTCCGACTGCATCATCATCAGATCAGCTCCAGCTCCTATTAGCATATTTATTACACCAAATTTCAACTGAATTAGGCACCAAGAAGCGGTTCAAATTTAAATATTACAATACAAATATAGTTTTAATATTGTATCCAATGTAAGTATTATGTTTATGGTTATAAATAAACAAGATTTCAGAATAAAAAAAAAAAAAAAATATACTGAGTGAATCATAACTGATTTGCAGGACCAAAGTGATCCCATAAGTGTTCCGTGAACAAAGTTTTGTACGGAACACTAAAAATAAAAGTGTGACAAAATATGACAAAGTCTTAAAGGTGGAAAGGAACATAATATATGAGAATTAAAAGCCTTCTAAGTACTTACATTAAATTTAAATCGCCCACCATCCGGCTTAAGCATCTTTAATCACTTACCAGTTACTTACCACCCACTTTAACTCGAACTAACAATGTAATTTCTATTGACTGGGAGCATCCCACCTGTTGACAAAGCAAGGGCAAAAGTTCGCCGGTTGGCCGTGACGATTCACTACGGATAAAGGTCGCAAAATGGGGAACGAATGGAAAGAAGAAGGCATGACAGGACAAGCTGTCTTGCTCGCTGCGATAATGCGAGCGACGCGACAAAATTAAATATGGCCAACGACCTTACCACGAACCAAGAATAACGCTACGTCTTACGTAGGCGAACAACGCGCGAACGCGGCGCGGAGCGGCGCGGCGAAATCAATCCTTTGATGCCCATAGAAGTGTCCTACGTAAGCGATCTCGTTGCGAACGCGGTGCGGCGCGATTTGCACGCGAATGTCAGGCGGCGCGGCGCGGCGCGGCGCGGCGGCGGCCGCTTTCGCCGCGCCGCGCCGCGCCGCGTTCGCGCGTTGTTCGCCTACGTAAGACGTAGCGTTACACCTGCACTGCGTGTGCTGTCAAAATCTCTGCAGACTTTTCTTGGTCTAACTGTATGAATAGACGCTTGCAACGCGTGGTGTTCCATATATAGGACTAAGCGTTGCCTGCCTGTGGTTTATGTAGGTTATTGTGTTGACATAAAGATACCAGTAATTGTAGATCTATCCTCTCAGTCATAGTCTAATAAAACATGGTCTTCTCTTCCCAGAGTGACACAAGCCTACGTCACAATAACATGGCCGCTATATATAGCGCTATCGCATATTATCATATAGCGCTGTCGCATGATGAAGTAGGCTTGTGTCAGCCTAGAAAATACGGGAAGAGATACCAGCAGGCGGAGTATATTATTATACCATGCTCTCAGTCAATAATCCATTTTCAGTACGGAACTATTAGCAACCTAATCATTTCGCCCATTCTGAAAAATTGTTCGCTGAAGTCCGCCCCAAACCATTTCTATCTGGCTAGCGTGGGTATACATATATAGTTAGCTAAGCTTATAATTTTTAATATATTTTTTAAATGGTTTGTGGCGTAATCAACTATGCAAACATTATCTTCGCTTACTTCCGTTTTACCACCTACTTATTAAGTTTTGTTTACAGTTAAACTAAGCCCACATCTCATTTCCATTATTAACTTTTTACTAAGTATGGCTAGCAATTAGTGAGCAGTAATAGCACATAACAGTAGCCGCGTTAATACTGCGTAACCATTGTTAATCTTACCCAATCATCCTATAGTCTAGCTATAGGTGCTTATTATAGTTATTACAGTTATTAATGTTGCGTTGCAGTTTCCCTGTTGTTTGCTAAGTAGAATCTTTATTGCTGTTAGGTGTGTAGGTATCTAATGACTTAGGTACCATCGTCCGCACTGTTAATTGTCCATCGGTAAACGTTATTACAAAGGCATAAGGTCCACCGATGGGCAGTTAAGTGTTGCTGTTGAACTCGTATAATTTACAAACGGTCCATAACATTGATGCGCACTAACTACTTTAGTACATATATACCTACCTGACTACATAAGAGTCACACGAACTCGCCATACGCAATTACACCAACACGCATTTTCAAAGAAATATAAATATTGTAATTTCTAGACCAAGAAAAGTTTGCAGTGATTTTGATAGCCCACGCAGTGCAAGTGTTATTCGTACGTCATAATTGCATGTATGTTAAGACGTTTAAAATGTTCATGTCACATTTCATGTCAATGTATCAGAAAGTCGTTTTAAAATGAGTCGTCGAGTCAATTGTATGGCGGCGGCTATTAGTTTCATGTGACTCTAAAGCGAAGCAGATGAGATGAAAGCGTATCATTTATTTTTACACACTTGTGCAAGATATTATTAATTAACATAGCTAATAGGTATCCAATTAGGATAATATTTCACCCGTTAGGTTAAGATTTCTACCTAGATTAAAACGTCCCCAGACTAACAAGTAGGTTCTACACCGAGTACATCAGCGACAGAGTGAACTGCGAGTAAATTCTTCCGCAAAGCAGGCACGTATAGACGCTTGTCAGATCGATCTGTGTCGCTTTCAGCAGGGACAGGGAAAGTCCTTATCATGTTCATTCACCTCGCCGTACTTTGTTGCGGTGCACGTATCTTTCTTGATAGTGCTTTGTTTGCTGTTAGGGTAGATTAGGGACAGAACAATGCGGTTGGCAACTGACAAAGGTTTGCATGATGGCGCCATCATAGCTTACCCCTTTTTCTATAAGATTTGGCTGAAATGGCTGGCATCCAGTGCATACAATTCCATTTATAAAAAAAACAAAACTTTCATACAATTCTGGGGATTGACGGAGCAAGCTATTACTGGCGCCATCTGCTAAATACTTCGCCGGTCAATCACATTGTTTCAGTTTCTGGGACATTAAGATAATATTAAGTAGTAATAAATAGCAAACAAAGACGAACATGTAGAAAACACTTTTAGCGTAGCATTGTACTTAGCTAGGTATCTACATGATCATTTTCAACACCGATTCCATAACCAACAGGCCATCGAGATGGCAATCGGGCCGATACGGTATGAAAAGGCGAGAAACTACCGTTGTTGTGGTAATGGCGAGTACCGCGGTCAGTTATCTTGGCAACCAATGACGAGTTGATTGTGGGCTTTGAATTATGGTGTGGTGGTAATTTTGGAATTACACTAACTTGCGAGTGAGTTAGTCTTACCTACCTGAATGTGAAGTGACGATATCGTCAGCAAAATTCATCCCGTAAGTATTATAAGAAGAAAAAGACGAAAAGTTTTGACGTATCTTATTTCTATTTTAGTGACTGATACATTTACATATTCTAATTCCAATCTCACATGATAGCTTTATACAGTTACAACCTTACAAATCAGTTATTGCTGGTGATAATATGTAAATTACAGTCACCATCAGCAATAATTCTATGAAACATGCAAAGATATCTGACAGTAAGCTTAATTTTAAAAATTTAAAGAGTCATGGTCATGAGATAAGAACGTAATTAAATTAAGATAATATTAATTAACATACCTATTATAGTAAAATATTTTATCCGTACGAGATTTCTAGTTCTACCTAGATTAAAACGTGCCCAGGCTAACAAGTACCTCTACACCGAGTAGAGACCTGAGACATTCACAGCCTTCAAGAGATTTGACCTAATTTACGAGATCTACTTAAGATATATTATGTACCTATTTGATTTACATGCTTACTCAGTAAATCTAGAATAAAGCGCTAAAGCTAGATTTATTATGTCGGATTAAGTTTCCATTGTGGTTAAAGTGCCGTGTTGACAAAATATACATATTTACAAATATTGGTAATAGGAAACTTTTTCAAAGAAATAAGTTACAGGTAGGTACCCCTGCTTTTTATGAGGTATGCCACAATAAACATTTTTTTAATATTAGATAAAATAGGCTACTTTAATTTATTCTGCCTTTATTTATTTAAATAAATATTATTATTTATTTGCTACGACGACGATGATTTGACAACCCTAAGGATCGTAAAATATAATTATGTATAAGTAGGTAGGTTTTTGTTGACATAATGATGTTTTAAGAAACCCTTGATGGTGCGGGTAACTAATACCTAACTAACTAATAAGGAAGGAGGCAATTTAAATGCAAGGCAAGTCATTGTACACTGTAGTCCGCGTGGGAACACTTTAACATTGAGATAGAAACTTTTTTGGCCCACAATAAGGTCAGTAAGGTAGGACTTCAGAGTAGGTTCTAAGTCAAGAAACAAAATAAAATAAAAATTTTTAGGTAATTTTGAAACATTGATAAAATGAACATAAAATAAATTTTGAGGGATTTACATACGAGTAGGTATACTGACATGGGCTAGGACGAGTTTTTAGTTAGCTACTCCATAGTCTCCATAAACAATCTAATATGTATTTAGTCGACCTGCAACTGTGGACTAGAAGATCCTGACCTACGAGAAAATATCTGCCTAAGCTTATATGAGACTTTCTCTTTCGCTCGGTCAATAAACGTATAAGCGTTAACAGTGCAGTAAATTTTTATCAGCCCGTAAAAACTGTTGCGCACACACGGAAGGATGTTCACGTTAAATAATGCAGCATTGTTATTAGTTTCTTGTGGTTATGCGAACTGATTGCACTTTGCAGTGCATCGTTTCGCTTCTTGCATTTATGTTTGAGATCTTTGACAGGTAACTGCGCTTTAGTATTTAATCACTTTATTAGGGTTCCGTACCTCAAAAGGGATGTCTGTCCGTCCGTCATAGCCTATTTTCTAGGAAACTGTGGACTAATGGAGTTGAAATTTGTACACATATGTAAATTAGTGACCCAAAGATGGACATTTAACGTAAATAAATGAATTTTAAACATGGGGGCTACTTTTAAACGGTAAATGAGAAAGTTAAAGAATTAAGTTTTTTAAACTATATCGTGTTATACAGGGTGATTCAGGAGACGTGAGCAGGACTAACACTGCGCATTTCGTAAATTATAAGCAACTGTTTCGTATCAGTATCAGTGAGGTTAACGTAAATTTTCTAGTCTTATTGAAAAAAAAAGTTATTAATTTATTTACGACATGCATGGTTACCCTAGAATTAGAATACTAAACTACCGATATTCTGTGTCAAATTGAATGTCATCATTGTCATCACGGTCTGGTTACTTTTGAAAACTCGTATCTCACTCAAGTTTGACAGTTTATTTTCTTCGTAATCAAAATGCTGTCATTACGGTTAAAGAGGTTTTAAGTTTATTCATTAGGTCTTGTAGGGTGACCATGATTGTAGAGAATTAAATTTGCCCCCACCAAAAAGTTAAAAAATAGGAAAAAGTGTGGTTGTTTCACCTAAATACGACGGTGATCGATCAATTATCAGTTACTGAGTGTGCAGGATTAGTCCTGCTCACGTCTCATGAATCACCCTGTATATATCAAATAAAAGAACTCGTTTTGAGAATTTTAAATATATTTTTTTTATAATTTTAAAATACATAGGTTAGCACTTAGCAGTTATTTAAGAAAATAGCCAAAAAATTACCATTCCCCCTTTATTTCCGAAACTACTGGGTCTAAAATTTTGAAAAAAAAATTACACAAAATAGTTCTTTACCTATAGAATCTATAGGTAAACTATCTATAGTATAGATGACAGGAAAACCTATTAGAAATGTGCAGTCAAGCGTGAGTCGGACTTAATGTACGGAACCCTTGGAACGCGAGTTCGACTCGCACTTGGCCAGTTTTTTAGTTGTGCATTGTTGGCCTAAGAGCATAAAAAAACGTATCACAATAGATAAATCACATCGTGACTAAAAAAGGCTTCATTAAGTCCGGATGAGTCACCAAATACGTGTCTTCAATATTAATTACACACATTCAATAACAAACTAATACAGTTATGATGGTCGGGCTTACAAACGTGATAATGTCTGTCCATCTCTTTTAATCGCGCGGTGTTAAAAAGTGACGCTTGACCTGACATGCGGATAACTCCGTCCACCATACGGCCGGAACATAATGTTATAGGATTGGTATGGTTTTGTTGGTAAATAATTGATGATAAAACATTAAACACGGATATGCAAAAAAAATATAGGCATTTGAGTTTGGGTTTTATTTGTTTTGGCATGCGTTCATGGATATCGGAATTCCGGAATTTATTCGTTTCATTTTATAATAAAATGATAATATTACGATATAAATTGTAAAACTTATGAATTGGATTATTAGAAGGCAGTTTTTGGTAAGGAGGCTTAGATTATGATTATACCTTAGAGGCTTAGATTATAATTATGACAATAAATTATGAAATGTATGAATACCTATGTTACTAAATATAATATTTTATTAAAAACTACTATTGACTATTTGACTGATTTCATCTTAAAAAAGATTTTTAAATAGTCATCTTTAATATCGATATTAATGTTGGATTTGCGGTATTAAAGGGCCAATATCGGATTTTAATACCGGTATTGAGATATATCCGGTATTGCATGCCGTATTGGCAATAGTCTGTATTTATTAATTAATAAGGTGTCAAGGATAGCATTCATATTACAAAAGCAATAGCTTTGAATCTATAATAGAATTAGCATGGCTAAGCATTCAAAGTAAATATGCAGAGTTGCAGACACTTGATTGCCGCCAACTTATCTGCATTCAACAATTGTCGATCGGGTACTCTGCGTCTAGGGTGGCCATACTTCAGGATTCCCCCAGACATGTCAGGATTTTTCGTCCTTTGTCAGGGTTGAGCGCGGGGACTCTGCGAGTGTCAGGATCTTTAGAAACCTTAATTAACTACTAGAAGCTACCTACAATTTTTGGGCCAAGTATAGCTACAGCATAATAGCTTGCAGATTTAAAAAAAACTTCATGATACGGAGGCCTAAATAACAGACCCAGTGGGGTTTGGAGAAATAACCCTCCAGGAGATGTCAGAATTTTTGGGGTGATTTCCTAACTTTTGTCAGGAATATCAGGAATATCAGGATATTCCATTTTTCATATGGTTACCATAAATATCTACATTCGCATAAATTATCAATATTATCATACTGTCTTTGTTCTGTCCTTTTTAAATCAAACACCAGTGACAGGAACACTTATCGCGATTGAAAACAACTATAACCTGTCGGTCGAGTTAACTTTAACTCTTCAATAACAAAAGGTGTTAAGTTTGCAACACTAACATTTCTTAGTACCTTTTATATAAAGCACGGTGGCATTGACCTAGTAATAACGTAGTGATTAAAACAAAATCGCTGAGCAATTAACAATCATAGCAAACATTCATACATTTTCTAATTTGAGCGTACATATGCAATAGCTTACGAAGGTCGATTGTTACGTATGTTCAAAGTCGATGGCAAGTTAAGAGGTTCTACGGTTGCTTAGGAAAACCTGTGTTGTGTGGAAAAATTGCAGCGCCACCTATTGGACGGTCTCTCTCGGAAACCGATACCTCTTGCGAGTCATTCTTCAAATTTATGCCTGCGTCTAAACTCCGTCAAACCATACTAAATGTATGAAAAGTTTGACGGAGTTGAGTCTGACCGCAGTCATATAATTTGAGAATGACCCTTGGATTGAAAAGATTAGGCCTTATCCTATAACAGTTTAGGTTAATGTTTCGCATAGTTAATAAGTAGGTACAATGGTACATACTTACTTATTAATATTATTGTGTCACTATACATTAGCAATTGTAAATTTTTGACCGAGCGTTAGCGAATGTCTCCGTTTCAACTTAGGCAAGAATGCTTTCGTATGTCCGGAGGTTCTCCCCTGCAGGTTGCTTTTAATAAATGATTCTCGGGAAATTTTGCGGAAAAGTACGTATCAGTGTAAAGACTATTGTGAGTTTGCTGAGATAATTATTCAACGAAGCAAGTATTGACTTTTTTTCCAATAAAAACGAAGCTAATATTTTTTATTTGTGTAAAGTCAACTCTCAAAATATGTGTACAAATCATCTCCAAAATATGTCCCATGTCCCATTAACTCTTATGTCAGTGAATTAAGAACTATGGGACATATTTTTGAGTAAGTTGTCTGCACCCATATTTTTACAGTTGACTGTAATACGTCTCACAATACCTAATGTGCCTGGTTCGCATACGGAGTTCTAAGATTTTGGTGGTCCTTAAAATATCTGTTTACTCAGGATACATATCAAGGTTACAAATCTGCTAATACTTCAAGTCAGACAGTTCAAATACCCCATTAATTTATTGAATAACGACGGAAGTACAAAGAACCTCTTGAAATGCCGACCTTATTCTTAATTACCTGTGGTTCTCAGCATTGTCAGGGGTTCCCATAGGGCAGTCTATTGACGCCGACTATGCTAATGATAGTGTGTTCATGTTACACAGAAGTTTTATCGTAATGGATATTCACAGAAGAACTAAGGTACCTAGACGACTATAGGGCATGCATACTGGTATCCCGAAATTCCCGGAATACCGGTATAACAGACCGATTTTTGTGATTCGAAATATAACGAAAATGCGATTTTTACGAAAGTTTTGATTATTTACATATAAAAAAGTTACAAGGTAATGACAAGCAAACATTAAAAACCTAAAGTTGCCTGGGGCGCTTGCTGCGTTTTCCCGCTGGATTGTCAGATTTAGCTGCTCAGTGAAATGTTCGAAAGTCCAGACATCCAGACAAGTTTATTTGACTTATTTCCAAATTTTTGCGAATACTTAAGTATTCAGTTTAATAGACAACGGAGTTGTGTGTTTTTCTACTAAAGAATACCTATACTTAATTCTACTCAGCACGACTAAGGTTTTTCGCCAATTTTGACCATATAACGGCCATAACCCACATAAGAAATGGTACCTAAATGTAATTTTGTGTACTTACCGTAAAATGGGGTGAGTTGGGTGAAATTTGACTTTCAAACCTCGATAAAATTTTATTTTTACATGTGAAAACTGAATGGTGTATATAATAAGTGGTTCGGACGTTTGTATTTTAGTTTGTATTTTATTTTAGGTAGTTCCATTTCATAACTTTGACGATAAAGAGGAAAACCCACCTCACCCCGTAGTGCCTCGTATTTGGGGTGAGAGGGTTTTTCATACAAAGCTGATTTTGGAAGATTGTTGGATCGATTTTTTTTTATTATGCGTATTACTATAGCCCCATTTTAGATTGGAATACATTATTTTTGTAGTAGTAACCTTAAAATCCCTTCTCACCCCCCCTCTCAAACCTTCTCTCCCCATTCATAACCCAACTCTCCCCGCGAAACCTACTCACCTCGTTTTACGGTACATACTTGTCTATTATTTGTTGTTTATTGTGTGCTTTTATGATTCACGCTTGACGCATTACGAACTACGCAACAAAGGAAATTGAAATATCTCTTTGATGAACGATCATATTTGCATAATATGGATTTATGGAGTTAGGAAGTTTTGTGGCAACGGATACCCAGCTATTAACGGGCCGGTAATGGCAACAGTTAGGGTAGAGGTAGATAGAAATATTCGCAACGGTAGAAGTAGGTATTAGAGATGTTACAATATTTAACAGTACTTACATCTGGTGCTATAATAAGCACATTTCGTAACTACGTCGATTTAAGTTCAATTTCTAAGCGTGTCAATTTCTGAGGTCTTCTGAAAATGGCTGTGTGAAGATTTTTGTAACTGTAAAATCCAAGTCATGGTCACATAGAATAGATTTATCCTAACTATTTCTTAGTTTACCATACTGGCCTATTTTTTGCTTTAAGTATTCTGGATATAGGTACGTTACGTACCGTACGTAACGAAACCCAAATCCCATAAGTAATTTAATTAATACTTAGGTACCTACTTAGATTAAATTTTTGATAATGTAAACCACCCATGGCTACAGTGCAAAGTATCATATGTCAGGAAAAAAGGTTGGGAACCGCTTTACAGGAAGACTACACACTCGTACTGCGGTTAGTACCTAATATGCAAATAACTAAGATGTTTGTCCATTGTGTATAGATAATTATTGGTCAGGAATGTTCCCAGTAGGAATTTCAATAGGCATATATGCCTGGCAAAGGTTAGAACAATGCCGTCGCGCCTGTCGGGTTGGATCTTAAAACTCTTAAATTATAAAAACGATTACGAAAAAGGTATAAAAATTCATTTCTAAAACAGTTCAACTTTTAATTGCATGATGTTCAATGTTCAAGATTTGTTTTACACACGTTTAGGTTGTTTTTGTTCGATTCAGATTGATACTTACGTACCGTAAAATGGGGTGAGTAGGTTTCGCGGGGAGAGTTGGGTTATGAATGGGGTTTGAGAGGGGGGTGAGAAGGGATTTTAAGGCTACTGCTACAAGAATAATGTATTCCAATTTAAAATGGGGCTATAGTAATAGGCATAATAAAAAAAAATCGATCCAACAATCTTCCAAAATCACCTTTGTATGAAAAACCCTCTCACCCCAAATACGAAGCACTACGGGGTGAGGTGAGTTTTCCTCTTTATCGTCAAAGTTATGAAATGGAACTACCCAAAATAAAATACAAACGTCCGAACCACTTATTATATACACCATTCAGTTTTCACATGTCAAAATAAAATTTTATCGAGGCTTGAAAGTCAAATTTCACCCAACTCACCCCATTTTACGGTACTAAGTACTCGTATGTATGTATGATGTTTATGTACTACCGCCGAAGCGTGTACAAGCAGCAACACTCCTAACTGTACCTATATACATCGGTGGACCTTATTACAAAAGGCGTAAGGTCCACCGATAAGTATACTGTTAACAGTGTGGGCGATGGTTCTTAAGCCCCCTACAGACTATGCGCGTGAATCGCGGGCGAAGCCGCGAACGCGAGTGTGGAGTCGATTTCGCTGTCTGCGAACATCGACGCCACACTCGCGTTCGCGGCTTCGCGCCGCGATTCGCGCACGAGTGTGGAGGGGGCTTTAACTGAAACAAAAAACCGGGCAAGTGCGAGTCGGACTCGTGCACGAAGGGTTCCGTACCATAAAGCAAAAAAAAACGGAAAAAATGCAAAAAGAAAACGGTCACCCATCCAAGTACTGACCACGCCCGACGTTGCTTAACTTTGGTCAAAAATCACGTTTGCTGTATGGGAGCCCCACTTAAATCTTTATTTTATTCTGTTTTTAGTATTTGTTGTTATAGCGGCAACAGAAATACATCATCTGTGAAAATTTCAACTGTCTAGCTATCACGGTTCGTGAGATACAGCCTGGTGACAGACGGACGGACGAACGGACGGACGGACAGCGAAGTCTTAGTAATAGGGTCCCGTTTTACCCTTTGGGTACGGAACCCTAAAAATAGCTAATTTTCCAAAATAAATACCTACATTAATATTTTTCGTGTTGATTTGCAGAAATGATCTGTAAAAACTTACGTCCCTTTATTTTCTTTACAGGTCTAAATGAAGAGCAATGAAGGAAGCCGTTTTCTCAGAAACATTGAGAAGATGTAGCATTTCCAGAGGATGAAGTCAGACTTCACTAAATAAACTTGAAGAATATGAGATCTAATTCTCGAAAACTATTCTTAGAGGGTAGACTTAATAAGTACCATTGGATCGCCTTACATTCTGAGAAATAATGCAGAAATTCACACACAATATTAGATCTTCGACGGACGTATGAATTTAGAAACCAAATACCCACGCTTTTTAACACCTTTAGGGGTCAAAACAATATTGGCACAAAACATGACTACAAGCCGATAAATAACTTGCATTTAAGACAATAGTCCTTGATTAAGATCTTTGACAGCGCTTGGTTCAACCCCAAGGTGTGTTTGGAATCTGAATCTATGTAAAGGCCTATGAATGTCTGAGATGTGCGGGAAAGAGACAGAGATGTCGACGAGCAACGAGCTGAGTGAGATGGAGAAGCCGCGGATGAAACCAGCGGTGAGGAAGATCTTCTGCTGCAGTGTGACGGCCGCGTCGGGTTTCATCGCTGCGTACGCGCTGGTAACTATATTTTTTAACTTGGTTTGGTAACTATGATGATTTATTAAAAGTGTGGGCCGCCTGACAGTAAGCAGTGATATTGCTATCTCATTCTACCGCATGGCTGCGTCCCTTGGACTGGCCGGCGCTGGCCCATTGCGTACAGGGGCCATTAGCTATGGGGGCCTAGGCTAAGCTAGCCAGCTAGCCAAGATGACAATCGTTTTTGCAGAAAACGAAACGCTCTCTGTCTCTCTAACTCTATCACTCTTCCATATTAGTGCGATAGAAACAGATAGAGTTTTGTTTCGCTTCTTTCCGAACGATTGTCATCTTGACTAGGCCCCTAGAAAAGTTAAGCTCTTAATCTTCTACTGTGCTCTACAACTAAGTATAGGTACAATGTAATAAACGATAAAAACGCTACTAAGATAATATATCCGGTCACGGGAAAACTGTAAATATTGCAAAATAACATAACAAAGTTTATACACGAACTGCTTATATGTGTCACAGAAATTAACATAAAAGACTCACGTAACTTCAACTGTATAATTTGTTATGAAACTTCTGATGTGAGTACATGTTAATGAAGCCTATCTCTACTGATCTGACATTCCTTTTTAACGCCATTCATCTATGGCAGTTGTTTAAACATTACCATGGGAGGACCATTTAACGTTGCTCTCTCGGGGCATATAAGTCCACAATACACTATTCCTATAAATATCTGTCGTGCTTTCATAATAGTCTTAATTTAGCCCTTAAGTTTCGTGATTACTTCCTGATTTATTTCCCAGACGTAATGTTAACGATTTATTTCTGTGAATTTCTCTATAGCAGTGCCTAGTTAATTAATATATTTTTTTTCGCTTTATCCTAACTATAACCTAAACACCTAATTATAACTACATATAACTTAATCAAATTATTATAAGGAAACAAAAACAGTAAAAACAGTAAAACAGTTGCTGCAATTTGTTTTGCATTTCACCTGATTTATACTTTGACGTATTTTGGCAGTAGGTTACACAAAAGCTTCAGCATAACATAAAGAACGCGTTTATTACACCTTTGAATTTTAACAAAAAGCCGTTACCCACCATTCTGTGTTAACAGCTGTGTCCCTAGTGAAAAAAGGTATAAGTCTCGGGCAGCGCAGTTGTAAATGGGTATAAGTTCCAAGTATATAACACCTGTGCCCTTTTACTCCTAAGCTGCGTGAGACTTGTACCCTTTTTCACTAGGGCCACAGGTATGTTAAAGTGTAGCCGTCTAGAGCTACCATAGCCGAGATTCTCATCGGCCCTAAGGCCATAGATCCCAACCGGCTGGTCGCCATATCGCACGTTATCTAACCGTGACGAAACTGCGACGCGTGCGCAGCAGTGAGAGTGAACTTTGGCAACCGGTCCATTGCTCGGAAGCTGTGGGCCTACCGCGAGGTAGCTTCGACGTATTGCCTCTGTCACACTTACGTACAACTGTACAAGTACAACAAAAAGGCAACACGTCGAACGTGGTTCGCGGTAGGCCCTCTGAACGTAACGAGGGTAAACGTCTCATTTACGGTTTCTTAATTGCAAAGTATTAAGTTAGTTAATCTGTTAATAACTGTTAGGTTAGAAAAGAAGGTTAGGGTAGAAAAAAGTATATTCGGTGAAAGTTTTTAGGCAGTGTCATACCTATATGTATATTATACTGTATAAAAGTACCCTATTAAATGACATATGAATTTGCATACATATATATATTAGTAAACCAATTCCTCGAAAAGGCTCTTACGACCTTGGATTATAATAGAGGTAGAGGCTTAATTACAAATACCAACGAATATATAATTACTCCGTATATTAAATGCATGTATGTATAAGTTAACTATAAAATAACAGATACTGTCCACAGTTAAATGACTTCCAAAATGCGTGCATAGCAAATTCGAATTAATAAATGAGGTTAACTTCCGAGATTGAAACTAATTTATTAAGGTGTGTTGGGATAAAGGTTGACTCTCGCTCGACCGAGCCGTGCCCGGACCGAGGCGTCCGACATGACATTTTCTATGACGGCTGATGGGTGATCGCGTGGTGCTTTCCATAGAAAACAAAGCTCCGGAAATGCTCCGGAAGCTCCGGCCCGGTCTAATGTGAGCCATCCTTAAGTGCGGACTATTTTTCGACAAGATGGTAAGCCTTCACGGTTAATAAATAAATAAATAAATATTATAGGACATTTATTTTACACAAATTTACTAAGCCCCACGGTAAGCTCAAGAAGGCTTGTGTTGTGGGTACTCAGACAACGATATATATAATATATAAATACTTAAATACATAGAAAATAACCATGACTCAGGAACAAATATCTGTATCGTCATAATACAAATAAATGCCCTTACCAGGATTCGAACCCGGGACCATCGGCTTCACAGGCAGGGTCACTACCCACTAGGCCAGACCGGTCGTCGGTCGGTTAATGTATAAAATAAATTCATTCTAGTAAGTAGGTACATATTTTTTTAATACTCCATCGAGAGGACCTTTGCCCACCTCGACACACAAAGTATTGATATCTGCGGTGCATGAAATCGGCAAGTATTAAGCAACATGCACTTTTACCAGTCAAGGGTATCCAGGTATACTTACCTACTATACTTGTAGAGTAATGGTAGAGATCCGGTGGCATAAACCACGCATAAACGATAATCTACCGGAAGTTACCTAAATTGCGGAAGTCCATATTCGGTGGGAAATATCCCTTGAGACGCAAAAATGTTTACACTTTTGCACCTTACTCTTGTGTAGTAAGTAAGGTGAAAAATCTAAACATAATATGTTTGATGTTCGTTGTACCTACTGTTATTTGATTTGATGAATTCATTATTAATATTTTATTGATGGTCACGTCACCAAAGAAAATGCATTAAGGATGATTCACGCTAGACCGGACCGTGCCGAGCTCGAGGCGTCCGACATGTAATTTTCTATGACGGCTGATCGGTGATCACGAGGTGCATAGAAAACGAAGCGTTGGAAGCTCCGGCCCTGCCCAGGCCCGGTCTAGCGTGAGTCAACCTTTAATCATATTTTAGTTATATTTAACATTAATTCTAAACGATACGTTTTTTGACAGAATATGAGCATTATTTCTTTATGTTTATGACTTTTCAATTGTGTGGAACAAAACTGCTTAAGTATAAATCGCTTCAAGTCAATCTTTGATTGCATTGTTGCGCGCGTCAAATTGTAACATTTGGTCTGATTTCACTATTTCACTATAATATGCCCATTGCCCATGTTTGAACAGCGATTAAGAAATGTTTTCAAATGTTTTACCATAAACAGTAGACTGCGCAACGAATGCCCGAGCGAGCATGATATCTGCAGTCTGCACATGCATTTTAACGATATTGCTCGACTGATATAGCTTGAGTGGTACTTCTTTATGGTACCTGTTTACTTAATGTTTTAAATGCGAAAGTAATTTTCTATCACCTCCTCACGCTTAAAAGTGACATTCCATTTCCAACTGCAGCTGCAATACTGTTCATTTTACTATGGAAACGCGTCGCTGTCATTGTCAATTTCCATAGAAAATGAACAGTATTGCAGCTGCAGTTGGAAATGGAATGTCACTTTAAGACGAAAGTGGACGACCGCTCCGGTTCCATACGATTGAAGTACTTACATAGGTAGATGAAATTAGGTTTGGGGGTAGTTTGAGTCCTGGGGAAGGTCACAGGAATCACAGAATAGTTCTCTAGCAGTAGGTAAGTTTTCTAGCAGCTGCCTTTGTCCAAGGATCATCACAATCCGATATCGGATCGGACAATATGAAAACGTTCTAGGTAATTGATAGTGACAAATAGAAAACAAAGACACTAAAATCGAGCGGAGTTTAAAAAAAATGCCATAACTATTTTCTGAGTCACATTCAAATATATTCATATTTCAATTTAAATCATGAATTACTCTGTTTTTCCAGGTAGCGTACGCGATAGCACTAATCTACGAGATAGTATGGGTGGTGGAGTCCCAAAGCGGCCTCCCAGTGGCCTCCGCGTTACTCATGGCGTGCTACTGTATCGTTATAGCGGCCACTGTCACACTGGTCCACGGTCTTATCTCTGTGAGTATACCTACTTACCTTATTCTCTACATTTAGTATACTTTAGTTAGTGGACTCTTGAGATAGAGAGCGCAAGAATACGTTGAAATAAGACTTGCTCATTCATAGCTCATAGGCAATAAAAATATCGCGATATCTCAAAATTGAAGGCTTAAAAGTCATGCAAAATAAAATTAACTTTTACTATAGGTTCACTAGACTTATATCGACCGGCATATGAACAATCTCAGCAAATCATGATACCTAACATCCGTCTCATTCCACCAAATTAAAATATAATAACAATCTTTAGAGAATAATTTATTATTACCAGACATCGTAAATTTTATAGCATTTTTAGTGCGCTGGAGTATCGATCCAGAGGCCGTGAGTTCAAGTCTCACCCAAGACATTAATTTTTCCACTTTTTAATTTATTCTAAGCTTAGTAGCATCGTTAGCACTGTTAGCAGACGTTTCTGCTTGTTAAAAATTAAATACAGCGGAGTGGTGTTAACGGAATTGGTATAGATACCCAACTCGATCCAACTCCAACTGAAATGGTAAATTTAATCATTAGGGTTGAAATTGTTTATATATATACCAATTCCGTTAACACCACTCCGCTGCACCAAAAATGCTATATAATTTACGATGTTTGATGTTTATTGCCTATCCAAAACCTATAATGACTGTTGTTGGAAAAGATTTTATCGTGAGACACAAAAATATGTATACATTTGGTTTCCATGACATAAATTCAGTGGCGTAGCTAGACGTGGGCGAAGTGGGCCGTCGCCTAACGGCCTCGCGTTCCAAAGGGGGCCTCGCGCGAAGCCCCTTCGGGCACAGTGAAAGAAAAGGGCCTCGCAATTCGCACACGGCTAGATTATTGGTATTGTCTTTGGACACTGGCATGTGTCCAAAGACAATATGAATCATGAATGTTTATGTTATTGTTATGCTTCACGTGTTTATATGATTGTTTCAGAAAAACAACAAGTGCCTGCTCTCGTGGCTGATCACCGTGATACTCGTGCTCATACCGGAGTGCGTTCTAGTCTTCTATATGTCCATTAGTCATTGGGTAAGTATCTCGGCCCCATCGTCGGCAATAATTGACTTAGGCCTAGTCACATGACTATAGTCAAGAGTGAAGAAGAATATGCAGCGACACCTGACACCTAAATAACTAGTTATATTAACCCAAGTAGCACAGATTTGCTGTATAGCAGCCGCATAATGAAGTAAGAATACGCTTGAAGCTGGAATAAAAAAGCTGCATAAGAGCTGTATAAGCGTCTTTTCAGCTTTTATTACTCTTAAATGGGCACAAATTAGGCAGCCTTAAGTTCACATAGCTACTTAAGAGCGCTGTAGCAGCAATTTAACGGAATTATAAGTGGCAACAGGAGTTATAAGAGGTGTATATTGACTGGGTAAGAGACCACCAGTTACCCTTTATTCAGCTAATATGTCACATGTGCACCCTAATACCGGGAAAGATTGACGTTGGGCTGAATAAAAGATAATTAATAACATACTTTTACACCTCTGCCTTAAAAAGCAGCTATTATTTAGTATAGTGACACTGACGATGAACGCAGAGGTGAACATATTTATATTGAAGTAAAAACGTTAAGCGCAACGACGCCATAAGTCATTTTGTTAAAGTGTTTAGTTGAATGTTAGTACATGATCT
Source organism: Cydia fagiglandana (assembly GCF_963556715.1). Lineage (NCBI taxonomy): Eukaryota > Metazoa > Arthropoda > Insecta > Lepidoptera > Tortricidae > Cydia > Cydia fagiglandana. Next base: position 23,296,631 of record NC_085933.1, on the reverse strand, counting down.
TTTATATATTTACGCGAGAAAGATGTTTGGGAATGCAAGTTTATTGACATTATATATATACATTATCTAAGAAAATTTCAGTGCGCCACGAAAATAATCAGTATTTATTTAATTTAATGATATAAATAAGCTATGTGTAAAAACTATTTCAGTGGTTTGGACAGAATTATGAGACAAAAAGTTAATAATATTTAACGTTATAGGAAGTACTAAACTAATGATTTAGGTTAAGAACTCATGCACAAAACCTTTTTGTTACCCTTAAAAGTTGGAAAAGTAATTTCAATTTTGTAGGTTATCTACAATAAAATGGCGATCAATGTTAAAAAGCAACGTGAACCATTAAAATTCTAATATGCAGCATAAGACTGTTATATATCTGATAAAGATACTTAAGTGAACCACTATAAAGTCCAAGTCGTTATTTCGATACACTAGTGAACCTCTAAACAGTTATAAGGCATCTTGTGAACGTTTAAACAGCCGCTATGCAGACAGTCTCAATGGTAGTATAATAGGCTGCTTAGCGGTAAACATGTTCAGCGCTAAGCCGTATTATGCGCCACATGTGTTCGATTATACTTCTATTGGTTTCATTATAGTTCACTCGTTCTCCCTTATAATAAGTCAGTGAAATAAAAGCTGCTTAGCGGTAAACATGTTCAGCTATAAGCTGTATTATGCGCCACATGTGTTCCATTTATACGTCTATTGGCTTCATATTAGTTCACTCGTGCTCCCTTAAAGGTCAGCGTAATAAAAGCTGCTTAGCGGTAAACATGTTCAGCGATAAGCTGTATTATGCGCCCCATGTGTTCCATTATACGTCTATTGGCTTCATAATAGTTCATTCGTGCTTCCTTAAAAAGTCAGAATAATAAAAGCTGCTTAGCAGTAAACATGTTCAGCTATAAGCTGTATTATGCGCCACGTATGTTCCATTATACGTCTATTGGCTTCATAATAGTTCACTCGTACTCCCTTAAAAGTCAGCGTAATAAAAGCTGCTTAGCGGTAAACATGTTATGCGACAAGCTGTATTATGTGCCACATGTGTTCCATTATACGTCTATTAGCTTCATAATAGTTCACTTGTGCTCCCTTAATAAGTCAACGTAATAAAAGTCCACAATTACCTCCTTATACAGCACATGGCGTAATTTTATCCACTAAACAGACCTTATAACGGTTAAAGCATTTGATAACCCTTAAAGCTGTATAAAGTCGTAGCAAATATACCTTTATATCACTCTTTGCGTATTAATGGTAGTTTTCAGAGCCGTAATGCAGCGTTTAATCAGCCCTAAGCTATATAAATATCACTGAGATCTATTATACAGCTGTAGGACCAGGAGTGTGCTCTTATAAGAGTCTTAATACGCACAGAGCGTTAAATAGAACTAAAAGTGAGTAGTTATAGAGCTATCTGTGCTACTTGGGAAGTTATATTGTTCGTGATTCTTCACAAATAGGTACCTATATCTGTGTCGGGACAGAACAGTCAGGCCAGCCTGGACGAATATTTACACACAAATCCCTTCTTAATTAAAGCTTTCTTCATTAAAGTATCATTCTATGGAACTTGCTAACTATGTAAACAAACCGCCATATTGAAATTGTCTCTGAATGATGAATTGACTAGTGACTTTTGTTTACATAGTTAGCAAGTTCCATGGAATAACACTTTATAATTCGTAGGTATTAAGTATATCGTCACTACTTTGAAAAATTCTCGTATCTCGCACTGCTACCCAGAGTTAAAACGCAGTAACTCTGTACGCATCCCATACATTAGTTACCACATTTTTCTTTTGATTGAAAGAAGAAGATACGAGTTTTTTCAAAGTAGTGACGATATGTAAATGTTGTGTTCTACGAAATCTTAGTAAGAGTGAAGCGGAGGTAAAGGCATGCATGAGTCAATTTTGCACCTGTGGCCAATTTAATATGCAGTGGGTATATGTTTTAACGTTAAAACCGTGCACGTTCCAAGAATCAATACGCTCTCAATTGATTTGTGCAGATTATTTTTATAAGCCAAACATACTTAGGTACACGTACCTACATTACTTACTTTATATTGAGATTAGATGTACCTACTCTTTATTGCTGGACCTGGGTATGTCCTTAAACTACGTCCAGGACCCGGGTATGTCCTTAAACCACGTCCAAGACCACCGGTGGACGGGCAGCAGCGTCCCTCAAATTCGGTGTACTCGACTGCGATCGCCAACCCGCCTGCCAAGCGTGGCGACTATGGCATTCACCCCCCAAAAAAGGGGAGGCCTATGTTCAGCAGTGGACGTCTTATGGCTGAGATGATGATGATGATGACTCTTTATTGCACACCTCAAAAGCAAAATAGAATCAAATTCAGAAAAAAAACCGGTCAAGTGCGAGTCGGACTCGCGCACAAAGGGGTATGGAACCCTGGAATTATTGTATGGGAGTCCCACTTAAATATTTATTTTATTCTGCCTACCTACATATTTATTGTTGCCAAGCCATAGGCGTACGCACGGTGGGGCAAGGTGGGGCAGTTGCCCCACCCTGGTCTCTGACCATAAGCTAAGAATTTCTGTTTCAACCGTACCCTGTTTACAACGTACCCAGCCTCCCCTACTTCTGCCCCACCCCTTAAAAAATGCTGCGTACGCCCATGTGCCGAGCAGTGGTGGCCGAGTGGATATGACGCGTGACTTTAAATCCGGAGGTCGCGGGTGCAAATCCTGGCTCGTACCAATGAGTTTTTCGGAACTTATCTACGTAATATCATTTGATATTTACCACTAGCTTTTCGGTGAAAGAAAACATCGTGAGGAAACCTGCATACATCTGCGAAGAAATTCAAAGGTGTATGTGAAGTCCTCAACCCGCATTGGGCTAGCGTGGGGACTATAGCCCAAGCCCTCTCGCGCATGAGAGGAGGCCTGTGCTCAGCAGTGGGACGTATATAGGCTGAAATGATGATGATGATGATGATGATTTATTGTTGTTATAGCGGCAACAGAAATACATCATCTGTGAAAATTTCAACTGCCTAGCTATCACGATTCATGTGATGCAGCCTGGTGGCAGACAGACAGACGGACAGACAGTCAGACAGACGGACAGACAGTCAGACAGGACAGGCAGTCAGACAGACAGACGGACAGACAGTCAGACAGACAGACGGACAGCGGAGTCTTAGTAATAGGGTCCGGTTTTCTACCCTTTGGTTACGGAACCCAAAAAAACTCTAGTTAAAAGACAAGTGAAACGCGATCTCTTGCAGACTTTCAGATGTCTGTAGTTTTAGGTATAATGCAGTGAATTAAATCGCCATTTGTCTGTTATTTCAGGGCCTGCAAGGCGTGTACGGCGGTGCGGAGCTGGCGTGCTACGTGGCGCGACTCCCCGCCATTGTGTGCGGCGTCGTGTTAGTGCAGTCGGCATACGCCATTCGGGAAGCTAGGTATAAATTACCGTACAGAAAGGAAACTTCCTACAAAACCGAAGTTTGACAGCAGTTCAGGTTTGAATCATGCTGTCCCTTTCTAATATATGGCACTATCCCTTTCGGCTATTTAGGGTTGTCAAAAGTCAAGCCTTTAGCTTATCTGTGGTCGTGCACGCAAAGGGACGTCAAGTTGTGTCAACCCTAATAATTGCTCGGAGCAATGCTGAGCCGAACGGAGCCGAGTTTTATATAATGAAATATGCATTGCATTAAATACCATTACATTTGGACCATGAGATGTCAGCGTTAGGGATGACTCACGCTCACGCTATCGCTAGACCGGGCCGTGCCCAGGCCGAGGCGTCCGACATGCCATTTTCTATGACGGCTGATCGGTGATCACGTGGTGCTTTCCATAGAAAAAGAAGCGTCGGAAGCCGGCCCCGGCCCGGTCTAGCGTGAGCGATCCTTAACCCGTGGAAGGTCTGCCACACGGTACGCTTTCCTCAACGGTATGAGTATCGACATATCAGAATTTTTCCAGTTTACGATGACTCAACTAGTAAAAAGTACCTACTTCTTAAGGGCCCCCCCACATCTGGCGTCTTTCGAGCGTCGGCGTCTACCATTCTATGGCGGACGTCGACGCAACGTCGACGCAGCGTCGACGCAACTGCGCAGCGACGTCATTTTCCATAGCGCTGGACCGACGCCAACAGACGCCGACGCTCAAAAGACGCCAGATGTGGGGGGGCCCTAAGGGCCCCCCCACATCTGGCGTCTTTCGAGCGTCGGCGTCTACAATTCTATGGCCGACGTCGACGCAACGTCGACGCAGCGTCGATGCAACTGCGCAGCGACGTCATTTTCCATAGCGCTGGACCGACGCCGACAGACGCCGACGCTCGAAAGACGCCAGATGTGGGGGGGCCCTAAAGTGTCATTCTATGGAACTTGCTAACTATGTAAACAAAAGTCACTAGTAAATTCATCATTCTTTGACAATTTCAATATGGCGGTTTGTTTACATAGTTAGCAAGTTCCATAGAATGACACTTTACGAGACTTCAGTGTCGCCCCTCTCTTATAACTCTGCTCATTGCCGCAATGGCCGCTGCCGATGCCGCTGCCGCACTCAGTATATTCGCTCTGCTCGCGTCCTAAAACCGATACTGTATTCTTATTTTGAAAATCGTTTCCCTTTTCAGGAACGCCGGGTACGCCAACGGGGCCGCAGTGGGCGGCAGCGAGTTCGACGCCAGCCACTACGTGCCCGAAGCGCCGGCCGCGTTCACCAACGATGGCTTCATGGCTGACAACGGTATGGTGTTCTATTCTTCTACTAATATTTATATCAAACACCTCATGATGGGAATATGAAGCGCTGGTGGCCTAGCGGTGAGAGCGTGCGACTTGCAATCCGGAGGTCGCAGGTTCAAACCCAGCTCGTACCAATGAGGTTTTCGGAACTTATGTACGAAATATCATTTGATATTTACCAGTCGCTTTTCGGTGAAGGAAAACATCGTGAGGAAACTGGACTAATCCCAATAAGGCCTAGTTAACCCTCTGGGTTGGAAGGTCAGATGGCATTCGCTTTCGTAAAAACTAGTGCCTACGCCAAATCATGGGATTAGTTGTCAAGCGGACTCCAGGCTCTCATGAGCCGTGTCGAAATGCCGGGATAACGCGAGGAAGAAGAAGAAACACCGGATGAAGGGAGACCTACCTCTGTCCCTCAAGCGTAGGCTCATGGATATATGGGTACTTCCAGTTCTCATCTGCGGTGCTCAGACTTGGTCTGTCACGGAAACTTAAAAGTCTAAACTCGGGGTTCGCCAGAGAGCTATGGAGCGCAGCATATTCGGTGTAAAATTAAGGGATCGAGTCCGAAACACCACGCTGCGCTCTAAGACTCAAATAATAGACGTAGCTCGGATAGTGACTAAATGGGACTACTTAATTGTCATCTCTGCCGAATGCCGAACGACTTATGGGCCAAGTTAACCACGGAGTGGGAGCCACTCGACTCCCACGAGTCTAACCGGGGATCCGGCAGACCTCGTGGGCGATGGCGGGATACCTTGGACTCCTTTTTGAGAGCCTGGCCAGATATAGCACTAAACATAAACGAGTGGAAAAATAGGGGCGAGGCCTTTGCCCAGCAGTGGGACACAGTGGGCTCTGAATAATGAATAATAATAATACAATCACGCTAATCAATTTTGTTCCAGGCAAATCTGGCTCCATGCCCGACCTGCGGCGGCACCTCGCATCGCGCCAGTCCTTCAACCAGGGCTACCACATGCCGCCGCCACCACCAGCCTACTGGCAGCACCTCGCCGAGCGGCAGTACGCCGCCAGCCTCCGCGGCTACCCGAAGCCCACAGGCTACCCGCAAATGTACGGAACCTGGGTCGGCCCGCGCTCCGGCCCTTACGACAACCCTTACAAGCGCAGACACTCCATAGTCGGCGCTTTCGCCGACGAATACCCGGCTAAAGACTACGAATACGAAGACAGGGCTGACTGTAAAAGCGAGATGGCGTATCCATACTACAGACATTATTACGACCCTAGAATGCATTATCCCCCTGAGTATGATCCTAGATTTTACCCCAGAGACGACGCCTATGGAGTTAATTTGCTAAGACATGATCCGTATCATTTTAGCAATTCAAGAGACAGAGCGTTCTATGGGCAAGGGTTGAGGAACAGCCATAATTCGGTTGGGAACGAATCGGACGATTTGGGGAAATATAAGGATGTGGCTCTGTGATGGTTTAATTTAAATAGGTATATAATAGATTTTTAAAAATGAAAGGCGAATATCGAACTATTTTCTTATTTAATGAGATCTTATGGACAGATAATTCGTGTTTGGATAAGTAATACAAGCGGAAAGATATCCCTTGATGGCATTAAAATTATCTCGCCGATTTAAAATTAAGCATCTAAGTACTTACTTTAAAATATATAATAAAAAAATGATATTGATGATTATGAATGTTCAATAAATGATATGAATAAAATTATATACGTAAACGTATTTAGCATAATAAGTATTTGAAAATAAGTAGAATAACTTATTGTAAGATAAGATACCTTACTTACCTAAGTATTTTTGTAATTACATATTTAGTTAAGTAGTTACCTAATAACCAAAGGTGTAAATATTGAAAAATCTATTTGTATTAACGGCAATCTACTTACATTACGTACGTTAAAAGTTTCGAGTCACTATGTTAAAAGCGAGGACAGAATAAATAATATTTTTTAGATATTTTTTTCATTATGTACCTACTAAAGTATTCCAAAATATCGGCGGAACTCGTGGAAGAATATGATTCGAGCACTACACATCAGCAGGATGTAGGGTTGCCAGGTGGTCGGGATTTGGCGGGATTCTCCCGATTTTTAGCATGTGTTCCCGATTCCCGACAAAGTGTAAACTGTCCCGAAAAACAGCTTCACGTTGTAAAACAATAATTTCAAGTTCCGAACTGTCGTCGAGCGAGTGAGCTGACGTAGTGCCAATAATGTAAAATATAGTTGTTTTTAATAGAATTACTTTAAATTGAATGTATTTTTTTCCTGACTTAAGTCCCAAAATCCCGAAAAATTGATATTGTTTCCCGATAATAGCGCCTTTCGATCTGGCAACCCTAGCAGGATGGAAAGAAGAAAGGAGATCGCAAAATTTCCAAATCTGATGAAGCCCTGAAACTTATCATCATCATCTTCATTGTGTTGTTTCGGCATTTTGCCCCGACTCATGGAAGCCTGGGGTCCTTTTGGTAACTAATTACTAGCCCTTATTGGGATTAGTCAGGTAAGTTTTGCAAGACCTAAAACTACGTAATTGCGTTTGAGCTAGGTATACCTAACTGAGTTTTATGTTCAGTACAAACAACTAGGTAAGGTGTAGGTATTCGGGTAATACCGAATGTCGGATAATTCCGAAATTCAGATGAAAATCACCCTTAATTCCATCATAATAAAAGTCTCTTTTCGGAATTATCCGACAGTTTACGACATTCGGAATTACCCGAGTAGGTAAACCTTATGTACTTAACTTAAATCATCAATTAAACTTAAAACATCTGTAATACCATGGATTGCGACATTTGCGACGAATAAATGATTTTGATTATCTCAACCTGTATGGTACAAGAACTGCGTGTATAGTTCGTTTTTTTTTTGCATTAGAAAGAACTCCACAGAAGCAAGCGTGCAGTTTTTATCAGGCTCTTTAATTGTTAATAATTATTGAATTATCTAATGTAGCATGGTCAATACATATAATTTACTTCAAATTATTACCGCTATAAGTGTCGGATTTGGAACCACAAGCTTACTTCTGCGAAGTTCTTTCTAATGCTAAAAAAAACGAACTATAGTGTTGAGGGACTAGAGTCTGACCAGCGAGTCGTGTCACAAGCTATTTTTTAAAATTCTTTATATGGCAACTTTTTATCCTATCAAATAATCTGTCAGTTTCAAGCTGTCATTTAATTTCATAGTAATTTTATTGCCAGGTGCGGTTTTTATTGAAATTCCCGCGTTTTTTTGTGCCACGACTCGCTGGCTCTACCTACCGCGAAAATCGAGATAATTTGATCCCTAACTAAAATAAATCCGGGGAAATCCCAAGAGAAATGTCGACAGATTCGGACCACGGTAAGTTTTCATGCCATGTGCAACGTCAAGTATGCAGTTTATATGTACCTATTCTTACTGCCAGGTTCGTGCAAAATTAGCGTGGTCAGCAAAGAATATAATACTCACTAGGAGAAGAACGGTAACTCCATACAAAAAAATGTCCCCAAACGTTTATACGTTTATACTAATAGCGCCGCGTTGTGTACCAAGAACTAAAGTTGACAAGCGGTTTAGCCTGGCGGGTATTGGTAGGTAGTAATTCTGTTGATAAACATATTTGTTATCTTCATATCACGAAATATATGATAGATGCAAATATTACCCCTTGTTTGTGGTATTATCAATTGATTTAAATAAAAGGCATATTTATGTTTATAACATTGTATAATTTTATTCATTAAAAATATGTTTTACATATAGAAATATACACTGAAAATTAAACCCTGACAACTTAATAAAAAAATTGACATTAATAAAGCGCATTCACAAAGTTTCCAGTGTAACACAAATAACATTAGGCATGCCTACCTATTACACTTTAAACACAGATACACTACACTTTACACAGTTTACACACGGCATTTTACACAGATTTCTAACTTGTATTCATACATTTCTTCGCGGTTAATTAATACGCTTTCCAGATGCATTATGACTCGGTTCCTTCTGAACCCACTAAAACTGAATTTCACTCTGGCTGCTTCAACAGCTGTTGCTCCGCATTTAGCACATTTTCTATGTGCATTGCTGTAATCCATGTAGGTTGTAGGTACAGACTTACAGTCTTAAGTGGTAGTACCGCTACGTTGTATTTATTATTTAAAGATTTAATAAATAAAATTTTCGTTATGAACTTTAACCACAGCAGTTGGACAGAGTCATTGACAAATATATTTTTTATTATGGTGGGTAGACGTACCTACCCTCCATATATTTTATGGACATTGATAAAGACAGTTGGAAGCAAATATTCAAATTTAAAACTGAATCGCGTATAATTAAGTTTTAAGCGTTTTAAGTCCCGTTTTATGATTAATAATGTATAAAATTCGTGATAATTTAAATCAGAGTTGGGAGCAATGTTGCTGTAGAAAAATGTTTTTAATTTTATTACTCGCAACTTTTTCTCGGAGGCCAACGCACACATAGAAGCTTCAGGCGCACACATGCGCAATTGTTTGGGGACATAACTTTCTTAGGAAGTGAACAGGCCTTGGTGGTCAGTGTCTAGCGCTCTTTTCAGAACTGAAAAAATAAATGATACCATAACCCTGGAACTACTTTGTTCCGCTTTGTTCTTTCGCTCGTCTAAGAGCGATAGAGAGGCAGATAACGAAATAACTTATTTTGATTTTGCATCTCATTCTAGCGAAGCTTACAGATAAAGCCGTGTCCCGTGTTGCGTTACCCATATGAACAAAAATTTTGCAGTAACAAAACGTTTTCACCAAGGGCCCAACCTTTTCTGTTCTCTTTCACGACGCAGCAACTAGTATCATTTCTCTCTCCTCGCTCTTTTAAAATGCGGTTTGTCAAAAAAGGACAACCATACTGTTGACAAGGTGGACTTCAAATCAAGTGTTGCCTTTCTTGATGCGCCCAGGCTGTGTATGTGTGCGTAATAGCGTGTATGTGTGCTCTTTTAGGGATGTGAAAAGTCGATTTTAATCATGTTATATATCGATAAACGCTACACAGCGGAACGAAATAGCGATTAAGTGAAGCTTCAATATCTTCGTTAAACATAAACATAATTGAAATGCTAATGGATAATGAACATATTATAATATAATAATATAATTCAATTATTGCGGAACACCTATTTTAGGAGGTATTTATGTATTTCAATTAAATATCTGAACTTTCCCTTGGTTCCCTGCTGGGGCGTGACTATAAAATTGTGATATGATAACCACAATAAAGAATAAAAGCGTTTTTGGTCATTTTAGGTATCGTTAAGCCTTTGAAGTAAAATTAAAATTGCAAGAAATGTCGATAGTTTATCGATATTGTTACAACCTCATTTCATACCGCATATCACATTATCGACGGTCTTCATATGTCATGTCTGTCAATTCACTTTTCATTGTCAACGTATTTATAAAACATTAATTAAGCCAATAAATATGTAATTTATATCAGTGGCGACGAGGATTAAAGAAAAATCGTCACAAAATGAACAGCGAACAATTTGACAAATTCCTTGCATTGCAAGCTACACAACAACAACAAATCTCGGACATATTACAATTGCTGTTAACGCAACAGCAAAAGGCAGCTGCCGCGACTCCCACACCAACAACGACACACGGCACGGAGTCGCCCAGCTCTTCGAACACGAACGGTAACAGAAACAATGTTTACAACGGCTTTAAGAGCGACAAATTCAACCCGGATGACACCGCAGTTGAAAATTTTATCGACTATTTCGAAACCAAATGCAAACTTTGGGGCGAGGATGCACGTATCATACAGAAGGAACTGCTATTTACCTGCCTCTCACCGGAGACCTTTCACGAAATTAAGGTTGCCCTTACACCGCACTTTGAAAACAGTACATATGCGGATATTCGAAATAAACTGCTCGACCTATTTAGAATTAAACGCACACGATACAGAGCATTAACGGACTTTTGGAACTGCATACGAAAAGACAACGAATCTATGGAACATTACGCTAACAGATTGAAAGAAATAAGTAAAGATTGTGGCTATAGCGATAACTTATTAGAACGACAGTTACGTGACCGATTTGCAACCGGGCTTAACCACGAACAATTACAGATCGACCTGAAACAAAAATGGCCGGATCTACAAGAAATTCAAGATGGTACGACGAAAGAAGTCACCTTCTCTCAGATTTTTAGCGTTGCTCAATCGCGGGAACGAGCAGAAGGCGATACAGACACACACGTCAAAGTCAATAAGATTAAAAGAAACCCCAAATCTTACCAGAACACGTCACCGCGCAAATTACGGACCCATCAATGCTTGAGATGCGGTGAGCCCGAAAGACATCCATTAAACCAGTGTGCTGCCAAAGCACATACATGCAAACAGTGTAACACACCAGGTCACTTTGAGGATTGCTGCATCAAATCAGGCAAAGCATGCTTACCTAATCGGAACTATAAACAAACAACATTTACTAAAGGAAACAAGCTGCACAAACTTAAGCATGACGGGAGCAGCAGCCACTCGTCTCAATCTTCCTACTCAGACGACAGCGGAGATGAAACGGACGTTGTCTGTCAAATAAGCAAAACTAAAAGCAAGGACAGCAAAAAAATTGATGTTTTCATTAACGACATTCCGTGCACGATGGACTGGGACCCCGGTTCACTCTATTCAATTATTAGTACACAATTGTGGGCGCGTATCGGAGCTCCTTCCCTCATGAAGGCTCCCAGCTTGCGCGCATATGGAAATACAAGACTCAAACCAAAGGGTCTAACAAACGTTACCGTACGCATTCAAGACGAGGAAAAACTACTTCCTGTTGTTGTAATGAAGTCAGCTGACCCTATGTTGTTCGGCCTACAGTGGAGCGAAATGTTCCAGATGGATTTCCCAAAGCCAGTCTATTCCATCAAGAAAACTCGACACGAATCCATTACACTAAAACAACTCTTGGACAAGCATACAACTCTCTTCGACGGCAAACTTGGAAAAGTAAAAGAATATCGAGTAAACATACATATCAAGCCCCATGCTCAACCGAAACACATCCCAGCCAGATCAATTAAATTTTCAATGAAGAAAAACATTGAAGTTGAACTAGATCGTTTGGTCGAAGAAGGAATTATAACCAAAGTAGACCCAAATATAACTCCGGTTCAGTGGGCAACGCCGACAGTTAACGTGGTGAAAACCAATGGCCAGATCAGAATCTGTGGTGACTTCCGCAGTACACTTAACCCTGTTCTTATAACACACGCACACCCTGTTCCTTTATTTGACCAACTACGCCAGAGTCTAGCGGATGGTGAGAAATTCTCGAAAATTGACCTAAAAGACGCGTACTTACAATTTGAAATTGAACCTGAATCGAAACAATTCCTGACAATATCGACACACAAAGGATACTACGTCTACAACAGAATGCCGTTTGGCATTTCGACGGCGCCGTCAATATTCCAACATTACCTTGACAAGCTTCTAGAGGGATTGCCAAATGTAGCAGTCTATTTTGATGACATTGCGGTTACAGGGAAAAATGACAAAGACCACCTTGAAACATTACGTACCGTATTCGAAAGACTGGAACAAGCCGGATTGAAAGTCAATTTAAAGAAATGCACCTTTTTACAGCCAGAAGTCGAATATCTTGGACACACAATTGACAAAAATGGAGTACGCCCTACAAAATCAAAGATTGAAGCCATCACCAAAGCCTCCCCGCCAGCTAATGCCAAGGAGCTACGAGCATTCCTTGGGTTGGTCAACTTCTATGAGCGGTTTATACCACACTTGCACAGCGTCTGTGCTGATCTTCACGCACTAACTGGAAACAGGGTGAAATGGCAATGGACCGACAAGGAAGCTGAGGCTTTTGAACGTGCTAAGTTAATGATTGTACATTCTAAACCACTTGTAGCTTTCAATGACAAATGCCCACTTTATCTAGCCTGTGATGCTTCAGAAAAGGGCGTCGGAGCAGTGCTTTTTCACATGAGGAATAATATTGAACAACCAATCGCTTTCGCATCACGAAAACTCCGACCCGCAGAGTCAAAGTATTCTGTCATAGACCGCGAAGCCCTAGCAATATTTTATGGAATTAGAAAATTTGACCAATACCTTCGCGGCACGAAATTTACATTAGTCACGGATCATAAGCCCCTAATACACATTTTGGGATTCTTGGGCATTCTTGATAAATAGTCTGCGATCAGGTTGTTACAACCTTTTGTATACTTAATGTCGTAATCGTAACTTCCAATTATTAAAGCCCATCGTACTAGGCGATTGTTAGCGAGTTTGGGTAAGTTTCGTTGAGATCCCAAAATGTGTATTAGGGGCTTATGATCCGTGACTAATGTAAATTTCGTGCCGCGAAGGTATTGGTCAAATTTTCTAATTCCATAAAATATTGCTAGGGCTTCGCGGTCTATGACAGAATACTTTGACTCTGCGGGTCGGAGTTTTCGTGATGCGAAAGCGATTGGTTGTTCAATATTATTCCTCATGTGAAAAAGCACTGCTCCGACGCCCTTTTCTGAAGCATCACAGGCTAGATAAAGTGGGCATTTGTCATTGAAAGCTACAAGTGGTTTAGAATGTACAATCATTAACTTAGCACGTTCAAAAGCCTCAGCTTCCTTGTCGGTCCATTGCCATTTCACCCTGTTTCCAGTTAGTGCGTGAAGATCAGCACAGACGCTGTGCAAGTGTGGTATAAACCGCTCATAGAAGTTGACCAACCCAAGGAATGCTCGTAGCTCCTTGGCATTAGCTGGCGGGGAGGCTTTGGTGATGGCTTCAATCTTTGATTTTGTAGGGCGTACTCCATTTTTGTCAATTGTGTGTCCAAGATATTCGACTTCTGGCTGTAAAAAGGTGCATTTCTTTAAATTGACTTTCAATCCGGCTTGTTCCAGTCTTTCGAATACGGTACGTAATGTTTCAAGGTGGTCTTTGTCATTTTTCCCTGTAACCGCAATGTCATCAAAATAGACTGCTACATTTGGCAATCCCTCTAGAAGCTTGTCAAGGTAATGTTGGAATATTGACGGCGCCGTCGAAATGCCAAACGGCATTCTGTTGTAGACGTAGTATCCTTTGTGTGTCGATATTGTCAGGAATTGTTTCGATTCAGGTTCAATTTCAAATTGTAAGTACGCGTCTTTTAGGTCAATTTTCGAGAATTTCTCACCATCCGCTAGACTCTGGCGTAGTTGGTCAAATAAAGGAACAGGGTGTGCGTGTGTTATAAGAACAGGGTTAAGTGTACTGCGGAAGTCACCACAGATTCTGATCTGGCCATTGGTTTTCACCACGTTAACTGTCGGCGTTGCCCACTGAACCGGAGTTATATTTGGGTCTACTTTGGTTATAATTCCTTCTTCGACCAAACGATCTAGTTCAACTTCAATGTTTTTCTTCATTGAAAATTTAATTGATCTGGCTGGGATGTGTTTCGGTTGAGCATGGGGCTTGATATGTATGTTTACTCGATATTCTTTTACTTTTCCAAGTTTGCCGTCGAAGAGAGTTGTATGCTTGTCCAAGAGTTGTTTTAGTGTAATGGATTCGTGTCGAGTTTTCTTGATGGAATAGACTGGCTTTGGGAAATCCATCTGGAACATTTCGCTCCACTGTAGGCCGAACAACATAGGGTCAGCTGACTTCATTACAACAACAGGAAGTAGTTTTTCCTCGTCTTGAATGCGTACGGTAACGTTTGTTAGACCCTTTGGTTTGAGTCTTGTATTTCCATATGCGCGCAAGCTGGGAGCCTTCATGAGGGAAGGAGCTCCGATACGCGCCCACAATTGTGTACTAATAATTGAATAGAGTGAACCGGGGTCCCAGTCCATCGTGCACGGAATGTCGTTAATGAAAACATCAATTTTTTTGCTGTCCTTGCTTTTAGTTTTGCTTATTTGACAGACAACGTCCGTTTCATCTCCGCTGTCGTCTGAGTAGGAAGATTGAGACGAGTGGCTGCTGCTCCCGTCATGCTTAAGTTTGTGCAGCTTGTTTCCTTTAGTAAATGTTGTTTGTTTATAGTTCCGATTAGGTAAGCATGCTTTGCCTGATTTGATGCAGCAATCCTCAAATTAATTAAGCCAATAAATATGTAATTTATATCAGATATGACTTTATCGACATGGCTACAGCAACGTGGGCCTCATTGTTAATCGTACACTAAACAAAAGTGGCAACAGTGACAGCTCGCTGAGACTACGTCTTTATATATTATAACGCTACGTCTTACGTAGGCGAACAACGCGCGAACGCGGCGCGGCGCGGCGCGGCGAAATCAATCCTTTGATGCCCATAGAAGTGTCCTACGTAAGCGATCTCGTTGCGAACGCGGTGCGGCGCGATTTGCACGCGAATGTCAGGCGGCGCGGCGCGGCGCGGCGCGGCGGCGGCCGCTTTCGCCGCGCCGCGCCGCGCCGCGTTCGCGCGTTGTTCGCCTACGTAAGACGTAGCGTAAGTCTATGGTTTTCACCATTCAGTATTGCCATGGCTCCAAGAAAATTTCCCTATTCCCATTTTGAATTGAACTGGTATACTCTGGCAAGTCAATTTTGTTAGTAAAAAAAGGCGCGAAATTCAAAATTTACTTGAGAGATTCATCCATCACGCCTATATTTTTCAAATTTGTCGCCTTTTTTACTGACAGAGATGACTTGCCAGAGTATATCAAAACTTCAAATATTCAATTAAGGGCTATCATAATAATAATTTAATGAATCACATACCCTGAATAAAACAAAAAATTAGTCTCGATTGAAATACAATGATATTCTTACTTAAAGAATACTGGCCACTCACAATTTCACCTTAATTCGTGGAGAAATCAGTGTATACTGGCAACTTTAAATTTGTTTTCCAATCAAGCACACAAAAAAGTTTCTCATATCTCTATCTCTGTCAATTTAAACAAGAACGAAAGAGATGTACCGTTTTGTGACAGCACCATGAAACACGGAGTTGTGTACATGTCACACGGGAAAGGTCACAGCCAAAATTTGTCGGCGTTGCCGTCGTCCTACCTGTCAAAGGTAGAAAAGTAGTCGACGGAAGTTTTAAAGTTATTTTACAACATCCCAATAAAGTTGTTTAGAAGCTGTATTGTACTAAAGTGTTATTGAAGAATTGATATGTTTATAATTCCAATCGGACTAATACTAGGCGCTTGTGCTAAAGGTGGTCTAAGTTGAATAACTGTTTCTGTTGTGTAGGTGGCTGTCCCAATGATGTGAAAGTGTATTTTCGCATAAAATTTAGATCCCATTGTTTAAATATTTCCTGGGAAAAACATACGAGAGGCTTGTTGTGTAAGAATACAGTCGTTTTGCAATGTGAATGTTGTCGCGGAGTCGCAGTAGACATACCGTGGAAGTAAATTTTGGTGAGTTTTTGATTTGGTATATCTTGTGTTATTTTGTCTAACCTATTAGTTTTTGTTATTTCCCCTTTTTCTTCAGCTTATATAAAGTTGAAATTAGGTGTAAAACCATAACAAACCACTTATTTGTATGTATTTTTCAATACTGTTTGTTATTAAACATAGTTCTAAATTATTAGATGTATACAGAGCTGAAAACAGTAAGTTTATTTATTGATTTCCATTATGAGCCTTAAGAACCTAAAAAAATCCATTTGCTTGATAAGTAATTCTGTGTCATGCAAGAAAATATTGTATCATAGTTGATATCCTATTTAATTAATATCATAATGATGTTGTAATCAATTTGATCTAGATAATAGACTAATAGTTACATAACAAATATAATGCAGCAATAAAGGAGTCAATTATATGCAATATGAAAGATGTTGTAAATTGAAAATATGTAGTAGAAATATAATATACTTAACACTTTCAGTGCCAAGAATCTGATAATCGGGGTAAGTTTGTATTAGAAATTGGGGCTCTCGGCACTGAAAGTTTTAAGATAAAATGACAAAGGCCTTCAGTGGCTACGGCTTGATTTGAACCAGCATCTTAAGCTTCTACATTCTATATTTCTGGTAGAATATCTGGTTTTTTGTTTTGTAGATAATAAATAAGTAATTGAAAGATTGGTGTATCATTATATTGTGAAACATTCGCATATTATGCCATAAATAAAACTATATAGGGTCATTGCGCTATAGTTCATTTTTTTAGCATTAGAAAGAAGGTTAGCGCTCTTGACATGTATTGTCTTTTTATTAAAAATCACCATTGAAAAGTAAATCTCAGCAAATATGTTAGAATTATAAATTGTATACGATCTTTTTAAATTCTTTTGCTTTCAGTGTCACATTGTGTGTCCTAGAACACACAACGTGACAAGAAGCTGAGTGAGGACCTTTTGGCACAAATATTTATGAATTTTAGTTTTGTGTTATTTTATGTTGTGTTATTAGTTATTATTTGTGCTAATAAACATTTATTTTACTTATTCATAAGTAATATAAACTAATTTTTAAGGCGTTTTTCAATATTTTTTAATAAAAAGACACATCAAGATTGTTTACTTTCTTTCTAATGCAAAAAAAAGGAACTATAGTTCCCGTCCCGCTCTAGTTATCATCCACTTGACGGATTAGCAACGAAAATATTTTATTTTTAATTTGCTACACACAGTCACACTTTTGTTTGTACTTATTTGTAGTTAGGAATTTTCTTTTTATTACAGTTGCGAAGAATCCGCAGCAATGGATGTGCCATCACAGGAGACCGTGGGGCTCTTGTCTTCAGGTAAATTCTATTATATACTTTAACTAGGTTCCTCTTGCTTAGTTATCCTCAATACCTATCCTATCCTATACTAGACAGAGCACATAAAGACAATCTCGGTCACCACAAATATACACTCCCATACAGATTTGATATTTGAGCGGGACTGCTTATTTCAGGTGTGCAAATAATTACGGTCAGTGATCGGGCATAATAAAAAAAATAAAAAAAATATTTCCATAATGTAATCTTTTGGGGTATACCTGTGGGCTGTTAAAGTATAAAATAGTGTAGAATAGTGGTAGAACATAACTCAGTTGTGCTGCTCTTCTCTTAGCATGTATTTTATTTTATTTTTTAATGTGAAAATACATTTATTTACATAAAAGATATATAACATTTTATAAGTAAAATTGCACTTATGTGTGGTGATCTCATGCTTTTTGTAAATGCTGCATAATGCGGTATCTGTGTAGTTGTGTCCTATCTTTGAATTTTTCTTATTTGCAAAATAGAGCTTTGTGTTCAGACCTGCTAGCATGAGTTGAGTTCTCGCGCGTGACTCCATACATCTTGCGCTACTTCAAGTATGAACTCGCGCGCGAGAACGCAACTCATGCTAGACGGTCAGAGACAGAAAGATAGAACCTATAAAAAAAATTGGGACAGTTTTTTTTTTTATAATAAAAGGGTGTGTGATTTTGTTTAGACATTATAAACAATTTTCCGAATGAAAATGCGAACGTGTATTACAACATTTATTATTTTAAATAAATCTAAAACAGGTAGAAATTAGCACACAATTCTAGTAAACCATGACCAACAATTTATTAGAACCTCAACTCCATTGTATATTCCCAAAGCATTTGTAAGACCATATGGCAATGATACAGTTACTTGCCTAATAGATTCTACAGTTGTGCCGCGAACGGTAACGAACCTTCTGGCTACGACAGAAGGTTCAAATTGGATTGTACCATGTTTTGAGATAATGCACGCATAGGCATAGTATGTATTGATAAATGAGGTATTTCGAGAATGTTAGCCTTGTGTCTTTTACTAGGCTTAGAACAATATGGCTGGTATTTCTATATAGTTATTAGGTATTTATTCTCAATTTCTCACACAACCTTACCGATTTCCTTATTGCCGATTTCAGTAAAGTATCTTAGATTTTTTCATGATTTCTCAATCTGGGCTATACACGATTCAAATATGTACCTCCGAGAAAATCACCGCGCAGTATTATGGTTGAAACATAACACTTTTGAACGCCAGTGTAGGTATAGTTGGTAAAACAGTCGTTTGCCCTTAAGAGGACAAAGGCTTGACGTCATCGATTCTAGCTCGCGCCGGAAGCCTCGGGTCCGGAAATATCGAGTTACAATGCTGTGCGGGACCCGGTAGGTACCTCTACCTACCGAGTACCGATATCGAGCTAAATATATCTACCGGTGATAATATTTTTCTCAAACATGCTCGGAAATGCCCGTATTTCGTAATAAATCGAAGGGGAAGTGCCCGATATTTATCCTTTCTATAATGTAAAAGGGATGTAACTCTTTGGCATTTTCTGACGAGATAGTTGCCAGAGCGAAGCTCAAGCCCTTGCCGAAGCTGAAGCTCGAGGCAGTTGCCTTCTCAGAAAATGCCTCTTTCCATCCCTCGGCAACAGTGTAGGGGAGACCGAGGTGAGTTGTGACAGAGGAAAGTTGTGACATCGTCGATTTTTTGGAATAGCGCGCGTTTATCAGTTCAAGTTACGAGCTAACAAACGCACACTGTTGCGACCTCACTAATATTTATTAGATTTCAAAAAATCTACGATGTCACAACTCTCCTCTGTCACAACTCACCTCGGTCTCCCCTACTATTTCATCAGTTTCATCACACTTGATCATAAAGGCAGTTAACAACTACATGATCGAATTTCCACTTTATATCAGTTTTTTTTTTCAATGATGATTATAATATTTATGTTTTTTTTTTGTCTTACGTAATAGGTAATTGAATGGCGCCTTGTCAGCACTTCGAAAAGGCATACATATTTCGTTTATATTCATCACCTTATATGATGTAATATGACATAGTGCAAACATAGTTAAGATCAAGGTGTAATGCATGCTTTACATACGATGACTCATTGTTTATGTTTACTTATTATGTTGTTACAGTTGTTATCAGACTCTAGATACAGTAGGTAGAGGTACGGAAATAATGGCATGACAGGTTCTTTACGTAAAAATGATAATAGCATCTTAAGGCCCACCGTCCTACCTGTAGCACTAATTGCTATTGTGTAATTTAAACGACATTCAATTGAAAAATAATTGCATTTCTTTTCTAAACAAAAAAGTGCAATTTCAAAGTAAACGGTCAAAGGTTTCTTTTATGATGTGCCTTAGGAGGATAGTCAAAGTGTCAATAGAGGACGTAATCATGGCAACCAGTTGCAAAAAAAGTTGGTTCACCTAGGTGACGAGATCTTACTAGTTCATCTTGTATCGTCGGTAACTGGAATTGCCAGAATGTCTTGAATTTTCCTAACATTGTGATATATTGGCAATTTGTTAGGACTGCGACCGGAATTGGGAATTGCTAGGAAGTTTTGGTGAGAGAATGAAATATTAATGTTTCTTTATGGAATTGTGATCATCATCTTATCTGCCTAAGGGCCACTTGCACCATTCAGTAATCCGGGGTTAACCGGTTAGACCTGTAGTTACCATGGTTACCAGTACAATTTGACACTAGGTTAACGGTTTAACCGCTTAACCCCGGGTTAGTGGGTCTAAGTATAGTATAGGTCACATTTCTAGGACAGGCAGGTCAGTCTTCTCTCACGCTAGCTCAATGTGGTTTGAAATTGCGAAAAGTATGTCTAGGTGCAAGTAGACTTCTTTTAAGGCTAATTATTGTCAGGAAGTTCATTTCAGACTTAACAATTTTATCAGTACTTTTGAAGCTTGAATCTGGTAACCCGGACAGAGGTGTGTAGTTCAACATCCGTGCCGTGTTCTTATTACTTGGCGAGTTCTCGCCTCATTAAAACCAGTATCTAGTTATCAACGCGTAGTACGCTTACAAGTTGTTGACTTATAATGGTTCGTATGAGACGAGCGTATAGTTAGCGATGGAAATATTACCATTCTAATCGCTTACAGAGAAGTTGTTGATTACATTGGTGAACGTGGCTCTACCATCTGCAACAGACGGGTTTCTCAATTCGATCGTATGATTATCTCACAATGAGAAAATACTGTTATGCAAACTCCGTACATATTGCACTACGAAAGGCGATAAATTAATACACACCTTAGCTGTGTGTAAAAAAAAAATTGTAAGGAAAAAATGACGCGGTTATAGTCTGGCAATTATCACAAATGATTGCTGTACGATATTTGGCTAAAAACCGCACGAGACGCTCGTGCCATGTCTGATTAAGTGCCCTTACTATATGTCTAATCCTCTCATATAGCGGCTACGGAAGGCTTAAATAGATTCACTATTTAGTGCCCGAGAATTCGCGCCCAAGCTAGGTAAGTTACCACAATACCGGGCCTGGAAGGCTTCCCGCGGATCGATCGGGCGCCTGCGCGCCGCTCGCGCCCCGTACAAAGGCAAGGCTCGCAGCCCTGTCAAAATAATACTCGATTTTACCCTAATTTTCACCACTCACGACACTCGCTGGTCGAAAAAAACTATACTCCTCACAAATGAAGACATTTTAAATAGAATCAAATAAAAATTCAAACCGTGACGCATGTTTATTTTTACGTAAATTTATCGATTGTGTTTTTTTAAAGTGTTATTTCTCGATGTGCGTGTTTCGTGCCGGTTTTGAAGAAAATTGTGTGGTTGAAAATGTAGCGAGTTGAAGTCAAGGAGGTGAGTGCTACCGCTGACTTAGTACTTGTGGCTGCTTACTTGTTGCGCTAGCTTGTTACGTAATGCATTTTATTTCGGACCGCTGAGCTCGGGTTCTGGACCCTAGCCTAGGTATAGTAAATTAATGTACCTCTATCTCATTTTATTATTTTTTTTTACAATAAATGTAGATGTCCTAAAAATACACAGATAGAGAAGAGGTATTTATTGTCGCGTATCCCACAGGGGTCCGTTTGCGAGTATTATGCTATCAAAATAATAATTAAATAATCAGGGCCTTACGGTCTCTGAGACAAAGTACTAAATACATATAAAAAAAACCATACATATATACTTGTTTCAATACTTTTTCGGATATATTATTTGATATTTACCAGTCGCATTTCGGTGATGGAAAACATAGTGAGCAAACCGGACTAATCCCACAATAAGGCCTAGTTTTCCCTCTGGGTTGAAAGCTCAGAAAGCAGTCGCTTTCATAGAATGTTTCATATATAACCGCGCCAATTTTTGGGATTAGTTCCCTAGCGGACTCCAGGCTGTAATGAGCTTTGGCAATAAAGCGGGACTAACGCTACGAAGAAGAAAAGCTTGTAAAATTAAAATTGTAGCGTGTGTGAACTCTAACCATGGTGGCATGGTATAGTATATAGTATGTAGAATGTAGAACATGGTATGTAGAACGTGTAAAAACTCAAAAATGCGCGTTTTCCCAGAGATAACACCTAGCTAGATCGATTTTTCGCCCCCGATCCCCGAAATATATAAATAAATAAATATACAAGAATTGCTCGTTTAAAGGGATAAGTATAAGAATAAGATACTATACCGTATAATGTCGATTATATTCGACCTTAAGGTCCAAGTCTTAAGGCCCACCCAGCCCACGCTCCGCCCTGTAGTACTACTTGTACTTAATTAGGGAATTCAATGAAATTTCAACCATTTTCAATTGGAAGGACGTTGCATTTATTGTCTCGTCCGATTTTATTACAAAATTTCACCTTATTTCCTAAACTTTTAATTTCTAATTCAATTATCGATGTTTTTATTGTAACATATTATTAGAAACCAGTGTTAAATAAGTTTGTAACATCAAGTGTTGCAACTATTAATAGTTTTGCGCACTATTTAGGTCACGTCGCCTATTCAACGTTTTGCTTTGAGACCGCTAAAGAGGTCTTTAAAAGGAAAGGTCTATTCAGTAAAGTTCTCGTTCATGCACAGTGCTTATCTTTATTTATATATTTTTGTACAGTCTGCAATATTATTAGTTTACCAACCCTGCATATATTAATTTTGCATGCAGGTTTGTAAGCTAACAGTTTTGATGACTACATGCCATTTTTGTTTTGTACATATTATTATGATATAAAAAAAAAAGTTTTATTTTTAGTATCTATATATTATTGAACACACCAAATTCCGGTTCCGAAAGATGGAAATAAGTTTAACCCCGGTTTAACCCAGAAACAATTTTCAACTCACTTAGAGTGAAACATAATATTTTGAGTAAGTAGTTATTTTTAGGATACTAATTTTACCAAGTAGCGATGATAAAATTAGACTTAATTGTGCTGAAATTTGTTAGATGATCTATATATAGGTATAAGTGACCTTGGGGAAAATCCAGAGATGCTTTAAATAAGTATTGTTCGATGTTCGTGCAATAAATAGCTGGGACGAATTACATACAAAACCAAGACAGGTTATGAATATGCCCTTTAGCTTGTCTTACAGACACAATTATTTATCATTTTTAGGGTTCCGTACCCGAAGGGTAACAACGGGACCCTATTACTAAGATTCTACTGTCCGTCTGTCTGTCACCAGGCTGTATCTCATGAACCGTGATAGCTAGACAGTTGAAATTTTTACAGATGAAGTAGTTCTGTTGCCGCTAATATAACAACGAATACTAAAAACAAAATAAAGTAAATGTTTAAGTGGGGCTCCCATACAACAAACGTAATGGTACGGAACCCTTCGTGCGCGAGTCCGACTCGCACTTTATTTATTTATTTAAACTTTATTGCACAAAAGAAAACTTATCGTACAAAAGGCGGACTTAATGCCAAAAGCATTCTCTACCAGTCAACCTTGCCACTTTGCCGGTTTTTTGTTTTTAGGTATACGACTTCGTATTATTAGATACGTACTACGTACGTAGGGGCGCCAGGTATATTTGTATCTTCTATAAGTACAGTCGCCATCAAATATATCGGAGCAGCCAAGGCGCTCACACATATCTGAACACGCCTCTATTGTCAAAGCATTAAGCCCTATTTAGACGATGCGAGAACTCGCATACGAGTTTCATTACATTGCTGTTTTTGATCGGTCGGTAGAATTGGACGTAACCAACAAGTACGCAATGTAACTAAAATCGCATGCGAGCTCGCGCGCCGTCTAATTCAGCCCTTAGAGTGCGTGTTCAGATTTTGTGAACACCTTGGCCGCTCGGATATATCTGAATGCGACTGTACCTAGGTACCTAGAAGCGAGAACTACACGTCCCTACAACATCCGATTTTGTCGAAATTCTCCCAGGTATTTGCGTTCAGGCTGTCATATAATATTAGGTAGGTATAAGTACCTTCTTGTTACAAGGAACAGTCGAGCTGACAGGGGTTTCATACCCATGTTATACATATGTACGATGTCGGAAATTTATGTCAATGCTCTCAAGGCGCAATAGGTGAGCTACCTACATTATATATTCAAAAGATTTCCATATTCATATAGTTATACATATAGTCTGGCAAACACAACTTGTCAGTCAGTAAGAACCAGTTATACTATACTAAAAAGTTATTTATTTTTAAGTGTATTTAAGGGCTTTGTAAGTGAGTACGCATGCACTCGCTATACTTACTGATTATTTATATTTAGTTCTGTTGTAGTTAAGTTTGTCTTAAGTGAAATGTATAATTTCTTTGAGAAAAATAAAGTTCTATAAACCTAAAACTATACTCATCCCTCCTACAATATGATTCTCTCTGTCTATGTTTGTGATGAGACAGTCAAGGGGCGAACTATGCATATAATATGCACGTTATAAGTGTGTTTATGCCTACCGGATATCCCATCCAGTACGCCACGTTGGTGGTTACTCAAGCAGAAAAGCAGAAACCGATAAGCAACCCTCTGACGGAAGGGGATATTGGCAGGACGTCCCTATCGCATGCGGGATATTACCAGCTATAGTCTTGTAAACCAACTTGTCGGCAGAGAAGGCGACAAATGAAAAATATAGGGGCGAAGGTTTAATCATCCGTACTACCTAACTTTATAATCTAGCATAACTTTCCAAGACGCCTAAAGGTAGCGTTCAAATTCAGACTACCGCAAATGCGCTATGCAGAGGGCCTACGGCGAACCACGTTTGATATTTTGTCTTCCAGTCATACTTACGTACGAATTTACAAGTGTGACAGGGAGGCAACACGTCGAACGTGGTTCGCGGTAGGACCTCAGACTACTGCAGCAATATTGCAGTGCGACATTACTACCGCAAATGTCATAATCGATGTTGCTACCCAGAATTTTCACATCCACCGAAATTATTATATTATATAAAAATATAAAAATATTGACCCTTACCAAATCTGAACCGAAATATAGAAACATACAATTTATGTATGTATGTATATGTATTTTTATTTGCATGGTAATTTGTCTGTTTTCTATGTATTTAATGATAGGTTTCTTTCATTGCATTTGCAACTCCTATTGGACATATGTAAATTTATTAATTTCCGCTACCCAAAGGTTGTCTGGAAGAGATCGCCTTTTAGCGGTAAGACCGCCTGTTGTTTACTTCCGCTTGTATTTCTGTTTTCTTTTATTGAGGTGTGCAATAAAGAGTATTTGTATTGTATACAATCACTAATCACAGTAAATAAGTAATCACTATTTACTCTTTACACAAAAATGGCTGCTATTTAACTGATCACCAGATTTAATAAAATTTAATACCAAAAAAATCTACTTTACCACCCTAAAATAATGAATGATCACCAAAATTATAACACCATTTTAATGTGAAATGATTACCAATTTTATTACATTTTACTATCCTATTAAAGGAAATGACACCAAATTAATCATTATTAACCCAAAAATTGTAAATAATTACCAAATTTCAAACCCCAACTTAATGTCAATTGATAACCAAATTATTACATCGTGCTATCCTATTAAATAAAATGTCACCAAAATAATCATTGTAAACCCAAAAATAGTAAATGACCACCAAAATTAGAACTCCATTTTAATGTAAAATTATAACCAAATTTTTAAATCTTGCTATCCTATTAAAGCAAAGCAAAATTTTCTAGTAGCATTTCGTTTCTGTATGGGTTGCAGTTCAAACCTAACCTAACCCACTTTTCTAGTAACATTTCGTTTCTGTAAGGTTCGCAGTTCAAACCTAACCTAACCCACTTTTCTAGTAGCATTTCTTATCTGGAAGGGTCGCAGTTCAAACCTAACCTAACCCACTTTTCTAGTAGAATTTCGTTTCTGTGTGGGTCGGAGTTCAAACCTAACCTAACCCACTTTTCTAGTAGCATTTCGTTTCTGTAAGGGTCACAGTTCAAACCTAACCTAACCCACTTTTCTAGTAGCATTTCGTTTCTGTAAGGGTCGCAGTTCAAACCTAACCTAACCCACTTTTCTAGTAGCATTTCTTTTCTGTAAGGGTCGCAGTTCAAACCTAACCTAACCCACTTTTCTAGTAGCATTTCTTTTCTGTAAGGGTCGCAGTTCAAACCTAACCTAACCCACTTTTCTAGTAGCAATTCGTTTCTGTAAGGGTCGCAGTGTTAACCTAGCCCACTTAAGTGATAGCAGTACAAACCTAACCTAACATACTTTTCTAGTAGCATTTCAGTATGCCTACCTAAGTTATGCGGTGCGGAGTACGGGGGTTGAGCGGGAGGGGCTAGTAATTTTGGCATCATTTTACTTTATTTGGTAATATGTATAAATTTTTTGGTATCATAGTGGTTTATTTAGGTGAAAATATCGCATTTATTTGGTCTTCAAGATTTGGTGATCATTAATGATTTTTGGTAATCATTCAATATATTTGGTATTCAAATACAATTTGAAGTGCAGTCGTAATTAAAATGGTGGTACATTTGTAATTTTAGGCCTTATTTTTTTGGTGTTCAGTAATTTTTTTTGGTAAGCATGATTTTTTTATTTAGGGTACCAAAGTATTTTTTGGTGGTCATTATATTTGTAGCCCACAAAAATTACCATAAAACCCCCATTCCCCTCACCTTGAGCGGACAATGTTCGAACATACAAAATGCATAATGTAGGCCGGGCCGAGCGACCTACTTGCAGTGGGTCAAGGTTGCCCGGGACCAGTGCATTGGGACCCCTTCCGTGCTCCTGACGGCACAATACGTGTCAACTTGACAGAAAGGACGGTGGGAATGGGCTCTTTAGACAAAAGTTGATGTCTTATTTTCTTATTTAGGCCAATTAATTGGGTGAATATTTATCAATAGTAAAAGAGGGAAAAGTGACCATTATTTACTATTAGGAATTAAATATTTAAAGCCAGCCATTTTCGAGATTAGACAAGATTAGAGATGGGCCGAACATGGATTTTACCAAATACGAGTATTCAGCCGAACTTTAGTGATGTACTTTCTTACACCCGAAACAATTTAATAAGCAGTTCGACAGCTAGACCGCTATTAAACCTAGAAACAAATATTTGCTGGCATTTTAACCGAATAATTTGGCGTAAGTACCTAAATTGAAATTTGTGCCGAATACCGAATAAGAACCGAATATTTGATCCATATCTTTTAACAAGATAGAAAACCAATTTGTAGTTTCGATTTCTAGTTTGTCCCTGGTGGTCTAGCCAATGTGACAATCGCTTGCGCTTCGCCATCGAATTGCTTTGGGTCTCTCAGTGACTCTTCCATATTATTGTGACAGAGACAGTTGCGTTTCGTTTAGGGCTCGCGGTCGGGTCCGGGTTTCGGGTACCCGTTGCCGGGGCCCCGTTGTCGTGCTACACGAAACCGGATTTGTGGCCCGTTCGGAACGGATAATTAGGATCCGTGTAATTAAGATCCGTGTACCCGTGTTACCCGTGTGTCCGGATCCACGGATATTAATTACACACGGGTTCGGCCCGTTCTCGACGTATAGTGACGATGACGATCGATCGCGTTCTTTATAATAAAAGCAAAGAATCTTATACCTTTAAACGAGCAATTCCATTATATTCAAATACTAAATGTACTATTTAACTAAGCAGACTTGTAACCATTGTTACCAATAAACTTTCATTTTCATTTTATCATTTTCATTTTTTCAATTTCTATTTTCCGAGCATTTCGGAAATGGCTCTAACGGTTTCGATGAAATTTGCTGGTTCGCCCCCGAACAAAACGAAAAAAAAAACAGAACGGCAACAACTAGGTATGACCAAATGAAAACAGCTGAACTAAGATTAGAAACTTTGACCGACTGAGTGGCAAACTAAAATCTTAAAAAATCCATTACTGAAAAAAATCCAATTCTTGTTTGTAAAAGAGCACGGCTACTTCTTTAACTTTCCAAACAAAAGGTATGCCGGGTAAAATACCTGTGTCAAAATTGCCACGGCTATTTTATTGCATGTGCCGCCCGCAAACCATTATTATCTTAATCTACACGTGTACATTTCTATGAACTTCGCACGAAATAAAAATTATCTAAGTAATAAGTGGGAACGTGAGAAAAAACTAGAGTTGGACAAAAAAAAGTCTTCAGCGGATTTGATAGCCCACGCTGTGCAAGTGTCATTTATAGGTCATAATTTCATAGAAATTGTGATTGAAAAAAAATGTAGATTTAACCAAATCAATACGTTCACTTCATAAATTAACGTATTGATTTGGTTAAATCTACATTGTAAGCCTATGATTACAGTTCTTATTTAGGTATTTATTATTTTAAGTGTTAGTTGAGTTTAAGATTATGTTTAGTTCAATTACCTGCATGTTAGTAACGTGCAACGTTACATTACAAAGTATGACGTTTAAAATAACTCTTCCACTGCGTGGGCTATCAAATCCGCTGCAGACTATTCTTGATCTGACTCTAGTATCTTAATATTTATTATAAACCTACATGCTCATTATTTAATCATTTTTACAAGCAGTAACATTTAATATACAATTGGTGTTTCATTTAATATAATCCGACTAAATTACATTTCAGCAACAACTTCATATTTCACAAAATAAAATATCAAGACATTATCCACCAGTAGAATACCACCTCTTAAATATTGTTTAAATTCGAACCCGCCGGGGGAGTCGGTCCGCCGGCGCCGTGTATTCAATACCCGAACGAAGCCGAAGTCCGCGGCTCTGGAGCCGAGCGTAGATCCGGAGCCGAACGCACTACACGGGAACGGATCTTGACGGGTTCGTGTAATTCGGAGGCTTAGCACCGCCGGGGCTAAGAACACGGATACACGGGTTGGCGTGTAGCACGGATATCGGGAGCCCTAGTTTCGTTCGCTACGGAGCGTTAGCGATTGGCATGTTGTCTAGGGGGCCTGAGGGGCTACCGCGAAAACGGAAAATCGCAAATTTCGGGGATCTTTCCCTTTTACTCCAACGAAGGCGTAATTAGAGTGACAGAGAAAAATCCCCGCAATTTGTGAATTTCGGTTTTCGCGGTAACCCCTCTGATTCGATTTTATCCCGAAGACCGAAGGCTCTTCCTAAATTGGTCAATTCCCCGATGGTCGGGCGGCAAGTATATTTTCTCAAAAATGGACGGCAAAGTCGACTTTGCCGTCTAAAAAATAGGTCGCGAAGCGCGTAGTTTATGGTCAGTCAAAAATTAAAAAGTTAAAAACATTGCAGTCTCGATTTTGGGACTGCAATGTTGCATACAAATTCCATTATTTGTCGAGTTCCAAACTTTTTAAAAGTTGAAATGGCCATATGAAATGAAGGCACAGGCCCATTCAACAGCCAAACAGATGATTACTTAGTACCGCGACTATTTAGCTGTCTCAAATAGGTTGGCGTATTCTCGGCAGAAAAATAGACTTCTATTTTTTTATTAAAAAAATAAAAAGGCGGCAAGGGCTTTTTTCTGTGAAAATGTATACGTAAGAAAGTTGCTTTTGTATAATATTTCTGTGATATTTATATTTCTTGCGCCATTTTTGAGAAAAGCACTATATATGACTCGGCTGGAAGGCTACTTGCTGGCTTCGGATTCAATTAAACGGACTCCCAAGGTCGTCCGTTTAAAACGAATCCTCAGCCTGCAAGTAGCTACTTCCGAGCCTCGACAATAATGTACTATTACATGCCGTCTTTACTTTATTACTAACTAACAGACTTTTCTATTATGTAAGTACAGTCAAGGAATTTAAATTCCGACCCATTTCGTACTTTGTCACAGTGACAATCAATATGAAAGCCGCTAGAGACCTCATACGGTTGTCACTGTGACAAAGTACGAAATGGGTCGGAATTTAAATTCCTTGACTGTACCTAAAAAGGTGTGTATCAAGCATACATAGATTTCGCATATTCGCAAATTTGGATATGGTAAAAAGTTGGATGGATACACACATTGGACAGTCAAGAGATACGCTTACTTTAACCAGCTTATTAGTGGTATATATTGTTGGTTATTAAATTAGTAAATTCCCCGATGGTTGGGCGGCATTCGTACATTATTGCAGAGGCCGGGAAACGGCAATTCGTGGGTTTCGATTTTGTCGGACGAAATGAACCACCCACCATATTATTATGCTGTAGCAAAAACTCTTAACTTTTAGCTAGCTTTTAGTGGTTAGTTGAGTTTTCTATAAACCCTGACACTCGCGAAGTCCCCCCGCAACCGCAACGGAAAAACCTGTCATGTCAGGGGAACCCTGACATATGGCAACCCAGGTTATGGTTCCTCTACACGATGGGCCAACGCCGGCCACTCCAAGGGACGCAGCTATGCGGTAGAATGAGATAGCAATATCACTTGTTCCCTCTAATGTATAAATTAGAGATGTACCGACTAGTCGGGAAAGCCGACTATCCGGCCACATTTGTAGTCGGCGATTAGTCGGCGACTAGTCGGCAAAAATGGCCGATTAGTCGGCACTTTATAAGTGAAAGAAAAACAGAAAAAAGAAACCAACAGTCAATATTTACCATATGTTTTATGTCTATTTTACCAAAATACCTATTCAGGGTGTGAAAACTGTTGTTCATATAATTGACCGTTTGGTCGTTATCGTATGGTGGTGGGCTGGTGTATTCCTCTACAGGTCGATCTCAACTGATTCTCGTGTAATTTTATGGCCAAGTTTTATACTTAAAGGATTTTATTATAATTCAGTTTTTGTTTTTTTTTTAATGGTGGAGCCATGGGGAACTATTAATGTAATTGCAAAATTTAGAGACTTATAAACAGGGCACGTTGCTCATAAAGACGCTGAACGAGCTGAGACGAGAAATAGAACCTTGGAAATACCTCCTACAAGTTGTACCTACTGACGGTCTGCTCAGGATCTCAAAATAAAAGATAGACAGAAATTGAACGAGGATCCTTGTGATAGGTCTTTGAACACCTTTTAGCCAAGCTAATAAATGAATAGCGCAACCAAAAGAGCAAAACTATTGTTTTTCACCTGAACTTATACGAAACTAATGATCTGGCCGACTAGCCGACTAGTCGGCCGACTAATCGGCCATTCGAGCGCCGATTAGTCGGCTAGTCGGCTAGTCGGCCAAATTAATAGTCGGTACATCACTAGTATAAATGCGTCTCTTGGAGTGGCCGGCGTTGGCCCATCGTGTAGAGGAGCCATTAGGCGGACTATGCCTTCTTACACAAATTTAAATTTGAAGGAAAATACGGCAAGAGAAGGGATCTGGCACCTAAAAACGCGGTAAAAGTCACTAGTGAGATTAATGAGCCAATTAAATTCCGACAATAGCCTATTGTCCTCGCATTCGCACTTAACGGCTGTGAATTAAGAGTTGTGTGCATTTTGACACGTACTTTTGGGATATTGAGATAACTCGTTAACTGAGGCATTTTTTTTAAATTCCCCATGTGAAAAGAAGAGGAGAGAGAGCGTTTGTATGTTATTATTTATCGGCGCCTCGTCGGACTTTTCGACTAAGAACGATTATAGTTCGTTTTTTTAGCATTAGAAAGAACTTGCAAAAAGGTAAGCGATCTTGACATGTCTTTTAATTGGAAAACGCTTTTTAAAAATCAAAAACTATTACTTATCAATGCAGAAGAATATAAATGATCGTGTTAGATTCATAATTGTTACATATTTGCCGTAACTTATTTTTTGAATGTGTTTTTCAATTAAAAGACACATCAAGATTGCTTACCTTATTTCTAATGCTAAAAAAAAACGAACTATAGACGACGAAAAACATGTCCACATTTAAATAGAAGAGTCCAATAATTTGGATATACCTCTATTATTGTGAGATAGAGAGGGATCATGTTTAATTAGATAAATATTTGACATATACCTACTTAGTTGATTGTATTATCTATATTTCCTATTTAGTTTAACACATCGCACGATTACGCCTTAAATTGCTGATCCTGACTTGAATTGTGACAACCCTATATAGCCGAAAGGGATAGTGCCATACATTAGAAAGGGATAGCATGATTCGTCCCTGAATAACTGACAATCTTCGATTTTGTAGGAAGTGTCCTTTCTGTACGGTAGTACTATTATGTTTTATGTGCCTACACTTGCACAGAGTAGAGCACAAGTTGCACTAAGCTAAACGTTTAGTTGTAGCACAAGTTGACAAAGTTACCAACTCTGCCGGGGTTAGCTCAGAGATGGCTCTGTTGCGATAAACCGCACACTGTTGCACGTTTGTTGTTTGCTATTGTATGTTAAATTGTTTATGTTTATAAAGTGTTAATGTATCTTCTCTTTTGAATAAGTGAAAACTTGCAACGTAACGTAGGTACAGGTAACGGGTACCGTAAGAATGAAACATCTAAATTACAAAGTAAATCCGATTCACACGTCCACCTACGTTTGTCTGTCTCATAAGGTACCTATAGTCGCACCAAGAAAAGTCTGCAGCGGATTTGATAGCCCACGCAGTGGCAGTGTTATTAATACGTCATAATTTCATAGAAGTTTGAAGTTTAAAATGACACTTGCACTGCGTGGGCTATCAAAATCGCTGCACACTTTTCACGGTCGACGCGGTTTTTTGTACGCGGTTAAAATTTAACACGATGATTCCTGATGTTTTAGCGTTATTATAAATTTGTAAATCAATATATTAGGGACAATTCGACCGATTTGGGACTTGGATATACGACCTTTAAAAAATCTGTTATTACTATCACATACACTGTCGAACCAATGATAAGTAGGAGCGAAACATACCACAAGTAATGTCAAATCATTGTCTGATTTTGAAGTTTGAATGCCTTTCTAGATCGACTAAGACGCCAGTAAACAAATCGTTAACAAAGCCCATCAAATCAAAGCTAATAAATTCCTGTATTCCCACCAAAAGCGATTGTTTGCTATAAAATTACTATCATTAAAGCTAATATTACGTCATCATGTCGCGGTATAATAACCATAAACTCGCACATGCGCAAATAGTGATGTGCCATTCCTAAATTTCCCCTGGGTATCGCGGTGGAATATATCTGAAAATTTCTTGTGTTGCATGTAAAAAACGAAAGAAGTAGATTTTTTTTTCATTTTAGGAAATTTTCCAATGTTTTAATACCTATGATGCTTGTTAAAAAAATATAGTCGCACCAATAAAAATCTGCAGCAGATTTGATAGCCCACGCAGTGGAAGTGTTATTTATACGTCATAATTTCATAGAAGTTCGACGTTTAAAATGACACTTGCACTGCGTGGGCTATCAAAATCGCTGCAGACTTTTTACGGTCTAACTATTCGTTATGATACTTATGATTTAACAGAAATCACGAATAGCGTAATGCACGCAACTTCACGTATACTACCTACTAAATATAAACCTATTAAATTAGTACCTATACAAAATATTACATATTTATAACATGTTTAGTGTTGTTCCAAGGATCATATATAAGTACAAAACCCGACAAATCCGTGCAAATATTTACGCAAAATCGGATAAGCAGATAGACTCGTTGACGTGAGATTAATGTCTCTACCAAATGAAATGAGAATTTGAACAAATTAAAGCTCTGAGGAATACGCTAATTAATATTCATAGAGCGCATGCGGCCCGCGAACCTCTCGCGGCCTGCGGGCCTCCCTGGCTATTTTGTATGAAATATTGACAAACGACAATGTCTGATAAAGTCATAAATATAAACAAAGTGAGGCCCGCGTCAACTTCGTTAACTACTATGTGGCCCTTGGCTGCTAAAAGGTTGCAGACCGCTGCATTAGTGTAGTACCTAACTAATTATTAATGATGGCAACTTACCAATGTTTCCGGAACCAACACACCACTAAAATGTTTATCGCACAAATGTTTATCGTAAACATTTTACGGCGCCTTAGTAAACGCGGGGATACGACCAGATTAAGGGCTTTTTTAATGGAGGGTAGAGCAACAGGTCCCGGCCTTGATCTATTCCGTGGATCTTAAAGGCCGGAAGGAGGGCTTTATTATGTTGGATTCCTTAATTTCTGCGGAGCAATGATTCTGCGTTGATCGCTTAATAAAATGACCGAAAATAAAGACTAAAGTAGCTTTTTATGTTGTCAAAGAGTAGAACTGTAGTATTGTAGAGACAGACAGTGTAAATTGACTTTTTCATATATTGACGCTTTAATGCCTGACAAAAAAGCGTTAATATCGAATACCTATTTCACTTAAGAAATGTACGTTCCGTGTGAATAATCGCATTCTCCGTGAAGAAAACAATAACAAAATCGCTCAGAAACTAGATTAGTTAATCCTTACTTGCTTCTCGCCGATCGTCATTAAAAGCAAAGTAGATAACGACTATAAAATTTGCTAAAACATATCGTTTAAAGAGCAAGAGAGCAGAATAATCAAACAAACCAGTGTAACATGAATTTGTATTTTGTTAACGGCCTCCTAGCCTAGTCAGTAGAGAGCCTACCAAGCAAGAGGCGGGTTGTGTTTATCACGAATATTTGTTTCTGATTTATGGATGTTACCTATGCATCTAAGTATATATTTAATTATATAGTCGCCTAGTGACCGTAGCTAAGCTTTGCTTAGTTGGGGGCTAAGTTTACCTGTGAAAGAATATAATATATATTTTTTATTTTTCTTACAGACGAGGGCGGCGCGGGCGGCAGTTCAGACTCGCCAGACAGCAGCGAGGACGAGGTCACCTCACACGTCCCGCCCGCCATGACTGCCCGCGCCCAGGTAGTAGTAAGTGACCCATCTGTACCCTACCCGGTGTCTTGTGTATTCAGAACCGTATCTTAAGCCTGGCAGCAGTTCAGGCCCGCCAGACAGCAGCGAGGATGAGGTCACCTCACAAACGCCCGCCATGACTGCCCGCGCCCAGGTAGTAGTAAGTGACCCATCTGTACCCTACCCGGTGTCTTGTGTTCTGAACCACAACCCCTGTCCTGGCCTGTCGTGCGCCCCGTTGATGAGCATGAGACTAACGCCACGGCGGCCGTCACACGTCACTGGCTAACTGAAGTAGTGTGTGATCCTTTTAGGCCTTGAGTAGCCACTACAGTGAGTGCAGACTGGTATCAAGCTTGCCATAACTACCAGTGATCCGTAAGTAAACCGAGTAAGTCAATCACCAGCTACATACTGTGTACCTTCCACATTGCACGCAACGACTGAATGGAGAAGTTTTAAACCTATTGGCGCAATCGGTAGGATGGTTGCGAAGTATCTTTCATTTTCTATGTGTTTTTTCTTTACTTGCATATGAGTATACATTAAAATGTGGATTGATAAAATATATTTAAATGTGTGACATCGTTTTGTATGATATGCCGTGTAGCGTGTAAACGAAGCAAGCCGAAATAGATATGATAACCTTTTTTTTTATTAGAAAAATCGACAAGTGTCGGAGTAAAACGTGTCGGCATTGATGTTTGACGTACAGATATTGCATTATAAATTATGTACAGGTGCCGACCATCAGCGTCACGCCCCACAGCCCGGGCGTGCTCGACGACAGCCTACAACAGCTACGCCAGCTCCATGCGGCCGTGCAACGTATGCGCGCCGCGCCGCTCCCGCTTATGGTAAGTGTGGCGTCTTTATATCAGCAGCCAAGGAGGCAATGCCGACCATCAGCGTCACGTCGTACAGCCCGGGCGTGCTCGACGACAGCCTACAACAGCTACGCCAGCTCCATGCGGCCGTGCAACGTATGCGCGCCGCGCCGCTCCCGCTTATGGTAAGTGTGGCGTCTTTATATCAGCAGCGAAGGAGGCAATGCCGACCATCAGCGTCACGTCGTACAGCCCGGGCGTGCTCGACGACAGCCTACAACAGCTACGCCAGCTCCATGCGGCCGTGCAACGTATGCGCGCCGCGCCGCTCCCGCTTATGGTAAGTGTGGCGTCTTTATATCAGCTGCCAAGGAGGCAATGCCGACCATCAGCGTCACGCCGCACAGCCCGGGCGTGCTCGACGACAGCCTACAACAGCTACGCCAGCTCCATGCGGCCGCGCAACGTATGCGCGCCGCGCCGCTCCCGCTTATGGTAAGTGTGGCGTCTTTATATCAGCTGCCAAGGAGGCAATGCCGACCATCAGCGTCACGCCGTACAGCCCGGGCGTGCTCGACGACAGCCTACAACAGCTACGCCAGCTCCATGCGGCCGTGCAACGTATGCGCGCCGCGCCGCTCCCGCTTATGGTAAGTGTGGCGTCTTTATATCAGCTGCCAAGGAGGCAATGCCGACCATCAGCGTCACGCCGTACAGCCCGGGCGTGCTCGACGACAGCCTACAACAGCTACGCCAGCTCCATGCGGCCGTGCAACGTATGCGCGCCGCGCCGCTCCCGCTTATGGTAAGTGTGGCGTCTTTATATCAGCTGCCAAGGAGGCAATGCCGACCATCAGCGTCACGCCGTACAGCCCGGGCGTGCTCGACGACAGCCTACAACAGCTACGCCAGCTCCATGCGGCCGTGCAACGTATGCGCGCCGCGCCGCTCCCGCTTATGGTAAGTGTGGGGTCTTTATATCAGCAGCCAAGGAGGCAAAACTTTGAGCGTTTATCCTTATCTACACTTCAGCTGCAATATTTTCGAGAAAGATCTTTTTACTGGATCTCGCTGTTTTAGATCTGAAATGGCACCTTCTGTATACCATCGCCCACACTGCTAACTGTCCATCTGTGGACCTTATTACAATAGGAATAAGGTTCACCGATGGACAGTTAAGAGTGTTGTTATTGTTACTATTAGTTTTAAACCTCATTAGGAATGTAAACACAAATGTAGATGAGCTTAACCGACCGCAACGATTGTTTTAGTCCACTGTAACCTTATTTAGCTTAATCTATGAACTGTGGAAGCCTTATTAATGTCCACGGACATTTGTAAATGTATTTGGGGGATA
Source organism: Cydia fagiglandana (assembly GCF_963556715.1). Taxonomy (NCBI): domain Eukaryota; kingdom Metazoa; phylum Arthropoda; class Insecta; order Lepidoptera; family Tortricidae; genus Cydia; species Cydia fagiglandana. The sequence continues at coordinate 23,259,663 of NC_085933.1, read as the reverse complement.
TGTAACTGTAAACAATACATATTTACTTTGTTCCGTATATTATATATTCTAGTTGATTATTAGGTTTTCGCTTCCAATTTCCTCGCGTGTATATTTCAAACAATGAATCATTTATGAAATAAAATGGGAACGAAAACGTCTGATTAAATCACTCAGAACAAAAAACAAGCTTAATTGAATAAAACCGAATGCAAGTAGCAAATATGCTTTCCATTTTACCCCGTCTGTGAGAAATGAAATCAGTTTATGAATTCTCGAAGCTATTATTGGATTGCAACCCCTGTTTCCACCTCATTCGCCTTGCCACCCCTGACCTACTGGTACAGAACAACACCTAATAATACATTGTCGCTGATATTACTTGTTGAATGTAGTAATGTTTAGTTTTTATAGTTGCCCAATTTCACGGTAGATGTCGCTGTTCTGTCGGCTACTTCGCGCTATTAAGATTTTTCCATAGCCCCTATATATAGTAAATTTGGTTTCGGAATAAATGAGTATTAAGTTGTCAAGAAAGTGTTTCATTACAAAAGGTAGGAAGTGCAGTGCAAGTGTAGTCAGTGAACATTACTCGTACATAATGCGTACATATAACGCGTATTTTTTTTTTAGTAGCATGAAAAATAACTTAAATCATATGTAATGTAAGGGAAGTTCGTTATTTATTATCAAGGTATCGTTATGAAAACCTATTACATATTTTGTCATATATTCCATGATCAGGTATTTCGTGAGTGAAATAAAACTTTAAATGAAAAATAAATTTTACAGTACATATGGTCCTATTTTCCCGCATTAGTGCGTAAAATACTCCGCGATTTCGTCGCTTTGCTACAGGTAGCTAAAAGTACATCCGTTCCACACCAATTTTGGTGGCTAGCCGTAAGCCGCGCGTGGCGCTGTCGCCAACTAGCGGCCATATCTGTCCTGATCATAACAGACACGTTTTTTTAGAGAGTGCATGAGTGATTCTGTAACTAGTGCTATTATTTATTCTGTGCCGCTAGGCCACCAGCGATCTCTCTCACGAATAACTCACCATTAGGGTATTTGGAGCGTTCGGCGGGGCGTGCAGCGTGGCGTCGGGCTCACAAGTGATTTGAGCAGCGTGCACTAAGGCCGCTACTGTACGTTTGCATTTGTTTACCATGCACGCCGCACGCCAGCGTCCACTCAGGCCTTACACTAAGTAGTAGTCAAATACCCTATTAAAATATCTTTTGTTAACAGCAAGCGGGCGGCATCAGTCGTCTCAGCACATCATGCCCGTCACTTTGCAAAGATGGCGGCGATCCAGACTGCTGCTCACCCACACACCTGGACTTGTACCCACACAGCCGTAAGGGCAGCGGTGAGTTTGTACACACCCTATGTTTACTTAACGATAAGAGATATAGGCTTCCATAAATAATATAATACATGGTTTCTTGGTTCTTGGTGTTCCCCGGAATCTTCACCGCTTTATCTGTTTATCTTATAAGAGATCTGAACTAGCTGAGAAAGAGAGTTTGTAGAACTATAGTGGGCGATGTAGGGGCTGAAAGTTTAGCGTAAAGCTAAAAGTAATGTAGCAAAAAATGCCCCAACAACGTAAACTAGTTGAAATCGCGGATTGGTTCAGGTTAGCGTCAAGGTTACCAGGCGCTGTGGAGATCCTTGGGGAGAATTTAAAGACTAACTTCCATTGTTGGGAGAGCCCAACAATGAGAGCCTTATGACATGTTGTATATGAAGTGTTTGTTTGTCCAGGCGAGTCCCGATCCTGGGGCCTGTGGGACAGGCGGGAGGAGGGCCGGCGGAGCTCCTGGGCGGCGTTGGAGCCCAACGCGCGCCAGCCCGATGCGAGCCGTCAGCGCAGGTATGGACCTACCACTTCTAGAGAAAGTATACTTCTCTCATTCATCTTACAGCGAAAAATATTGAGTGCGACTTATTTGAATATGCTTGAGTGTGAAGTATGCACGGCAAGATCTTTGCCGGGTTGAAAAATAACATATCAATATTCTTTTATCATGTTTTGATAGACATCGCTTGTAGGCTTGTAGCATTAATGATAGAGATTGTTGACGTTAAAATCATTTACATAATCTCATTATCTAGGAGACAATCGACTAAACTGTTGGGGTCAAACGTCAATTACTGTTAGACGGGTGTGTGTCAACAAAAATGAATCGCTTAAAATAGCGAATGAGCTAAATATATATTAAAATTTAAGAATAATTCATTTCGCAAAAGTTACTGCTTAGTCCGTTTTTCAATCGAGTATATTTTGTATATCATTTTTTCAAAACTACATTTGCAATTCGATTTCAAGTGTCTAATAAAATTATGGTATGGCAAGCTTTATTTAAATAAGACTATCTGGCATCAAATACATTTTTACGTTGTCCGTAAAACTACCAAGAATTAAAAACGCAGTAGACTGGCTTAAGAACTAATAATATAATTTAACTAGACACCTGAATTCCATCATACCAAAGATTTCTTGATTGTAGAAAAGCTGTATTTGATACAAATTCAAGACTCCATTTGTGGAAACTCTTAACAGCAAGTTTTGTTTACAACAGTACCGCATATCTATTTCATGCGGCCATTATCATTGACAGAATCTTTGCAGATGATAGTTGCTAGTAGGTGAGGTGGTAGTCTACAGCCTATATATCGATTGCGATGGCTATATAATCCGATAGCCGATCGAAATTTCTTGCCGCATCGATCACAGACATATTTTGACTATTGGCGCGCGGGCTCGTAAAGCGATATATACTTCAAATATCAAATTCGAAGCACGAATTTGTCTGAAGTATTTACACATCTACAATCAATAAATGTTTGATGATACTAATGGGAATGTGGAGTCTGTGTTGAACGCGGTAACACATTCCAGTACCCTTAACGGTCACAGCGCGTCGCTGTCATCCATGGAGTCGGAGGGCGAGCCCCGCGCGCGGCACTCCACGCACTCGCTCAACGACAACGACCTAGCCGTAAGTACCGCTTTATAACACATACTTAGCTTTATGCTTCCGCCACGGAACGCACGCTCCGAGCGTCACGAGCGTGCACCATCGTTGCTCCAAGCGTCACGAGCGTGCGTCACCGATTGCACTACATTTGTAGTGGCAGCGTTGACGCTGCTTATGCTTTGGGTTGGTTCCTCATAACGATGCCGCTAATTGACGGCAAGTTTGGTACTATGATAGACCCATTTTTTTATTGAAGGGTGATGTAGACAACTAAAATGTATGTACTTTTATACAATTTTTTACAAACTTAAATATACCTACTTAGATTTGTAATCATCCGTATCAAGTTTTCCTGTCCTTAATTCTCGTGCCGTAGCAATAACTCTATTCTTAGAGCGACGAAAACCTAACGTATGCTTGCTCTCGAGATCTAGTTCTACTATGACCCCTTTTACTATGCACAATAAAGTGTTTCATTCATGTTTCTAATTTATATTTCGTTAATGTTACGATAAACCTAACCTATTTAAACTAAATGACCTGTGATGTCGGCTGCACACACTCGTCGAGAGCCTCGCCGAGTCTCGGCACCGCTCCGATCTAATCGAAGAAGCGCGAGACGAGTCAAGGAAGAGCGAGACGAGAAGGGTGCAACATATACACACTCATTCTCAGCCTGTCTCGGGGTTTCTCACCGAGTGTGTACAGCTCGTATAAAGTGAAGCAGACGATAAAACCATAGTTGTGAATGCAGAAAGACTTCGAGAAGGTGACGGCGGCGCTCCGCGCGGGCACCACCGTGGCGGAGGGCGCGCGGCTGGCGGCGCGGCTGCCGCTGCAGAAGTCCGTGTCCACGCCCAGCATCGTGGCCGCCGTGCAGCCCGCGCAGCCCCCGCCCGCCAACAACATGTCAGTACCCGAACTAGTACACTTGTATTGTATCACAACACCAATGGTGTATAGCAGCGGTCGGCAACCTTATAGGACGACCTTAGGGAAGCCCGACGATTAAATTGTTCCTGTCAACTATCGGGTTGTTTGTTATATCTCATTCAGTGAACCATAGTTTATAAAATAGTATTACACAGCCAAGGGCCACATAGCAGTTAAGGAAGTGGGCGCGGGCCGCACTTTGTTAATATTTATGACTTTATCAGACATTGTCATTTGTCAATATTACATACAAAATAGCCAGGGAGGCTCGCGGGCCGCAAGTGAGGGGTTCGTGGGCCGCTGGTTGCCGACCGCTGGTGTATAGTATGAATTTTCTCAAATGATGTTTACGCCTAAGACCCTAATCTGTTAAACAAAAGCCACTGTTTCCTTTGTGCGAGCGGTGGGCTCCCGTGTAGAGCGCGTGCCATAGCAACAATGTCGTTTAAAAAGCAGCTGTATCGTGATGGTTTTAAAGTTCAAATCAAAAGTAAAGGTTCAAATACGAGCGCTCGCCTACATTGAGGTGGTCGATCGTTCTACATTATCAAAACATATTTCATGCAGATAGATAGTAAGGGTAAGCCGTAGCCGTAGCCGTAGTAAGTGGTAGCCGAGTGGATATGACGTCCGACTTTCAATCCAGAGGTCGCGGGTTCAAATCCTGACTTGTATCATTGTGTTTTTCGGAACTTATGTACCACCATTTGATATTTACCACTAGCTTTTCGGTGAAGGAAAACATTGCGAGGAAACCTGCATACATCTACGAAGAAATTCAAAGGTGTATGTTAAGTCCTCAATCAGCATTGGGCTAGCGTGGGAACTATAACCCACGCCCTCTCGCGCATGAGAGGAGGCCTGTGCCCAGCAGTGGGTCGTATATAGGCTGAATTATTATTCAATTTGAATATTTCTAGAATATGTTTGTATTTTCTAAGTTTTATGTGCATGTGTGTTTACTTTTTAAACTTGTTTATGAATATTGTAGCCTAAAGGTGCTTCCACATCGCAGTAAACTTATGTGGATCAACACTGTGCAACACGGTAGCATTAAGTAACTTACCTACTCGTACTTAATATTGCACAGCGTTGCTCTACAGTTACTCAGTTCAGTGTGGACTGTGGATGTACCTTAACAAAATATTTCTAATCAATAATTGTTCGTGCATGTCCAAACTATTCATGTTTTATTTTGTACCGCACCGTTTTGCTTCGCTATGTCTTAGCACTGGAAGCCAGAATAAAACTGGTACTTGAATTTGCACTTATTTTTTCAACTGGCGTCATTGAACATTGTGTATGTTTTATTATTCACACTACACACACACATACACTCGTACACAATGACGAGAGTTGTACAGTACCGCCACAAATAATAAGTCGTAATGTTAATACCGCGTCAATATAGCATTTTATAACCCATATAAAGCAGTTTACGTAACTGTACATAAATATGCATTAAACACTGTGATGTTTTTATGAAACGAGCTGAAAGCGAGTACCCACATTCGTATTATGCCTTTCGTTAAGTAGCACTAATACCGATCGACGTTATTTTGTGGTGGTATTGTACGTAAGCGTTGTCTCACTCGATGTTAGCTTGTCTGGCGGCGGTGCGAGCGAGACGGAGAGCGACGAGGACGCGTCGGCGGCCACGGTCGGGGCTACCACGCAGTTACCGGGGCGAAGAAACAACACACACCAAGAGCATTTGGGCTTGCATCGGTTGGCGTTCTTGGAACAGTGAGTGGACTTTAAAGTCTTAATATTAAAGTTCATTATCGATTGACGCCTCATGAAAATTTTGGCGGCTTTAAAGCAGTGAGTGAACTTTAAGGACATAACATTAAGGTTGATTCTTGATTGTCGCTAGTAATCACGCGTATCAAGAACATTTCGGCTTACAATGAGAGGCGTTCTTTGAGAAGTAAGTAGACTTTAAATCATAACATTTACCCTTTGAATGGCACGCCTGTCGTGCGTGGCGCGTCATCGTGAACCTTGTCGTACGAAAGTTGATATTGGGTTGTAGCCGCGTGCGTCAGTTGACGACTATGGTGTTCAAAGGATTAATAGTACATACATTATCGCTCGTTGGTATATCGTATCAGATGTATGGCTAAGGCACTGGTCCCACCGCGAGCTAGTAAGCTATGAGCTATCGGCTATGTGTGTGTTTATAGCCGATAGCTCATAGCTTACTAGCTCGCGGTGGGACCAGTGCCTAAAATGGTTAATTACAAAGAGGTTTGTATTACATACTTATAATAATGAAAATTTGGTAAGTAAAAAATATTGTTTAAATTTTTTAATAAATTGCAATGTTTTTTTATTGGCATGTTAAAGCACAAGCTTTGCTATTGTTTTCGTTCGTTTTTCACACGTTTTTCCGATTTGTTTCTTTCTAGTGTGGCATGATTTTACTAGGAAAATTAATTTAATTCACGATAAGGAATGGTCGGAAACATTTTTCTGACTAGTCGAAAATGCTTCAAATAATGGTTTTGAATTGTTTGTCATATGTTTTGTTTCCTACAGAGCGGCGTATGACCACCATGCAGAAAAGCGGCGGAAAAGAGGCAGTTTGTTTTTCAGGAAAAAGAAGGTTAGTACCTACACAATGTAAAAAGTCAACTATACTGCGTCAAGCAGATCTTGTCAGTAGAAAAAGGCAGCAAATTTGAAAAATGTAGGCGCGAAAGGATATAGTCCCATAGAAAATTTGAATTTCGCGCCTTTTTCTACTGACAAGATTTGCTTGACCATCTATACGTAAAAATATTAAAAAGTCAACTGCGCACCTGAGCGGCTGGCTTACTTTATTGTCACACAAAAACATTCAAAATCAACTATAATATTGTCACATATCGTGACTAAGGCGAATGCTTATTTTTGGTTGTTGTGCCCTTTAGTAAGTATATACATGTTAGAAATAAACGATATAGCTAAACAGAATATACAGTAACGTCATAAATACTGACCATATATATACACCATCAGCACCTATATGTATTTTCAGGACAAATCGCGCAAGGCCGCTCACGCGTGGCAGTCGGCGACGTCGGCCGCTGACTGCGATTGGTGCGGCCGAGCTCTGACAGACAAGCCCGCCTTCTACTGCGAACGTAAGTATTGCATTTTGCCTTATGCTCTGGTTCCCTAGGATAGCGGTGCCGTCATATAGCGGCCGTCTCCATACGAATACTACGACATCCATATTTAGCCATATTTAGTATATCCTAGGAAAACCGATCTTTAGTAACTTTAGTAAACATCCCTTTGTTGACCTTATTCATTATAAGTAGGTAACTATTGGATTCCAAGCCGATGAGGGTTCCTGTAAAGCAGGGATGTCTGTTCGCGAAGATTAAATTATTATTTTTGGGTAAATTATGATAAATAAAAAATAATTTCCGAGAAGAGCGATAGCTTAGCTCATTAGAACGCTCGGACAGGTGTTCAGAAATTTTCTTTCAAATAATTGTAAGGCCTGAAATCACCAATTTACCATACACTTATACTACTGACAGTCGAAAGCGATCTTAATTTGAAACAGAAATATAGAAAATAATAATTTAATGTTTTCAGATTGCACCATGACAGTACACCAAAGCGTGTGTAAAGACTACATTGTTGAATGCAACAAACCAAAATCATCAAAGGTACGTGCACCTAAACACCACCAAACTGTTATACAATTTTCAATCTTATGGCAATTGAATAAGGTTCACATTTTACAGACCTCCGTCGGCAAATCCTTGAGCGCGGCAAGTGGTAAAAGTAGCAAGAGGAGTTCGGTCTCTAGCCAGTCACAAAACCCAAACAGGTATGTTAAAAAGGTTATCAATCTAAAATCAGGCATATTTGAATTTACTATTCGAACTCGGTTTTGACACTGGCACATTAACTGTAAAAAAAATAAACATTTTATTTTTAAAAGACCTCTAGCCATTTGACAGGCGCGGAGGCCTAGGCGGTTTTGCGTAGAATATATTTTGCGGCTTTATTTTTTAATTGCGCAAGGACTTTGGCCACGAGCGAACAGCCAAGCGGGCGCCATTTTACGCTATGCATTATCAATTTATTTGCGCGCAATAATGTGCAGGGTTTGTAATATGACCATTGACAAAACTTGGGTACTATTTAAACAAAATATTATATCGATATAATATAAGTTATCTCTGTTGTCATGACAGCCTATAAAAAGGACTGTGTTTATGTTATTAAACTGAGACTCTCAAACCGTTTTTATCACGTTTAACTTTTAAGAATATTTCTTGTTTACTTGTTCTCAAGTTTTCTTGATGGCTTGGCTGATTTATTTGTATTAATGACACATGCAAAGAAATGTTCAGTTGCTGGGTAGTCGACACTGCAAGTGTCCGCCATGACAGTGATTTGATTATAAGAAGATACACAAGTATGTGACACTGTGATATATTTTATTAAAAATAATCTTCAGTATATACACTCCTTCAATATATATACACTTATTTTATTTCGAATGCCTCGTTCCATTGCTAGTTTTCAGCCATTTTTGTATTGTTTTCAAACCTTCTTGTTAATTTTCTTTCGCTCTTTTGCCACTTTATGTTGTTCTATATGCTGGTTCTGTTTCTTTTTTATAATTAGTTGATTGTGTCGAACGTAATGTCTTCTTATAAAGAAAATCATTCAAATGTGGAAAAATTGAGGTGCCATTAAAACACATTTCTCACAAATTAAAGTTTTTTCCCAATTAAAACTAGTAAATTGGGTTTTTGAGTTATGTCACTTCTGTTTTTCCACCCGCGTCGCTGTCAAACCAGCCTAAAGACGCGCAGTCATAAGAATACAGATATAGAATCGAAACAGCGCAAACGCCAATCGCCGGACACTGGAAAAGAGACCTTGCGATACCTACCTACGGTTTCTATTCTTATGCGTGTGTTTATTTTCGCGGCACGCTAGCAAGAAGCAGTCGGGATGTTACTCGCCGTGGCGCCGCGTGGCTACAAAACTCGGCGTGCAGTAAGTGCGGGAATGCTGCGACATCGCGCTGTCTCTCTCTTACTCTCTCATCACACATGTCATGAGTCATCGTTTCGTTTCTCTCTTACTCGACTTCGGCGCGGTTATGTGATCCTGGTTGCGCGATTTGGTTTTGTTCGGTTATTTTGTTTTGTTAGATTTTTAGTTCTTAGGTAGATGGTTTATTTTTGAAGGTGAAGTGTCAATTGTTTTTTTTTGTACTAATAAATGTTAGATTAGTTTGCTTTTTAATCAAAAGTTGTTTTAAAACGCAAAATACAACATATAACTCATCTTAGGAGTTCTAACATTAAAATAAAGAACTAAGATAGTCGGAGACAGAACATAAAATATCAACAAGTCGATTTTAATAGTAGTTCATGCGACTGCTACATAATGATATGTATTATAACACGAGTGTGGGTTTATGAAACGAGCTGAAAGCGAGTTTTATAAAACATCACGTGTGTTTTAATGCCTAATTATGTACGGTTACATACACTGCTTTATCTACACCCATATTATAAGCTCTGGTGTGTTCAGGAACCGCATGTAACGACCGCCTTGCGGCATTTGATCAAATGATCACACACCAAATAAAACGTCATCTCGACTGATACTAGAAACGAGGTCAAATCAAAATACTTTGTTTTTGTAATCATAAAATCGATATTGATTGATGTAACAATTATGCAATAACATTTTCACAGAGATAAGAAATTTGATCTTACCAAACAGTTTACCTTTATGCTGGCCGTAATTCGCGGTTTATGAACGCATCATATCATCATCATACAGGCATTATGATATGTGTGTAGATAAAGTTTATAATTTAAAATATTTTTGTTCACACATCAATACGCCGTCTCTCCATACACATTACAAGATCTTCTAGCTGGTTCGTCTCATCCACAACGCCTTACTTGTGTATCTTTCTCTTGAGGTAGTTTCTGGTCGAAATTGTTGTCGTAGTTCGTTCTGATATTTTTTGTTTCGATTTGTTTTCGCTGAGGATTTTAGGTTCAGTGTGTCCGGGGAGGGATGCTCAGGCAGATTTTATTTCTCAAAATAAAGTGAAAACCGGGCAAGTGCGAGTCGGACTCGCGCACGAAGGGTTCCGTACCATAAAGCAAAAAAAAAAAAACTGAAAAAAATGCAAAAAGAAAACGGTCACCCATCCAAGCACTGACCACGCCCGACGTTGCTTAACTTTGGTCAAAAATCACGTTTGCTGTGTGGGAGCCCCACTTAAATCTTTATTTTATTCTGTTTTTAGTATTTGTTGTTATAGCGGTAACAGAAATACATCATCTGTGAAAATTTCAACTGTCTAGCTATCACACAGCCTGGTGACAGACAGACGGACGGACGGACAGCGAAGTCTTAGTAATAGGGTCCCGTTTTACTCCTTGGGTACGGAACCCTAAAAAAACGTAAAAAGTAGGTATTTATTTTCAAGAATATAGGTTAGAGTCAGACCAAGAATAGTCTTCAGCGGATTTGACATTAATTGACATTTTAATTTATTGAGTCTGTTTCTGAAGAAAGATAATTATATACGTACCTAGTAGGTGTAGTTTTTTATTCATTCGTCAGAATCTCAGCAAAATCCTTGTTATGGGAACCCTAATTATTAAAGTGATTTGTGAAAACCTGATGACAGTCAGTTTGGACCAAAACCATTATAAAGTAATAGTTACAACACTATTAGCAGAAAATGACTTGTAGGTATGAATGTGCAGTGGCGTAGCTAGGCGTGGGCGAAGTGGGCCGTCGCCCACGGCCTCGCGTCCAAAGGGATCTCGCGCGAGGCCCCTTCGGTGGGGCACATAGCTAGAAAGGGGCCTCACAGATGCGACGTCGCCCACAGCTAGATTAGTTCACGCTACGCCACTGCTGAATGTTTAAGGGTCCTGTCTAAGGGTTACACAAAGGTATAAAAAAAATATTGTTCTGCCTGGACGTCCCTGATACAATTTCAGAATATCTGTTCCGTATGTATTAAGTACATGTATATAAATTTGATTAAACTTTTTTTAACAAATCTGCATGAATTTCTTATTCAAACTGTGGAAGTGTTTTCTTTATACTGTCAATGGCTTCTTTTATTATTATTTAGGCTTTGCAGAGCGTGTTTTGTGATTGGTTTGTTGATAAACTTACAACTCTGTCGAAGGTGGTAAACCATAACCTAATGTTTCACGTGTTGCGTCGGTTGAGATTGACCCTGTTTGCATTTGACTTCGTTCCCCATATGGCAACACAGAAATATGTACTTAAATTAGTTTGAACAGGGTGGCCAAAAAATAACTACATTCCTACTACATCAGTTATTTTTATATGTACGTGTAGGGTTTGCACGACGGATCCGAAATGTATAGGAAGATCCGCAGATCCGGATAATTTCATACCTTTCGGATCCGGATTGCAGACCCTATGTACGTGCCTAGATAGATAAATTTTCAATTTACTAATACAGATCTACTTGGCGCGTAGACTTACATGTCGATTGATTGTGATATACATAATTTAAAAAAAAATGCTTTAGAGAAAATAGACACTTTAAAAGTAAGTAATATTAATAATCTGCCTACGTGCCTACTCAAATCTTGCTAAAATATGGATGTACCTCATATGAATCGTATAAGCTTATCGGTCGTTTTTGTTCCTTTTTAAACAAGTTTCTAGCCTGCGGCGTAGAACGACAAAAGATCAGACTATTTACTGAATAAATATTTACCATTAAAATGTCGCATTAACCTTTTGGACGCCAATGACCGATATATCCGCACCGCAGGTTCAACGCCAAAGACCGATTAATCGGTCACAGACCACAGAGCAACATAGACCTACGTCCATATGCATAAAGTTCAATTTCAGTTTTGACACTTCGGTGACGTGACGTGGCGTCTGAGTGACAGCTTATGTGTTTGACATGGCGTCGAAAAGGTTAAATTGTAACAAAACATAGTGGAATAAATTTAATTAAAACATGTATCATTATCATGTACATGGTTCATTTTCTGTGTTGCCATATTCGCTAACGCATGCTAGAAAGAGAATGACCTTTTATCTCGTTTCAGCACCGGCCACGTGTGCAATGACGACAAAGACTCCGACCACAAGCACGACCAAAGCAAGTAAGTCATCAACTCATCATTAATTATATTTATTTAAAATGATAAGATAAATGATTATTTTCAAATGCCGAAATCGATAATATCGATATCAAAGTAGTTCACAAAATCACTACACCTTATAAAACAAAGTCCCCCGCCGCGTCTGTTTGTGTGTTTGTATGTTCGAGATAAACTCAAAAACTACTGAACGGATTTTCATGCGGTTTTCACCTATCAATCACTTCAATAGAGTGATTCTTGAGGAAGAATTTGAGAACCCGCGTGAATCCGGGGCGGGTCCCTAATACAAAATATTGCATCTTATTTGCTACTCAATAATGTGTGCTCGTAATACCGTTACGTATAACCGTTTTATAACGTAATATCTACGTTATCTATTACAGACTTTTAGAAACATAATATTTGACTTAGATTTTTTTGTATCCTCGACTTATTATAGGCCCTCGCTTTGTGAAACGCCATCAAGTATATTATGATCTCGAACATAAAGGGCTCTTTTAACCCTTTATCCGGCTGACAGCTCAAAAATGACAATCCAATATCAGTCTTACTTCCTTAGGTTAGGGTTGGGTTAGGGTTAACCCGTCGTGTGCGGCCTGTAAAATATAATCATTGAAAAAGTGACCTTGAGATTTAAAACAATAGATTTAACTTCACACGCACGGATCCGTGTCTACAGCATACGAGGGGTCAAGGTTCCGTCATACATACAGTCTATAGTTCGTTTTTTTAAGCATTAGAAAGAACTTCTTCGAAAGAACGTCTTTTAATTGAAAAATGCTTTTTAAAAATCAATAACTATTATGAAAGCAGAAAAATATAAATGATCGTATTAGATTCATAATTGTTACATATTTGCCGAAAGTTATTTTTAAAACGTGTTTTTCAATTAAAACACAACACATCAAGATTGTTCACCTTATTTCTAATGTCAAAAAAACGAACTATACTATAATGAACGCTCTACGACATAACTATTTCCCTTTCAGTGCATCAGACGACGCAGGAGCGTCAGAGTGGCCGGAGGCCTACTTGACACCCGATCTGTTGGGTGAAGAGGCAATTTTACTAGGCCTGGGTGCCTCAGAGCCCGACACATGGGCTGCGGGCGCTCCGAAGGGGCTGGCTAAGTGAGTATCAACTATTTGCTATGTTCCGGCCATGGCCGCCCGACCAAGATATTCTAGGTAAATTCCTGATAATAGACATCGGTTACACGCTAATTCTGGCGTCAGTTCAGTCCATCATTCTATTCGAGTTTTGACTGATGCCAGAATGATGGAAAATGGACACGATTAGACGATCAGTCCAGACTGACAACAGACTGACAAAATTACGACAATAGAACTCGGTTACACGCTAAATCTTGAAACAGTCAGTCTCGAATTCGGTTTGAGGATCAACCGACTGAAAACCAAGATCATGGTTGTGAACCGTAACATCGTAAAGAAACCAAAAGCGATTGGAAACTGTGAAGTTGTATCATCGTACATATACTTGGGGACCTTGGGGTCATTGGTCTCAGACAGCGGAGGCTCCGTAGATGAAATCAAGCGACGCATAGCCATTACTAGGTCTGCAATGGAGAAACTCTGCAAGATATGGAGAGACCGTAACATCACAAAGGCAACGAAGACTCGCCTCGTAAGATCTCTCGTTTTCCCAGTGTTGCTTTACGGTGCTGAAACGTGGACAGTGAGAGAGAGTGAACGAAAACGCATTGATGCTTTGGAAATGTGGTGCTGGAGAAGGATGCTGCGGATATCATGGACTCAGCGTCGCACTAATATATCCATTCTCCAGGAGCTCAAAGTTATACAAAGACTCGGCAATCGTTCACTCTAGTATCCTTAGCTACTTCGGTCACGTTACGCGCAGGGAAGACGACGCCATGGAGAGGCTGGTAGTTCAAGGCAGAGTGGATGGCACAAGACCCAGATTGCGGCCTTTAATGCGATGGACCGACCAAATTAAAACTCTCACCGGGTCACCTTTAAATCTGTGCGTGCGGAATGCAATAAATAGAGAAGCATGGCGGGAAACAACAAAAAAGGCCGTACAACGACCTCAATGACCACGACTGCTCTGACAAGAGTATCCGACTAAGAAGGAGACACGCTAAATCTGGCGTCAGTCATTGTTGCATGACGCGAGACTGACACAAAGAGGTTACACGATCAGTCTCCTATCAGTTTTCTGTAATTCAAAATGGACTGACGAATATTATCTAAAATTTTAAATTTTCATCAGTCCAGACCATCAGTCCATCAGTCCGCGCATTACACGATAATTCCCCCGTCAGTCTGACCAGACTGATGGACTGAACTGACGCCAGAATTAGGGTGTAACCGATGTCATAGGGCAGGGCGCATAAAGCGTAAATTAACTATATAATAAATAAAACATTGTATTAACTATTTTATTCCAAGTATATGACTTAAAGAAATAACATGACTATGTAAATTATAAACATATGTCATATATAACTTAAAAAGTGACCAATGCCGCTTAGGGCAGGGGAATATGCATCTTCAGCATACGCGCCCTTACAAAATGGTTTAATCGAGAAATTTCGACCGATACCGCTGTAATATACCGGGTGTGGCCTTTAATATAAGCAAAAAGTTAAACTGTAGGCTGTACTCCTCATACTGACCAACATTTGTTCAGCGACTTTTAAAAATAACTTGAGGTTTGATTTTTAATACACTTTAAAGTTTATTCTAAGACGTAATGTATTGCGAATTTTGTTATGTTTAAGGCGTGACAAGCAACGTCAATCACAATGATATGGCGTGGCGATGGTGTCCATAGAAGATAATATTTATTTTGTATGAAAAATAGGGAGTCTAAATACTTCATAATTTTTAAAAGTTGTTGAACAAAAGTGTCACCATTTGAGGAGTACAATCTCGCCATTTGAGGAGTTTTAATTATTTGCTCGTGTTACAGGCCACACCCGGTAGATATGGCGTAGTGGTTATGGCATTAGGTGCTAATTCTGAAGTCGAGGTTTCAATTCCATTCCTAGGCACTGGATGCCTTACCACATGAATTTTGGGACTCAAATCGTGTGCAAATCAAAATCTCGTGATATAGCACTCACGTGTAATACATCCACTCAATAAAATTACTGTTTAGTACAGTCGCCATCAGATATATCGGAGCGGCCGTGGTGTTCACAATATCTGAACACGCACTCTAACGCCCTGACAATAGAGGCGTGTTCAGATATTTGTGAGCGCCTTAGCCGCTCCGATATATCTGATGGCGACTGTACAGGAGTTGTTACCCAGTAAGTTGGGAACCTACCTAAATAACCGGAACACTAAACAATCAAACTTTAGTATTCGACTATTTTAAATGCTCTATATCTAAACTTTTATGCATAGCCTCTACACCACAAGCTCATTATTTTCACATTACTACACCACAGTACTTAGAATTTCTATACATAGTACACTCGTTAGCATTGCTCTTTAGTATGTGTTAGGTTCTGTATCTGTAGCTCATTTATTCACTCCAGATTGAGTAAAATCGACACAATCTCTTAATGCACTTTAACTACATCTAGGTACACAAATATTGTCTATCAGTAGTCGATTAGTTGATATCCTCTATAACTTGAAATACATACTTTAATCTTGTTGTTATGTAAGCTGCTTTCAGGCATATTGAGTTTCGGTTCCAAGTTATCACAAGCACAACGTACAGTACACATTGTACTTATAATGGCTCCTCTACACGATGGGCCAACGCCGGCCACTCCAAGGGACGCATTTATGCGTTAGAGGGAGCAAGTGATATTGCTATCTCATTCTACCGCATGGCTGCGTCCCTTGGAGTGGCCGGCGTTGATCCATCGTGTAGAGGAGCCATAACGTTTAAATTTGAAGCCAAGTGTCTGGAAGTGACGGGGATCTTCCTGGACCCGTCGACTATACAAATTGTTTATTAAGTGTATTAGAAATTATGCAATATTGAACCCTATCACTTTGAAATAAACCTCAAAATCATCGTGAGAAATAAATATACTCCCTCAGCCAAAAGTTTTAAACTCTTAGCCATACTCTGTTAGTTGAATATATGTATTTGATTTTTATTATAGGACCAAACTATACACCGTGTTTTTTTTTTGATTTCCGTTAATTTCAATGGTGCATTCCTGAGCTTAAATCAAGTAACTTTCTCAAAGACACAGATATTCTAATTAACTCCATTTCGGAGATAATCAATAATTTATTTTTTTCCTATAAGGCCTCTACAAGCGTGTACACTTGCCTTAGGGCTGGTTTACGTATTGATTAGTGTTTAGAATGAGTTCATACATTTGCTACTAAACTTAAGTACAATCTCGGTCGAGCGATGTTCGAAATGACATTGATATGTCAAAGATTTCAATTGTTTGGTTGAGTTAAATGTAATGCCCGTGTTATTACAACGCTATATGCTACATTTAATTACTTCTTAAACTTTATTTTTTTGGAAAAAAAAAAATTTTTTTTTGAAAATTAACTATGCCATTTAGTTATCTTAAATGTACTTAACCATACCCCGAAGTTAACGGAATTCAATAAAAACACGGTGTATATCGCGTAAAATTCACCGTTGGCAGTTTTAAATGCCTTGACCGATTTTAGAGTCAGTTTTACGAGATTTTAGACTTGATCCCAAAAGTCGTTCAATATCGACCTAGCCGAGTATGGCTATAGGACACAGCTTAAATAACCGAATCGCTTAAAGCATTTAGTAACTAGAGATGTCATCGCTGTAATTTTCTTTACGAAACAGTCTGCCGATTTTGCGGGGGAGGGGACGTCAAATGTATTGCTATTTCTACATGAATTGTACGTATACGTAACGTACAAATAGCCATGTCAGTACAAAAGTTTGCACAATCGTGCAAGTTTTTCGGCAGAGGGTAAGCTCTTAATGGCCACTCCAGTAATATTAAATGCTCTAAGCAGGCGTGGCTCACTCCGCGATTTCGTCGCTTTGCTACAGTTAGCTAAAAGTACATCCGTTCGACCCCAATTTTGGGGTTTGCCATAAGCCGCGCGTGGCACTGTCGCCACCTAGCGGCCATATCTGTGCTGATCGTGATAGACGCGTTTTGTTAGAGAGTGAGTCTTCTGTACCTAGTACTATTATTTATTCTGTGCTCTAAGCCGAAACTCGACTTGCCTGCAGCACTCTCGTTCTATTTCTTTACCCACGATTCTATAGAGTAGTCGTAGTGCACCCGCTTCTTTCATTTCCTATTGCTTCGTAGAGCCGATGGCAACTATTGCGTAAAATTAGCATATTCACTTTCGCTTCCAGGGCCATCGGAGATCGGGAGACGAAGAGACAGGAGCATATATACGAGCTGATATTGACTGAGAAGCACCATTGCCTTACGATAAGGCTGATGCAAAAGGTAACGTTTACCGTGTGTAAGAACCCCAAACAAAATGTACAATCTGGTCAAGATCGCAGGGAATGGTCAAATGAGGACATGCAATGACTGGTCGTTGTGAATATCGTTGGGGGATAGACTATGGGCTACGATATTTAGCTTGTTTACTGCTAGCATAGTCACTATGCCAGCGGTAAACAAGCTAACTGCACAGAATTAGCATGAAAACATTACGTCTATTATTTGTCACATGAAAGTCGATGCAAAGGTATCTTGATATAACTATACCTACTTTGTTACTATTACATTTTCTATAACACTAAAGTAACACTTTAGTTAAACGAACCCTAACGAATATCTTTTTATAGATGTTCGCAGAAGGCATGCTCCGATTCCCCGGCATAAGCTCGGCTCAAGTATCCCGAATGTTCCCCTGCGTAGAAGAGCTATGGACGTTACACGCGGCCTTACTATCTCGACTACGAGCGAGGCAACGAGCGTCAGCGCAGATAGCGTCGGTGGCTGATATACTGGCTGACACCTTCGCTGCCCCGGCCAGGCACCGACTAAAGGCTGCTTATGGTAAGATTTGATAAGCCTAATACCTTAGGCTTTATCTCTATGTATAGTTACTATGGACGTTACACGCGGCCTTACTATCCCGGCTACGAGTGAGGCAACGAGCGTCGGCGCAGATAGCGTCGGTGGCTGATATACTGGCTGTCACCTTCGCTGCCCCGGCCAGGCACCGACTAAAGGCTGCTTATGGTAAGATCTGGTAAGCCTAATACCTTAGGCTTTATCTCTATGTATAGTTACTATGGACGTTACACGCGGCCTTACTATCCCGGCTACGAGTGAGGCAACGAGCGTCGGCGCAGATAGCGTCGGTGACTGATATACTGGCTAACACCCTCGCTGCTCCAGCCAGGCACCGACTAAAGGCTGCTTATGGTAAGATCTGATAAGCCACTTGAGGTTTTATCTCTATGTATGTATAGTTACTATGGATGCTACACGCCGCCTTACTATCTCTACGGGCACGGCAGCGAGCGTCAGCGCAAATCGCTTCTGTAGCTGATATCCTAGCTGACACCTTCGCTGTGCCGACCAGGCATTGACTAAAAGCCGCTTACGGAAATATTAGCTTTTAATGCATCTGTGAATTAAGCGTTACAGTACCTAATAAATTAAATTACACTTACCATAATAGTCCCAACACTTTGCACTGAATTTTAGTGTGCTTGGTGATTTATTGTAGTGACTATTTATCGTAGGTTTTATATAGCAACCAAGTAAATAAATACACTGAGAGAAAAATCATCACCAGGAATTAAAAAACAGTTCTGTACTGGGGGAAAAAATGAAGTTTTAGTAATAATTATGGACGTTTCACTATATCTGTAAAGTTTATTTATTTCTACAAACAGCTCAGTAATCCCAAATATAATTTCAACAAACAGATAATAGAAATTGCAAGGACTAATAGAAATTGCAAAAGTCAATTTGTTCCTATTAGTTAATTCTCCTTGTCCCCGGATTAAGTTTATTTTTGTAATTCTAAGTGTATTTTTGTTGTACTTTTCTCTCAGTGTACTCAATACCCACAATGGTCCATGCAAAAGAATCGCTGATCGGGTACTCAAATTAACCCATATTCAATTAAATTTATCTCTCAGGTGAATTCTGTTCCCGACATCGCGACGCGGTGGACGTGTTCAAAGAGTGCTGCGCGCGGGAGCCCCGACTAGCGCGGTTCATACGCAAGTGCCAACAGAACCCTTTGCTTAGGAAGAAGGTATGAAAACATACTCATATTTTACGATACATCATTTCTTATGCTTATCCAGGTATTTTTTGACAACGCTTGGCCGTCTATTATACCTAACACATTCAACAAATAATCCTTAGAGACTTAATTAGTTTATTGATTAAGTGTAACGTACTCATGCGAAAAAGAAATCAGTGTGTACAACAAGTTATGTGGTAGGTAACTGAATGTTCAACTTTTGATAACTAAAGTGATCGTATAAGTCGAGGCGTACACCGTACAGTGATATCTACTACGAAGCATGAATTTGTCTTAAACTTTACACATCTTAGGGTGGTATTCCACCTATGCAATATCTTTGTGAAATGTGTGTTGTAGGGTGGTTCAAAAAACATTTTTTTTTATTTTCCGCTGGGGCACCCCCTTATTTTGTTACACTTATTATGCTGATAAAATATACCAAGTTTCGTAATTTTATCTCAACTACAAGGGGGTGCTCAACCACTTTGAAAATTTTGTATGTTGTATGAAAACAAAAAAAAACAAGTATTTATTATTCAGAATTTTATTTAAGTATCTGTTTTCACATTATTTGCACATATGATTTATAAGTTTTTAAGTAGAAAATCTATTTTTTATAATTTTTCAAAAGTAAGATTTTTAAAATTTCACCTAAAAAAATCATTAAAAATAGAAATAAAAATGGTTTTTCACCAAATAACTTTTAAATCACACTTTCAAATAATGTGAAAACTACTACGTACATAAAACTCAAAAAAATAATAACTTGATTTTTTTGAATTTCATACAATTTCAAAGTGTTTGAGCACCCCCTTGTAGTTGAGATAAGATTACAAAACTTGGCATATTTAGTCAACAGAACAAGTGTAACAAAATGAGAGGGTGCCGCTTCTTCTAGCTAGAGTTTGAATTTTTCCCATACAAAGGTGAACCACCCTAGTGTGTTGCGTCTCACATTTTGCTTAATGAGAGAGTGAGACACAATGGCATTGGACAGGTGGAATCCCACTTAAGAATCAATAAATTTCGGGTATTTCAGACGACATTATTAACGTTCGACCTTCGATAATGGATAACACTTTCACATATTGCGGACTTACAGTAATCAACAATTTTCTATGACAGGGTGTCCCAGAGTGCGTGTTATTCGTGGCACAGAGGCTCACCAAATATCCCCTGTTATTGGAACCTTTACTGAAGACGGCAGGAGATGATATCAACGAGAGGGAACTCCTGCAGAAAGCGCTGTGCGGCGTTAAGGTAAACTTTTTTTTTCTTGAAGTTACGTTTGGAACTAGACTATAACAATGTTTTGAAGTAAAGGAAAATCGGTATTTACTGTCGTGCGAGGCTCAAAATCGCTGAGTTGCGATTACGAATACCAGCTTGACGCTCTAAAAACTGAGCTATCGAGGGTTGCCCGTTGACTTTTTTAGTTTATTTTGACTCTCGCTTGAGTAATGCCCGATTTAGACGATGCGAGAACTCACATGCGAGTTTCATACCATTGCGGGTTTTGATCGGTAGGTTGAATTGGACGTAATCAACAGTCCGCAATGTAACTAAAATCGCTTACGAGTTCGCGCGCCGTCTAAATCAGCCCTAAGTTAATTTTTATATTTTTCCTTTCATTCAAAACGTTGTGTACTCGTTAGCAGACGTCTCTGTTAATACAAAATTAATTAAAGTTTTAGTAACTTGGAATTTGACGTCGTATATCTTTGATAATGATAATAATTTTTATTTATCTTGAAACAGGAAATTTTAGTAGACGTGGACAACCAGGTGGCAGCGAAAGAGCGAGAAGACAGAAAACTGGAGATTTACCACCGGATCGACGCGAAGTCGTTCGCCAACTTCCGCGGGCGCAAGTTTAAGAAGAGCGACATACTGCAAGGGAACAGGAGTCTTAAGTGAGTGTTATTAGAGTTCAAATTAGAATAACGACTTCTGCTGAACTAGTTTAAACCTTGTATGTAAGTTAAGGGCAATAAAGCCTAATTGTCTGATTGAAGCCCTATGCACTTAAAGGGGTTCCTTTAATAACACAACACAACCTGTCTTGGCTCCTCTACACGATGGGCCAACGCCGACCACTCCAAGGGACGCATTTATGCGTTAGAGGGAGCAAGTGATATTGCTATCTCATTCTACCGCATGGCTGCGTCCCTTGGAGTGGCCGGCGTTGGCCCATCGTGTAGACGAGCCATTAAATGTTGTCCGTAGGAGAGACAACGTTGGTTTTAAAAGCTGTGTTTGAGTAATTCATACTATTTGAGTTCAACTTAAAAGGGCACAATCGGAGGACTATTTTACGTCTTCGCTGAATACTGTCAAATCTAAAGATTCCAATAAATAGGGAGTATTACTGCAATGTTCTGCTGCCAGAGTGCAGCACTAGTGCACATAGTAAACAATAGAGGAACTTACACATGCTGGGCCTTAAACAGTTTATTGACAAGTTTTTTTTTTTCATTATGACATTGATGCAACAGGGCGGTTTGTTTACAAGTGGCCTCGAAAGCGGAAATCGAAATTTCGTTATCTGCCTCTCTATCGATCGAATAGGCAAGAATGATAGAGAGGCAGAAACTGAACTGACGCTCTCTACGCAGAGTTTTTGTGATATAATAATATTCCCTATTGGCACGCTTGTTCTATCCTGAGCTGACAATATTGCAAAAATATTTTAGTAGTAGTAGTAGTAAAATACTTTATTGTACAAAAAACAAAACAAAACAGGAAAAATAACATTCGTCATTAGTACAAAGGCGAACTTATCCCTTTAAGGGATCTCTTCCAGTTAACCTTTGAGCAATTGAGGGAGAATTGGAGACGGTAGACATCCGTACTGTACCAACAGCGTAAATAAAAGAACAAGAAAAGAAAATTATAATGATAATAAAAACGTAAAGTTTCTTAGTTAATTATAATATTAGCAACTTACCTACAACAAATATATACATATATACACAACTAAATACATATATATTCTATAATACATATTACATATATACAAAAACTACAATATTTATATTAAAATATATTATTTTCAAAGATATATAAAGATATTTTATTTTAAAAGAGTATTTTTTTCAGGTTCGAAGGGGTAGCGACATTAATGCAGGGTCGCAGCAAAATGCAGACGCTCCTAGTGATCGTATTGACTGATGTCCTGTTCTTTCTGCATGACAATAACAACAAATACACATTCTTCACACCCGACAATAAGGTAATTATTATAATGCATATTTTACAGCCCAAAAATGTTATCTGTAATGTAACATTCCTGTCTCATTTCCATCTTCCATCTCATTTCCACGTTGCGCCTAAATATCGCCAAACCAACAAAGATGGCAAATTTATTACCCAGTCATCTTACTTTTATGCCAATTTTCTACTAAAATTATATAGAGTCTATCTTCGCTGACTCTGCCCCAAGGATTACTCGCTGCGTATGAAATATTCGACTTTTTTACAGACTGGAGTGGTATCGCTAGTAAAACTGCTAGTTCGCGAGAAGGCAGGCGCCGAAGGCCGGGGGCTGTACCTGATTTGCAGCGGGCCCGCCGAGCCTGAGATGTTCGAGCTGCGGGTACACCGGCCCAAGGACATCCACGCGTGGATACACAATATCAGGTGCGCAGGATAGACGCAAGACACAATGAATCTATACTCTGGCGCAGCGACCTTGTCAGTGGCAGATTTAAAAAAAGTATGCCCAAATAGAAAATTTGAATTTCTGACCTTTTTCTACTGACAAGTTGGCTGTATTTCAGTGTAAAATGTCCAAATGCATAGACATACACCTAGGTGACTGACTTCGTTGCGCTCGTTCAACGATAATGCTATACTTGGCCAAGCAAATCTTGTCACTAGACAAAGCCGGCTAGAAAAATTTGAAAAATCGCGGGTTAGCAACACTGTTTTCTCATCTGTGTTTTAACTGTGGAATGTAGATCGTGAATGACAGCCATCTTGTTTGTTTACATTCTAAATCGTTGCTGTTTCAAAAGAAATTTCCGGTGTTACCATTAAATACCAATATCTTAAATAAAATTGTGCATGAACTTAAGCAAAGTCAAGGTGCCTACAATGTACAATCACGCTTATTGATCGTAAATATTTGTAAAATTTGAGGTTATGTGTTATGTTCATGTACATTGCTGCTTTTCTTAGCGCAAAAACTTATCTTTGAGTGTTGTCGTACTTCACTTTGCTGTACATTGCTACTGACATACTTTGCTTGACGGACTATATATTCGATAGGTTGGCGGTATCGCAGTGTCCGTCGGAGGTGGAGGACACGGAGGGCGCGCACGCGTCCGCCGAGGAGCGCCAGCGCGCGCTCGACGCCCGCCACGAGAGCATAAGACTGATCACTGGTGAGTGCGACACACTGCTTTATTACATTACGTATAAGGTTCAAAATTATTTGAGCTGAATTAGGGTCTTATGCAAAAACTAACAAAGCATTCAAGGTTTAATGGCCTATGAGTGCACCATATTAAATTGAACAAGCGCTCTTACGGCTCGGCCACGACATTGCGCGACTGGCGGCGACGGCGGCGGCAACCATAGGTTGGATCGAGACACAGCGATCGGGCCTTTCGTTACCACCTATGGTTGCCGCCGCCTCCGCCGCCGGTCAGGCAAAGTCGTGGCCGAGCTGTTACGTAGTTTCATGTTGAGAAAAATAGTACGAATTGAAATGGCTGAGAAAGTGAAGTCATTAAACGGTTAAAACACTATTTAATCCCAGAGGACATATGCAATTATTTAATTGATTACTGATGAGTCCATCGTAGAATATGTAAAGTACTTAGACCTCATCTGTAAATTAATTTACAAAAATGCCTTCAAACCGTGACACCTCATACCTGGATTACTTGGAGATAATGACTTTAAAGCCTCTTTATAGTGAAAACAGTCTTTATTTCGTTTATGTATTTCTACCATTGACTTATATTTTACTTCGTAAGGACGGGCCTTTGAATTCGAATCAATTGTGCAGTCTAACGCCTCAACGCGATTGGTTCATGACACGAGTTCTCATCGCGCGCGCGATTGGTCGCAACTAGTTGCGTTAGACTGCACGATTGGCTCGAATTCGTGCGTGACACCTCTGAACTTGCACCATTCTTAGTGCCCGTAAGGCCCGTTTTTACTATTTACGAAGTAATATGTAGGTACATAAGTCAAAGATTAAAACTCAATTGTATTGTACTGAATATCATACGATATGCAGTTTTGTAACTATTCTTCTTTGTATAACAGTAGACGTAGTTTTCCTACAATGTAGAATAGCAATAGTTTTCGAATTTCACTGCTTATGTATACATTTTATTGGACAGATGAGACTCCATGGTGGCAAATAGAAGGTGATTTAATAACTCTAGATGGTTGCATGTATGCATGACAGATGTACAGATCTTTCTCTTAGTACCTCTATATAAGATTTTTCTTTTTTTATTCAATAAAAAATACATAGCAATAAATTACACATATTTTTTCGCCAAACTGCATGACAGTTTGTTGGCGAAATACACAGCAATATATTGTGATAATACTAATCCTATTATGATACATTAAATTAAGTATTCAAAATAACAATGAATCTTCGTGTTTAACCATAACACGACTATCAATATTACGTAAATTATAAATAGTTGTTTATCCGTGCGAAATATACATTTGATACAATTGTGCCTACTTTAGAGTCCTAAATTTAAAAAAAGCATGTAAAAATTAACATTACAATGCTTATACGGAGGTACATCTACATGTATAATGTTTTAGTTTATTTAATACTATTTTCGTTACAGATTTATGAATGAAATAGCATTGTAAAACTGATGTATTATATTAGAACCTCATTTTAGATAGTATGTACTAGGTCTTAGAATATTAGAAACCAAATAGATAATATGACTTATTTTTATTACCAAATACATTATTGAGCGGTGGTATTCTCTGAGTAGCTAAAGCTATATCGTATATTGTTGGACGCCCGAGAGCGAGCGAAGGCCCATAAATACAGCTGTCTCGGCGCCAACTACGAGTTCGTAGCTTTTGGCGTCGAGACACTCGGACCGTGGGGTAGGGGAGCGCGTGGGCTCCTTAAGGAGCTTGGTAAGCGGTTAAGGGAGGCAACAGGGGCCTCTCGCGCGGGCAGCTTTCTCGCGCAAAGGATTGCTATCGCTATACAGCGCGGGAATGCTGCCTGCGCGATGGGCACCTTACCGAGGGGCCTGAGCGTAGAAGGTAGGTTTTAGGGATTTTTATTTTTTTGATAGGTTTAGTTTTAGTTAATTTATTTTTTAGGTACTTGTATTAAGTTTGTTATATAATTATGTAATTTTCAATAAGAAATAAATTAAACTTGTTGTATAATTGTAAATTCAAATTCCTGCTTGTTAGATGTGGATAAAACTAGAAACAAAGTACATATCCACAACAACATGTAGAATAGATACTGAAATATTTCTTAGGAAATATTACTTTGAATTTGTATTCATGTTAGATTCATCATCATAGCATAATTTATATGTAAAATTACGTTATGTGCAATTTATTATTAGGTAATAAGTTTATTACGTTATGTGCAGTACAAAAATTTAAAAAGTTTTTTTTTTATATGAATGTTCCGCTTCCAAATATACTTGTAAATCTAACGAATGTGAGAAGGCAAGTCGTACATGCTAAAATTTAATTTAATGTCTGACTTATATTCTAAGGCTTCTGCTACACCTGTAAATAATCGAGCAGTTTTACTATAATTTATTTATTATTAATAAAATACGTTTGCTTATTAATATTCACACTAAATAACTAGATATAGGTTTCTTTGTCTCTGCTAAGGCTTTAATTATTTTATCCTAATTATTTTCTCGTTGAAAATGGCAGCAGAAATGTGGCTTTCCATGAGAGGGGTCCTTCTGCTTCATGTACAATAAGGGCCTTTCTATCAGAATCTCTGTTCGAATTTCAGATAAAAAGGACCTTATTGCAATTGAAGCATAAGGTCCCTTCCGTTATGGAAAGCCACAAATGTATTTGTATTTTGTTATGTATATGTGACATGGCATGTTTTGTGCCAACAGAGGCGTTGCGTGTGAAGGACAGAGAGCACGCGACACTGCTAGAAGAGAAAATGGCACTGCACATGAAAATGGTGGGACACACGGGCACCTCGACGTTAGACGTGCCCAGCTCAGGTCAGTACTTACAGCTTATTCGTCAATATGTGGTTATAGTACATTATTGTCGAGGCTCGGAAGTAGCTACTTGCAGGCTGAGGATTCGTTTTAAACGGACGACCTTGGGAGTCCGTTTAATTGAATCCGAAGCCAGCAAGTAGCCTTCCAGCCGAGTCATATATAGTGCTTTTCTCAAAAATGGTGCAAGAAATATAAATATCATAGAAATATTTTACAAAAGCAACGTTCTTACATATATATTTTGACAGAAATAAGCCCTTGCCGCCTTTTTATTTTTTTAATAAAAAAATAGAAGTGTATTTTTCTGCCAAAAATACGCCAACCTATTTGAGACATGTAAATAGTCGCGGTACTAATCATCTGTTTGGCTGTTTAATGGGCCTGTGCCTTCATTTGATATGGTCATTCAACTTTTAAAAAGTTTGGAACTCGACAAATAATGGAATTTGTATGCAACATTGCAGTCCCAAAATCGAGACTGCAATGTTTTTAACTTTTTAATTTTTGACTGACCATAAACTACGCGCTTCGCGACCTATTTTTTAGACGGCAAAGTCGACTTTGCCGTCCATTTTTGAGAAAAAGAATTTTATTCATCCCAAATGAAATATACATTTCACTTAATGAGATACATGCACTAATTCTATTCTATGCTTATTCGTTAGTTTGCGCCCGTGAGCGACAATTTGATTCTAATTACAATTTTTAAATTCATTACACTAAGTAGTAAGTATATCCTCTAGCCGCCCAGAGACCTATAAACAAGTCTCGTGTTCCATTCTAATTTGAACTTTCTGTTGACAAAATAAAATTTAATTTTGCTTGGCAAGGTTTGACGTATGGGCGGCTAGAGGATATACAAGTAGGTAAATATAGCTGTATAGTAAGTAACAATATAGAATAGAATACTGTTTGCTGGCACACTGGCATAAATATAGAGGCAGACAACAGGCGGTCATATCGGTAAAGAACGATCTATTGCAGACAAGCTTTGGGTAGCGGAAACAGAGAAATTAATCGACAAACTAGGTGTTGCATAAAACGTTATGAAGCCCGCATTCATACACACAATAAATTACAGTAAATAAACATACGCTTATCTTATATGGAATACAAATATACATACATACTCGTTAACATACTTATAAAATAAACCGAAATATAGCTAAATACGAGTATAACACCAACATGTCACATAACCAGATACACACACAACATGGTTCTGGTTGTTTAAATAAGGAAAGAAATTCTAAGCTTATCTCCTAAATATTTTCTCATTGTCATACACTATTTATTCCTGGACTTACTTATAATTGTAAATGTAAGGGCCCGAAATTAATACAACAAAATACGTCGTTAAAACGCTATTTTAGTCTAAAAATTACAAGCATGTCACCCAGACTTTACAACGAAACTACAACGAAGTTACTATTTCTGATTGTCTGTTTGCTTCACAGGTGTGAATACAGTATTTCCCGGGGGCTTGGTGTTCCCCGACTATGTGCGGCTAGCAGCCCCACAGCCAGACACGCACGCGCTATGGCAGGAGGTGTGCCGCGTCGTCAAGGTAAAACATTCACATTTCGTTCGCTCTAGTGCCTATTTCCATACCCCCTACTATCTTAGGGTGGTATTCCACCTGTCCAGTTTCTATAACCAATGTGCATTGCGTCTCACTCTCTCATTAAGCACAATGTAAGACGCAAATACACATAGAAATTTGACAGGTGGAATACCGCCCTTAGGTCTATATCTTTCGAATGGTATATTACGTCAGACGAAAGATTTGGTGAATTTTTTACATTTTTAATTAAATTATACGCTATATAGGTAAGTGCTGAATCTCTTTACGCTTACTATTTCTAAGGCCATAATTCGGAGCCTCTTTCTGATCTCATTGCGCACATTTTTAAACAAATTTAAGTTGGCCTGAAGTAACCAACGAACTTTTGTACGTGTGCACAATATATTTTTCTGTATTTCGACCATTATTATGTTCAATGTATTTTGTCATAATACATGCCATATCTGCCATACAGGACGCGCTGGAAGCATCGAGCGGTGCTTGGAGCGGTAGCAGCGCTTTAGGACGAAGTACGAGCTCAGCGGGCGAGCGACATTCGTGCGCCTACGAAAGCCCCGCGCTACCGAGGCGGGCGGATACCTTCGCCGGCTTTGATGCCACCACGAACCGACACAGAGGTAAGAGACGGCTATATCTGTGTTACAAGTGTCTGAGCAGGACGGTGATCAGAGCAGGTTGCAATAGGTTGAAGTATTTCAGCGAGCGACATTCGTGCGCCTACGAGAGCCCCGCGCTACCGAGGCGGGCGTACCTTCGCCGGTTTCGATGCCACCACGAACCGACACAGAGGTAAGAGACGGCTATATCTGTCTTACAAGTGTTTGAGGAGGACGGTGATCAGAGCGGGATGCAATAGGTTGAAGTACTTCAGCGAGCGACATTCGTGCGCCTACGAGGGCCCCGCGTTCCCGAGGCGGACGGATACCTTCGCTGGTTTCGATGCCACCACCAACAGACACAGTGGTAAGAGACAGCTATATCTGTGTTACAAGTGTCTGAGCAGGACGGCAATAAGAGCGTGTAGCAATAGGTTGAATTGAAGGTTGAAGTACTTCAGCGAACGACATTCGTGCGCCTACGAGAGCCCCGCGCTACTGAGGCGGGCGGACACCTTCGCCGCTTTCGATGCCACCACGAACCGACACAGAGGTAAGAGACGGCTATATCTGTGTTACAAGTGTCTGAGCAGGACGGCGATCAGAGCGGGAAGGCTTAGGTCGAAGTACTTCTGCGGGCGAGCGACATTCGTGCGCCTACTACAAGGAGATCAATCTGGTCCTCCAGGGGGATGGCTACATATACTTGGTCAAGGAGCATTCCACGGGCTGTCCCGTACAAACGCATTGCATTGCATTGTGTTGCAACTTTTTTCTCGGCATTGAAAGCAGGCGATTATTTTTCTGTGCATATTTTTGACCAATTGTCATCTTAGAGGATATAACCAACGGAGACGCCATGTCTAAAATTTTCGGTACAAAATAGTCTGCCGTTTTTTGCGGGGGAGGGGCACATCAAATGTATAGGTAAGTCATGTCAGATAAACGTCAGTCCATACATATGGTTGACATGTGGTTGACCATTGGCCGCCTATTTTCGACAGAGGGGAACGCCTGTTAATGGCGGCTCCATTGTT
This sequence comes from Cydia fagiglandana, assembly GCF_963556715.1. Classification (NCBI taxonomy): domain Eukaryota; kingdom Metazoa; phylum Arthropoda; class Insecta; order Lepidoptera; family Tortricidae; genus Cydia; species Cydia fagiglandana. Next base: position 23,229,983 of record NC_085933.1, on the reverse strand, counting down.
AATTACTCCGAGTTTGTCATAGAAAAGGAAACTCTTATACCTTTAAATCTTCAGAAACTTCGCGTTTGTACGGGACAACGGTAGACATTTCATGGAATGCTCCTCAAGCAAATCTTGTCAGTAGGAAAAAAAGGCGCGAAATTCAAATTTTCTATGGGACGATAAACCTTCGCGCCTACATTTTTTAATTTGCCGCCTTTTCCTACTGACGAGATTTGCTTGACCATCTATATTATTAGGTATTAATTTATAATGATAAGGCGATAATTAGATGAGTGAACGGGCTGAGGCAGATAAGGCGAGGCCACAGAAAAAGGATATTGATGTGGAAAAAGGTAATTTAAAAGTCTATTTTACTTCCTTGTGTCGTATAGCCAAGTGTAAAAATATGGGTACACAAATCATCTCAAAAATATGTCCCATAGCTCTTATGTCAGCGAATCAGGAACTATGGGACATATTTTTGAGTATGTTGTCTATACCTATATTTTTACACTTGTCTGTACTTATTTTAAGGTGCTAACGTTGCATATTTTGTTGTTGCTCCATGCCACGAACACATTCATCAAACACACAATATTACTTGCATATTTGTTACAGGCGTCAACCTCCGGTTATCAACGGACACGCCAGAGGAGGTGGAAGGCGAGACGGAGCCTCACGAGCCCCACGAAGCGCACGACAGACCGCGCGTCTACGAGCAGGCGGGCGGTGACAGCGCGCTCAAACTGCAGCACGCTGTATACACGCTCACCTGCATCGTGTGGCAGCAGCTCACCACTATACACAGGTATTTATTACTTATATAGTGTGGAAAGATAAGTCGGGCCCTGGAGGGAAAGTACCTTAAATCCTTAAGCTGGCTCATTTTACTTAGAGGAGACATTCCTTTATTTTGAAAAAGAAACAAAACTGCATTTAAAGATTTTTCTTTAAATGCAGTTTTTTTTCTTCAATTTGGCTTGTTTAAAGAAATCTTGGGTACTAAATATTAGATTTTATGGATATTTAAACGACAGATTAAACGACAGACGAGCGTAAGACCTAATGTTTGTTGGAGAAATGTTATCATAAATATTAACTGTATCGACTAGTAGAATAAAATTGCGAGTGTTTATTTTTTTGAATTTTTAGTCTATTCGAGTCCCGGGCGAGGCAAGCGAGTTTTAAAAAATCCATGAATGCAGTTTTGTTTCTTTATAAAAATAAAGGAATGTCTCGTTTAAGTAAAATGAGCCAGCTTAAGGATTTAAGGTAGTTTCCCTCCAGGGCCCGACTTATCTTTCCACACTGTATAGTATCTTTAAATATTCATTGAAGTTTAAGAAATTTGTTGTACGGGCAGCCCGTGGAATGCTTCATAAGTTTCATAACATGACATGAGTGCAATCACAGCAACACTAAACTAGACGGTGGTAGACTTTATCTCGTTGCAGTAAGATTTGCGGAAGTTCAATTAATTAACTTTGTCAATTATGCTATTTTTAAGTTACAGTGTCTTGTTTGTTAAAGATAGTTATATAATGTTCGACATTTATATATTAATATTTGTGACGCTTTGCCTTGTTAGCTGTAAGTTACAGATGTATACTTAACTAAATAAACAAAGAAACGATGAAACGTGAAGACTAACGACGACATTCTTAAACTGCCCCGCGTAGATCAAATACGTCAAATAGAAGCTTTACCCTACTTCGTTTTTACCCGTTCACACAGAACGGAACAGACCCCATAGAAACATCTCATAAAGGGGGCATTTCACGTCAAGCGGGCAGCGAAAAAAGGGTAACGATCCGGATTTTGTTTATAACTGGGTTAATTGAACATGTATGTGATCTAAAAAAAATGGCATCTTTACTTTTTTTATTTATTGCTTGGTTACGATTATATACGACTTTAAAAAAAATACAAAATCTGAGTAATGGATTTTTCAAATGTCGTGGATGCAAATCATCAAATGCATTTTAAAATAACTTAATGGTGTTTTATATAGAATAATAATGTTATTTCTTGAAAATGAAAAAAAAAGTTAAATTTAATTTTTTTTTCATATAGTAAACTGGAAGTATGTATAAAAAAATATTTTTTTTCTAACTTCGCATTTTTTTATTTTTTTTATTTTAGCATAAAAATGTAGTTTATAACCTGGAAATGTTATGTAAAAAAAATTATAGTTGTATCTTGAAATTCGTAGAAGACATGTGATCAAAGTATGAAGGTACTGCGCTAGGTTACGCGTCTCTCCGTACGGAAATGTTGCTTAATATGGCAGTCTAAATGGCAAACATAGGCAAACACTGCAATATGTTATAAGTATTTTAATGAAAAACACTTCTTGTTTACTTTTGTGATACGAAAATAAAATGAGAAGCAATATTTTATCTCCATGTACATGCTGACTGTACATAATTAAATAAACAAATCTCTTATTAAATAATTGGTACCAGTAAGTTATCACCTCATATCGACTATCGACGTTATATGCTAGAAAGAGATAGATAGTGACGCTATGCAAGCGTCATTCGATATTTGAATTTCCGTTACCTCTTAGTGTCACTTAGGCCGCTACCGCGTTGTGTTCTGTTTTCTGCAATTAGTCGTATTATTAGTCGCAATAATATTCAATATTTGAATACTATGAATTATTACGGTGATCGATGTTATAATCCTTTTAAATTAACATCTCACCCGAGAACTAAAATTGTGAGAAAAATTTCTACAAGTTTAGCTGAGAAGTGGGGATTGTCAGCATTTGTTTACGTGTGCACGTCCTGCAGAATACGACTTTCTAAGGAAATATCGCCGGAAAACAATCCCGATATTGTGCAGTCGCAGTCGTCTCAAGGTAGCCAGATATCAACTGATTGTTCACTGCACCAAGAAAGTGATTCATTTGTTCCGGAAGACGAATGTCGTAAAACTGTTTCTACACAAACAGACATAGCTATAGCAGATGAGGAAATTCTGTGTCAGCTGAAACAGAAATACAATGAGCCGTCTACATCTGCGTCTAAGAAAATGCTAATACTTACTATTGCTCCAAAGTCTTGGAGTGAAAGCAAACTCGCAGAAGAATTTGGGACATCGCGACGACAAGCTAAAAAGGCTAAGGAACTTGTGGATCAATTTGGCGTTTTGGCATCACCCAATTCCCGTAGTGGCCGTAAGCTACCGGTCGAAACAGAAGAGTTAGTCAGAGCATTTTATCTTCGTGAAGATATTAGCAGAGTTATGCCTGGAAAAAAAGATTTTGTATCTGTCAAAACGCACGACGGCAGAACACACTTGCAGAAACAACTTTTGATGTGCAACATTAATGAGTTGTATCAACAGTTTAAAAATGAGTATCCTGACATTAAGGTAGGCTTAACTAAGTTTTACACACTCAGGCCGAAACAGTGTGTCCTTGCTGGCGATTCCGGAACCCACGTTGTGTGTGTGTGTACATATCACCAGAATGTTAAACTTATGCTCAATGGAGGAAATATAGATTCACTTACTGCAGAAACCAACATCCACCTTGCTTGTTATAAAGAGTGCCTGCGAAGAATGATGTGCCCTAACCCTACGTCTAAATGTCACTTGATGACATCTAAATCATCCCCAACTGAACGTTGTAACGATTGTCCTGGATTGGATGCGATTCGGGATCACTTAAAAAATGTTTTTGATGACAATAACATCACAAACGTTCAGTATGAACAATGGATGGGAACGGACCGCTTTACGATAGTCACCCAAGTGCTTCCCGCAGATGACTTTGTGGATAGCTTTTGTAATGCTTTAGATATCCTAAAACCACATGCATATATCGCTGAACAACAAGCACTCTTTTTTAAACAGCTAAAAGAGACAATATCTGAAGGTGAAATCTTAGTCCAATGCGATTTTGCCGAAAATTACAGTTTCGTTATACAAGATTCCGCACAGTCCTTTCATTGGAATAATGATCAGTCAACGCTGCTAACATCGGTATTTTACTACAAAGACCAGAATAAATTACAACACGGAAGCATTGTAATGATATCCGATGATCTAAAGCACGATACAGCTTCATTTTACGCATTTCAGAAAATATTTCACACACATCTCTCAGAAAAAAATATTGCAGTGACAAAAATTATGTATAGCACCGATGGAGCCTCACAACATTTTAAAAACAGATTTAACTTTGTTAATATACATTGTTATAAAGATGACTTTGGCATTGAAGCAGAAATTCATTTTCATGCAACTTCACATGGAAAGGGGCCTTGCGATGGTCTTGGCGGGAACCTGAAAAGACTAGCAACTCGTGCAAGCCTTCAAATGCCAACAAACAGAGCAATAACTACACCTTTGCGTTTATATGAATGGGCGAGAACATCGTTAAAGGAAACAGCAGTATATTATTGTGCCAAGGAAGATATACAGCAACACATACTGTTCTTGCAACCACGATTTGACAGGGCTATCACCATTCCTGGAACGAAAAAATACCACGCTTTTCTACCGACACCTGAGGGTATAACTATAAAACGAACCAGTTTTACCACAGACTCTAAAGTAGTTAAAATAACCAAATAAATAAAAGATTTTATTACATGCTACTCTCTTGTTTTACTTATTCCAAGTGCCCAATGAAAAAACATAAAAAATATAGAAGTATTATACTTAATTTTAATAATATCGTAATAGTAATAGCCGTTTTGCATACTTATAAACCATATGTTACACTTGATATCACCGCACTACGAAACAACTCAGGAAAACGTGCCGTGACTACCGTGCAGCACCATAGTTTTTTGATCAGTTTCTTTTACGAATTTCAAGATACAACTATAATTTTTTTTACATAACATTTCCAGGTTATAAACTACATTTTTATGCTAAAATAAAAAAAATAAAAAAATGCGAAGTTAGAAAAAAAAATTTTTTTTATATATACTTCCAGTTTACTATATGAAAAAAAAATTAAATTTAACTTTTTTTTTCATTTTCAAGAAATAACATTATTATTCTATATAAAACACCATTAAGTTATTTTAAAATGCATTTGATGATTTGCATCCACGACATTTGAAAAATCCATTACTCAGATTTTGTATTTTTTTTAAAGTCGTATATAATCGTAACCAAGCAATAAATAAAAAAAGTAAAGATGCCATTTTTTTTAGATCACATACATGTTCAATTAACCCAGTTATAAACAAAATCCGGATCGTTACCCTTTTTTCGCTGCCCGCTTGACGTGAAATGCCCCAAAGTTCAAGCTGCTTTACGCAGTAATTTCTTCGCGAGGCGGCCCGTTCTGTGTGAACCGCCACACTATACATACATATATTCCTTGTAGCATATGTCTCAAGCGTATGGTTTCTCACCTATCTGTGTACTGTAGTGAGCTTGCGTGGTATTCCAGCCTGGAAGCGCAAGTGATGGCGTGGCGGGCGGCGCCGGGCGGCGGCGGCGCGGCGCGCGGGCACGAGGCGCAGCTGGAGGAGCTGCGGCACCTGCAGGCGCGCCTCACCGCCGACCGCGCCGCCTGGGAGCACTCCCGAGCACGAGACCACGCCAACATCGCCGACGGTACGCTCACAGCCTTATATTATGTCTCTCTCTCTTTGGTCGATCCCTCATGTCTGAGGATCGTGGTCAATATCAGGGTTGCATCTGAAGCGGATGATCTACCTCCCCCGGTTTCTGTCCAACGCGTCCTGACGACCTTGTAGAAAGCAGAGGATGACGAGTCTTTAACTGAAGTTCGGTCCATATTATTGGTGCACGACCGCGTAATCTTCTGCCACCTTATATTACACCTCTTCTCTTATTGTAAAGTTTAACCTTACTGTAAAGTGAAGACCCTTACACACCTCTTCTTCACTTCGGGTTTCGGGTTTCTGGTGACACCTTACATTTACCAATATGTTAATTTAACATGTCAGTACGAGTTGTGCCTTAAACTTTAAAAAAATAATCAAGGAGGCGTTTAATTTGTAGTCGGAATATTTGATTTTAGTGATGCTTAAATAATTAATTATTTTATCTATTATATTTCTTGGCATGTCGAGCGAAAAGCACTACCTATGCCTCGGCAGGAATAACAATTCGTGGATTTAGTCTTCTTTGATGACCTCTGCTTCGCATCGTCCGACAAAACCGAATCCCATTCACGAATTACCGGTTCCCGTCCTCTGCAATACGACCTTTAAGAAACAAGCGTACTACCATTTTAAATGCCGGCAACGCATTTACAACCCCTTTGGTGTTGCGGATATCTAAGGCCGTCGGTAATCGCTTACCATCAAACAATTCGTCCGCTCGTTTGCCTAAAAAAATATACTTTTAGTACGCACTAAAAATGGTAGGTAACCGAATATAAACCAACACCACAGAATAAATAATAGTACTAGGTACAGAAGACTCACTCTCTAACAAAACGCGTCTGTCACGATCAGCACAGATATGGCCGCTAGGTGGCGACAGCGCCACGCGCGGCTTATGGCAAACCCCAAAATAGGGGTCGAACGGATGTACTTTTAGCTACCTGTAGCTAAGCGATGAAATCGCGGAGTGAGCCACGCCTGCCAACACTTCAGAAGTAGTTTTCCATAACCCCTTTAAGGCCACGGCATGCACGGGGGTTGATATTGGGCTGTAGCCGTGCGCGTTAGAGGACGTTTTTGATGGTTAAAGGGTTAATAAGTGTTATTTCTTGTAACAGAAAAGCGGCAGCTCCAAGCGGCGCGGGAAGAGTTACTAGAACAGCAGAAAGACGTCGAACAGCAACGGGAGAGGCTCTTCAGGCGTCTCGAGAGGCTGCAGCAACACGGTATGCGTCTCTTTCACTCGTTACGTTTGTGAATGTAGCTGTCCTGCTCACACACTTACTGGCTAACGTTGAGGAATGGAATTCTGTACACACACCTACCCTGGGAAAATCACGTTTTTCGTTTTTAAACTGTATGTTACGGTATTCACTATGTAGATAAAACACACACTTTCATAAAACACACATTTTTATATCTTACCATAGATTAACAAACCCAAAGACGCAGCCTAAAAACATTCCACTTCTGTTATCGGATATTAATTACTGAATTCACATCCCACTTACAAGTCACATAGTACTCAATCTTCAATCTCCCACCTCTCAATGCAAGTAGTACCTAAATGTTAATACATCCACGTAGTTCGGCCGGTGGTGGTGACGTCGCTGTGTGTTTCAGGCGGCTCGCAGGAGGAGATTGCTAGCGTGGGCACCTTGTCGCCTGATTCCAGTGTCAGCGATACCACGAGGCGGAAAGAACCTAAGTGGCGGAGTAAGTACTATCTATCTTGGTCCAATGTGTATTTGCGTCTCACATTTTGCTTAAGGTGGTTCGCCTAGGTTACTCAAAACTTAACTCTCGCTAGATGGCACCACTTTTGCAAAATTTCAGATTTTATTTTTTTGTGAAATGGTCTTGGTATTTGTATACTTAAAAGTATGTTTCGCGCACTCTTTAAGTAAATATTGAACTATTAAAATAAACATTGAATACTTCATTGTGCAAAAACCACCTTTTTAAGAGTGCTATTACATTTCGGGGTTGAGCGAGTTTAGGTATTTTACGCGCTGCGGCAGGCCGTGCGAGCTCAGTATTCCGATCCCTTCTACCACACTCGCACTACAATGATGGATTAAACATTCTTGATCCTTCGCGAAGCATATTGAAATTAACCATAACAACACTAACTGTACTTAACTTATAAAGTCCTAAAACTGTTATTTGGTAAGTACGAAAATACTAAATGCAGTGCAAATGTACATAGGGGCTGTTCATAAATTACGTCATCTATTTTTGACCCCCCCATCCCTCAAATCATCCAAAAATCATGCTTCGGATGACTCTGTTTCCTCCTACGTCATGCTACCATCATCCGATGTCCAGACCCCCCCTCCTCCCATTTGAAACGACGTAATTTATGAATAGCCCCATACTCGTACTTATGAACGTATATTACTCGAAAGAAATTATAGGTACTCGCTTATTTACAAGAAACAAGTTACAAGAAACTGAAGATACACAGGGTCTGATGATGGAGCTGGAAGGTGGCCACGGGTACCAGTCTCTCATGTAACTAAACAATTTCGTGTTTCATCATCAGACCCTGAGTACTATCTTGTGTCAAAGATCTTGTTAAGACGAATAAAACGAGCCTAAACACGAAGTGGTTTAGTTGCATGGTTGATTGGTACCGGTGACCACCTTCCAGCTCCATCATCAGACCCTGAGTACTATCTTGTGTCAAAGATCTTGTTGAGACGAATCAAACGAGCCCAAACACGAAATGGTTTAGTTGCATGGTTGATTAGTACCGGTGACCACATTCCGGCTCCATCATCAGACCCTGAGTACTATCTTGTGTCAAAGATCTTGTTGAGACGAATAAAACGAGCCTAAACACGAAGTGGTTTAGTTGCATGGTTGATTGGTACTGGTGACCACCTTCCAGCTCCATCATCAGACCCTGAGTACTATCTTAAGTCAAAGATCTTGTTGAGCCGAATCAAACGTGCCCAAACACGAAGTGGTTTAGTTGCATGGTTGATTGGTACCGGTGACCACCTTCCGGCTCCATCATCAGACCCTGAGTACTATCTTGTGTCAAAGATCTTGTTGAGATGAATAAAACGAGCCTAAACACAAAGTAGTTTAGTTGCATGGTTGATTGGTACCGGTGACCACCTTCCGGCTCCATCATCAGACCCTGAGTACTATCTTGAGTCAAATAAATACATATAGAATGTCAGGTCGTTTCAAATATTTTTAATCCTGTCCGGTAGTTTATTAAACTGTACCATTATAAATTATAATACTATAAAAACAGTGCTAGGATCAAAGTCTCTCGTTGCGGTTTACACGCACACAGTATAGCGTTTTACACGGCGCCCGCCGCACACAATGATAAAAAACCTCGTCGTCGCCGTTGAAAATGTGCGGAGCCGACCGACACACGTCCTACCTGTACAAGCTCTGCCGCGGCACTGAGCTGGCGAGCGCGCGTCATCGGTAATATAGAGTAGTTTTCAAAAAATTGCCAAAAAATTATAGTAGAATTTCATAAACACTAATGTATACCAACAGTATAAGCAAACGTTGCAGATTACTTGAGTATGAAAATGACTTCGATATTAAGTAGATTTTCGTAGAAATTGACACTTGTTTCGGAGAGAAAATTGAGTTCGTTTTACTTTGATTTTCTCTTTCTCAAAGGTATGTAGGAAAAATATCGTTTGATATGCCTAAAGTACAGGGTATTAGTAATACAAAATAGCCAGGTTTAGCAGAGTAAACTTCTCAACATTTCCAAATAAGAGCTTGCCGTTCAGTGCTTCACGGGGTTTTTCGGAAACGACCATCAGAAAAAAATTCATTACTAATTTAATAAGTCCTTTTTCTAATATTTACAACGATATTTAAAAAGATAAGAAGACGCTTTTACTGGAACAAGTACTCATTGTTTCTAATAATGAGCACAAAGTCCTGAATTTCGTCGACTAGTATCATCAATTTTGCATTATTTCGACTTTTCTTGTAAGAGCGCTCTTAATTCGACGGAGTGTTGCTGTCACGCTTTTTCCTACTATTACTCACACATGCAAACAGTGTTTCCGTGATCCTTGTAGTAGACAATTTCACACAACGTAAGTATGTTGCAATAGCGTAACGGTATGTTCGTGGAAATACGTGCAAGAGGTTTGGGGTTCAAGACTGGTGCGAGTAGGTAATTTCTTTTTGTTTCTCCTTTGTGTTATCTTACCTTTAAACGAGCAATTATTAGATATATAATTATTTATTTATATATTTGGATGGTATCAGAAACGGCTCTAACGATTTCGATGAAATTTGCTATAAGGGGTTTGATCTCTTAGGTAGGTCTATGAGAAAACGCGCATTTTTGAGTTTTTATGTTTTGTAAGCTTTGGTCGGTCTCCCAGATATTCAATCTCCGCTTGGCAACTAATCCCAGAATTGGCATGCGCACTAGTTTTTACGAAAGCAACTGGCCTGACCTTCCAACCCAGAGAGTAAACTCATTTGGATTAGTCCGGTTCCCTCACATTGTTTTCTTTCACCGAAAAATAGGTATCGGTGTATAAATAGGTATCAAATGCTATTTCGTACAAAAGTTCGAAAAATCATTGGTACGAGCCGGAGTTAGAACCCGCGACCTCCGAATTGCTTTCCGCTAGGCCAGCAGCGCTTCCCCCACATACTCAGTGTTATCAGGTTTTTTAAAAATCAAAAACGATTACTTATGAAAGCAGAAGAATATAAATGATCGTATTAGATTTATAAATTGTTACATATTTGCCGTAACTTATTTTTAAAATGTGTTTTTCAATTAAAAGACACGTCAAGATTGTTTACCTTATTTCTAATGCTAAAAAAAACAAACTATAGTAATAATTGTGTTTTTCATTCATAGACAAAATCCATTATTTTTAACCACAGGAAATTTTATACACTTCTTTTTAGGGTTCCGTACCCAAAGGGTAAAACGGGACCCTATTACTAAGTCTTCGCTATCCGTCCGTCCGTCCGTCCGTCCGTCTGTCACCAGTTGAAATTTTCACAGATGATGTATTTCTGTTGCCGCTATAACAACAAATACTAAAAACAGAATAAAATAAAGATTTGAATGGGGCTCCCATACAACAAACGTGATTTTTGACCAAAGTTAAGCAACGTCGGGAGTGGTCAGTACTTGGATGGGTGACCGTTTTTTTTTTGCTTTTTTTTGTTTTTTTTTGCATTATGGCACGGAACCCTTCGTGCGCGAGTCCGACTCGCACTTGCCCGGTTTTTATTGCAGTGAGGATGTCCTGATTGTAAAAATCAGAGAGATTAGGTAGAGTATAATTTCTAATTATCTTTGTAAAAATAAAAGAATACGTGTAGCCCATACTTAATAATCGATTTATGATAATAAGAAAAATTAAATAAAAATAAAAAAACAATACGAAATTTAGGTGTAACAAAAATACAAAATGTTATGTTCCAGCATACAATGACTGGGGATCGAACCGGGAATCTTCCGTTTGCAAGCAAAAAAGCGACTGTTTGCATAACACGCCATGATAGTTCTTAGCTAAGCTGACGAAATTCTCGCTTAGGTCAATTAACTACCTGTCAAATATCAGTGTCAACAAAATTGCACTAAACATGACGGCACTCCAAATTCGAGCCGTGGTCAGCCCGGCAACGTCGGAAATGGTATGGCAACGTCGCAAATGTATCTGTACACGACATTTGTGACACACACATACGTAAAATTGATGAAAAGTTAACTATGAATTTTGCATGATTTCTGTATGAAACATTGTTTTCCTGTTAATTTCGCGCAAACGAATATTCGAAAGAAGATAAATGCGGAAATATTTGTGTACTAATAGTGTGTAGTTACTTAATGAGCTTTGATTGAATTTTGTATGAAAAGCGAACCACCTTAAGAGGTGTTTTCGGCTACTTTTTGACACCCTCCCCCCCATCCCCCCCTCCCCTCCCCCTTGGTGATTATTTGGTAAGGGTTTTGGCTACACCCCTCCCCCACACAACCTCACGTGTATTAGCAATTGGACAGATGGAATACCACCCCAAGGCACCATGCCACTAACCCGAGGTTACCTGGAGTTACCATGGTTACCAGTACAATTTGACATTAGGTTAACGGTTAACCGCTTAACCCTGGGTTATTGTGATGGTGCAAGTGGCCTTAAGACGATCAAATCAAACAAATGCATAGCTTAAAAGAGGCACAGTACAGCACAAAATGATTCCATTAATTTTCGCTGAACATATCTACATGGTGGTCAAATTGGTAGCTCTTATGATCTTCTCTCATTGGCTGGCGTTCGTCACGTGGTTGTTTGTTGCCACTATTTTAGGGTGGTATTCCACCTGTCCATTTTTTTGTCCAATGTGTATTGCGTCTCACTCTCTCATTAAGCAAGATGTGGGATGTATATACACGATGGACCAACACAATGGACAGATGCAGCACCACCCTCACAAAAAAATAATCTACTGGCCTGACGATTTAGTGATATGAGCTTATGCAGTTAGTAAGAAAGCTAGTTGCCTCGACTCATTAAGGCCCACTTGCACCATTCCACTAAACCGGGGTTAACCGGTTAAACCTGGCGTTACCATGGTTACCAGTAGAATTTCACACCGAGTTAACGGTTTAACCGCTTAATCCCGGGTTAGTGGAATGGTGCAAGTGGGCCTAAGACTCCGACTATATTTATAAAATGAACTAGTGTAAATATTTTGGATCGTATTATTTTTCTGTCCGACGACCAGTCTGGACTAGTGGGTAGTGACCCTGCCTGTGAAGCCGATGGTCCTGGGTTCGAATCCCAGTAAGGGCATTTATTTGTGTGATGACACAGATATTTGTTCCTGAGTCATGGTTGTTTTCTATGTATTTAAGTACATATTTATCTATCTATATATATAAATGCAAGTGTCCTGACTGACTGACTGACTGACTGATTCATCAACGCAGAGCCGAAACTACAAAAGCCAGAAAGTTGAAATTTGCACACCAGATTGCATTTATAAAGTGTACAAGAGATAAGAAGCGATTTTGAGAAATTCAACCCCTAAGGGGGTTAAAAAGGGGATGAAAGTTTGTATGGGGTTAAAGTTTTCTTTTAAGCTAGGAATTTGAAACTTCGTAAAAAGATATATTATTAAAATACAAGCAAACTAATTTCAGCGATTTTGAAAATTCATCCCCTAAGGTGGTGAAAAAGGGGTTGAAAGTTTGTATGGAAATCAACAATTTTTTCGAGTGGTTGAGTTGAATCTTTGTACTTAGGGATATTATTAGAAGACGAGAAAAGTAATTTCAGGGTTTTGTAAAATTCATCCCCTAACAGGGTTAAAAAGGGGTTGAACATTTTAATCCATTATAAATGCTTTGAAACTTCTTAGAAAGGCATAATAGCCCATTACAAAAAAAGTGATTGCAACGTTTTTGGAAATTCAACCCCTAAGGGGGTTAAAAAGGGGATGAAAGTTCGTCTTCGGGTACAAATTTTATTTTAAGCTAGGAATTTGAAACTTTGTAAAAAAGTATCAAATTCAAATACAAGAAAACTAATTTCAGCGTTTTAGAAAATTCATCCCCCAAGGTGGTGCATAAGGGGTTGAAAGTTTGTATGGATATGATTTTTTTTTTCTATTGCGGGACTTGAGTCTTTGTATTTGGGGATATTATTAGAAGACAATAAAAGTAATTTCAGCGTTTTGTAAAATTCATCCCCTAACAGGGTTAAAAATGGGATGAAAGTTTGTATGGGGTTAAAGTTTTCTTTCGAGCTAGGAATTTGAAACTTCGTTAAAAGATATATTATTAAAATACAAGAAAACTAATTTCAGCGTTTTTGAAAATTCATCCCCTAAGGTGGTGAAAAAGGGGTTGAAAGTTTGTATGGATATCAAACATTTTTTCGAGTGTAGGACTTGAATCTTTGTATTTAGGGATATTATTAGAAGACAGGAAAAGTAATTTCAACGTTTTGTAAAATTCATCCCCTAAGGGCCACTTGCACCATTCACTAACCCGGGGTTAACCGGTCAAAACTGGAGTTATCATGGTTGCCAGTACAATTTGACACTGGGTTAACGGTTTAACCGCTTAACCCCAGGTAAGTGGGACGGTGCAAGTGGCCCTAACAGGGTTAAAATGGGTTTCAAAGTTTGAATCCATTACTAATGCTTTGAAAATTCTTAGAAAGGCATAATAGCTGATTACAAAAAAAAGTAATTGCAACGTTCTTGGAAATTCAACCCCTAAGGGGGTTAAAAAGGGGATGAAATTTCGTCTTCAGGTGCAAATTTTATTTGAAGCTAGGAACTTGAAACTTTGTAAAAAGGTATTAAATTAAAATACAAGAAAACTAATTTCAGCGTTTTAGAAAATTCATCCCCTATGGTGGTGAAAACGGGGTTGAAAGTTTGTATGGATATCATACATTTTTTCGAGCGCGGGATTTGAATCTTTGTATTTGGGGATATTATTAGAAGACAATAAAAGCGATTTCAGCGATTTGTAAAATTCATCCCCTAACAGGGTTAAAATGGGGTTCAAATTTTGAATCCATTACAAATGCTTTGAAACTTCTTAGAAAGACATAATAGCCGTTTACAAAAAAAAGTTTTTGCAAGCCCTAAGGGGGTTAAAAAGGGGATGAAAGTTCGTCTTTGGGTGTAAATTTAATTTTAAGCTAGGAACTTGAACTTTTTGCAAAAAAAAAGGTATTAAATTAAAAAACATGAAGACTAATTCAAGCATTTTTGAAAATCATCCCCCAAGGTGGTGAGAAAGGGGTTGAAAGTTTGTATGGAGATCAGATATTTTGTGAGTGCGGAACTTGAATCTTTGTATAAAGGCAAAGAAAAGTAATTTCAGCAACCAACATCAAAATCCAATTGACTTAAAACTTCATACAACTTGCTAAAAAAGAAAAGTACTTAATTTCAACATTGCTTGGATATGAAAATTATAAGTATGTACTAAAGATGTAAAATGTTGAAGATAAGATTCCACGCGGACGAAGTCGCGGGCAACAGCTAGTATATTATATATATCGCTGTCTGAGTACCCACAACACAAGCCTTCTTGAGCTTACTCTGGGACTTTGTCAATCTGTGTAAGAATGTCCTATAATATTTATTTATTTATTTATTCTGTTCTGCAGACAGTCGCGGCTCGACCGGGTCGGAGGGTGCGCCGCCGCCGCGAGCCCTGCCGCCGCCGCAGCTCCTGTCGGCGCAGAACGAGAGTCGCGCCACTGCTGCCATCTCCGTAAGTTTCTACAGCCATACTCGTACTATAACCTCATAAGGCCATAGAAAGTTTTCCAATTTATAATTTCAACCTTGTTCTACAGGGTGTTTGCCAAATTAAAACGGCAGATAGCTCGAGTCATTTGCTATCTTCTCATGCCTAGAAAAACAAAATTGGCCATGGTTTTTTTTACTACTACGGAAGTAAAAATAAGAAACTGTCATAAACGTGAAAATTTTTTTTGCACCAAATTAAAAAATTCTAGGCCTGAGAAGATAGCAAATGACTCAACCTATCTGCCACAGAACTGGAACAGATGGACCCTGTATCATATTTATAAACTAAAACGTTTATTGGATTTGACCTGGCCTGAGAAAGAATATATTTACATTAGGCCCACTTGCACCATGCCACTAACCCGGGGATAAGCGATTAAACCGTTAACCCAGTGTCAAGTTGTACTGGTAACCATGGTAACTCCAGGTTTAACCGGTTCACCCGGGTTACGCTACGTCTTACGTAGGCGAACAACGCGCGAACGCGGCGCGGCGCGGCGCGGCGAAATCAATCCTTTGATGCCATAGAAGTGTCCTACGGAAGCGATCTCGTTGCGAACGCGGTGCGGCGCGATTTGCACGCGAATGTCAGGCGGCGCGGCGCGGCGGCGGCCGCTTTCGCGCGTTGTTCGCCTACGTAAGACGTAGCGTTAGTGGAAGGGTGCAAGTGGGCCTTAGTATGTCCCAAACGTACATACAGTGAATTTTGAACTTTCGTGTACGTGGACCATACTGAAAGTTTCTGGATTCTGATATATGAGACGACTTATTTTTTCCAAGTGGCTAGTCCAGGAATTTTAAGAATGCCCTAAATCCTAAAAAATGGCAGCAATAAAATTAAACAAAGTTTGAGAATACTCTATTTCGGCCACCCTCCTATTTCATTTTGTCTTTCAACATGCCTCTTTCCTTCCAGCAAATGGTGATAAAACAGCAGTTACCACTAAAGCTAGCGAGTGGCAAGTCACAGCAGCCGCCGCCCGGTTACCACCGCCTACACGAGTCCCCGAGCGAGGTAATTTGGACTTTATTACTAAGTTGTTAGAATCTGAAATAGTAAATTTGTATGCGCAAACTAGTTAGGACTCAGAATAAGTTTATTTCATGTGATGTTTGTTG
This sequence comes from Cydia fagiglandana, assembly GCF_963556715.1. NCBI lineage: Eukaryota > Metazoa > Arthropoda > Insecta > Lepidoptera > Tortricidae > Cydia > Cydia fagiglandana. The sequence goes on along the minus strand of NC_085933.1, from coordinate 23,213,985 downwards.
TCTTATTCCACTTGATTTTTCATTTTGAATTTACAAAATGAAAAATCATAAAAAAAGTTACTGAACTATTATTGTTGTTTAACAGAATTTAAGTATTTTGTCCCAAATATCTTAATGTCTCAAATAGGGTAAAACACCTATTATTGCTCCTCTCCAAAGGGCTCAGGCGGCCTAGCCAAGGTGACAATCGCTTGCGCTTCGCCATCTAATCGCTTTGTGTTTCTTTATCAATCTTCCATATTTCTTATTTATCTTCGAGCAACACGGAAGGGAGGCGGCATTCGCACGACTTCCCATCTCTCAGAATACAATAAAATTCTTCGACGAAAATGTATTAGTGTTTGCAAGATTTGTCTTTGACGTGTGTCATTTTCTATGTATTTGTGTCGTCATTACAGATTGGATTTTGTATGTACCTAAGTGTGTGAGAAGTGCGACTGTATGCACCTTTCCCAAAAATGGCAGAAAGATTTGTACGGTAGGATATCGCTTGGGCCCCTCCCTTCCGATGTGTCGGAAGCCGGTGTTGCTCGAAGTTATTTATTGTCTTTGTGACAGTGACAGTTGCGTTTCCTTCGTAGTGTTAGCGATTGGCATGTTGTCTACGGGGCCAGGTTATTAAAAGAAAACAGAGTTCACGTCATGTTGCAATTTCACAAAATACGATTGGTATTTTGGAGGCCAAGATATCGGTGTTTTATCCTACTAATTTATTTCAATTGATTCTCATACCCCTGTATTATCTTTATCCTGTACAAAACAGATCAAATGGTTGGTTTTCAGGAATTCGAGTATCCAAACGTATTTTAACATCAAAGTTTGTTTTGTAAGTACGTTATTGGTGTCGAGTATTAGCTGTGTCTTCCAAATTCACTGTTGTATAGAATACACCCCTCGCCCTTTCAAAATACCCGAATAATTGTAGAAATTATAAAAAAAATATGTAAATTAATTTATTTACCGTATTATAAATCAATTTAAACGGAGTATAAAGTAAGGGCTGATTTAGACGGCGTGCGAACTCGCATGCGATTTTAGTTACATTGCGGACTGGTGGTTACGTCCAATTCAACCGACCGATCAAAAACCGCAATGTAACTCGCATGCGAGTTCTCGCATCGTCTAAAATTTTAAATGAGCTCTAAAACTATTTTACTTTTAAAATGTTTTATAATGGATTTTATCCTACGAAATATGTACTATTTAGTATTAATTTCTTTCTTGTTCCCTCCTAAAGAAAATTAAGGAGTGAAAACATTTCCTTTTACCTCTATTTCTCTGTCACTTTTACTATCGTTTTGTAAAAATATCTTAAGTATATTGTAGGTATGTAATAGTATGTATATATATAAATTATTTTTAATTCTGTACAATCTATTCGGGTCCATAAAGAAATGTAATTGGCTTTAGTATTTGCACTGCGATTGGCTGTTAGTTACAAAAAACATCTTAGAAACATGTTAATAGGTGCCACTTAAAAACCGTATTGAAAATGATAAAAATAAATTCAATAACAATGCCAAAATGGATCACTTGGCCCCTGTTAATATGGATCTAAGACTTCGCGTAGAAAGGTGTATATTTACAACCATTTCGTCTGTTCAGCTTTTAATGTCATAGGTAGCAGAGGGCCTATCGCCAACGTCGAAATATTGAAAACTTCTGTTATCTCTTAAGAGCGATTTTTAATTTTTGATGTCGGTGGTAGGCCCTTAGGTATATTTCTTCTGGAATGCACAGATAAGTCTGAAATCAAATAAATCTTGCTGGACAAATGCTTCATATCGTATATTATACAAAATGTGAATGGTTTATAATATTATTATTTTTAAATAACATTTTGAAATCCGCCCACCCTGTATATATGTATCCGCAAAAAAAAGAAAATCCAAATCTTTATTTTTGTAGTCTGTTAAATATAACAACCCCAATCAGTGCTGCAGCAAACCCGTCAAATGTGGCATTTCATCAGAGCTTATGGTTCATGTTTATAAGGACCTTTCCATCGGAAAATGGTCCTTATGCACATTGGAGCACAAGGACTATTTTCTGATGCATGGTTTCTTATGCACATGAAGCATAAAGACACATCTGATGGAAAGCCACAAATAAAATGATAAACGCGTTACTGGCCTCAATTAGCCCTCCGTCCCCTATAATCAATAATCTATTTGGTAGGATCCATTGTGGATCCGAGTGGACCTTTTGTCCAATAAATCCGTTCAAATCTATTGATAGATCTGAATTTGCTTTGAATCGTTTATCTTTATCTGTAATGTTGACTTGTGTATTTGTAAGAATGGGATAAAACTTACTTTAATCCAATCAGGACCGTAAAGACTTATGAATAAGGGCCACTAGCACCATTCACTAACCCGGGGTTAACCGGTTAAACCTGGAGTTATCATGGTTAGCAGTACAATTTGACACTGGGTTAACGGTTTAACCGCTGAACCCCGGGTTAGTTAGAGGCGCTAAGGGGGTAAATGTATAGTTCAACTTCTACAACCATTTGATCTAGTTGAGGGCAGTATGGAGTCAGTTCGCTATGTTTCCAGCATTCGACGGGGCTCGTGATTCACCACACGCGCACCGGCAGCTCGCCCGCGCCGCTACCTACGCAACCGCCGCTCAATAATAAGGCTACCAGGTACGACAATCAATTACTTTTTCACTTCTCTTGCTAGTAAAATTGAGGTTTAAGTCGCGTGTAAGCGGCAAAAAGTTGCTTATTATGTAGGCTCGAGAGCATAAACTAAATTCATTTATTATGACCCTTACCTACTTAGGAATAAAGTCAAAAATCTGGCACACAGACTGCAATGAATCTTATAATTTCAGAACAAACACATACCCCAAGCTGCCGGACAAGTTCCGCGTACGCACGCCGGACGCCCACTCGGCGCCGGCGGGTGCGGCGGGTGCGGGGGGTGCCGGGGGTGCCGGGGGTGCGGGCGGCGCGGGGGAGGAGGAGGTGCTCTACTTCTGACCCGCGCGCGCGCCGCCGCCGCACGCGCGCCGCTCCTGAGACTGCCGCCTGTCCTAACTGCCGGGACCAGCCCACACCTTCATTACTGGTAATGCCCCATTCAACATTGGTCGGCGTCCAAGCTACTAAAAAAAAAACAAAAGATGTGTCTGAAAAAAAATCGCGTTCGACGGAAAATGCTTGAATAGGCGTTACGTTTAATGAACGTTTTGCCTACAGATTACGTTTACTTGGTACTTACAGTCTTTAACATATTTTCAGACGATGTGGCGATGTCTCGACTTCGACTTTTACCATACAAAACGCACCTTAACTTTTCTTAATATAACTTGCAAAACTGTTTAAAATATTAGTATCTTGCAAAATACGATGCCAAGCGGTTAAGAAACTCGAGACATAATACATTGCCATAAAATTATTTATTAATATTCATAAAGGTTTAATCTAGATCTCTAAAGGCACTGCCATGTACTTGATTTTAACACTCTCAACTCTCTCACATTTATTTAAAGTACCTCGGTAAGTTATGGACACCGGTCTCTTTAATATATGTATGCCCAAATAATATACACACCCGTACTTACATTAAATCTAAGTGACATAAACACTGTTACCGACAACACATTCCTACATTCAACATATCCTTTTTACCTACTAAAAAGCTAAAAGTCACAAATAAAGTCAATACTGGTAAGTGTGGCTGGCCATCACTACTGAGCCTGTTTACACATTGATTAGTGTTTATTGCAAGTTTATACATTTGTTACTAAACACAACTAGTTAGTAACAAATGTTAAACGCGAGTAGTAAGTAACAAATGTATAAACTTGCAATAAACACTAATAAATGTGCCTGTTTACACGTTGATTAGTGTTTATAGCAAGTTTATACATTTGTTACTAAACGCAAGTAGTAAGTAACAAATGTATAAACTCACAATAAATACTAATCAATGTGTAAACAGGCCCAGGTGTGAGGGCCAGCCACACTTAGCCGCATTGACCTTAAACTAAAAGGTATTATGTGACAACACAATTGTGACTTACGTGTGTCACAATGCAATACATTCCCCCATTATGATTTTATAATTGTTTTAATGAACTTAATGTTACGCTTTAAACTATTTTTGTATTATATATAAGTAAATTTTAATCACCGTTACGTACTTAACAGGGGCCATCGTACTTATTTTATTTAAAACAAATATCAAATCACTCGAAAAGTACAAACTTAAAATTGAACATTCCAGAAAGTGATCTCTATTTTATTACTTCATATTAATTTAATAAAAAGGCAGCTCTCATGAAAAATGTAACTTTAAAGTAAATATAAGACACGAGCTTCACCCCTACATTAGAAAGCAGTTATTTGCCATAAGTCAATCTAATATCAATTTTACGACATTACAATAGGAGTCATTATACAATAGCGAGGCGGGCGATTATATTTAAGATATCAAAAACCTATGTTAGTAGCCAAATGACTACGAATACGGTCTATAGTGAATATAAAGTTGTTACACTAGATGTTTTGGAAACTTGAAATCTTGTTGTTGACATATACAATTAAACATTCGACTTAGAGTAGAGGTTTGAGAAATACATCTCAGTCGGGACGCCTTTTGGTACATGGTGACATGACATTACTGTATCGAAGTGTGCCGAAAAGGCCGCTTAAGCTCTGTTTTCCTAGGATAGCGGTGCATATAGTTAGCGGCCGTCTCCATACAAAATAATACGGCTACATAAGGATGAGTCATATTTTGTATGTAGACGGCCGCTATATGACGGCACCGCTATCCTAGGAAACCAGAGCTTTACTTTACCTCCTAAGGCCCAGCCGTATAAGAAACAAACAAAATTTGCCAGTGAAATTTGAACCTATAGTGTAGGAAATAAAGTTGATTTTGGTTCGGGCGAAAATAAACCGAATAAAAACAAATGCAACTCTTTTGTTAAATTTTACGTATAGAATTTTATATACTTTAACTAAAAACGTGCCTAAAATGTAAAACTTTGTTTATGATTATTGGCTTTTAGAAATCTCCTTGTACCAAAAATGGCGTCTCGATCAAAACTATGTTATAGCGTAAACTGTTGTTATGACACATTTTTATAAGATTCCTGACTAACACTTGTTACTCGGCATAGCGCGTTGTAGTTATAAATATGTATAGTCTTCAAACCTACCACAGAGAGGTTTAAAACTGTTCTAACTTTTAATATAAGTATAACTGAAGAAAATATATAATTATGAATAAATGTACCTATTTAAAAAAAAACTCTATTTGTCCCAATAGTGATACGGATTATTACATTTGTATTTTTGGCCACTTGCAATGTTTCGACATGCATGTGTTAAAAAACTACAATCCGACCACTGTTCTGACAAAAATCTTCGGCGACACTTTTATTGTTAATATTTGAAGTACCAGTTAATAAAAAAACACTTTTTTACTAAATAGCACGCTGTTTTAAAAACTACTTATATTTTTAAATTGTTGACATACTGTTTTTAACTTTACACTTTTCGGAATAAGCTTATAACTGTATACTGTCAGTGTACATAGCATGTTGAACGTTTATATAATAAAGTGTTATAGTCTCCATTGTCAAATGTACTCTATATCTGTGAGAATACGGTTCGTAATTGTATGGTCGGACGAGTGATAATTGTAGCATATGCCGTGAGTGATACCAGTCGTCATTACCGGTGTTATGTTCTACGTACGTTTATTCACAGCTTTATTTCTTTATACTGTTCATTTTAAAAAACCTTTACTGAACTTTTATCTAACTTTTGAACATTTCATCACCCATAAATTATCAGATCGTAACTATATTTTTATCCATTTGACGCGAAATTATTTTTATTCACGAAGATTATTTTTATCTGAGGTAACCTTAATAGAATAATGGCGTTATTCATAAACGCTACTGGCCTGAATTAGCTATGAATCGTTTGTCTTTTTCTGTCATTTTGACTTATGTATTTTTAAGAACGAGATAAAACATAATTTTATTTAGGCTAACTAAATCAGGCTCGTAAAGTTTTATGAATAACGGGGTAAGAATATACCTTTATATGGAAAAGTTTACCTACTTCTGATATTTATATTTTTAACTTGTACATAATTTACGTGAATGAACGGCATTCGGGTTAATATAATAATATGTGTTCTATACATGCTATAATAATATACTCCGCCTGGTACTCTCTTCCGACCACGTGACTGACACAAGCCTACGTCATCATGCGACAGCGCTATATAAAGTGGCAATGTTATTGTGACGTAGGCTTGTGTAACTCTGGGAAGAGAAGACCATGTTTTATTAGACTATGTGCTCTATACTACTATGGAAAAGTTAGATAATCGCTCCTATAGGTGAAGAAGTGTTCCAAACTAGTCACCACAAGTATTAATGACATGGAAAGTGGGTCTAATGCTAACACGAGGCAGCTCAGATACTCATTTAACTTAAGATTCTTATGATACAGACACATAATATAAAATTAAATTTCAATTACTCTGCGAAATCATACATTGGAAAATCAGAAGCTATTTTACAACTGTGTAGCAACGTCTATTGCAATTTGCAGACCCACGAAAATATTGTGCGTGAATGGAGCAACAACTTGCTATGCCAAAAATTACCACATGCCAAATTTTCACGGTCACGTTTCAGTGCACTATCTTATCTTATCTTATCTTATTGTTTTCGGGGGCCCTTGCGGATACACTTCGACCCATAGGGATCTTTTGTGCAGTTACCCCCTCAGTTCAGTGCACTATATTATATTGTCATTTTTACTGATGTTTGACAGCGATATTCAACTCGTGGCACGGATACAGCGTTATCATCGTATTACAAGGCGATTGAGTACCGTAAACCACATAACTATAGTCCAAAATCTCCTAAGTATGGTCCAAATGAACTCTAATATCTTGGTATTCCTGATGAGGGAAAACAGGAATCATCTTGGTTTAGGTGTCACAATTATATGAATAGGTGGGTCCACACAAAACGAGCCGCCTCGCGTGGAAATTGCGGCGTGAAGCAGCTTACTCTGTGTAGACATGCCTCGGGTGAAGCAAACGCACTATGCCTCGGGTGAGGTACGTTATGTGTTCACCAGCTGAAGTGCTTCGCCAGGCGATTCCTCGTGAGGCGGATCGTTCTGGTGTGGACCCAACTAATTACTTAGTTCTGAGGCAAAACAGTTTCATACATGGCGGAAAACACTCAGAAAATACAAAAAAATACTGGTTATTTAATTAAGTGTTGAACTTGTAGACCGTAGTGGTAGTATTGCACTATTGTTGTGTGATATTGTGGTATGCCTAGTTTATACGACGCAATATTGACGATCTCCTCACATGGTTTTATAGTTAGATGCAATAACCAAATGCTCCGAAGCGCTGTAATTCGTGCCACCTAAAACTTTCTGCGCACTCAAATTGTTTAATGAACTCAACACTATATTTACAAGAACTCGTGAGACTTAGTAACTATTTTTTGTGCATTTACTGTAATCCATTTTACTATTTAGTCTTTAGAAATGGTGATATTTAAAACTACTATTTTCTTGTTTAGGATACCTTTTCATACTGTGTATTGTGTATATATATTGACGTTGATGTTGGACATAATGTAAGTGTATCATAACATAAATTATACCGAATGAATGAAATTAGGTATCTATTGTGAATGAGCATTTTAATTGCAATAATATTTTACATGAATTCATGTTTAAAAGTCTAATAATGTCATGGCAATCTTTGTATTAGTATATAAATATTAAATAATCGGGTTAAGAATAGATTGGTTCGTCGGCAGCTAGGCAGGGCTTGGGATATACATGTTTTTGGTTGTCTGCGGATCCCCTGTTGTTATTATATATCATTGTCCATATTATTTGCTGTACCAATTTATTGACTTGTCAATCTGCTTGAGTCGAGATGCGCGCGAGGTAGACCTACGCCTTTCTAGTTCGTACTGTGCGAAAAGACGCGAGAGGTCACCTCGCGGGACTGACTTGACACTTAGTCATGCTAACGTAACAGCATGTATGTATATAATTTTTAATTTAATATTTCTCGCGAAATTCTGCACCAATGTTACAAGTATTTTCATTCAACTAACGGTACTTTATGCCGTGAAGTAATGATTCTAAATATAATTACAATTGTACCTAATGTATAAGTTATCTCTAGTAGTTGGTATCAAGCCCGGGGCTAGGTGTTTCGACCCGAGAACATCATGACAATAATATATAATGTTCTATTTTTCTGATCGTTCGACGCAAGTGCCAGCTCATGTAGGATGTTAACTTTAATGAAGTATTTTATGCACTTTACGATATTCTTTTCGGCCATTGTTTCCTTAAATATTTCACAAATATCATATGCATTCTACCTAGCAATATCACCAACAATATTTCTTGTTCGACATAAATGTTGCTATCTAAAGATTACTACAAGCAATGGCCAGATAATGCATTTAATGTTATTGTTCCTTATAGAATGTAAAGTTTTATTCCTTGGGTATTTTTGCTAATATAGATCTAAGCATAATATTGCATTTAACTTATTGAACTCTCTCTGAGGGTTGATTGTAATCAGAATAAAAATATTTTCATATTCTACAATAAAGTGATAACGGATAAATTATTTATTTAACACTTCACTTTAAAATTTCAAATATGTGAATTGTATAAAAAACTTTTATCTAAATACACGCATTGCAAACAGCAAAATTGTTAAAAATACTATACTTACCTACCTAATTTTTGTTTAATTACTACCAAACTACCTTTTTTGTTATAAAGGGTCCTTAAAGAAAGTCTGGAAAAATGCCTGTTATGTTTTAGCTCCTTGCAACGCCATGTATTTAGGGAACAACTAAAATCTACAGCAAAAATATGTAATATTCACCCGTTACATATGTGACCTAAGTTCTCAGCGGGTATCGTCCGTGCCTTCTAAAGTAACGTTGTGTTGTTTCAGCTACATAATATACGTTCGTCTATCATTTTCTTATTCATAGTGCATTTATACTGAGAGGAACGTTAGATTGTTTATTACGCGTGTCATTGACATGGTAATTACTATCAAAATATAAATTTTAAATCATTGTAATATTTGTAATACATGAACTAAACCGTATAATTTTCCACAAGATACATTGTGTGGTTAAATTGTGATTAAAACTGAAATGTGCACACCATATAAACAGAGGTCGCGAAGCTCAAGGAAAATTAATTACTTACGTTAAAGTTACGGTGAAGAAATGGAACTTACCACATTAAACCTATAACTCGTTTCAATTGTTTTTGTGCTATGATCTTTGTATATATCGTCTGAACACTAGTTTTAACCTTTTAGACGCCAATGACCGATATATCCGCACCGCAGGTCCAACGCCAAAGACGGATTAATCGGTCACAGACCACAGAGCAACATAGACCTACGTGCATATGCATAAAGTTCAATTTCAGTTTTGACACTTCAGTGACCTGGCGTCCGAGTGACAGCTTTTGTATTTGACACAGCGTCGAAAAGGTTAATGACAAACCTGCTTCGCGAGGCAATTTCCTCGCCAGGCGGTTTATTCTGTAGTTACTACAGTGTAGTACTATTGTCGGTGACAGCGCAGTTTTGTTTATCAAATGGACGAAAAGTTAGATCAAATTGCTGTAGTATACTATACCACCTTGTTAAGGATAGTTTTAGCAGGAGCAGCTCTTGGGCCGCAGCTGTAACTAAGTTATTTCGTGGCAATATTTAACAATAAGCTTTAAACAAATTACTCCTTCGATCCCTCCAGTTTTCGTTGTAATAACGACAATACAGCGATGTATTGCTCAATGTTATGCTCATTTACTTCGTCTAGTATTGATATTAAATTTAATTGTATGTGTATACGTTTCGTTGGTCACTTGCGAGTGATGTTAGTATATTTTGTCAACTTTCTGTGACGATTCGCGGACCACGTCCGCTTTGTATTTAGAATAGATGAATGAATAAACATTTACTTAGAATCATTCCGACTTTTATTTTGCTGTTATTCTTCCTACTTATCGAGTCCCATCCTATACCTACTTCATACCCCGAAATATCCGGATATTCTGAATGAATTTACGACTGCTTTATGTCAACAAATATGTTTTTAAATGAAATAAGAGGACGGATGCCACACAGGATGTGACTCCTTTTCCCATTTGTCCATGTGACCGCCGCCATACATGAGACGGGGACAGATTTATATGTATGCACCTAATCCTATCTCTGCCCGGCGGGGACAAATGGGAACCCTCTTCCATCAATGGGAACACCCTCGCCTGTAAATTTCCGTGCGTGCGTTTGCCTCTTCCCAGACCAATACGTTTCACGAGGCAGCTGGTTCCTATCACTCTATGTGGGCTTATGCTATTTAATATAAGGTAACAAAAAGACAATCTTAAACAAAAAAGTTATATATTTAATTCTTATAAAAACATAATTAGACTTAATCTCGACTCTTCATTTAGGTAAGTTTTTAAAAGAAATACCTAAACAAAACCTTAAAATGTTCTCTCAAATATTAGTAGGTAACATTTTGACCGAGTGGTTTTATTTATTTACGTTCTTTTAATAACATACCGAGAAGATATACATATATTTTTTGAAACATACTATGGCTGATATTGGCTCATACCAATTTCTAGGTGTGCAACTATAAAAATTTAATATAGCAAGCAAACCCCCTAAGCGGGTTAGCGGATTAGCTTAGGGCAATTTAGTATACGAGTAGTTTCTACATTTATAGGCAATAACTTCATGTAGAAATTACACACATTAATTTACGATTAGTTCATATACATAAGAACTTTACGTCACAAAAATCTGTGCGTTATATTCAAAATCAAATGTTTAATTACACAATATCTGGGAGACCGAGCTTTGCTCGGAAAACATATAAAAACTAAAAAATGTTCGTTTTCCCAGAGATAAGACCTAGATAGATCGATTTATCGCCCTCGAAAACCCCCATATAGCAAACATCATCGAAATCGTCAGAACGGCTCTAAGCTTCCGAGTACAAATGAACAAGAATTGCTCGTTTTGTAAAGCCAAGTTTACGGAATATATTATAGCAGAAAGTAGATTGCAAAAACGCATGTACCTACACTATGAATACCAATATTCATAAATTTAATTGTCCAAGCACTTGCAGCTTGCTGTAGCCAGGCGTGGCTCACTCCGCGATTGCGTCGCTTTGCTACAGGTAGCTAAAAGTACATCCGTTCGGCCCCAATTTTGGGGTTTGCCATAAGCCGCGCGTGGCGCTGTCGTCATCTATAGCGGCCATATCTGTGCTGATCGTAACAGACGCGTTTTGTTAGAGAGTGAGTCTTCTGTACTTATAACTAGTACTATTATTTATTCTGTGCTGTAGCTTACATTTAGAGAGGCAATCGTATTTCCTGTTCAATCTATCATAGTGTGTTGTTAGTATCACAATTATAATTACAGTAAAAATCTTACAAATACTAACATACAGTCTTATCAATATATCATACTTATAGACTAAGAGCTAGTACCGACAAAAGTATAATTTCGTTACTTACTCAGAATTGCATAAATTTTTTCGGGGCTAGCTCTTAAGACTATTACAAGCGTCTCAATCACGCGTTATCGCAAAACTATAAGCTTGGAATATGTAGTATGTAGTGAAAAAAAATAGATAACCTAGACTATAGATCACTATTTAACCATCCTGTCTAAATTTATGGTTAGGTAGGTATATCATTTCAAGCATTATTTTCTATAAAGGTAAGGTAACGCACACTGCTACAATCAAAGTGTTCAAATATATCTTAACACCTCTTTAAAGAGTAGTTATACTCTACAAGTATAATGTGGATGTGGTCAGTTTTATTTGGACATAATGGACATGTCGAGGCCAGATCTTAGAATTATTCATTTCATAAAAAAGTTAAACCTAACCATAACATGAAGTGACCAACTATAAAATGGCATATTATGAAATGATCTATGATCGGGCCACGACAGACGTATTGACTGTCTCCATATATTAACTGTTCACATAAAGAAAACAAGACCGAAGTGATCCCTTAAGTGTTCCGTGAACTAAGTTTTGTGCGGAACACTAAAAATACATGGTGTGCTCACTCCATACATCAGTACTATTATTTTCGCAGTCGACACCTAGCATCGAGTAGCGGAATTTGACAAGATGTTGCGACGACCGAAAAGTCTAATGCTCAACAATTTCCAGCTAATATTATAACCGGATTAACGGGAACTCTATTTTCAACTTCTTCTAATATTACTTAGTTGTAAATAAAATTGTTGTTCAATTTTCGTGAGTCGCGACACTTGAGACATCTAGTATCAAGTAGCGGTACTGATAATTCCGCTACTCGATGCTAGATGTCGACTGCGAAAATATGTAATAGTAGTTTTGGTAATCAATGATTACAGTTATGAATAACTAGTAGGCCACCTATAAGCTCAAATAAAGGTCCAATCAAATAACAACAGCTATCAGTACAAAATGCAACTCTGTTGCTAACTACAAAAGGTTCAAATTGCTTTGACGTCACTACAGGGAAATACTGAGAAGGTACTAACTATCTCATGGCACTTGTGATTTAAGGCATACCTATTGCGGTTAGTGGTCTGTCTTCCTCTGACATGCGTTTACGATGTATAATGTAATGAACTAATTAATGGTCGCAATTGTTTTTTAGGTCCCAGCACAATTCTGAATGTACAGCAATTATAAAATCACTACACCTTATAAAATAAAGTCCCCCAGCGCGTCTGTCTGTTTGTGTGTTTGTATGGTCGCGATAAACTCAAAAACTACTGATTTTCATGCGGTTTTCACCTTTCAATTGAGTGATTCTTGAGGAAGGTTTAGATGTGGTCATGTACAAATATTTTTAGCGCTTTGTCCATGTAAGTATTAAGACCTTGACTTGATTATACAACCAACCAAGGTATAATAAATTGATACAAGTGGCTAAAAATGTGTACTAACAACATTAATGTTTGGACAATAAAGTTGAAAGATGTATTTACATATTTAAGCACCTTGACCGTTTGACCTTGATAATTATTTCTTGACAAACCTGTACAATTGCAGATATTCTTTATAAATGTGCTGGTACCTATTGACTTCTTAATACATATACAATAATTCTACGTATGCATCAATTCTCCTAATTTTTTACAAAACTTTGAGCCACTAAATAGCAAAAAATTCATTTGTAATTGAGTTGCTTATGTCATTGCTAATTCAACAGTAGGTACTCATAAATTGTGTCAACTGAGTTGAACATCACTCCTTAATAATCAACAACATTATCATCACTCTCTCCGTCAACTATATATTCCGTCAACTATATACTCCGTCAACTATGTATATTGCCATTCAAGAAATGCCTATTTTACTTATCTTAATCTTTAAACCCATACAAACAGCAACGCTCCTAACTGTATATTGTTGGACCTTATTACAAAAGGCATAAGGTTCACCAATGGACAGTTAACAGTGTAGGCTATGGTACAGGCATCCTATCTTACATAAGCTTAGATATTTGCCAATACAAAACAAATTTGTTAAAGATTTTTTTTACAGCATATCCCTAACATTCTCATTAGATGTTTTCTCCCAAATTTGCCCTGATCTGTAGAGCCTGTAAATCTTATTGTTCACCAAACTTGGTCCAAACTTCATCATGGCAGCTTCATACTTGTTCCGGAACACTTCCATCTGCGTCTCATTGAATCCCACCCCTCTCGGATGGTAGCTGTTCGGGTCTCTGCATTCCGTATATTTGTGTACAGCAAGCAAATTGGCGGGTATAGCGTGCCCGCTGGTAGTGGTAGCATTGAAAATGTCCTCAAAAGTGGTCATAAAGTCCAAATTTCTAATATATACTGGCCGCTTCTTCTCCTGCGGTAGCTGGTAGTAATGTGTCTTTTTCATAATGTCTGGATAACCAACTTCTGAGTTGTCGTCATCATTCTGATTTAAGCAAAACAATAAAGGTTCTACTGTTATTGATTTCTGTTTGTATGTAGGGTCAAAATCTGAGATGACAGCTTTTAAACTGTTATGGATGCGGGGAACAAGAAACTCATCCCAGGAGATCACTATAGCGTGACTTGCTTTGTTTGTGTCTTCCTTGTCTAACTTAAAGTGCCGAAAGAGACAATCCAACTCTATAGCCTGTTTGACTATGTCATAACTTTTGGCAAAGTTGAAAGGGAAATTTAAGGGGAAAAATTGTATGTCCCACTGTGTAATATCACTTGGTACCAAATTCAGTCTTTTTACAATGTCTTCAGAGATCAGACTGTCATAAATGGTGAATGAGTTGACACCCATCATGTGGTGAAAGACTAAGGACTCTATGAGGGAGTCTCTGGAGACTATTGGCACTTGATTTGGGATGATGCACATAGCCGGCACAACATTGTTTACAAATTTAATGTTGTTTGTATACCTCATGGGTCTTGATTTCCGTTTTGTAGTTACATCAATCAGTCTATTTATCGGGGCATGAATTGGACTCACTTTATAGTCATTGGCATAGAAGCTTATACCTTTTAACTTACCTAAGTTTTGGCTTAACAAGCACTGAAATACGAATAATCTGAAGCCATTGATAGGCTGCGAGATTGTTTTGAAACTGAATGTGCCTACTTTATGTTTGGAGCTGTTCTCTAGCCAGACGTTACAGCGGAAATTGGGGCGCGCGTTCGCTCGCCCGATGACGATAGTGTCTATGTTGTGAGCGTGAGGCGTGAGCTTCTCGTACTTCTGATAAGAGCGCAAAAATGACGAGTACGCGTAGAAATTGTCGTCAATCTGTTGGAACAGCGGTGGAGTTTCCCTCACCTCCATCGACGAGTTCCGCATTATCTCTGTCAGCATCGTAGCATTGAAGCCAGGTCCGCAAAACTCGATCTCGGACAAACCGGGCTTCCCGAAAAAGTTGAGCACTTCGAGGACATATCGCAGTCGGTAATATTCGTGCCGGTAGATAAGAAGCGTCACGATACTGACGAAGCACACTATGATGAGTATAAGCTGGTAATATTTCCTCATGATGGATCCTGACGACTGTCGCGGAGTCTTCATTTATTTGGCGACATCTGCAACGATTATGTATGTTTCAGACGCACATTGGAGTTGTATAACAGAAAGTCGAACATATATTGTAAATATTCACTTACGAATTATTGTATAAATCTTAAAGAAAAAGCACAAGACAGTAAAGGTTTTATTTCTCAGGCTAAGATGAGCAAATTGAGCATTGCAGATGCAGATTGCATTGCAGTTGCGAATCTAACACTGACATTATGTTGACATTGACATTAGTTTTTTTTTATTCAACTAATCACATGGACTAACATAACTGAAAGCATACTGCTTTTTTACTGGTAATAATCGCGATACTTTTTTACTGGTAATAATCGCGATCAAGGCCTGTTCACTTCCTAAGAAAGTTATGTCCCCAAATAATTGCGCATGTGTGCGCCTTAAGCTTCTATGTGTGCGTTGGCCTCCGGGAAAAAGTTGCGAGTAATAAAAATAAAAACATTTTTCTACAGCAACATTGCTCCCAACTCTGATTTAAATTATGACGAATTTTATACAATATTAATCATAAAACGGGACTTAAAACGCTTAAAACTTAATTACATGCGATTAAGTTTTATAATGAATATTTGCATCCAACTGTCTTTATCAATGTTCATAAAATATATGGAGGGTAGGTACGTCTACCCACCATAATAATAAATATATTTGTCAATGACTCTGTCCAACTGCTGTGGTTAAAGTTCATAACGAAAATTTTATTTATTAACTCTTTAAATAATACATACAACGTGTACCGCTACGTACCACTTAAGACTGTAAGTCTGTACCTACATGGATTACAGCAATGCACATAGAAAATGTGCTAAATACGGAGCAACGGCTGTTGAAGCAGCCAGAGTGAAATTTACAACTTTAGTGGGTTCAGAAGGAACCGAGTCATAACGCATCTGGAAAGCGTATTAATTAACCGTGAAGAAATGTATGAATACAAGTTGGAAATCTGTGTAAAATGCCGTGTGTAAAGTGTAGTGTATCTGTGTGTAAAGTGTAATAGGTAGGCATGCCTAATGTTATTTGTATAAAAGGTACCTACTGAAAACTTTGTGAATGCGCTTTATTAATGTCTATTTTTTTATTAAGTTGCCAGTTGCCAGTTTTCAGTGTATATTTTTATATGGAAAACATTTTTTAATAAATAATATATATAATGTTATAAACATAAACATGCCTTTTATTTAAATCAATTGATAATACCACAAACAAGGGGTAATATTTGCATCTTGCATATATTTCGTGATATGAAGATAACAAATATGTTTATCAACAGAATTACTACCTACCAATACCCGCCAGGCTAAACCGGTTGTCAACTTTAGTTCCATTGGTACACAAAGACGGCGCCACTAGTATAAACGTATAAACGGTTGGGGACATTTTTTTGTATGGAGTTACCGTTCTTCTCCTAGTGAGTATTATATTCTTTGATCGCGATATTAATACAAGGACACACCTAAAACCTAAATATTTCATTAAATATAATCAAAACAGTGAGCTAATTAATTACACTTAAGAATGCTGTCTAGCATTATGGCTTTTAGTGTTTTGGTTCTAATCGGTAGGTTTTAAGTAGCTAACACACTACCGCACCGCACCAAGGTCATTGTGCGACGCACCCATAAGTAAGAGGGAGAAAGAGATATCGCATTCTTCCTCTTACTTATGGGTGCGTCCCTCAATGACCTTGGTGCGGTGCGATAGTGTGTTAGCTACCTTATGTATGCTTTAATACTTCCTTTGCCTTGTCTGTGCCCTTTTTTACTCCTCTAAATGAAATGTCAAAAATTCTGAACCGTCATCCATTGCAACGAGTCGGTATTTTTATGTGTTTAATTTTATTAAGACAATAAACTACAATAATCGTTAGCATGTCGGCTAATAAGGAGGACACATTACGACAGTTTTGTGACGTGACCGGCGCTGATGAAACTCGCAGTCGTTTCTTTTTGGAATCGTCGAATTGGCAGCTTGACGTGAGTTGATTTAATTTTTGTTTGTTGATTTTTATAAGTTTGTGCTGTAAAATTTTAGTGTATGATACCTGTTTTCACTTTATTAAGTATTATTGTGTTTATTCTGGTATTTCAGGTAGCGTTATCTAGTTTCTATGAGCACGGAGGTAGTGTAGACGAGGCGCCTATACCTACGGTTGCTCCGGCGTCGCTGCCGACACTGTCCGACAGCGACATGGAGTCCCCGCCGGCGTCGCCGGTGCGACAGAAGAAGGAGAAAAAGAAGCCCACTGGCAACTTCGCGACGTTAGGGTCGCTCCAGCAGGAGAGTTCCAGTGATGAAGATGAAGGTGGGTTGTCTATCATTTCCGAATGGGAGGTCTTTAAACAGGCATTGAAAAACGGCGCCTAAAAACATGATATTACAGAAAATATTCTCGATTTTAGTACACAGTTTACTAGTATTTTGTATAAAAATGTTATAGCTAGTGGAAAAAATATTTATCAAAAGCAAAACATTAATGTTAAACAAAATGTTTTGACATCAGTGAAAGCAGTTTGGGAAACAGAAAAAGACGATTTATGTTATGACATTGCTTCATGTTCCAAAAAGAATACTCATAACGATAACATGCCATCTACAAGTAAAAGTATAGATAATCCATCAACCAGCAAAAGTTACTCGGACCGTCCAGATGTTGTAAGTGAGAGTTTATCTCCTGAAGATGAGATAAAACAATTGAAAGAGAAAATTTGCACATTGACAAATGAGAATCAAACACTGAAGGCAGAAATTGCAAGATTGACAGGAGAAAGTGATAAAGGTGTGTTAAGAGATGTGCATTTTTCAAGAACATTGTCAGTTTAGAATGTGGGACATTTTTACTCAAGGACATTTCTGAGAATATCCTGTAGTCCTAGCACATGATTGGCACGACAGTATGTCGCCGCGAGATAGACTACGCGTCTTTCTCTAACTGTATTAATTAAAGAGGGACGGGTAGTCTATTTCGCGGCGACATACTGTCGCGCCAATCATGTGCTAGCCCGGCTGAAGAATGGTAAAAACAATTAATAATTACTAGCTTAACTACAACTACATCATTAATTTCTTGCTTTTATCTGTTGTAATTAATTGTGGGTGGGCAAGATTCTTGCTGGCCACTTTGAGGTATATTCCCTCTTACATTACTGCCGCCATACATGGGGTGGGGGGCCATACAATGATTCATATGAATATACCTATTCCCATCTGTGCCGGTTTGTTAGTTCCCAATGGGGTTGGCCGGTGGAAGTTTTTAGCAGATGGCGCCATCATAGCTTGCCCCGTCAATCCCTAGAATTATGTCAAATTTTTGTTAGGGTTCCGTACCTCAAAAGGAAAAAACGGAACCCTTATAGGATCACTCGTGCGTCTGTCTGTCCGTCAGTCCGTCTGTCACAGCCAATTTGCTCCGAAACTATCGGACCAATTAAGTTGAAATTTGGTACACATATGTAAGTCTGTGACCCAAAGACGGATATGTAACGTTAACAAATGAATTTTAAATATAGGGGCTACTTTTGGGGGGGTAAACAATAAAATTAAAAAACAAAGTTTTGAAAACTATATCGTGCTACATATCAAACGAAAGAGCTTATTTTGAGAATCTCAAATATATTTTTCTTATAAATTTACGATAAATTGTTTAGAAGTTATTCAAGAAAATAGACAAAAAATGACCATTCCCCCCCCTCTATCTCCGAAACTACTGGTTCTAAAATTCTGAAAAAAATACACAAAATAGTCCTTTACCTAAAGATAACAGGAAAACCTATTAGAAATCTAGAGTCAAGCGTGAGTCGGATTTAAGAACAAAAATGCGGTTAACGTTTTTTAGGGACACAGCCGCAATGGTTTAAGTGAAACGTGATGTAGACAGCAAGACAGCTATTGCGAAGGCCCTAGGCCGATATCCGCAATAAGGCCGAAGGTCCGATGCGTCCCGAAGAGGCGTGCCTTTAGCTTCAAGCGTGAGTCGGACTGAAGACAAAAAATGCGACTAGGCTGTATCTGGCACATAGCCGCAATGGTACTTGTAGCACAGTCAACAGCAAAAGTTGCTAAGCGGGCGTGGTGTTCAAAATTGCCTTGACATGCTTTTATTGTCTTAACTATAAAGTCGCGTTCAGATCATTTTAAACCACTCGCCCGCTTAGCAACTTCTGCTGCTGACTGTACTGATTGATGAGGTTACTATTGTTACGTGTTTTAAAAAGCACTACTTAGGTATACAGGGTGGCTAAAAAATAAACTAAGTGTATTCCCATTGCCAACGTGCAGCCCTGAAATCGCGAAGAAAAATTTGGCTGTTTCATACATTTTGGCTGGTCCGTTTGCTATGGGAGGATACTTCTTTTTTCACGATTTCAGGGTTGGTCCCATACTAAAAGTGGCTTAGTATAATCCCGAACCTTCCTGGCTACGGGAATACACTTATTTTTTGGCCACCCTGTAGGTATTACCTCTCTTCGGTCTTCGCTTTTAATAGTACATTATTGTCGAGGCTCGGAAGTAGCTACTTCGGATTCAATTAAACGGACTCCCAAGGTCGTCCGTTTAAAACGAATCCTCAGCCAGCAAGTAGCCTTCCAGCCGAGTCATATATAGTGCTTTTCTCAAAAATGGTGCAAGAAATATAAATATCATAGAAATATTTTACAAAAGCAACGTTCGTACATATATATTTTGACAAAAAAAAGCCCTTCCCGCATTTTTACTTTTTTTAATAAAAAAATAGAAGTGTATTTTTCTGCCAAAAATACGCCAACCTATTTGAGACATCTAAATAGTCGCGGTACTAATCATCTGTTTGGCTGTTTAATGGACCTGTGCCTTCATTTGGTATGGTCATTTCAACTTTTAAAAAGTTTGGAACTCGACAAATAATGGAATTTGTATGCAACATTGCAGTCCCAAAATCGAGACTGCAATGTTTTTAACTTTTTAATTTTTGACTGACCAT
Organism: Cydia fagiglandana; assembly: GCF_963556715.1. NCBI lineage: Eukaryota > Metazoa > Arthropoda > Insecta > Lepidoptera > Tortricidae > Cydia > Cydia fagiglandana. Next base: position 23,193,860 of record NC_085933.1, on the reverse strand, counting down.
AAACTACGCGCTTCGCGACCTATTTTTTAGACGGCAAAGTCGACTTTGCCGTCCATTTTTGAGAAAAATACTTTCGGAAGCTGTAGGAAGCGCGACCCGTCGGACGCTCAAGTTTTCAGCTCTACGCATTTGGACACTTATTACTATTGTTCGGCGTTTAATCTTTAGAGATGTAGAGATATAAGCCACCACGCCAGAAAACTTCATGTTACATCTGGTTTTTGATTGACCCATTCGGGTTTTCCAAGACGTTTCACTCACTTTCACGTTTCACGTACAAAAAAATGTTGAAAATTGTGTGATGTACGGAACCCTTGAAACGCGAGTCCGACTCGCACTTGACCAGTTTTTTTTTAATACCCTGGATGCCAGCCCTTTAAGTCAAATCTCATAGAAAAAGGGGCAAGCTATGATGGCGCCATCTATGCAAACCTTTGACAGTTGCCAACCCCATTTGAAAACACAGACTATTCAATATGTTGGTCATAACGTAAAAAAGGCTAAACTTTACTATTACATATTAGCATTGAAACTAGCAATAAGATAATTTGCATATACAGATGTTGCCGATGCCAAGATGATTCTTCATTTTTGTTTTTAGGCACAGACATACATACAACTTTATTAATAATTAAATAAATATACAATGAAAAATTTAGGGTAGAGAAGGGGTTTCAATTAACGTGTGGAAAGGCGGCACCATTGTTGAACCCAATTTTTGTTTTGTTTTCATTGGAAATTTGATCAATTTAGCATATCATAAGTGACTAAATAGAGGCTACTGTGTACCGCAGAGGTTTCAAAACTTTTTAGTTCAAGAGCCATAGACAGGTTTCCCCTTCTTTTACACAGGTCAGGCCCCAATATCACCACGGTGACAGGTGCGACAATTGTAAAATATCACTGTTACTGGCGTCACAGGCATCCATGGGCTACGGTTACCGCTTACCATCGGGCGGGCCGTATTCCCGTTTGCCACCATCATTGTATTATTAAAAAAAACCTGATTATATCGGAAAAAACAAATATTTCTCTTGCTAGGTTTATGACAATTGTCACAAGAAACACTAAAATTGTCACAAAATTCCGACATGTAACATTACCTGTCAAGAATTACCTACAATTCTTCTAAATCTTGACAATTGTCAGAAACTTCGCAAGAGAAATATCTGTTTTTCCGATATAATAAAGTTTTTTTAAATAATAATGATGGTGGCAAACAGGAATACGGCCCGCCCGATGGTAAGTGGCAATCGTAGCCTATGGATGCCTATGACGTCAGCAACAGTGATGTTTTACAATTCTCGCACCCGTCACCAATGTGAAATTGGGGCCAGATTGTATGGCCATGTATGATTGGCATGGGAGCCTGGCTGCAGATTGGAGACCCATATTGGATATATTTGAGAAAAGATTACTCACATTCATATTTCATTTGTTTCAGGGCAAGCATTCTATGCCGGCGGGTCCGAAAGGTCTGGCCAACAGATCATTGGCCCAGGCAAGAACCGGAAAGACATAGTCACTGAGATGTTCAAAAGTGTCAGAGAGTGAGTATTTCATTTGACCTTTTCTTTTCTTTTTACTTAAGGCCTTTTTATTATATATACCACATTTATAGTCCCTTAGGGTTTAAATTTCAAAAACAATCTAATAAATTTACACAGGGGCGGAGAAAAATACATACACATTTCAAATTTTAAGGTCCCATCATCAATGGTTTACCCCCTTATTCATAAACGTTTATAAAAGTTGACAAGCCGATAATAATCGTTTGTCCCTTTCCGACGTATTGGTATGATGGAAAGGGACAAACGATTATTATTGGCTTGTCAACTTTAGTAAACGTTTATGAAGGAGGGGTTAGGCTCTGTGTCAGTATCGAAACAAAACTTTTACATAAAGACTAGCGACCCGCCCCGGTTTCGCACGGGTTAACAAATTATACACCTAAACCTTCCTCAAGGTTCACTCTATTGGTAGATGAAAACTGCATGAAAATCTGTTCAGCAATTTTTGAGTTTATCATGAACATGCAAACATACAGACAGACGCGGCAGGGGGACTTTGTTTTATAAGGTGTAGTGATATATGTCTTTAGTAGTCTAAAGACCGAGAAAGATGGAAATATATGGCGGAGCCCCCCCCCCCCCCCCCCGACCCGACAGGGGTCCTTAATATAGTAAAATGAACTATTAGTAAAATTTTATTATGCAAAACTATTTATTTTCTTTATTTCTTTATTTAGAAACAAACAGTCTCTTATAGTAATAAATTATTACAATAAAGGGTTATTAGACTTATAGACCTACAGTTTCCTTAATAAGAATATATAACCATACAACTTACATAAGTAGTACTAAAACTAAATGGAATTTCAAGGTTGAAATGAAATTTAAGAAAAAATAATTTTTTTATTCATTATTATTTTTATTATAGCCTTTTTTATATGTAAAAGTCAGCAAACGAGCTTTTTGTCGTGGCACCCTTATTAATGCTGTTTGTTTGCTCTTCCATTTTTCTCTGTTAAATGTTTTGGGTGCCCGCTTGCCAGTAGGCATAGGCCTCCTCCAGTCTTCTCCATTCGTTTCTGTCTCTGGCAACCCTGCTCCATGTGGCACCAGCAACAGGCCTGATGTCATCATCCCATCGTTTGAACTGCCTTCCTCTTTTTTCCCTTGGGTACCCAAGGGGCTGCAAAAGAAAAAATAATAAAATAAAATGATATATGTAAGTTTTATATTGTACTTGTTTGATCCACAGACGTGGGGCCGTGGTGTTTGAAGACGAGCCAACAACGGCCAACCGGGGCCGCGGTGGCGCCTTCAGCGGTACTGGCTACAGACTTGGTAAGTATTCTTATTACTGTTATGTGATATTTTCGTAAGATGTTTAAAAATATTTCATATTCAGTTTTAATTTTATATGTAGGCATTTTTCTTCTTATCTCACTTGAGTTTCCAATGGGTTCTATGGCACCGTATGTTCAAAAGTTAAAAAAAATATAAATGGTTCGAATAAAAGAAATACATTTTGAATCTGGCAAACAGGATTTTAGAAACATAATTCGATAAATAATTTTGTTTTGTAAATACGTCACTGTAATTGTAATTTGTAGGACAGACATCAGATGATCACGAGCCAGTGTCGGCGCCGGGCGCGCAGTCGCAAGGGGAAGACATCCGCGCCGTGCGCCTGCGCCTGTATAGAGAGGGCTTTACCGTGGACGACGGCCCCGTGCGCTCCTACACTGACCCGGAGCATGCCGAGTTCTTAGACAGCATACGCCGCGGGTGAGTGTTGTACAGTGACTCAGACAGCAGTAGACATCCGCGCCGTGCGCCTGCGCCTGTATAGACAGGGCTTTACCGTGGACGACGGCCCCGTGCGCTCCTACACCGACCCGGAGCATGCCGAGTTCTTAGACAGCATACGCCGCGGGTGAGTGTTGTACAGTGACTCAGACAGCAGTAGACATCCGCGCCGTGCGCCTGCGCCTGTATAGACAGGGCTTTACCGTGGACGACGGCCCCGTGCGCTCCTACACCGACCCGGAGCATGCCGAGTTCTTAGACAGCATACGCCGCGGGTGAGTGTTGTACAGTGACTCACTGACAGCAGTGGACATCCGCGCCGGCCTGCGCCTGTATAGAGAGGGCTATACCGTGGACGAGGGCCCCGTGCGCTCCTACACCGACCCGGAGCATGCCGAGTTCTTAGACAGCATACGCCGCGGGTGAGTGTTGTACAGTGACTCACTGACAGCAGTGGACATCCGCGCCGGCCTGCGCCTGTATAGAGAGGGCTTTACCGTGGACGACGGCCCCGTGCGCTCCTACACCGACCCGGAGCATGCCGAGTTCTTAGACAGCATACGCCGCGGGTGAGTGTTGTACAGTGACTCACTGACAGCAGTGGACATCCGCGCCGGCCTGCGCCTGTATAGAGAGGGCTATACCGTGGACGAGGGCCCCGTGCGCTCCTACACCGACCCGGAGCATGCCGAGTTCTTAGACAGCATACGCCGCGGGTGAGTGTTGTACAGTGACTCACTGACAGCAGTGGATATCCTTGCCGGCCTGCGCCTGTATAGAGAGGGCTTTACTGTGGACGACGGCCCCGTGCGCTCCTACACCGACCCGGAGCATGCCGAGTTCTTAGACAGCATACGCCGCGGGTGAGTGTTGTACAGTGACTCACTGACAGCAGTGGATATCCTTGCCGGCCTGCGCCTGTATAGACAGGGCTTTACCGTGGACGACGGCCCCGTGCGCTCCTACACCGACCCGGAGCATGCCGAGTTCTTAGACAGCATACGCCGCGGGTGAGTGTTGTACAGTGACTCACAGACAGCAGTAGACTGATATAGAGAGGGCTTTACAGAGAGAGGTCTGCGTCTGTATAGAGAGCAATGAGAGCATGCATGTGAGGGTTGAGGAGGAAATATCCGCCAATCCCCATGACAGATTAAAGTTTGGCAGAATTTGATTTCCTAGATCCTAATCTTATAGTATGCTGAGAAAAATCTTTTAAAACTTGCTTGGGAACTTTCCCAGGTATTGAGGTAATTACCTCGAAATAATGATTTGATGTGGTTGCAGGGAGATTCCAGCGAGTCTCGGCGGCGCAGGCGCGGTGCGGGTGTCGCTGGAGGACCGGCGCCACGAGCCCGCGCCCGCGGTCAAGTCGCAGGTGTTCGCCGGCAAGGGCCAGATGCTCGGCAGGTGTGTACAATCTGCCTTGAACAGAGATTTCGTTATACACACATACATTTTTAATCACTTATATTTTCCAAACTGAACCTGATGTTCAAACATAAAAATCGATTTTATGTTGTTGTTCAATAAATATACCCCAGAGTTTTGGGTGCGGGAATGACTTCGTGTATTTATAACTTTGATTTTTAAATATAGTAATAATATATAGTTACCAAACTATTAATTACATTGATTGATGATATAAATAAAATTTTGCGGGGTATGCTAATAAAGTAATAAACACTTCAAACTGAAAATGGCCCTTTAGTCGATACCAAGACCTGGCTTAGGTATTCAAAAATCCTATTTTGGCAACAATCTTGTACAAATTGAAGATACTTAGGGCCAGTTGCACTAACCTAACGTCACTCAACTGGAAACAGTGGAAACTATGAAATCAAGCGAAAGTTTTAACGTTAACAGACGGTTTAGTGCAACCGATTCTTAGGTTAAGAATAAATTTTAAATCTGGTAAACAGGGTTTCGATAAATTTTTCGATAAATAATTTCCTTTTGTTTCGGTTTACTCGCAAGTATAAAAACGTTTGGTGTGTTCCAGTCCGACGCCGCCCGTGGTGGGTGCTCCAGCCGCGGCGGGGACGCCGGCCGCGGCGGCCGCCGACCGCGACGCCAACACGCGCGCCGCGCAGGCCGCCGTGCAGCTCGACCCCTCCCAGCCCGCCACCTCCATACAGGTAGCTATACTCTACACTCAGCGGCGGCCGCCGACCGCGACGCCAACACGCGCGCCGCGCAGGCCGCCGTGCAGCTCGACCCCTCCCAGCCCGCCACCTCCATACAGGTAGCTATACTCTACACTCAGCGGCGGCCGCCGACCGCGACGCCAACACGCGCGCCGCGCAGGCCGCCGTGCAGCTCGACCCCTCCCAGCCCGCCACCTCCATACAGGTAGCTATACTCTACACTCAGCGGCGGCCGCCGACCGCGACGCCAACACGCGCGCCGCGCAGGCCGCCGTGCAGCTCGACCCCTCCCAGCCCGCCACCTCCATACAGGTAGCTATACTCTACACTCAGCGGCGGCCGCCGACCGCGACGCCAACACGCGCGCCGCGCAGGCCGCCGTGCAGCTCGACCCCTCCCAGCCCGCCACCTCCATACAGGTAGCTATACTCTACACTCAGCGGCGGCCGCCGACCGCGACGCCAACACGCGCGCCGCGCAGGCCGCCGTGCAGCTCGACCCCTCCCAGCCCGCCACCTCCATACAGGTAGCTATACTCTACACTCAGCGGCGGCCGCCGACCGCGACGCCAACACGCGCGCCGCGCAGGCCGCCGTGCAGCTCGACCCCTCCCAGCCCGCCACCTCCATACAGGTAGCTATACTCTACACTCAGCGGCGGCCGCCGACCGCGACGCCAACACGCGCGCCGCGCAGGCCGCCGTGCAGCTCGACCCCTCCCAGCCCGCCACCTCCATACAGGTAGCTATACTCTACACTCAGCGGCGGCCGCCGACCGCGACGCCAACACGCGCGCCGCGCAGGCCGCCGTGCAGCTCGACCCCTCCCAGCCCGCCACCTCCATACAGGTAGCTATACTCTACACTCAGCGGCGGCCGCCGACCGCGACGCCAACACGCGCGCCGCGCAGGCCGCCGTGCAGCTCGACCCCTCCCAGCCCGCCACCTCCATACAGGTAGCTATACTCTACACTCAGCGGCGGCCGCCGACCGCGACGCCAACACGCGCGCCGCGCAGGCCGCCGTGCAGCTCGACCCCTCCCAGCCCGCCACCTCCATACAGGTAGCTATACTCTACACTCAGCGGCGGCCGCCGACCGCGACGCCAACACGCGCGCCGCGCAGGCCGCCGTGCAGCTCGACCCCTCCCAGCCCGCCACCTCCATACAGGTAGCTATACTCTACACTCAGCGGCGGCCGCCGACCGCGACGCCAACACGCGCGCCGCGCAGGCCGCCGTGCAGCTCGACCCCTCCCAGCCCGCCACCTCCATACAGGTAGCTATACTCTACACTCAGCGGCGGCCGCCGACCGCGACGCCAACACGCGCGCCGCGCAGGCCGCCGTGCAGCTCGACCCCTCCCAGCCCGCCACCTCCATACAGGTAGCTATACTCTACACTCAGCGGCGGCCGCCGACCGCGACGCCAACACGCGCGCCGCGCAGGCCGCCGTGCAGCTCGACCCCTCCCAGCCCGCCACCTCCATACAGGTAGCTATACTCTACACTCAGCGGCGGCCGCCGACCGCGACGCCAACACGCGCGCCGCGCAGGCCGCCGTGCAGCTCGACCCCTCCCAGCCCGCCACCTCCATACAGGTAGCTATACTCTACACTCAGCGGCGGCCGCCGACCGCGACGCCAACACGCGCGCCGCGCAGGCCGCCGTGCAGCTCGACCCCTCCCAGCCCGCCACCTCCATACAGGTAGCTATACTCTACACTCAGCGGCGGCCGCCGACCGCGACGCCAACACGCGCGCCGCGCAGGCCGCCGTGCAGCTCGACCCCTCCCAGCCCGCCACCTCCATACAGGTAGCTATACTCTATACTCAATCCCAGGATAAAGGGGTTACATCTCAATGGCAACACGACAAATATCTTTTTGGCGACCCGGAGTAAACCATTGGACATACTTTTCTTTTCGAAACCTGTCAGAAATGTTGCTTGATTGTTTCAATGGCCTGATGCTGATGGTCTGATGGTGATCGAGTAATAAGTTATACAGTCTGTAAATTGAACAACTCCAACTCACAAACGTTTCATGGAATGTTACATCTTGATATTATAAATTGCGTACAGATAAATACTTAAAGAAATTTTGTAACAACGAGCAAGGTATCCTAATCTAAATATCGATTGTCCAGTTCCGGCTAGCGGACGGCAGCCGCGTGGCGGGCCGCTTCAACCTGTCGCACACGGTGGCGGACCTGCGGCAGTTCGTGGCGCGCGCCGAGCCCGCCTACCAGGCGCGGCCCTTCCTGCTGCTCACCTCCTACCCCTCCGCCGAGCTGGCCGACGCCGCCGCCACCGTGCAGCAGGCCAACCTCGCCAACAGCACGCTGCTGCAGAGGCTCAAGTAAACACTTACACCATCACACTTCATACATACATATAATCACGCCTATTTCCCGGAGGGGTAGTGGTATCGTCTTGGGTCGTCCCATTCGTTTTTCGTCAAGTTCTTAAATTAGTCCTATTCTGCTTTCGTCACTCATTCTACATTCGTCACAATCGTCGGTGGCTTTCAAAGTAGAATGAGTGACGAAAGCAGAATAGGACTAATTTAAGAACTTGACGAAAAACGAATGGGACGACCCAAGACGATACCACAGGCCACACCCGGTATACAACACCGTTTTTTGTGTCAATTAAATGAGGTAAATCATTTAATCTCAGCAGGTATGCTTAGCGTGGTGGAAATAGATAATGAATCTTTAACCCTTTTCCAGGCCGCACCAATCTATAAGGTTTTGCTCAAAAAAGGTATCGTCTTGGGTCGTCCCATTCGTTTTTCGTCGAGTTCTTAAATTAGTCCTATTCTGCTTTCGTCACTCATTCTACATTCGTCACAATCGTCGGTGGCTTTCAAAGTAGAATGAGTGACGAAAGCAGAATAGGACTAATTTAAGAACTTGACGAAAAACGAATGGGACGACCCAAGACGATACCACAGGCCACACCCGGTATACAACACCGTTTTTTTGTGTCAATTAAATGAGGTAAATCATTTAATCTCAGCAGGTACCTATGCTTAGCGTGGTGGAAATAGATAATGAATCTAACCCTTTTCCAGGCCGCACCAATCTACAAGGTTTTCTCAAAAAATGCAAATATATTCTAACTGGCCAGTTTTGATTTGAAGACGTCACATTTTCTAAAAGTGCAATCTAATTTGAACCTTAAATCGGACTACTAAGGTTGACATTCTATTGGCGCATATGTGCTCGATAAATCATACTGTGCCTGGAAAAGGGTTCATTACGGTAAATTATAATACCAGTTCGCCAGATTTATCCTACCAAACAATTTATCCTAAAGGCAGGCATGCCATGCCTGTCACGTTCTAACAAGTATGTAAGTGTGAAAGTGACCGGCATAGTCACAAGCAATAAAAATGCAACCATGCTGCCACCGCAAGGTTAGACGTTTTAAAAGTTAGTAAAAAGGCTTTTAGGACAAATAGTTATGTGATAGCTATATAGTACAGCCAAGTGTTAAAAAATATGGGTGTACACATACTCAAAAATATGTCCCATAGCTTCGTCGAGTGACAAGCAAAAGTCACTAAGTACTATCAAAAAATCAAAGTAACAATGCACTTTATTACACTTGTAACACGGTTTATTGTCCAATAATTTCAATGGTGTTAGTTAGTGACTTTTGCTTGTCACCCGACGTTATGTCAGCGAATTAAGAACTATGGGATATATTCTTGAGAAGTTACATGCACCCATATTTTTACACGTGACCGTACTAAATACTACGTACACGTACTCCTTTGTGGCTGTGTACTTCGAGCTTTTTTTCTTCATTTTAACTGAACTGATTGTTTTAAGGGATTCATAATTTTATGAAAATATAACAATCCTATTTAGAATTATGGTTTTAGTTGAATAATAGTTTAGAGTGCAAATGTATCTCTAGCCCGCCACATATTACACATTTACATATCTTTACTTACCTATGTTATTTTGTTAATATTTATGCGTATTCTAAAAATTAATAAAATTCATAAATGTAAAAATAGTGGTCGCCAAAAATGTTAACAGCTTTACTCCTAAACTAATGCATAAATCAAATAATTATTTGTTAGCGTTCATATTCACTTTCTAAAGATTTGAAATCATGTATAATAATTTAGTACAGATCAGTTTACATCATTGGCGACTTCTATTCATTCAGGGGAATCGCGTTAAAGCGTGTCGCGACGCCATTTTGTAAGCACGGGATGCACAAGATGGTCGACGCCGTTTCTTAAACCAAAAGCTGTAACGAAATGATATTTTTATATAGCGTGTATTATAAAAGTGATTGCTAGAATGACGTGCAACGTATGAAATGTACTAAATGAAGCGCCCATGTAAAGATTTTTTAAATAAATCTTTGTCTAAACACTATTTTTTTGACACTTCATGCGTTCAAATCAAACCCTTTAGACGCAATTAACCCTTAAACAAGTCGTGAGATGTTGTCATAGCGCTAAGAACGCCTATGGCGTAGACTGTGAAAATAACATTTTCACCACACCAGCTCGGAAAGGCTTACTTTGCACTTCAAAAACGGATAGCATAGTGGCACTTTGCTACTATTAGTAATTCACATGTGAGGCAAAGTAATCAAATGCAAATTTTGAGTGGTTTTAACATAAGTGTTTTCTGGTAGAATTGACTTTTAAATGATGATTTTAGTGTCAAAAAAATGTTTTTTTATTATACATAATATACATTTTTATGTTACAATTACTTACACCAAATTTTGATTTTGGTTCATTTGAATTTGATTTGGTTTGATTTTGTTTGATATTTTAAATTTATATTTGCTTCGGGCTGGTGTGGTGAAAAATTTTGTGTTTCACTCGGGGGCAAATTTTGTTTAACCCTCGCGCTTTCAAAACTTCGCAACGCTCAAGATTCCATTTTTCGAACCTTTCGCTTGCTCGGGTATTAATATTAGCACGAGCGGCCCCCTTGTAAAACAAATAACTATTACTCTGCGATTTGCTTCAAGGTTCTTTTACTAATCACGTTGGCGTGTGAGTCACATTTTTAGTTGATAAACAGTTCAAAATGATAAATAGAAAAAAAAAAAGAAATAATATTGCCGTAGACTCAGACGGATGTAAAGCCAAACTTCGCTTATTTTTATAATAAAAATAGATTGGTTCATCGGATCTATTTTACAATAAAAGAATGCTCAATGCGATGAAAAATACGAATAGATTTAACAAAAATCTAGTACCCAGAGGTATCCAGTTTTGAGTGACCAAGTGGCTTATTACTTGGTTTGAGCAACTTTGTTTTGTACTGTAGAGTGTAGCAATAGTCTAAACGTCTTGTAATATAGGAAATTTCTATCAGTGAGCTAATGTGTAAGAAAGATTTATATTTCGCATTTCAAGCCTTAACCCTTGCGATGCCAAGAATAAAGCTTAAGTTAAGCCCACTATGCGTTGAACGTTTAAGTATTATGACGTAGGTACGCTGTAAATGTAATCTTCAGAGTGTTCAAATAAGGTTTATATTGGCTCGCTTGCCCTACTATTTTAGCGTGTGAGTGACGAATGGCGTTCAATGGGCTAATGCATTTTATAAAGTGTTCTTATATTAATAAAATTCAAAATACCGAAAACGTTTTTTAATTTAAATAAAATAATTTACAACCAAAACTAGAATAGAGGCCTATACTAACCCTAATTACCCGTTAGATTTTAACCAATAACCTAGATTTTACCTAATGTCGGCGAATACTCTTAAAAAAACGTAGAAAAATAAACAAATCACAGCCTGAGTTGGCGTACAGATGCGCAAGTTTCAGGAAGTTTCCTAAACTTTGGAAAGTTCTCGGAAATTTCCAGGAAAATTCCTCAAGAAAAGTTAACATTTTTGAAATGGAAAATTGGGTTCCCCTTACAAAAATATGTGTCGTTTTCGAAATTATACCATGTGTAAATTTCGCAATTTTGGAAACTTTCCGACGGCAAATCAGAGAGTTGGCGCCATTTTGAGAAGGGCGCCATTTTGGACACGTTCAATTTGGAGGCAAGATGGCGGCGGCTAGCTGCAGCACGCCGCTCTTGGGAACGCGCACGCGCAGGGGTCCGTGACGATGCACTCCGCTGGGCACGTGCAGTCGCACGCTGGAAGAAATGTTTCAATTAGACTATTTACGATTTCATAAAAAGGTTAGGTACCTATGTATCTATGTAGGCCATACACAAAATTATGTCCAAAATTGATTAAACATGTTACAATGCTGCAGTGATTGTTACATTTAATTTAACACATTAGTGTAACCATATAATTAAGCATAGGTACCTACCTTGCAGGGGTCTTTCGACCACTTCCCGAAGTGAGCTTTGGGACCGGGTTTAGGCGAACACTCAGAAATCAGGCCCCATAGGCAACATGCCGATCCCTAACGCTCCGTAGCGAACGAAACGCATCAGTCACTGTCACGCTAATATGGAAGAGTGAAAGAGAGAGAAAGCGATTCGATGGCTAAGCGCAAGCGATTGTCTCCTTGACTAGGCCACCTGTACATTTAGCAAGAGTGCGCCGCGACAATATCTCGGGCGATACCAGTCCCTCTAATCATCATCATCATTTCAGTCTATTTACGTCCCACTGCCGAGCACAGGCCTCCTCTCATGTGCGAGAGGGCTTGGGCTATAGTCCCCACGCTAGCCCAATGCGGATTGGGGACTTCACATACACCTATGAATTTCTTCGCAGATGTATGCAGGTTTCCTCACGATGTTTTCCTTCACCGAAAAGCTAGTGGTAAATATCAAATGATATTTCGTACATAAGTTCCGAAAAACTCATTGGTACGAGCCAGGATTTGAACCCGCGACCTCCGGATTGAAAGTCAGACGTCATATCCATTCGGCCACCACTGCTTGTCCCTCTAAAGTCTAAGCTAATTAATAGATTTAGGAAAAGAGGGGTAGTCTTATCTGGCACGCGGGATACCGTCGCGGCGCACTCTGCTAAACCTAAAGGCTCCATAATTCCATATAGCATCCTTAACTTTCTGGGAACATAGGATAGGAGAGGTGTCTTACGTTTGCAATCACCGTAGCTGCAGGGGTCGATGAACTGCGAGCAGTCCTCTCCGGGCGGCAAGAACGACGACCTGTAGACCGTCGTAGCGTCGATCTGTAGGGAAACAAGGGACATAATTAATTGTAGGAATAGGGAATATTACGCGAAACTCTGCGTAGGGGGCGCCACTACCACAATCCGGTGGTCTAACAAATTCCTCACCTTAACCGGCCTTTACATCCTTGAACTGTGTTCGTTTATTTCGTCAAATAAACATTACTTCAACTTCTGGTCAGCACGGCGTAATAATCTACGCCCTCAATATCAGTACAATATATTGCTCCCAAGGGTTAATAACACAACTTATTGTAAAAGTACATTTATCACGGCCATCAAAGTTTTTAACCATTTACCCAGTAGTATTAAAATGTTAAGCGGACAATTATTTAAGCGACAGCTAAAGCAATGGCTAATAGATCATGTTTTTTACGATTTAAATGAGTATTTTTATTTAAGACTATGTAATTTTAGATGTACTTATTATAAATTTAAGTGATCTGTATATAATATTGTAATTATGTAATATTGTATACCCGAACAGGGTAGCCGTTGAGACTATGTATTATTTTAACATCTTGTTTGACACGGTAAACAATAAATGAATTCTTATTCTTATTCTTATTCTACCGCGAAACAAGAAAATCGAAAGTTCGTTATGTAACCTCTCTATCACTCTTGCACAATCGAGAGTGACAAAGAGGCAGACAATTAAATTTCGATTTTCGCGTTTAGGCCCTTGTTAACAAACCGCCTCGATGCATCAATGTTATATTTTATTGTCTCTGAAAACTTGTCAAAAAACAGTTTAGAGCACAGTATGTGTAAATTACTCTATGGTTTACTACAGGCGCTAGTGCTGCACTCTGGCAGCAGAACATTACAGTAATACCACTGCAGCAGACGATGCTTCATACAATCGCCCACACTGATGTTAACTTATCGGTGGACCTTATGCCTTTTGTAATAAGGTCCACCGTGCATCGGCTTTTAAGCCGATTTTAAGTCTGCTAATTAATGTATTAGTCATGATAATTATTGTAATTTCTGATGGCATTATACCATACCTTCTGGCAGGGCTTCTGGTACTGGCCCTTGCAGGCCCAGGGCGGCCGCTGTGGCGCCGGCGCGCACACCGGCTGGTACGACATCTTGTGTGTCGTTGAACCATCCATTTTGGCTGAAACGTAAGCAGTGGTAGTTCACTCTATATTGTTCTGGCGCACTCGGCTCACGACTGCTGGTAGCAGTCATTAAAGGCACACAGGTCAGTCTATTTTAGGCTAAATTTCGAATAAAAATCTTTAGCTTTAGTGAAAATTGGTGTAGGTAAGTCCCTAGCAGCTCTGGTAAAAAATGGTATTAAATGTTTTATAGAAGTTCGCGAGACTTGTACCCCTTTTCACAGTAGCAACAGAATTATAGTCAGACAAAGGTAACTCTCGCAACTGCTATTTTGATAGCATAGCATAGACTGTGCAAGTGTTAATTTTAAACGTCATAATTTAATAGAAGTTTGACGTTTAACCTTTACCAGGCTAACAGTTCAAAAATGACGATCGAATGTCAGTCTTACTCATAAAAAATAGAACACATGTTTGTATTCGGGAAATATAATAATATAGGTATCTTTCACCCTGGCAATGGTTAAAATAGCATTTGCACAGTCTGTGCTATAAAAATCGTTGCAGAGTTATCTTTGTCTGAATCTAGTATTACCTGCAGGTTTCTCGTAGCACTTGACAGGCGCGAAGGAGGCCGCGGGCGGCGCGGGGCCCGGGTTGATGTACGACATGCGGTTCACCGTGCGGTCTGCGAAACATAACAAAGGTACACAGAAGAACGTAATTTAATTACAATAAGGTCGCCTTATGGTTCTCATGGATTCTAATTAACATTTATGTGCTCATGTGAACTTTGGCGCCTTTTTTGTTGCAAGTAAACTTTGGTGAATCTACCTCAGGGCATATGCAATTCGTGGGACCACAAGTTTTCCTCGTACTTAGTGGTAGTGAACTGTGAAGTTAACTTATTCTAGTTTCTACTTTAGGCGATCCAATGCTGTATGTAGGTACGATAGTGTTGTGAATAACGCTCATTTCGAAGTTCAAGGAGTCGAACCCTTAAGACTCTCGAGGCTTAACGCCTCAAAGGTGGCAAAGACGATTTCTTACATCCATACGCATAAAATAAATAGGTAAATACAATTCACAAACATAGTCGAGTCTTCAAGACTATGAGTCTTAGACTCTTAAGGGCTCGAGCTCGAGTCTTTAATCCTAAAAATATATAAGCGTTATTCACAACACTGAGGTACGACCATTGCATTGTTGAAAAGCTACATTTTTTTAGTTTCTAAGTGTACCTACTTAGATCCGAACTGCGAGTGCAGTGGAGCGGAACGTGACAAAATATAAGAACGTCCTGAGTGTACAGAGGGGCTACCGCGAAAACCGAAATTCGCAAATTGCGGGGATTTTTCTCTTTTACTCCAATGAACGCGTAATTAGACTGACAGAAAAAAATGCCCGCATTTGCGAACTTCGATTTTCGCGGTTTAATTATAGCCCTGAACACTTTGGTTGCTATACGCTCCATGCCCCGCCGGACGTCCCGCTGGATTACTCGCCACTCAGGCCGTAGGTACTTACTCTCAAATGGCGACTCTACGCAGTGGAACTTCGGCGGTGGCTTGCACGATTCCCTGATGGCTGAGGGTTTGGGCACGTAGTCGTGGCGCTGCGTGGTGACGGCCTGCATGGGGCCCTGACCCCACATGTCGTGGTGGCACGGCCGGATCGGCTGCGTCACGCACACCGGGTTCGGCAGGAAGGATAGCTGGGAACAAACGACGAACTTTCTTAACGAATTATCTATAAAGGTTTAAGGGGCGCGACAAAAATACAGCTTAGTTTTGTCGAGCCTCATCTAAGCCTCGATATTGTCGCTATAATATAGGTAAGTAGTACCTTAGATTTTAAGGCAGCAGTGGTGACTTTTGTACAAAAATAGGTTCCAGAGACCAATGAAATGGACAACAGGAAGTCCAGGTTTTCTATATAAATCTTTCACTTTTTTCATGACGGCTTGTATGTAGAATTGGTACAGGAAAATTATATTTCGTTAACATATTACAAATGCAATAATTAAAGGACTGCGTATGATACTGCCACCTTCAAACTAACAGTACGCTAAAGTATTCTAGTCAGGCGAGCAGCCTAGTTAAAGTTAAGGAGAAGAAATATCGGCACCTTCTGGACGGTGTCACCCTCCATCATGGCCGTGGACGGAACGAGATTGGGCACCGGCTTCACCGGCGAAGGGATCGGGGCAGCCGCCGGCAAGTAGCTGCAAACAAGAGGAATCTTTATAACATTCACTGATGGATGGATGGGCGCCTATGCACTATAAGGGACTTATTCTTAACTTTCTCGTCTTTCTTTTTTTTATTCTAACCAAGTTTTCAAAACAGCTACAAACAGCACAGGTACAAACAGCAACACTCCATGGGTCGACCCTGTGCCTTTTGTAATAAGGTCCACCGATGGACAGTTAACAGTATGGGCGACGGTATACGCTAATTAATCAAATATTTGCTAGTAGCCAACCAGCCATTGCAACCTAGAGGGGACACTGAAGATAGTGTTGTATCTGGGGGCTACTCTTTATCAACGCTATTCAGGCAGTTATCAACTCAACATTTATAATTTCATACCTGTTCTTGTAAATGGTCTGCGTTTCGAATCTCTTGGAGGCGGTCACGGGGTTAGTGCAAGAATCGGGAATGATCGCGCGTCGCCGGCAATCGCTCTCCGCGTTCAAGTAACTGCACAAAATGTTATCTAATAAGCAATGAAGCCTAAAGAAACTTAGAGAAACACTGCTTCATCTACAGCGGGGTTCTGAAGTGAAGATTATGATTGTGAGTGTTAGGTAAGACTGTTAGGTAAGTAATTTAATGATATACACATGTGAATTCATGTTTTTGACTTGATTGTACAATCTAATATAGTACGCCTTTAGGTTATATTAGGTAAGGGTTAGGTTAAGAAGACTGGCAATGATAAAGATATAGGTAATATACGTTACACTAAACCGTTACCTCATAGCGTAAGTAGTGCTGGAGTCCAACTTCTGGCACGGCTTTTGGTATTGACCCCGACACGCCCAAGGGAGTGGCTCCTTCGGATTTATCTGAAGAACCAACAACATGATTTTATTGCAACAAGGTACGACTGGGAGGTAGTGATAATGAAACGACTAAACCCTATTCTCATTATCTAATAAATCAGGGATTTCCAATCCAAACTACGAAGCAGTAGAGCCGAAGCGAAGGCTTGGCCAGAGAAAGCGACCGTACTTAACCGTAAAAACCAAGTTCTCGGCCGCACGCAGAATTTATCTAAATTGCAGTGTGATCCTCGGGCCAACGCATAATCTAAATATACTGTATAATATCTAGGTATCCGGAAGTATATGAAGGTGATGTCAGTGGCGGATTTGCTCTAAGGCCCAGTAGGCCCGGGCGGCAATAAATTAGGGACGGCAAATTGTGACAAAAGATTCGCTGAACAAGAAATAACTTAAAATGTAAGTAGGTAGTCAATATGATGGGTGCAGCGAAATGGGCGGCTATAGGGTCTGGGGCGGCAAAGACTGCAAATCCGCCACTGGGTGATGTAAAATGTGTTTTTGTGTACTGCCAAGAAAACGAAGTCTACGTGTGTGCCGTGTGTGTGTGTACGTGTGAGTCGTGTGTATGGCATGTTACCGGGACAGGCATGTAGCTCATCTTGTGTGTGGTACATCCGTCCATCTTCGCCACGGGCTTCTCGTAGCAGCGCTCGGGCGCGAACGACTTCACCAGCGGTATCCGCTCAGGAGGCAGGTATGACAGCTTGTTCACCGTGCGATCTAAAAGGTTACATTTAGGACTTAGCATCAGACATTATTTGAAATAACCATTTGGAAAACAAAACACGGCATGTTAAATTTCCTTGTTTTCTAGATTCAAGCCAATCAAGCAATACTAAAACATGGTATTTTTAGAAATCGGGCGCCTACTGATCTGATTAATGATTTTTATTAGATTATACTGTGAGTCTAGCCTGCTGCACGTACTTCACTGGCATATTTATAAGACAATATTGTGCAAGTATATATAAGCCAAAGACAAGGTATGTTGTCCTGAGATAACTATTTTTGCCTAAAATTCCATTCCAACCGAGTTAATTTGGAATAATTGGTGAAAGTTGATTCAGGAGAGGTATTTCAGTGGGAAGTTTAAATATAAATTCAAGGAATTCATTTATTATTAGGTTTATTGCCAAATAAATTTTTACATCTGATTCAATTCTCAAACATAGGTATACGACTTTAATTCAACACGAAAGTTGTCTGTGTAGATCTAAATTAACGCGCCTACATGCAATTTATTATTAAAATCCGTTTTGATAGGCATATGTGATGACGATACCCATGGTATGTAAGGTAAAAAAATATGATTATTGCTTAGGTATTGAAGAAAAATCTAACTAATTTTCTGATGACATTCACAGTCCAGAACACAAGGATCCTTTACCAGGTCAGACTTGGCCGGATCTGTTGCGAAAGGCGCTAGAATTCCACTACTTTTTAAAGGTGGTCTCTTAAAGGGCAAGCTTTTTCTTTTAAACGAATTCTTTACAGGAATGACCTGGGTTGCCCTTGGGACTACAGCCTCTTCGCTTGGTCTTTGGTCGTTAAAAGTAGAATTCTTAATTGGATTAACCTTTGCTGTTGCATGGTGCAATAAACTGCGCACACTGGACGAGTCCTGGCTTTTTGAACGGCGCTTATATTCTAACTTCATCAGAACTGGCTCCATTTTTGAAACAGCTTGCGCTGTCTCTAGGCTTTCAAAAGGCGGTTCTTTTGCCTGAAAATGCTTAGAGGAAATCTGGTCCGTTGCATAGGGAGCTAGAGCTCCTTTACTTACTGAGAATTTTCTTTTAGAAGTTCTCTTACATCCACATAAGGTTAAGGTCGCACAGGACCCTAGCTCTTTGCTATGAAAAGCTGTGTTAAAACTAATCTGATCAATCGCATACGGCGGTAACCTTTTATTCAACAAAGCTTGAAGACTCTCAGGGCTCTTACTTTCGAAAGGCTGCTCGACGCAGTGGAACTTCGGTGGCGGCTTGCAGCTCTCTCGGAGCACGGAGGGTTTGGGCACGTAGTCGTGGCGCTGCGTGGTGACGGCCTGCATGGGGCCCTGACCCCACATGTCGTGGTGGCACGGCCGGATCGGCTGCGTCACGCATACCGGATTCGGCAGGAAGGATAGCTGGGGATAATGAGTAACTGGTTTAGAACTATTTTAGAAAGCTATTAGGTGTGCTGCCACAGCTAAAGTATGTGTCATAATTTATTTAAACAGAAGGATAGACTCTACTCCTATGTATAAGTGAACAAAGTTTTAAACGAGAATCCCTATTGTTTCTCCCAGATTGTTGCCGTCGGCAATGGACAGGTGTGGTTACGACAGTTGTATGTCAAAGAGCCTTCAAGCGGAGCCAACAGCTTGTCGTACAGCTGCAAAATTTGCTTATTTGATTCTGTTGGTGTACAGTGGCAAGTAAACATTTGTAAACATAGGTAGATCCTGCATACTTTGGATCGAGAGTTGTAGTAGGTGGTGAACAGAATAGATCAGGGATGGTTGCTAATATTCATAGGCTATGGAGACTTATATAGCCCCTAACAAGAAGAAGAAATATAGGTTTATCAGCTACCTTCTGCACAGTGCATCCCTCCATAGGCTCGCAGCTCGGCACGAGGTTAGGCGCCGGTTTCCTGGGCACTCCGCGCAGATTCTTGCTGTCGCAGGTAGGCAAATACGAGAGCTTGTAGGTCGTGCAGCCCTCGACAGGAGCCGTTGGTTTGACGTAGCACCGGCGTGGCGCGTACGAGTCAGGAATCTTAGGTTGCTTGTAGCACTGGGAAAGGAAATTTAACACAAACCACATGAAGAAGGCTCATCTACGATTTAAATGGTTACGTTATTCACCGCTGTATTACGGCTGGCCGCTATATATGACAGCTAATTAGTAGACGCAAACCAAACTGCCGACCGGGGTCGTAAAACTCGCGCTCGCGTGGTCGAAGGTAGGGTGAGAGAGATAGAGATATGACCCCGGTCGTCCGTTTGGTTTGGGTCTACTATAGGAAACCAGAGCTTTACCGGGTTGATTTTCGCAGGCTTTCCGCAGCAGCAGGTGCGGCACGGGCACGGCCCGCCGGCCGGGGCGGGGGGCGCGGGACACGCGGGGCATGGTACGCACCTGGATGATACCCAAATATACATAAGTTCTTGGCAAAAAATTCATTTTTGGTACAAGCTTTTATCGCTGACTGTACTTTTCTTTCCACAGGCAACTAATACTCATGGAGACAATCCTAAAAACCCCAAACACAATTAGGTTTCGTTGTTTTATCACAGAGTTCCTATAGCCACCTTCTGTCTCCATCATCAGATCAGTTCGATGGTACCATATACTCACCAATATTATTGCATTGTCATCCGATTTAGACATGCATGCAAAATTTAACTTGCAAGATTTGATTACAGACAGACAGACAGACAACGGTCAGGTGAAACTAAATAAAAGCTTGTAAAAAAGGATGTTGCCTGTGCTTAGTATTCAAATATTAGTAGGTAAGTAGGTACATATCTAAATATGTATTAAAAAAAAACCGGACACGTGCAAGTTGGACTCGCCCACCGAGCGTTCCGTACTTTTTAGTATTTGTTGTTATAGCGGCAACAGAAATACACCATGTATGAAAATTTCAACTGTCTAGCTAACACGATTCATAAGATATATACAGCCTGGCGACAGACAGACGGACAATGGAGTCTTAATAATAGGGTCCCGTTTTTACCCTTTGGGTACTACGAAACCCTAAAAGGTGACTTGATCGTGACGTCACTTGTTCTGTTTTATATATAAATTCCATACTGGATACAATCGTTTTGACAATTCGAAGAAATGACTAGTCAGGCAAGTAGCCGATTGTACCAATAATTAACCATAAAGGACTAAATGGACACAGCAACAGCTTCCTAATTAGTATGTATATCTATACGGATCAATTTTTACTAAGTGTTTATGGGTAGGTAATACAATAGCGAGGAGCTTCCCACTTACAGCCTCCTGAGTCTTTCAAAGAAAGAGTATTTCAAAGTTTAATTTTAACCTTGTTGCCTGATTCATAAATAAAGTCTCTCGGGAAGGTTATATGAAGCTTTAAGTATCTCTGTCGATTCGCCCCTGTGCCATAACCACGTAGATTAACCACTCAATTGACACTAACACCTATTATGTAATAATGAAACCTATACAGTTTATAACCGACCTTATCGCCTTCGCATAAAGTTCATGCATTTTGTCTCACAAATACATATTTATACAAGATGTCTAAATGATGTCTTCTATGCTTACGCTAGATCTAAATTATAATAGGGATCTTTACAAAATACCTGCGGCTGTCTTTTAAAGCACTTATGTTAACAAATGATAAAATATTACTTACTCAGGCATGATTTAGTAGATAACACTTAAACGTGTCTAAAAAATACTGAGTAAATAAAAAAATAACATAAAAACTAAATTGAATCTGAAAATAACGGAAAATAATTTTAAAAATTCATTTCAATCGAAAGGTCCATAATATAAAAATGACAGTAGGTATGACATGAGTTATTGTTTTGCTCGCACCTATTCAAATTTGACAGATTGTTCTTTATTTAAATAAAAACATGGTTATGTATGTAGTTATGTTAGGTACAAACTAAAAAGTTTGTAAAGAACTAGCGCGGGCGAACATGGCCAAAACATGACGTTAGGTACACTTAGACGGAGAGAGACGGAGTTAGGTATTAAGTTTAAATGCTATAATTAAAAATTGGATCATATTACCGCGGTAGATAAGTGATTAATACATGAGACTAGAAGAACTGTGTAGATACTACAGATATGTATATGTTGCAGTCGGATCGTATGATCCGCCGTATTACATTACGGCTAGCCGTTTTCAAAAACAGGGGCGTTTTGAAATGCGGCGGTTTAACGATTAGCCGTACTGAATGCGGCTGAATGAGAATCCGCCGGAATGTATTCGGCGCCATACGTTCTTCAACACGGCTAGCCGTAATGTAATACAGCGAGTCATTAGCCGCCGCTTTGACAGTTTTTAGTTCCCATTTTTAACACTCGTGGCGCTGCCTGACAAACCCTGGGCTGTCCATCAAATCTGGAGTTCGTCGGACTGTTTCTTTTCAAAAAAAAATTTCCTTCGCAACTTAATTAGACGGAGCCCCGCTTCGCGGGGCTCCTATTTCTGAGCGGTTTGCCCTTCGGGCATCTGAAGCTACCTAACGTACCTAACCTACCTACCTATTGATTAAGTGAGACGTCCGTGAAAACATTACACTTTGGGGAAAAAAGCGTAGGTATTAGGTAAGTAGGTTAGGTTCGTTAGGTAACTTCAGATGCCCGAAGGACAAACCGCCCAGAAATAGGAGCCTCGCTTGCGGGGCTCCGTCTGTTTAAGTTGTGAAGGAAATGTTTTGGAAAAGAAACACATGTAGTGCGGTGGGACCATGGTAGAAATAAATTAAATTGCAAACATTGTCAAACTCCGGTTACGTAGGCGACCGAAAGAACTGGTCACTCTACAATGTACGATGCGGCTAAACGTGGGCCGCCTTATTGAAGAACGTATCGCAATGACAATCCGGCTAATCGTCGAACCGCCGCATTTCAAAACGCCCCTGTTTTTGAAAACGGCTAGCCGTAATGTAATACGGCGGATTATACGATCTGACCACGACATATATACCACATTATATAACATGTTTTGACCCATTTTTCAAAACTTTGACGCCGCCGCCGCCGCCTTGCAAGGAACGAACGTGAGAAAATGAGCCGTCTTCACGATATATTATTATCTTCCACGATAAATTCTTTCCTTCGGATTTATAGGTGCGTGTACTATGATCACCACCTGTACCCGGACAAAGCCGCAGGCAAATTAGTGCTAGCTAGCTTGAGATCAATTAATATAGGTACCTACCTACTCACTAATGCTTGAGATAGAGATCATTATTTATATAGGTACTTATGTAGTTACAAATAAATTACTTGCCCTTAAGTTACGTTATCTCTGAATGACAGTAGGATGAAGTGATAACTGTATATTTCATATATATATGTATTATCACTTCACCGATAACTCCCTATCGATACCGACATATGATAGCCATGATAACATTTCTGATATTGACACAATGAACTCCCCGAGGGCAAATGAGAATATTAATAGGGTTTTCAAAACATAGGTACTTTTTAAAACAACTTTTTAAAACAAATATTTGGTTGTGGATTTATGTAAGTTAATGTGTTTCTGTGTTGGCTTTGGACAGAGTAGCATGGCGGTCTTTGGTGTCGGAGGCCAAGATCCACTTCGTGTCGTTGCGCCACAGCGGTAAGTAAGTAAGTAATATGTTGCTGACTCTGACTAGGTAACTAACATACATTTGTTATATGATAGCACATATCCTGAGTTTGCCAAACACAATAACAGCAATGACGTAATAATTTCTCATCATAGCTCACATCGAAACATCGAAAGTACAGGACTAGTTACTACTACACTACATAATCTAAACATAAAACGAATAAAAAACAAAACTTAAATATAAGCAAAATAATAAAGACAAAAAGAGAATTTAACTAGTTAACTAAAACTACCTAGTTACGACTAGTTACTTAGTTCGACGACAATATTGGAAGTGAATTGCAAAAAAATTGTACGTAATTAATTAATTAATACGTAATTATAATACGTTAATAATTGTACGTAATTATTTTAATTGATTCATTTGTGTTACGAAAATTAACTATGTAAATTGTGTTGTATTGTATTTATTACTAGCTGTTGCCCGCGACTTCGTCCGCGTGGAATCTTATCTTCAACATTTTACTTCTTTAGTACCTATAATTTTCATATCCAAGCAATATTGAAATTAAGTACTTTTCTTTTTTAGCAAGTTATATGAAGTTTTAAGTCAAGTGGATTTTGATGTTGGTTGCTGAAATTACTTTTCTTGTATTCTCATAATAGGTACCTATGCCCTTATACAAAGATTCAAGTTCAACCCCTTTCTCACCACCTTGGGGGATGATTTTCAAAAATACTTGAATTAGTTTTCATGTTTTTTTAATTTATTACCTTTTTTTTTCAAAAAGTTAAAGTTCCTAGCTTAAAATTAAATTTACACCCCAAGACGAATTTTCATCCCCTTTTTAGCCCCCTTAGGGGTTGAAATTCCAAAAACGTTGCAATCACTTTTCTTTGTAATCGGCTATTATGCCTTTCTAAGAAGTTTCAAAACCATTTGTAATGGATTCAAACTTTCAACCCCTTTTTAACCCTGTTAGGGGATGAATTTTACAAAACGCTGAAATTACTTTTCCTGTCTTCTAATAATATCCCTAAATACAAAGATTCAAGTCCCACACTCGAAAAAATGTTTGATTACCATACAAACTTTCAACCCATTTTTCACCACTTTAGGGGTTGAATTTTCAAAAACGCTGAAATTAGTTTTCTTGTATTTTAATAATATATCTTTTAACGAAGTTTCAAATTCGTAGCTCAAAAGAAAACTTTAACGCCATACAAACTTTCATCCCCTTTTTAAACCTGTTAGGGAATGAATTTTACAAAACGCTGAAATTACTTTTATTGTCTTCTAATAATATCCCTAAATACAAAGATTCAAGTCCCGCGCTCGAAAAATTTTTTGATATCCATACAAACTTTCAACCCCTTTTTCACCACCTTGGGGGATAAATTTTCTAAAACGCTGAAATTAGTTTTCTTGTATTTGAATTTGATACATTTTTACAAAGTTTCAAGTTCCTATCTTAAAATAAAATTTGCACCCGAAGACGAACTTTCATCCCCTTTTTAACCCCCTTAGGGGTTGAATTTCCAAAAAATGTTGCAATCACTTTTTTTGTAATCGGCTATTATGCCTTTCTACGAAGTTTCAAAGCATTTGTAATGGATTAAAATTTTCAACCCCCTTTTAACCCTGTTCGGGGATGAATTTTACAAAACGCTGAAATTACTTTTCCTGTCTTCTAATAATATCCCTAAATACAAAGATTCAAGTCCACCACTTGAATTTTTTTTTGATATCCATACAAACATTCAATCCCTTTTTCACCACCTTAGGGGATGAATTTTCAATAACGCTGAAATTAGTTTTCTTGTATTTTAATAATATATCTTTTTACGAAGTTTCAAATTCCTAGCTTAAAAGAAAACTTTAACCCTATACAAACTTTCATCCCCTTTCTAACCCCCTTAGGGGTTGAATTTCTCAAAATCGCTTCTTATCTCTTGTAAACTTTATAAATGCAATCTGGTGTGCAAATTTCAACTTTCTGGCTTTTGTAGTTTCGGCTCTGCGTTGATGAATCAGTCAGTCAGTCAGTCAGTCAGTCAGGACACTTGCATTTATATATATAGAATAATCAATTCGTACACATATAAGTCTATAGCATGCGCTAACACACTTTCATGCATCTAACCAAATGGCTTAATTGTCGTAACACAATGGAATCAATTAACTTTAAACTAATTACAGATGCTTATATAACTATAATGTACAATTTTTTGTAATTCACTCTAGGGGATTCCCCTTTAGTTTTGTAGTGTTGGTAGAGTGGTGTGACCAGCACTCACTTTTAAAAATGGATTAAATTATAGTAAAACCTTTTCATATCATTGTAAGTCAGACCAAGACAAGTCTGCAACGATTTTGATAGCAAACACAGTACAAGTGTTATTTTAAACGTCAAACTTTGGCTAGGCCAGGATATATTCATAATATTACGATATGAATATGACTGATATGAGTCTATGACCCAGGGGCCGAGGGTGATGGTTATTGGTTTTATTGCAGTGCAATTTCAGTGCATTGCGCATCGTTACACGAGGCAAAATCTAGGGTTATGTCACTGTAGTTCGTTTTTATAGCATTTAGTAAAAAGGTAAACAATCTTGACGTGTCTTTTTATTGAAAAACACGTTTGAAAAATAAGTCACGGCAAATATGTAATACTTTATGAATCATATATGATTATTTAGGTACATTATTTTGCTTTCATAAGTAAAACATAGTTGATTATTTATTTATTTAAAACTTTTTGCATTTTTTAAGCGTAATTTTCTGTTCTAATTTTCTGTTCACGCGCGAGCCCGAGGTTTGAACCCACAATTTTAAGTTTGAACACATATACCTACAAAATGTTTAAGGTGTTTGAATTGTGAGTTGTGAGATACTACTTAAGAGGACTCCAGTGGACTTGGAGCATTTAATAACCGGAGTCGTCTTTAAGAACAGTACTCTGCCGAAAACCTTGCACGATTGTGTAAATCATGTAGAAATAGCCATACATTTGACGTGCTCTTCCCCCGCAAAAATTGGCAGAACGCTTTGTACATAAAATGATACCTAAGGCGTCTCCAATTACTAAATGCTTTAAGCCAGTGGGCCTTTTTATTAATGCCTCCAGTAAGATTTAATTCACCTACTTTTTGTGACACACTTAGGTGCAATGATAAGTTAATATATAAATAATATAAATATATGGGACATTCTTACACAGATTGACTAAGTCCCACAGTAAGCTCAAGAAGGCTTGTGTTGTGGGTACAGACAACGATATATATAATATACAAATACTTAAATACATAGAAAACACCCATGACTCAGGAACATATATCTGTATCATCATACAAATAAATGCCCTTACTGGGATTCGAACCCAGGACCATCGGCTTCGCAGGCAGGGTCACTACCCACTAGGCCAGACCGGTCGTAATAGACTACATTAATTAGGTAATTACATCATAAATGCCTTATCTGTCGAAGCATCCTCAAAGTAGATAGGTACTTACAATAATATTATCATAGGCAACCCTATTGTTTGAGTCAAAGATTACGTTTACATGTATAAACAAAGGTTTGTATTGTATTAGTTCTACAACGACTGTCGACTAGAGAAGTTCTGTATAATCAAACATTTAAAAAAATAAAGAATAAAAACTTTGGATTGTCTGTTATAAAACCATAATCACTGTGATCGAAGACCTTAAAAAAAATTAAGAAAAAAGTGTTGTGTTAAAAATGCAGTGTAATTGTGACCATCTCTTGGACAGTTCCAAAGACCACTACTACAACTGTAATGTCGTGTGGGATGAAAGCAAGATTGGCTATCCATGTCCGAAGTAAGCCGGATTGCTTAAGCCGACCACTGACTAACAGGCCGCCGGACGATACCGGCTTGTCAGTTAGAACAAAAATTTGTCAGTTCCGAACAACTGAACGGCCGATATCGTCCGGCGGACTGTTAGTCAGTGGTCAGCTTTATGTTTATTAAACCCTTAAACGAGCAATTCTTGTATATGTATTTATTTATATACCTATATATTTACATATTATGTATACTTATATATTTCGGGGATCTCGGAAACGGCTCTAACGATTTCGATGAAATTTGGTATATGGGGGTTTTCGGGGCCGAAAACATTATCTAGCTAGGTCTTATCTCTGGGACAACACGCATTTTTGAGTTTTTATATATTGTCCGAGCAAAGCTTGGTCTTCCAGATATTTAAAGTGTATAAGTGCATATTTTTAATACAAGAAAAATATTAATTTAATAAGATAAGAAGGCTCTATACATTTTTTAAAAATATTGTGACTGTAGAACTACCACCATTTATCAAAATCGGTGCAGCCAATGAAAGTTACAAAATTGTACTCAAAACTGTGGATTTATTTTCGAGTTTTTGCGAGACTTCATGGCAATTTAAATATACATTCAGCTGTAGATGGAGCCGCCATTAACAGGCGTTCCCCTCTGTCGAAAATAGGCGGCCAATGGTCAACCACATGTCAACCATATGTATGGACTGACGTTTATCTGACATGACGTACCTATACATTAGATGTGCCCCTCCCCCGCAAAAAACGGCAGACTATTTTGTACCGAAAATTTTAGACATGGCGTCTCCATTGGTTATGTCCTCTAAGAGCTGTAGAGAAAAGGTACCTATGCATAGAAGTAAGTATGCAAAGGTGCTAAGCTAATAGTATTTGCTGACTGGACATAAAAAAATACAGATGTGATGTAGTGCATAATTATTTTCCATCGTATTTTCACGGAAACGTAATACGAAAGTGTCTTTCTATTTTAGTCAGTCTCGGAACAAAAAGTACTGTACGGATATGATGGTCGTATTTGTCTACGTGACAGCGTGATAAAACGGTGTCCGTCACTTTCTATCCCACAGTGTTAAAAAGTGACAGTTACTTTATCACGTGGATAAAGATGGATAAAGCCATCCATAATACGCCGGCTGAGATTGACTGAAGTAGCATGACAAATACGAACGTTTCCGAGAAAATACGATGGAAAATAAGTTCTTACCTAGGTCAAAACATTAAAACGGCGTGCCTTTGTAACAGTAACATGTTTGATTTTGTTGTCCTGTTCATAATGTTCATGTGTGATGCACAGGTCATGTCATAAAATATTTCATATTATAATTTCGTTGTGGCTAAATTGCACAATTATGGATTTCTGTGCACTTTTTAAATACTTCAGTGACACAAAATCTGTCATTCCTGTAATTTGGTTTACGAGTGAATTGCAAAAAAAAACGTAATTAACCGCAAGTTAAGAAGCTGTGATTAGTCTTAATTGATTCATTTGTGTTACGAAAATTAACTACATATGCAGAAATTTGTACATAGTTAAGCACATGTAATTAGTCTAAAGTTAATTGATTCCATTGTGTTACTACAGTTAAGTCATTTCTATTTAAGTTAGATACAGGAAAATGTTTTAGTCAATTTTCGTAACACAAATGAATCAATTAAGTTAAGACTAATCACAGTTTCTGCGCTTAGTTACGTAATTTTTTTTTGCAATTCACTCATATTTGTTATGTAACAGGAACCATGACGGGACACTGCGTTTGCGCAACCCGCACCTGCAACACCTGGAGCGTGACTTCATCTACCACCTGGGCCTGGACACTGGCGCCGACGTGCCCGCCATGTTCGGTGACGTCAAGGTACACTACACACACATACACACACACACACACACACACACATACAACTGTAGGTGTATACCGGTGTATGCAGCACTACACCTGGAGCCAACAAACTAAATTTACCAACCAACAAACAAATTTTTATACCATCAAACTAAATTTTAACATATACCTACAAATATAATATAGCCTGTAAGTAAAAACTAGCCAAGTCCATTCTTATTTCCTGATCTTCCTGATCTTTAATGACAGCCCAAGTGAACCGACCGCTTAAATGAGTCCCCGTCGCCCCCGTACCGCTCAGGCGAGGACTCATTTAAGCGGACGGTCTATAGAACTTGGCACTCATATAGATATATCAACTAATTTGCCGGCGAAGTGAACAAGGATGCTATTTTTAAAGTTGAACTTGGCTCTCATTTCGCACAGTAGGCATTGTTGTTGATGGGATTATTTATATCATTGGCAAGGTTAATTCTGTAGTTGGGCTGAAATGATCGAATGACAGCCATGATTAGATAACGTTGCTAAGTGAAGTATTAGGTATGTACAGTCGAGTTCATAAGTATGTATACACTTTTTCACCTTATTGCAATGGATTATGGTAAAGAAATGTATACATATTTATGAACTCGACAGTACTATCCTCGATAATCTGGGGATCCAAGGGCTCTTAGTATGAATACGTACTACGTACATATGATAAAATAGAGGAATTCCTATTCTGTATTCCTGTCGCCTGTCGGGAAAGCCTACGAATGCGGAATAAACAAGTACTGCACATATGGTTTCAGAGGACTATTTAGGTATATTCGGAAATGCTAAACATCGCTGAATAGATATAGATGGTCAAGCAAAACTTGTCAGTAGAAAAAGGCGCGAAACTCAAATTATCTATGAGACGATATCCCTTCGCGCCTACATTTTTCAAATTTGCCGCCTTTTTCTACTGACAAGATCTGCTTGACCAATAAAATGAATTAATCTAGATAGTGAGGTTTCAAGGCGAGTTACTTGATCATTCACTTAGTTCATTTGCAATTTAAGTAATGTAAATGGAGCTTATAGCAAGGTAGGTTGTAGAGCATTCTAAATGTTTTATTGATTTTAAATGTGCGATAGCAAATGATGTCAAAAAAGTGTAGAGTCGGAACAAGCTAACTATGCATGCTATGTATTTGCAATGGCAAAGTGTGCCAATACGTAGGTTGTTCCATAAGTCTTGCAAAAGTGTAACTTCTTATTAAGCTTTTTCAAAATAAAAACCATCACTGTTAATACACTTATGCATGCGTTCCAACCATGTATCAAACATGACCTTCCACCGCTCCTTTATGACAGTGGCGCAGGCTTCATCCCATGCACTCACTAGCTCGTCATCAGTTGCAAACCGTCGTCCTTTTAATTGGCTCTTGATCAGCAAGAAGAGACCAAAATCGCACGGTGCAAGGTCGGGGTTATAAGACGGATGGTACAGCACAGTAAGCCCCGATTGCTCCAAAAACTCCCGAGTTCTAATCGCACGATGAGCGATGATGCAGCGTTATGATGGTGGAGGTGCCAACTGCCCGGATGAGGGATCCAGAGAGAACATAACTTTTGAACTTGTAGGTCTTCGTGTAAAATTGAATTAAGTGTTGATGCACTAATGTGGAGAATGTTCTCAATCTGCCTGCACGTAATTCGCCTATTAATAGTTATCAGTTTTCTAACAGCGTCTATGTTTTCTTGGGTCCTGCTTGTAAAGGGTCGGCCCGGTCTTTCGTCGTCGTCTAAATTATAGTTGCCTCTTTGAAATTCCTTGTACCACCTGAATACGGTAGAAAGGGAAGGGCACTCTTTACCAGAGGCACCGAACAGTTCCCTCGTGGCACTCTTGGTAAAATAATCCACGTTTGAAATTATAATAGAAAATCACTCTGTACTCGCGGTTACCCTTTTCACAATTGTTTCGATCTATTTACCGACTATCACTGCTGGCAGGCTCAACAAACACATCATGTAAGAACTTGTAATTAGTGGCAAATAACCATACGCTCAGTCATACATGTCAAAGCTTGTTAGATTCCTTCCATTGCAAGACTTATGGAACAGCCTACGTATTATTATTAATAATTATATTGTCAATTTCTTAGAAACTATGATGTTTTATAATGACACTCCTCCCTTTGACCTATTGAAATTGGAGAAACTAACGTACTTAGTGATTATGGTCTTTGCTCTCCAAGTAGCTACCTAGAGTTAGACCAAGAATAGTCTGCAGAGATTTTGATAGACGCAGTGCTAGTGTTATGTCAAACTTCTATGAAATGATTATGTACTATTTTGGTTTGGAATGCAATGACTTTGCCTTTGATTTCCGCCATTTTTTAATGTGAAAAAATAAAACCAATGGCAACCGTAAATGGACATAAAAATAATCAAGCCACACAACATACAAGCAAATTTTTACAAAATAAAAATTTTGACAGCAGATAGGTTTCAACAACTAGCCCTTAATCTATCTATATACAGGGCGTCCCACGGCGATGCCACATGGAAGGAAAGTACCTTAAATATCATAGATAGCATATTTTGCTGAAAGAAGACTTCATTTTATTTTTAAAACTTAGTTAAATTGCATTCATACTTTTTTAATTTTTTTTGAAAAAAAATGTATGGAAAAAAATTATCGCGTCATTGGAGGAAAAGTACCTTAATTATTGTAAATAAACGTCTTACTGAAAGAAGACATTATTTCGATTTAAAAAAACAAGTTGAATTGTATTTTAAATAATTTCATGGTTAAACCGGGAATCGAACCCGCTACACGAGAAAAAAAAAATACCTTGTAGCTTTGTCATACCGATCGAAAGGCTTCAATGTGAGAATTATTTTTTTGGTACAAGGTATTTTTTTTTCTCGTGTAGCGGGTTCGATTCCCGGTTTAACCATGAAATTATTTAAAATGCAATTCAACTTGTTTTTTTAAATCGAAATAATGTCTTCTTTCAGTAAGATGTTCATTTACAATAATTAAGGTACTTTTCCTCCAAAGACGCGATAATTTTTTTCCATACATTTTTTCAAAAAAAATTAAAAAAGTATGAATGCAACTTTACTAAGTTTTAAAAATAAAATGAAGTCTTCTTTCAGCAAAATATGCTATCTATGATATTTAAGGTACTTTCCCTCCATGTGGCATCGCCGTGGGACGCCCTGTATATAAATGCAAGTGTCCTGACTGACTGACTGACTGATTCATCAACGCAGAGCCGAAACTACAAAAGCCAGAAAGTTGAAATTTGCACACCAGATTGCATTTATAAAGTGTACAAGAGATAAGAAGCGATTTTGAGAAATTCAACCCCTAAGTGGGTTAAAAAGGGGATGAAAGTTAGTATGGGGTTAAAGTTATCTTTTAAGCTAGGAATTTCAAACTTCGTAAAAAGATATATTATTAAAATACAAGAAAACTAATTTCAGCGTTTTTGAAAATTCATCCCCTGAGGTGGTGAAAAAGGGGTTGAAAGTTTGTATGGATATCAAAAAAATTTCCGAGTGGTGGACTTGAATCTTTGTATTTAGGGATATTATTAGAAGACAGGAAAAGTAATTTCAGCGTTTTGTAAAATTCATCCCCTAACAGGGTTAAAAAGGGGTTGAAAATTTTAATCCATTACAAATGCTTTGAAAGTTCTTAGAAAGGCATAATATCCGATAAGAAAAAAAAGTGATTGCAACGTTTTTGGAAATTCAACCCCTAAGGGGGTTAAAAAGGGGATGAAAGTTCGTCTTCGGGTGCAAATTTCATTTTAAGCTAGGAACTTGAAACTTTGTAAAAACGTATCAAATTCTAAATTAAGAAAACTAATTTCAGCGTTTTAGAAAATTCATCCCCCAAGGTGGTGAAAAAGGGGTTGAAAGTTTGTATGGATATCAAAATTTTTTTCGAGCGCGGGACTTGAATCTTTGTATTTGGGGATATTATTAGAAGACAATAAAAGTGATTTCAGCGTTTTGTAAAATTCATCCCCTAACAGGGTTAAAAAGGGGATGAAAGTTTGTATGGGGTTAACGTTTTCTTTTGAGCTAGGTACGTGAAACTTCGTTAAAAGATATATTATTAAAATACAAGAAAAGTAATTTCAGCGTTTTAGAAAATTCATCCCTCAAGGCGGTGAAAAAGGGGTTGAAAGTTTGTATAGATATCAAAAAAATTTTCGATCGCGGGACTTGAATCTTTGTATTTGGAGATATTATTAGAAGACAATAAAAGTAATTTCAGCGTTTTGTAAATTTCATCCCCTAACAGGGTTAAAAAGGGGATGAAAGTTTGTATGGGGTTAATGATTTCTTTTGAGCAAGGAATTGGAAACTTCGTTAAAAGATATATTATTAAAATACAAGAAAACTAATTTCAGCGTTTTTGAAAATTCATCCCCTAAGGTGGTGAGAAAGGGGTTGAAAGTTTGTATGGAGATCAGATATTTTGTGAGTGCCGAACTTGAATCTTTGTATATAAGGGCATAGGTACCTATTATGAGAATACAAAAAAAGTAATTTCAGCAACCAATATCAAAATCCACTTGACTTAAAACTTTATACAACTTGCATATGAAAATTATAGGTACTAAAGATGTAAAATGTTGAAGATAAGATTCCACGCGGACGAAGTCGCGGGCAACAGCTAGTGATCATAATATGTTTCAGTTTGTCTGTATGGGCGGCACTAAGCACCGCATGCGCGAATTCGCTCTCCACATAAGACAGGCGCTGGGTCTGCCTGACACAGGCAAACTGGAGAATTTGACCAAACACGCGCATCGCTACGCCATGTACAAAGTCGGCCCTGTCATCTCTGTCAGCGTAAGTAATAATCATCTATGAAGTTCATGTGAGGCAAGCTGTTTCACTGACACATCGTCGGGTGACAAGCAAATGTCACTAAGTACTATCAAAAAATTAAAGTAACAATGCACTTTATTACACTTGTCACACGGTTTATTGTCCAATAATTTCAATGGTGTTAGTTAGTGACTTTTGCTTGTCACCTGACGACATGCAAACTGAAGAATCGGGCTGAATCGGCCCAAACATGCTTACCGCCTACCGATACGCCATATAAAATACCATAAGTGTAAAAAGTTGTAGGTAAAGTGTCATTTTTGTCAGCGTAAGTTTCTATGAAACACATCGCCAGGTGACAAGCAAAAGTCACTAATTACTAAAAAAAAATTAAACAAAAATCGACCTTCTTTCAGTCCTAATATGGTTCACTGTGGCTATGAACTTGTGGTGGTACCTATTGACTTTTGCTTGTCACCCGACGACATATTAATGTTTCACATCATGCGTTGTGCGGATGCCCAAATGGTTATTCAAGTAGATCTAGATGTAGTGAACAATCCTTTGCCGTATTTTCTCGGAAACTTTCGTATTTGTCTTAATTGTTACTTCAGTCAACCTCAACACCTACTCTCTGTACTGAGACTGAATGAAATAGCATAACACGTTCGTGCGTTTCCGTAAAAATACGATGGCAAAGGATTATTCACTACATCTGTACATATTTAACTAAACTCTGGAGAACTTCCAAGTCCTTTCAAGAACGAGAAGATTTGACGTTGGCAGTTAATCTTCCACCATACAAAGTAAAATCTACCAATACCATATATTATATATTATGTAACTTTTGGCATAAATTTGGCCAAATTCCCGAATTCCAATCACACAACCCTGGATACTCTGTTACGATTGATTAATCTTTCATGACCTCCATCACTGTTAAATATTGCAATGCTTTTCCAGCACGGCATCGGAATACCTTCCATGAGCATCCTTCTTCAGGAGATGTTCAAGCTGCTCTACTACGCGCGCGCGAAGGACCCAGTGTTCTTCAGAATAGGGACCAGTGGGGGTCTCGGTGTACCTCCGGGGTCGGTGGTTGTGTCCTCATGGGGCCTGAATGGGACCTTGGAGAAAAGTTACGATATTGTAAGTGGACATTTCCAATAAGGCCTAGTCTCTACCCTTAGGGTTGGTAGGTTAGATGGTCGCTTTCGTAAACACTAGTGCACACGTCAATCCCTGGGATTAGTTGTCAAGCGGACCCCAGGCTTCCATGAGCCGTGGCAAAATGCCGGGATAACGCGAGGAAGAAGAAGATTGTAAGTGGACATTTCGTGCAGGGCGCGCTAGCTGCGCAGCTATCTACTAGTGAAGTACTTATGAAGTTGATTCAACCCCTTTGTTTTAGCCTGTGTTGGGCAAGGTGCGTAAACTGCCGTCCTTCTTCGATGAGCGGCTGTGCCGGGAAGTGCAGTCAGTAGCCACAAACGAGGGTTACACCACTTATATCGGAGGCACAATGGCTGCTGATGATTTCTATCGAGGTGAGAAATACACAATGATCTTCAGATTTCGTTTATTTGTATGGAGTGCCACAACCCACAATGTATTACACCTATATATTTTCGCTTACGGCGAATCTGCCCTACTTTAAATATCTACCCAATATTAAAGAGTATTTGTAATTGTTTATAGGGCTGAAATGACACTGTGAAATCTATTAAACTAAATCTATCCCTTATTTTCCAGGCCAAGCTCGCCTTGACGGACCATTCTGCGACCACACAGAAGCGGACAAAATATCCTTCCTTCGCACTCTCTCAGAGCTAGGTGTGAAGAACATAGAAATGGAAGCCACAGCCTTCGCCGCGTATACCAGGGAGGCAGGAGTGCGAGCAGCTGACGTGTGTGTCACCCTTCTGGACCGACTGCAGGGCGACCAGGTTCGTAACTTTGACAAGAGAGGGTGCTGATATCAAACGCGTAAAGTTATCTTAGTATACTTATAGATGGCGTGATAATTAATATAGGTTGTTAGGAAGATTGATGATTTAATAAGTTTTTGGAAAAAAAATCATTTTTGGTACAAGTATTTATCGCTGACTGTACTTTTCTTTCCACAGACTACTAATAGTCATCGAGACAATTCTAAAAAACCCTAACAGTATTAGGTTCCGTTGTTTTATCACAGAGTTCCTATGACCACCTCCGGTCTCCATCATCAGATCAGCTCGATGACACCATAATATTGCATTGTCACCTGACTTACGTATGTATGCAAAATTTCAGCTCAATCGGAAACCGGGAAGTGGATCAAATTTAACTTGCAAGATTTGATTACACACAGACAGACAGACAGACAGACAGACAGACAGACAGACAGACAGACAGACAACGGTCAGGTGAAACTAAATAAAAGCTTGTAAAAACAGAGGTCATGGGCTATCTGGGTGGGTTTTTGATCCTTTCTCAAACTTGTCTCTTCATCGTACAGGTGACGTCAAGCAAAGCTACGATGCTGGAGTGGCAGAACCGTCCTATAGCCCTGG
Organism: Cydia fagiglandana; assembly: GCF_963556715.1. Classification (NCBI taxonomy): domain Eukaryota; kingdom Metazoa; phylum Arthropoda; class Insecta; order Lepidoptera; family Tortricidae; genus Cydia; species Cydia fagiglandana. The sequence continues at coordinate 23,157,740 of NC_085933.1, read as the reverse complement.
TGGGAAGTTTCATCGTCAAATGCTGCAAGCGCCGGGGTTTGGTCCATGGTAGTCAATGATAAATGGGGGTTTTTGTCATATGCAAAAATATAGGTGTACCTACGTATCTACCTGGGTCTCTGGGCCCCTGTTTCGGCAGGTTAAGGCTCTTGAGAGTGAGTTGAGAGTTTGTGTATTTTTTTTAAATATTACTAAGCATATCAATACCTTTGAAGCTTTTGAATATGTTATATTAGTTCTTTGTTAATAATTTAATGTATAAACTGTAGGGTTTTAGTTGAAACTTTTTTTTATATGAATTTTTTCGTGAACCTCTTATTTGGCTCCCATTTCGTGATACAAATTTAGGTCAGCTCCTAAATTCGTGAATTCGTGTCCCCTGTTTCGGCATAAAGTTTTCTTAGAGTAATTGGTGATAAATTGATAATTTGCTGATAATCATTTTAAATATTTAACGGTCTTACCTACTTACGAATAATTGTAAGGTCAAATAAAAAATAATAATAATAAAAAATGTTAAATTGAGAGCTAGCTTAAAGTTTTTTGTACTCGTCGACTTTAATGGTTGAATTAAGACATATGGTTTACCATATGGGTACTTTAATACTTGATTAAAAGTCAAACTATTTAATCTAAATAAAAAATAAAAAAATAAAATTAAAAATATAAAAAATAATTAAAAATAATAATTATTTACAAAAAATAATTTACTATCTTATACGTTAAAAATAAACATACACAAAAATAAATCAAATTTTAATAATAAATAAAATTGTGCTAGTAGTTAATATGATCATATACGTGGAACATACCTTAAAATTTTTAACTCGGGTCACATTCAAACTCGTTTTATGAGAATTCTAGTGAAAAAAACATATACCGAATTTCGCTCATACGAAACTTCATGAAATACATTAATTGTTTTCTAATTTATTTTTTTAATTATCTTTGTTGTTATATTTAAAAACAAGCACTCAAAATGTATCTAGAAAATCCTTGATTCGTTAGTGGCACGAAATAGGAGACACACGTAAGATAAAATGACCGCTATTTCGTGAGTCGATTTATTGCAATTTTAAGTTATTTCTATGCATATATTCAATCTTTTTTCTTATCAAATCAATTACTAAGGAACCCACAGAAACACTCCCAAAAACTTTTATTCGAATGGGTTTAGCTTTTCCTTCCTATAAGCTTAACCCTTTACCAGGCCCCGAAGAACCAGCGTGTCTTAATACGTACTTTATATGCTGTTGCAACCGTATTGAACGCCTTGTAAAAAATGTATTTATGAAAGTCGGAGATCTTCCTCTAAACCAGAAATAAAAATGTGGGTTACGGTTATCCCATCGCCTGTCTAAGTAATGAACTGTCATACTAGATTTTGTCTTATTATATTCTTGATCAGGCCAAGGGATATATTCCACCCACATCTTATATCGGTTATAATAGTCAAGGTTTAACTCCAAATCTCCTACGAACCATTATATCAATCACTGAAAACATTATTTTATGATCTTCATTCATGGCACGCTTCAAAATCCAATAATATATCTTTAGCAGCCATTTAAATCCACTTGACCAGTGATGTTAGTGGTTTGTTTACAAATTCGAACACTTTACTGAATTTAAGAAAAACACAAGCAGATATATAGAACCATTTTTTGTTATTTTCATGATTTTAATGATTGTAAGGTAATATAATCATATATTTTGCTAAATACTCCTGCGTCCTTGTGATATGACCAGAATTAGGATGTGGGATGACTCTATCCCATTGCCTGGCTAGAATTTGCCTGTGTGGGAACTATTCTTCCCATGACCCGATTAGATTTTGGGGCTCTTTGGTTTTTGTTATTTATTTTTAAGTATACAGGCTGTATCAAAAATACGAGTAGGTACCTAATTCGTTTAAGGGCATTCTCGGTACGTATTTATTTTTTGTAAGTATAATAAAATAACTAGAAGTCGATGGGAAAATGCTGGGCGGACTGTGCTGCAAAAGCTGTGGTGGTTTCCGCAGAATTTTCAGTGGGCTCAGTCGGGTCAGACAGCTACAAGAATTGTACTGTCCATATTGTGGAGAACAATTATTTGATTAGAAAAAAAGGTTTAAGTTTGTTTGTAATGGAGGACCCGAAGTTATGGTATCAATATTATTTTTTCCGTAGTAAAACTGTAAGCGTTTTTTTTTTTGTAATAACCTCAGGAACAAGCAATAAAATAATGTTCATGAAAAGAATGGTGTTTTTGTATTTGTCTAACTACAAACATCGTTTATATTACAAGGCGATCAATCCAAATGGGTCAGTATGGAGATGTCAGAAACTTTGTGAGATAGCGAAATCTGTTCTTAGGAACCATAGCTTCGATTTAATAATAAGGGCATTCAAACGTTTTTTCAATCTTGACCCATTTGGATTGATCAGCCTGTATATATGTAACACAGTCTCACACCTAGACAGGCAATGGGATAAATACTTACCTCATTACTTTTTGGTTAAAAGCAACACAATTATTCAATTTTATGATACTATCTACAAGAAGAAATTCTTCAGGGAAAGCCTTTAAAAGGAGATTTTATAGCTAGGTACATGAATTCGCTCTAGGTTGAACACAAAAACTGTTTTATTACTTACGTGAGTTTTTATGACATGACAAGACAATTTACCGGGCCATGGGAAAAATAGCTCCCACACAGTTAAACTCTAATAAGGCCATGGGATAATGTCAACCCACATCCTAATTCTGGTCATACACAATAATGCATGAATATTTAGCAATGTTTACGATTACATTTGCTTTCAACACTCAAAATCTACAAAATATCAAAAAATTGTTCGATCTATGTACTTCTGTTTCATAGAAATTATGGAAAGTGTTCGAATTTCTCCGTAGTTTGCTGAAATTAGCGTTCAAGTGAATTGAAATGGCTGCCAAAGATATATTACGCAATTTAGAAGCGTGTTGTGAATGAAGATCATAAAATAATATTTTCAGGGATTGACAAAATATTTTGTAGGTGGTTTGGAGTTAAAACCTGACTACGGTAACCGATATAAGATGTGGGTGGAATATTTCCCTTGGCCTGGTAAAGGGTTAACAAGTGAGAGCGCGCACCTTACGCTTAAAAAAAGTGCACGCATACAACACAGCTATTCGCGGCCGTCTAACAGTTTCGACCGTCGTATTACTCTTAGTTTAATCACTAAAATATTGGTTATCATTTTATTGAAGAGATTAAATAATACAGATTTTTTTCATATGTATAATTTGAATAAAAGATATTTGAATTCCTTATTATTTGCGCCAGAAAAAAAACTAACGAAATAACGTACTAACACGAACTTGGGGCCGTTTACCTTGTATGCAAAATTTCAGCTCAATCGGAAACCGGGAAGTGGATCAAATTTAACTTGCAAGATTTGATTACACACAGACAGACAGACAGACAGACAGACAGACAGACAGACAGACAGACAACGGTCAGGTGAAACTAAATAAAAGCTTGTAAAAACAGAGGTCATGGGCTATCTGGGTGGGTTTTTGATCCTTTCTCAAACTTGTCTCTTCATCGTACAGGTGACGTCAAGCAAAGCTACGATGCTGGAGTGGCAGAACCGTCCTATAGCCCTGGTGGGAAGTTTCATCGTCAAATGCTGCAAGCGCCGGGGTTTGGTCCATGGTAGTCAATGATAAATGGGGGTTTTTGTCATATGCAAAAATATAGGTGTACCTACGTATCTACCTGGGTCTCTATTGTTTCCCAAATAGTTTTAAGCCATAATGTATTGTTTGTCCGAATTTTCGTTAGTCATAATTGGGTTTTCTCAGAAACGCGTAACTTTTCAGGATTGCCATAAAACAAACCTAACCTAACCTAAGGTATCTATAGAATAACCTTACGAAAATCCTGAAAAGTTAACGGTTTCAGTTTTATGACTAACGATAATATGACGAACGTTATATTATGAGTGACTTAAAACTTTATGGGACACAAAGGGACCCCTATCTACCTATATGGTGGCATTTTAGACATTTGTGGCAGCAATGCTGTCGGCAGTAATGCCGGACTGCAAGAATGTAGCATGCAGCCGACTACTTTTCTGCAGAAAACGTCAAAAAGGTTATTTTATCGACAAATTAAATTGAAATTAAGCTTATTTATTATTAATACTTAAAAAATAGTACTCTGACAATGGTAAACTATAAAATGTTAATAAAATTAATTATCTCTTAAAGTAATTTATGTTTTTGTTATTATCTAAAGTTGTGAATGCAGAAAAGGTCAAGGTTTCAAATACTGAAATGAAATACCCTATTCATCTCTCATGGTCTTAAGTGAGTCATTGTTGTTCTACAAGGTGTGCAAAACATTATACGTTTATGCACTAAAGGTGAGGTGAGGTGTAGATTGTACAACAAAGGCATATAAAGTGACCCATTTTTACCAGAGGCAATTTTTTTTTTTAATTTTCAACATGTGATCAGACTTTCAGACGCTTGGTTTTCTGCCAAGTCAAACATTTCGGAGCATTTTTGAACGATAATCGACTCCTATTTTATGTGATTTACTAAATTTAATGACAAAAATACAGATTTCTAATAAATTGTAGCAAAAATAAAATAATATAACAAGTTTTGTCATCTACACAATTTTATTGCTCAGTAAAATTGTGCAATATGCAGAGATGCGAAAAATACTTTATAAAAAGTATTTAAATACAAAATACAAATACTTCCTTGATATTACTATTTCAAATGCAAAATACAAAATAGTTTTTGAATTTTTATTTAAATACAAAATACGAAATAGGTATTTTCAAAATGCTTTTTAAAAATACAAATACTTTGCGATAAAAGGTACTCGGAGTAGTGAATACCTAGTCTGAATTAAAAAGTATTACTCGGAATTTCCGAGTTGAAAAGACTCTCGTTATTGTTTGAAATCAATCCTCTTCTTCATCAATCAAATCTATAAAGTGCAAATTTCTAGTTGTTTGCTCATATTAACCGGTAGGATGTATGGATGATGGTTTTTAATGGCCAACTTTTAAAGCATTAATTTGTAATGTTTTACAGCTAGTATAATGCCTCTCGTTAGTGTGATGAAAACGTCTCGTTTGTGTTTCACCAGGGCAGAAAAATTTGTCCTCCTCTCGTGCCTTGAAACCCTCGCAACACTCAAGATTCCACTTTTTTAACCACTCGCTACGCTTGTGGTCATGTACGACGTTACTAAACAGATCAGTTCCATGTTAAAAGAATGAGAGAGTTGCCAGGATTGTAACATCAGAAGAGATTGTAACTCCTACCTACATTACCTACCTACTATAAAGTATTTTGTATTTTGAAAATAGAAAATAGGTCCCAAAAACTATTTCAAATAAAATACAAAATAGTTTTCTTCAAAAGGTATTTAAATACAAAATACTAAATGGGTATTTTGCATTTTGTATTTACATTTTAAATACAAGTATTTCAAATAAGTCACATCTCTGGCAATATGTATTAACTGTTTGGCTGTTGAGACCGATTACCTTATAGACCGGGAGATAGTCACACATTTTACTGGGTCATTTGTACCAGTATGGCGGTTCGTCAGGGGTCTAAGTACGTAATGAACGAAATAAAAATGATGGTCATAGCGCTGGTACCGGCGGCCCAATCGCGTGGTCGTTAGTCGAACGTGTCGGATAAAATACGAGTGTCGAACGATTTGTTCCACAAAAATCCTCGTATTTTTCGATAGTCCATAAAAAAGAAGTAGACGGTAGCGTAATGCCATACTTCTCCGGTGTGACTTACAGCCCGCCATACTGAGGCGAACACATTAATTAAAAATAAACAATTCAATCATTTGTGCCAAGCTAATTTTTGCACAGGTGATCATCGTCGAGCAGCCATTCATGGACATCACCATGCCATACTTTTCGGATGGTTCCAAATGGCCGCCATACCGCCGCAAAGGAGTTAATTTTTTTTTATTGCTAAACGATTTGTACCACCTTGTAATTTTTTTTCAAGACTTTCTGTGTGATCATAAATGGAAATCTCATAATGCCATACCTGTAGGAGGTGGCAAATGTGTACAATATTTTTTTTTTATTTCAAGTATGGTGCCCCTTTTTCCCCCTATTAGAAGTATGGCAAATATAATAATGGTCACATTGCATCATATAATTTCCAAAAATCTAAATGCCATACTGGTACAAATCGTCAAAAAATTGTTTTTTGTTTTAAGTCTTGGCTTAAGTCTCACAGTCGTCCGCCCCGTAGTTATAATCTGAAATATTTTTTTTAGGTATAATTGTATCCAAACAAATAGAATATGATGATGCCATGCTGTAAAAAATTATTTTACGTATACATAGTCGTATTTTTGAAACATGTCGATTAAATAAGTTTTTCAAGTATGGCAGCACTTTTTCCCCCTACTATAAGTATGGCAATTATAATAACGGTCACATTTTATCAAATACTTTCCAAAAATTTAAATGCAATACTGGTACAAATCGTTTAGCAAAAAAAAAATTAACTCCTTTGCGGCGGTATGGCGGCCATTTGGAACCATCCGAAAAGTATGGCATGGTGATGTCCATGAATGGCTGCTCGACGATGATCACCTGTGCAAAAATTAGCTTGGCACAAATGATTGAATTGTTTATTTTTAATTAATGTGTTCGCCTCAGTATGGCGGGCTGTAAGTCACACCGGAGAAGTATGGCATTACGCTACCGCCTACTTCTTTTTTATGGACTATCGGAAAATACGAGGATTTTTGTGGAACAAATCGTTCGACACTCGTATTTTATCCGACACGTTCGACTAACGCCCACGCGATTGGGCCGCCGGTACCAGCGCTATGACCATCATTTTTCTTTCCTTCATTACGTGCTTAGACCCCTGACGAACTGCCATACTGGTACAAATGACCCAGTAAAATGTGTCACTATCTCCCGGTCTATTAGTCTTAGAAGAAAATTTTACTTTTATGCTCTAGAGCATAAAATGCGATTTTATGTCGTCTACGCATGACTTAAAGGTGCACTTTATGAGCATGAGAAGTGAAAAAGCGTTTTACATTCCACGTACTTATTTTTTTACGATAGGTAAGCATTATTTCCTGTGATATAATTTTCCAGATATTTCCTTGAACCATGCCAACTTTTTGTAAATTTTCAGAAACCTTGACATCTCTAATTTTGTGACCTTCACATCAGACCTGAAGCGGACGACGTAGGTAATTGCGTACCTTTTCGCTCAAATATTTCCAGATTATTTATTTTACATCCCGAGCCGATTGGTGACGTTTGTTTAGGATGTTCCCTTTAACGAGCCATTTTATTTATCGTTTGAATTACGGACTAACTGGCCCGTTTAATTATTATTTGATTCGTAAAACTGATTATTTTTAGCTTGAGCGAGAATGCAAAGTTACTAGATAGAATCTAAAATAACTTTAAATAGAACATTCCTCGGACTTTGCTTAGTTTGGGGCTAGGTAGATCTGTATAGTAAGACTGTCCTCAAATACATATTACTTTTATTCTTCTAATTGATGAACAGTTTTTTAATAATTTTAAGGGAGAAAAATAGATCTATAAACGATCTCTCTGCTATACGATACCACAGACAGAATGATACCTACATAAACTTAAGTCTTATATTATAACGCCCCGTTATTTTCGGAGTTTAAGACAGGAACGTGCAACCAAGGAATCAAATAATTTATGCATTTCAATTACTTTATTACATTACAATCAATATTGCAAACGCTTGACAACACGTTAGACAACACGCATCCACAGCCTATTAGCCGTTTTGCCCCTGTGCTCGCTTGCGGGGAACGCGGGCAAGATGTGACTTGCGGTGTAGGGTAACAACCGTAGCTTGTCTGACTTACCCCGTGGTATGGGGACAGGCGGAGCTACCAACCCATGCCCGTGGGGTAAGGGAAGTCCATCCCTGTGGCGGGGTGCAGCGCGTACCCGGACTTGATTCCTGCGCTGCGCCAGTAGCCCCCGCATACGTACATAGGCCTGTAATTGAAATAGGAGACACTATAATTATGCACCAGGGTAACAAAACATCTCATGCACTATTGGTAGACGTCAAGCAGTAAAAACAGACAGCAGTAAAGACAGGTCGATAGCCGAAAGCCGTTCAGATATTGAGATAGTAGTGCTGCTGAGAAATGAGAGGAATGGCGTGAGCTCGTTAAGACCATCACATCAGATAATGTACCTTCTTCCTCGCGTTATCCCGGCGTTTTGCCACGGCTCACATAGGAGCCTGGGGTCCGCTTGACAACTAATCCCATAATTTGACCTAGGCACTAGTTTTTACGAAAGCGACTACCATCTGACCTTCCAACCCAGAGCGGAAACTAGGCCTTATTGGGATCAGTCCGGTTTCCTCACGATGTTTTCCTTCACCGAAAAGCGACTAGTAAATATCAAATGATATTTCATAAAAAGAGAACATTTAGTAGCTTTTAAGTGGTTGAATAATACCAATTCCATTCATAATGTGGCCGTGCAAGTTTGCAGCTCGCTGTACAGTCGCTATCAGATATATCGGACCGGCCAAGGTGCTCAAAAATATCTGAACACGCACTCTAACGCCTTGACAATAGAGGCGTGTTCAGATATTTGTGAGCACCTTGACCGCTCCGGTAAATCTGATGGCGACTGTAAATTCACTGACTAATGAGAGAGTCGTTTGAAAGCTCTCAGTCGACTGAATTGAGAGGATATTGTGGGAGAAAATGTGAGGCCACCTCACTGCAGGTCTGCGGTTCTCAGACAAAATGAAAAACCTAATTAATACTTACTGTGACGTGTACTGGGGCATGATTATCACTGGTACAACAGTAATGTAGCACAGAGTTTACAAAATTAATTTTAATCTAAAAAGCAACTTGAAATATTTTTAGTGGCATTTATATCAAAATGGTTCTTCTTCTATAATGCATTTGTTTTTTTGAACTCAAGTCATGTTGTCAATTTTAAAAATCTAAAGTACATAGTAAAAAATAAAAGTATTTTAAGTAAAGAGTTTGCATAATAAATACCTCTTGTTAGACCAAGACAAGTCTGCAACGATTTTGATATTGATATTGTTATTTATTCGTCATAATTTCATAGAAGTTTGACGTTTAAGATAACACTTGCACTAAGTATGCTATCAAAATCGTTGCAGACTTTTCTTGGTCAAACTCTATAAAGATCAAGTTGGAGCAGAGCTTGTCTTAAGGATTTCGCATGGGGGAGGAGGAATTATGGGATTCAAACAATGAAAAACTTTAACGTTAATTCCAATGGTTTTCAAACAGTTAAAAACTTACGTTCATTCCAATCACTTTATTACAAAATTAGTATTGCAAACAACATTTTTTTAACATCACTAGACAAGATTAAACTACGCCACACTTGTAAACCACGTAGACAAAGTTGGGTTTCTGTCCAGTTTAATTTTTGAGTTAGACCAAGAAGAGTCTGCAACGATTTTGATAGCGTACACAGTGCAAGTGTTATTTATACATCATAATTTCAAAAGAAGTTTTAAAACAACACTTGTACTGTGTGTGCTATCAAAATCGTCTTATCTTGGACTAACTCTCGTCTGATCTGAGAGACAGGGGCACAGATTGGGGCACGATGACTAGAAGTTGTAGCAGCGGGGCCAGCATGGTGAGTATGAATAGCACGAGTAGCACAGGTATGGGTAGTTAGGGCTTCCGCCGTCGCGCGCGTAGCCTGATTTGATACCGGCGCCCGGCCAGCATCCGACGTGGCCCCTGCAACGATTTGGTTGAATATTTGAATGGCATATACCTTAATTACCTATTAAGTAAATATTTGCTATTTAGTTACCTAACGGTTAAAGTTGCATTTTTAAGCTGACCGAGGACAATGAGCTCTCATAGGCTTAAACAAATCAACTATACCAATACGTAGGTAGGTATAAGAGAAATAACCTGGTTGTTACAGCTAGGCAGGACTGTAATACACAATGGACTATAAAGCTACTCTAGCTCCTGCCTGCGACTTCGCCTGCGTGGAACGATTATGAAAAATGATAAAACTCTCCTATCCTTTGTCCTTTTCTAGGCCTCAAGCTAAACATCTTCTTCTTCGCCTAGCCTTCTCCCATATCATTTGGGGTCGGGTCTCCTCGTCGTTCTAGCCTGGCCTCAAGCTAAAAATCTCCATACCAAATTTTATCTAAATTGGTTAAGCGGTTTTAGCGTGAAGTGGCAATAGATGGCTCCGCTACAGAAATGCGAAAAATGAATGTGCGAAAACATACAGTTACTTTGGCATTAACTATATTTAGGGATATTAGGGATTGCCTTCTCCTTCTTTCTGGAAGACTACCCAATTGCGTGGAGTACGCTAGATAAAATAATCATTTATTTACATACAATATATATACAGTGGTACAACTAAACGAAATTAATAACTAGCTTAAATCTAAAATAGGCCCCTGAGGCATTGTACCAAGGATGCTGGCGGCATTTCCCCGCTGTATCGCAATACTGATACGTTGTGCGAGGTAGCCGCCAGCTCTTCGGTCACCAGTTACGTCAACCAGACGCTTCGCGATTTCTGCGAACAATTTATGCGCGCTGGGACCCCATGGACCTAGAGTTTCAACTCCAAATGGTACAAAATGGTACTCTCTACCGAGGCTTTTATATTTGTTACGTTTTAGAATTTCGGCGCTTTCCGCCGCCCCGCCCGCTCTTACAGTAGTCCGTTGGAGGTGGGACGGTGCCAGCGTGTCTACACAGGTAGCATCCCACACCAGCATCCGTCCCAAGCTCCAAGGAACTAAAGACACCCCGTCGGGCCTCTTGCCATCATCTCTGATAATGCCAGTCGGCTCAAGAAGAGCAGGCACATTGATGGTGGCAAGAGACCGACGGAAGATCAGATTAAAAAGTTTGACCTCAGAAACAATGATAATACAAAGAAGATTCAATAATACTTACATAATTCAATATGTAATATACGTGCTAAAGCAGAACCAAGTAAATTTATTCGCAACACTAATTTTATTTTAATTTTGTAATTGAAAATAATTTTGACAGCATTTATATAAAAGTGACAGTTGGCTTAAACTTTTGCTTCTTTTCTGTTTTGAGCAAAGAGTATAGTAGGTAAGTATATATGTATTAGGTTCAGGACAAAGTTCAGGATATTACTGCATTTTAGGTTTATCTCCACTTTCAGGTTTTGGAAAACCGGAAATCTAATCGGGAATCCGAAATTTTGGAATTTCTGTATCGCGAATTCTCGTTCCTGGAGTCCAGACACCAAAACGCAGCGAGTGTGATGAGCACCTTTGCGCCGGGGGGTAGAGTCTGTGCGGAAAGAGAAGAGTCGTGGCAGAAACGAGAACTAACATTTTAAATTTTATATGGCAATCAAACCTTTGACACCTGTCTTGTAAAAAGTAAACAAACTTCTGTCAATGTATATTTTTATTAACAAAAACCGCAAGTTTTATGTATAAAATATTTTCAAAATACGATAAAACCGTACATAAAACCACAAGGAAAATTATATTTAACATTGTTCAGTATTGTCAGAGGGAAGAAAACGGCTAAAAGCCGACTATCGACTTACAAAAAGGCGCGGAACGTGTTTCCGCTATTCGCAGGTATTGATGTTGTATTTAATATTAAATAATTACCTATTTAATAAGCCCCCTAAGTAACTTGTCTCCGGTACATAATCGGTAAGTATATTCATTCAAAATATATTAATTTTCATAAATATGCCGGTCATTCATGATCTTTAAAATAACTGACAAATAGTCTTGATACTTGCCATTTTATGCATATTTATATGTGATTTCTTTTTCAGGATTGTGTAAAAGTACCTACGGTATCACGAATAAAAGACCGCTAAGTAGGTGATATGCAAGAATTCGTAATCTAGGTGCCGGATTCAACCACATCCAGTTCAGATGAAGATAGTTCTATGAGTGTCCCTGGTTGTTTTGAAGCTAGCTCAAACATAAGTGACATTGAATATTTTAATTCAGACTTCGATTACAAAGAATAAAACTTTTTCTAATAAAATATTTCTTTATTTGTAAGTTCGTTTACTAGGTTCTGAATAAAACTTTTTCTAATAAAATATTTCTTTATTTGTAGGTTCTGTTAGTTACGAAATTATATTTCATATTTAGCAGTGACTTTTCGGCGAAGTAAAATATCGAGAGATGAGAGAACCGGACATATCCCAATAAGGCCTACCTACTTATGCACTATTTTTATTCATATTCATATTTATTATTAATGATGTAAACATACATTACAAGTCAAGTTTACAATGGGTGAAATATATCCCAGATGAAATTACAGTTGTATTGCCCAATTTCTACCCGATCTACCCGGTTTTAATAACTGTTGGACTGCACAGATTAGGCAGTACATAAATGAGACTCGTATCTTGTTTGGTACTAAAATTACAGTTGTATTGGGCAGATTCGTAACTAGTTTTAGCAGTTTTGTCAATCGCAGTCACTTTTTAGTATCTGAGATATAAAAACAAGTGTGTTTTAAAAAGAAAACTAGTGTCTGCGCTAAATCAGAGGATTGAGTTGACGAGCCGACACCACCACCAGGCTCCGTTTAGTAAACCGTGGTAAAAAACCGGAACAAAATGGATTCAAGTATCATGACCTTTAGTGTCATACTATAATCACGTGACCAGTGTTGTCAGCATAGCAAAAATCATAAAATAGCACTGGCGCGCCCTCAAATCCCACGACTCTTCTCTTTCCGCACAGACTCTAGCGCGGGGAGGCCTCTTTCAGTCTCGGAGTAATTAACAATGGAGCCGCCATTAACAGGCGTTCCCCTCTGTCGAAAATAGGCGGCCAATGGTCAACCACATGTCAACCATATGTATGGACTGACGTTTATCTGACATGACGTACCTATACATTTGATGTGCCCCTCCCCCGCAATAAACGGCAGACTATTTTGTACCGAAAATTTTAGACATGGCGTCTCCGTTGTTAATTACTCCGAGCTTTCAGTAGTTTTTATATTCCTTGTTTTATTTTAGATATATTTAGGGTTATGAGTTTTAATTTAGTATTATTTATAGATGCATTTAGTTCATAAGTGATTTGTTTTTCTAATGTCTTTTTACCTTTAAATCCTGGCTATACGGAATTCCGAAACCTTGAAATCACGGACTTAGCTCTTTGCTCTTGATTTGCTCTTGATTATCAGAAAAGGTATTCTGCCAACCAACTTTTCGCAGATTATTTGCCAGCATTCGGCAGCAAATTTTCATTATAATATCGCGAAGTGTAGATCAAGGTCATATCCTCCAAGCCGGCTAATGATCTTTTCATGCAGTTTTAAATGGTACATGAAAACCATAGAGTAACTTAAGAGTATGTTGAGTCAAAACGTCCAAAGAGTCAATATTTAGAGCAACAGTTTCCTATACTATCATGCATACATGCATGCCTGACAGACAGTTGGTCATTAATCATCATCAATTCATCATGGTGTATCATCTAGGTGCCCTTTTTCCCTTTTTTAGCGGACACCTCCGACTATAAGAACCAATTAAACACAAACATGTTAATTTTAATAAATTTATTACAAAACAACTGTTTCACTTGACATTATACAATGACGACCCTAGTCACGTACTACCAGTATCCACGTGACAGTGACAACCAGTGGACTTCCAACTGCCGTGTCTACCAGTAGGAGACGGGCAGCCTCGGGTACGGGTAGTCCTGCTTGCCGTTGATGCAGCGGCCGTCCCGCGGGCCGGACTTGACGCCCGCGCTGGGCCAGCAGGGGTCGTTAGCGGGCCATACTCCAGGACACCTGTAATTGTGGAAGAATCATTTAATGGCGGTTAACAAAAATACATCGGTTTTGTACCTAGGCCAAGAGGAGGGCAGCTGTCATAGGTTTTTATAGATGGCGCCAGCATAGGTTACTATTTCTAGTTTTGTTCTATGGAATATTATAGCCTGGATGCTTCCAACAATACTTCCATAAAAATAAACAAGAATATCAAATTGCTTGGTAAGGCAAAAATAAATTTTGATTTGTCAAAACAAAGATTCAAATTAGAATGGCACAGGAGACCTTTTTATAGGTCTCTGGGCGGCTAGAGGATATGGGACACGAACCTAAATACGAGGGATAGTACAAATGTACAAATAAATGAGGAAATTTATAGCAAATGTAATTGTGTCGCTTAACTTCAAACTCGGGTAAATCCATTGGACCCTCTCAGCAAATATCTACCCTATTACGTTTTGTTAATACCAAAATCGCATAATCTGACAGATGGATTTACCCGAGTTTGAAGTTAAGCGACTCAATTATGGTTCACATTTAATTGTGACCGGTTATGAACTTCATACTAATAAACAGATGATGATGTAATTTATGAACTAACAAAAAGAAAATACTCACCTAAGCATGATGCAGTTTAGATGTTTAATGTATATACCTACGCAGATAAGTATCTATTGTTAAAGCGGTTGATATTGTATTTTTTATATGTTTTATGTATTTTATATAAAAATATAATATTAAACAGTTGCCCAGATGGTTATTCAAGTACAAATGTGTCAAATAGCTCAAAAAATTCTTCTGTTTTTCAGTAGCTTGTTCCTTTTTCAAAAATAAATGGATTTCTGTGGTGCCAGCGGGGTGCGCGACCCGTAGTGGTGTGCTTTTCATGCAATTTTTGCAACAAATCTTTGCACATAGTATTCTTAGGGTAAATTGTATTTAAGTTTTTTAGTAGGCTACCAAGGCTAAATACCTACCACATACTTAAATAATACCTTATTATTTATCTATGGTCACCAGACCAAAACTCTTTATCATTACCATTAGAAAAGCAAAAAGCAAAAACAAGCATCCATACGTCAACAATAATGCACCTGTCATTAGCAAAGGAAAAATAGGCTCTTAAAGAGAATATAAATATTTTAAGGACTGTGATAACATTACCATATGTTACTTTTTACACTAGATCCAGTAAGATCGAGTTTAGTATTATAAAAAGATCTACTAGATTTCAGTAGATCTGTAATGCACATAACATCAATGCAGATTCATAATAAGTTACGTGTTAATTACTTTCTACGGCTAGAGAATGTGATAGTTTTGCCTAACAAGTTCCTTTTTAGCCCTCGCCACGTTGCGGATTTTCGATGGAACTAATTTATTTTAATGGCAATTATTTTGTTTGACATCCGACATTGAATCATTGAATGATCATTGAGTCATTGAATGTCACCGATGTAAACAAATCGAAAATGATTGTAAATATTTCAGGATAATAATAGATTTTGCAATCAAAATGCCCAAAAAAATTCACACCGATGCTAAACAAATAATTTTAAATACATTAAAATACTTGCGACAGAAAAAGGATACGGGATTCAGTAGCATTCCATTAAACAATGTTGTGAAATTATTTGTTGACATGACGGGTACTGATTTTCATAGTGAGTTTGTAATAAACTGGTTAGTTTTGTACTAAATATGAATATTAATTATTAAATTATTATTTTTCTCATTTAAGGCGTCTTTAGTGCTATAATCAAAAATATTTATTATAAGAATGAGCCATTACCACCACGAGTGACTGAATCTGGTAAATATATATACGGAGGTCGAATATTTACAATCAAATTATGGCGGATAGGTTAATTATTCATACTTAATTATCAACTAAACATGCTCTTTCGATTGGGTTTCGATTGGGAAACATACTTCTACAACTCACATGTACATAATTGTATACCTCACTCGCTCTTGCACGATGCCAATACACACTGTCCCGACTATTCATGACGTACACGTATTGTTGCTATATGTAAGCTGTTTGTAGCGACATTATATCAGGGCTAAAAAAGAACTTGTCAGGCTAATTAAAATGAAGCAAGAAGGAAAATCCCTCATTGGAAATCTCTACAAGTAAGTTACCTACATAAATATAAAAAGTCCTATTATTATCTAGTCGGCATATACATATGTATAAGTATAATGACGGCATTTTTACAATCACTTAATATTGACTACGTAAACATTATGGTCTACGGACTCTACGGCGTACAGGCGATACGTGGTGCTACGAGTTTAAATGCACTGTTGCATGTGTGTGTTGTGTAACCCTTCTCGTGCATGAAAGGAGGCCTTTGCCCACTTGCCCAGCAGTGGGACCTATACTGAATTACATTATGTATTATTATTTTCACCACACCAGCTCGGAAAGTCTTACTTTGCACTTCGAAAACGAATAGCAAAGTTGCATTGTTCCACATGTGAGGCAAAGTAATCAAATGCAAATTTTGAGTTGTTTTCTTATGTTTGCTGGTAGAATTGACTTTTAAATGATGATTTTGGATGATAAATATTTAATAACATTCATTTGGATTTGATTTGGTTTGATTTTGTTTGATATTTTACATTTAATATTTGCTTCGGGTTGGTGTGGTGAAAAATTTTGTTTAACCCTCGTGCTTTGAAACCCTCGCAACGCTCAAGATTCCATTATTCGAACCACTCGCTACACTCGTGGTTCAATTTTGGAATCTTTCGCTTGCTCGGGTATCAATATTAGCACGAGCGGATAAACAACAACTTTGCCCCCATGTAAAACAAATAACTATTTATTCCACGTATACAGTTCTGGTGCATAATTATTTTCCATCGTATTTTCACGGAAACGTACGAACATGTATTGCTATTTTAGTCAGTCTCGGTACAAAAAGTACTGAAATTGATTGAAGAAGCATGATAAATTCGAAAGTTTCCTAGAAAGTACGATGGAAAACAATTACGCACTGCATTTGTACTAATGTACACGAGTCAGACTACTAAGAGCTCTCTCGAGATGCAGTTTGACTACCCCACCGGCCTACTAACCCCCTACGGCTAGACGATGTAAGCTCACACAGCGCTGTAAGCGCCGCCAGGGTGGCTACGTGCGCAAACCGATTTCCCCCCAAAATTCTACGTCAGTACGTAGAGGCAACCCGCGCGAGCGACCCGCTACGCTCCACCCCCGCGCGTCTTTTGTTTTTGCAAGCCAACATTCATTAATAAAAACCCAACCCTGTGAATAATAACGAATGTTATTTTTGTAATATAACCTTGTTGTTTCGTTAAAATTGTGCGTGTTTGTTTTTATCTGTGCAACTTGATGAGATTAAAGCTAATCGGTCGTGTGTATTGCGTTTTTTGAATGTGTGTGTGTGAAAAGTGCGCTTTTTGGATTTGGATGCGTTATTAATGAAAAGTAAGTTTAATTAACCTCTTTAAGTATTCTGGTTATATTTGAATATTCTGCAATTTTCAGGTCGAGTTAATTCTTCAGCAGTTTCTGTAATTATGGTAATTGAAGAACGTAATATGTAAATTAAAAGTGGTTGAAATCGTTGTCGTGCTAGCGGTGCTAGCCCGGCGTTTAGTGCATTGTATGGAACAGGGCAAGCACGATAAGCAATTAGATTATTAGGACCGATTACTTAATTCTTATTCATAGTATTACTTTATGTATTTTTCATCACACTCACTCAATAAATGTGGAATTGCACGCAGGTTTAGCGGGAGTTATAGAAAAAGTGTTCTCCCTAGGGAGTTATGAAGTTTCTAGTGCCATAATTTTAACAGTTTTTTCTCTTTATACTTATTTTTTGTTGGAGTTATGAAGTTTCTAGTGCCATAATTAACAGTTTTTTCTCTTTATACTTAATTTTTGTATCGCAAGTGTCATGAAAAACATTGTGTGTAACTCGGGGCGTAATAATATTGCAAACTCGAGTCTATAAATCGCTCCGGCAAGCCGTGTCGCGATTTAACTTACTCTCGTTTGCAATATCCTCTAGCCGCCCAGAGACCTATAAAAAGGTCTCATGTTCCATTATAATTTGAACTTTGTGTTGACAAAATAAAGTTTCATTTTGCTTGGCAAGGTTTGACGTACGGGCGGCTAGAGGATATTCAACTTACTCCCCATGTTGCACAGTGTACTATTTTGGGTTTGCTTACAACAATGACAGATTACAGTCGCCATCAGATATATCGGAGCGGCCGAGGTGGTCAAAAATATCTTAACACGCACTCTAACGCCTTGACAATAGAGGCGTGTTCAGATATTTGTGAGCGCCTCGGCTGCTCCGATATATTTGATGGCGACTGTACAAGTAGAATCTTGAATATCGCTGGTCATTCTGTAATGTCATTCATGTAGGTACTCAGCAAAAGTATAGTATATATGTTGATTCGCGAAACCTGTACAGTTCAGAAAAACCATATTAATCTACATAAGTCCTGGGTTTCAGTGTAACATTCCTTTGAAATGTTATATGACCAGTGGTGTTATATGACCTAATTGTCACATGTATGCTTTTACTACCCCCCCAATAAAATCATAACCATAAAAACTTCGTTTAGGGAGAATGCTGTTTCCCCTCTAGTAACATTGACCTTCCCTGAAATCTAAGGGCTTTCGATGATTGATTATGAAAATTTATGATTAATGATTTATAAATTATCCTAGTTATGTTAATAGGCACTTACATGACATTGATCCTTTTCACTAGTCTTCCTTGTCTAGTCTCAAAGCTGAACTTAAACGTAAATTGTTTTAGTTTTAAGTATTAAAAATCGTTTTAAATGACAAAATGTATAAATGTAACTTTCCGATTGTCCTACATACCAAACCCTACCTAGTAAAATAAATTGATGACTACTTATCCGATAATACTAAAATAGATATTGATCTTAAACTTATTTACCAATTTTCTACTTACCTACCCTCTATATAATCTAAAACAATATTGATTTTGTTTGGAAGACTGGTATTTAGTTATAAACTGTATTTAGTTTAAGTAGATATGGCTCATAATTTCAATTTTATTTCTCTTTCTGCGGTTATTATGTATGTTAACATTATATACCTACTCATCAATGAACCTCCAGGTCTGTTTCTTAAGTATGTTAAGTACACTACATTGTACTAAAAATCCATTTGTATTATGTGACTGTTTGTGTTCTAAATAAAAAAATAAAAAATTTTTTTCATTCATAAATCAATTCTTCATTGTTGATGAAGTTCATTCTCATTTTTGCCATCAGCTCAGTTGAACTCAAAACAGAAGTGTTGATGAGATTTAAACTTAAAAATGTTTTTATTCTTGTACCTATTAATTTGGTAGGATTGGTCGGAAAAGCGAGTTTTTTAAGCAACCTACATATTTAACGACAAAAATGATTAAGTAAATAATTGTTTTACTCACTTGTATACATATGTATGTTGATTTATAGAGCTAACGTAAGATTTGTCCTAATCTGTCAATGTTCTTACATAAGTATAATCCACGCCAGCTCTCTTGAATCTCCCATGCATTAACATATACATCTAAAGACGAGCTTTATGGGCACTATAGTTCGTTTTTTTTAGCATTAGAAATAAGGTAAACAATCTTGATGTGTCTTATAATTGAAAAACACATTTTAAAAATAAGTTACGGCAAACATGTAACAAATTATGAATCTAATACGATCATTTATATTCTTCTGCTTTCATAAATGATAGTTACTGATTTTTAATAAGCGTTTTTCAATTAAAAGACATGCCAAAATCGCTAACCTTCTTCCAAGTTCTTTATAATGCTAAAAAAACGAACTATAAGAATGATGCTAGTTCTGGCGATGTCACTCACGAATTCGAGCCAATCGTGCAGTCTAACGCAACTAGTTGCGACCAATCGCGCGCGTGATGCGAACTCAGCTACCAATCGCGTTGTGGAGTTAGACTGCACGATTGGCTCGAATCGTGTGCATGACACCACTGTACTGGCCCCATTCATATTGCCCGTAAGGCCTGTTTTAAGATATATGTCAATGCTCGCATGTTACATTCTGTCGCAGAACCCTTAATGTCTAGACATAGTCCTTGCCAGTGATATTGGTCGGGGGTTGCCAAACCGATGTGAATCTAGGACAACGAACTGTAACGCATGCGGGACTAGTCAATATTTTAGGTAAACATTGTAGTTTTAAGCGTGGAGAAGTTATGTGTTTCGTAGAATCCGTGAATTGTTTTGTAAATTTTCGGTTGGTTTGGGTTGGGATTCGTACTTGATAGAGTCCATACTTGAAGTGGTGCTAGATGTATGACGATTATGAGCATAATGGCATTAATGGCTGTTATTTATGGGCAGTTCCTATTGATTGTATCAATTGGTTCTTTCTGATTGTATTATAACTTCGAAAGAAATGTAAAAATAAAAGTAAACTCTACACCACCTTGTATGAAATGCTTCCTACATAGCTAATACAATCAGCCATATTCGAACTTTAAGATACGTCAAAGAATAGATATGGAAACGATATAGATTAGATATGTCAGTGTCAAACAAGTGTCAAAAGTGACGTTTTTGTTTGAAGAAACGTCGCTTTTGACACTTGTTTGACACTGACATATCTAATCCATATCTTTTCTAGATCTATTAACTGACGTATCTTAAAGTTCGAATTGGGCCGAATAAGGAAGTAAAGGAATGCAGACACAGAATAATGCGGTACAGGGGGAAATTCCAGAAAGTTGCGAATTAACGTTAGGTGGGGGGAGCCGCGTAATTACGGTTATTTATGGGCGGCCAGTCGGTACATCTTGATTCTAACTGGAGGAAATTGTTGCATGTCGAGTAACATAGCAGGCTAGAGTCGGTCCAAGCTAACTCTGTAGCGTAGGTATATTAAACTTTTTTTTAACATAAACAAAAATACTAAATCATAAACGTTAGTAAGTAAAACTCATTTAGGTATAACTACCTAGTTCATTCATATGAATTTAGTAATATAATCAACAAAATTATGTTACTGAACATAACACCAGGGTTAACCAATTCCGCAATTCAGTTGAATTGATTTTTTCATTGTGATTGACATCTGTAAATTAAATTTATAAATCCTTACAGGTACATTACATTTAGTTTGTTTAATATAACTAGCATTACAAAGGCAAATGGAATTCGGATAACATCGAGAAAAGTTGGCAAGCAATCAAAGTTTCAGACTCCGCGCCGCTAGGGAGGCATTTTGAGTTGGTACAATGTGAAGCGGCCTCGCTTGGGGCTATTTGGGACAATGAAAATCTTAAAAGCTTTGAGTTGGAGTACTTCTTGCTGGTGATATACTTAAGAGCAAAGAAAGAAGATAATTCACTTAGTGAGTTATAGGTCGTAGGTAGTTCTTCTTCAGAATCAACAACAAATAGGAACAATACAAGGCATTAGGTCCTTCAGTACACCTGCATGAAAATCTTTTTCGGGTAAGTGTGATGAAAATAAAACACTTACAATGTGCATAAGTAGTTCTCGAGATATAATTTAGCAATGTGACAGATGGACGGATAGACCGAGTCGCACCATTATTGTTCCTATTGTAACTTATTGGTACGGAACCCTAAAAAGTGGTATAATTAAAAAATATATAAACAACATTTTACACTATATTTCATTACTTACATTAAAGTGCATGGACTAATTTGTAAGGGAATTTTCGAACAAAATTATCTTCTTTATTTGCTCTTAAGTATATCGCTATAGTAAAAAGTAGGTACTCCAACTCAAAACTTTTAAGATTTTCATGTCCCAAATAGCCTCAAGCGAGGCCACTACACATTTTACCAACTCAAAATGTCTCCCTAGCGGCGCGGAGTTTGAAACTTTGATTGCTTGCCAACTTTTCTCGATGCTGTCCGAATTCCATATGCCTTTGTAATGCTACATATTAAACATTACTAAATTTAATGTCGGAACTTTTATATAAGGGTTTCCCAAATCTTTTTTGTACTGCGCCCCACCTATGTACCTACATAAATAATGATATCTGTGTATCGCCGTGTGACGCGTCGTGACAGTTTGGGAGCCCCTGTTTTATATTATCCTCTGGTATTGGGTCGGGTGAGCATAGGGTTACCAGATGACAGGAATTTTCCTGACATGTCAGGAATTTTGGCCTTTTGTCAGGAATGGGGACGGAACACGAACATGTCAGGAATTTGTTGAATTGATAGACATTTCAAACTTAAATTAATAAAACGCGAACGCGGCTATCGGCTTAATCGAGTGGTCATCGCTAACGGCTAGGCCTCCCCCCGTCGTCAAAAATTATTCGGAAATCAGGAATTTTGTCAGGAAATTCTAAATTTGTATATGGTAGCCCTAGGTGAGCAGATGTAGGAAAGAAAAGTTATGAAGTAGGTTTGAAGCTAATGGCTCCTCTACACGATGGGCCAACGCCGGCCACTCCAAGGGACGCATTTATGCGTTAGAGGGAGCAAGTGCTATTGCTATCTCATTCTACCGCATGGCTGCGTCCCTTGGAGTGGCCGGCGCTGGCCCATCGTGTAGAGGAGCCATAAGATATAAACATGTACTTGATGCACTTTACGCTCCGACATTGATTTAGAACACCCGCGGGCGGTGACGTCACAACATAGCAATCCAATCACGCACCTACTTGTATTCCAGACTTACACAAGCGTGCACTAAAACGGGACGCTGGGAATATCTGTAACAACTTTGACTAGTCTTTCAGTCACGTGTAGTAAAAAATATAAGTACCGATGAACAGGCACTTAGGTTTTGTTCAGATACTTGTGAACAACTTGGCCGATTATATATAATCATATAATTTCCTTCTTCTCTTCTCTTCTTAAGCTTGCTCAACAAGGACTTTACACTACACATGTGTTCTTTACATTTCTTATAATGCTAGAAATGCAGCCAAAAGGGGCCCACTGATTAACAGTCCGCCGGACGGTATCGGCCTGTCAGTTAGAACAAAATTTTGACAGTTCCGAACAACTGACAGGCCAATACCGTCCGGCGGACTATTAATCAGTGGGCCCCTTTACTGCAGCGTGCCATGAAACTTAAAGGAAGCCGGGAATCCCGCAAGAAATTTCAATCACGTACTTGCTTGTTTTCTAGTTGTACACAAGCGTGCAATAAAACGGGAAGCTGGGACAATCTGCAACAATCACGTACAGTCAACAGCAATAGTAACGGTTGAAAACAACAAATAATAAGTATCTGCCTGACCATATACCTACTTTTCCAGATATGTAGAGATATAAGTATCTCTATATTTCGCGTTCTATAGTACCTGTTACAGTTTAATAATAATAGGGACTTTTTGTTAAGCTGTTAGAGAATACAGATTTATATACATTTGACGCGTAATCTGACTCGTTTCTTTTGATGCTGACTGTACTTGCTTGTACAGTCAGCGTTATATGTATAATACGTAGCATTCAAACTCCAAAGTATCCAAATACATACATTCGGTACGCCATACATATTATATGGTGTACCGAACTATTTGAATACTTTGGATGCTACTTACTATACGACGCCGACTGTACTCTAGACGTACATATAGATAGATACTTGGTTTTAATAAAATAGATTGTCGGCAAAATCTGCAACATTTGTTTAACAAAGTTGCGGAGAAATACAAAGATAATATTGAGCTGTTAAAGCTCTGAGGAGGCAACACAAAATCCCCTCATATTTTTTTATCAAGATTAATGATTATGAAACTTAAATGCTGCTCATCTGCCTTAGTGGTTAGGCAGCCTAAAGAACAAATGCCTGCATTTGTTCTCACACTACAAACATAAACTCCGTTTATGTATAAAAAGCTCTCTTATGAGACAAAGAGAATGAAATGAAGGCCAGGCCAGTAAAGAACGAAAAGGTATCAATTTAATTAATTTCGAATACAATGCTCTGGCATTAAGAGGCTCCAATTAAAAGATTGACGTATCAATTCGAGCCATTCATTGCAGGGAATATTCCAATCTACCGAGCACGGGCGGGTTGAAGGCTCATGGGTACCAGTATAATAGGTATACTAACATCGACCCTCTATAACTGACTATAGGGGGATCCCCCGTGATCATATGCACTTGCAACAAAGTTTGGTAACCATTGAAACCCACACCTAAGTATCGTAGTGCGACGCGTCATCGTGAACATTGTTGGAATGCACAAAGGTTGACATTACGGCTCGGCCACGACTTTGCGTGACTGGCGACGGCGACGGCAGCAACTATAGGTGGGAAAGAAAGGTCCGATCGCTGTGTCTCGCAGGCTGTAGGCTGTAGGTAGACAATGTAGACACTAGGCGAGCGATGATGATGACACGACAATCACAGGTACCGCACAAGACGAAACTTTGGGCGTACCTACCTACGCTAGCTGGCACAGGTGCACGGGGCTATAACCGCGAAAATTGAAGATCGCAAATAGCGGGCATCTTTCTCTGTCACTCTAATTACGCCTTTGGAGTAAAAGAGCAAGATCCCGCAATTTGCGAATTTCTGTTTTCGCGGTAGGCCTCAGAACGGGTGCACGCACGCGGATGCCATTGTAGGTAAAATCCGTCGCACGCGTCCGAGCCAGTTAGGGTGGAGTATTCCACATGTCCAATGGGTATTGCGTCTCACATTTTGCTTAATCAGAGAGTGAGACGCAATGATATTTGACAAAGAAATTATACAGGTGGAATAGCGCCCTTAGCAACGCTCATACTAATTTCCGTTGACCCGCTCACCCGCTCCGTGCAACCGCGCCACCTAGCAGAAGCCCTTCTGTCACGTTATACTGGTTAATACGAGAACTTGGTTCTCCCGCTGGTAATAAATACACGGCCAGTAATAATGGAGTTCCAGTGTTGACGAGCGAACGAACGTATCGCCGTGATTTATTAATCAAAGGTTCACTTCGGGTGGCATTTCAGGTGACCTGCTTTTAAAAATAACTTGAGAAAAGTTAGGAATTTTAAAAGGTAGACTGTGTCAGAGATGCAGCCGATGTGAAATATCTTGATTGCATTTAAAGCAGTGTCTGATATCGGCCTTCATGTAGTTTGGCTTATGGCAGCGCGTATTTGGGATCGCCGTGATGCTCCCAAATACGGGCGCATGGGGCTTTCAACCCTATGTCGTACCTAGAGCTAGTCTTAATAAAAATCTGTAACAAAAACAGTTCACAAAACATTTTCACATGCCATCCTTTTGTAGGTGGCATTACCTCTCTCAAATATTTACTCTGGGAGTACTACAGTCAACTGTAAAAATATGGGTGTAGACAACTTACTCAAAAATATGTCCCATAGTTCTTAATTTACTGACATAAAAGTTATGGGATATATTTTCGAGATGATTTGCCCTCCCATATTATTACAGTTGACTGTACCTATATACTTACCAACATGCGACAGCGGGCATCGTGACATGTGTTTACTAACTGTCCAATTTCCTGCCTACTGTCCCTTCGGTCCCCAGAGGCATGAATAAAACGTGACGGAAAGCCACCAGCCAGCCAGGTGGGTATGTGGAATTAAAAATAACTTCTGTTAATTAATTAATTTTGAAATCATTCGGGTCAAGAACACGCACATTTTTACAAGCTTCTATTAAGTAAGTAATCTATTTATTTGATGTAGTACTATAATTAATATGTATATGTTGTACTTGTACTCGTAGGTAAATAAGTACCTATACTCTGTATCTTTAGGTATTTAAATAAAAGTAAACAAAATCTACCCTCAAATGGCTCCTTAAGCCAGTTGAGGGTAGATGAAAACATTACACGATCAAATAATGTAGGTAGGTTTAGTCAGGTCATTCAGTTACTGATCCAGGCGGTTTTGTAATTGATCGGTTAACCAATAAATGTTATAATTACCCGAAAATGTACAAATTGTTTGTTTACTTTTATTTAAATACCTAAAGATACAGACTATAGGGTTCTGTACGCATTTAACGTAAACTTACTCACCTTTACGTATATCTATACCTATCTTTATTTTTCTTTTTTACACAAATCAATCTAACCCCAAACTAAGAAAAGCTTGTACTATGGGTGCTAGGCGACGATATACATATTTATATAGATAAATACATACTTATATACATAGAAAACACCCATGACTCAGGAACAAATATTAGTGTTCATCACACAAATAAATGCCCTTACTGGGATTCGAACCCAGGACCATCGGCTTCGCAGGCAGGGTCACTACCCGCTAGGCCAGACCGGTCGATTTTATATCAGGTACGCATTTCATAATAAAGGGACATGTCAAATGTGTCGACGGAAAGTTTGAGACAGCGACGCTTATGCTTATCGCAGATTAGTTAAAGGGGCCCACAGATTACCAGTTCGCCGGACGATATCAGCCTGTCAGTTGTTCGGAGCTGTCACATTTTGCGTTTAAACTGACAGGCTGATATCTTCGAGCAACACGGAAGGGAGGCGGCATTCGCACTATTTCCCCTCTGCCGAGGTACAAGATTAGCGTGTCAATTTAATCTACCGCGGGTAATAAAACTAGTTGCACTTGGATTTTTCACTAGACCGAGTCCAGACGCGCGCGTGAACACTGCTGCACAAAAATGCCTGTTTGCTCGGTTTTTTGTTATAAAAAGAGGTCGGGGATATCAAATTTACAAAAAGAAAGTGTTACATTTCACATGTAATATATTTTTTTACATATCATACGTTTAATTACATTTAATTATAATTATTATATTTTAGTCTCAAGTAATTGTTGGATTTATCGATTTTGCTCGCTCAGGCCGCGTAGCCAAGATGCCAATCGCTAACGCTCCGTAGCGATCGAAACGCAACTGTCACTGTCACACTCATGTGGAAGAGCGATAGAGATACATAATGCTTTTCGTTGTCGAAGCGATAGCGATTGTAACCTTGGCTAGGCGGCCAGTACAAATTGCGGATCGGTCGAGCGACAAATCCGACTTCTCATCTCTCAGAATACAATGACATACATCAACGAAAATGTGTTAGTGTGCGTGTTGTGACACTAGTCACTCGTCCGTACACAAAAAGAGATCGAGGTTTGCAAGATTTGTCTTTGACGTGTGTCATTTTCTATGTATTTGTGTCGTCATTACAGAGGGCCTACCGCGAACCACGTTCGACGTGTTGCCTCCCTGTCACACTTACGTATGAATTTACAAGCGCCATAGAGAGGCAACACGTCGAACGTGGTTCGCGGTAGGGCCTCTGATTGGATTTTGTATGTAAGTGTGTGAGAAGTGCGACTGTGTGCACCTTCCCCCCGCGAAAAATGGCAGAAAGATTTGTACGGTGAGATATCGCTTGGGCCCCTCCCTTCCGACGTGTCGGAAGCCGGTGTTGCTCGAAGGCTGATATCGTCCAGCGAAATGGTAATCTATGGGCCCCTTTACGTAAACGTCAAACAAGGTACAAACACAATGTTGGATGAACATTTTAATTAATTAGCGCGTTTCATACCTACGCACCGTGCGTGTAAAATACGTGTGTAGTTTAGCGTAATACTTGTACTAAATGGAATTATTTAACACAATTAATTCGAAACATTATTACACAAAGGGAAAGCCCACGTTAATATTATTCTGAAACCAAATTGTGCGGCTCAGAGGCTCGTAATTTCATTTCCGGCGGAGATGTAGGCGTTTCAAATTTAGCCAGCTTTTAGACCTAATGACCTAATCCCTGCGATCATATATAACCATGGATAGAGTCTGTGCGGAAAGAGAAGAGTCGTGGCAGAAACGGGAACTAACATTTTAAATTTTATATGGCAATCAAACCTTTGACACCTGTCTTGTAAAAAGTAAACAAACTTCTGTGATTGTATATTTTTATTAACAAAAACCGCAAGTTTTATGTATAAAATATTTTCAAAACACGATAAAACCGTACATTAAAAATACAAGGAAAATTATATTTAACATTGTTCGGTTTTGTCAGCGGGAAGAAAACGGCTAAAAGCTGACTATCGACTTACAAAAAGTCGCGGAACGTGTTTCCGCTATTCGCGGGTATTGATGTTGTATTTAATATTAAATAATTACCTATTTAATAAGCCCCCTAAGTAACTTATCTCCGGTACATAATCGGTAAGTATATTCATTCAAAATATATAAAATTTTCATAAATATGCAGGTCATTCATGATCTCTAAAATAACTGACAAATAGTCTTGATATATATGCATATTTATATGTAATTTCTTTTTCAGGATTGTGTAAAAGTACCTACGGCATCTCGAATAAAAGACCGCTAAGTAGGTGATATCCAAGAATTCGTAATCAACGTGCCGGATTCAAGCACATCCAGTTCAGATGAAGATAGTTCTATGAGTGTCCCTGGTTGTTCTGAAGCTAGCTCAAACATAAGTGACAGACTTCGATTACAAAGAATAATACTTTTTCTAATAAAATATTTCTTTATTTGTAAGTTCGTTTACTAGATTCTGAATAAAACTTTTTCTAATAAAATATTTCTTTATTTGTAGGTTCTGCTAGTTACGAAATTATATTTCATATTTAGCAGTGACTTTTCGGCGAAGTAAAATATCGTGAGATGAGAGAACCGGACATATTCCAATAAGGCCTACCTACTTATGCACTATTTTTATTCATATTCATATTTATTATCAATAATGTACACATACATTACAAGTTTACAATGGGTGAAATATATCCCAGATAAAATTACAGTTCTATTGCCCAATTTCTACCCGATCTACCCGGTTTTAACTGTTGGACTGCACAGATTAGGCAGTACATAAATGAGACTCTCTCTTGTTCGGTACTAAAATTACAGTTGTATTGGGCAGATTCTTAAGAGTGCTATTACATTTCGGGGTTGAGCGAGTTTAGGTATTTTACGCGCTGCGGCAGGCCGTGCGAGCTCAGTATTCCGATCCCTTCTACCACACTCGCACTACAATTATGGATTAAACATTCTTGATCCATCGCGAAGCATATTGAAATCAACCATAACAACACTAACTGTACTTAACTTATAAAGTCCTAAAACTGTTATTTGGTAAGTACGAAAATACTAAATGCAGTGCAAATGTACATAGGGGCTGTTCATAAATTACGTCATCTATTTTTGACCCCCCCCCCATCCCTCGAATCATCTAAAAATCATGCTTCGGATGACTCTGTTTCCTCCTACGTCATGCTACCATCATCCGATGTCCAGACCCCCCCCCCCCCTCCTCCCATTTGAAACGACGTAATTTATGAATAGCCCCATACTCGTACTTATGAACGTATATTACTCGAAAGAAATTATAGGTACTCGCTTATTTACAAGAATCAAGTTACAAGAAACTGAAGATACACAGGGTCTGATGATGGAGCTGGAAGGTGGCCACGGGTACCAGTCTATCATGTAACTAAACCACTTCGTGTTTGGGCTCGTTTAATTCGTCTCAACAAGATCTTTGACACAAGACAGTATTCAGGGTCTGATGATGGAGCTGGAAGGTGGTCACCATTACCAATCAACCATACAACTAAACCACATCGTGTTTAGGCTCGTTTTATTTATCTCAACAAGATCTTTGACACTAGGTGATACTCAGAGTCTGATGATGGAGCTGGAAGTTGGTTACCGGTACCAATCAACCATGCAACTAAACCACTTCATGTTTAAGCTCGTTTGACTAGTCTCAACAAGATCTTTGACACTAGGTGATACTCAGAGTCTGATGATGGAGCTGGAAGGTGGTCACCGGTACCAATCAACCATTCAACTAAACCACTTCGTGTTTAGGCTCGTTTGATTCGTCTCAACAAGATGTTTGACACTAGGTGATAAACCAAACACGAAGCCCAAACACGAAGTGGTTCAGTTATGTGATAGACTGATACCCGTCGCCACCTTCGAGCTCCATCATCAGACCCTGAGTAGTATCTTGTGTCAAAGATCTTGTTGCGACGAATCAAACGAGCCCAAACACGAAGTGGTTCAGTTACATGGTAGACTGGTACCCGTGGCCACAGTCCAGCTCCATCATCAGACCCTGAGTACTAACTTGTGTCCAAGGTCTTGTTGAGACGAATCAAACGAGCCCAAACATGAAGTGGTTCAGTTACATGATAGCAGTGTTGGCAAAAAATCAATTCGAATTGACGATTGAGAATTGACCGATCAATTCGAATTGACGATTGACGAAACTAATTCTAAATCTACTGATTGAAGATTGACGATTACTAATCGTTAATTCAAATTGATCGGTCAATCCTCAATCGTCAATTCGGATTGACGATTACTTTGTATGTACCTACCTAATGTCCTTTTTATTTAGGCCATTTTTGTGAAACTGACCAAATGCGTTCAAAAGCGGTGTCTGAGTTTACCAAAGGTTCCGAAACATGTTTCCGACGGCTATATGAAGGATGTCCTTTTTGGAACATTTTCGGGACTTTCCTTAAAATTAACCGATAGCGTTCAAAATCGATATCTGAGGTGCCCAAAGGTTTCGAAACTTGTTTCCGAGGGAAATATTGAGAGATGTCCTTTTTTGAGACATTTCTAGAAATTACCCGATTGCGTTTAAAATCGATATCTGAGGTAAACAGACGTTTCTAAACATTTTTTCAACTGCAATATTGAAAGGTGTCCTGTTTTGGGACATTTTAGTGACATTCTTTGAAAGTGACTGATTGCATTCAAAATCGATATCTGAGGTGCAAAATATGGTTTCAACGGCAATATTTAGATTCTACACTTTAGCCGCGTACTTACTTTACTACCTGCATTACACCACCCTGCTGAAAAAAGGTCATTTCTCGGTATTGCCGTCAGAAACATGTCTCGAAACCTTTGGGCACCTCAGATATCGATTTTGAACGCAATCGGTTAATTGGAAGAAATGTCCCATAAATGTCCAGAAAAAAAAGGAAACTCCGTCTGTATTGCCGTCGGAAACATGTTACGGAACCTTTGGAAATCTCAGATATCGTTTTAAAGTGCCAACGATCAATTTAAAAAAATGTCCCGAAATGGAAGGGACATCCTTCAATACTGACGCGCGAAACATTTTTCGGGACCTATGGTCGACATCGATTACGAATATGAACGTAATTGGCCAATTTCGAAAAATGTCCCTAAAAGGGACATCAGTCAATACTGACATCAGGAACATGTTTTCGAACCTCTGGGAACCTCAGATATCGACTTTAAGTCCAGTAAGTAAGTGCTTAAAAAGGACACCTTTGAAAACTAATCTTAGGGAAGGGAAAGGGACCCTAGGTTAATCTAGATTGAGAATTGATTTAATCCGAATTGAGGATTGATGCGTTAATTCCAATTGATTCAATCGGATTGACGCGTCAATCAGAATTAAATCAATTCGAATTGATCAATTCGGATTGATCAATTCGGATTGACGCGTCAATTCGATTGATCAATCCGGATTGATTTAGTTCAGATTGATGCCAACACTGCATGATAGACAGGTACCCGTCGCCACCTTCGAGCTCCATCATCAGATCCTGAGTACTATCTTGTGTCAAAGATCTTGTCGAGATGAATAAAACGTGCCTAAACACGAAGTGGTTCAGTTACATGATAGACTGGTACCCGTGGCCACCTTTCAGCTCCATAATCAAACCTTGTGTATCTTCAGTGTCAAAGATCTTGTTGAGACTAATCAAACGAGCCCAAACACGAAGTGGTTTAGTTGCATGGTTGATTGGTACCGGTGACCACCTTCCGGCTCCATCATCAGACCCTGAGTACTATCTTGTGTCAAAGATCTTGTTGAGACGAATAAAACGAGCCTAAACACGAAGTGGTTTCGTTGCACGGTTGATTGGTACCGGTGACCACCTTCCGGCTCCATCATCAGACCCTGAGTACTATCTTGTGTCAAAGATCTTGTTGAGACGAATAAAACGAGCCTAAACACGAAGTGGTTTAGTTGCATGGTTGATTGGTACTGGTGACCACCTTCCGGCTCCATCATCAGACCCTGAGTACTATCTTAAGTCAAAGATCTTGTTGAGCCGAATCAAACAAGCCCAAACACGAAGTGGTTTAGTTGCATGGTTTATTGGTACCGGTGACCACCTTCCGGCTCCATCATCAGACCCTGAGTACTATTTTGTGTCAAAGATCTTGTTAAGACGAATAAAACGAGCCTAAACACAAAGTGGTTTAGTTGCATGGTTGATTAGTACCGGTGACCACCTTCCGGCTCCATCATCAGACCCTGAGTACTATCTTGTGTCAAAGATCTTGTTGAGACGAATCAAACGAGCCTAAACACGAAGTGGTTTAGTTGCATGGTTGATTGGAACCGGTGACCACCTTCCGGCTCCATCATCAGACCCTGAGTACTATCTTGTGTCAAAGATCTTGTTGAGACGAATAAAACGAGCCTAAACACGAAGTGGTTTAGTTGCATGGTTGACTGGTACTGGTGACCAACTTCCGGCTCCATCATCAGACCCTGAGTACTATCTTAAGTCAAAGATCTTGTTGAGCCGAATCAAACGTGCCCAAACACGAAGTGGTTTAGTTGCATGGTTGATTGGTACCAGTGACCACCTTCCGGCTCCATCATCAGACCCTGAGTACTATCTTGTGTCAAAGATCTTGTTGAGATGAATAAAACGAGCCTAAACACAAAGTGGTTTAGTTGCATGGTTGATTGGTACCGGTGACCACCTTCCGGCTCCATCATCAGACCCTGAGTACTATCTTGAGTCAAATAAATACATATAGAATGTCAGGTCGTTTCAAATATTTTTAATCCTGTCCGGTAGTTTATTAAACTGTACCATTATAAATTATAATATTTATAATACTATAAAAACAGTGCTAGGATCAAAGTCTCTCGTTGCGGTTTACACGCACACAGTATAGCGTTTTACACGGCGCCCGCCGCACACAATGATAAAAAACCTCGTCGTCGCCGTTGAAAATGTGCGGAGCCGACCGACACACGTCCTGCCTGTACAAGCTCTGCCGCGGCACTGAGCTGGCGAGCGCGCGTCATCGGTAATATAGAGTAGTTTTCAAAAAATTGCCAAAAAATTATAGTAGAATTTCATAAACACTAATGTATACCAACAGTATAAGCAAACGTTGCAGATTGCTTGAGTATGAAAATGACTTTGATATTAAGTAGATTTTCGTAGAAATTGACACTTGTTTCGGAGAGAAAATTGAGTTCGTTTTACTTTGATTTTCTCTTTCTCAAAGGTATGTAGGAAAAATATCGTTTGATATGCCTAAAGTACAGGGTATTAGTAATACAAAATAGCCAGGTTTAGCAGAGTAAACTTCTCAACATTTCCAAATAAGAGCTTGCCGTTCAGTGCTTCACGGGGTTTTTCGGAAACGACCATCAGAAAAAAATTCATTACTAATTTAATAAGTCCTTTTTCTAATATTTACAACGATATTTAAAAAGATAAGAAGACGCTTTTACTGGAACAAGTACTCATTGTTTCTAATAATGAGCACAAAGTCCTGAATTTCGTCGACTAGTATCATCAATTTTGCATTATTTCGACTTTTCTTGTAAGAGCGCTCTTAACTAGTTTTAGCAGTTTTGTCAATCGCACTGTCATTTTTTAGTATCTGAGACATAAAAACAAGTGTGTTTTAAACAGAAAACTAGTGCCTGCGCTAAATCAGAGGATTGAGTTGACGAGCCGACACCACAACCAGGCTCCGTTTAGTAAGCCGTGGTAAAAAACCGGAACAAAAGGGATTCAAGTATCATGACCTTTAGTGTCGTACTATAATCACGTGACCAGTGTTGTCAGCATAGCAAAAACCATAAAATAGCACTGGCGCGCCCTCAAATCCCACGACTCTTCTCTTTCCGCACAGACTCTACCGCCTTTAGGAACATTACCGTTCAAATTCTCGGGCCAAATTAGCACACATACACAATTACGCCTACATTCAAATAAGACGACGCGTTTACAGAGCCTGTAATCAAAGCTGGTAAACGAAATAATAGTCATCTTTATTACACTAATGGTACATAGCTAAGTGTAGATGAAATGCATATAATGTCAATAACTACCAATCAGCGACATTAATGCGCTAATAACCTTCTTGCTGTACGTACTGGCCGCTGAGAATTCGCGGTCCATATTTGATTAGAATATGACTTGGACAGGGACAGGTTTATGCCATACATTGAAGAACCAGACAAATAATTCACGTATTTAATGCAGATTAAAAGATAACTAGTTAAAATGTTGTTATGAAATGACAGACTAACTCAACATAAGTAAATATATCATTGTTGTATAAATGTATTCCGCTATAATAAGTATTTTGTATATTTTATTATCAATCTGTATGGCAGTGCGAATTCACGTTCAGGTATATACAGTCTTTACACGGCAAAATTTACACGGGTACACGAATCGGGTCAAAAATATTTGAACAGGCGGAGTCACAATAAATCCCCACTTTCAGTTCAGAATACTTTATATGTATATAGCCGGTCAAGCAAGTTTGTCAGTAGAAAAAGGTGCAAAATTAAAATTTTGTATAGGACCACAGCCGTTAGCGCGCTTACATTTTCTAAATTTGCCGCTCTTATAATATTTTAAACTTTCGCGTTTTGAACACATATTAACTCACATTATACGAAACGAAACTGATTTACGTCGGTAAATCAAGGTAATTGAATATAATTCGCGTTAGACCCGTCTATAATGTGAGTTAATATGATTGCCGCTCTTGTCTACTGACGGAAATGGCTTGAGAGAGAACCTACATATATGTGACAGTAGAGGGTGGATTCAAATGATCAACATTTTCAGATAATGTGTGTATTTCTTAAATTAATTCAGTGAAAGCATGATTGGAAAAATGTATCTACATATAGGAGACCGGGTATGATTATCTCACGGGTTATATCTCATGAATAGAGCATATTCTAGATATATTGCCAGGCATCCACTCAATTTCATGTCTCTCTAATTGGACAGCTTTTTTCCATAGTTTTCTGCGAATAGC
Source organism: Cydia fagiglandana (assembly GCF_963556715.1). Taxonomy (NCBI): domain Eukaryota; kingdom Metazoa; phylum Arthropoda; class Insecta; order Lepidoptera; family Tortricidae; genus Cydia; species Cydia fagiglandana. Next base: position 23,122,842 of record NC_085933.1, on the reverse strand, counting down.
ATCTTGTGGGAATCTGAATGGAAAGTAATGTAAAATGACAATACCAAATTTGATTATTAATTTGAAATAACTAGGTAGTTTTTTTATAGCTCTATCTCATGAAATAAAAAAGGAAGATACAAATTTATTACTACATTTCTAATTATATAGAAAATACTTAAACCAAACACAAGTTAATATGAAGTCGGTTAAAAATAGTCTACTTCATTTAGCATAACACCATCCCTATTATCCTCGCAATTTAAAAAGTCGTATGTTGTTATGAAAGTCGTATGCAGTTGTTACGTTTTAGCTTAGCACGGTAGTATTGAAAACAAATCGTCATGTTTTTTCCAAATTCTACTGAAGTTATCTGTTTACTACAAGTGAAAAGTGATTCCACTGTCCTTGGTATGAACTAATATAACTTCTGCACCACTTCACGACACATGAATATATTTTTAATTACAAAAAAACGTTGTTTTTATGAATCAATTTAGCCATTTGTCACTGACTGTCATCTCGGTCGCACTGAGATTGCCAATCGAGCAGTTTGTAAGTACCGCCTATCGCGGGGTAGTTTGCGTTGGGTCATAATTCTGCCCTGCTTATCGTACGTGCAGTACTTGCATGAAAAACTTCGTTTAAATAAAGAACTTATTCAAAGAGAACAAGATAAACAATTGCATGGCATTTCAACTGCGATTACTGCATATGTTGTTAGCACGGCAGAATTGAGCGGACAGAATACTTCCATGTATAGCATTTCGCTGCCTAATCCGCTTTTGACTTAATAGGCTGGCATCATAATCATCTAAAAGCTTACTATTGTTATTCCTCCTTACTATTGTGCCTTCTCTCTTAATTTACTAAATTGCCAAAAACATATTTGCCAAACATATCTATATTTAGGGCGAGCGAAGCGAGCCCTATTACTATTCGACGAACTATGCATTCTTGTGGTACACTTTACGGAAAAACTACTGCACCGTTTGGTTTGAAATTTAGCATAGTAATTTAAATTCATGTCTAGATGTGTTATCAAACATAAAAATATCATTTTATAAAACTAAAAAAAAAAAAGTAATAACTCTTTGTATTACTACTAGCGCCATCTGTTGGCAAATTAATGAATTAACATTCATACTAATGTTAATTATTGATTACTCTGACAGATGGCGTTAGTAGTAAAAAAATAAATAAATATTGGACATTCTTATACAAATTGACTAAGCCCCACAGTAAGCTCAAGAAGGCTTGTGTTGTGGGTACTCAGACAACGATATCTACGTGGTATTTTCAATTTCAATAATGTCGATGGCGCTTACGCCACAATGAATACAAAAGTGGGTTAATATTTTGGATTTAGACCCACCTCGCTTTGCTTGGTTTGATTCCCAATTTAGCAATTAAATTTCTGTGAATATCTACTAGAATAATAAATTTTGCTGTATATTCACTGCGGAGATCAATTTACTCGTATGTTTTGTGACGCTGATGAACTGGCCGCGTAGCCAAGACGCCAATCGCTTACGCTTCGTAGTGATCGAAACGCAACTGTCACTGTCACACTAATATGGAAGAGTGATAGAGAGACATAATGCTTTTCGTTGTCGAAGCGATAGCGATTATAACCTTGGCTAGGCAGTTGAAATTTTCACAGATGATGTATTTCTGTTGCCGCTATAACAACAAATACTAAAAACAGAATAAAATAAAGATTTAAATGGGGCTCCCATACAACAAACGTGATTTTTGACCAAAGTTAAGCAACGTCGGGAGGGGTCAGTACTTGGATGGGTGACCGTTTTTTTTTTTGCTTTTTTTTTGTTTTTTTTTTTTTGCATTATGGTACGGAACCCTTCGTGCGCGAGTCCGACTCGCACTTGCCCGGTTTTTTATTTACTTATGTGCCGTAGCCGCAAACTACATGTTTATCGGATTTGAATCCCGAGACACCCTGTAAAAGGGTTCCTCAATCCCTTCAGGGTCAGTAATAACCTGTCCCTTTCAATCATTTTCCCTATTTCAGCTTTATTGTCAAAGAAAAGCTAAAATAGATTCGTGACTTTTGTGCAATCGGTGATCTGTCTAGATATCTATACTTAGTTTGTTTTTTTTTTGCATTAGAAGGTAAGCGATCTTGACATGTCTTTTAATTGAAAAATGCTTTTTTAAAATCAGTAACTATTACATGAAAGCAGAAGAATATATATAAATCATCGTATTAGATTCATAATTGTTCATATTTGCCGTGACTTTATTTTTAAAACGTGTTTTCCAATTAATTAAAAGACACATCAAGATTGTTTACCTTTTTTGTAATGCAAAAAAATGAATGGCAATGTTTTTCTTCGAGTTTTTTCCGGGATACTTAATTGTAACAGAGCCCGTTCCGACCTGTGTTCGGACTCGGATTTTAAAAATAAATACTGAAAAAAAAAACAGTTTTCCGACGGACATCATTATCGTAAATATTCCGTTTATTAATTTAAGTACAGAATACTAAAAACACTTCCAAATGCATTAATGCAAATATAGTCGTTCTGATCTCTTCAAACTCAGGGCTTATGTAAATTGAGTGACAGTGACAGGGATAGAATGGGCTTGAACGAGGTTTTGTAGTAAGCCTGGCACGTTGCCAAGAATTACGAGTTAAATCGTTAGTGCGAGCCATAGACTATCTCCAATAGACTCCGTATTGTAAAACATCGACGAACTTTGGTAGTTCTAATGTCTAATGACTTAATTAGTGTCATTGTCAAGCCCAATGCTACGTGACTCAGTTTTGTCATCGGTCAGTCGGTACAACAAGTCTGCTAGAAATTCCGGAGGCTCTACTACATTGCTTAATAGTTCTCACCTGGGGATCACTGGAGCGAGCTCAAGGATATATGTTGTGGAGCACCTTTCTCCTGAGTGTAAACTTTTATTCGCGGAAACAAGGAAAGTTGCAAAAGAGAAACAGTATAATATTGTATGGACGAGGTACGGTAAAATTTATGTGCGCAAAAATGAGGAGTCTGATGCTATCTACATAAGGAACTTAAGTAGTTTGAAAAAATTAGAGTAAGCATTAGTTTTAATTTAGTAATAAGTAATAAGATTATATTCTGTTAATTATATTTATAACCTCAGTCCCTGCGTTTTATGTTAATTTACTACCAAAATGTAAACCGAATTAGAAGTAAGCTAAATAACCTATATTTAAATACTCTAAATTTTAGTTATGATATCATTTGTTTAACTGAGACTAACTTGAACGATGGAGTACATGACGCTGAAGTTTTAGACCGCCGTTATAACATTTATCGTAGAGATCGCTGCTCAACCGCTGTTCGTAAGAGCGAGGGCGGTGGAGTAGCGATTGCAGTTAAGAAACATTTGAACGCCGTTCGCCTGCCTTCTTGGGAGAGCGAGATAGAAGATGTGTGGGTCCGTGTTCAAGTTAATGACTCGGTCATCTTAATTATATGTCTATGTTACTTGCCACCAGATCTCGAATTAGCTAAATTAAAATCTTTTTACTCAAATTGTCAGAGAAGAATGTTGCAACCAAATAAAAAGATCGAATTTATTTGTATCGGTGATTTTAATGCTCCTAATATCAACTGGACTAAGTCTAATAACTCATCGCTTATGCAACCATCCTTGCCTCAAGACGTAAAATCCCAACTACTCTTAGAAACCATATCTTTATGCAACCTAAATCAGCACAATAATATCCCTAACAACAATAATCGATTTTTAGACCTTGTCCTATCGAGTATGAACGGTGTCAGCGTGTACGGCGCAGCTCCTCTAAGTCGGACAGATACACATCATCCGCCATTAATAATAGACCTTGATGTTGTCATCTTGCCACCAAAATGTATCAATTCTTTTAATCAACAGAAACCAAACTTTAATAAATGTAACTACGAAAAAGTTCGCCAGGAGCTGCGTTCGGTTGACTGGGAGGAACTCTTATCTGATTCTGACATAAACACAGCTGTACATAATTTCCACAGTAAACTGGACGAAATTATCAAAAATAACACGCCTTCAAAAAGAGTAAAAGCTGATACCTATCCGTGTTGGTTTAGTCGTGGCCTAATAAAGGCCTTGAAAGAGAAGTCGAAGTACCACAGACGCTATAAAACATATGGTAACCCTCGAGACTACGACACGTTCGATTTATTACGGGCTAGGTGCAAGAAAATGATAGATAAATGTTATAATGTATACGTAAACTCAGTACAAGACTCCATTAAACATAATATTAAACACTTTTGGAGATATGTAAACGATAAAAAGGGTTCTAACTCGATACCAGTTACGATGAAATATAACAATCTCGTATCGTCAAATACAAATGAAGTCTGTGAAATGTTCTCCAGTTACTTTGGCTCCGTCTTTGAGAAACCAGCTGACGTATACACGTACGCTATCTCCAATGCACTCTATCCACATATTACTCTTTGCGATACTCGCGTCAGTGTGGATGAGGTAAAGGCTAAAATAAAACGTCTTGACAGTGACAAAGGGGCTGGACCTGACGGCATTCCTGCGTCATTCATAATAAAATGTGTCGACGAACTCAGTCCACCTCTTTCCATTATCTTCAATAAATCAATATCAGACGGTAATTTTCCAGATGCGTGGAAAACTGCATTTATTGTCCCAATCCACAAATCAGGTGATAAAGATCAGTGCAAAAATTACAGGCCAATAAGTATCCTATCTGCCTTTTCAAAATTGCTAGAATCCGTAGTGTACAGTTGTTTTTACTCACACTTAAAAGCCTTTATTTCTCCTAGCCAGCACGGCTTTGTACAAAATAGATCTACTATTAGCAATTTACTGGTTTACAAGAACTATCTCTGCAGTGCTTTTGCTAAAAGAATACAGACTGATTCTATATACACAGACTTCTCAAAAGCATTCGACAAGGTTGATCATTCTATTCTCATCAGGAAACTAGAGGGGTATGGTGTTCACGGCAATTTGCTGAGATGGGTTAAGTCTTACTTAGAGAACAGAAATCAACTTGTTAATATCAAAGGTCATCTCTCTGCGCCCGTTACCATCACATCTGGTGTACCACAAGGATCGCACTTAGGCCCGCTTTTATTTGTTGTCTATATAAATGACCTTGTCGCTGAGTTGACCTGTCCTTGCCTTTTATATGCGGATGACCTCAAGATTTTTACTACTATAAAGAATACTGAAGACTGCATAATGCTTCAACAGAATCTCAAGACTATATCTGAATGGTGCAACAGAAATAGGATGTACTTAAATACGGACAAGTGCTTCACGATCTCATTCACAAACTCCAAAAATAAAATAACTTTTGATTATACACTAAACAACGTCTCAATTAATCGCAAGCAAGTCATCCGCGACCTGGGAGTGTACTTCGACGAAAAATTAAATTTCCATTATCATTACGACCACTTAATCGGCAATTGCAATAAGCTTTTAGGTTTTATCACTAGAGCCTCCCGGGACTTTAAAGACAATCAAACAATTAAAATCCTTTACTTCTCTTTAATAAGAAGCATTCTGGAATACGGATCTATAATCTGGTCACCTTTCTACAAAATTCACGTTGATCGCATAGAAAGGGTGCAAAAGCGTTTCCTTAATATACTTTGCTATAGATCTCAGCTTGGTCGCACATACAGATCGTATTCCAGTAGGCTTAAATATTTCAACTTGTCATATCTGTCGACACGGAGACAATGCAGCGAGTTATTGTTTCTATATAAAATCATTCACTCATACATAGACTGTCCTTCTCTCCTTTCACAACTTAACCTAATTACACGTATAAATACACGAAACCCCTCACACAGAATCTTCCAGCTACAAATTTTCAAGAACAACACGTCTTACTATAATCCCGTTACCAGAATGTGTCGTTTGTACAATGACACAGTTGCTAAACATCCTTCTCTCGACATCTTTAATAATAATCTGCCTAAATTTAAAATTAGTATTATAAAAGCACTTTGTTAGATATTGTAATTCTCTGTTATTCTATTGTAATCTTCATAACAATATTAATATGTCTCTCCTTACTTGTACTAACACAATGTAATACTGACATGATTTATGCTTATAATCGTTTGTAATTTTGATACCATAAGATTGACATACTTGAATTATTTGATTTATAGACACAAATTTATCGCATGTAAATTTTGTTCTTAATGTGCGCACATATTTAGGGTTAGAGTCCAGTTCAGAACGCTGTACGTCTCCAATATGCATGTAAACGCAATGACTGTAACCTGTTTTGTGAGCCTAAATAAATTAAAAAAAAAAAAAAAAAAATTAGCATTATCGAACCACCTCACTGAATAAATTTACTTGAGGTCTATTTGTTATGTACATTATCGGCAATATAGATCTTATTTAAATTGACAACTTAAATGTATAAAAAATATACGATAAAATAAAGATTTATTTACCACGTCCTTGACACCTGACCCTATTCCACAAATTTAGTAACAACGTCAAACCTAACGTATTCGTTTAGAAGCCATCTGAATTTAGTCAACGGTAAATTTAAATTCTCTGACAGGTTGAAGTTGGAGACCTTTTAAAAGGACATCGGGCGTATATAAGTTAAAAGTGGCATTATGCTTGTGTTGGTACTGTAAGACCTTTTAATAGGTCTTTGGGTGGCAGGAGGTTATAAAACTCATCTGTATATAGGTAAATGATCTGTGGTGCGAGCTAATCCGGTTAAAAGGTTAAACGCGTAATAAGCGCGTTGGTATTCAGACGAGTAATTTCACACTTACCTACTTACTTGGACGTTTGGGTCTTTGGGTAATAGAGTGTTAAATTCAGTGACAAATAACATAGTTAATAGTAGTTAAAAACTGGACAAGTGCGAGTCGGTGTCGCCCACCGAGGGTTCCATACTTTTAGTATTTGTTGTTATAGCGGTAACACTAATTACACGGTTCATGTTATGAGATACCTACAGCCTGGTGACAGACAGACGGACAGTGGAGTCTTAGTAATAGGGTTCCGTTTTTACCCTTTTGGTACGAAACCCTAAAACGTGGTGATAATCATAGTTTATTGATTTTTTTGTCAATCAAAGTAGTAATATATAGTAAACAAATTATTCAATTACAATTTAAAAATCTTCCTTATTAATAAGTGCTTTTATAGTGTGAAAGACTACTTTAACGAAAAATATGATTAAAATGATCTCATAATATGTAACGAAAATTGTTAAGCTAGTACATATAGTTTTAAGGTAACTGTATTCTTTGTGATTCTAGTATATGTTGATGTATCCTTACAGGGCGTCACTTAAACTAACCCAATAATATGTACCACCGTTATAACTGGTTTGTGATATGCAATAAATGATTCTATTATAAATGATTCTATTCTATTACAATTGGTTTTCTACAACAATAAGAGAAGAAGAGATCCCTCAAAGCGATATGTTCGCCTATGTACTTCTTACTAATAGTATGTTATATTTAATATGTTTGTTTTGTACAATAAAGAGTTTCCTATACTAATACTACTACTAGCTACAATAAGAAGGCCCATTTTAACTCAAATGGAGATTGGAGAAGTACACAGAGAGAGGCCAATCTTCAGAGACAAATGAGCGTGATGCCTGATGAAACTGCCGCTAACCAACCAAGGTCGTATCAAAAGCTCAAAGCCATATCAAATTGTTATAGCAGAGTCGGCCTCCAGGCCTCTCCATGCATCAACAATGTTTGTGGACTCTTGAGTGCATTAACCCCGGCTCCTTTGTAGGCTTTTACGAAACTTTGTAAAGGCTTTCGACTAAAAGCAAAGGGAACTAACAAGAGCCTTTTGAATTGAAACAACCGCGGGTGGTTGTGATGAATAGTAATTATTTTGAAGCCATTTTCATTTAGAAATCAAGAATGTTGTTATGTATAGGGCAAGACCAACTAGGCGGGTTGTATTAAGCTGCCGTCACCTAATTTTATAAGTTTCTGGAAAATAAATTATATATCTACGGCTACAGTACTCGAATTTAAAGTGTCGTGAGACATTACTAACATTATAATAATTTTACATGTGGCGCGACATGTGTAGTCTCATATAAAACGGCTTACCAAATATCACGTGAGATGGCGCTGTACCGGTAGCGGCGAATTCTACATCCCGCTAATGAATTTTTTTATTGGGATTGTTTGTATATGAGGATTTGGGGTATATTTTTAATTGGCTTATTTATATTGGCTTTATTTGTATCTGGTTGCTTAATTTTATAGTGAATTCTTCATTAATAAAGTGCATTCTTTTTGATTAAGTTAGGGGTAGGGTTCGGGGGTCACCTCGTCGGAGATGGCGGGATAACCTAGACTCCTTCTTGAGAGGCTGGCCAGACATAGCACCAAACAGAGACGAGCGGAAGAAGAGGGGGGAAGCCTTTGCCCAGCAGTGGGACACAGAGGGTTCTGAATAATAATAGTACATACCTACATATTTTTTGAATAAATTTCTCCTTTTCCAGACGGGCGCTAGAGTGAGTGCGCGCGCGCCATGATCGCGTGCGTGCGCTGCGACAGCTGACAGGAGCTGCGCGAGGTCATGTCCACCAAGAAGCACTCGCCGCAAACCAGTGAGTGCCTAGTGTTCTTTTTATTTCACATTTCTCCTCCTTGCGTCATACAATCCTTTTGAGCGTTCCGACAGAGCGCGGCTCGCTCATCTTTCTTCCTTGGTTCCGACTGAACGTCTGGCGACCACGACAGATAGGGACAAGGAGGATTTTTGTACGAAGGGAGTCGTTTCGTTCGACGTTTCCGCGGCCGGCTCCATGACTACCTATAACCATATCATAAAATTCCTCTGACTAGATCTCTTTAACTATAAGTAGGTATATATATATATATATATAATGTACATTCTTAATATTGCCTACCACCACGCCAAACATTGCGAGGTTTGAAAAAGCTTGTTCGATCAAATTTATAAAATGGTCGACTTCCTCTCATTATGAGGAATTTAATAGATATACTTACCTAAACAGCTAGGTAATTTGTTAGAAAAGTAGCTTGACTATTGTTAAGGCAGGCAATGTTTGGCGTGGTAGGCAATGTTGAGCATATTTTAACGTTAGCAATGGAAGGAGAGAATTTAATTAAACCACTATAAAGTAAGGTCTAATTAAAATACTTCATTCGTTTCCACCGTAAATTTTAACTTGGAAACGGCTGTTGCAATTACTTGTTCAGTTAAAAATAATTTTTACAGAAACTCATTTTCAGTGAGTATACCTACTTTCAATATAGTAGGTATATACTTTTCCTACTTTTCCCTCTTGCGAGAAAGAGCAGGCCTGTGCCCAGCAGATTTGTTTTTTTTTTTACTTTCACTTTCAGCAAAAAACATTTTTTCTCATGAAATGTTGTTTCTCGTTACCTTTTTGTGGTTACCAACTCACTTAGAATTCTAGAGAGCTTGGCATCTAATTCTCACTTCTATCAAATACAGCAAGAGACAAAATGAAAAAATCTTATAAGTAGGTATAGTCAACCTTTTCAAACTGTAGAACGATGCGTGCGTTCGAGTGATACCTTTATGTATGATGGATGACTTTATATTTCTGCCCTGCTTATCGTACGTGCAGTACTTGCATGAAAAACGTCGTTTAAATAAAGAACTTATTCAAAGAGAACAAGATAAACAATTGCATGACTTTACAACTGCGATTACTGCATATGTTGTTAGCACGGCAGATTTGTAGTCATCTTTATCTCATCTACAGGGAGCACTCGCATGTGGCTATCGACTACCTACAGTCCGTGAGATCTTAGAAGAACCTTCGGGTCTCGGCTATAATCGGACGTAATCGTGTAATAGAAAATGACAGTTTCAATTACTTTGGTTGACGAATTAGTGGCAGTCCAACACCCAAAGAGTGCAGTCGTTTTTCTCGTCTTGAACTATATAGAGCAGTTAATACCACCATAATATATTCGTTATTATTTCATTAGATATTTTAAAAAATTGATTTTAATGGAGACACGTTTCAAAAAGGGTATATCTGTAAATAGTCAATCGCGGGAAATTGTATATAATGTATATAAATATTTTGCGAAGGAAGCGGCAACTTTTAAGAAGAGCGATAATTGTAAATATTTTAATAAACTTCAAGACCGGGTGATAGAAGCAACAGGCATTTCCAAAAGTACTTTAAAAAGAATTTTAAACGAAGCCAACCAAAAATCTCCATCTATGCCTTTTGAAACGCCACAGAGAAAGAGACCGAAAAAAGATTATTTATTAAATTTAGATAGTTTTGATTACGACGTAATCAGGAGAATGGTATATGACTTTCATTATAGATTCAAAGAACTCCCTAATTTGAAAAATTTGCGATTGAAATTAATAGAAGCGATAAATTTCAAGGGTTCTACGTTCACGCTACGAAAAATTTTACGAAAATTGGGATTTCGGTATTGCAAAACCAAAGATAACCGAAAAACTTTAATGGAAAAACATGATGTGCGACTTAAAAGGACACAATTTTTATCTAAAATAAAAAAATGTAGAGAAGAAGGAAAAGAAATAGTGTATATGGATGAATCGTACATACACACCTCGCACGTTAATGGCAAAGGCTGGTCAGACTCTAGCAACGCAGGGATTAAAAAACCAATTTCCAAAGGGCAACGTCTTATTATAGCTCATGCCGGCAGTGAAAATGGTTTTATACCTGGTGCGTTGCTTATGTACAAATCTACGGACACAACGGGAGATTATCATAAGGAGATGAACAGCGAAAACTACGAGAAATGGCTTAAAAATCAGCTCATTCCAAATTTGCCGCAAAACTCCGTGCTAGTAGTTGATAATGCCCCATATCACAACAAACATACCGAAAAGATGCCAAATTCTAATACCCGGAAACAAGATATGATAGATTGGTTGAAAACTCGCAACATTCCAGTAAACACCCGACTAAACAAACCCGATATTTACGAAATTATCTCAAAACACAAACCAGGACATATTCAATAGTCAATAGATAAAATAATGGCTGAACATGGTCATTCTGTTCTGCGGTTACCTCCGTATCACCCAGATTTTAACCCTATCGAAAATATATGGGCTCAAATAAAACAATATGTAGCCCAGCGTAATGTTGATATGAACATGACAAGCATCAGGAATCTTCTCCAAGAAAAGGTTAATATGATCGGTCCGGAAGACTGGCGAAAAGTTTGTCAGCACGCAGTTAAATGTGAAGAAAATTTCCGTAAATACGAAAATAGAATTGATAACTACAGTGACCAATTTATAATTGATACACATGACTCCGATAGTGATGATGATAGGCTCACACCATAGCATTAAAAATGGTAATATTAACGCAATTTTCTAAACTTGAAGTTTTACTTTTATATTATAAATTCAAATCTACTTCTCCTTCTTCTTGGTCGTGACCTCATGACTGAGGGACGTGACTTTATTGGGCTATTCTTTCTGTCACTGCTCTCCAGGCCGTTCGATCTTCAGCCATTTGTATAGTTGCCTGGAGTGAAGTCCTGGTACGTCTTGGACCACATCTGTCCATCTTCTGGGTGCACGCCCTCTACTCATTCGTCCATCGACACTCCAAGCACGTCTTTTAATGCGTGTGCGTGCCACGTCTGATTGTATGATCGAAGAAAATCCAATATGCGATAGGTATTCTCAGCTCTATATAATTTCTTCCAGAAGCGATACATGGTGAGATGACATTCTGTTTTCAAATTTACCTCCGGTCGAAATTCAAATTCTGATTCCATTTTATTTAAATTATGACAATAAGTCTAATCGCAATATAGTTATCTAGCGAAATTTAATTTAAGTGCCTTTAGATTAGGGTTTATTTTATGTTGATGCTAATTGTCCACTTAACTTTTTACGATAACTTCAAAAAGTTTTATCAGCTATTAAGAAAGCAGAACAGCAGTATCACCTTCGTACGTTACCGCCGATAACCGAAGTCAGTTTCTAAATTACGAAGGTTCTTCTAAGATCTCACGCACTGTATCATGATATGAAGGATAAATTTTTCCGTTGAAAAATTATAGGCCAATAAAGTTCTTTTCTCAAACATGCAATGAAATATTGATGTTATGTTCCTTATAATAGGCTGCGAAGTATGACGTTTCAGGTGCGGCTAGGACAAAAGGTCGTTAATGGAATTTCATACACATCTTGCACGCCTAGGCCGGCAAAGTCCTCTTTTTTAATTTTCATTTCACAGATATTTGTGACACAGCATCGTGGCATTCATCCATTAAAAAAAAACTAGAGGCAGTATTTGCTTTATGGTTCGTAATGACACTCTGCCACTACGCCTATAAAAAAAAACAAAAAACAATGTTTGCTATAATTTGCAGTTTTATTTGTTTAAAATCAACATGAACTTAATAAATAATACATTCTATAATTTTATAATTTTAAATTATAAATTTAACTACACAAATAAAAACATTTAAAATATTTCATCTAATCGTTAGCGGTAAAAAGGTCTACTCAAACACGCGTAGTTATATTTTTTAAATTGTTATGGAGGTAAAGTTGAAAAATATTCATTCGGTTTTATTGGATTTATGGTGCGTTGTTGATTTTTTGACTTTAATATGAGTTCCGACGAAATAATGAAATTAATATTAATTGTAATCGTAGGTGTTGGAATTGGCAGCGTAAGCAGAATTGATTTTAAATAACTTGCTGCCTCTGCCGCCAAGTCAAAGACGAAGTATATATACATATGGTTGCTTATGGCAATTTTATTATTTGAGAAACTAAGAAAAATGGCTTACAGTTTATTAGAAACAGTTTTGTGGCATATTTTAAATCAGTGTTTTTCAAAGTGTGGGTCGCGACCCCCAGGGGGGTCGCGGTACATGTCCAAGGGGGTCGCGAAGCTCAGCCTTGAAAGAAACTTATGGAAAGCAGATTTCATTTTTTTTACTTAAAAATAATCCAATCCTTTAAAATTTAATTGTCGTTAACGTACAGTATAACGTATCAATAAAACAAAACATTATTAGATAGGTAAACTGTATTTATCTGTTTTTGCCCTTTTTCAGTTTTTTTCTTGTAGTTTAAAAACGGTACGTCCGACGGAAAATTTGCTCTAATCATGTTAAAAATCGATATCTGAGGGTCCGAAAAGTACTTTAATATGAATTAGCAATTTGTTTTTAGGGTTCCGTACCCAAAGGGTAAAACGGGACCCTATTACTAAGACTCCGCTGTCCGTCCGTCCGTCCGTCCGTCCGTCTGTCACCAGGCTGTACCTCACAAACCCTGATAGCTAGACAGTTGAAATTTTCACAGATGATGTATTACTGTTGCCGCTATAACAACAAATACTAAAAACAGAATTAAATAAAGATTTAAGTGGGGCTCCCATACAACAAACGTGATTTTTGACCGAAGTTAAGCAACGTAGGGCGGGGTCAGTACTTGGATGGGTGACCGTTTTCTTTTTGCTTTTTTTTGCATTATGGTACGGAACCCTTCGTGCGCGAGTCCGACTCGCACTTGCCCAGTTTTATTTTTTGGTAAAATCGTGTTAAATCCGAAATATTTTACCAGTGTCTGATCCCCAACAACCTTGCTGGTAGTGACATTAATTTTGACGGTGGGTTCCTTCTATTTCGAGTGGTTTTGTCAATCCAAGGTAAAATGTCAAGGCTTTTCTAAATTTATCCACACCTCCTGGGATGGAGCAAACTCAGATTATTCGCATTTAGGATCAATTGAAGGTATTAAAATGATTTGGAGCTTGCTGGGAATACATTCACAAAACGCTTTTTTGGATCTCATGAACCGTGATAGCTAGACAGTTGAAATTTTACAGATGATGTATTTTGATTTTTTTGCCAGCCCGACTCGCACTTGGCCGGTTTTTTTTGTTTTGTTTTGATATCGACCATTGATGGACTCAATGGACTGTGATGAGAAAAGAGAAGAGTCGTAGAATGTATGGGATCCCATACATTTCACGACGAGGGGGGGGCGATGTTTGAACTTCATGGAAAACGGCGCAAAAAATAATTTTTAGAATACGAGTGATAGAAATTGGGAATCTAGTGGTATTGGCCACTTTTTTTCAATTCTATTAGTAGAATTTAAATGCCTAGTAGTGGACATATTTTTGCGCGAAATACACGAAATCGAGCGGTCGAATTTCAAAAATCGTCCCCCTGTTGTCTTTCCGCACAGACTCTATATAGATAGAAAAACGTAGAAATGGGGGTTTGGGGGTCGCGAATAAATTTTTGTGCTCATAAAGGGCCGTGACACCATAAAGTTTGAAAAACACTGTTTTAAATGAATGTAACTACAAATTCGTCAACACTGTGGAAACTATACTTATTTACTCCATGCATAAAGCAACGATGTAGGTGAAACATGATATCAATATGAAAGACTATGTAAACTTATGTGACGAAAACGACAGTCAGACGGATACAAGGCGAAAAAATCAAAGATACATGAAAATGTACGGGTAGTAAAAATACACGACTCGTGTAAAACATACGCGTGATAATGATATAGGTACGTGTTGGTTATATTTTGGGTGTAGTTTACTTTTAGTTTTTTCTATAAATAAAACTTGGGTTTCGTGGATTTTTTATTTTATTTATTTCATTGCATGTTTGAGAAAAGCACTATACATACCTCGGCGGGAAATGGGGTTGCCCGCGCTCAGACCTATCCGGCCTCGCTTCGCTCGGCCGTCTATATGTCTTCGGCCGGCAACCCCTTTCGTCCCGGCCTCTGTAGTAATGTACTATTGTAATAGGACAATGCAAATTACAATTATATGTCCTTCCAGTACCATCCTGCTATAACAAAGTCTTATTATTAGCTTTGGCACAAACAGTGGCCCGAAGGTGTCTTGCGGTCTGGGCTATACCTAACCGCGAAAATCGAAGTTCGCAAATTGCGGGGATTTTTTCTCTGTCACTCTAATTACGCCTTCGTTGGAGTAATAAAGAAAGATCCCCGCAATTTGCGATTTTCGGATTTCGCGGTAGCCACTCTGACGCCACTTAATCAAATCACATCGTGTTAAACTCTATTCGGGTCCCCGCAGATTATTCATGAGTCGACAGGGCTTGGTAATTTGACGCCTACGTATTTCGATAAATGAAACTATAATGGCTTAAGTGAGGGCCTAGCTAAGTGGGAATCGGTTACAGAAATCACCAATCGAAAGGATCACGTGACTTTTTAGGCTCTAGTACATTAATGAACAAGAATATATTTTTGGTATTGTTATTATTTATTGAACTTATGACTGTATTGTATGAGTATCAAATAGTACTTTTTTTTAAACCAACCTTTTTTTTAATTACCTCCTTATGAACACTGGCAACCATCCTTCTCTTTTTCGAATCAAATTGAGTGTTTCTCTAAACTTCTTACGCCCTTTCAGTTTACAGCACTAACTTGCAGGAAACGTAAACAATTAAGTACCCGGCAGTTGTAGACAATACGGCGTGTAATTTGTATTGAGTGACATCCGCAATGGGGCACTGGAACTTTACACACTATGGGTAATTGGGTAAGTCCGGGTAATATCGGTAATATCTGGGGCACGGATTAATTTATGTAGGTATAGGCACCTAATTATTTTTTTAGATATGTTGCGGGGTGAATTTTAAATACATGTAGGTACACAGCATTGGCTTACTTATCGTGCTGTCGCATATCCAGAATTAGAAAAAGTAATAATTTAATAAACAAGTCTAGCAATTTCTACTAATATAAAAAAGGCGAAAGTCTATCTGTCTGTTACCTCTTTATGATCGATCATCATGATTCTATACAAACGAAGTTGCGGGCAGGAGCTAGTACTGAAAATGGCAATGAAAGACTGTTGAATATCACGTTTTTTTGTCTGTACTTATACGGTTACGGCGGGTAATATAGAACCTAACATTTTTATATTATTTGAGACTCTGCGAGATGCGAGATAACAACTTAGCCATACGCTTAGTTTGTTTCGATAGAAACCTAAGCTAAGACATAAAATGTCTTCTTCTTCCTCGCGTTATCCCGGCATTTTGCCACGGCTCATGAGAGCCTGGGGTCCGCTTGACAACTAATCCCATGATTTGACGTAGGCACTAGTTTTTACGAAAGCGACTGCCGTCTGACCTTCCAACCCAGAGGGTAAACTAGGCCTTATTGGGATTAGTCCGGTTTCCTCACGATGTTTTCCTTCACCGAAAAGCGACTGGTAAATATCAAATGATATTTCGTACATAAGTTCCGAAAAACTCATTGGTACGAGCCGGGGTTTGAACCCGCGACCTCCAGATTGCAAGTCGCACGCTCTCACCGCTAGGCCACCAGCGCTTCCCTAAGACATAAAATGTAAATAGGTAAATATGTGCATCGATTCCACCGTGAATTAAAGAACAGAACGAATAATTGATAGGACGAGGAAGTTGAATCACCGTCATTTGTCATAATTTGACAGGTGTAATTTGACACTTTAATGTCGGTACTGTGTAGGTAACTACAAAATTAGCTTCGTTGTGATTTGTTTGCATTATTGTTGTGTTCTGTATGATTTAAAGTCGGACCAAGGTATTTGTATTCACAAAGTGTTGCATTATCGTAATTAAATATGAAAATATTATGTTTATAATGTGACATGTGACACAAAATTAGATTCGACGGCCTCTAGGATTTGTATTTCTTATAAGGCTCGCTATTTAAAGAGCGGCGATTTATAGACACAGGTAAGTTACCTAAATAAAGTAAAGAGATGATAATTCTAAAAATTGACACAAATAGTGCCATGTCTATACAAATAAGATATACAGTTGATATACAGTGGCCGCTATCTAATAGCTACCTATTCCTATGTGTAGTTTCTATCATTCATCATTTTGTTTTATCCGCTTTGCCTCTACGGAAATTGCGAGATCTCCTCTAACCGCCCAGACATTCAGAACTTGCCAAGATAATTGCAATTTTGATTCGTCAAGATAAAGATTCAAATTAGAATGGAAAGACAGGCCTTTTTATAAGCCTCTGGGCGGCTAGAGGTGATGAAGATAGTTTACTCGGATTTAATTTTCTAACGGGTCGATTTCATAGAAGTCGTTTTAAAATACTTCATGTATAAATTAGTTTACCTTGTGTCTTGTCTTAGCGCCACGTGCACCATTCCACTAACTCGGGTTAACTGGTTAAACCTGGAATTACCATGGTTACCAGTATAATTTGACACTGGGTTAACGGTTTAACCGCTTAACCCCGGGTTAGAGGGGTGGTGCAAGTGGCCCTTAGAGTCCATCTGTTCGCCACTACGCCCAAAGCATTCTTTCTCTAAACGCCTAATAGAAGCAGAAGCCTGTTAAAAGGCTTCCTATTTCACATTAAGTTTTTTTTCTTTTTGATATTGAGATGCCTGCGCGCGACGGTTGACGTTTTTGGCGGTCAAACGGTTAAAAAGTCGAAATTCAAATTAGCGCAGCAACAGTTGCCTGATTCGTCAGGTTTCGCCATAGCACAGGTACTTAACATGAAAACGAAACAGATTTTAAAATCTGAACACCATTCTATTATGACGCTTTGGTTTCTATGGTAGCCCTCCGCAATGTAAGCTTAATTATTTCCAACACGCCAGGTCTCGTGTTGGAGCTACATAAAAGTAATGTAGGTCCTGTCGGTAGTACCAACTTACAGGATATTTCCCGTTGTTAGGTTGGTGGTCGGTAATTATGTTTTTGCCACTGGTACGCGGTAATTCTGGACCTAAATACAGATACTTTGTAGTATTATTTTACAAATCGCTCATTAGTTGTAAATATAACTGTCAAATAAAAAAAAAACACCTTCGCTATAGGCAGAGATATATATAACTCCGTATAAGATAAATAAAGTCTAAGAAAAAAACGTGCCTCGGATGTCAAGCAAAAGTCACTCCCGAATAGATGGCGCCATATACCTTTGGCCTATTGTCGGTTAGATGGCGTTGGCGACACCGTTTGATATTTAACAATTTTAACACGTATCAGTGAAAGAACATGGGTCAGTGTGGAACAATAAAAATTAATAATCATATATCCGTAAACATATTTTAATTCATTTATACATTTTCAATTTTATTTTAAGTTTTAATCGTGTGTCGATAGATGGCAGTAAATGTACCGTGACTACAAAATTTACTTTGACAGGACCCCTCTATACTATCTATTCTTTTTGCTATAGGTATGCCAATCAAATAGGTAAAGGCTTACCAACAACAAAACAAACAAAACAAAACTTCCGTGAGACACAGACATATTAAATAATAATTATATTAAAGATGCCTTACTTACATCATAGGAAAGAGAAACTCTCTTTAACGAACGGAAAGTTTTTTCGTGACCACAGTTGGTGCAACTCAGCTGCAACGTCGGAATTAAAGGTAAAAACAATGGAATTATATGAATTATATCGCGGTAGACCCGTTTGTGTAATTTGATATGTGTAGAAACCGCGACAGTTTAAAGTGTTACACTAGAAAAATGAAAAAAAAAGTAGAAAGTCGGGTGACAAGCAAAAGTCGCTAAGTACTATCAAAAAATTTAAGTAACAATGCACTTTATTACACTTGTAACACGGTTACTTGTCCAATAATTTCAATGGTGTTAGTTAGTGACTTTTGCTTGTCACCCGACGGAATATAAGAGTGAAGGACAAAAGGCTGGCATTTTATAAAAAGGATCCCCGAAAGGTGATGCGATCATTCAGGAGCACTTTGTATACCTACGTTATCGCACCTTCAGGCCGCATTGTACAGTTTTAAAACAGTAGTCCTAAAAGATTTAGGCTTTTTTCCGACTCCAACGGTCATAATTTTATTTACCCTATGTATTTAAGAATGAAGGCCATGTTTTGTACCATAGAATCAAAACTATTGAGCCAGTTTTGGTGATTGAAGAGAATCAATTCCTTTTTTCGTACTTACCTTACTAATAACTTATTTTGCATTGTTATCCAATCTTACAGTTACTTTGAATACTTTTCGCCTTCAAATTTCAACTTTAATTTCGACGGCATATTATCTAATGTATATGCCATATATTATAGATAATCTGTTAAATCATTGTCATCAGTCATATGGTGGTACCTGCAATAATATGTTACTCTTCGAAGGCCGCAAAAATATGTAACACGCTCTTAAGGCTCTACAAATAAGATCGTGTTAGATATTTTTGCGGCCTTAGTTGTGTAACCTATTAATACAGGTGACTGTATGTATAGCTATGGTTCGTACAGTCCATGGATTGGCTACCGGTATTTTCTGTCTACTGCGCGGGAAGTCAGGAGAGGCATTTTCCCGCGCGTTGTTTAGGCGCTGCCGTTAGCTTCTCTGGAATGAAATATGGCTGGATTTTGTTACAAGATAACGTATTCAAAGGCCGGAAGCCTATTCAAACTTTAATTATTCTATCTTGGTTGGATATTCAGATATTCTTCGCAAAGGTTCGTGTTTGTAGTCTTGTAGACTCCGACTACGCTAAAGGGTCCCAGTACCAGTTCGCCGGATGATATCAGCCTGTCAGTTGTTCGGTGGTCAGAGGAGAAATTTTGCATTTAACTGACAGACCGATATCGTCTGGCGGACTAGAAATCAGTGGGCCCCTTTAGTTTGCACTGACTTGGCAGTGACAATGCATACCATATCCCGCGCCATGTTTAACGCAGCACTTGGTATGGTATTGGTAGCTTAGCGTGGCCCGACTCAAGAGGTGAGCGTGAGATGAACTGCGAAATTTAAAATATCAATATTAAATTACGAGAAGATTTTTAAACTTCAAATAGGTATCCCGTCCCTCGTCTCGTCTGAAATATAGCAAGTCAAATAAAATAAAATACTAAGGAAATCGTATGTCGTTATGACAACTGAGATGTTGTCCCTTGATTTACATAACGTGGCTTTGTTGAAAATGACACTGTTTTTATTCTGTACTAGCTGTACGCGACTTCGTTCGCCACACAGATTTGCCACTAAACTAAACGCAAGTACCTAGTAATAGTACGAGTATACCGGGTGTGGTCTGTAACATGAGCAAATAATTAAAACATAGATTGTACTCCTCAAACGGTGACGCTTTTGTTCAACAATTTAAAAAAAATATGTACTACTTATTTAGACTCCCTATTTTTCATACAAAATAAATATCTTCAATGGACGCCATCGCGACGTCATATAATTGTGATTGACGTTGCTTGTCACGCCTTAAACATAACAAAATTCGCAATACATTGCGTCTTAGAATAAACTTTAAAGTGTATTAAAAATCAAACCACTAGTTATTTTTAAAAGTTGCTGAAGAAATGTTGGTCAGTGTGAGGAGTACAACCTACAGTTTAATTTTGCTTGTATTACAGGCCACACCCGGTATACTAGCACTTAACATTAATCAATGTCTTAACAGGCCCTATTCAATAACGTTAGAGCGAGCACTCAGAGAGCAATGTCACAGTTAATAGACTTGGCGCCAAATAGAATCCATTTACTCGTAATGCATGTTAATTATAAGATGTAATAATGTTTTGAAAAGATGTGTCCCGCCGAGTTTGTTGCCGGTCCCATATTGGGATACCCTCCTCCAATTGAGGGGGGATTTAAATCTTCTCGGGGCAGAGGTGTACGGTTGGAGCCGGTAAAGGTTTATTTGACGTTCATAAGCGCATTGTAATATGCCTACTTGAATAAACAATTTTTTATCTTTTATCTTTATCATTACGATCTGTATAAAGCCTCTCTGGTAGAATCTAGATTTTAGATGCTCTAGATTCCAGGGCATTCAGGCGGTGTCCTAAGTGTCGGCTTGCATAGTCGACAGTTTCCGGCCCGCGTATTGTCAGTGCTTAGCGAGTCAAGGCTAGTCGAACGCTCAGTCTAACCAGTACGTCGAGACCCGGGACCCATAACAATACAGTACAATACAAGTACTCTTTATAGCCTATCTTAATAAAAAAAACAATACAGTACGATGTGACGATCGTTCTTGTCTACGTGACAGCGTGATAAAGCGGCATCCGTCACTTTCATTCGCGCTCTGTTAAAAAGTGACGCTGTTTAAGGCTGAAAAGACGACAGCACTCTTTGGGTGTTGGATTGCAACTAAATCGGTAAGACACTGACATTTTCTACGCGATTACGTCCGATTTTACCCGAAAAACGAGGTTCATTCTGAGAGTTAACAGACTGTACCTACTTCTCATACTACTGTTATAGGGATGTTTCCTCTACTTAAAATAAATTATTTCACACCGTACAACGGAATAAAGCACCAGATAATAATTAGAAAAACATAGGCAGCAGTTATTTTTAAGCACTATTTCAATTTAATATATCGGATTGAAATATAAAAAGTAGGTGAGTTGACTGTGACGTCACTACATTAGTTTTCATATAAATTCCATATTAGCAAATCGTTTTGACAGTTCTAAAAAAGAAGCTGATTTGACTAGTAGGAATGTAGCCTATTGCTTATATCATTGATAACTTCAGGATGAACGTATATACCTAAGCTTCGTCAAAAACTTATATTTGACTGGATCGGAATAGCAGCCCTGCTGCTCAAGATAAGCTGCTGAAATAAAGCCGGGAAACCTTTAACCTGGCGAGGAGTCTATTGAACCCGATTTTCACTTGCCTTTTCAGAAAATTTAAATAAAAACACCCCATTCGATTCAGGCTAAGAGAGCTTCTGATCTGAATAAATAAGAGGGACATTATTTGATCTACACAGACCTTGTGGCACGTATGTTTAAATTTCCAAACGCTAAGGATGACGATTAACCTCTAGCCGCCCAGAGACCTATAAAAAGGTCTCCTGTTCCATTCTAATTTGAACTTTGTGTTGACAAAATAAAATTTCATTTTGCTTGGCAAGGTTTGACGTATGGGCGGCTAGAGGTTAATGATGCGCAATTTATGCCTTGTAACTCACCTGTTGATTTTTATGGTCTCAATCACAATACCACCAACGCAATATATTAAACCTCAATATACTGGGGGAGTTTCCCAGAAGCGAGTGATTTAAGGGGGGAGTTTCCCAACATTTAGTTCATATTTGACCGAAGCGAAGCGAAGGTCTACGTTTTGACTCGGGCGTTTTGCTTTTGTATGTCCGGATGTTCTCCTCTACAGGTCGCAATTCTTAACTGATTCTCGTGAAATTTTGTAACCGAATTCTATGAACCGACAATTTTTTTTGTCGAGTCATTTTTTGAAATTTTTTCAAAATGGAAAAGTTGTCATAGCTCGCGCTTATACAAATAGTCGTATCGGTATCATAAGAGTGTATTCTTTTTAAGACATGTTTACAGATTAAATGTCAAAAAATGTAGAAAATTTATTTCGCTGATTTTGGAGGTATTAAGATATTTAGTTTTGTATATCCGGATGTTCTCCTCTACAGGTCGCAATTCTTAACCGATTCTCGTAAAATTTTGTAACCGAATTCTATGATTCAAAAAAAAAAAATTGTCGAGCAGGTATTTGGAAATTTTTCAAAATGGAAGAGTTGTGATAGCTCGCGCTTAAACAAATAGTCGTATCGGTATCATAAGAGTGTATTCTTTTTAAGACATGTTTACAGATTAAATGGTCAAAAATTCAGAAATTTTATTTAGCTGGTTTTGGAGGTATTAAGATATTTAGTTTTTACTTGAGAATGAGTAGCTAAATTTCTATGAGTAGTAAGAACTATCATGGTGTATTTTGCGAACGTTCGCTTTTTTTGTTTGCACGGAAGGTCTGGGTTCGATCTAGCGATGTGACGAGTCCACTTTTTTTCAATTCGAATCATTCGAATCGATTCGGCCACTGATCCGAGTTGAAATTCGAACTGACTCGACTCGACGGTTTGCGTGGTTCGCGACAAGGTCACGGGCCGCGGAGCCGCAAACGAGTCAAGCGGCAGTTGTTGTAAACAGAACCTTCAGGGCACCGAATTAAGGTTTATTTTTCAATGGCTATACTAGCAGTGAACTCGACTCGGGATGGCGAATCAAGCGGCAGTTGTTGTAAAAAGAACCTTCGGGCTATGGAATTAAGGTTTATTTTTGAATGGTCATAGTACCAGTCAACTCGGATTGAGACAGCGAATCAAGCGGCAGTTGTTGTAAAAAGAACCTTCGGGCTATCGAATTAAGGTTTATTTTTGAATGGCCTTAGCGTAGCGTTGACTCGGCTCGGAGAGTTGGCGAATTGGCGATTCATGCGGATCGGATACCAAGTTACCAGTCAGTTTAGTGGCCGAGTTGATTCGGATTGCCAATAGTCTTGATTCGAATCAACTCATCTGTAGGTTGATTCGGATTATTCGAATCAGATAACTCGACTCGCCCATCGCTAGTTCGATCCCCAGTAATTATATGCTGGGCTGGGATATAACTTTTTGTATTTTTTTACACTTAAATTTCATATCAATTGTTGTTTTTTATTTTATTTTTTATTTAATTTACTCAGTTTTAAGCTCTGCTCGCGAGGTCTACAGCTCACAGAGCCACTAGTCTATTATTGTTTTAGTTTTATCTATGTAGTTAGTTTGTTTTAGGTTTAATTAGTATTAGTCTTAGTATTTAAGTTAAATTTTTTAACCGACTTCAATTTCATAGGAGGAGGATGTTCTTTATTCGGTTGTGGCTATTTTGTTTTTTTTTTGTTGACATTGAAATTGAAGTATAATATAATATAGGTATTTTGCAATTTTCAAATCGTATTAAAATTTAATAATAATTAAATGTTAATAAACAAGCATATAATTAACAAGTATAATCTGCCCTGGAAAAATATAATTATTCGGCAAAGGCAACGACAAAAAAAATCAATTTACGAAAAACAAGCGCCTCTCTACTGGCTCATGTATTATTCAATCTGCAAGCTTCAAAGTTAATCGGTTCGACTGTTTTACTTATAAAAAACCTTTTAAGATTATTTTCGTAACAGACAAGGCTGTGCATAAAATTAAGTTGATGAACAGTTGCGAGGCGCCTTGGTTCTAAGAAACGGGATGCTAGCAACAGCGAACTGATATACATGGAAGTATTCTGTCCACTCAGTTATGACCCAACGTAAACTATTCGATTGTAGGCGGTGCTTACAAACTATTCGATTCGCAACTTCAGTTCGTCCGAGATGACAGTCAGTGACGGATGGCTAAATTGATTTATAAAATCAACGTTTTTTTGTAATTAAAAATGTCTTCATGTGTCGTGAAGTGGTGCAGAAGTTATTTTAGTTCATACCAAGGATAGTGGAATCACTTTTCACTTGTAGTAAACAGATAACTTCAGTAAAATTTGGAATAAACATAACGATTTGTTTTCAATACTACCGTGCTAAGCTAAAACGTAATAACTGCATACGACTTTCATAACAACATACGACTTTTTAAATTGCGGGGATAATAGGGATGGTGTTATGCCAAATGAAGTAGACTATTTTATTAACTTGTGCTTGGTTTAGGTATTTTCTATATAATTATAAATGTAGTAATGAATTCTTTCTTACAGATTTGTATTTTCCTTTTTTAATTCATGAAATGGAGCTGTAAAAAACTACCTAATTATTTCAAATTAATAATCAAATTTGATATTATCATTTTACATTACTTTCCATTCAGATTTTCACAAGATGCTATTCGCAGAGAACTATGGAAAAAAGCTGTCCAAGCTGTGTTAGAGAGACATGAAATTAAGTGGATGCCTGGAAAGATATCTAGAATATGTTCTATTCATGAGATATAATTCGTGAGATAATCATACCCGGTCTTCTATATGTAGATACACTTCCACTGAATTAATTGTACAAATACACACATTATCTGAAAATGTTGATCATTCGAATCCACCCTCTACCGTCACATATATGTAGGTTCTCTCTCAAGCCATTTCCATCAGTAGAAAAGAGCTGCAAATTTAAAAAATGTAAGCGCGCGAACGGGTGTGGTCCCATACAAAATTTTAATTTTGCACCTTTTTCTACTGACAAACTTGCTTGAGCGGCTATATACATATAAAATATTTCCATTGGAACTGAAAGTGGGGATTTATTGTGACTCCGCCTATTCAATATTTTTGACCCGATTCGTGTACCTACCCATGTAAATTTTGCAGGCTGTATAGCCAGTCCGAATTCTAAGATCAAGTTTACCATACATTTACAATGGCGTACTCGATCTTAGAAAAACGGACAGACTATACCTGAATGTGACTTCGCACTGCCATACAAATTGATAATAAAATACTTATCATACAAAATACTTATTATAGCGGAATACATTTATACAACAATGATTTATTTACTTATGTTGAGTTAGTCTGTCATTTCACAACAACATTTTAACTAGTTATCTTTTAATCTGCATTAAATTATTATACGTGTATTATTTGACTGGTTCTTCAATGTATGGCATAAACCTATCCCTGTCCAAGTCATATTCTAATCAAATATGAACCGCAAACTCTCAGCGGCCAGTACGTATAGCAAGAAGGTTATTAGCGGATTAATGTCGCTGATTGGTAGTTATTGACATTATATGCATTTCATCTACACTTAGCTATATGTACCATTAGTGTAAAAAAGATGACTATTATTTTGTTTACCAGCTTTGATTACAGGCTCTGTAAACGCGTCGTCTTATTTAAATGTAGGCGTAATTTTGTATGTGTGCTAATTTGGCCCGAGAATTTGAACGGTAATGTTCCTAAAGGCGGTTTCCATACTAAATATATGCGTTCACTGGCTAGCAATAACATGATAAAGTTTCATTGCTCTGAAAATTGTTTAGGTACTTACTTTCAAATAAAACAATACGTAGGGAAATGCTTACTTTTAATCCTAGTTCTGCTTATTATATAATAACAAGAACTAGGATTAAAAGTAAGCATAAGCGGTTGTATACAGGGTGATTCATGAGACGTGAGCAGGACTAATCCTGCACACTCAGTAACTGATAATTGATCGATCACCGTCGTATTTAGGTGAAACAACCACACTTTTTCCTATTTTTAACTTTTTGGTGAGGGCAAAGTTAACTGTCTACAATCATGGTCACCCTACAAGACCTAATTAATAAACATAAAACCTCTTTAACCGTAATGACAGCATTTTGATTACGAAGAAAATAAACTGTCAAACTTGAGTGAGATACGAGTTTTCAAAAGTAACCAGACCGTGATGACAGCGATGACATTCAATTTGACACAGAATACCGGTAGTTTAGTATTCTAATTTTAGGGTGACCATGCATGTCGCAAATAAATTCGTAATATTTTTTTCAACACGAGTAGAAAATTAACGTTAATCTCAATAATACTGATACGAAACGGTTGCTTATAATTTACAAAATGCGCAGTCTTAGTCCTGCTCACGTCTCCTGAATCACCCTGTATACAAATGACATTATTTTTAGCGGTAATAGTGACAACCGGCCAGTTGCCATGCACAAAATAGAATACATCACACTTACATATCTAATTATCTATTTCTGATGCTAACTCTTAGGCCTCATCGCACGAACTAGGGCTTGCAATATCGGATGGTTTCCAATTCCGGAATAAATTTTCGATATTGGATTCCAATTCCGGAATTCCGGAACTGGTTCCGGAATTAGGGTTTATCATATTTTTATTCGAATTTTTAGGAAAAACAACAAAATATGTGAAATTCTGATACTTTACGTTTATTACAGTTAGTATTGTTTCAGAGAAATTTAATTTGTAGTAGGTAGCTACGTTTTTTTCACCTCTTATTTTACCACTTTATACAATTAATGGTTAATGGTGCTGTTTAATGGTTATGTTTATTCACTTATATGATACGGGGCATTTGGCGAAGCTATAGTTGTTAGCAAACCATTTGATGCATAATTTTATAAAATAGTTAAATATACATAATAGCTTCCTACTTTTCCTAACCTAGTATTCTCTCTGAATCGAATATAAAGAATCCAAATATTATTATTTAAACTCTTAAAATTCGCTTATGTAGGATGTACATTTAGACTATTCTGACTAGTAAGTAAATCGCTTTGCTTTTTTTTATGAGCCCATATTGTCCCACTGCTTTAGTAGTTCACTAAATGACTAAGAGGCACTTAATAACAGCAAAAAACACAAGTATAGTGTAGTTTCTTAATTAACAACGTTCAATAATAAACGTATTAAAACCTAAAAAAAGTACTTAAATCCAATTCCGGAATTTTCGATATTCAGTTGTATCAATTCCGGAATTGTAAAATCGGAAAATTTGTCCGAGATTCCGGAATTTCGAAATTCCGTAATGCAAGCCCTAGCACGAACGCTTTTTTCACGCGCATTAAAAAGGCGCTTGAATCCGTCCGCACGCTAAATTCAATTTAAAGAACTACGCTTAAATCACTTAATGTTGAAAACCCAACAACGCTTGATATAAAGCGACATCGCCATTCGGGTGAATAAATGCACGTGCATAGTGCGAATGAAGCCTTTAGTCTAATATCATTTTTAGTCACGTATCATTTTAAATTCAAAATTCACCTACTAAGTAAGTACTATTGATTTATATTTCATGGCATAGCATGACACACAGAGCCTATTCACTATAAACGATTTTCTTTCCCAGGACTCGTTCATTCGTTTTTTTTTAGGGTTCCGTACCCAAAGGGTAAAACGGGACCCTATTACTAAGACTTCGCTGTCCGTCCGTCCGTCCGTCCGTCCGTCCGTCTGTCTGTCCGTCTGTCTGTCACATGGCTGTATCTCACGAACCGTGATAGCTAGACAGTTGAAATTTTCACAGATGATGTATTTCTGTTGCCGCTATAACAACAAATACTAAAAACAAATATTAAAAGAATAAAATAAAGATTTAAGTGGGGCTCCCATACAACAAACGTGATTTTTGACCAAAGTTAAGCAACGTCGGGCGTGGTCAGTACTTGGATGGGTGACCGTTTTTTTTTTGCATTTTTTCTGTTTTTTTTTTGCATTATGGTACGGAACCCTTCGTGCGCGAGTCCGACTCGCACTTGCCCGGTTTTTCTAAGCTGTTTGAAGGATAACGACCCTTTAAACTCCGCGCCCACCTGCCCTAATAACAGAGCAATTGTGGGCGCCCTCACAAAAGGATTCACACCTTTAGAATCGTAAACATTTCGTTTGCGGATAGGTAGCGTGTGACCTTCACCGGCCCTTTGGTACACTGTATACATGAACTCACTTTGCAAGTATAGTATGTAAAGGATAAAGAGATTCATGTCAACATTCATCACTACACCTTATAAAGCAAAGTCCCCCGCTGCGTCTGTCTGTTTGTGTGTTTGTAACTTTGTATGTTCGCGATAATCTCAAAAGCTACTGAACGGATCACGCGGTTTTCACCTATCAATATCAATCTCGAGGAAGGTAGTGTATAATTTGTTAACCCGTGCGAAGCCGGGGGGAGTCGCTAGTGTTACATATTTCAAAATGTTGTTTTAAAATAGCGTAACTTCGATTGCAAGGCGGTGGCCATGTGTGACTCTTCGGGCCACCCCACACTAGCGTTTTTTGAGCGTCAGTGCCTATAGTCTGGATCTTCAGGTATTTGAAAACGAGTGAACAAAAGTACCCTCAAATGGCTTCTTAATCCAGTTGGGGGAGATGAAAACATTATATGATCAAATAATGTAGGTTAACTAAAGTCAGGTCGTTCAGTGACAGATCCAGCTGGTTTTGTATTTGATTGGTTATTCAATGAATGTTATAACTACCCGAAAATGTACAAATTATTTGTTTATGATGTACTTTTATTTAAGTACTTACTTAAAGATACAGAGTATATACCGTAGCCAAGGTAACAATCGCTTGCGCTTCGCCATGGAATCGCTTTGTGTCTCTATATCACTCTTCCATATTAGTGACAGACAGTGAAGGACAGTTGCGTTTGGTTCGCTACGGAGTGTTAAGGTAGCCATTGACGAGCCTTCCAACAGTCCAAATAGCGCGTCTGCAATCCAAAATCGGTCCGTGAATGTTAAAAACGTACAATGTTTAATATTAGGATGCCGTCCATTTGGATCAGTCGATTGTAACGGCATCCATTTGGAAGGCTCGCCAGTGGCCTGCTTTAGCGATTGGCATCATGTTGTCTACAGGGCCGAGCAGTTGCGCTAACGTTGCGTCGAGCAGCAGCTATACAGTTGACTAGACGTTTACGCCCGGGAGACGCTAGTCTGGGGTGGCCTTTATAAGCAAGTTATGCACACGCTTGCGAATATGTCAGTGTCAAACTGGTGCTACCATGGTAGCCGCACTGGCACCGGTAGTACAGTCACCTGCAATAATATGTTACACAGCGAAGGCGGCAAAAATATCTGACACGATCTTATTTGTAGATCCATAAGAGCGTGTCACATATTTTTGCAGCCTTCGAAGAGTATCATATTATTGCAGATGACTGAACCACGGTAGTACGTATTTATTAGTATGCTAAGCGGCTTAATCACCGTAACCCTTCTCCAGGGATTATGTTTGACGTAAATTACACAGGCTTCCCTCGTGTGCCAGTAATTAAGAAGTTTCATGTTTTATGATGTAGATTGTAGGTAATAAAAATAATTTAATAGGTAGCAAGAAAATTTCCTTTGAAGTTTTATTCGTCTGCTGTATATTATTTCGCATACTTATACTACATTTCTAAAACAAGTTTCAAGGTACTCCTTCCTACTAAAAGCATTAGGTAAACCTTATCTCGTTGTAATAAGGTGTACGACTGGCCAGAAAATTATGTCAACTGTAGTTTACGTGGGTGTGAGTTAAATACTTGCCTACTTTTATCCTAACGACTGACCCTAGAGGGCATCTCTACCCTCTTTATTATATAGGACGGGTTAATAGGACCTCTATTTATAGGTTTTATATTAGTTTATTTTTATGATGCTGCCCTGTTGTGTAGATATTTGTATGATTTGTTAGCCAATTTTAGTTACATTAAACTTATAAATACATAATTATATGACTTTTACGTGCCTTATACACGGCAATAAGACTATTTATTTAGCATACCCGTACTAACCGTTTCTTCATTTTGTATAATAATCATTGATGGACGTTAAAAAGCCGTTACAGTTTAAGTAATTATCACAATAACTTTATTCAATTATTTATTTACGAAGCTTGATCAAACTCACATGTCACGATTGGATTACAATTGTTAACCAAATGTTAGTCCGAGGGCCATATCCGAAATTAAAACTAGTGACATCATAAAAGTGTCACGAAACATCGCATGTTCTGGTTCTGAATTTTTTATTCGGTTTCGCGATTAGATAATTTATACCAGTTTTTTTACTTTAATTTTTGGCTCGGTCACGTTTTCTTTAGTACCATTGACCGGGGTGACTTTCAAATGCAGGGGCGACTTTGAAATTATAGTTTTTAATATTGCTTTATGCGAGATTTTTTACAGTAGGTGAATATGAATATACAGTAATCTAACTAGTTACAGGAACATTTTCAGTAAATAATGATTTTTTTTTAATTCGAAGGTCGTTTTAAATCTATCAAACCCCAAATTTTCCAAAGTCACCCCGGTCTACAGTATATTAATTAATAATGTATTTTTAATTTTATACTAGCCTCTGCCCCGACTTTGTCTACGTGGGGTGACGATGACAATTATTGATAAATAAGAGTAAAAATGTGATAGGTATATTATTCAACATGGCTGGAATACGCCATTTTAATTATTTTTTTAACAAACTATTATAATTTATTATCCTTTCGTCGATGTCTGTGCGAAGTTAAAATAGTTGTTGCAATATTTTTACTATGTACGTTTCATGTATGACACTGAAATTTGCAGACAGACATTTAATTACTGTCGCAGTTCATTTTGGCTAAAAGTCAAAGGTGAACGAACGGGCTTGACTGACGGTGACTACAAAAGTACTTATACCTTTAAACGAGCAATTCTTGTTTATTTATATAATTATATATTTCGGGGATCACGGAAACGGCTGTGACGATTTCGATGAAATTTGCTTTATGGTAGTTTTGAGTTATTATAAATGTTTTCTTAGCAAAGTCCGGTCTCCCAGATTATCTTTATACAAGCTAAAGTTACAATTTGCATGTAATTGTATCTTGCAGTTCATATTCAGTTGTATGAGTAAAAGTGACAGCCTAGCATTATAGCATTTATAGCATATTAATAAATAATTTTATGTTTAATATCAATAATTTTAAAACTCTGTTTGCTCTTTTATTAATCGTATTCAAATATTACTGAAAGAATAACTAATTTTACCTTTGTCTATTTGAGGCAAAATTATAGGCTCAGCGCCAAATTATAGATTTCTCTTGTTAAAAGTTAAAACTGATATTGATTTTCGCCACCAATGTGACATTTAGGTCAATCATTTAATCCTATCAATTAACAGATCTATACCAATAGGCAGTAAATGCCTGAAACGTATTTTGTACTGATACGAGATTTTAGGCGCGTTTTTTTTTATTATGAAAGCGCATTCATGAGCTTTCATAGTAAAAAAAGCCAAGGCGTAGACGTGGCCTACGATGGAGCGAGCTCGCCCAGAAGGTGCCTGTTCACTCTTGATTTGAAGGTTGCCGGGTTATAAGAACACGGAAATATAGACGCTGGCAAGGAATTCCATTCCTTGACAGTGCGCATAAGGAAAGAAGAAGCAAAGCGCTTCGTGCGAATTGGTGGAATATCTACCGTGTAAGGATGGAAACCGGCAGTAGGTCTAGAAGTCCATGGTAGAATGGGGAATTGGGGACGGTAGAATAAGCTCGTGTAGCTCTTGGGCACACTCCCCGAAGTGCAGCCTGTAGAATACCGACTTTCTTTTTTTACGGTTTCATACCCAAACCAAAGGGTAAAAACGGGACCGGTACGGGATTTATTAGGTATTATCCACCTACAGTCAGCAGCAATAGTTGCTAAACGGGCCAGGTGTTCAAAATTATCTTGAGGCGACTTTATTGTTAAGAGAATAAGAGCGCGTCAAGGTAATTTTGAACACCTTGCCCGCTTAGCAACTTCTGCTGTTGACTGTGCCTACTTATAATTGCATATACCGCACCCGCACGAAACACTTCAACTTTCAACCCCGCTCATGCTGAGTTTTAATGATCTGTCTGACCTTGCTCACTTTGTACTGATATTATTTTTCTACGCAATTTACGAGAAATTCATCTACATAGTTAACCATAAAATTAACCTGCACAGTATTTAGTTTGTATTAGTCACAATTACAACGCAACTCCCAAACAAAAGCTTGTTTCTTTTCGCTATGAAACAATAACGACAACATTCAACAGATTCAGCCGCAGTCTTCAAATCACAATGATATCATTAAATCGTTTGATAAAATAGTATATTGGGCAATAAATAAGATTATATCACCTTACCCTCAGCGTATGGCTTATGGTTTACGGTTTTTACTCCTCCTGCCCGTTAAATTCGTATTTGAGGAGTGTCATTTCAAAAGGGCTTATTTTTGTATGGAGCTCATAGAGAAATAAGCGCTTTTGAAAAGACAATCCTCATTTATAGTTGAGTTGAGGCTACATTTCAGGCTTGATTAGAATCGGCCTTCGCCGAGTGGTTCGTACAAATATACAGGGTGGAAAGATAAGTCGGGCCCTGGAGGGAAACTACCTTAAATCCTTAAGCTGGCTCATTTTACTTAAAGGAGACATTCCTTTATTTTTAAAAAGAAACAAAACTGCATTCAAAGATTTTCTAAAACTCGCTTGCCTCGCCCGGGATCGAACCGACTAAAAATTCCAAAAGATAAAAACTCGCAATTTTATTCTACTAGTCGATACAGTTAATGTTAATGATAACATTTCTCCAAGAAACATGAGGTCTTACACTCGTCTGTCGTACAAGATATCAATAAAATCTAATATTTAGTACTTAAGATTTTTTTAGACTATTGGCTAGTCTATTAGTAATTTGGCATTGAAGAAAAAAAGAAAAATACTTTGAATACAGTTTTGTTTCTTTTTAAAAATAAAGGAATGTCTCCTTTAAGTAAAATGAGCCAGCTTAAGGATTTAAGGTAGTTTCCCTCCAGGGCCCGACTTATCTTTCCAACCTGTATTATAACTCAGATAGGTTACGTATAGGTGTTCCAAAATTGAATTTAATTGTACAAATTGTACAGTTGCTCTTTAGTCGTGCCTAGGCAACCGAGTATTAATGTGCAAGTGCTAAATAAAAAACAACTTAAAACGAATGTTTAAGTATTTTTGTGCTTCTTGCGTATTGAGTATAATCTTTCTATTAATAAAATCCAACGATACCGGTAAACCACCTAAATCACCTGGTTACAATATATTTGCGCACTTATTTTTGTACAATCTAATATTGCAACCCAGAAACCAGCAAGGAATAATTATGAAATATTCGATCATGATCTGTGAAAAGATAATAGACGGTTATAAAACAATAAGGGCGCCTACATTAGGGTTCAGATACATTATTTATTACAGTAATAAGCCTGAGGAAGATTTGCGATGTGGCAGGCTGACGTTTACGACACGAATCCTTGGAAACAAATTATTCACACCCTCCATTGTAATATGAACCATATCTGTATATAAATAGAGTAGAAACAGCAACATTTACACCAATACAAAAGTTATAGGAATAAGGACATTATTGACAGCCCTTACGGCGTAAAACTAGTTAGCAACAAATTAGGGATGTCAAATGTTACCAAATAAGTTAGGGAATTGGAAATACATTAAGACTGGCCGTGGATGTTTGCTAAGTTTATTAGTTTCGGGCTAACTGTCATATCGCAATATTACCTAGGTACTTACGTAAAAATACTACCGAAATTATCTTAAAGGTCTGTGTGTGTCCGGGGCGTAAAAAGGTGCTAAGTAACTGCACATGAAAAACATACGAATAAGAGTCAGATACATCTGTGTGCCTATTAATAATAAGTATTTATAAATATTAGGCTTTGATCCCCACTTGACGCAGTATGTTGCAAACAGTGTCACGTTCTAATTTTTAGTTTAGTAGTTTAGATATTCAGTGGGTAAAATATTCTTATTCATAAAAATGTAAATGTTGCCCACAGAGCGGTCCGAGGCGCTAAGCGGGCGGCTGTCAAAGTCTGCGTCGGAGCTCTCGTGCGCGTCGCCCGCGCAGCGGACGCCGCCGCCGCGCGCGCGCTCCGCGCACCACCACGCGCCGCTGTCGGTCGTGCATCGCACGCAGCACTTCTTTACTAACCTAAAGGTGAGTCGCTAGATGGCGCTGTGCGGGGTCAAGTTTAATCCTAGATCGCGCTAACGATGTGTCAACGCAGGATACTTATTAATTACGTAAAGTTGGCGGTTTGATGTATCGGCCATCGCGGTGTGTTATGTGAGCCAAAGTCGCACAATTTCACGATATAAGCTAAACTAGAACAAACGTTGTCAAATTAGCGGCTTTCCAGGACAAACAAGTAAATTTCCTGAACTTTGTTCAATATTTTTCCTTGATCGACAAAAAGAAGACAACAACTTTGCCCCCTTGTAAAACAAATAACTATTTCCCTCTTTTATTTAATAATAAGTACATACATAAAAAGTCTCAATGTTATGAAAAGTATAACCGCTTCTACACTTTTTCGTACAGCCACAATCACAATTCACAAACAATAAATTCGTGCGATAATATGGTCACGCAAAAATATGGTTAATGGCTCCTCTATACGATGGGCCATCATACCGGCCCACATCCATTACAGAACTATATCGGGTAGATGCGTTTCAACCATCGCATAGCCATCTCGCTGGTCCAACGCTGCGTCATCGTATAGAAGAGCCATCACCATCACAGGGCCATCTCACTGGTTCAGCGCTGGGCCATCGTGTAGAGGAGCCATAATAAGATGATCTTTGTCACTAATGGCAGGAAAAGCCGCCATCCACAACTATGTTCTGTCCAGTGATATGTCTGGCAGCATCGCTAGCAATGAAAGCTACTGTCTTGGCTACGTCCTCTGGTTTGATGAACTCTCCTAGGGGCACGCTTGGGAGAATCTCTCGGCCGAACTCCTCGGGATCTGTGAAATTATAGCCAAAAATATTCTTTAAAAAGACCTTGTAAATCAAAAGTAAATACCTAATAAGAGTAACATTTTTTTTAAACCCCTACGCAATTATGTCAAAGAATGCCTTATATCATTTTGGAAAAGAGCTGACACTCTTCAAACTGCTGAATCGATTTTTATAATAGCTAAGAACAGCTAGAAAACTCGCATTTACGAAAAAAAAACCGCATCTGTCCATCCATTTCAGAGCTACGATACACAAACAGACATTGGCGTCAAACTTTATATGTCGTCTAGTCCTCTGCGTTGAACATTGCGGGTTTTACTTCAATAAAAACGAGTCATCAGTGTCATCACATCACATTACGATCACTAATAAATTATAGTCCTTACCTATATTCGCTCTCTCTATAATCTTCGTGCCCGTGACATAGCCCAGAGCTACAGAGTTAGAGCGAACTTTCTTCGGCCCCAGTTCGTAAGCGACATACTTCGTCAAATGCTGTATCGCCGCCTTTGACAGACTCTCAGTCAGCAGCCCTTCCACGTACTTGACCGCTTCCACCCCGGATATGTTAATGACATTACCTGCACGCAAACGTATAGGTAATTATTATTAAAAATAATCTTATGACTGGACAAAAATAGAATTATGAACCTATTGTATCTATTATAGTTCGTTTTTTTAGCATTTGAAATTAGGTAAACAATCTTGAAGTGTCTTTTAATTGAAAAACACATTTTAAAAATAAGTTGCGGCAAATATGTAACAATTATGAATCTAATACGAAAAAAAAAAAAAAAAAAATTATATTCTTCTGCTTTCATAAGTAATAGTTTCTGAATTTTAAAAAGCGTTTTTCAATTAAAAGACTTGTCAAGATCGCTTACCTTCTTGCAAGTTCTTTCTAATGCTAAAAAAAACGAAGTATAAGTAATATTATTGTCAAAATATGACTTGTCAATTATTTAAGATAAGCATTTCAAAGTCAAATATGTACGAGCATGACTCATCAGTATACTCCGCAATCTCGTCGCGCTGTCGAGACGATCGGGTAGGGTCAGAAGGTGAAAAAAAAACAGGTTAAAATTAGAATGAACATTTCGTATTCAATCGAAATACCTAATTTTTTTTTACCATAACAAAGAAACTATTAGGTACCTATTTGAAATCCACTATAGTAATGATGTAATGATCTTTCGTTGACAGACTCTGTAAGAGTAGATAATTAAAAATTCGAAAAAATCAAACGAAGGGGCATCGGCGGTGGGGTTGATACCTATTTATGCCATCTATTTATTTATTTATGCTATTTATTACTTACATCAAATTGTGTCAAATAATATTTAATAATGTTTTAAAAGTGAAAAATGGGAACTAACATGCCTTCGAACGTGGACTGGCACTGATTTATCTTTGCTAAATAAATGTTTGAGTTTATTAATTTTAAGTTTTTAAATTAATTCTACTTTGTTGCTAAAATGTAGAAGAGACTTACCTTTTGACTTGATAAGAAGTGGCACAAATTGTCTCGTCAGGTTAAAAGTCCCTCTTAGATTCGTATTTACATGCGCGTCGAAGTTTTCCATAGTAGCCGTAAAAATATCATCAGATATAAACACCCCAGCATTGTTCACGAGCACATCCAGCCGTCCGTACGATGCAGTGACTTTATTAACAATCATTTCAACATCAGCATCCTTGCTGACATCCCCTTGTATCCCCATAGCGTCATTACCACTATTCGCCGTACAAATATCCTTCACTGCATCTATAGTTGCTTTAGTACGACCAATGATGACAACTTTAGCTTTTTCTTTAGAGAAATGTATGGCTATGGCTTTGCCGATACCGGAGCTGCCTCCGGTGACTAGGACGACTTTATCTCTGAACGCCATAGTAACGAATGCATCGTGTATCAGCAGCGATGCTATTTATAGACATATTGTTTATATTATGATAGCATATTTGGACAATAATCTGCGGTTTTGTCAGCCGGTTATGGTAAGTCACCTTCATACACTAATGCGCACTACGTGTTTGTCGCTAATAATAGTAGGTAATAATCCTAAGAGCGTTTTCACATTGTCCGATCCGATATCGGATATAGGATCCTACAACCGCGTAGTCAGGCTGCGGGGACGCGCCCGTGCGCCATTTTCAGCGGTCACGCACACTACGACAAACATTATGCCTAATACACATATGCACACAAACAAATATTATCGGTCCGACAGCTGACAGGGGGCTCCGACATGACTGAATTTATCGGAAGCGCCTTTCCGATATCGGATGTCGGAACTCGCCTATGACAAAAACCAGCTGCAGGAGAGTGCCATTGGCATTAAATCCGCCTTTTAGTGTTTTTTTATCGTGTTTTGGTAATAATTATTTATTAAATGCATAATTAGCCGGATTAGCAAGCTGAAGTGGCAATGGCAGGCCACATTACACGCAGAGAAGATGGCCGATGGGGTCGAAAAGTGCTCGAGTGGAGACCACGGACTTGCAAGCGCAGCGTATAGTAGGACGTCCACCCACAAGATGGACAGACGACCTTGTTTAGGTCGCCGGAAGACGCTGGATGCGGGTCGCTTCCAACCGGCACGTATGGAGGTCCAAGGGGGAGGCCTATCTATGTTCAGCAGTGGACGTCTTATGGCTGAGATGATGATGATGATGATGATGATGAAATGTATAAATAAAAACAAAGAAACACATATATCTTACATTTTACTTCCTTCCGACATCCGATATCGAGTCGGACTATGTGAAAACGGTCTTCACATTGGACGCCGCTTCGATGTGCGAGCCATGTTTTTTACTCGTACGTCAGGAATACCGTAATAAATAAAACAAGGATAATTAAAACAGTTGTGTAAAAATTATATTTTAATTACCGCCATACTTTTCCCAAACCACATATTGCCCTACCATAAATCCAAACCATAACACAAATTTCTTTTCTTCAACAAACATTAAAAATTCAATGTTGTAAAAAGTACAGCTGCTACCAAACATTTTGTACAGTCATCCTTTTTAATTAATAATAAGTATATAAATGCGATAGCTAATGTATGTATCTGTCTATCTATTCCTTATTCACGCTTAAACGGTTGAACCGATTCAGATTGTAACGGAGATAGTTTGAGGCCCAAGGACGAACAATCGATAGTTTTTACTAATGCATCTTCATCATCCCTCGCAAACGAAGGGAGCAAACATAAGTGACATGTTTACGGTCAAACTCAGATATTTTAGCGCGTTTTTAATGAAATTATTCAGCCCCTTAATTCAACAATGCCAAGAAACAATGGCAAAACCATCACAAACGTAGAACTTACGAGTATGTAAAAATGTGACGTTTATTTAGTTATTTATTCACATTGTTTCAACACTTTCAACCTAGCCAGAATATCCGTACGCTCTCCTTAGTCTCCCCCTCTTTCTATTTGCTTCAACTCCCCTTTCAATCTCTTCAAGATGTTTTTCATAAATTCGTTGTGTCGTAGCAGGTGTCCAAGCATCTTTCCTCTTCTGTTTTCTATGGTTGTCAACAAACTTATCTTCTCTCTGTCTTGCGTATTGAATAATGTTAGATGTTCTTCGCACTAATAGCAACTGAACCCTCCGTCCATAACTATGTTCTGTCCAGTGATATGTCGGGCATCGTCGCTGGCTATGAAGGCCACAGTTTTGGCCACGTCTTCTGGTTTAATGAACTCTCCAAGTGGTACGCTCGGGAGAAACCCTCGACCGAACTCCTCGGGATCTGTGAAATTAAAGAAGAAAATGTTCAAATGACGTTGCAAACCAAAAATATAGTCTGTCAAGCCATTTCCATCAGTAGAAGAAAGCGGCAAATTTAAAAAATGTAGGCGCGAACGGTAATCGTACCATAGAAAATATGAATTTCGCGCCTTTTTTTACTGACAAAGGTGTTTGACCGACTGTAGAAAGCAAGAAATGGCGTAGGAAGTACAACTGGCACATGTGTTAATTCCATAAAAATATGTTTGACAGACTTTTATTTTAGAATACCATGAAATTTTTAAATATTTTCATCTTCATCGCTCTTGCGCTCATCGCTCTTCAAGCGATGAAGACAGTGATATAGGCAACATTTAGGACAATAAAAAATTTAAACAGTCTAGTAATACTTTTCGTTTTTCTATGAGGGCAATAGAAATCACACCACCTCGACTGGCACTAGGCGCCTTGTGTATTGAACATTGCACGTTTTAATTTTATAAAAATGAGTCAGATTGCATTTTAATCAGTAATATGATGATGATGATGATGCATTCCTGTTATCCCTCATTAGGGACATAGGGGTCGCAGAAGAATTCTCCATTTGTCACGATCTTGAGCGGCTACTTCCAGCTCTTAGTCAGTAAAATAGATAATAAATATTAAAAAGTCTTGCCTATATTCGCTCTTTCTATAATCTTCGTGCCCGTGACATAGCCCAGAGCTACAGAGTTAGAGCGAACTTTCTTCGGACCCAGTTCGTAAGCGACATACTTCGTCAAATGCTGTATCGCCACCTTTGACAGGCTGTCAGTCAACAGCCCTTCCCAGTACTTGACCGCCTCCACTCCGGATATGTTGATGACATTACCTGCACGCAAACGTACAATTATTATAATAATGTAATGACCAGTCTGGAAAAATACAGTTATTGTATCTATTGAACTATGATAATATGTCATTATTAAAGTTGAATTGACTAATAAGATAAGTATCGCAATAATGTTCGAGCATGAATCATCAGTAATCAGATTTAATTGACATAACATTCGTGTTTTCTTAACGTATGTAGAATGCATAAAAAAACCAAAGGTATGTATACATATAATTACATAAGTTATATATACCGCATTTTAAGAGATGGTACTTGACATGAAAACAATTACCTAACTTTAAATAGGAATTAAGACAACTTTTCTTTACCGAACAAAAAAATAAATTATAATCCTATCTAACTTCTATAAAAATAATCATCATACGGTGCATTTAACTGACAAGATGTCAAAATGTTAACACTTTCTGTCATGTAAATAATTGTTTATCTTTAAACACTTGCACCTTGCACTGCGTGTGCAATAAAGATTACCGTACTATTCCTGTGGCCGCAGCAGATGCTTTTAGATCCACTGTTAAGGAATTTTCTTGCTGAAATGAGTCAGACTCACCCCGTGACTTGATAAGAAGTGGCACGAACAACCTCGTCAGGTTAAAAGTCCCTCTCAGATTCGTATTTATATGCGCGTTGAAATTATCCATAGTAGCCGTAAATATATCATCAGAAATAAACACCCCGGCATTGTTCACTAGCACATCCAGCCGTCCGCATGTTGCAGTGACTTTATTGACAATCATTTCAACATCAGCATCCTTGCTGACGTCCGCTTGTATCCCCATAGCTTCATTCCCACTGTTGGCCGTACAAACGTCCTTTGCTGCATCTATGGTCGCTTTGGTACGACCTATGATGACTACTTTAGCTTTTTATTTAGAGAAATGTATGGCTATGGCCTTGCCAATGCCTGAGCTTCCACCGGTCACTAGAACGACCTTGTCTCTGAACGCCATAGTAACAAATGTAGCGCGTATCAGCAGTAATGCTATTTATAGGCTTATTATTTCTATTATCGTAGCAAATTGATAATAATATCTGCAGATTTTCTACTAGTCTGTTTTGATAAGTCGCCTTCATGCACATTAGGGCCCCCCCCACATCTGGCGTCTTTCGAGCGTCGGCGTCTACAATTCTATGGCCGACGTCGACGCAACGTCGACGCAGCGTCGACGCAACTGCGCAGCGACGTCATTTTCCATAGCGCTGGACCGACGCTGACAGACGCCGACGCTCGAAAGACGCCAGATGTGGGGGGGGCCTAACAAGATAAGATGCCGACAAAATACCGATATCTGGAGTTAGTCCAGACATCGCATTTTGTGGGCAAAATGTTATGACTGGCAGGGAGTTCCTCCATCGATAAACCCAATTTATCGATACTTTTCCGATTTACTAGTAATCGCTTCCAATTTTGTTTGGAAGGAGTTTGTTGTCTCTAAATATTATTTTGGAGACGATGATAACGTAGATTACCTAATTTAAATATAATCGCAAGGTATTATCGCAAGGTTATGATTACCATTGCATTATGAAATAGTGATTATTATCTCTTTATGTACAGCGTGGCAAAAAATAAATAGCATAATGGGATGGTTATTCGGAAAGACATAGGTATATTCTCATAAGTCATTACGGAAATATATTGATAATAACCGTGCTTAACGCTATAATCTCATATTAATTAAAAAGTAGAGAAAACACGGTTAATCAGAAAATACTACGCGATACTAATTTTATATCACCGGTACATAATCATGTTCGTAACAAGTATGGGTACAATTGTGGCAATAGATAATGTTAATTATACTGAAAACTATACAGGACTCTGTAAAGTTATAACGCTCATTGATTTTGTTAATTTAAATTATTGAAATTTGCTGACTTTAGGGAATAATGTAACTATAGGTATAATCCCGTTCTGTCCCTATACTAGGGCTACTTATTTAAAAAATGGAGGTACGAGTGACCGCGCTGTGTTCACACAGAAGATAGTTTTTGATACATTAATTCCACAGTTACATATAGCATTTCTGACTAATGTGAGACTTACCCTGTGACTTGATAAGAAGTGGCACGAACAGCCTCGTCAGGTTAAAAGTCCCTCTCAGATTCGTATTTATATGCGCGTCGAAATTTTCTATAGTAGCCGTAAATATATCATCAGAAATAAACACCCCGGCATTGTTCACGAGCACATCCAGCCGTCCGCATGTTGCAGTGACTTTATTGACAATCATTTCAACATCAGCATCCTTGCTGACGTCCGCTTGTATCCCTATAGCTTCATTCCCACTGTTCGCCGTACAAATATCCTTCGCTGCATCTATAGTCGCTTTAGTACGACCTATGATGACTACTTTAGCTTTTTCTTTAGAGAAATGTATGGCTATGGCTTTGCCAATGCCTGAGCTCCCACCGGTCACTAGAACAACCTTGTTTCTAAACGCCATGCTTGTCACTGATGCTTGTATTGTAAGTGAAGCTACTTATAGGACTATTAGCGTTATAAATACAGCAATTTTGAAGATAATGTATGTCGTTTTGTAGTACGTACATAATTGTAACTCACCTTCATGGATATTGTTCGCTTGTAGAACTAATTGGGGTAACAATAGAACCACATGTGTGCGGCAATGGCCGGAATAGCAATTTGATGTTGGCAAAATATTCTCAATTTTTTTTACTGTGAATTGATACAAATTATTTCGTCAGTTAAATCATTTAAGGCTATTATAGAACAAGAGTTAGATCAAGCTAAGTTGGCAGAGATTTTGATTCACTGCTATTCTTTGAAAATTTTACAAAAAGATATATGTCTCTATAACACCAAGAATAAGATAAATAAATAATAAGTATAAGATATATGTGTCTATATGTGTATAGATATGTGTCTATATATTTTTGATAAGTAACACGTAAAAATAAATATTCACATATTAAATTTCTAATACGCAATGAAGTCCGTATCCAATTTAATTTAATTTTGAAATATCTATCCTTTGGAGAATCATTCAAAATAACTACAAATAAATATTTAAACAGACTTAAAAAATATTTAGGGACAAGGATTATTTTACCTTATTTATTTTTAAAGATAATTACTTAATACCTTATTAACCACCTCTATAACTGAAATATACTCTATTATCACCTCTATTAATGGAGCCCTCTGTAAATGAGACAGAAATTTATTTGTACCTGGCTAACTGGGAGCCTGGGTAAGTGGAAAACCTCTTTAAGTGAGACAAATTTGCTCGTCCCTTGAGATCTCACTTATCCAGGTTTCACTGTATATTATTGCAGGTGACTGTACATAAAACAATTAAACTGTTACTGATACTTTTGACCGCGAACTTTCTATCGCGAACTGTCCTACCTGAAATATACCTATACAAGCTCGGCAAGTACTTTAAGCGCGTTGTATCATCCTCTACTATTTATTAATGCTGACTGTACTATCAGGGAAGCCGTACATTTAAATAATTTACAACCGCAATCGATTGAAATGACAGTGCAGAATTCGCGCAACGTTAATCATGTTATGGAGTTCGAAGAATTTGGAGTTGGAAACACGTCGCCGACCGTACAAAGGAATGGAATAAAAGGCTCATTCATACCCATTATATTGTATGCTTAAAACATTCATGTATAAGGAATGTTCTCGTGTGAGAATATTCCCCGTAGTAAACGGGAACGTTCTCGTGAACGACACAACTATAACTCCCGCTTTGTTACTTTACTGATGCCGGCTGACGATGACGGTACCTACCTTGCAGTTTTTATAAAACTCGGAAGCAAGAAAAATATACTTACATTTTAATAATGAGATTGCAAAGTTACGTAGTAGTAGGTACATGTTTTACGCAGTACTGAGGTACAACGTGAGCTTTTATTACATAAATTTTAAATTTGCATTATGATATTGATAATGATCTCTAGAGAGCAGACAAATAAATGAGCTTTTAAGGGTTAGTTCCTGATTCGCCGGATTCTTGTTTCGCCGGATTCTCTTATTACTCTGAATGTGAATTGTGATGTCCTATGTCCTAAAGAAAATCCGGCGAAAGAGGAATCCGACGAAACAAGAATCCGACCGACAAAAGAAGAAAAAGGTGTCATCTTATAGGAAAAGGCCGGCTAGTACAGTCATTATAGATTTTGACCCGTGAATAATTAGTTCTTGGATTTTTTTTTCGTAGGTCCCTCGGGGGGGTCACTGGGAGTGTAAATTCAAAAAGTAGGCTGAATCAGGCTCCTGCGTATATTCGAAAAATGGTTTTTTTTCCAAAAAAAACGGTTTTTCTTCAATAACTCGGCCATTTTTGATTTTACAGTAAAACCGTAAGGACAAAAATTGTAGGAAATTTGATTCTCTACAAGTTAGTCCAGTCATTATATCCAAAAAACCGACCCTTCCCGTGAATAATCAGTTCTTGGATTTTTTTCGTACGTCCCTCGGGGGAATCACTGGGAGTGTAAATTCAAAAAGTAGACTGAATCAGAGTCCTGTGTATATTCGAAAAACGGTTTTTCTTGAATAACTCGGTCATTTTGATTTTACAGTAAAACCGTGAGGACAAAAATTTTAGAAAATTTGATTCTCTACAAGTTTGTTTCCCTTCATTTATGCCGTAAAGCATGGAACATAGGAGATAATGATAATATTTTGAATTTGTCGCGTTTTTCAGGTTTAACTTCTAAAATATAGATTTCGGGGGAAATAACGTGTGAACCAAAATTGTTCAGAATTTGATTCTCTACAAGTTTAGTCCTCTTCATTTATGTCGTAAAGTTGAAAATAAACGAGATGTTGAAAATATTTTGAATTTGTCGCTTTTTTCAAATTTTATTTCCAAACTATCGATTCTAGAAGAAAAATTGTGAGGACCAAACTTGTAGAGAATCAAATTTTCTAAAATTGTTGTCCTCACGGTTTTACTGTAAAATCAAAAATGATCCGAGTTATTCAAGAAAAACCGTTTTTCGAATATACACAGGACCCTGATTCAGTCTACTTTTTGAATTTACACTCCCAGTGATTCCCCCGAGGGACGTACGAAAAAAATCCAAGAACTGATTATTCACGGGAAGGGACGGTTTTTGGATATAATGACTGGACTCACTTGTAGAGAATCAAATTTCCTACAATTTTTGTCCTTACGGTTTTACTGTAAAATCAAAAATGACCGAGTTATTGAAGAAAAACCGTTTTTTT
This sequence comes from Cydia fagiglandana, assembly GCF_963556715.1. NCBI lineage: Eukaryota > Metazoa > Arthropoda > Insecta > Lepidoptera > Tortricidae > Cydia > Cydia fagiglandana. The sequence continues at coordinate 23,077,918 of NC_085933.1, read as the reverse complement.
GGAAAAAAAACCATTTTTCGAATATACGCAGGAGCCTGATTCAGCCTACTTTTTGAATTTACACTCCCAGTGAACCCCCCGAGGGACCTACGAAAAAAAATCCAAGAACTAATTATTCACGGGTAGGGTCGGTTTTTTGGATATAATGACTGTACTAGGCCTTTTCCATGTGTTATTATTATCATTATATCATTTATATCATTATCACCAACTGAATCAAATCAGAACATTCAGAGCTCCACCGGTGAAGAAGGATCGAACGTTACTTAGCCGTTGTAGAGTGAAGTTATTAAGTAAGCTCGCGCGAAATGTTAATGCACTTTTTATCTAAAATCTAGGGTATTCTGCTCAGACAATTACTGCAAAGTGGCAATTTGCCATAGTTTACTTCAGTTTTATTAAAGGAAGAGAAGAGCCATCCAGTTTTATGCTTTAAATGTGAAGATAACCTTGGACCGAATCGTAATATTATATTACCCGACTAGACTACTATATAAACGCACTGGATAGTGTAAATATATTCAATTACGTAGTGTTTTTATAGTTATTATCAGGCACTGTTTATTGTATAAAATACAATTGTCTAAAATTGCATGAATCATTTGGTCTGTGGAATTAGTGTTTATAGTTCTAATATTCTAAACGACAAGCAGAAGAATGTTCTCTGCTTCCTGAACCATTAATATTGATGCTAAACCAACCTATTAAAAGAACGGGTAGAGGTCAAAAGTGAAAGGCCCAAGATCAAACTCACCCCACCTCTATAATTTGGAGCGGGTTCGATCAAAGCTTCCCCAGACCCTCAGAGGATTCGCCGGTTTGCTCGCAATATGTTCGAATAGAGACCGGTCGAACATTTCACATTTATTTAAGTGACTATTTCAAATTGACGCCACGTGATTTGCCTGTCGATGAGCTGTTCAAATTTAAGGGTAGAGCGATGTATATTTACCTATCTATTACAGGTGCGTGGTTTCATACAGCCCTACGGGTATTTTAAATTTTGAGCTAGACTGACAACATTGATTACCTAACACAAATAAATCTAGTGGCTCTGTGAGCTGTAGACCTCGAAAATCCTACTTGTTAGGCAAACAAAAAAAAACTGCCAAGTGCGCGTCGGACTCGCGGTCCAAGGGTAAAAAATGAATCAATAAAAATTTTGGTCACTAAATTTTACGAGAATCGGTTAAAAAATTCGACATGAATACTGAATAGACGAGAATCTCTGGATATACGAAAGAATGTTATACGAAACTTTGCACTTCAAGTATTACGAAGTATTTTTAACATTGAGATCTTTTCTTACTTTACTGCCGGAAGCAAGTAGTGCGAAACTTTCCATATGCGAGATAATGACAGCTTTATTCCTTTTTTCCATCTAAATAAATATGTATGTAGGTATACATTTGTATTTAAACTACGAGGAGCAGGCGAGGCGTAGGTATCTCAAGAGCTCTAGGTACTAATCTCTTTGAAATCTCATTGAATATAATAATAGTCTTTCAACTAAAAACGTATAAGATTCGAGTTTTTCTAACACTAACTCTGAAACCGTCATTAAAACAAGATCAAAGTCTAGGAACGTAGTGTGCCAGCCCAGCCCAACACGGGAACAAACTAGATAGAAATGGAACACTAGCAAACTCTGATTGAAATGCTGGAAAAACATTCTATAGAAAACGGGTTCTGAGATTTTCGACGAAATAAAAGAATGAAAGTAATTTATAAGTATAAATAACAAAGAATATGGTGGTTAATAGTTATAGAAATTATAGAGCACGATTTTTACTTGACAATGCAACTCAAAAGAGTGTAACAAATTAAAATATAAAAAATACTTTAATTTGTTTTAATAGAGGGAAGATGTAGGTATGCAGGTTTCCTCACGATGTTTTTCCTTCACCGAAAACGGTAAATGATATTCCGTACATAAGTTCCGTCTTGAGGAAACCTGCATACATCCACATTGGGCCAGCGTGGACACTAACTATAGTATAGCCCAAGCCCTGTCGCGGGCTCGCGGGTGAGAGGAGGCCTGTGCCCAGCTGAGGGACGTATATAGGCTGAATTATTAGTATTATATAATAAAGGGTAATGTGTTTATCAGTTGATGTATATGCATGTTTATTTGTTGTTGCTAATGTTGCAACAATAGTGCAGCTGCTGTTGCCATCGAAATGTCATATTTATTGGTGCGGTGTTGACGCCGGCGCCGTCACCGTCAATTTCCTTGATTAAAATAGTGATGAAATGAGTGACGTTCGTCGCCGTATTACAGCCGCTATTAAACCCTTAAATTTGCCTATTATTGTTATCTTTAGGCACGAAGGTATATCATAGATCCTTTGTCTCAAGGATTATTTTAATTCCAGAGCCGATGGCAGCGCAGCAGAAGCAGAGAGCGGTGTCCGGCCGGCACGGCGTTCTCACTGGCACCCGGCCCAGACTCCAGTGGCACCGAGTACGCTGGCGATGGCAGTTCGGAACACAGCACGCCGGCCAACTCCCCCAGGAGAGGCAAGACTGGTTAGTGTGGGTTAGAGTGAGATGGTAGCAGAGAGCGGTGTCCGGCCGGCACGGCGTTCTCACTGGCACCCGGCCCAGACTCCAGCGGCACCGAGTACGCTGGCGATGGCAGTTCGGAACACACAACTCCCCCAGGAGAGGCAAGACTGGTTAGTATAGGTTAAAATGAGACAGATATAGGAACAGTACCGGTGACGGGAGCTCCGAGTAGTGCTTGCAGGCCCACTCACCAAGGAGAGGCAAGACTGGTCAGTACTGTTAGAGTGAGATGAACTCATAGCAGCAAGAGGGGCAAAACTGATAGGTGTAATATTTAAGTGACATCTAGCTTCTTTAACACAACGTGGCATGATGAGGTGAGAGCTCTGCTAAAAGACCCTGGAGAATATTTAGTTACTGACCTGTAATCTGTAACCGACTGAGAGGAGAACATATAATATTATCAACACAATAGGGAAACATTGATAAGTGAACCATTTTATCAATTGCTTCCATTTCTATCCAGAATCAACAGCGTCTTAGAGTCTAACCAAGGTTAGGGTACAAGAAAAACCGGGCAAGTGCGAGTCGGACTCGCGCACGAAGGGTTCCGTACCATAATGCAAAAAAAGGCAAAAAAGCGGTCACCCATCCAAGTACTGACCCCGCCCGACGTTGCTTAACTTCGGTCAAAAATCACGTTTGTTGTATGGGGGCCCCACTTAAATCTTTATTTTATTCTGTTTTTAGTATTTGTTGTTATAGCGGCAACAGAAATACATCATCTGTGAAAATTTCAACTGTCTAGCTATCACAGTTCGTGAGATACAGCCTGGTGACAGACGGACGGACGGACAGCAGAGTCTTAGTATAGGGTCCCGTTTTACCCTTTGGGTACGGAACCCTAAAAAGGGCACTAGGGCCGAATATAAAAAAAAATGTGCAGATTGTAAGTAAGTACATACAAAAAAAAAATTAGTTATAATCATAGCTCTTGAGTATCCCGGAATAATTATGTAAATGAATGTTTCCTGAACCATATAACGAGCATAAATACAAACACACTTGGCTCGCTGCGCTCTAAAACAACCTCCATTTTGCAATTTTAATTTGGCTTCCATAAATTACCGTTAAACATATTGACTAAGAGTTAATTTAAAACCTCTACTTTATTGCTAATGGCGTAGTAGAGTTGCTTTTGCAAAAACGCAATGATATTTTTGTACTACTACTATTACTAGTCGCTATTACCTACTCATCGCTAGGCAATACTCGTTCCTCGTCGACAGTTGCACTTGGTTACAATATTATGTTTTTAGAATTATTAAGTCAGTGCACAGTGGTGCCATCTCTTTGTTGGCTATGTTTTACGCTACACGTTTGCTTTCAGCCTGCTGTAACTGAAAGGCTCTACTACTTAGTTTCACTTAGTACCATTTGTTGTTAGTAGCGCCATCTAGGCGTTACACTTAGAACTACGCAGAAAGCGGCTTTAAGAATTGTTTGGATAGTTCCTGGTTTTTCCGTTTTCGGTAAGTGAGTCGCTTATTGCGTGCATCGCGAGTTAAAACGGAGCTTACATTAAAAAATACCACATGCTCTGTGACATCAAAGGCAGGGAATGCAAATCGGTTATTTTTTGTATGGAAATAATCGGTCTTTAACCGAAACTGCGGTTATTTCCATACAAAAAATAACCGATTTGCATTCCTTAATCAAAGGACATTTAAAAACGGAGATTTTTTTTACAAAAAACCGGCCAAGTCCGAGTCGGTCTCGCGTTCCAAGGGTTCCGTACATTACACAATTTTTTAAAATGTATTTTTTTATGTGAAACGTGAGTGAAATCTCTTTAAAAAATCCGTAGGGGTCGGATCAAAAACTAAGTAATTAAGTCTGACTCACGCTTGACTGTACATTTCTAATAGGTTTTCCTGTCATCTATAGGTATAGACCTACTTGATGTATTTTTTTCAAAAATGTTGACCCAGTAGTTTCGGAGATAAAGGGGAATGGTCATTTTTTGCCTATTCTCTTGAATTACTTCTAAACTGTTTATTCGAAAATTATAAAATATATATATTTAAGATCCTTACAATAAGCTCTTTCATTTGATATGTAACATGATATAGTTTGTAAAACTTTATTTTTTTTATTTTCTCATTTACGCCCCAAAAGTGGCCCCCTTGTTTAAAATTCATTTATTTACGTTATATGTCCGTATTTGGGTCACAAACTTACATATGTGTACCCAATTTCAACTTAATTGGTCCAGTAGTTCCGGAGAAAATCGTCTGTGACAGACGGACAGACGCACGAGTGATCCAATAAGGGTTCCGTTTTTACCTTTTGAGGTACGGAACCCTAAAAATTTTCTAAATTAATTGCGTATTTCCACATTTACGAGTACAGATTGTCCCAGAACTACCACGTCACAGTGACACCGGAGGTAGGTAGGTCAAGAGTTACCTAACCAGCCTAACATGACCCCAGTAAAAGTTGCATGGCTTTCGAGTTATTAGACAATTTTCCCCTTTGTTTTAAAATTTTTAGTACAAAGGGGATAATTAAAAAAAATCGGTAATAACTCGAAAACCGTGCAACTTTTACTGGGGTCATGTTAGGCTGGGTAGGTTTCCCTTGAGTTGACCTACCTCTGGTGTCACTGTGACGGTGCTGTGACGTGGTGGTTCTGGGACAACCTGTATACATTAAGTAGTATTATTGAATATAATTATTGAACAAACGTTATTGACTGTAAATTGCGTTGGGGTAAGATTGAAAGGGTTTGAGGGGTAAGACAAAAATTGTCCGTAGCCGAAGCATTACTGGCATCTTACGCGTCATAAAACATTAAGAACCCTTTTCAATCCTACCCCAACGCACCTTATAATATTTATGCCTATTCCAAATTAATTGTAAAGTATAAAACGTTACGGTTTTGTAACATAGATACATGTATCCTGTTATATTATTATTGTTAATTAAAACAATCACTGATATTAAAGACATTTGTATTCATTATTAAACTTACAATTACAATTATATACTTATAAACTACAATTAGCACAGCCATGATTAGCCGGAAATCATAGAGAGAGAGAGTTGTCAGTCCTGCCACAGATACTAAACTCACAGATAGCATATCTGACATCCCCCTTTCAATAGTAAATCAGGTTGAGTTATTAAGGTACATAATCACTCAGGTATCTAGGTTTCTTAATAGCTCTTCCTGATCGTGACCTTTCATCATTATTATTTATACTAAAATTATTATCATTAGGCATATCAGCATTACCTATATTTTCATTATCATTAATCATTACAGGTTCAGTTTCATTATCATTTACTTTGTTCAACACATTCTCATTCTCCTCTGTTTTAAAAGTTACATGTTTACTAGTCAAACTATAATTTTCACTAGGTGACCCTCTGAACACATGATACCTATTTCTTTTGATTATAGAGTCTCCTGTGTCTATCATATAATTTCTATAATTATCTTCATCTGAAACTATCCTTCCCTTTAGTTTTTTATTATAATTTTTATCATGAAAATATACATTTTGTCCTTTACTAAAACTATTAATTTTGCCTCTATTTTTCCTGTCATGATAATATTTATACATTTCTCTCTTTTTCTCAACTTTTTGTTTAACATTATTATAATTAACCTTTTTATATCTGTCTTTGGTAGGTAAGAAAGATGTTACTTGTCTTCCAATCAGCAACTCATTAGCAGATTCTAACTCTTGATCAATAGGTGTATTTCTGTATTCTAGTAAGGCCAAGTAAATATCTTTCTTTTCCTCCATACATTTTTTAAACATCTTTTTTATCGATTGTATTTGTCTTTCAATAAATCCATTCGATCTAGCATAATAGGGAGAGGAAGCTATATGTTTAAATTCCCATTCTCTACAAAATTCTTTAAATTGCCAACTTCTATATTGAGATCCATCATCAGTATACAATATTTTAGGTATGCCCCAACGTGCAAATACACTCTTTAATGCCCTTATATGACACTCTGAACATTGATCCTTCAACTCAACAAGCTCAACATATTTAGTTAAATAATCTGCAATTAACATGTATATTTTATTATTCATAAAAAACATATCAGCTCCAACTATGTCCCAAGGCTTATTACTCAATTCTCTTAACATTAGTGGTTCATGGGAGTGATTTCTTTGATATTTTAAACACAAGTCACAATTTTGAATTAAATCCTCTAATTCTTTTATCATAAATGGCCAAAATAGCAAACCTCTGATTCTACTTTTACATTTCTCAAGACCTAAGTGACTGTAATGAATCTTTCTAAGCATTTCCTTTCTTAACGACTTAGGTACAACAACTGCAGTATTTTTGAAAATTAATCCGTCTGAAATATATAGTTCATCTTTTATGGAATGATAATATTTTAATTGCAAAGGAATTTCCTTAGATGTTGGCCATGCACTTTGAATGTATTTTATTAGTAAACACAAATCCTGATCTTTTTGAGTTTCCATTTTAAATTTATCCCATGTTTCTTTACTTAAATTTATGCCTTGTTTCACTAAACATACATGCAATTCTACTTTTTCATCAAGTTCTTTGTTACATATGGTGTCACTTACATAAGCTCTAGATAAAGCATCCGCTACTAATAGTTCTTTACCAGGTCTGTATTTAATTTCTAAGTCATATCCTTGTAATTGAAGTCTTAGCCTCTGTAATCTTAATGGAGTCTCATTCATTGGTTTTTAAAAAATATGTTCTAACGGTTTATGGTCTGTCTCTACATGTACATGTCTACCATAAATATATTGGTGGAATTTATGGCATCCATATACTACGGCTAAAAGTTCCTTTTCGATTTGAGCCCATGACTTTTGAGTTTCTGTTAAAGCTTTAGATGCATATGCTATAGGAGCATTATTTTGAAGCAAGACAGCGCCTAATCCTGTGCTACTGCTGTCAACGGATAGAGTTATCGGAGTATTCATATCAAAGTATTTTAAAACTGGTTGGGAAGTTAACATTTGTTTAAGCCTTTCAAAATCATTTTTCTGTTTATCACCCCATACAAATTCAGAATCTTTTTTAAGTAGTTCCCTCAATGAATAAGTTACATCTGACAAATTAGGTACAAACTTCGCTACATATGTTACTATTCCTAATATTGTTTGCAATTGTTTTTTACTCTTGGGCTCTTCCATACTTACAATAGCTCTAACTTTCTCTGGATCCGGTCTAATACCGTCACCACTCAAAATATGTCCTACATATTTCACTTCTGTTACCCCAAACTGACATTTATCTTTATTAAATTTAACACCCATTTTCTCTGCCTTTTCTAATACCATATTTAATCGTTCATTGTGTTGTTCAAGCGTTTCCCCCCAAACTATGAGCTCGTCAACATATTGCTATACTCCTGTAATTTCTTTGAAAATATCTGCAAAATATTTGCTAAACACTTCGGGAGCTGAATTTAAGCCAAATGGTAATCGTTTATAACAATATCTCCCAAAATTTCCTGCATTAAATGTTGTATATAACTGACTGTCCTCACTTAATTTAATCATGTAAAATCCCTTTGATGCATCTAAGACACTAAAGTATTTAGCAGAAGGCATTTTGGCTACTAATTCCTCAAAAGTGCTCATTTTATACCGTTCTCTAATTATGTATTTATTTAAATTCTGAGGATCTAAGCAAATTCTAATATTATCACAGGGTTTCTTTGTAACTACCATTGAATTTACCCATTCCGTTGGCTCACTAACTTTTCTTATGACACCTGTATGCTCCAGTTTGTCCAGCTCAGTTTTAACTTTTTCTTCTAATTGAAATGGTATTTTCCGGGGTCGCTCAGCAATTGGTACATTATTGTCTTGTAATTTTATTTTATATTCATATGGAAGTTCACCTAGACCTGAAAACAAATTATTATATTTTTGCACTATACTTTTTACATTTTCATTAACTATCTCTACAGGTATTACAATTCCCAATTTCACTCCACTGTAATAGCTTAAGACACCTGTTCTACAACAATTTACTACATAAAAGGTTGTGAAACATTCCTTATCCTTATATTTTATTGTGCCTTTACATGTTCCTTCTGTTTTTATTGGTGAACCATCAAAATTAGTTAGTCCCTCATCAGGCCTACACACCGTCAAATTCAATCTACGAGCAATATCAAAGTTTATTATATCAACTTGTGAGCCTGTATCAATTTTAAAAATAGTTTCTACATTATTTAATTTTAATTTCATATACCAGTCTTTTTTACTTACAGAGCCACACATTTTATTTAGGCACATAGCCGCAAAGTGATTGTATTTGCCGCACTTCACACACTTCTTGTTGAATGCTGGGCACTTCGCATATCCGTGTTGTCTGCCACACTTGCCACAAGATCGTCTGGTGTTTGTTTGATTCTGCTGTCTGCCACACGACTGGTCTCTGGTGTAGGCTTGACCCTGCTGTCTGCTATAGGACTGGTCTCTATTGTACGCTTGACCCTGCTGTCTGATATACGACTGGTCTCTGGTTCTGCTCCTGGAGGGCTGCCTTTTATCACTGGAGTGCTCCTTTTTCATGGTTCTTCTTTGTCCCGCTCCCACTTCTACTCTTGCTACTTCATTTTTGTTCTTGATGGTTTCCATTTGAGCTTTTGTAGTTTCAGCTGCTCTGCTCATATTTATGCATTTCTCCAAGGTCAAATCCGTTACACTGAGTAGGTCTTCCTTTAGTTCGTTGTCAATTAACCCTATTATAATCTGATCCCTAATTAGTCCATCCTTTAGTTTTTCAAAATTACAATCCAAACTCAGTTTTTTAAGTGATGTTACATAGTCTTATATGTTTTCCCCAGTTTTTTGCTTCCTATTAAAAAATATGTGTCTATTATAAGTCTCATTGCTTGGTGGACTACAGTGTTCTTCCAATCCCTTAAGTATTTCTTGATAGGTTAATTTCTCTTTATTTTCTAATGTGTTGTATACCCTGAGGCCTTCATCGCCCACGCTGTGCAGCAGGAGTGCACACTGCTGTTTTTCCGATAGTCTTTCTGCCGCACCACTCGCCTCAAAATACAGTTGAAATTTCTGTTTCCAATCATTGAAAGCTTGTTTAATGTTGTTTCCTGAGAGATTCAGGGGTGCTGGTGGTCGTAACATGTCCATTTTTATGATAGAAAATGGCGTCCCATACAAAAGTTTTCTCTAGTCCCAATAGTTTTATTATATTTGTCATACCGTTGTGATTCTTATGTCCGCAGCGCCATGTTATATTATTATTGTTAATTAAAACAATCACTGATATTAAAGACATTTGTATTCATTATTAAATGATTTATAAACTACAATTAGCACAGCCATGATTAGCCGGAAATCATAGAGAGAGAGAGTTGTCAGTCCTGCCACAGATACTAAACTCACAGATAGCATATCTGACATATCCCAATAAATTGTGTTGATAAAGGTGAACTTTATTGCTAACGGCGCGGCGGTCTCGCCAAACATAGCTCATAATGACCAATAAAAGTCACAGCTCTTCTCAATGCCAAACTGTTTCCGAGCATAAAAATAACGTTACCGAATCGTTACGTTATTTAACGTTTTACGACAATTTGTTGTAACGTTTTGCCAAACGCACCTATCTTGCGACGGGACGGTGGAATTTGTATTTTTATCGATGTTGGTTTAATTATTACCTATATTATAAGCCACCAACAGAGTCAATTATGCTCCCCTCCCCTCATCTTTATTCATCAGTTAATAACTATGTTAATTATTACTGCTTTGAGTGTTAATTACTTGCCTAAGAATTATCTTTGGTCTTGGAATTCAGTCTTTCATAACCGAGGGACATAATTTTCAGCCCAGAAATTTAATTTCCCCTGTTTCCATGAGTTGGCATTTGAAATTTACGCTAGCAACTACGTCAACTCGATCGCAGTCAATCTCGATCGCACCATAGTCCTGTAGCGCTGGCTATATTTTGTGCCCTAACTTAAAGTAATATTAAAGTCAAATTTTTTTTCGCTTACGAATGCTGTTTTAAGTTGTTAATCTTACATTTTGTTTTGTGTCACAGATATTATTTGCTTTTTAAGTTATTTAATAATTTGTGGTAATTATTTTTATTTTGAATTATTTTGGAGAAAAGAATATTCGAGAGAAAACATGTAACTGTGTCGCATTTAGGATAGTTTTTTTAATGTGAAAACATAGTTTGTGTCAATTACGTCCATTGCAATCGGGTACTATGTCATACTATTCAAAATTACTCAAAAAATAATTAAAGTTAAAAAAAATTGCTGACGTCGCATTTAATCGTGTCAATATGTATATTACATGTTTTTGTGTCTTATTGAGGCACAGCTTTATAAGATTTTCTGATAATTTTGTTCTAACAAGCTATTACCATAACAAAAGAATATTAAGGTTACTAGAGTTCACATCTTATTAATATAAAAGGCGGGATAAATAAGAAATATGAAGTTGTGTCAGTTTCATCCACTGCATAAACAAATAATACAAAAATAATGTTCGCGTTCATACGACGCTAGCGGGTGGCTCTTAACGGGCAACGCGGGCCGTGCACGGGGAGCGGCCGCGGCGGGCGCGGCGCGACCTTGGCGTGACGGCGGGTAAGGGCCTCTCTCTAAAAATCACATGTTGCGTAAGCAACGCATGTTTACTTCGCCTGCGTGCCAAATTAACGCAACTTATGCAAAGTTATACTACTACAAAGAGAACTTATAAATATTGTACAATGTCACCATTTAGCAAAAGAACTGTAAGTAAGTACATCTTATTACGAGAATTAAGGTCTGTTTATATCTATGTATACACATTACGGTTACGCATCATATACTTGTGACAGCGACAGGGAAAAGGTACCACTTGAGTAAAATTTGCTTATTAATACCGTGACTTGAGGTAACTCTCATTCTTTGATAAAAATATTACTTCTTGAACTTAATTTATATTAATGTTATCAATATTTTGATTTCTATATCTAATATCTAATCAAGTCTAACTTCAATATATCTTAATTATATGGACTAATAAATTTTAATATAATCATTTTTTTTTTCATTATAAATAGCACAAACCAGTCTTTCCATACTTAACCATGCTGGTTTAACGATGCTCTTGGATCAAAATATTATGTAATTGTGATTTATCTGTAATAAAAAAAAAAAAAAAAATGTAAATTATGCACATTATTTTTTTAATGTATTTTTTGTTCTTAGCATTTTTTTATAATAGATATTATTAATTATGTACACGTATTGAGGTTATTTAATGCCTGTTTATTTTGATGTATTGAATACATTTACCTTAAATAAATTACCAACACTTTTGATAGTTCAAGCTTCTTGGATAATATTTACCTTTGGGTTCAATTGGCGTAAAGGACATTTTGGCGAAAATGAGTTATATCCACTACCGTAGCCTCAAAGGGCTTAACTGACAAAACGCCAGGATATCTTTCCAGGAGAGCCAAAAATCAGTTTTATTTTGAGAAAAAAATCAGACCTTTTGTTGTTTGTTTGAATTAACTGATGCCTGTATGTGGCTTATTCCTAACTTTTTGAGGTCTTTTAAACTGATTTCTTGAATACAATGCTTATTTACAAAAATAGCATGTCCATTACGCCAAAGAACACGACTATTTTTAAAAAGGCGTCCCTTACGCCTCTTCTTTAATGTTTATCTTATCAGAAAAAGGGCGTAATGTACTAAAAATTAAACTGTTTTAGTACCAATTGGCGTAAATCCAACAATTTCGTTGCAATATTCGCAACTTGCATTTAGGGAACACTATACTTCTAAGTACTATAATTTACATTTTTTTTTTCTGAAAATTTATAGAATGTATTTACGGTCAAGTTTTCTCCATTTTTGTTATTTTGGATACTTAAACGTGGAAAAGGTCGTTTTTAAGAAAACAATGTTTTTTTACACACTACAAAAACAATGTTTTTTTTTATATTACTTCAAATATATTAATTAAATTAAATTTGGTAGGTGAGAAGAGATCTCTGCTAAAAACAATTGAAAACCGAAGGGGAAAAATGTTGGGGCACCTGATACGTCACGATACTTACATAAAGGAAGACCGAGACGTGCATATATTGACCAGGCCAAAGAGAAAATTAATGTAGTGACGTATCAGGAGCTCAAAACAGTGGCAGAGAAAAGAACGGAATGGCGAATACTCTACCGACAAGAGCTAGGCTCTTAAGAACAATGATGATGATGATTACTTCAACAGAATCACTGCTGTCCTACCATTTATACAGGGTGTCCAGTAATTAATGGACAACCTTCTAACCATCGACAGGGCACCTTTAGGCTGGTCCAGAAAATGCACTTATAGGTTTGTGACGTCACGGCTACGTCACAACGCACCGGCGGCCGGATTGGTGAAGCACGATGCGCGATGGGCAGAGCAGCGGCCGCATCCCCACCACGCGGACACCGACGCCGCGCACCTATATAAGCGGCGCGCACCGAGCAACGGCAGGCAGGAGAGCCACTCGGAACCTCGCACGGACGCACCTCACCAGCACCTGCCTGTCCGCCGACGATTTTCCTGAGAAAATCGAAGCCGGAACGCGCCCGGCCCCTGCCGGAGGGGAAGCCCAGCTGTGACCAGAACCCATCCACCGATGGTCGCCCTGTCTAACAGGGTCGACCGACGGTGACGCGTCGCGCAGGTCCCGCATACATGGACAAGAAGCCACCGAAGTCCCCCCCCGTCCCTCCGGGGCGGGTGGGTAGACAAGAAAACGGATTTTACAATCCACCCGCAGCCACAACAGTAAAACTCGCGACCCCCCCGGTCCCCTCGGATAGGGTGGGTAGTTTATAACGCGAGTTTTACAAAGTACCCGACGACACCAGGACTCCCGAACCCGCCCGCGGCCTCACAAAGCCGTGGCAAGCAGACTTCGACGGACTCATAGAAGCCCTTGGACGCCCCTACGCACCGACCCCCCCGCGGGTAGCCCCAGACCGACTTTCCCCTCGCGGGCACCTCGATCGTGACCGATCCAGGGTTGCCGGCCCGGAGACCTCCGCTCATGGAGGCATATCCAACACATGGGCTCGCCCCTGGGATAGTGGAGCCGTCCCTGGAAGAAACCAAACCACAGCGCCACCTGGATGAGCGCCCGGCCACTCTTCGACCTTCGGCAGTTGAGGAGGGACCGAAGCGCAGCCCGCCTGAATGCGAAGAGGATGATGATGATGATGACAACATCCCGCCGCCCAAGGACCAGCAACTCCGTGCCAGCCCCGGAGTCGCCCCGCAGCCCCACAAAGGCCCTTCTAAGGGCCCCCACCACAACAACGACGCCGGACACACAGAGGCCCCCAAGCTGGGAACCTTTGTACCAGCACCCCCGGTTCCCGCGCCAGCACCTGCTCTCGCGGACGCCGGCTCCACCCACGGAGCCGCCTCGCAGCCCCACAAAGGCCCTTCTAAGGGCCCCCACCACCACAACAACGACGCCGGACACACAGAGGCCCCCAAGCTGGGAACCTCTGTACCAGCACCCCCGGTTCCCGCGCCAGCACCTGCTCTCACGGACGCCGGCCCCACCCTCGCAACCGTCGCAGCCCCACAGCTGCGCCCGAACAAGACGTCCGAGCGCGCCGCACGCTCGCGTCTCTGCCATCTACTGGGCATCGCGCCGCTCCACGCACGCCCTCCGGACAACCGCCGACAGCGCCAGCGCCCCCAGGGCACGGGTGCCAGAAGGAGAAGAAGAAGATGCCACTCAGCGGGCACTGCGCCGCTCCACGCACGCCCTCCGGATAGCCGCCGACAGCGCCAGCTCCCCCCCTGGGACACCGGCGCAAGAAGCAGAGGGAGTCAGCCCACAGCAGCTACGAGGCCCCACAGCCACAAAGCCGCTGATAGGCTAAAAAGAAGAATCTAAAGCCATGACAGGCCATCACGGCTAGCCATGGCGCAGAAGCCACCGCCCTTAGAATAAGGGCACAAAACAGACCCACCCGTAGTTACGGGTGGCGATTAGAAACCGCCAAAAATCCCCAAAAGGGATGGGAAGGCATCTCATGCCTCCCTTCGGGAGGCATGAAAGAAGCAAGCGAACGGCAGGCAGTCGATGTTTCGAGCCCGAGCTAGAAACAACGGCTGCTCAGCCTGGCTCCTCGGGTTCGCCCCAGGCTTCCCGTAGGGCCGAGTCCTGAATAGGCCGCGCGTGTTCCTAGCGATGTGACGAGTCCACTTTTTTTCGATTCGAATCATTCGAATCGATTCGGCCACTGATCCGAGTTGAAATTCGAACTGACTCGACTCGACGGTTTGCGTGGTTCGCGACAAGGTCACGGGCCGCGGAGGCGCAAACGAGTCAAGCGGCAGTTGTTGTAAACAGAACCTTCAGGACACCGAATTAAGGTTTATTTTTCAATGGCCATACTACCAGTGAACTCGACTCGGGATGGCGAATCAAGCGGCAGTTGTTGTAAAAAGAACCTTCGGGCTACGGAATTAAGGTTTATTTTTGAATGGTCATAGTACCAGTCAACTCGGATTGAAACGGCAAATCAAGCGGCAGTTGTTGTAAAAAGAACCTTCGGGCTATCGAATAAAGGTTTATTTTTGAATGGCCTTAGCGTAGCGTTGACTCGGCTCGGAGAGTTGGTGAATTGGCGATTCATTCGCCGAGTCAGCGGATCGGATACCAAGTTACCAGTCAGTTTAGTGGCCGAGTTGATTCGGATTGCCAATAGTCTTGATTCGAATCAACTCATCTGTAGGTTGATTCGGATTATTCGAATCAGATAACTCGACTCGCCCATCGCTACGTGTTCCCGCGTAGATATCCGCAGGACTCTTCCTTCCCTTTCCCCGTAGTATAACCTTGCATGGCCGCGCGTGTTCCCGCGTAGATAGCCGGCAGGTTGTCCCTAGTGCACCCTAACCCTCTAAACCTGTATAGGCCGCGCGTGTACCCGCGTAGACAGCCGGAGGTTTAGTCCTGAACCCTGTTCCCCGGGGGAACATTCCGTTATCCCGATATCTCCAGGGCTCGTTGCCAGATTAGTGCGTGACACCGATTGGATTCCGTTTACGGGTATAGCTCGCTCCCTTCAGGAGCATATTCCGAACTAGATTAATTAGGTGTAAGATTCTTGGTTTATAAATAAAGGGCATAAAAGATCCAGAGTACTTAAAGTAAACTAGTGTTTTCTATCACCCTATCCTCCATACCCTGAGTTAGCCTGGAAACCTTCACTGAGAAGGATATGTATGGTTCGCCCTCAGCGACAACCATCACAGGTTTAGTAAAAGTTTCGTGGTTTTCGAGATAATCACACTTTTCTAATTTTGGTTCCTTGTTTCACTGTAATGATCGCTTAGGACATAAATGAAAAGATTTTTACCTTCTGTTTTTTGAAAAACATTCTCAAATAGGCCTGCTAACCGAACCGATAGGCAATATAGTTTTTCCATAGCCAAGGTCTATTTTTAGAAGACCTTTATCCAAAAAAATACATTGTACTCTAACATTTTTAAGAAGTCTGATCGCTTGTGGTGAAAAAAAAAACGTATGGAGAACAGAGTG
This sequence comes from Cydia fagiglandana, assembly GCF_963556715.1. NCBI lineage: Eukaryota > Metazoa > Arthropoda > Insecta > Lepidoptera > Tortricidae > Cydia > Cydia fagiglandana. The sequence continues at coordinate 23,061,798 of NC_085933.1, read as the reverse complement.
GCCAACTTTCTTAAAAATAGTTTATCTAATACTGATTCTTAAATGGTATCACACATGCTATTACATTTCTACAAACAAAGATATGGCCTAGATGGTGATTAAAGTGAAGTATGGTGCTGGTAAAAAGACATAAAAGCGCGATTATCTCGAAAACTACGAAACTTTTACTAGACCTATAAGTGCATTTTCTGGACCAGCCTGAGGTGCCCTGTCGATGGTTAGAAGGTTGTCCATTAATTACTGGACACCCTATATATATTGATAAACAACAATTTGTAACAAATTAATTTTACTATAGAAAGTATTATGCGTTATTTCTGTTTGTAATGTTAATTGGATTATAAATTTTACTTTTACATACTAAAGTACTATTAGGTAATAGGTACAGTAGTAGTTTTGAAATTTCGTATGTCTATTCAGTAAAACTTATTGAATATGATCGCATATTTATGACATTATATTAGAGAAAAAGGCATGCGGCCAGGCTTACGTACTTCTATAAACCCGAAATTATACATAGTATGGGGGCGCGGGCGTATCTCTTACATTGAATCTCTCTCTCGCATAAATATACAATAGTTGTACATTTTTTGTACATTAGTTGTGGGCGTAACGTACATTTAGCACTCAAAAATTTCCAATGCAAAGGGGCGTATCGTACACAAAGTTGGGAGTTACGCCAAAATGTCTCACAACATTTTTTTGAATTGGCAGATACGGCCAAATGCGTTGGAAAACTGTGTTCAAGCATTGATTTTTCATAGAGTTTAACGGACATTTTTTTCAAGTTATCGATACGTTAAATATACTAAGTAGAAAAAAATACTGAGTATAACAGCATTTTTGCAATTTTGTCCCTTACGCCCTTTGAGCCTACGGTAGTCGTTATATACAGTTTTGTTCAGAATTCCAAGCGCTTTCGTTCTGTATAGTGAAAATTTTTATATCTCTTAAAAAGTTGCCTTTACGATCCAATTTTTGCACTATGAGCTTGCAAAAACAGCTTATCTCAAGGGGCGTATATGACCAATTATAAATTATAAATTTCATAGATATTATCGTTAAGGTTACCGATAAATATTAATATGATTGTAAATTACTTACATGTCTTTTGTCGTCCTTTAAGCTTTTCATTTGTCTTGATGATTTTTCATATCGTATCTCGTATGGTCAATATGGTCGTAAAGGACATATTTTACTATTGACAATTATTATTTTACTTGCCCTTTATGACCCGCCCTAAAATGTTTTTACCATAAGTATATGAAGCAAACAAGGTTGTAAAGGACTTTTCTAATATTTGTATCGTTTACTACCACGAATTAGTTTCTAAACTCTACATTTAAAACAAATAACATGGACTTAGCGGTGTATAATAACAAATAAATATAGTCCGGTGGCCGGCTGCATGAACCAAACCTCATCAAAAAATAGAATATACCTACCCTGTAGAGGTACCTACCTACCCTGACATTTAGTAGCTTCCAACGCACTTGGTCGGCCTAGGCTTAACGTGGCAGATTTTGTACAAATGGCAAAAACGTTGGACAAAAATTCATCAAAAAAAACCTCATCGAAAAATAGAATGAAACTTGTATGGTAGGATACCTGACCTTGAGGACAGTAAAAAAAAAGTGGTCGGCCTCACCTTAGCCTGGCAGTTTTTGCAGTCTGACCAGATTTATTGGGTCACGTGAGAGCTACAATTTACCTCATCGAAAAATAGAATGAAACAAACGGATTATAATAGCTAAAATAAGCCTGTTGACGTATGTCTTGGTCGGCCTCACCTTAACCTGGCAGTTTTTGCAGTCCGACCAAATTTATAGAAAAAATTACACGCTTTATAAATCACAAAATTAGCAATACATTGCGTCTTAAAATAACCTTAAAAAGTGTACTAAATATCAAATAAAAGTTATTTTTAACAGTCGCTGATGTGACATTCTCATTCAAAAGGTAGGGACCACTTTGTCCTTTACCATAAAGACGAAATTTTATTGTATCTTTATACAAATAACCTGTCAGAGAGTCCTTATGGCAAGGACAAAGTGGTACCTTTTGATTGCGAACGTCAAGAATGTTGGTCGTTATGAGGAGCCTACATTTTATTTTTAAATATACTTACAACATTATTATTATTATTATGTTTATGTGGGCCTATGAGTGTCGCCTCGACCAAGCTGTGATCTATTGTGACGGCCCTTTAAAGTTCATTACTAATGCCCGTTGAATCCAGGAAGTTCCAGATTCTTTGGGCCGTAATGCTCTGTACCTCATAGGGTTCCAGTATATGTCGCCCTAGGTAGGTACTTCTTTTGGACATTAGTGGTCCGCAGGAGCAGAGAATGTGCATAGCAGTCTCCTCTGACTCTTGGCAGAACCTGCATGTCGCATCTTGTTTTTTCCCTATTTGAAACATGTGTTTGTTCAACTTGCAGTGTCCAGTCAAAATTCTAGTCACCGCACAAGTTTTGTGTCTTTTGAGCCCTAGAAGCTCCTTAGCAGTTTTGCTGTTTACAACATACCTACTCCCACACTATGAAGAGACTTAATATAATAATTATGCCTCCGAATGAAATAAATACACTGTAATGGCTCCTCTACACGATGGGCCAACGCCGGCCACTCCAAGGGACGCATTTATGTGTTAGAGGGAGCAAGTAGCCGGCGTTGGCCCATCGTGTAGAGGAGCCATAATGTTCATCTAACAAGCACCCTACCCGCGTAGGTAGCCTTCCCCGCGTACGCCGTTCATGCAAAGTTTTATTTTGCCAAATAGTAAAAAACCGTTGTTGAAAATGACCCAAATTATTAATGTTGTCTCGATGTGGCATTATAATAATGTAGACGTAAACTTAATAACATTAATTTTTTTTTGTGGCAGATACATGATGTTTATAAGAAAAAAAAAGATTAAAAATAAAAGCGGTGGATGAATTTGACACACATTTGTTTGAATAACATATTATAATATCCTGTGAAGTACAACACTTCACTTACCGACTATAATTTTATTTTAGGCATTTTAGGTTCACTATTAGGTATTTATTAAATGTCATTATACCCGTGGATGAAAATGACACAAAATACGTGTGTACGTCGGAAGCCACTTTGCTTTTACAGGGAAACAAAGAATTTCATCTCGAATATTCTTTTTACCGAATGCTGTTTAAAAAAAGAAATACCTAAATTTCTACCTAAGCAAATACCTAGGATGACACAAATTATTATTATTAGGTTTAGTGTGTGGTCTGAAAACTATATGTAAAAAATAGGCAACATTAATAATCTTATAACTTCAAAAGTTATTGCTATCGGACTACCATGTCCCCACACTAACTGTAGTAGGTACATCAGTGCGAGCGAGACGGACTACGATCGAGTTTACGCAGTCGCTAGCGTAAACGTCAAGTTTCAACTCATGGTAGCCGTACTGATAAGTGTAAATTTAAGTATAAGCTCAGTAACCGTTTTAACAGACATACTGGCAGATTTATTGTCTCATTTATATGCAAGGATAACGACTTCCAGAACGTTTAAATCGAACCACCAAACTTCGTGATTGGATAATTTCCAATAAGTACTTACCAAGTTTCTAGCAGTCTGGTGGATCTGCCAATTAAAAACTTAAAAGGATCCGCCTACTTACTATTTATTAATTATATATTAGTATATTATGTTAATCATGAGACAGATAATCACGAAGTGGCATTGTTCCATTATTGTATGGTGAATATTTGTATATTATAACTACATTAGCTTCTTTCTGTCCGCGATTTTGGCTGCATAGAATTATGATTTCCGGGATAAAATACGAAATAACAATTTTGACTCACTGGTCTTATATAAATAAATAATATGATTATTGTCTTACCTAATCGTTTCGGGAGCCCTTGCGGATACACTTCGATCCATACTTCCATAGGGATCTATTGTGCAATTGCCCCCTTAAGAATGATTTTTTAACTACTCAAGAGCTTTTTCGACCCCCTCCATTTGCCGGATGTTGGAGCTTATGGGTACCGTTTTGAATTCCTTTGGTTCTAGATAGCCTACTCCAAAGTCCTTCATTCTTTGTCTCACGAGAGCGTGACATTCACATTCACACTTAGGTGCCTTACAGTCTCGTCCTCTCCGCCACACATTCGACAATGATACACTGGTAGATTCAATCCAGAGTAAAAAACCTCAGAATTTTACATTACATTTTACAATCAGAATACGTCTCCTATTGAGATGTGATGCCGAAATTGGCGTCTAGATCACTTGATTAGCTCTAATTAGATGAAACACTCGCGTTGCGTACTCTTTATTAACCCCTGCATGACTGCCGTTTACATCAGAATTCTGATGCAACCCTATCATTTCGGCAAATTCAGTGACGGCCTGATTCGAACTTTAAAAAAAAACAAAAACGTCGTTTTTGACACTGACGTAATATCCGATTACCAATTTGTTGATGAATCTAAAAGTTCGAATCAGGCCGTAAGTGTGTTATTCATAAACGCACTGTAACCGTGAATTAACTATTAAATAATCGATTGTCTTGATCAGTCATTTTGACATATCTATTTTTTATCACTAGGTACACTTTATATAACGAAGTCCCCCGCCACATCTGTCTGTCTGTATGTTCATGATAAACCCAAAAGCTACTGAACAGATTTTTATGCCACTTTAAATAGTGATTCTTAAGGAAGGTTTAGATTTATAGTTCGTTAAGGTTGGTGTCACCCGTGCGAACCCGGGACGGGTCGCTACTAAAGGGAAAAAGTATAAATAGTAATTAAGTAGAGGTTTTATGAATAAGGGGCGTGTAACATTGTCACCTTAACACGATTCGCGCAGTGTCAATTACGAGGCTGACGTGAGCTCATTTCAGTGATTTTGTCTCGCGTGTGCGAAACGCACGCGGGGCCTAAGTATTTTAGTTTTCGCGATTTGTATTTTTTTTAAGGGTTCGGAGACTATCAGATTTTGAGGACATACTAACGTGATTTTGTACATTTTTGATAAAACATATTATTTTCTAATTGTAGGTAATTCCGTGTGTACATAATTACATATGCATATAGATACAGTCACCTGCAATCATATGTTACTCACTCTTATGACTCTACAAATAAGATTCGTCGTGTAACATATTATAGCAGGTGACTGTACCTGCATGGTGTATTGTTTGTATTTAATTTAACAATAGATTAATACCGGGGTGAATAGGGAGGGAGGGTTAATATGGATAAAAACCAGGAATTATATTAAAGTCAGGCTAAGCTAGCTCTGCACTGGGTTTGAAAGCACAGAGTGGATAAGTGTTATTTTAAACGTCATAATTTCATAGAAGTATGACGTTTATGACATCACTTCCAAATTCTGTGTTATCAAACACGATGCAGAGATGCCTGACTCTACCTACCTGATAATATAATTTCTTTTATATAAACTTCCCACAAAAATTGCATTATACCATTAAAATAAAATAGTAGTGTCATTAAACAATTTGTGTAAGTAGTTTTTAATAACACAGAGATTCAGAAGTCCAAACTGAAGGTTTGCCAACGCGCCATGGAGCGCAGTATTCTAGGTGTTAAACTAACTGATCACATAAGAAACACCACGCTGCGCTTCAAAACCCGCATTGCTGACGTAGGCGAGAAAACCGCTAGGCTCAAATGGGACTGGGCCGGTCACGTCTACCGCATGCATCCGGAGAGGTGGGCTAGCTTAGCCACCAAGTGGATGCCGGTAGAGGGACGTGGCCGCGGCAGGCCCAAACGGAGATGGCGAGATGACCTGGACAGCTTCCTGAACAACTGGCCGGAGGAAGCACCAAATCGGGAGTCGTGGGAATTAAGGGGAGAGGCCTTTGCCCAGCAGTGGGACACTGAAATAGGCTAGGAAAAAAAAAAAAAGTTTTTAATAAATTATCACGTGAATATTATTCACGGTTTATAACCCTATTTACCCCGCCATCCCTATTCGCCCCGGTCGACTGTATTTTTCAGATTACACGATACGGTACAAGTGTTTTGGTTACCTATTATTTTAATAGAGTCTATACTTAACTTGAAGTTGTGATTATAGTGTGGGTGACATTTCGTGCCAAGAACAAATCAAACTTCGTTAACAAGATATCCGATGGACTTTTTCAAAGTCGTCATGAATGAAATAACAGGTAATTAACAGGTTATAATAAGGCTAATTTGGTTGCTATTACACGCAGCCTTACGAAGCAGTAATAGCTTTACCTATTTCCCAAGGGTTAGGTAACTAAAAGATTTTTTAACAGGCATAAGGGAGTCAGAAATTATGCAAAATTGAACTTTATCTCTTTGAAATAAAGTTTCTAAATCAGGTGGGAAATATATTCCCTCTGTCTTATAAAGGCCATTGTATACGTGTTATAGTCAAAACCGATTTATTGCACAATTAAAGGTATACAGGATAGTTACTTAAAAAGTACCTACGAGTATCGAGTATTTTTCACTGTTGTGTAAGTACCTGTTAAGCGTACAACATTAATTCATTAAAATATAAATACATACACATATTTGAAATTATTTACACTGTGTTTTGCTGGCGTTTGCGTGTGTTTATTTGCATGCGCGGGCATGTTTAGGCACTAGAGATGTTAACACAACACGCGACACGGTCAACCGAAAACATGAAGTTAGTCAAGCTTTTATAATAAACTAGCGACCCGCCCTGGCTTCGCACGGGTTAGCAAATTATACACCTAAACCTCCCTCAAAAATCGCTCTATTGATAATTGAAAAGACATAATAAGACGAGGCGGGGAACTTTGTTTTATAAGGTGAAGCGTTTCAATAATTATTTCAAGATTTATTTATAAAAGAAAAGCGTTTAAAAACTTGCAATGAATGTATTGTATGGTTTTGGTGTTTCGTGAAGAGAAACAGTGAACTTCTGTAAACAGGTATCAAATTTAATCCTTTACCAGGCTGACAGTTCAAAAATGTCAATCCAATGTCAGCCTTACTCATCGAAAATAGAACACAAATGTTTGAAGTGCCGTATGTGGGAAATATATATCCCTTAGCCTGGTAAATGTAATATTTACCCGAATAAGTAAAAGCAAAGAATAAGTTGGTTCCGGGGATGTCACTAGGAATACCAAATGGAGAATAAGATAAAGCTCCGAGTTCGGAATAGCAAATAGTATGATGCATTAAGCTGCCCTACTTTTGGTCTGTCTACTGTCACTTAGCGGATTGATTGTATTATCTCGCGCCACAGAGTCAATACGATGTGTAAAGTCTAACCCCCTTATTCATAGAACTTTAGAGGCCTGATTTAGTTCAATTATGTGTTATCCTTTTCTTACAAATACATAAGCTAAAATGACACAATTTATAGCTAATTCAGGCCAGTAACCCGTTTATGACTAACGCCATAAAAATTTTTGGGTGCCTCTATGTTTAAAACTATTGTTTTATACCAACTATACCTCCATCTCCCTCTGTCTAGTCGATAAATCGCAATCTGTGGAGCACAATTAGTGGCTCAATTTGGCAGCTCATTCAACAAACCGATCCTATATTGAAGGATTTGGAGGAATCGCGTCGAGCTGAATGAAAAGTGCAGATAAAAATATTTCTTTGAAGCGCAAGCTGGGCTAGCATCGTTTTGATAAACTTTTTTAATAATCATCATCTATTATATTTATAGGTAGGTATTCGTGTGTTCGTAGCGTATACATACCGGAGATATATGGAGTTAGCTTTATTTTCTTATATAGAGCCATAAACTAATTCGTGCTTTGAAAACGACAACTAATGTAGATGGCGCTGTATTGCTCCGTACTGTGTTCAAAAATTGTCACCTTGTAGGATTGCGCTAACTCGGATTACACGCATTTAGGACCAAATTACTGGAAATTAATTCATCAAAATTGTCAAAACTATTTTTTGGATCTAATTTGACTGGCTACTTTTGAGTTGCGTTAAGATTCGGTTAAGAATTCGATTCGATAAGGGACTTGAATTGAGACTTATAAGTTTCGGAAGTTAGCATAGAGTCTCATAAAAAAGAGTTCTCTTAATGTAGACTCAAAACATTTGAGTTCCTAGCAACACTAATAACTAGGATATCATGACTGACGTAATGATCACAATAGACGTAAGGTATACCCACCAAAAACATTCTGTAAAAAACTAGCCAAGTCTCGATGGAGCTGCTTGTTTATCTCTAAAAAGTAATGAAATCTAGACAAAGTCGTGCCAAGTCTAAGGTTCCTTACTGCGATTTCTTTATTATTATAGTTAATGTTGTGTGACTTGGCCGTTGAAGGGTACACAAGGGTACAAAACCAGGTGCTCCATGACACCATTGCACCAATCTGCCATTGCACCAAAAAGAAGTGTTTGTTTCAGGCTCGCCCGTACATAAGTATTATTGAAATACGCAGCTTTATCAAGCCTACAATTGACTGGTTATTGAATCAACGTTTTCCAAGTGGCAATTTTCCATCGTCAATGGGTAGCGGTTCTGGCGACAGATTGGTGCAATGGTGTCATGGAGCACCTGGTTTTGTACCCTTGTGTACCCTTCAACGGCCAAGTCACACAACATTAACTATAATAATAAAGAAATCGCAGTAAGGAACCTTAGACTTGGCACGACTTTGTCTAGATTTCATTACTTTTTAGAGATAAACAAGCAGCTCCATCGAGACTTGGCTAGTTTTTTACAGAATGTTTTTGGTGGGATTTCACTTCTTTTTGTAGAAACCCCCTGGCACTGATTAAAATAACCGACTTGGTTTCACATTACATCTCAAAACTTTTTTGTAGTAAAAGCGTTGCGAGACTTGCACCTTTTTACATGTAATGTTTTTGATGGGATCTCATCTCTTTTTGTAGGCAGTCCTTCTTTTCGGGTACTTATACCCATACTATGTATACACATATCATAACTAAACATATCTTCATTCATACTCACATCGTACATCGTAGTGTACCTTTACTTTACCTACTATTTGTTGGAACTGCAACTGTAACTTTGTAATATCATATATTTATATGGGATTACAAACTTACTTATGCAGTTCTTAGATCTTTAAAACGTGACTGATATTGCAATATTTTTAGGTTTTCCCTTTATGTGGCCATTAAACCCTAACTCTGTACCAAATTTCAGCTCTCTGAGTTTATGGGAAGTACTAGTTCTATTCTGATGATCATGAGTGAGTTTCATAAATGCGAAACTTTGCTTTCGCTTAACTTCGGAACTAAATGACCTACAGACTTGAAATTTTGGATTTTAAGTATGTGATTATAGCTTACTGGATGACCAAAATTTCTGCGTTCTGGTCTTATCCAGAGGTTCTCAAATAGGGGCCTGAAAATGCGGCGAAATGGTTCCAGTAAAGGATGGTACAGCAGTGTTTGCTTCGCGCTCGACTTGGCGGGGGCACTGCCGTGCCCCCCGATTATTATGTAGTTCCAATCTATGACGACGACCAAGAGTGAATAACAATACCATAACGAGGATCGTGTCAAACTAAGAGCCTCCGCCTAGGTTGTGCGCTGACTTCTAAATCTAGGTCACACATATTGACGTCTCCCTGAAAATAACTATGATGCTTACAGAGAGCACGTATGGTAAAGCCCCTATTTGTAAAATGTTCTTCATGCTTTTGCCAGATACTGATTACCAGTTTGCCAGACGATAACAGCCTGGCAGTTAAACGTAAAATTTGACAGCTCCGAACAACTGACAGGCTGATATCGTTTGGTGAACTGGTAATCTGTCTCTGCCCCTTAAAAGGGTCAGCTTGTTAAGAATTTTTGGTTCCATACATTTTAACATTCATTAACACATTCAGGGCCAAGGACCCGACTGTCGGGTACACTGTTCGTAGCGACTACGCGCTCCATACGACAACACCGTGGCTACCCGCTACGAGCGTAACCCGTAGCACTTAGTGGCAATAAATGTGTTAAGAGTCATACGAACCCGTTGCCAAAAACCTCCCATACAATCAAAGTTACGCCCTCTTAAAACGACATGCTTCCTCTGCCTTCCTTCCTCTTAAAACAATTAAATTACTGAAAAAGACTACATACACGTAATAAATTGCATTTGTACGGGACAGCCAGTGGAATAATTCTTTCGGAAACTAAATACCTACACGGTGTAACACGAGGAAACCGAATAATTTTAACAGCGTATTCCTGATCATAATTAGAGACAAAAATGTCCTATAATTTTTTGAAATTCGCCTAGTTTCAGAGATAATATTAATTAAAAAAACAAGTTTGTATTGTTACATAGTGTAAAAAGCCTTTATGATGGTGATGTTGCTGCTATGGGACGTAGTCTAAATATCCTTATTGATAGATGTCAAAAAGTGACAAGTAACACTTTGCAAAAATGAAAGTATCTTACGAAAAAAATGTAAAAATCAATTTTAAGTGACAAGTTTACAAATAACATTTATTTTTTATGTACAAATACATTAAAAAAATGAAATGGTTTCCTCATGTTACACAGTGTATCATACCTAACGGTTGTTCTAACCCCTTAATTGGCGGGAGTGTACCGTTCACGGTCATTCCAACTTAATGGTCCCTATGTATCCTTTCACGAGGTCAATATGTGGGTCAAGTCCAATTTATAGTCAGCTCCGGTCAAATTATAGCTACAACGGACCGTAATTACGTTAACATTATTTCAGTCTTCAATCAGTTTTCAATTATTTTGCCTGTGTGACTGATAGAGTCTGTCTAATCTAACTCTGCACTGTCTTTGACGTCACAAAGTGCAAGTGCCACTATAAACATCATCATCTATATATATAAATGCACGTGTCCTGACTGACTGACTGACTGACTGACTGACTGACTGATTCATCAACGCAGAGCCGAAACTACAAAAGCCAGAAAGTTGAAATTTGCACACCAGATTGCATTTATAAAGTGTACAAGAGATAAGAAGCGATTTTGAGAAATTCAACCCCTAAGGGGGTTAAAAAGGGGATGAAAGTTTGTATGGGGTTAAAGTTTTCTTTTAAGCTAGGAATTTGAATCTTCGTAAAAAGATATATTATTAAAATACAAGGAAACTAATTTCAGCGTTTTTGAAAATTCATCCCCTAAGGTGGTGAAAAAGCGGTTGAAAGTTTGTATGGATATCAAAAAAAATTTCAAGTGTGGGACTTGAACCTTTGTATTTAGGGATATTATTAGAAGACAGGAAAAGTAATTTCAGCGTTTTGTAAAATTCATCCCCTAACAGGGTTAAAAGGGGTTGAAAATTTTAATCCGTTACAAATGCTTTGAAACTTCGTAGAAAGGCATAATAGCCGATTACAAAAAAAAGTGATTGCAACGTTTTTGGAAATTCAACCCCTAAGGGGGTTAAAAAGGGGATGAACGTTCGTCTTCGGGTGCAAATTTTATTTTAAGTTAGGAACTTGAAACTTTGTAAAAAAGTATCAAATTCAAATACAAGAAAACTAATTTCAGCGTTTTAGAAAATTCATCCCCCAAGGTGGTGAAAAAGGGGTTGAAAGTTTGTATGGATATCAACAATTTTTTCGAGCGCGGGACTTGAATCTTTGTGTTTGGGGATATCATTAGAAGACAATAAAAGTAATTTCAGCGTTTTGTAAAATTTATCCCCTAACAGGGTTAAATAGGGGTTGAAGGTTTGTATGGGGTTAAAGTTTTCTTTTGAGCTAGGAATTTGAAACTTCGTCAAAAGATATATTATTAAAATACAAGGAAACTAATTTCAGCGTTTTTGAAAATTCATCCCCTAAGGTGGTGAAATAGGGGTTGAAAGTTTGTATGGAGATCAGATATTTTGTGAGTGCGGAACTTGAATCTTTGTATAAGGGCCTATTATGTACCTATTATGAGAATACAAGAAAACTAATTTCAGCAACTAACATCAAAATCCACTTGACTTAAAACTTCATACAACTTGCTAAAAAAGAAAAGTACTTAATTTCAACATTGCTTGGATATGAAAATTATAGGTACTAAAGATGTAAAATGTTGAAGATAAGATTCCACGCGGACGAAGTCGCGGGCAACAGCTAGTATTTTCATAAAAAACAAGACCGAAGTGATCCCATAAGTGTTTCGTGAACAAAGCTTTGTACGGAACACTAAAAAATCAAATAATAAAAAAGAAGTAACCAAAGACCCCAACTGTCGTTATTAGAATTACATTCGTTAACACATCATAATGTGTTTGTAAAAGTTTTACTGAGGGCTTTTTTTCCATATAAAAAACACTTATTTATTTGAAACTGGTCGTAATTGGCGTCCATGCGTCCTACAAATAGATGCTACCTGGTATTGAATATTCTACTTGATATTCACCACTACTTAACCAACCATGAAAAGGAAAAAAAATACACAATCCCATATGTTCACGTTCACCCATAATTTAGGGCAAAAAATACGTAGACCCTAAAACATCGGAATACATCATTTATGAATACATCGGAATACATTATACTTTTTAAAGGTTTTCTCACATTCAGCCTCGATTCGTTGGGTATAATGGACTACTTACTCTCTAGAGGCCAGTCGTTTACTTTTACTCTCGGTATGAATAACTTTTACGCTCATAACAGTCATAATAATCCATGCTACGCATATAAGTAGCGCGTTACGAATAATTATATATTTAGGTAATATTTCAGCGTTTTATTGGTTTTATATGGTTGCCGTTCTTGTAGCTTTTAGCGGCAATGTCAAAGAATTCATAGAGGTCTATTTGTTATGGCAGAGGTGCTTGACATGTTAGTTTATGTTGAGTATCATGAAAGAGTACTAAGATGGCCGTTTTAATAGGCCGTATTTTATCCCGGTGAAATAGAATTGTAGCCCTCACAGGTGAAAACCTAACTCTGAGGTAATGTCAGACTATAAATTAAGTCCCGTAGTACCTGAAAGAGTTATAAGATGTTATTCATTCCGAAAGGAAACGTATTTCAGCATCCGATTCTGAGATAAGAATTTGATATGATTTTCATCTTATTATGATACGACCTTGATCGTGAGCGTTAGCGGCTTACGCTAACTGCAAACAGGAGTATTGTCACAAAGCGTTTCAATCTCACTTATTGGTGCGCGTTGTGCTTTAGACGCCTTATTTCAAAGTATAAGGTCTAACTATGTTTAGGTAAGTGTTTTGCTGCTATTATCTCTTATAGTCTTTACTGTTCCATTAACCCTTTACCAGTGCCCTGTTTATCAAAAGCTTGTAACTTGTAATACAAGCGGAAGTCCCTTTCTAACAAAATCTGTAAAAAAGGGACTTCTACTTTCTAATAAAATCTGTAAAAAAGGGACTTCCACTTGTATTACAAGTTACAACTGTTACAAGCTTTTGATAAACAGGGCACTGGCTGACAGTTCAAAAATGACAATCGAATATCAGTCTTACTGGAAGAAAATAGACCACATATTTGAAGTGTACGGCACATCCGTTAGCCTGGTAAGGGGTTAAAACACCCATATACAAAGTCTATGCTTTTGAAAGTCCAACAAAGTTAAGATTATAAAGTTTTTTAATGAAAGCTTCCCCTGGCAACACTCGGCGCCAGCAGTCCGCCCGACGCCTCGGCGGGAAAAGGTCGCGTTCCATTTTCAAACCGTTTGACATTTGAATTATTTTCCCGCCGATAACGTCTTCTGTTTTATTTTTAAAAGTGCTGTGAACGGGTCGGCATAGATAATAAAGTTCTTCCCTTTGTGGTCCTTTATTGAAGTGAAGAACAGTCTAGTTCAAGTGCAAATTGAAAATGTTGGATGCAGTGCCTGGAAGTTTGTGCTGGTTTCAGCAATTTTGAACGTGACGTGATAATAAAGTGCTACATGCTACATTAATTTAAATTTATGGGTGATTTAGTAGGGTTTAGCGGAAATATAATTTTTGATTGTCTTCCTGTAATCTGTACGCGTAGGGTTAATACCTGTAATTTGTCTTTTTTTATGATTTTATAAATTGTTTGAGGTAAGTATAGCGGTAGGTATAGGTATTTTCTGTTACATACTTATATAAATACTTATATTTACATGTAGACATTAGGTATTTATTTAGGTAGGATATTATTTAGTTAATCTAGAATGTTTTAATGAATATATACCCACTGAAAACCCATATAGATTCTAGAGTGATTTTTTCGCGGGAAAATTCGTTGATTCTTGATGTTTTCAGATCTCGATTTTCCTTAGAGTAGGTGAGCTAAATTGGTCGAATGTTATGATCTTATGATAGGTAATGATAATGATGAATATCTGTGAATAAACAATAAGCTACAGACTAATATTATAATATTGTTTTTATTATACGCATGCACTGGTAAACAGAAGGCACGAGAATTCACATCTCATTTGTCTGTTTTTCGTTATTATCGTTGAATAATGCAACATTTCATTACCATTATATCTGTATTACAATAGTACAGAGAACTAGGAACGCTATTCGACTTTATTATTTAACAGGTTTTCGTTTTGCAATCGTTGTGAGATTTGAGTATTGAATTGAAATAAACACAACTAGCGAACCGCCCCGGCTTCGCACGGGTTACACGAAACCGTAACAAATTATACACTTATAAACCTTCCTCAAGGATCACTATTGATATGTGAAAACCGCATGAAAATCCGTTCAGTAGTGTTTGAGTTTATCGCGAACATACATACACACAAACAGACAGACGCGGCGGAGGACAATAAGGTCCCTTTTCATAGATAATGTCCTAAATATAGGTATAATATCTCACTAAATAAGTTACTTTTTGCCGTTTCTATAAAATTACCTACCTAGACTTTTATAGAGTCATCGTATTTTTTGCACCAAATAAAATCCTGTCTAGAAAACTCAACACAATTGTTATTCTTCATGAAACCCGCTTAGCACTTTAAAGAGACAAAAGGTTAAAGCGCTTGAAAACAAAATGTGCTTTTGTCTTCGTCAGTTTAAACTTTTAATGTTAACTTCGTCCTTTTCACGAGGTAAATTTAAGTTGGATAAGGTCAAATGTTATGTACGAGACAGATGTAGGTATGGTGAATGAAGAGAGTCTATAATTAAATTTTTAATTTTTAACAAGCAGAAACGTCTGCGAATGAAGCTACTTATTAAGCTTATAATAAATTAGTATGGGTAGCACATCGTAACTGGTGAATTTCCAATATGATTTGGAACTCCGGTAGCAGTTTAAGAAGTGTATCGCTCTTACGGTAGATGTCGCTAGGGTCCCCTAAACCCATATGGTGGAAAGATTGACTGGTTACGGATGTCTTGGTGACTCAGATGGCAGAGCGCTGGAGTATCAATCCAGAAGCCGTGAGTACAAGTCTCAGCCAGTACAATTATTATATTGAATTACTTAAATCAATTGCAGTTTATAAATACATTGTGTTATGTAAAAATTAAAAATTCAGTCTTTTTTCCGTAGAATAAACATCAAAACAAACTTTCACATTACAATAGGCGTTGTACAAAGACCGACATCAATTAAAGCTTGAATTCAAACAGAAAATTGTGTTATAGTATTTATCGACCTTTCATTAGTATCTAATATGGGCTCGTCTGGCAAAACAAGGTCAACAAAGGTCGTTCGTATTTCCGTACTCCGACAAAACTGCAGAATTTCTACAAGCTTTTATAAAATTTCTTTTGACAAAAATGTTACTTGTTTATTCTAGTTTTGCACGTAGAGTAATACGTATAATATGCTTTTAGATGGGAAAATGAAGAAAAGAAACTTTCGTAAAACCGGTAATATCTAACAATAAAATTATCCTTTAATTTATTTATAATCTCGCTAGCAATGACATAAAAATACAAATTGTCTCAATATTTTAAACTGTCCATCCATCAGATATGTTGTCTTGGTTGAAGTTTAATCCAAAGTTAGTTCAGGCATAATACAATTGGCTCAGTTTATGGATCCAACTAAGCTTCCGAATGGAATTCCCTGCTCTATAGAACGAAGCTATCCTGCTCTATAGAACGAAGCTATAGCTTAGGTACCTATACCAGCAAAAGCCTTACAATCGAGATGTATGTACAGGCCAATTCGAACTTTACACTGACATCAGAATGATATTTGAATTATGTTATTCAGTGATTGTGCGTCTCCCCGGCGCCAATACAACCGACAAGTACAAGCGAAATGCACTATAACTACAGGCCATTTCTAATGTGGTACCTACACGTCATTCCATCCATAAACACCTCTGGGTTCAAAAAAAATGTTAGCCAAGCTACACGCCACACGTGAACAAGTAAGCGTACAAGCGTTTCACTACATAAGCCTGAAATAATTTGAAGTAACAATGAGGTAATTCGTACATGTTACGCGTAGACACTGTAACCGTACCCGTAGGTAACCGTCTGGTTACGGTATCCACAAGGTCATTGCCGGCGTCTTCCATATTTGTCAGTTTTACGCCAAGGACACACTGAACGATCGACTGCTCCCTATCTAATTTAATTTAATTCAGTATATTTTATTCTACGGACGAACTGCGTAGGTCGTAGGTAGTAGACGAATAGTCGAAATTTGGACCAACTGCGTATTGGACGTATTTATTTTCAAACTAAGTCTATGTCCAATTTAAGTAGGTGGTTCTTTATTAATCTGTTAGTAAAAAAAGTCTTGTTTTCTTCTTTTTGTCCCGTGTACGTGTGCTTTATCGAATAAATGACTTTCTTTTTTTCAAAGAGATTTAAAATAAAATTGCACTGAGCAAGGCGAATCAAAAAAAACTTTAACCTGTGTACGTGTGCTTTATCGAATAAATGACTTTCTTTTTTTCAAAGAGATTTAAAATAAAATTGCACTGAGCAAGGCGAATCAAAAAATCTTTAACCTTTAGCATCGTGCCGATGACTCTGCAAAGGGCCTTTACTGGCTTTACTAAAGGCAGATAGCTGAGCGATATTTCCTGCCTAGACACGAATAAATATGCTGACGAGAAATGCACAATTTTGGCGTCAGACAACGAATATAATAAATAGTTATCTGTCAAGTCAAGTGTAACATATTTTGAATGCGCTTACATTACGAGTAATATCTACAAATAATGTCAGCATAAAATTAAATTTTATCGACTATACACGGTGTAACATGAGTAAACCGAATAATTTTAACAGCGTATTCCTGATCATATTTAGAGACAAAAATGTCCTATAAACTTTTTTGATATTCGCCTAGTTTCAGAGATATTATTAATTTAAAAAAAAAACAAGTTTTTATTGTTACATAGTGTAAAAGGCCTTTTTGATGGTGATGTTGCTGCTATGGGACGTAGTCCAAATATCCTTATTGATAGCTATGTCAAAAAGTGACAAGTAACACTTTGCAAAAAGTAGGTTCTACGAAAAAAAATTGATGAAATCAATTTTAAGTGACAAGTTTGCCAATAACATTTATTTTTTATATACAAATACACTCAAAAAATTGAAAAAAAAAACAAAAAAAAAATTTTTTATGGCGAGATTGACCTAAACTCATATTACATTTTTTACTTCTTTTGACCTCAGAAATGCGTGGTAAAAATTATTCGGTTTACTCATGTTACACCGTGTATAACTATGAAAAGCACTTTTTAATACAGTTGCTCAAAAAGTGCTACTTTACGTAGCTGTTTAGCGTGCGGAAAGTTGGTTATCTCGAACTAGTGCTTTTTACTTTTCCAATTTTTTTAAATTTATACTTGTTCCAATTCACGACTACTTATTGATGAGTGTTAATATTACTTTCCTTTAAACGTCGTAATCAGCATAAAAACCTACCGTTAATGTAAGAATACGAAAAATATTACATATTTCATATTTAATTACTTACCTCTTCATGATTATAACACGTTTATTTTTTAATATTCAATATTGAAAATTCCGTTCTTAATAAGTTGACTGGAATGGAACGGAATAGCTGCCAAACGCCCATAGATATAATATACTTAAAGACGACGTCTAACCGAGCTGTCACTTTTACCACTTTTGTTTAGTGTACGATTAACAATGTTTTTCTTATTTTTTCGCAACTGTATTAAAAAACGTCGTTCGATACACGTGCGGAAATGTCATTCTTCACTCGTCCCGAGTCTTGCCACTCGCCTGCGGCTCGTGGCAAGATATCTCGGTACTCGTGAAGTAATGACATACCTTCCGCACTAGCATCGAAATGTACTATTATACTTTATTACGATAACGGGTAAAAACATGATAAAATGTACTTTTGAATCCAGAATTAGCACCTATAGACCTATAAGTACCTTAAGAAAGTCTTTCGAATTGCTCGATAAAAAGCAATATATTGTCTCGGGCTCAACATGGTTAGGGCATAATAGTGAATTTCCGAAGCAAGTGCTGGCATGGCAACATAAGGATGTAAAGTGAAAATAATGTTGGCTAGAAAATAAACGGCGACACGGTTCTCAACTTCGCATTTGGACTAAAATATCTCCGCGGAATCGCGGTAACAATAAGATAGATTAGAATTCTAGAGCTTGGAGCACTGTGTTGAGTGTGTTGTAGATTTACAATCACGTTGGAACATATAATCTAGTGGGGCGTAATATAATACGATTTCCAGAGATAGTAATTTTATATTCCTGAAACTGAATTAATTTGTAAGTAGGTAAGACAGTCATGAAGAAGTTTGTTGTATCCACCATAGGCACAAAGGCGCGGCGTAGGCGCGGGTGACAGCTTCCGAAAGACCAAAGTTTTACAATTAAATAAGTAAGTACTTAAAACACATCCGGCTTTTCAAGCTGTACTATGCAAATTCAAGAACTATTTCTATAAGGCAGTAAATAGTTTAGAACGTTTAAAACAACGATCTCGGTGAACTCGGTGAAGACACTGAAGATATTCGCAGAGTTGGCACAGTGCACAGTACAAGCGGCTTCGTACCTATAAAATTCATCTAGGTTTCAGAGTGACAGACTATAAATATTGATCTAGATTTGTCTTTTTTTATTTCTATGGCTTGATCCTTCTCTGCATGTGTTGGCATCGCTGTAGCATTATTGATACTTTATTATGTGCCGAACCTCTCAAGCAGTCTCCAGTGTAGAAACAGCATATTACCATATATAAATCATTCAACAAAAATCAAACGTTATAATTTAAAGGCTAGATTTGCCTTGATCAAACAATAGCTATAGTTTATTTTATATCAGCATTTAATAATTTCATAAATTGGTGTACATAATTCAGTACAACGCAGGATAACATCATTATGCGTGGGCGGGTTAATACAGATAACAACATTGCGTACGTGCCCTTGTAACAAGCCAAATATTCTGTATTATGTATATAGTCAACAACATAAGTTACTAAGCTCGGGACGTGTTTGAAATATTCTGCACACGCTTTTATTCCCGTCAATAAAGGTAGGTAGATAATTTTGAATGCTTGCCCGTTTAATATAAAATATGGGACGTAGCACTAATACAATATACTACTAACTAACACATTTCTTACTAAGCTAGTCTGAATAAAAATAAAAATAAAAAAACTCGGATGACAATAATAAATAAATACATAAATAAATATTGGGGACATCTTACACAGATCAACCTAGCCCCAAACTAAGCAAAGCTTGTACTATGGGTGCTAGGCGACGATATACATACTTATATAGATAAATACATACTTATATACATAGATAACACCCATGACTCAGGAACAAATATTAGTGTTCATCACACAAATAAATGCCCTTACTGGGATTCGATTCCAGGACCATCGGCTTCGCAGGCAGGGTCACTACCTACTAGGCCAGACCGGTCGTCATAATAATGGAACTAATTAATGGCTACATTTATTTTTAACTGTACACTAGGTATACCACCACAATTTATACAAGACAACATACAAAATTCTATCAAGCGATCATTTAGATACATTAATTCACTACTATTAACCACGGCTGTAATAGCAACAATAGGGGCTTACCGGAGTTAAACAAAAATGCTTTATTGAGGCAAAGCGCTGAATAGCGCATCATTCATGATATCAATCAGCCTTAGTTGAAAATTACTCTCATTTCCTCAACTTTACTACGTCGTTGCAAACGACTGCCGCCGACATTTCCGAGTAATTTGTCGCTGAGCGCAGGCAGGGAGCCTATAAAAAGGCCTTTATTTGGCAGCACTAAAGCCTGTAGTAACACTACGACTCGTATTTTTATGGAAACTACTCTGCCTAAAACGTCGTTGAATATCGTACATGGAAGAATGGAAAATATACTCTGCTGCAATGTAGGTACCTACTCTGCTTTCGTCGTGTGCCAATCCCGTAGTGTCCGAAATCGCTAGGTAGTGGCTTAATAGGTTTCATACCATAAATCACTAATATCTGGGAAACATGAAAACTCAAAAATGCGCGTTTTCCCAGAGATAAGACCTAGCCCCCGCCTCCTCGCCCCGGAAAACCCCCATATAGCAAATTTCATCGAAATCGTTAGAGCCGTTTCCGAGATCCCCGAAATATATACAGGGCGTCCCACGGCGATGCCACATGGAGGGAAAGTACCTTAAATATCATAGATAGCATATTTTGCTGAAAGAAGACTTCATTTTATTTTTAAAACATAGTAAAGTTGCATTCATACTTTTTTAATTTTTTTTGAAAAAAAATGTATGGAAAAAAATTATCGCGTCATTGGAGGAAAAGTACCTTAATTATTGTAAATGAACATCTTACTGAAAGAAGACATTATTTCGATTTAAAAAAAACAAGTTGAATTGCATTTTAAATAATTTCATGGTTAAACCGGGAATCGAACCCGCTACACGAGAAAAAAAAATACCTTGTAACAAAAAAATAATTCTCACATTGAAGCCTTTCGATCGGTATGACAAAGCTACAAGGTATTTTTTTTTCTTATTTTGTTTTTAGAGCACCGTACAAAACTTTGTTCACGGTGCTCTTATGGGATCACTTCGGTCTTGCAAATCGGTTAAATGCGTTTTTCTCAAAGACCGTTTGATGTAGGTACATGAAATTTGGAATAGTTATGGCAAGTACCATCACTAACACTGTGAATAAATCGAAACTGCTTATTTCTGATTTTAGGGGGAAATTTAGGGGTTAAGAGGGGTAGGCTGAATTTTATTTTCAATTGTAAGAATCGTGTGAGGTACCATTAGAAAGCTTGCAAAAAATTGAGTCGATGGACTGATTTTGACTTCATTTTAGAATGCAATAGTTTCGATAAAAAAGGCATTTAAAGTTGCAAGTTTTCATACAAAAATTTTCACCTCTGTCCTGGCGATTTTCGGGAAAACTATAGCTAACAGGCAGCTGACCAGTCAATAACCAACTAAAACGAGTATGGAGACGGCGGGAAAATTATCAGGTTAACTCTAACTTTATTAGTTTTTAAACTGCAGCCTGATCTTTGGTTGCTTAGGGCTAGCTAACTGATGCTTACACTGGTCATTCATATTAAGAAGTAATTTAGTAAGAAAGATCCTTACTTAAAACTTTGACATTGAAATTTATGACTTATGTCTTTGATACAAAGTTTAATTCTACTTACTTACTTTTGTGAGATATTTCTTTTTCTTTTCTGAATAGCCTACTATAAGTATGAGAGAGTAAAAGATCTGCAAAATGCAACCTTATTATAAAGCAAATAAGTTTAAATTTCGAACGGGCTTTCCAACCAATGGACTATCGCAGTGTGCTCAGTAAGAATCATATTTATTATTGGAGTTTATCAGTTCAAATTTAAATTAAGAATTCCGTTCTTCACTGTCGTTGTGTTTTTTTTTCACATTAGAGCACATAGAGTTAGTAAAGCGATAGAATAGAGATAATAAAGTCATTCAATATTTATTATAGACGGTCAAGCAAATCTCGTCAGTAGAAAAAGGCGCGAAATTCAAATTTTCTATGAGAAGATATCCCTTCGCGCCTACAATTTTCAAATTTGCCGCCTTTTTCTACTGACAAGATCTGGTTGACCAAGTATAACAGCTATGGCGTCATCTACCTATAGATTTTAGTAAGTAGTAGAATGAGAGTATCTGATTCGTCGAAACAGTACCTATTCCTTTTCATTAAGTTCCATTACATTTATGTATTAATTGTATAAAGTATGTATATTTTTGAACCGATCGGTGAGAGCAGCAACTAGATACTGTTCTGTTACGAAAAAAAAATTAAAATTCACAATTCACAGTTTTTGGAAACAAAGGTAAGGTTGACGAAATATAAAGTAAGCCGATCTTGATCAAACTTGTTTGAGTGACAAACATGTCAGTTAAGATTTGGTACTCATGAATTCCAGTTCTACTAAAATATTTTTGCTTTTAAAAACTGATGTACAATAAGTCCAAAATTGTCCGGTAAGTTAGGTTTATATTCAAATTATACGCAATTCTTTGTAGCAACTCCGCCAAGTGGACGAAAACAGGTACTGGACGGCAACCTGACGCAGTTACCCTACTTGTACTAAAACTTAAAGTCTGTTTCAATAGAACTTGCTAACTATGTAAACAAACCGCCATATTGAAATTGTCTCTGAATGATCAACTTACTAGTGATGGGCAAGACTCATACTTACTACTTTACTAATGTCAAACCATATCGAATAATAAAATACCAAAAGTAAAAAACAAGTAGTTACTTATTTTTAATTTGTTTAATCACGATCAGAAGACAAATTAGTACTTAAGAATGATGTATTGATGTATTTTATAACCGTGGCGGTAGGTACAGAGCGTGAGTGAGTAGTGTGTAGCGGGTTTATATTACAAATTTTAGTCACAACACTACCCATCATAGACAATTGTAGAATTTAAAAGAAACAAAACCGCCATTCCATCAGGTCCTAATAACCTAACTTATGAAACCATTTTAAACTTTTAATTAAATATCCAAGATACAGTTACATATTTATGTATTTTACGGAACGGGCCGTTTCAATAGTGTATATGTGTATGGTTTCAATGGTATTTGATGAGGTGGTATGAAAATTCAAAGAGAAACAGTGATAAAACAAAATTACATTGTTTGTTTACATAGTTAGCAAGTTCTATTGGAATAGACTTTAGACATTTATTATTAGGTACTTATTTCTGTGACTTATATGAAACATGAGCAAATTGATTAATACTTTACGTTAATTATATTTTGAGTCAGAAACAAGCCTGACGTCAAAAACCGAGAAATGCCGAATCACAGACTTAATTGTAATATTATTCCTTTTTGAGTCGTGCCTGCCCAGTCTACAAGTTTAAAATACAACAATTGCGACTATATCAAAGATTATGAGGTTGTATGTATACCCAGTATTTTTGACGGATTTAGTTTTTCATGCTCGAAGTTGCCTGTCAACTCTGACGTATATTAAATTGTCAACTATTTTGATGTTTTAAAGAATCAATAATTGGCAAAGTGCCGTGGCAGGAAAAGCCATTCTCACAAAAAAGAATCAATAATAATGAAAATGTTCAGACAAGTGGAAGAATATCATACTTCAATATGTTATGGATGCTAGTAAGATGTAAAAACAACAGTTTAGCGGAATGTCAGTTTACGAAATGGTTTGTACAAATTACAGAGAAATTCATAATAATTTGTTTCTACTAGAAATGTGCTTTCACCAAACGTTTTAGATAAACGGTATTAGGCCTATATTATATAAACGTTCTTGATTTCGGTTGGCCGAAATGGGACTTACGATTTTTCCTCTTTTCACCTCCAAGATGAGGTTGATTGTTAGTGTTAGAAAGCTGTAATTTGGTATGGATATACAATCAACCCGACAAGGTGGTAAATAAAATCTTTAATCTCTAAAAAATATATCTAAGGTAGAAGCTTTGTAACTTCTACATTACCTATACTAGCCCAGAGGACTTTAATAAAAGTCCAAACTCCAAGGTCCCAGAGCTCCCAGACATTACCTTCTTATTTCCTAGTCAATAAAATGTACTTATGGGATAAATTTGTATTAGTATCCAAACTTAAAACCACCTAGGGATGTGTCGTACGGTGCTCTGAACACCGTAGTCTTGACTTCGTGCTTGGCCAATTATTTTCCATACATTAAAAAAAAAAATTAAAAAAGTATGAATGCAATTTAACTAAGTTTTAAAAATAAAATGAAGTCTTCTTTCAGCAAAATATGCTATCTATGATATTTAAGGTACTTTCCCTCCATGTGGCATCGCCGTGGGACGCCCTGTATATAAATAAACAAGAATCGCTCCTTTAAAGGTATAAGATATCACTATATAGCAGGTAAGTAAATAAAGTGATTATATTGGTTCTTAACATATTCCTCGCAACTTTTCCTAACACATCTCTGGTGGAAACGCAGTTACTGGATAACTCATTGAATTATTTATCGTATTCCAAAATTAAACTGATTTTCCAATGCTTTTACGGCTATTAACCTTTGTATGTTTTTCGTACAAGTCAAATATAAGCCTGCAGACCATCGATCAATTAACATGTCACCAGCGATTGGAGCATTAATCATTGTTCAGTTTCAACCCAGCTGCTATTTATATCGCTTACCGAATCGCGGATCATAGTATAAGGGGCAGTTGCACCAACCACACTTGACAGACTGATCAACATCATTCAGCAGAGAACTAATAAAATAATAAAATTTAGCAAACTCTTTAACGGTGACAGACAGTTCGGTGCAACCGACCCTAATTGTTATGATCTCTCTCTGATTGTATTTATTTTATTTCTTCTTAGACCCTGTGCCCTATAAAATGTGATACCTAGATAATAGTACACATAACATTAATAACATGTACTCGTGCAACTTATTAAGTGGTTATTACTACACACGAATATAGAAATATTTTAATTAGTAACTAAACACAAATGAAACAAAATAGATACAAGAAAAATGTACAGTGTTGAAAATATCACGAAATCCCTCAATTCAGTATGTTGCTGGTGACTTCCAGCGTTGATCTTATATACCGGGTGTCGTCCGTAACACGAGCAAATAATCAAAACATAGATTGTACTATTTGTACTCCTCAAACGGTGACACTTTTGTTCAACAACTTTAAAAAATTATGAACTATTTAGACTTCCTATTTTTCATACAAAATAAATATTATCTTCAATGGACGCCATCGCCACGCCATATCATTGTGATTGACGTTGCTTGTCACGCCTTAATGATAACAAAAATTCGCAATACATTGCGTCTTAGAATAAACTTTAAAGTGTATTAAAAATCAAACCACAAGTTATTTTTAAAAGTTGCTGAACAAATGTTGGTCAGTATGAGGAGTACAGCCTACAGTTTAATTTTTTGCTCGTATTACAGGCCACACCCGGTATGATGAGACCATCAAGTGACAAAAATCACGGCAGGGTAACAAGCAACAAACCAAAATAAAAGAGACGTAAAATAAACTAAACATGATGAAAATAAACTAGACATAAAATAAACATGGATTTGTCACATTATTGTCTATCATATTTGTGATAGTGACCCAATTCGATCGAAATGCGCCTCTATCGTAGTATGAAATATTAATTCCACTTCTGCAGAATTTGGGCTGAACATCTCGATTGAGATGCCCTTGGGAATTGGATATTAGTTAGAGTTAAGTATTCATCTTATATAATGATAAAATGTTGTATAAAATTAAGAGGCATTAAATATCAAAATACTCCGTCATAGTTGCAAAAGCTACAACGAAAATGTTAATTTAGCCGGTGGAACTGGAACCAAATCACCTATTATGAATTCTTATAAACGAACCTTATTTAATTCGGAGTTACACACGCACACACTATTGTCAACTGTTTTGAAGACTAGCTGAAAAAGTTCATTACTTTGAATTCTTGACTGTTTTTAAATGTAAGCGCTTAATAACCCAGCAAACATTTTAAGTATTTTTTCCTAGACTCGAAGAAGATTTTACCAATTTAAGTAAAAATTATGTCCTAAGTCACCAATTATTTTACGTATTGTACACTTTTACTTCCAAGTCAAAATATAGGGACAATAAAACGTAAATTTCACTTCATAAATACACCATGAAGTCAGGGACTTAGGGGTTGAAAATAAGGCGAAATATTTGGTAAAATTAACCTTAAACCCTGACCAATAGGTCAAATCTACTAATAGGGTATTTAGGTGTATTTGCGACGTAATTATTACTTATACGGGGACTATGAAGTCACGGACTTAATGGTTGAAAATAAGTCGAACTACTAGGTAAAATTAACTTCGTACCCTGACCAATAGGTCAAATTTACTAATAAGGCCTTTTAGGTGTATATGCGACGTAATTATTTCTTATACGGAGACCATGAAGTCAGGGACTTAATGGTTGAAAATCAGTCGAAATATTAGGTAAAATTAACTTCGAACCCTGACCAATAGGTCAAATGTACTAATAAGGCATTTTAGGTGTATATGTGACGTAATTATTTCTTATACGGGGACCATGAAGTCAGGGACTTAGTGGTTGAAAATAAGTCAAAATATTAGGTAAAATTAACTGCAAATTCTGACCAATAGGTCAAATGTACTAATAAGACATTTTAGGTGTATTTGCGACGTAATTATTTCTTATACGGAGACCTTTAGGTCGTCGATTTTATGTCGATTTAGCTACTAATTTTAGGTAAATATTACTTAAAATAGATACCAAATTGCGACCGTATAGTTAAAATCACTTGTAAAGTACTATCAATACCATAAGGTTGTGCCGCCATTTTCTTTCATTATAACGAGATGCTAAATATGAAATTGCATAATTTAAGTTGTTATATCGTGAATGGTGCCATCGCACGGTACTTCATTCTGCTAATATTCAAAATAAAACAATATTTTTGATCGAGTCAATACACTCACACACACAAATATTCAGTTACAAAACTCAATTACAAGCAAATATATGCATTTACATTTTATAAAATGTTGAAAACTTAAATATTTCAAAAGCCCATCGATAGTTTTGTATGTAAACCTAACATACTGCACGAAAAAATTTTCTGTGCACTAGATTTCATCGTTCTTCATCTGCGTAATCGGCCTAAATTATTTTACATGACTTAGTGGCCGCCATTATCATTGCACAAATTAAAGTTGTTTTCTGGTTAGACATTTTGATTCTGAGTGAAAAGAATATATAAGCGTAATGTTTGTGTCTCTTTTTCTCTTCATCGCGTCTCATCTAAATATTGCCTCCCAGAGTAATTATATGGATAAAAATATGTCACCATCACGTCTAAAGGTGGTAAAGATTACCAAATTAGTACATTTCAACTACGCGGCACGTCGTGGCGACGTCGAATCCACGTCGGAAACATGACCTAGTGTTGACCTAATGGTTGTAATCATTAATTTACCGTCAATAAATACGTCGCCGGCACGTGCGTTTTTTCCCCATTTATGTCGATTCGACGTGCCTCATTTTGGTCCCCTAAATTGTGCGACCTAAAATAGGTGCCTTTTTCGGAATATTGACCAAAAATGTTTGCTGGGAAAGCTGCAGGAAGCCTTCGTATCTAAAACCATCTGCATTATTGCGTCTTCAGTCCGCCTTAGCCTTCACTGAGATGCCCAACTGGGAAATTCTAGCCCCTTCTGCCTACGAAAAAGGAACAGCAAATGAAAATTTATAGACGACGGCGTCTGGCTTAATTGCTAACAATCTGGGATCCGACATAATTTGTAAGGCTTATTTGTTATTTTGAGAATGTTACAGATGAAAAGTAGTCGTACCTACTCGAAAAAATTCGAAAAAGATTTTATTGACATAACAGTAAATTGTAATCAGTAAATAATTATGTACTCGTAGTTATGTTCATGAGTTAAATAATTTCATTTGTTTATCTTATGTATGTCTTGTTTTAATGATAACAAACTTAACATTTATACTTCAGACGAATCGACTGATGTAAGCAATTACCGTCGTCCACGGACACCTGCAACAATAGATAGGGAAGTACTGCCGTATTCGAACTTCAAGATATTCACAAGAGACGACACTTACTAGATCCATTCTATTCTAGATAGGTACGTTATTGTTTAGATATCAACTAGTTCTCTTTTGCAGCGCAATTCGGGCAACCAATGTCACTTTTACGTTAGATAGAGTAAGATATCTATTAGATGTGAATTGGATCTCTAAGTCATATCCTGTGGAAATCGTTCAAGGGTATCTCCAGAATTGAACAAATGTCAAATTTGACAGGTTAGATCTTAAACATATTGTTGTTGTGTCTTGGTGATGTCTAAAAGATATCTAATAGATGTCTATTTCAAAATCCGAATCGGGCCCGTAGACACTACACACCATCTAAGTGGTGAAGATGGAAATGTTGTCGCGTAAAGCTATGAGGGAAAGAAGCGGCAGGGATCAAGCAGAATAATTCCTCGGAGCACTAATAAATAAATGAAATACTAGTAATAACATAATCTTTTTTCCGCAACTGCATAGGTACGGTCAGCCAAGAAAGAGTTCTACCACTTTTCGACTCTTTCAATCAGATGATAGAGTCGAAAAGTGGTAGACCACTTTCTTGGCTGACTGTACATGCAATCTAAATGCATGTGAAACACGAATGGTGGTGCATAAACTATCAATTGCAATAAAACGCACGCGTGGCCCGGCCTTGGCAACGTTGGCAGGGGTCCAAGTTCCAACCGAGCATACAGGACATGCGGACAGCTTAACAAAGGTCCTGCCATTATGTCCGGGGACCGTTACACAAACATAAAAGAAAACTTTAGGGAATACAGCTCAAAACTTTAACCATCGCAAAGTTAGATCGCGCTAAGTTTCCATTCCTGTACGTAGTGTGTCATAGTACGTCACATGGCGCTCCTAAGTCCTATGGGAATAAGCGTTGGTAGTTGGCAGCTAAGTGTAAGGCGTGCGATCTTCGATCAGGAGGCCGCAGGTTCAATTACCGGCTCGGTCCAATGAGTTTTCGCAACTTACGCGTATGTCGCAACACTTCAGCCAGGGGCAGTTTCACTATAGGATGAACCAAATGCAGACTAACCAAGTCCACCAAAACCAGCTATGTAATCAGTCCCAAAATCTACAATGCCATCCCAAATGACATACAAAACGTAGAAAATAATAACTCATTTTATAGGAAATTAAAGAAATGGTTAATTAATAATGCATTTTATGATATTCGCGAATTCTGTGACATTTAATTTGAGTTTACCTACTTTAGTAAAAAAAAATATTGTTATTTATTCTTCTAAATATTTAATCTGACATTGTATGACTTGAATGTTTTCCTTTTGCCCATTATCAATGATGGAAATGTAATTAATAATAATAAGTGCTAATCTTATCTTTAAAATGTTTTGACGTGTAATGTATCCGTGCATTTACGAAATAAATAAATATGAAAAAATATGAAAATAGGATTGCGGCCCTCCAGACTCTTTACAAATAGTAAAGTCTAACAGCAGTGTTTCGGAACAGAGTAACACATTCCTTAAGATTACATTTATCTCGTCACTGGCTCAGGTTTCCATTGTCAACACAACACATGCCAGGCCGAGAAATGTCTAAGCTCTTGACTGAAGTATAGAAACGTGACTTGCCATGCCAAGCTTGGTCTAAGCTGCCGAGGGCTTTTGTAAAATGAGCACTCGGCAGATAACGCTATCGCTGTGGAAAATGAGAGGTTATGTAACTTGTGGATGGATCAACTACTAATTTATTTTCAGTCTTATGGGCTAGCCAAGATCGACTGGCGTTTTCTATCAACGATTTGTTCTTGACTAGGCCCCCAGCCAGATACGACAGTAACAAAGCAGACATTGTGTAACAGATTCTATAAGCATGCTTATCCAAATAATACTTGGGTCATATTACTCGGGTCGCCACTTTCCCGAATGAAGGTTGAGGGAGGCGATGGCTGAGATACGCGTCATACTCGTGAACGGGTGCTGTTTGTGGAGACTGGTCTGTTTAAGCTAACACGAGCTATTATACTTAGTAACTTAATTTTTATTAACTAATTACAGTGAGACGCCTCATTCTGTTCTCGTATGTTTCTTTTCTCTTAATGAATGTATTAATTATACAGGATATTGACTCTTGGAGACCCTATACATCTCTAAGGATAACTTGATAAACTATATAATCTTATAGTTCTGACACCTAGAGACATTTACACCTCTAAATATTATAGATTTCTTTTTGTGTGTTTTTTTATCTGTATTTTGTATGTAATTCGACATTAAGAGACCATATACATCTCTTAGTAATTGTAATACGTTAGATTGAATTGTTAGTTTTATTTTATAAAATTGTTGATGTTATTATTTTTGCTTTTGTGTAAATTCAATGTTGACGTGTAAAAGTGCCCTTGTGGCCTATTTGCTGAATAAATGTTGATGTTTGATGCTTGATTCCATTATGTACCATAAAATACACGTTTGGATAAATTTAATAATCATGGCAACAAGTGGCAAGTAAAGTTGATCCACCAAATTAGCAATAAGTAACTTACAGTCAATTCAGCAAGGTAACTTTAAAGTCTTTTTTTTTACGAAAAAAATATATGCCTCGAGATAAATGAAGATCAAAAATACGTTTTTGCTTTTTTATGGTTTTCCCTTCATTAGTAATTTATAATCCCGAAAGAGCCCTTCTTTAAAGGGGCCCACTGATTAACAGTCCGCCGGATTGTATCGGCCTGTCAGTTAGAACAAAATTTTGACAGTTCCAAACAACTGACAGGCCGATAAGTATCGTCCGGCAGACTGTTAATCAGTGGGCCCCTTAAGTCTTCACGCCAAGTTCTATGTCTAGTACACATAGCTTGGCTGTACATTATCAATGCCAAATGGATACAAACTTATCGTGGATGGACTTTATGAAAATAATGTTTAAATATTGACTGACCTTTAATCGTTATTGCTAGTATATTTAAATATAGGTCCGACATTTAAATCTGCCTAGCATGACCCAATTCGAGGTTTACATCGATACTATCCGAAGATAACGTAGGCTGAATAATAGATAACGTACCGTAGCATATGTATATATGCAATGTGCGCTGCATTAAAATAGTGCATACGATCAGCAACAAGTGTTATAAATGTTAGTACGGAATATCGATGATTATTTACCAGCTTTTTTGGTGAAGGGAAGGGATTTCCTCTCAGGGACTCAAGATATGATTTCCGGGATATCTCCTTCTACTAAACTCGGACTAGGTACTCGTATTTCCATACCAAAATTCATGTCAATTGATTCAGCGATTAAAGCGTGAAAAGATAAATAACAAGTTACTTTTCGCTTTTATAATATTAGCATGGATGTTTGGTCTCTACACAATTAACATACTTATTTGAAATACTGAAACAACTCCTTTTCATTCCCTCAGGTAATTTATACCTAGTACCTACTTACATCATGAGGCCTGGAACTTCTTGACAGAGATGAAAATTTATATGAACAGCGCACAGACTGTCTGAGTCTACACCCACACCAATTAAATCTGTTAATTTGCGAACAACCTAAGTCAAATTAAGCTATTATGATCATTGTGTCATGATGCTCAGTACGGCTACCATCAGTTTGGCATTGATATAAACGCTATCGTGAACGTAATTTACTTTCTATATATCTCTTTCGCTTATATGTCAGTTGCAGCGAGATGCATATAAAGTAAATTACGTTCACGATAGCGTTTATGCCAATGCCAAACTGATGGTAGCCGTACAGTGTCGTATTGATGGCGTCTAACGGCGATATAATTTATCACTACACCGTCCACATCTTATAAAACAAATTTCCATTTACTATGCTAATATAATTGTTCAGACTCTCAGCATTTCGAGATAAGTTCAAAGGTCAAGGATTTTTTTTTTAGAAGATCAAATAATGCTGAATTGTCTCATCATTACAATTAATCCGTTATTTTATTTTGTTTAGTGAGACGTCGCAGTATGCTAAGCACTGTCTCCCTCACACACCGAGGCGGCACCCGAATCCACATCATCATTAGGATAACCGCGGTTTGCTTGCACTGACTTGACAGACGCTAACAACAAACAGCAGATAAAGGAATTTCAAAATTCGTTTTTCGTAGTAGCGCCTCAGAATTACTTTTGCACTTACGAGTATAACTTATAATAAGTAGTTAGTAGTAGCAATGTGATAACACTGATATCTAAGAAGCGGCTATCGGATGCAAATTACGATTTACGTTAGTAAGTACATAGGTATAATAATGGTGACGTATAGTACCTACCTAACTTTACTACATACTCGTATATAGAAATTAATACCCAATCGAATAAAAAAAAACATACAACCGGAAAATCTACTTTTCGTGTCTAGTTAGCAGGTGGGGATTTACATAAAATGTATGGTTGACCGTTGTTTTGGTTATTTTCGTAGCTGCTTTAAGAATCGAACGAGGTCTAAATATGTGTGCTAAACTTGTTGATTAATTCTTAAGTAATTGGCATGTAAAAAAGTGTTATCCAAGTTATTTTAAGCCAATTGGACCGATTATGTTTAAATTCTTACTAGGTAAGTAATACAAATGAAAAGTTTATATTGAAACACGATGCACTGAGAGAAAAATCATCACCAGGAATTAAAAGCAGTTCTGTACTGAGGGAAAAAATGAAGTTTTAGTAATAATTATGGACGTTTCACTATTTCTGTAAAGTTTATTTATTTCTACAAACAGCTCAGTAATCCCAAATAAGTATAATTTCAACAAACAGATGATAGAAATTGCAAGAACTAATAGAAATTGCAAAAGTCAATTTGTTCCTATTAGTCAACTCTCCTTGTCCCCGGATTAAGTTTATTTTCACCACACCAGCTCGAAAAGGCTTACTTTGCACTTCAAAAACTAATAGCAAAGTTGCATTTTATTCACATGTGAGGCAAAGTAATCAAATGCAAATTTTCAGTTGTTTTCTTATGTTTGCTGGTAGAATTGACTTTGAAATGATGATTTTGGATGATACTTACATATTTAATTACATTCATTTGGATATGATTTGGTTCGATTTTGTTTGATATTTTACATTTAATACTTATTTGCTTCGGGTTGGTGTGGTGAAAAATTTTGTGTTTCACTCGGGGGCAAATTTTGTTTAACCCTCGTACTTTGAAACCCTCGCAACGCTCAAGATTCCATTTTTCGAACCACTCGCTACGCTCGTGGTTCAAGTATGGAATCTTTCGCTTCCTCGGGTATCAATATTAGCACGAGCGGTTAAACAACAACTTTGCCCCCTTGTAAAACAAATAACTATTTTGTAATTCAAAGTGTATTTTTATTCTTGTACTTTTCTCTCAGTGTGGCAGTTAATATTTAAATCAGCCAATCACCTGATTATCCAAGTAAAGTTCTTTATTTACAGCAATAAATCTTCCCCGCGAGCCATGCCGGGCGAGAAAAATTCCGTTGGATATAAAATCAGTTTAGTCATGATTGTCTTTTATTTTATATTTCGAAACCCTATTGACAATATTTGATTGACAGCATTTTACGCAATAATGGTAATAACACCTGCGATTTCCAATGCACTTCTAAATGTTTATAATACATCCTAGTGGCTTATAGGTAATTGTATTGTAAATAATATAAGAAAACCGCTTTTCTTTAGTACGTTAAGAAAAAGCTTTTCAAATTATCTTCATTTACTTGATGACGCGACGGTCCGGTTCGTGAATTTTATATGACAGGCCGCACGCGATGCTCTTTTGTTGTGGACACAGACGACTAACTGTGATGATATCAGTATGTTACATACGAACAGAAACACAATTTATCTGGAAGTTTTAATCCGTGGCTGGCTAGAGGATATCAAACTTAACGAACACACAGGCGCATACATCGCACCTAAGATCATTGATACACCAACCTACGTAAAACCTATTACTACCTAACAAAATGCATCTTGTGACATAACTTTCTTAACTTGTTTACATACATACGGGTGACAAGCAAAAGTCACTAACTATAACACCATTGAAATTATTGGACAATAAACCGTGTTACAAATATAATAAAGTGCATTATTACTTAAATTTTTTATAGTACTTAATAGTGACTTTTGCTTGTCATCCGACGATCATCATCATCATCATTTCAGCCTATATACGTCCCACTGCTGAACACAGGCCTCCTCTCATGCGCGAGAGGGATACATACATACATTACATAACTTGTTTACAAATTCATTTAGGTACTTTAAAGACACCGCACCTAGGTACTTAATCTTTCTGGTTTGACCCATTGGTTGACTGGCAGAGAATGCCTTAAGGCATTAAGTCCGCCATTTGTACCTTCATGTATTGTGCAATGAAGGTTAAAATAAATAATAAAAAACATAAACTTTCATTAATTTAGTTGTTTAAGTGTGGCATGCACTTCTGTTAAAAAAAACGTTATAAAATTTGTTTCCAGTATGTTGTATACGATCAACGTACTGACCACAACAATACTATGTGTCATTTTATATTCATGCAAAGTTAATGGTGTTTGCCCACCGTTGGCAGAGGCTTTCTGTAATACAAATAGCTTTAATGCCAGGTTTGTTGAGTGGGTTGTGTTTGCACCGTTTCTCGGAATAACGTTAATAGCAATTGTAATAATACAATAATGGTTCGAATTTCTACTTATTAGGTCAAGTATTGGATGAAGACTGCTGTGCGCCAACTCGATAAAAAAATACTTAGTCGATTGTCTATGTTTATAATCCTAATTAATCTATCTATATTGATATGTCTGTAGCAAATAATTATGTGTCTAGCTGTAGCACTTTACTATCATATTTCAATGAAAATAATGATCACACGATATTTCATCAAGTTTACAATACAATGCGTCTCAAACCGGTAATGGCGACATGTATAGTGAATGAGAGACAGTAGATGTGCACAGTATGGCGGCGGCGACTCGTCAGCGCGCTGCTCGACTGTGTGCTGATGAAGAGACTTAAGCTCGCCGTCAGGAGGTGGCGGAGGATGCGCCTCTTCCGGAAGAAGGAGGGTGAGTAGGGATGGGAGACAGCAGATGTGCACAGTATGGCGGCGGAGGCTCGTCAGCGCGCTGCTCGACTGTGTGCTGATGAAGAGACTTAAGCTCGCCGTCAAGAGGTGGCGGAGGATGCGCCTCTTCCGGAAGAAGGAGGGTGAGTAGGGATGGGAGACAGCAGATGTGCACAGTATGGCGGCGGAGGCTCGTCAGCGCGCTGCTCGACTGTGTGCTGATGAAGAGACTTAAGCTCGCCGTCAAGAGGTGGCGGAGGATGCGCCTCTTCCGGAAGAAGGAGGGTGAGTAGGGATGGGAGACAGCAGATGTGCACAGTATGGCGGCGGAGGCTCGTCAGCGCGCTGCTCGACTGTGTGCTGATGAAGAGACTTAAGCTCGCAGTCAGGAGGTGGCGGAGGATGCGCTTCTTCCGGAAGAAGGAGGGTGAGTAGGGATGGGAGACAGTAGATGTGCACAGTATGGCGGCGGAGGCTCGTCAGCGCGCTGCTCGACTGTGTGCTGATGAAGAGACTTAAGCTCGCCGTCAGGAGGTGGCGGAGGATGCGCCTCTTCCGGAAGAAGGAGGGTGAGTAGGGATGGGAGACAGTAGATGTGCACAGTATGGCGGCGGAGGCTCGTCAGCGCGCTGCTCGACTGTGTGCTGATGAAGAGACTTAAGCTCGCCGTCAGGAGGTGGCGGAGGATGCGCCTCTTCCGGAAGAAGGAGGGTGAGTAGGGATGGGAGACAGTAGATGTGCACAGTATGGCGGCGGAGGCTCGTCAGCGCGCTGCTCGACTGTGTGCTGATGAAGAGACTTAAGCTCACAGTCAGGAAGTGGCGGAGGATGTCGAGTGCCGAGACCAATAAAATGCTAGCAGGTAATAAAATTAGTAAGAGGTCTGTATTGTGAGCAATGGCGAACTGTCTAGACAAGTCTAGATCCATTGGATACTTATAAATAATACCTACCTACAACAGTAGAAGTATTATTTAGAGATTCTTATGAAATATAAATAGTCAATATTTACGACAGCACCCTGGACATAAAAGCAATTCGCAAGGTTTTCATAACGCAAATGTGTATTATGCAAACGCTTTCTACTCACTTGTTCAGCGTTGAAGGAAAAATAGAAGCTAAAATCAAGAATTTGCGTGTTTAAAAATTCAGCAGAGAACGTTATTGTGTATTGAAATGTAATGATGAATGAAACAATAATATATCTCGTAACCGTTTACGTTTAAAATTGGCGAGTGAAAATAATACAGTATGGGAATATTTTTTTCAAAAATCAGCGCAGCTTGAAGTTTTATTAGATCCATTTTAATATACCTAGCGTTAAGTGGAACCGGAGAAATTTTTCACCGTCAAATTTGCAATCATTATAATTATTTTTCCATCAGCAGATCCCCTCTAGGGAATTTAAATTAGGTATTAATAAATATGTATGAAGAATACCTACTAACGGCTTTTTACTACGTCGGAGGTTTTTTAATTTACTTTACTCTCCGTCGCTCTAGGGCAGGTTTTTCAATTACTTTCCTTCACGAATGATAGGTATTTCTGTAAAAAAATTACGTTGTATAAGATTGTGTTTGGATTAAATTCCATTTTTGCCCATCGGGTTCTTCGATAAAATAAATATGATATAAGTAAAGTAGGTAGAGGTATTTCAATCATCTTGGATGAAGAAATAATATGGCAAATGTTGGCAAAGGGAATGCTAAATCATTCCATGTAATTTCTTATGAATTAAGAGATGGTATAACTTTAATAAGAATTATTTTAATTAACATGTACCTACCTAATACCTAAATAGACTCACTAAAAGTCCGGTATAAAGCTGTAAAGTTAGGTTTGCTAGGTAGGTTTGTTTGCCACTTAATAGACGGTCTTTTCGATATTGACTTTATATGCTTTATTAGAATGGAGCGTAAACCAACGGGATTTTTTTTAAATTGTGAAACTTTGCTTGTGGTCATATCTCAAAAATTTATCAAATTTAGAAAATAATGAGCAGTGTTTTATAGAAAACTATAAAAAAACTGAAAATTCTTGTTTTGAAAACTATCTGCAACATATCTGTTATAACTTTATATTCATTTGTCGACAGATCTATCGATGAACCGGCAGGTGTCGACGGACCCGGCACCGTCGACATCGGGAACTCCCGCGCACTACCCGAGACAACCGCCAGCGGAACTGTTGCAATTGGTAACTTACAACTTACCTCCTCCTTGCCTAGGTGACCGAGTTCTTAGAAATGTAGTCTAAAGGTATTTTTGCCATAGTTTTCGGCTAGGAGCTGTTACCACAGAATAAATAATAGTACTAGGTACAGAAGACTCACTCTCTAACAAAACGCGTCTGTTACGATCAGAACAGATATGGCCGCTAGGTGGTGACAGCGCCACGCGCGGCTTATGGCAAACCCCAAAATTGGGGTCGAACGGATGTACTTTTAGCTACGTAGCAAAGCGACGAAATCGCGGAGTGAGACACGCCTGCTGTTACATACTTAATTATTCCAAGAATTAAATCGACAAGTTTCTGACACTTCGTTTTCCTGATGTAAGTATCTCATATTTTTCAGGAACCAGATGAATCTCAAAGGCACAGGGAGCAGTTATTACGGCAATACTCGTTCTTCCAGCTCAGGGTACATCTGAAGCGGGGGCAGAACCTCGTCGCTATGGACAAGAACGGTGGGTGTCTTCTATCTACACTACACACTTCTTACTCACTAGATCACTGAATACCGGCACGCATTCTCACTAACGCTAGGGCGCGTGTAAAGGCCGATACACACAGCATTTCTCCGCACTAAAGCAATGGAGTGGCAAAGATTTTCACTATAATCTGAACAGAGTCTACTATCAAGAATTAATACCTACCGCGAACCACGTTCGACATGTTAATTGGCTCTCTGTCGCACTTGTAAATTCGTAATACGTAAGTGTGACAGGGTGGCAACACGTCGAACGTGGTTTGCGGTAGACCCTCGGGCATTAAAAGAAAACAGATACAAATACCTTAATCCAAAGCTTTTCTTAATCTAAAGTTTAAATCATTGACAACATCAGCTATAAAAAATGTTGCCATATTTATACAGAAAAAAAAACAAAAGTTAACTTTAATTGGCAATTAATTACTCTAACTAATACCTATTCTAACAATTTTAATGTAGTTAAAGGCTCGAAAATTGTAAGCAGAATAAATAATTGTAGAAACGGAAATGACATATTATGTAAAATATAATACTGCATATACTATCATAACTTGTGTTTTTGGAACAGATGTAACATAAATTCAGAAATTAGTTACAACTTTATAAACGCCTATAAACTTATTCAATGCAATCACATGACTTTGCTACGAACACTCGCGCCTTTTCGCCATTCAAGCACTATACTTTCGAAAATACAACACAAAATAAAATATGTTTTTTCTCACATTATCTTGACAGTTGTACAGTCAAGGAATTTAAATTCCGACCCATTTCGTACTTTGTCACAGTGACAACCGTATGAGGTCTCTAGCGGCTTTCATATTGATTGTCACTGTGACAAAGTACGAAATGGGTCGGAATTTAAATTCCTTGACTGTACCTATGTATTAAATATTAATATAATCTAAGGTTTAATACATTTATTATTGAACTTTCTTTTTTATAAAGTAGACGAAAAATCAATCCATCATGCATTTTTATAACCATATAAAAATTTGAGCACCGCAACCGAACCAGAGAGAAATATATAATGTAAGAATATTTCATTATTTATATTTTAATCACAATAGGTAGTTATTTTAGCTGCAAATATATTATAAGAATACACCATATTTTCATCAATATATTATTTACACTTCACATTCTATTTTTTTAAGTATCATTTTTTTTTTTTTATCATTTGCATGTTTTAATTTTTATTGCAATTCTTATAGCTTAGCTGTAGGTAATCTTAGTAACTTTTATACCTATAGTTTTTAATATGTAGGTACCTACCTACATAGTTATTTGTGGAAATTCAAATCAAAAGGACCTATGCAGTATATA
Source organism: Cydia fagiglandana (assembly GCF_963556715.1). NCBI lineage: Eukaryota > Metazoa > Arthropoda > Insecta > Lepidoptera > Tortricidae > Cydia > Cydia fagiglandana. The sequence goes on along the minus strand of NC_085933.1, from coordinate 23,022,756 downwards.
TGCAGTCATGCATTTAATTGATCTGTCATCGGCGAAATTTATACCTATTTTAAAATCGTTATTTTATGTTTTTAATGATAAAACTACGGTGATTTGATTAGGTAATAGATTCGTAATGATTTGAATATCTACATTTAAACTGATACCTATGACCAATTGTTTTAACAATAATCGTAAAACAATGTATGTATTACAAATTTACAATTATTATCCAATGTTGACACTGACATTACAAGAATAATTAAAGTACTTACTTATTCCTATATTGTATTATTTCATTCTTTCCTTTTACCATCAATTCATTATAATTAGAATCATAAATAATAATACAATTAGGTACTATGCATACCAAAGTAGTGACTTGGCAAAGTTACTAACTGCCAAATTTAGAACTAGTATATCTTTTATTAAACAAAAAAACTTTTCAACAGTAACAGAACAAAATTGGATCTTATTGAAAGTTTAGCTAGTATACCCGTAGACGTTAGCGGCCTTATTCTTTAATTTCGCTTCTTCTAACTATTGGCTACGCCCAACCCCAGGCTTGTTGGCAGGCACCAGCGACCCGTACGTCAAGTTCAAGGTGGGGGGGCGGTTGCTGCACAAGTCCAAGATCGTGTACCGGGACCTGAATCCCGTGTGGGACGAGTGTTTCACGGTGCCTATTGAGGATCCGTTTCAGCCGGTGCAGATTAAGGTGGGTATGATTTGACTCGTAAATGGTTATGATCCTTGGCAGCCAGCAAGCCTATATTGAAACCGTAGGTATTTGTACGGTCAGAAATCAGAATTTCAGAATTGGTTTGTTTGCTGCCGAGCACTATAGGGAGCGTGAATGAACTATACTCTATACTCTCTATAGGGTGCAGCACATGAGCCGTCAGCTTTATATCGCGAGGCGTTAATGTGGAGTTTATGCTTCCGATATAGCCCATAAGATGGCAGAACCTACTATGCACAAGAAAACGTACCAGAATGGTAAATGGCAGCACTTGCTTTGGCAATGTAGGTACGTAATGTTTATGTTACCGATTCAGGCCACAAGATGGCAGACCACAGACCCTCCAACGCGCACGGTACAACAGTAAAAGAGGGTATCTGTACTAACAGCACTCAGCAACACTCTGAAATTACTGATGTCAATATTATGCTGTGCAATTAGGTTTTAGAAATGCCAGATGACGATGTGAATGATTGTACTATAACAAAAAAAAATCATAGCCACAGTAACACAATAAATGCTGCTGTAATGAGTCAAATCTGAAAATAATGAGACGTCTAATGTGTTCAGTGGCTATTAAACTCGAAAATGTTTACGTAATATTTATAGCTACGTAAACTTTGAGCGGATTACCGTAACAATGTTTTCCGTAATCAATGGAATCAATTTGAAATAAAAATAGACGAAAAAATGCTTCGAAATTCTTCTGAAATGCACGGTACAGTTTCAGAAGAATTTCCTAGGGACTTAACTATGAAGGTTTTCAGTCAACAAGTAAACAGAACTTATCAAAAGCCGATACGTAATACGCATGGCTAATTCATCTTCTAATAAGCCGTTAAGTTAATCAAAAGTAGGAAAAGTAACCAAGAATAAGTTCCAAAGGAAGTTTATCAATAACAGTGCTCGCGAAATTACTTTTCTATGAGTTCCCCTCCGCCCGAACGCCCGCTTATTGAAGCCAATCAATTTTATAGATCTCGTCCTACTTGCACCACTCATAGCCATTCCTATCGGGAGAGTACCTAAGTGCTAGTCTAATTTTAAAATACCATTAAGATATGAGTAGATATCTAGATATAGGTAATAATATCTAAGATATTGAACCCTCGCAAGTAGAAGTTCACTACAGAATTTCCATTTTAGCAAGAACCCTGAATGACATAAAAATCCCTTGTGTTGACTTTATCTACCTATAAGTAGTGATACTTTCCTGTTACTCAACCTTGAAGTCTCCAGCCACTTCAATACAAACGCATATTCCCAGGTGTTCGACTACGATTGGGGCCTACAAGACGACTTCATGGGATCCTGCCACCTGGACCTCACTGCCCTGGAGCTTGGCCGGACCCAGGACCTGGTGCTGTGTCTGCGGGACCCCAACAAGCCCCAGCATGACATGGGGGAGATCGTGCTCAACGTCACTTTATGGCCGAAGAGTCAGGAGGACAAAGACCAGGTAAGGTGCCACCCGCACATCACATACTCAACTTGCTGCTGTATCTACGGGATGCCAACAAGCAGTACGACAGAGAGGGGACAGATGGGGAGATCGCGTGCTCAACTTAACCAGGAGGACCGGAGCAGGCAAGGTGCTCTCAAATATCTTAACACGCCTTCGGCATTTGTCATGTACGATTGTAATGTTGGATATGCCCCCTGGTAAGACTTGCGACCTAGGGCCACACGGAACCTGGTGCTAATTGATAGCATAGGTTTATAGATACCCTCGGTACTTGAATTTGATCGGCATGCATATATCTGGAAAGAGGATGTATGCTCATAAAATTGATTTTGATTGCGAATTACTACACTACCATCCTGTTAAACAACGACCTGAATGATTGACCAACTGTGACGTAGTTTTATCAGAGGCCGGTGATTCGGCTGGATTACCTCTGGGCTGAGAGATCAATGACCACTAAACCATGTACAGCCGCCATCAGATAAAACAGGCCGCGTAGCCAAAATGCCAATCGCTAACGCTCCGTAGCGATCGAAACGCAACTGTCACTGTCACACTAATGGGGAAGAGTGATAGAGATACATAATGCTTTTCGTTGTCGAAGCGATAGCGATTGTAACCTTGGCTAGGGGGCCAGAGCGGTCAAGGTGTTCACAAATATCAGAACAAAGCCTCTATGATCAAGACGTTAAAGTGCTGCATGTTTAGATATTTTTAAGCACCTTGGGTGCTCTGATATCTGATTGTGACTGTACATATTAAAAAGCCGAACTCACTTCGACTTATCCAGCTTTTCTGTTATCAGTAGTGTGTGTCTGTGTTACGGTTAACCCATAAAAAGTGACAATACGACCTTCACTTGTGTAATAAACTTTTGTTATGTGCCAATTGCGTGCAACGCTGCCACAGACTATACCAGTTACTAGTTACTCATCTTATTGGCTCGGTTTATTTGCCTGTATACGATGCCAGTCTTTAACGCGCGCCAAGACCGGCGCACGCGTCTGTGGAGTTAAAAAGTTAAAGATAACCTTGTTCGAAAAGTAAATAAACAACGCGAGTGATAAAAAACGTGTTTAGGTTTGGAACATTTGTGTTAACGGTTATTCTTATGAGCCAGTGCGTTTTTTTAACTTTGGTATTACATTATTTCCTGAAGACTGGAATCTGGATTGATTAAAAGTTTTTGCCAATAACTTATGGTGTTTTGTGGAGTTTTTGTGACTGTGCGCGTCGGTATTTGAGGCGTATTTCGTGCTATAGGTGTATGAAATATGCTGCAGTTGTAATTAGGAAGACCAACAAGCGTAACAGATAGTGCACTGCATTTAGTAACTATCTCGTGTTTGTGCAACGGTTGAGATAAAATCTCAATTACTTAATGTGGTCAGTGGCGGATTTGCCTTAAGGCACTGTAGGCCCGGGCCTAGGGCGGCAAGATATTTAGGGGCGGCAAATTGTGACAAAATATTCGCTGCTGGTAACAAGAAATAACTCAAAATGTAGTCAATATTATGGGTGCCTTGAAAGGGGCGGCTACAGGGCCTGGGGCCTAGGGCGGCAAAGACTGCAAATCCGCCACTGAATGTGGTAGGTTGGGAGTTTGGGACATACGCAACGCACGAGGGCTATTTTCTAGTTTGACCTGTCACCTGTCTCCTCTTACATTAGTTTATTGCATGATTTAATACTGTATATTTACTTCGATCGTGTTTAGGTTAAATCGATGTAGGTATGTATAATAAAATAAAACTATAAGGGATTTTTCTACGATGCAATTTAACATAATGTTTTTATTAAATTATTAATGGTTCATATAAATATACCTGAAAAAACTTAAGTAAGTACTTATCTTGTAATTGTTTCCGTAAAGGAGGGAATAATGGGCTCACTAGTTTACCTGAGTAGGCCCGGCATTGATCAACAAAATCTGTGGTTTTGTTTTGTTTATTTTTTACGCCATTCGCAGGTATGGTAGGTAGTCTACAAAAGAGACTTAGGTAATCATACCTACGATTTGCGGAAAAAAGTTATTTTTATAATTATGGTATAGGAAGGCAAATGAGCAGACGAATCGCCTGATGGTAAGCGATTACCGTCGCCCATGGACACCTGCAAAACACCAGTTGTAAGTGCGATGTCGTCATTTACGGTGGGAGTGGCAGTTTAACCAAGTCAATCTTCCAGATATTGGATGAGATGAGGCAATACAGTACAAATACGAAATATTAATTACATTTCTTTTTCTCAAACGGCTAAGAATTTGTCACTTACGACACCTTTTTAAGGAAACTGCCTAAACACGCGTTCTGGTAACTTACCTGCCATTAGCGACTCACGAAATGAGTCGCTAATGAAATTGCCACACGAACAGTGACTGTGTACTTACTTACCTACTGTTTTGTTTCCAATAACATGTAGGTATTTATTAGTAGGTAATTAATACCTAATTTACCACAATTATGACAAAGATTTATGGAAGAACAATGTATTAAATATAATAAAGTAACGTAACTGTGTAATGCCCTAAGCAATTAGCGGACGTAGGTCACGCTCATAATACATATGTACCATTGTACCTATTACTGACATGTGAGCCATTGCAGGTATTTAGGAAAATAGGAAATCAGGTCAGGAAATGGCAAATTCTCCAAATTATTTACGTCATTCGAAGTATCAAATGTATCGCATTAATTGCACATTTGACGCAACACAATAATTAACCTTTGGTAAAATAGATCTAATGCATTGGCATTGCAATATTTATACCATCGCACACTGTTAACTGTACATTGGTGGACCTTCTGCCTCTTGTAATAAGGTCCACCAATGTACAGTTAGGAGTGTTGCTGTTTGTACTTATTAAAATGTGTCGATGTTAGTTAAATGTGTACAGTCAGCAATAATATTAGCTTAGAAATAGTAACTCTTAACTTTGGATTGGTTGTTGGATCACAGTCGATACACACAGCCGGTACTTAGCTAATTACAAGCGTCTGTAAAGGGTTATCTATCTTTTTACCTATAGCTATAGTTAAGTAAAGTACTACACAGTTAAACTACGCTTCAGTGAACAAACATCCCGTTATAGAGATAATGTACCTACTTATGGTCGCAGTTTTATTTACAGTGACTAACATTAGCTCTAAAGTGCTTTAGATCAGGTACCATAGGTACCTATTTGTGATATTTGTATGTAAGCATGTACTAGAACTTGATATTAATCTTTATGTTTATACTCGTATCCCAGATCCAATCAGATCGATGATGGTACCATAATAGGTATTGCATTGTCAGCCAACTTACGCAAGCATGTGAAGTTTCAGCTAAATCGAATAATGGGAAGTGGGCCTAAAATTTTGTTTGAGTTTGACCCGAACATACATGCTTACGTACAAACATTGCAAGCTAAATAAAAGCTTGTGATAAAATACTCATAAAATAGCATTATCAGATTATCACCGGTTTTTCACAAGCATGCCAAATTGACGAAGCTCGATTGGGAACCTATTTACCAACAAAGGAGTCCAAAATAGTTTTCCATTTGAAGACAACTTACATAGTTACGAACATTGCAAGTTAAATAACAGGTTGTAAAATTAGAATAGTCAGCCTTAATTTTATTTATAGTTGCTAGTTATTATTTAAATTCGTACTATTTTGTCAAAACGATAGTATGGCGCGTGACGTGTGATTGACAACTATTATGTCTATTATGTTATGTCTAACATAGCTACGATGCTAAACAATTCAAACATCTTATATTTGGTACGGTTGTACAATTTGACGTATGTTATGTTATATATGTGAACCCGGAATAACTCCGTTTTAGATAACACTTTAGCTGACGTAAGATGACGGACTCTAGACAGTGACGTCATGATGTTACTCGGTATTAACAAAAGATGTCATAGTTTGTAAAAGTGATCTGTGAAGATTATTGATAAAGATTGTCTTATACAGTTCTCTGCGTAGTGTTCATCGTACATAACCATTTATAGCCTAAATATATTTACCATTGGTTATTTGCTATAGGGGTACAATTTAATATACTCATCACATGTAAAACTTAAGCTACAGAGTGACAGTTAAACAAAAAATATCACCATAATTAATTAGAAAATCTCACAATAGGCATTGTCATTAATTTGTAACAAAAATTGATCCGCCACTACCAACAATATTTTCAACATCAGTACACAAATGTGTCGTTTTTTTTTTAACTCTACCTATTCAATTACAGCCGTGTCAATTTACAAATGGACATGTGTACGTGTATGTAGTCCCTCGTGGATTCCAGACACGCTACCTACAATTACGATAGCTGATTGTAATACTTAATGTTACATCCGGATAGCGACTTCAGCAGCGTTACTGTTTCTCTATCGCTCTTGCAAAATTAATTAATCGAGGGACAGACAAAATACGTAGCTCGAATATGTACGAGAGATAGACTAGGTTCACAGGGCTTTAATTTTTTCCCGTATACCGTATACGAGATTTTATCGAATATCGTAGTGACAGCAACATTTGTATGGCAACTTTCACACGCGGGAAAGCTGAAAGTATCTAGCCGTGTAAACGATTTAGAACAATTTTAAGCAGATTATGAAATTTCGATTTTGTTGTTCTCGGAAGGGTCTACTGTAGCATTAACTCAGGAAATGTCACAAATATGTTAGGAAGATATACCTACTTATATCGTCACTGGCTTGTAAATTGAGCTCGATATATAAACTGAAATGAAACCTTGAAAATGACACATAAGGTTTTCTTTTAATAATTTTGACAGATCACTTGGCGGGAAAACAATTGAAATATTGAACAAATTTTCAGGCATCTAAAACTCATAGAAGTATATAGTTAGTGTTAAATCTTTCAGTACTCCTTCTGATGTTTTTATAAACAAAGAAGAATCGAATAATGATGCTAAGAATAATATTTACAGCTGTAGTTAGCAGACTAGTTTTGCGAAAACATAAAATCGACAGATAGTTTTAGTTTTGCGAAAATCGTAAAAAAAGCAAAGTGGTACCAGTTATTCCGAAGGATGAATACTGTAGTACTTAGCTTAAAGCAGTAAATACATTTTAAATCTCATTCAATTACACACCTTATTCTCTAACAGTACGATTCGCAATTGAATAATTCAGGTGTTAGAATATTTACGTGGAATTCCAAAACTAGGTGGTATCGATTGATGAATTGTTATAGTTCTCTAAACATTCCAGAAATACTCGTTCTTAGTAAACAGCCATGTGATCATACTCACCTACCATCTTTAAGGAAGAGAGTCAATTGCAGTTCAATTCATGAGTAAAACATCAGTTTCAAGAATTTCAAAGTACTTACTTACGTAGTTTTGGGCCATCGGCGTTTTCAATCTTCGACAGTTCAGTTGTTACAACGAACTATATTATTATATGTGTTTAGTAATGTTTTTTTTTATGCTGTCATATAACAAAATTAAACAAAAAAACTTGCGAATTAAAAACGGAATCTATAAAACTGTGTCAGAGCTGCATTTTACATACGCATGCAAATTTCCCTGCAGAGTTAGTACCTACATTAATTTTACCGTACCTACGTCATTTGTATTCAGTGTAAATTATTTCATAATATAGGTAAATAACATTTAACCCTAGGGGGCCCAGGGGGATCCTGTTAATTAATTTTATTTAAAGACGAATGGATTTGAACGTTACATTATATCCTCAGATTCCTCAGGGACTCCTCAAATGGAACACTGTGGTCTTAAATAGGTACATATTCTAATATTATTCTATTTATAATACCTATTTATCGGTTCAAAGATCTTTATTTCTCAAAAGAATTTTTACAATTCACTTATATGAGAAACTTATATAACTTAAAACTAAATATTTACAATATTTACAAAGTGAGCGCTGAAACAAAAACATTACTTTACATTTTTTGATTATTACTTATTACATACGACATTAATGATCACCATTTAGCATAAACAGTAAATCTGTAAATATGTAGGTAGTAACTAATTTTATTAGGATTAGTAAATATATCAGCGCGTTTTGTTTACTTTACGCTTGTTGGTCTTCAATTATATAAAATTATAGCCGCTTATTTGCATAGCACTCAATGCCGACTAGATAATGACCTATTCAATGAGGGAGAATCTAAATATTTACAATGAAAAATAATTACAACAATGCATGCTGTGCAAGCAGCTGAATATTCTACCTAACTCATTGAATCTTCAAAAACTGTGAGTAAAATTTAAAAATGGAGAAAGAAAACCAAATGGATCGCCTGAGAAATCGCCTCATCAGAATCCAAGAGAAGATACAAGACAAAGTAGAAGATATCCAGGACCGCGTACAGAATAAAATAGAACAATCGAAACTATCGCGATTCGTTTCCCACATATCGAGTGAAAAGAACTCGCTCGATGGAGATCGAAGTTCAAGAGAAGATGATGCTAATTCCATCGATAAATTATCGATAAGCTCCAACGAGAGGGAAAAATCGATACCTCGATTCGTAGTCGATCATGCTGATGAATGTGTTGAGGCGACAGAAATGGAGCCAATCAAGGCGTGTGAGGGTTTTATAAAGATGGAAAGAAATAATGTCCTCTTTACGAGAAGAAGCATATCGGCGACTAATTTGGCGTTTGACAGTGATGAATGTGAAGGATCTAGTGACTCCTGTGCTTCCCGCGACCTTTTTGAAGATGCCAGGTAAGAATTTCGATTTACCTATTTTATTTGCGTTACATGTAGCGCTTGGCTGACAAAATTATCATGGTTTGAGAGATATTATAACGTCTGCTTCCCGATATATCCACGTTAGTGCCGGTATTTCCGAGTAAGTACCTACTGACTAGAAAATTGAAAACTTCAGTTCTCTTTATTTTATTTTAAAAAAAAAACCTATTTAAGTTATAATTTTCCAAAACCGGCTTTAGTTTGGCCTGGTTCCGGCTTTTCATCAAAGTTCGTAAATCTGTCACTATAATTAGGTACTACATGGAGTAAGAAAGAAAGATGCCCGAAATTTGCGAAGTTCGGTGTTCTCGGTATGCCCTCTGATGTGACGTGAGTCACCTTTGTATCGAGTCGTATGGATGCACGCACAAAATTGTTTATGGCATGCAATGCATCGTTAATAAACTCGTTAGCTTCATTTGGTGCGCCGGTTTACGATAAAACATGGAGGTTTAAACTTTAAAGGTGGCAATGACAGGTGGAAATCATATTGTAAATACATATGTTTTTATGTTCTAAAGTAAAACAATTATAAATGCAATTAGCTGGTATTTCCATTAAAGATTAAATGAAAAATGTGAAGACATATTTTACAATTCTCTAGTATAGTTACATTTAAAATAGAGCTTATGTAAAACCCTAACAGGACTGAGGACACTTTAGGTATTTCTGGTAATCATATGTGATATGAGTAATACCTAATATACAGTGGATTTGGGGGCTGAGGAAGCTGGAGGGCAGGCTCTGCGGCCTGACACCTGACTCGAAATCATTTAAGGCAAGCGCTGAATCATTTTGTTTATGTTAATCTTCTTGCATTATGGGCCGGTTGCATAAACTGTTTGTTATCGGTAAAGAGTTCGCAAAATTTTATTGTATGGAAAGTTTCATAGTAAATTGCCGCGGCGCGCCGGGTGACGTTGATCAGTCTGTCAAATGCGGATGGTGCAACTGGCACTAAATCAATATTCTGCGTCCTATTTACACATTAATGTTGAATAGTGAATCTTATTCTCAGACCAGGACCGCGCCCCCGCTCCGGGAGCCTGCCCGGCGCACATCTAGAGCTGCAGAACCACCTGGAACTTCCACCTGCCTTCACCACCTGCACGGAGCTGATCGAGCGGCTCGGCAACCGGTTCCCTCGGCTGAAGGAAAAAGGCGACAGGCTGCATAGGGTACTGCGGATTGTGGGTGTGGGTGGTATTAACATGCATGGATGTTGTGGATAATCAAGACCTGGAATATTCTGGGTCATCTCTGAGTAAACTGAGGCCCTGGAAGTGTGGTTAGGGTTCCCGTGAGGTGTTGGAAATAGCGAGATCTCCCCTTTTCATTGAGAGATGATTGAGGTGCATTTTCCGTCTTATTATGCTGAAGTTTTTAATTTAAAATAAATGTTGAGGCTGGCTAAGGAGCCGCCAAGGTTTCGAAAGGGTAAAAGCCAGGATGATTGACAGTGCAGCGAGGTTGGTTGGTAGTACATACTAACACGCATGGTCCGTAAAGTATGTACTGCACTTATATGCACCAGCATGGATAAATAAAATTGTTGTTTTAAGCAACCATTCCATACTGCTTTTTTTAATTCCATAGGGGTTTTTAAAAATTAAAAGTAATTCCATTAACGATAGCAAAGATGTGGAAAAATTGTACGGCATAAAAACTAGATTACATGAATACTAGTAGTATAATTGTACATGATAATAAACATAGGTTACTAACAACAACTTACTTGTGTAATTTTTACTGTTGTAAATGTTCTTATTAACATTTTTTATCCTGTTTTCGAGGTTTTACTAATCCGACTTCATTATCGTAATTAACTTCCTGTAACTTGACCAACTATATAGTTAGGGAGGCGAATAGGGGAATTTTCGGCAATACTCGAGCGTGGCAGTTTAAGATATGAGAGATACCTTAGACCTAATAGAACAACCTTGTAAAGTATTTAGCTCTATATGTAGTGACGCGCGCCTAGGATAGACGATCAGATTAGTAAAAAAAAATGGATAGTCTGAAATACTCGAGCGCGTCAGATTAAGATATTGGGGGTTGATTTTAGTGTTTAAAGACTATTAAATTTAACTAATCTGACGATAAGTCCTTGACGCCGCCGAGTTATAGGGTCGCGAACTTGTAAAAAAAAAACGTTAATCCGGTATTCTCGAGCGCGATTTTTTTATTTTTTATTTTGAAGAATATAATCTAAAACTTACTAAAAATACAAAATCTGCCGGTTTCCGCATGACCGGAAGTGTGGAGGAGCCATTTCGTCTTCCTAAGAACGCGTTGCGGCATATAAGTCGCGAACGATACATTTTACAAAAAAAAAGTTTAAATAAACAAAAAAGGTAATTTTATTTTACACAAAAAAGGTCTCTTTACATTTTTGTCCAAAGTTAAAACTTTTTGACTTGAAGCATCATAAAATCGGTCAGATTAAGAGAACCCACCAACATTTTTGTCAGATTAAAAAAATATGCTTTCAGGATACCGAGATAAACCTCCCCTATGAAAATCTGACGCGCTCGAGTATTTCAAAAAAACTTTTTTTTTTGCATTTTCAAAAATTCATCGCAACTTATCGTCACGCCGAAATCGTCAGTTTTTTTAAAGGAAGCTTCCTTGGGGCCTACTTAACACCCCTTCCGAAAATCTGACGCGCTCGAGTAAATTTTTTTTTTTTGCATTTTTGACTACTTTATATGCCTACCCCCACCACGCAAACCGGCAGATTAGTATACCGTTGTTATCAGAGGCACTCGGGGCATACGTAGTATGAATATCTGACGCGCTCGAGAATGCCCAAGTAACTGTTTTTTATATAGTAGTTTATGTGACTGCTACATAATGAAAGGCATTAAAACACGAGTGTGGGTTTAAGAAACGAACGAAGTGAGTTTCTTAAAAGGATCACACGAGTGTTTTAATGCCTAATTATGTACAGTTACATACACTACTTTATCTACACACATATAGTTACCTTCTTTTATATATTCACTAACCTCATATTTCAGTCGACATCCATCGTTGCTCTCTGGCGGAACTCGCAGATTTAAGAGGTGCCGTCTTCTTAAATATCTTTTTAGCACTCATTTTATATGAAACTTTTGCTTAAAACTTATTTAGAAACAACGAAACAAATTAATTTTATACCTAAAACTAATTAAAAGATAAACTGTACGTGAAATGGCGGTAAATGAAAACTTTTTTCACACATGTCACGCATCTGTGGTTTTTTTTTTAATTCATAGACAAACGAATGAAGTCTCTATTCTCATGTCACTCGAGATAAAGTGTCGTACGGTTTATATTAAAAAAATATACTGAATTGACGTTTCGTATCGATAATTGTTTTAATATCTATGGATACTAGAATAGACACCCACTTGAGTTTTGACAGCTGTTCCAAATTTAAACTCATAACCTTACAAAAATCTATAAAGTTATAACTTTAAAGTACAGATTTTACCTACTACCACAGATAAGAAAGTACTCATAGTAAAATTGGTTGTCATAATGCTGGTCATTTCCTATGGTTTCTGAATGCATTTTAGATCGTTAATGATATGTTCGTAGATAAACATTTTTGAAAAACCGTACACGCCAAACCCACCGCTAAAATGGTTTTTGCCATACGCGAGCTTTTCTTTTCGAAATTATTTTATCTTTCGATTTTGATAGGTCTCGACGGCGCCGTTGAATTACACCATTTAGCTACCTCGCCTCCCTAACTAATAGGTTAATAACTAACTAACTATTTTGGCTCAGCGATCCAAAGAGAATCTTGGCCTCCGAAACGAGAGCGTGCCACCTGTCCCGATCCTGTGCAGCTTCCTGCCAGTTACTGACGCGAAGCTGAAGCAGATCCGCCGCCACACTGTCTTCCCAGCGATACCTGGGCCGACCCACTGGACGGCTACCAGTCGGTCGTCCCAAGAACGCCTTCTTGACAGCCCGATCCTCTCCCATTCTGAGTAGGTGACCGAACCAGCGAAGTCTGTGCGCTTTCGTTTCGCCGATGATATTGGGTTCGGCCACTAACTCCTCGATCTCGGCATTTTTCCGGATCCTCCAGGTGCCGTCATCTCTCTGAATAGGTCCCAGGATCTTGCGAAAAACTTTTCTCTCTGCTACCAGGAGCTGACCTTCTTCTTTTAGTGTTAGGGACCAGGCCTCACAGCCATACATTAGGATAGGCCGTATAACGGTTTTATATATCCGTAACTTTGTATGTTTGCTGAGAAGCCTGGACACCAACACTTTGTGGAGGGCTGCACTGCACCGCAGGGCGTTTTGGATGCGTATGTTGATCTCCTCCTCTCTGGTGTTTGTGTCGGTAACAGTGCATCCCAGGTACCGAAACTTCTCAACTCCACGGTAGACGGTACCCCCAACATGAAGACTATCACGCTGGATGCGTGTATTCTTGTAACGTTTCATGTGGAGGTATTCAGTTTTTGCCTGGTTGATCCTGAGACCTAAACTAGAGGCCTCTCGTTCCAGGACACTAGCTGCCTCCGCTACCTGTTCACGGCTCTCCCCTAATAACGCCAGGTCATCTGCGTACCCCACCACCTTGTGCCTGCCGTTCAGCTCTACCCCTATGTCCAACACTAAAACTTTCCGGACAACATATTCTAGGGCTAGATTGAAGAGCACAGGCGATAGGGCATCCCCTTGCTTTAGGCCGGTCATAACCGTGAATTCTTCAGACAGCTCACCCCCTACTCTGACTCGCATTCTGCTCTCTTTAGTTGCTGCAGTAATTATGGCAACTAGTTTTTTGGGGATGTTAAAATGAATAAGAATGGAGTATAGAGTACCTCTGTCTATGCTGTCATAGGCCTTTGTGAAGTCCACAAACAATGAGTGAATGCTTTGTGCGTACTCCCACTTCTTTTGCATTAGTTGCTTAAGCAAGAAGATCTGATCCGTCGTGCTGCGATTTCTTCGAAAACCACATTGGTAGTCCCCTAGGATTCTTTCGGCGTACGGTTCCAGCCTCTTTAGCAGCACGTTGGACAGAATTTTGTACGCTGTTGTGAGTAAGGCAATTCCTCGGTAGTTTGCGCACTTCTTTTTTGAGCCTTTTTTATGAACAGGACAGATAACACCTACGTTCCATTCTTGTGGCTGTTCTTCTAGTTCCCATATCCTTAGCAAAAGCTCGTAAACTTTTGATTGGACAGTGCTACCACAGTTCTTCCAGATTTCGGATGGGAGCCCATCAATGCCGGGAGCCTTGTTGTTCTTGAGATGCATAATGGCTTGGTGAACCTCTTCAAAGCTTGGAGGGGTGACTTCGGGACTAGGCTAATAATGGAATAGGTTAATAATGTTTGTTAATAAGGAATTATTTTAATAATGTTTGTAAGTTACAAAAGTAATTGAAACGGCTTATTTTGTGCTAATATTTCCCAACAATGACTCCTTTTCATTCCTCTTACGTGTATCTAGGGGAGGTAGGAGACTATTGGGTATTAGTCGGGAGTCTCAGGCACTCCCTTGTAAATCGGGACTTATTACAAGGGAGTGCCAGAGTCTCCCGACTGCCCAATGGTCTCCTACCTCCCCTATTCGCATGTACCTAATCGGTAAATTTAAAATAATTTAAAAATTTATAAACGAATTTCCTATATTTTGAGAATTTCATATAATATCAATGTAATTAAGCCACCAGCAACACGTCCTCAAATCTTTGACTTTTATAGGTTTAAGATTTGGCTATTTTTTGCTTCCAGTATCTATTAAAGAACACGCGACTGAGCGACGTGAACAAAAGGCTTAAGGCTCAGATCTGGAGCTCGGTGGTCACCATCGTGCTGGTGGAAGCCAAGAATCTCCCGGCCATGGATATGGACACGAGGTCTAGCGACCCTTATTGTAAATTTAGGTAAGCATTACTTAAGGACACGATGGCGATGTGAAAGAAGGCTTAAGGCTCAAATCTGGAGATAGGTTAGGTTAGTGTAAGTAGTAATGCTTGTGGAAGCCAAAAACGTCCCCGCGGCCATGGACATTGCATGGTCACGAGGTCTAGCGATCTTTGTCAATTATAAAATTTAGGTAAGCATTAATGAAAACACAACAGAGAAGTGAATGAATGGCTTAAGGCTCAAATCTGCAGGCAGGTGGGTTACCTTAGCCAAATACCTCCTGATTTGAACATGAACATTTATCTTTATGGTTCCAGGTTAGGTAACGAGAAATACAAAAGCAAGGTTGTATGGAAGTCCTTACATCCGTCGTGGTTGGAGCAGTTCGACCTGCATCTCTACGACGATCAGGAGCAGATACTAGAAGTCACTGTGTGGGACAAGGACAAACAGACCAAGGACGACTTCCTGGGAAGGTAGGTTATCATCATCATATCAATCCAAAAACGTCCTATACTGTCTACCGTATACTGTCCTTTCAAATCGGTGGTTCTTGTCCCTAGGATCCCGCCATCCCCGCCCTGCCTAGTATGCTATCGGCTCGATTCTGAAAATGAATTAGATTTCTACTAGACTTCAACAAGTTACGATATGGATTATTCAAAGATATTTGTAAGATAGATTAACACGCGTATTCGGGAAACGAGATAATCACAAGATCTCGAGACGATATAGAGATCAACTAGATTTACATTAGATATCGACTAGATGTGACTTGGATATCTAAGTCATAACTTGTCGAAATCGTTCAAGAGGACCTCCAGAATCGCGGAAACGTCAAATTTGACATATCTAACTTACAAATGACTATCTTCTCGATATCGTATCTTATTCATCTCTAGATGTTCTCTAGTGTTAAAGTTAGAATAGGGCCGTAGGTATGTCAATTTTGACTTTTCCGCGATTCTGGAGGTCCTCTTGAACGATTTCGACAAGTTATGACTTAGATATCCAAGTCACATCTAGTCAATATCTAATGTAGATCTAGTTGATCTCTAAATCGTCTCTAGATCTTGTGATTATCTCGAAATCCGAATAGGCCTGTATGAGTTTCTCGTACTCTTAACTTATGGAAATGTTTACCAGTTGCTTTTCGATAAAACAAATATTGTGAGGAAAACCAGCTAATCCAAATTTAAATTATGATTAGATGAAATTACCGTATCGAAGCCTTTCCATGTGGTAAAATAGGTCACTGTTGATTACTTCTGCAAATCATGCAGATCAGGACAACAATAGTGCATTGTTTGGCTAGTCCCTGGGGTGACATACGTTGTTCGTAATACAATAAATGAATAAACAAACGACCAAACTGTGAAATATTTTACTTTACCCCTCTTTTGGTAAATGATACGTTCCGCGCAAGCTGAAAGAAGGATAAACCAATGATCTGCAGTTTTCTTTAATACCTACCATCCGTATTGTAATGCGAAGACATGGATGAATGAATACCCGCCATCAAAATAACCCTTTTGTCTTCTGGTTCAAGCCTACTTTACAGGACTCCTTCTGTACCTAATATAATGTTTTACAAAAATCCAATACAGACAGCTCGACACGCCGTGCTGAATGATGCTTTCGAGTAATATTTTAAGGATGTTTTCTTTAAAATAGTACTTAAAGTAAATATTACCGCGCATGTTTGAGACAAAAGTTTTATTTGTGTAGCTTATTATCATTGATATTTTCGACGTCATTAATTTGAAATCTAGGCTGTTAAAAACTACTTTCGGTACGTTCTTCTACGTTCCATTTTCTTAAGTAAATTATAACTATTTCCTCTCAGGTGTACAATAGATCTGTCCCGTCTAGAACGCGAAAAGACCCACAGTATGTGGCAAGACCTAGAAGACGGGAACGGACAGATCTTCTTACTGCTTACAATCAGTGGGACCACGCAGAGCGAGACCATCACAGACCTCACCAGCTACAAGGAGAACCCGAGAGATATTGAGATCATTGAGAAGAGATACGTAAGTTTTATTGTCCGCTCTTTTTTCAGAGGACGAGGCTATTTGCTAGTTCTTTGTCCGATATAGTTAGTGGGATACAGCGTTATTTGTGTTTACCTGCTCGTATTAAAAATCAAGATTGAATTCAATAACTAGAATGTTTCAGACCCTGGGTCCCGTTAGGTAGTGGTCACACACACGACCTACGTTGTCCTGCATTATTGTAGGCACATTATCAGAAGACGCGAGGCCCATTATTATTTCTATTCTGAATCAACCTAGACCTTGACAAGGTAATATTGACACCGCAACTAAAATAGCCGCTTTGGCATCATCTGATAAAAAGAAAACGTGATGAATAGCTGTTTATTTCGCCATCAATGAAAATAAAACATAGATCATTGACCATTAATCTTTTTAATGGGTTTTCAATCCTTTTAATGGTTGATTGATAGTTATTGTAATTCAAAGAAACTGTTAATATACTTAGTTATTGACACACCTACCTGTTACTGAAATATTTATACGTATTAGGTAGTTTTATAAGGTAGTCAAACTAGAATTTAGGAACCGCAATAGCTAATCATATTAGTTTGTCTATGTAGGTAGCTATATATCTGTCTGTTTGGATACAAGCAGAAAACATACAGTAAAATAAACCGCATTTCCAGACATGGTACTACCTAAACGAGCAGTCGAGCGGCGTCGGCTGGCTCTGCGTAAAGGTGTACGGTGCGAAGGGCCTGGCTGCCGCGGACTTGGGGGGCAAGTCCGACCCCTTCTGCGTGTTGGAGCTGGGGAACTCCCGGCTACAGACTCATACGGAGTACAAGACGCTCGCGCCTAACTGGATGAAGATCTTTACTTTGTGAGTTGTTTGTTGTTAAAACTTAGTCTTTCTCTTCGCTGCTGAGTAATCTTGCCGCTGCTGGGGATAAGTCCGGCTTCCCATTGTTATGGAGGCGGAGAACTACTAGCTACCGATCCACACGGAATACAATTGTTTTAGGTATTGTGAAAAGTGACTGCGCTGAGCCATGCAACGAGTGCCAGATCTTACCACTTTCTTGTCAACGAAATATTTGTCAAAAGCGAAATTTATTCTAACTTCAAATCCAACCAAACCAGTTTTCTAACAGCCTCAAAAGTAAGCCCACAATTATTTTCCAGTACAGTGAAAGACATAAGCTCAATCCTCGAGCTAACAGTGTACGACGAAGACCACGACCACAAAGTCGAGTTCCTGGGAAAGCTGGCTGTGCCGCTGCTCAGCATCAGGAACGGGGAGAAACGGTGGTATGCCCTGAAGGATAAGAAGATGAGGACGAGAGCGAAGGGGAACTATCCGCAGATACTGCTGGAGATGACTGTGATATGGAACCAGGTGGGAATTTATGTACTTATAGAATGGTCACGTGGAAAGTCGCAATTCGTATAATGTTATGTGGATTATACAGTCAACTGCAGAGATAAGTGCACTCTCTGCAAACTTCTATGCAGGGGGGTTACTATCTACTATCTCTGCAGCCAACTGCATTCGTCTCCCGAGCAAAGCGAAGGTTTAACATGCAACTTAGAGATCATGTATTGTGTCAGATGGAGACATATAAACCTATGCATTTAAGTAGAATCTTTTTGGTAGATTTCTCACGATTACTTTAACATGGTTGTACTTGTATTGTACGGATCGAAATTAAATTATAGTAAACACATAGTTGAGATAAAATATAGGTAATATGCCGAACGCAGAGGGTTGGTAAGGCCTAGTTTGAATGAGTAGTGCATGCAAGTAAGATACCTATCTCATTAATTTAAGAGGTTTTATTTAACAAAGACACATTTTCAAAATGGATTACTAATATGTTGCATAAAATTTATTGTCATATTTTACTTTCGCATAGCAACCCTTGGCAGAATCATCATTTCGCAGAATTACTTTTTGCATAAGTTTCATGGCATACTGTTGTTTCGCACAATTTTGTAAAGCAGAATAATGCAATGGCATAATCTCAATTTGAAGAATAATACTATAATCGAATAATCGTTTTGCCGAAAATTGCGTCGCATAATATGTACTTGGCATACTGTCTTTTCGCACAATTTCCTTAGGCAGAATAATTCATTGGCATACTGTTGATGAGAATAATATTCGATATAACGTTTACTGAATATAATGAATATTTGTTATAAGTATTTATGGTATAATGTATTCAAATGTATAATAATAAGTTGAGGTTATAATAAAAAAAGTCGGTTCTGGCGCTTCGCCGGCCGCTACCGCGGCACGCTCGCTTCGCTCGCTCGGCTCGCGCGCTGTAGGGTCGCAGTTCTACCTAACACTCCTCCTCGCTTCGCTCGTCGTCGTACCTAACTGAGACCTGCCTTAAGTTCGAATACGTAGGTTGTTATAATAGTAGTAAATATTACAAATTATACCAGTACTACATTATGCCAACTGAGCGTTATATCGAACTTAATTATATACGCTGTTAATGTTACATTAGAAGTTGTTATATTACAAGTTCATTATACTTGACGATAGTTAGACTCTTTAAGAATATACCATGTATTGTTATAGCAAAAGTGCATTATGTCCCTCAATCGTTATATCGACTAAAAATATATCAAAAGTTGTTATATGGACCGTTACGCACCCTCTTTTGAGTAGGGGTCGCAGTTCTAACCTAACCTAACCTACAGTTCTGGCAACAATTTCTTTTGTGTAGGGGTCGCAATTGTAACCTAACCTAACCTATAGTTCTGGCAGCAATTCCTTTTATGTAGGGGTCGCAGTTCTAACCTAACTTAACCTGTAGTTCTGGCAGCAATTCCTTTTGTGTAGGTTCAGTCAGCGACATGAGTATTATGCGGTAACAATTTCGGCAGAACTTTTATTCTGCTGCATAACATTCTGCGAAATTCAAGTCTACAATATGAGCAATATGCCATAAGAAATTCGGTGGAATGTAATTTATGCTTCATACAATTCTGCGTATGTAAAATCGACGATAGCAGTATTCTGCTATTCAAAATTCTGCCAAATGAATGTTATGCGACATGACAGTTATGCTAATTATACAATTATGCAAAAGTATCATTCGGTAAAAAATGTTTCTGCGAAACCTGCTATGCGAAGTGTATTTCGGACAATCGATATTATGCAAGATAAAGGGAAGCCTTTCAAAATGTATGTTTCGGTAGCATCAATTAAAAGCGAGTGTCCTTTCTTGCATAAATACTTACTGCTGCTGTGGCGCAACGACCCGAAGGGGATCTTGGCCTCCGACACCAAAGACCGCCATGCTACACTGCCCAAAGCCGTTTCTGTGCGGTCGACGGCAACGAGTTCGCTAAGGTCTTTTTGTACTTCTTCTCTCTAGCGGAGCGGGGTTCTGACATAAATACAGTCAATAATCTGACCCCTAGACCTATATACCTAGTTATTTATGTTGTTTTATTTCAGTTGAAAGCCGCGATCAGAGTAGTTAACCCAAAGGAACCGAAGTACATGCACCAAGAGGCCAAGTTCAAGCGGCAACTGTTCATCCGCAACGTCATGAGACTGAAGGCCATCATCATGTGGTTTATAGAGATTGGGAAGATTCTACAGTGAGTACCTGTCATTAAGCCTTATTACAAGATATTAAGGTCTTCTATTTGTCATGCCTGCATGACATCATTTGTAATAATTTTTTACTAACTTCATGACCACGAAGGATCCTCCTGCTTTGAGATATACATAATATATAGTACTTACGGAACTGCTGGTGAAGACCTTAGTACTTTTGAAGACGATAGAAATAGAAAGTGATCAGTAGTTTGACAATGGGCCGAGTTTGTTTGAGGGTCGAGGGAGGCACTTTCGACAGAGTCGTTACAAAGTGCTTTTCCCGACTACTATGAGGAAATGTATTTATTAAGTATAAAAAAATACAATTGTTTTACGGGAGACGATAATTTCATATTCTTACCTCAATAAACTCTAATGAACTTGGTGCGATGATATTAGTCAAGTTGTCAACCAATCAGTGAGTGGAAAGCAAAAATGTAGTAGAACCTAGTACAACTAAAACATTGTTGGACACCTGAACCCACAAGGTACACAACTAAACGCTACATTCTGTTCAAGATTTAGATCATCTATTGCCACATTTCCGAGCAGTGGCGTGAAAAAGTTATTTTATGTAATCTGCCAGTATTATTTATTTCTTCTCTTTCTCTATTGCAGAGACTGCTTTGAATGGGAGTCGCGCGTGCGCTCGTTCTTCGGACTGCTGGTGTGGCTCGCCTTCTGCTACTACTACGAGATGTGGATGCTGCCATTCCTCATCCTGGTCTTCTTGACTAGGAACTGGCTCATTTACAGGCTCACTGGTAAGATTCGTGACATTATTGTCATTTATTGTGACGGAGGGGTCCGTCCGTCGTGGCGATACCCAATCAGGCATCTGACAATGCGCTGTTTTATTTTATTTTTTCTAAATAATATATATAATATTCTAATACCAAAATACCATTGTCATAGTGTGATATATAACATTAAATTAACACTGGGAAGACCTAAATAATCATTAGGTATACTTACCTAATACAATCATAATAATTGTATTAATTTTGCTTTGATTTTTTGTGCGACATTTTTTTTATTAATTGGTTCGATTTTCTCACTTAAACAGACGTTGCAACAAAGGTCATACGATTTTAAAGAGGGGTAATTCGCCAGTAACTGGCCGCCCTAAACTAACTATTCACCCTATAGGTAAATAGAATTCATTTTTAGTTTGGGGTGGCCAGTTGTTGTGGCAGGTGGCCAGTTACTGGCGAATTATCCTAATGCTGGCTAAGTACTAAGGGGAACGAATTCAATCGATCAACCAAACGCCGCCATGTATTGCAAATCGGATGCGATTATCGCCGTTAGATAGGTGTAGGAGACGTTCCATATTTTTTTGAGTACCTACTTCTTTTCAAAATGTTTTAGTTTGTTTTATTATTATTTTTAGTTGAATACGAAGACACCCGAATATTCCAAGCGTTTAAGCCGTATTTGCCAAGAATAAGTAAGTTCTGTGTAAAGGTTTATAAAGTTACCTACGCGTCATTTTTGCATGATATAATATATATATTTGGGGTAAAAACGATCTTAACCCGTTGATCGCCAAAGACGTCCGCAGACGCGCACGGTTACAGTTTCATATTACCTAACCTTCATGCATTCATAAGGTTTTCGATGAAGCGTTAATTCATGTAGGCGTGGCGTTCAAAGGGTTAAGATGAATAAATCTTCTTTTTAGGTGTATTTGCGGTGCTTTCCTAACCCTACCTACCTACTAACTTTGCAGTTACACTACTTTTTTTTAACGGAGTAAAATTTGCAAAGGGTGCGTTAATAAAATTAATACATCTGACTAATTTAATTTAACACAATAAACAAGGGTGCTCTTTTACTTTTTAAATGTTGCCATAGGAAATGATTATCAATCGATTTTTTTTTTCAAACCAGGGGGCAATCCACTGTTACAACCAGTGGATGATGAAGACCTGCTAGCCGAGGAAGATGACGAGGAAGAAGTGGATAAGGTATTCTTCACATTATACTTATACATTTGCCAGTAGAACTGTTTTTACAACTATTGCTTTAGAGTCCCTCGCTTCGCTCAACTCAAGATTCCAAAGTATCTTTCGCTCGCTCGGGACTCAAAATCAGCACTCGCAGCAAAAAACTTTGCTCTTTTCTTGCAACTATAACTATTTACTCGATCCTTTTTCTTTCTAGTGCAAAACAAGTGCATAACTTCTGAAATCACTAGTAGCACTAAAAAAACATATAGACTAGACTAGACTATCCTCCTAAGGCACTGGTCTCACCGCGAGCTAGTAAGCTATGAGCTATCGACTATAAACACGAACAAAAGATAAGCACTCCCGTGTAAATAAAAGAGACACGGCGATATTTATAGTTACTCGCCCAGCGGTGAGCTATAAATATCGCAGTGTCTCTTTTATTTCCACGGGAGTGCTTATCTTTTGTTCGTGTTTATAGCCGATAGCTCATAGCTTACTAGCTCGCGGTGGGACCAGTGCCTAAGGTCCTACCTATAGTAGGTACCTACCTCCTCAGTTAGATGAAATTTAAATCCTATTCAATTGGAACAGAGACGCTTTAACTTTGTTTCGTTCAATTTTCCAACAACGCAAAATCAACTCTATTTTCGATTATATAGGATCAAAATTCAGTGGCACATTTTGGATTTTTCATTTCTATGGCTGGGCCTCAGAACGCTATAGGTAGGAGCATAATTCCTATGCCGAACCGTCTCCTATTTAATTATTTTCAGTTCCTACTTTATTACTTTACGTACTTACTTGTTTTGGTTTGTGTAGCCGATATGACCTCAAAGGTAATTACGCTTTGTAATTTTCTACAGGAGGAGAAAAAATCTCTAAAAGAGAGACTGCAAGCAATACAGGAGGTGACGCAGACGGTGCAAAATGCGATCGGCTACGTCGCCTCATTAGGAGAAGCTGTTAAAAAGTAAGCTATACTTACTGGGGCATTCCGCATTCCACGAGGATGTCGCTTACGTAACGATAGCCTTGTATGCCAGCTACCTCAAGCAAATCCGTAAAGCTCAAGAATATACTGCCAATTTGTTGAAGTCATGAAATATTAACAGACCCAAGCTTTCTGAGTACTTTCAGAAGTAATGTAAATAGCGTTACGTAAGCGAAATTCTCGTGGAATGCCTCTGCTGTTCTCTTTTTAATTGAGTAATTGTATACTTTATCTTATTGCATAAAGGTATACTTTGAACTGTACCTATTTTTTTTTCAGTTTAGCGAACTTCACCGTGCCATATCTTAGTTACATTGCCATCATCATGCTGTTTGGAGCCATGGTGGTTCTCTATGTGATACCGATGCGATACTTGCTCATGGCGTGGGGTAAGTTCGTCTGTTTTATACGATTTTGTACCATTTCGAAGCCAAAGACGGCTATAGACGGCTATAGACGCCCGCGTCTACCTACAGTGTAATTTAAACCGTCGCGCATTCCGATGTGGATCTTGGCCTCCGACACTAGATTGCGCCATTCGTTCCTTTCCTGTGCGATCTGACGCCATTCAGCCGCTTGCATGCCACATAGGTCTTTCTGGACCTCGTCGATCCATCTGTACCTAGGCCTTCCGACCGGACGTCTCCCAGTTGGTCGCCCCAGATAAGCTCTTTTAGCCGCACGATTCTCTCCCATCCTCTCCACATGGCCGAGCCAGCGAAGTCGAGCAGCCTTGCTCTCGCCGATGATGTTGGGCTCGCCCACCAGTTCTTCAACCTCCAAGTTTCTCCTCATTATCCAAGAGCCATCCTCACGTTTTGTAGGGCCTAGGATCTTTCTAAACATCTTCATCTCTGCCACCAAGAGCTTGTTTTCCTCCTTCAGGGTTAACGTCCACACGTCAGGGGTGGATTGTAATAATCACAAATATTTCACTTTCGACAGGCATAAATAAATTCACGCGCAAAATTCTCCGGCCACACACGATACCGAACAACGAAGTTTTGGATCTGCTATCGAGGGTTCCGGACGATGAGACTTTGGTAAGTTTACCGACATTACTTTAAAGAGTTTAAAGGGTTCTTAATATATAAGTTACTTACATTCAGTCCATGCTAACCGTACCTACCTAAGACATAAGTGCTTACCTAATACATAAGTAGGTTACTTAAGTAAGTTTCATAAGTAGGTACTTACCTAATTCTTACAAGGCAAAGAATTTATTATG
The DNA here is from genome assembly GCF_963556715.1 of Cydia fagiglandana. Classification (NCBI taxonomy): domain Eukaryota; kingdom Metazoa; phylum Arthropoda; class Insecta; order Lepidoptera; family Tortricidae; genus Cydia; species Cydia fagiglandana. Next base: position 22,998,146 of record NC_085933.1, on the reverse strand, counting down.
CTGACCGCCATACATTGATAAATTTAATATTTTTTTCATAATAGTAAGTTCTTAATAGGATCAGTGTCGTAGGAGCTTGCCGAGATGTATATACAGCCAGCAAAGTTATTAGCTTTAGCATCTCTCATATACTATTTAAAAAAAAATCATCAATGTGAAATAGGCTGGCTGTAATAATAATTGAGTGCAAACATCCCTTGGAAGTTGGAAGCTCGACGCCAAACTCCACGCCGAACTCGCCACTGAAACTTTACACTTAAGCATACCAGTGACTAACAGGCCGCCGGACGGTATCGGCCTGTCAGTTAGAACAAAAATTTGACAGTTCCGAACAACTGACCGGCCGATATCGTCCGTCGGACTGTTAGTCAGTGGTCAGCTTTACAGTTACCCACTCTTTCCTTCCAGTTGGACTGCCGTGAGCTGAAGCCCCACACTTCCACCGAGCACCGCCGCGACGCGCGCAAGAAGCACAAGGCCTCATAACGCGGCAACTTGCGTCGTCGGCTCGCTGACTATGTCGCCAAGTTGAGGGTTAGGCTCTAGGTTACTTGCCACGGCTTTTGCACATGTATAAAGGAATACTTACTACGACTAACAAAGTGGTGAAAAGATGCAAAAAGATTGTCACGTTCTAAAATTTGACGAACTAGCTTAAGGTGGTATTCCACCTGTCCATTTTTTTCCAATGTGCATTGCGTCTCACACTCATTACGCAAAATGTGAGCCGCAAATACACATTGGACCAATATATTGGTCCAGATGTAAGACCATCCTTAAGAACGTAAGGATGAACTACTTTGTGCGTCTCATAATTCTTTGTCTTACGTTAACTCTTTGAGCATCAAGATCAAGCGCCAAGCGGAAATCCTGTTCCCCTAACGCCTCGTGCAATACTGTCTTCTAAGTTGTTAACTGACAATTCGTAAATTTCAATTAACATACGATCCCTCAATGATGAGTTAAGAGTGTTTGTACCTATACTTCCAGAGGCGCTTTGTGGCGTATGGGTTTTCCGTTGACGTGGTACGGGATATTTGGCCTACAAAAGGTTAACAAAGACTACAGAGAGTACACACACACACCTTAAAGAATGACCTCGCCAAATTATGTACCCCATAAATATGGTATGACTAATGTGTTCAATATCCTTTTTAAGTGTTTCCACAGTACCTACAATAATTTTAACTATCATAGACATGCGAACTCGAATCAGAATTCATTTCTAGCGAAAAAAACTAACTCTGATGTCACCATAGATAAAATTAAATATAAATAACGAAAGAGTGGTAACTCCATACCTACATCCGTTTTTTTACCAAACGCGAGTTATTTCGTAGTCCACATCTAACGTCAAATAGTGGAATTATCAGTTCCGCTACTTGACACCAGTGGCCTATTTTATAAAGCTACAAGTTACAATTTACAAGCGGAAGTCCCTTTCTAACCCTATGTGTTAGAACGAGACTTCCGCTTGTAAATTGTAACTTGTAGCTTTATAAAATAGGCCACAGATGTCACAAGTGTCGCTACTGACAAAAAATGTACTGCTAAAACAAATTACCGCAAATATTGAAAGCAGAAGTAGTTGAAAATGGAGGTCCGGTTGATCCGGTTATAATATTAGCTGATAATTGTTGAGCATTATTGGAGTTTTAGTTCATCCCGACATCTATTGTCAACTAGCAGTACTGATAAATTCCGCTACTTGACGCTAGATGTCGACTACGAAATAACTCGCGTTTCGATAAGGCTAGAAAGATATAAGACTCTTTACTTATATTTCTCTATGGATGCCACATATCTGTGGCCTTTCACATAGTTTTTTGCCTCAGTCAAAAAACATCCTCCAGACCGAGCATAGTCACGCTACCCCCTCTGCCACGCATACGGTAATTTTACTCCATGTTCGAGTCAAAGTGTCTTTCCATGACGTCCGTGTCTTTGAACGGACCAATCACGGCACGGGATTTCGCTCACCTCGTCCCGCATTTTTGGCATCATCGGTTGCATGAAATAATTGCTCTAAATTCGGTCTAGAGGATTTCTAGTCTATGGTTTAAAGTAATGGGGTAGTTGAAACTAGCACAAAAATCTCATAATTATAACATAATATAACTTTTAAACAGTAAGGACATCCATTTATAAGTAGCGCCTAGTTTACTTGTAAACAATTTTTGTTGAACATTTCAATAATTATTCCAAGAATCTCATGACCTCGAATATATTCTAAGCAATATAAATATTTGTATGTGATTTGTAAACCAATTTGTATTTTTTAAATACCTAAATAAATAGGTGCATAAATTTGTCTAAAAAACCCCCCGAAAGTCGTCCATATAGATAGGTAACCAAATCATCTCTTGTCATATTTACCAGCTTATCCCATATATACAATAAAAATGTTTAACTTTTAAACGCATCAAAACTTTATTTCGACGCTACGCAGTTCATGTGTAAAACGCTAAATTGACATTTATGAAAAGCTTATTAAGGTTCAATGTCGCTAACAATCTGACTATGATATTGACAGCTATTGTCACAAGAAATTGGCGAGGAATTCAATTATTTTTAACTATCTGGCAAACCAACTTTATCTAATTATATTTAAAACGAGGCGCAAAAAAAATATTTTTCTATCGGAGAACAACTTATTGCGCTTACATTTATAAAATTTTCTGCCTTTTTCTGTTTCTTTTTTTTGTGATATACTCTGGCAAACCCTCTTTGTCAGTAGAAAAAAAGCGCGAAATTCAAATATTTTATGGGCGATCAACCAGTCGCGCCTATATTTTTTAAATAAGCTGTCTTTTCTACTGACTGAAATGGCTTGCCAAACTATAGTAGCACTAATAGAATAGCACAGCTAGCCAGACTTCAATTTAATTTACTACCAATTTATCTTTATCGATTTATCTTAACACGCTACATGGTCACACCGGCAGTGAAAGAAATTGAAGAATAGTTGAAAACCACGCTACATTAATAAATTGACAATTTAATTATAATTAGATTTTGCGTAAAATTGTCCCGCCTGGACACTGCTTGGGCAAAATCGTCTTGTCCTTAAGCCCCCTCCAGACTATGCGCGTGAATCGCGGGCGAAGCCGCGAACGCGAGTGTGGAGTCAATTTCGCTGTCCGCGAAAATCGACGCCACACTCGCGTTCGCGGCTTCGCGCCGCGATTCGCGCACGAGTGTGGAGGAGGCTTTAAACCATCGCACATTGCCAGTGGCTAAAATCCGTTTCTTCCAAAGTTTTCCATTTAGATACGAAATTAATTTTAAGATTGATTTTTGTACCTATTTTAAGTATCCTTAAAGTTATAAAATTTTCTTATACGCTATTGTAATAATTTAGTGAGATTGCATTTAACCTAAAATTGTATAAAAGCGATAAAATAAGATTAAATATATAGATAGGGATTTTAATAAAAATTACACAAATTTTGTATCAAATGTTATATTATATTAGACATTTTGTTAAGATACTGTTGAAAATTTAAACAAATACATAGTTGTCAACCCAAAAGTAACAAATAATTTATAGGTGTATTGTATGTATATTATAAATGATTAAGAGTACCTAGATTTGTTTAAAATATATACCTATATAGATTTTGAGAAAACGTTATTAGAGCATCAAAATATTCAATCAATATGGTAGTCGAACTGTAAAAGTAACCGCATTATTGCGGTTACTTCGATATGTTGTTACTTCCGAATGCTTAGGGCTGTGCAATGATTAAACATAAGCATACCTGTGCTAACCTGGGATCGGGACAAGAATACAAATTGATGTTTATTATTAAAGTTTAGTGACATAATATATACATTTTCTTATTAGAAATCCTGTATTACTGTAAACAGGTTCAATATCATGTCCAATATCGAGCCTCTTAAGTTAAAAACATTTAATACTTATCCGTGCTCTGAGTTAACACAGGCATGAAAATAAGCATCTAAGTACTTCATCTAACCCCGGTTTTATCTTAAGCGTGTTTGTCTGACGAAGACTGGGGGTCGATTTTTGAATTTCGATCGCTCGATTTCGTCACTCGAAAATCAGTGGAAAACGGCGAAATACTAATTTTTGAAATACGAGCGACCGAAATTTGTAATCTAGTGGTATTGGCCACTCGAATTCAATACTATTAGTAGAATTTAAAAGCCTAATAGTGGAGATATCATTTAACGAAATACACGAAATCGACTGGCCGAATTTCAAAAATCGGCCCCCTGAACTCTAAAACAATAAAACATTATAACGTATTAAAAGAAAAGAAAGAACAAATGAGTCGCTCAACTTCAAACTCGTGTAAAACCATCTGTCAGATTATGCGATATTAGTATTAAGAAAAGGTAATATATAGGGTAGATATTGCTGAGAGAATCGAATGGGGATTAACTAAGTTGAAGTTAAGCGGTAGGCACAATTGTAAGACTGTTACGTATTTGAAGGACCGGGATAAAATAAATAACATCCACTAATCTTTCATCAACTACATTCTTTAAATTGTATTTTGCCTAAATCTGTGTAACTAAGTAGACGCTACGTGAAATTTTAACTTCTACATTAGCACAGATGTTTAATATTGTCATATCTTTGAAATCTATCTAAACACAAATTTGTAATTTTCTATCTATACTAGCTGAATGTCTTATTATAGTACAATTTGGTACCTGCTATCTCCTCTCTTTCTTCAATTTATAGTATTCATATGCGAATCTCATAATCTTGAGCTAATTATCTCTAAAACATCTTACGATTAGTAATTATTTAAGCGCATCGCTTGAATATTATTATGTAATATAAATATTATTATCTTGCACCCTCCGATTAATACTAGCACCAAAAATCAATGATATCAGAGGGTCTACCGCGAAAATCGAAATTGCGTTAACCGCCTCTCTATCGCTCGAATACACAAGAGGGATAGAGATGCAGTAGATAACGAAATTTAATTTTCGGCTTTAACTGTTTGTATTAATAATTTGCTTTTTTGATAAGTTATTTTATTTTCTGGATTTAATTTCTTATTCCATTTTCGAATAGCTTTTACAGCTTTCTATTTTGTTCTAGTCAATTGCTTAAGAAATAAGTTCCTGCTACTGTGTATGATAAGAACATTATTTTTGTGAGAGCACGGCTAGAGCACTATTTTATATAATGTACTAAGTTAGCACTTAAAAGCACTGTTTCAGCGTTACATTATTTACTGTGTAAAACAGCTGCATAAAAAAACGATGTGATATGTAATGTATAAGTTTTTTAAAATCGAACAGAATATGATTTGTGTTAAAAATAACGAGCGTTTCATTTTCATTATAAAATATCCTCTCGCACCATCCTTAGAATGTATCGAGAGGTGAACGGTTAAATCTCATTCTAAGCATTTTAGTTCTTCCTCCATCATTATCTTCGCAATCTTCATTTTTACGCTTATCTGCCTCTTTAAAGGCATTTTCTTAACCGTCTTCGCATACCCTAAAAATATCAATTCTATGTCATCGAATTCATGCAATTCTCGGTTATTTTGACTTTTCATATTTGGATCGGAATTTATACGTCTCTTTTTCCTATTTGGTTGTTCTATCACACATTCTAAATTATCTGAGTCTGACCCAAAATTGTTTGTAGAATGTTTCCCCTTATTTTTTGTAGGTTGTTTGCTGTTACATTCAGTAGCGTCAAAGTCTGACCCAAAATTCGTGTGATCCGCTTCTTCCAGCTTAATATTGATTATATTTTCAGAATATTCTTTCGTATTGTGATCATCTTCAGTATGGTAAACGACTTCTGTATTTGAACGTATGTGCGGCCGTAAGAATTCCAAGTACTTAGCCCAATGCCAATATTTGTATGAGGAAACTGCTTTCGAGTTATCGGTCTGCGCTCTTATGTGTTTCTTGAAACAATCTCTGAGGTTTTTCCACTTTACCTTCAGAATTTGTACTGCAACAAAAACGACAAGATAAATAATAATGAAGTATCTACCGTAAAATTAGGTACTAGAGTCCTTAAGTACCTACAACAATGGTCAATTTTTTTACGTTGATTCATACGAGCCATACATTTCATACCTATGTACATATGTTTTATACTCAACAAAATTTTAAGTACTTAGGTATACATATTTTACCGGAACTTGAATAGATCCAAAACCCTCCCCTATACCCCGCGCCCTGAATAATTCCGACGAACTCCAGAATTGATGTTTTTTGTGCAGATGTGACTTTTGTGTCCAGTTTTGATGTGCAAAGGGGCTGCCGCGAAAACCGAAATTCGCAAATTGCGGGGATCTTTCTCTTTTACTCCAATGAAGGCGTAATTAGAGTGACAGAGAAAAATTCCCGCAATTTGCGAACTTCGATTTTCGCGGTTATAGCCCTGCGCCACACGCGGTAAATTAAAGAACTAATTCGACCAAAAGACCGCGGCAAATTGCAAACGGCGCTGTTAATGGCATAAGATATTTTTTTGAAAATGCCGATGCCTTCGGCAATTTAGGTACAGGTTTGTAAAATGATGGCGCCGTTTGTAATTCTTACAATTTGCCTGCGACATAAATACATATAATACAATGTCAAAAAACTAATCGCAGGTGAGATTGCCGAAATATAAAGTGAACCGATCTCTCGAACAAGTTTGAACAAGATCGGCTCACTTTATATTTCGTCAACTTTACATGAGGGTCTACCGCGAACACCGAAATTCGCAAATTGCGACGATCTTTCTCTGTCTCTCTAATTACGCCTTAATTGGAGTGAAAGAGAAAGATGCTCGCAATGTTATTAACTGTTATCAGTTAGTAGTTCGTAAACCTTATTGCAAGAACATAAGGTCTACCGATGTTCAGTTAATTAAGAATAATATTCCTGTCCTAATATACTACTGTATATTAATCTCAAACAAGGCGTTAAAATAAGTAGGTAAGTAATTGTTATTCAAATCAATTCATATTCTTTAACAAAGAAGTCACTAATAAAAAAAACTCACCATCGAGATCGAATGTATCAGCTATTTCTTCCCATAACGCCTCACTTAGATCTTTTCTACATGGAACCTTATGGTCGTAAAGAACTGGATGCTGCTTTATTGTTTCGATTATTTGTTCTACTAGTATTTTATCTCCCATTTTAGTAAAACTAGCGCGATAATTCTGCAGTACGTTGATTTTTGCATGTAACTATCGCTAATCGCAACGCGTTCGGGCGATGCGATAATGGCGATTTACATTCTACCCATTTCTACCACATCCGCTGTCAAAAAACGACAGTTACGCGTAATGTTGCCAGAGAAAAAATGGGCTAAAATTTTATTCTAATCCATGTCAAGAGATTCTTAGTTCTTTTTAATATATTTCGGTTATAGCAATTAATTTTTGTTTCAGTAAGTGTTCAACTATAATATTTTTACTTATTACATTGTTATAATAAAATTAAACACAATTTCAGTCACAAAATTAAACTACCATGCCACCATATTATTATCTCATGGCAACATTATAAAAAAAGTTAGCGTCAGCCATTACTTGTCAACGAGTCGTGGCCGTGGACTGTCTGCCGGTTTTACCTCATCTACGCCTCTCACCATATTCCAACCATGAGTGCCAAATTGTTAGAGTACAGGGAAGCGATAGAACGCCAGCTGCGAGACAAAAGCAAGCCATGGACCACGACTTTCGACAAATTGGAATCGAAAACCGGCGTGAACAGACTGTACCTTTTCGTCGGTGAGCCTTTTTTTTCTTTAACGTTTATTTATATCCTTAGCGGGTTTTGACGTTCTTTTGTGTTGGCAGGTCTGGTGGCGTTCACCGGTTTATATTTAGTGTTTGGATTCGGCGCTGAGCTGATATGCAACTCGATTGGTTTCGTGTACCCTGCCTACATGTCTATGAGGGCTCTGGAGTCCCCTTCGAAAGATGACGACACGAAGTGGCTGACATACTGGGTGGTGTTCGCGTGTTTCTCGGTCGTTGAATACTTCTCCGACTTCATCGTGGGATGGTTCCCGCTCTATTGGTTAATAAAGGTCAGTACATTTCCGTATGTCACTCACTAATTACATTACTCATCACTTTGATGCTAAATTTATTCTTTCAAAGATTGTGCAATATATCTAACAATACCTATTGAGATATGTCTTATAAAATTTCAATAGCATCAAGCCCGGTTTACCCTGTTTTTCAACTAACAGTACATTAATATGCATTAGATTTTCCTATATAGTCAAAAGAACTTATTATTTATTGGTAATACAATAATGTAATTAAAAGTATATAGAAAAAATTGTAGGCATGACAGGTATTTTTTCAAAGTATAAAGTATGCAATACCTAATGGTATGACCAATCTCATTGACCTTTAGTCTTGAAATCAATGACATCATTCCCAGGTGGACAATATCAATGAGTATTTGTGAAAATAACAATATTAACTAATTACAAACTATAGAACAAGAAAATTCAGTAAAATCTGTAAAATTATCCTACATATTAAAATTCTTTTACATGATTTACATAATTATATCCCTTTGGTCCACATACTCAGTTTTGATTTATCGGAATGAAAACTTTTAGACAATTAAGTAATAAATTTTTCAAATTTACTTGACTTAATCAACTGGTGGTTGGCTAGCCGCCACTCAAATAAGTTATCACGCTGTCTGTTGTGGTCTAATGTGTCAATAATAATAATAATACAGCCTATTATTATTCAGACCGAGAAAGGTGGAAAGTATGGAGAAGGCCTATACCCGACAGGGGTCCTTAATTTAGTAAAATAAAAAACAATATTAACAGAAAACTTCTTACTGAAATACTATTTAAGGAAAAATAAAGGCTTAAATAAATAAATATTATTCATATTGACATGAGTGAAACAGAAAATGGACTAAACAAAATGGTTCACAATGACGCTGGCATGAGTATGAACGAGAACTAGAGCGATAAAAGAGTGACAAATAGCACTAAACCTGAAAAGCATGAAGGAAAATGTATTATTTGTTTGTGTCAAGCTTTTTGATGTTTAACCATCAGTATGGTATTATACAACTTGAACTGTAATTCAGTTGCAAAAGATAAAAAAACTACTGTGATATCGATTCATATTCATTCCAGCTCTCAACAACCAAAATGAACTAAAGGAACTAAAAAACCGAACTAGTATTTGATTGAACGAGAGCAGAGCGCTCTCTGTAGTGACCAAGCAGGCACAAGCCTACTCTAACTCTATAATTCTATACTATTCTAGATCTAGTTGCTTGGCCAGCCCTTATCATTTCCACGGTTCTAGACATTATGTTATCTGTATTGTATTACTCACATAAGATAAAGAATTCATTTTTGACACTGAAATATGATATGAGTAATTCTTAGGCCTTTATCTACTTTATTTTGAAGTCGTAAATTATTTAATTATCTTAACGAGTAGGTACATTACGTTTGTTGGTTTGCCCATTAGTAAATTAAATAACCATTTTGCATTTGAAACAATGGTTATTATGGTTATGAGTAGACCATATCGGGTATTCTGATAAGTATTGAATCAATATTATTTATAGATATCGTTTTTTGTTGAATTCCGATAACTTCAATCTTATTCACTGAAATAAAATAGTATTATTTACTGTTTTCGAGCACCATGTTTACGGGTGTTTTGACACCTAAATAAACATCGAGACACATTCAATTAGGCCCACTTGCACCATTCCAATAACCCGGGGTTAAGCGGTTTAACCGTCAACCCAGTGTCAAATTGTACGGGTAACCATGGTAACTCCAGGTTTAACCGGTTAACACCGGGTTAGTAGAATGGTGCAAGTGGGTCTTAGTGAACTTTGTCAAAAGATTTACCTACAATATATTTCTTAGGATAGCATAGTAAGTCGATAGTCGAGCTTGACATGGGAGGCTTCCTCAATATATTGGCCATTTTCACGTTTTTAGGGTTCCGTACCTCAAAAGGAAAAAAACGGAACCCTTATAGGATCACTCGTGCGTCTGTCTGTCTGTCTGTCTGTCTGTCTGTCCGTCTGTCACAGCCTATTTTCTCCGAAACTACTGGACCAATTAAGTTGAAATTTGGTACACATATGTAAGTTTGTGACCCAAAGACAGACATGTAACGTAAACAAATGAATTTTAAACATGGGGGCCACTTTTGGGGGGTAAATGAGAAGATCAAAAAATTAAGTTTTTCAAACTATATCGTGTTACCTACATTTCAAATGAAAGAGCTCAATGTGAGAATCTCAAACATATTTTTTTATAATTTTAGAAGTAATTCAAGAAAATAGGCAAAAAATAACCATTCCCCCCCATTTATCTCCGAAACTACTGGGTCTAAAATGTTGAAAAAAATACATAAAATAGATCTTTACCTATAGATGACAGGAAAACCTATTAGAAATATGTAGTCAAGCGTGAGTCGGACCAATTAGGTAGGTAGTTTTTGATCCGACCCCTACTGGTTTTTTAAAGGCAATTAACTCGCGTTTCACAAATATAAAAAAAATATATTGTTAAAAGTTTAGTAATGTACGGAACCCTTGGAACGCGAGTCCGACTCGCACTTGGCCGGTTATTGTTTTCGTAAGTTAATAACGTTACTTTTACTTATAGAGTAAACTACCCAATATTGGACACCCTATTGTTGTAAGAAAGTAGCCACAGTTGCCTTAACCCTTTGACCGCCGTTGTCCGGTATAGAAGACAACGATAGAACGATACGCTGGCGCCGTCGTCTTGTATACAAGACACAAATTCAACCACTGAGTTAATGTGAAAATAATAACAATTGCAATTTCATTTACAGTCGTGTTCATATTTAAGGTCTTTGTTTTTTCATTTATTTGCTTTTTAAGCCGCTATGTAAATCCCTTCTTTTATAATAAGGCATTTAAAAAAATTGCTCCAATTTTCAACATTTTTCATGTTCCTCGTCGCCGTTGTCTTGTATAAAAGACAGCTAGGGATGGGAATGTTAACTCGATATGGGAATTTTTAAAGTAAATATAAAGTCAGAAATATGTTTTTATCTAAGTATTTGAACACTTGTTAATCGCCAATTTTTTTCAACGAATAGTAGGTAACTACTTACTAGAATACGTAGAACGAGAGTCAGATAGGCATAACTATATTTAAAGTTCAGGTAGCTTCTTTAGCTCTATAAAGTAGAGTCAGACAAGTAAATTTGCCATTGTGGATTGTGGACTATTTAATTGCAGAAGAGATAAATAAAAAAAATAATTGATGTTATTTTATAGCTTAGTGGGAAGGGATACACCGCAGCGACCGCTTCGCACAAGTGTGGTACAGGGACATACCTGTTTATCAGACTTTACTTTTATTGTTATAACATTGAAGTTAATGTGCAATTTTTTTGTAACAAGTCGTTGAACGTTTTTTTGATAAGAGTTTACCTATAGATTAATGTAAACCAAACTGAAATTATAATGATAGATTCTAATTCCGGAATAATATCTTCACTCATTAAAAATTCAACCCACGTGTAATTTTCACTAAAACAGTTCCGGTATATTGACTTTATCGACACATGATGCGCAGCTTTAACGTTACGCCAATAAAGTTTACGTACCGACAAGCGCTTACGCCGTTGACCTAGAGACTATTATTACTTGATCCGCGCGGAAACAGTCCTTGTCGGTCTGCATTGCGGGCAGTCCATGGGCGCCGTTGTCTTGTATAAAAGACTTCTCGTACAGCCTAGTGCGGCGATATCACGTCTTGAATCGACATTGTTTAGTGGTTGTTTTTGATGTTAAATCCCTATATTTTAAACATTTTCGGGTGTAAAACATATGTTTATTTTGGCAATTTGGAATGAAATTAAAACAGGATAAGAACAAAGCTAAATTAAAAAGATTTTTACCATAATATTGTAAATATCGATATCACTATTTGCAATCCCTAAACTTTTTATTAGTTGTTTACTTAAAATTTGCTCTGGCGTGTGAGTGAGCGTCTTTGCGGACTAGGTCCGGCGGCCAAAAGGTTAAAATACTACCTACAGTGTATAGTTCGTGTCATTCACGAAGACGCGTGCCTTGACTCGTATTGTCATGTTATTAAAGGTTAGATTTGACAATCTGCGCGTCATCGTGAATGACACGAGTCACGAACTCATGCAACACGCACTTGATGTTGTTTTGTTGATGAAGTAACGTCAGCTAGTGACGACTACTTCACACGCCGCCGCGGGTCTTTGTTCACACGTATAGATCTGACGAATCCGGCGCGAGGCCGTCTGTTATTATGAATTCACTCTTTTGATTGAAAACAACGGATCCGCGTCAATACGATCGTTGGTACCTTTATTTCAGTGAATAGGTACATATTTCGACGACCGGTCTGGCCTAGTGGGTACTTAGTGAAGTGACCCTGTCTGCGAAGCCGATGGTCCCGGGTTCGAATCCCGGTAAGGGCATTTATTTGTGTGATGAGCACAGATATTTGTTCCTGAGTCATGGATGTTTTCTATGTATTTAAGTATTTGTATATTATGTATAATTATCGTTGTCTGAGTACGTGAGTACCCACAACACAAGCCTTCTTGAGCTTACCGTGGGACTTAGTCAATTTGTGTAAGAATGTCCCTATAATATTTATATTTATTTATACCTCATACCTATCGTAGGATCCCAGTCCGAAAGGGCAAAAAACCGGTTGTCGGATTACAGAAGTAATTATTTAATGGTTTCAAATTAATTAAAAATCGTAATACTTATATTAACACGTTGGCTCCCCACCATACTACACCTACAGTTATTGCTCCCACGGCCAATATAAAATTAAGTGAGGTTTTGATTCAACCGGTGATGCTCATGGTCATGGCCACACGGAGAAGATTACGTGATGCATACGTGAAGCATAACCGGTGGGTATGCTATGGCAGCCATTATTAAGGAATTAAATTATTTAACAGTCAAAAACATTTGAGTAGGTATATTTTTCTGTTTGATTTTTTTTTTCAAATTTGTCCGGATAGAAACAAGCATTCCGTTAGATAGGTACTATCAAAGTCTGCTCTTAGGTATTGAGGTACTGCGCCCGCGTCGAAACCGTCCCGATTACACCGATTAACTATCTGATTAGCTAGGCTCTTCTTTGCTTATCTATTGCAATACCTATATGCGTCAGTCAGCTATTTTTTTAACAAATTAAGGGCTGTTCATAAATTATGTCATCTATTTTTGACGATTTTTGACCCCCCCCCCCCCCAATCATCCAAAAATCATGCTTTCATGGTCATGGCCACGGAGAAGATTACGTGATGCATACGTGAAGCATATGCATAACCGGTGGGTATGCTATGGCAGCCATTATTAAGGAATTAAATTATTTAACAGTCAAAAACATTTGAGTAGGTATACTTTTCTGTTTGATTTTCTTTCAAATTTGTCCGGATAGAAACAAGCATTCCGTTAGATAGGTACTATCAAAGTCTGCTCTTAGGTATTGAGGTACTGCGCCCGCGTCGAAACCGTCCCGATTACACCGATTATCTGATTAGCTAGGCTCTTCTTTGCTTATCTATTGCAATACCTATATGCGTCAGTCAGCTATTTTTTTAACAAATTAAGGGCAGTTCATAAATTATGTCATCTATTTTTGATGATTTTTGACCCCCCCCCCCCCCCTCAATCATCCAAAAATCATGCTTTCATGGTCATGGCCACGGAGAAGATTACGTGATGATGCATACGTGAAGCATAACCGGTGGGTATGCTATGGCAGCCATTATTAAGGAATTACATTATTTAACAGTCAAAAACATTTGAGTAGGTATACTTTTCTGTTTGAATTTTTTTGACAAATTTGTCCGGGTAGAAACAAGAATTCTGTTAGATAGGTACTATCAAAGTCTGCTCTTAGGTATTGAGGCACAGCGCCCGCGTCGGAACCGTCCCGATTACACCGATTATCTGATTAGCTAGGCTCTTCTTTGCTTATCTATTGCAATAACTATATGAATATGAATATGAATATATGCGTCAGTCAGCTATTTTCTTAACAAATTAGGGGCTGTTCGTAAATTACGTCATCTATTTTTGACGATTTTTGACCCCCCTCCCCCCTCCCCGAATCATCCAAAAATCATGCTTAGAATGTCCCCGTTTCCTCCTACCATCATCCGATGTCTAGACCCTCTCCCCCCATTTTGAAATGACGTAGGTACTTAATTTATGAATAGGCCCTTAGCCGTCATTGCCGCATTATGTTTTTATAGAGTTTCATAAGTTGTGCCGTTTTACATCAAGATGTGTATACATCAGTTTCGATGGAATGTCAACCTTCATTAAAACGAACAAACTATAATATTTTCATTTGTTTCGTAAAATTTTCGAACAAACGAATTTCAACCCAAATGTAAATAAAACTAGATTCAAACTTCCTTAGCTATAATTGTATGGTGAGCGGCACGAGGATAAACCCGACTAAACAAAAACACGTCTCCATTACATGATTTATATGTTACAACATTTTTCTAAACTAGTGTTGGCTCCTAATTTAAAACGGAATAGAATAACAAAAAATAGTTGGTCGATCCATCACATTCATTGAGAATATCCTCTAAGGGGTCATCCATTAATTACGTCACACCAATTTCTAGGTTTTTTGACCCCTCCCCCCCTTGTCACACTTGGTCACATTTGGCAAACCCCTCCCCCCCTAGTGTGACGTCACATTTTTTCTACGAAATCGCCAAATCGAATTAAGTAAGTACCTAAGTATTATTAATATTTTCTCAAAATATTTTTGACGATATAAATATTAGTAATTTTATAACCCAAAACTCCTTAGGAAAGAAAATTAAACGATTAAAAACTATTTTCGTTTTAAAAACTTGTTATTTAAATGTACAGCGAACTAAATAATTTAAATAAATTTTCGGTTACTGATGAAGTTAAAGTGACGTCACAAAGTTCGTGTCTCCCCCCTCCCCCATGTCACAACATGTCACATTTTCTTGACCCCCTCCCTCCCCCTAAACGTGTGACGTAATTAATGGATGACCCCTAAACCTAAAAATAGGACGTTAGAAAGGCAGGGAATAGGGTTCGATAGTGGTTAGAATACTTTCGTTATCAGAGTGTGAAATGTTTTAACCTTTTGAACAGACGGCAATTGACGTCAACGCAAAACCGTAACAACGACGCCAAAGACGGCATTTGAAGTCGATAATTTTTTGATGAAAATCTACTGAAAAATACCCCACTTTAGGTTGGCGTTATTTATTCACAAAACTAAATTTTACCCCCGTGGCGTCAGTGGCACGGCAAATGGATGCGCCGTTGGGCGTTCAAAAGGTTAAAATAGGTACCTTTAAAAATCACCCCCATAAAATTTAATTACAATTTGCATTAGACAGGTCCATTGCTCCATTTACTGTAATAATGTAGGTATCGGATGCTGCCGAGGTCTCTCAAATCGGAGCCACTTTATTTTATTGGCTAGATGAGCAATCTGCACTTAGGTGCTGCATTCTTGAATTCATTCACTGTGACAGATACTGCTATCTCTAGTAATTTTCTACACGGTGGCAAAAATTATTTGCCTGGGAGGTTTTGGGATTATGATGATGATGATGATGTATTCTGTAGAGGTACATCTTGCCGTTTTGCCGAATGTATTAATACCTAAGTAAAGCTAGATCGCGCTCATTAACTCGCACAGGAGTTATTGGCCATTGCAGGGAGTTACCCTGCAATGGCCAATAAAGCGACGTAATATATGTGTATTTTACATTAAAAGATTGCCTGATGCCTCGAAAGGTCCGTTCAGAACGTGCAAATGCGCCGCTCACGCGCAGTTTCGCTCGAACACAGCATCATAGAACGTGCGTTTAGTGGTCTCACAACCCTTGTTTTCAATCCGCAGTGCATCTTCATCATATGGTGCTACCTGCCCGGAGAGCTGAACGGCTCTCTCGTCCTCTACCGCCGCATCATCCGCCCCTACTACCAGAAGCACCACTCGCAGATCGACGCTGCTGCTAGCGCAGGTAAATACATCTAAGGTGGAAGTTCGCGCCGCGACAGAGACTGAAGCGACCGCGACCGGAGACCGTGACCGTCACGAGACAGAGACTCTCGCGTCTGTCTCTGTCTTGCGACTGTCTGTCGCGGTCTTCCGTCTCGGTAGCTCGTCTCTGTCGCGGCGCGGACCGCCAACTTTACATGAACCATCGTTGGCATTTTCCTCTATAGCAGACGTATGGTGTAACATCCGACCGCTTTTGGTGGCTAAATATACCGATGCACTGTGGAATGATGGCATGGTTTTGATTGGTCATGAGAATTTTTTCGAAGACAACTTTAAATAATGTTGACAAAGAGTCGTGAAATTTAGGAGGGATTTTCCTGGACAAGTTCTCAAGATCCTTACTAAATTTAGTTTTGTTTGGTCAATAAAAAGTTGTCGTCGAAAAACAGACAATGTTCAACCACAAGTTCAGCGTCGTTCCACGGTGCCCGATTCGGAACCTCAAGCTTATGGCTCCTCTACACGATGGGCCAACGCCGGCCACTCCAAGGGACGCAGCCATGCGGTAGAATGAGATAGCAATATCACTTGCTCCCTGTAACGCATAAATGCGTCCCTTGGAGTGGCCGGCGTTGGCCAATCGTGTAGTGGAGCCATTATATCTGCGAAGTTAATTTTAATACTAAATAAAGATAAAGCAGAGTAAATTAGGTATATAAATAAATATAAATTGTCATCTCGACAAATGCTAAATCGTGCATTTAATTTTCAGTTGCAAAGGCCGTAAATAAAAATGTAGATAAAGCGTTTGCGGCCATTACCAAAAAAATTGACGAACTGCATACTGACTAATGTCAAAGGTACTTCTGCACGGTGGTGGTTCTTGTGACGGTCTTGTCTCATACGGCTCCTCTACATGATGGGCCAACGCTGGCCACTCCCAAGGGACGCAGCCATGCGGTAAAATGAGATAGCAATATTGCTTGCTCCCTCTAACGCATAAATGTGTCCCTTGGATTGGCCGGTGTTGGCTCATCGTGTAGAGGAGCCAATACGTGCATATATAATATGCATAGTCCTTTCTGTAATGGTTTATGGTGTGTTTGTATTCCATCGGAAATATCACGGGATTTATTCATTTACAACCCACACAGACATATAGTGAATACATACACATATTTTTTATGTAAATGCGATTATTTATATCATAGTATCTTTAGTACATCAACACGCACAATTGACTGTAAAGACCAATCTATATAGAAACCAGAAATAAATAAATAAATAAATATTACAGGACATTTTTACACAAATTGACTGAGCCCCACGGTAAGCTCAAGAAAGCTTGTGTTGTGGGTACTCAGACAACGATATATACACCGTGTTTTTTTTTATTTCCGTTAATTTCAGGGGTGCATTCCTGAGCTTAAATTCTTAATTTCTCAAAGCCACCGATATTCTAATTAACTCCATTACGGAGATAATTAATAATTTATTTTTTTCCTATAAGGCCTCTACAAGCGTGTACACTTGCCTTAGGGCCGGTTTACATATTGATTAGTATTTAGAATGAGTTCATGCATTTGCTACTAAACTTAAGTACAATCTCGGTCGATCGATGTTCGAAATGACATTGATATGTCACAGATTTCAATTGTTTGGTTGAGTTAAATGTAATGCCCGTGTTACAACAACGCTATATGCTACATTTAATTACTTTTTAAACTTTTTTTTTTTTCAAAACAAGCAAAAAAAATATTTTTTTTTGTAAATTAACTATGCCATTTAGTTCTCTTAAACGTACTTAACCATACCCCGAAGTTAACGGAATTCAATAAAAACAAGGTATATAATGTATAAATACTTAAATACATAGAAAACAACCATGACTCAGGAACAAATATCTGTATCATCATACTAATAAATGCCCTTACCAGGATTCGAACCCGGGACCATCGGCTTCATAGGCAGGGTCACTACCCACTAGGCCAGACCGGTCGTCAAAAGAAATCAATAGAAAACTAAAGAGTCAAATATATTTTAGCACAACGTATAGACATGTTACAATCTGAACCCCTAACAATAGAATTTATAATCATCTATTAGTTATGCTAGGACAGATATGTTCAAAAGAATTGCATTATAACTGTTTAGACGTCTATGAAGAACGGTGTAAGTATAATCATTAAATTTTACAAAGCCAGTAGGTATTTTTCTTTTTTTTAAATCTTCGTATTTTAAAGGGAACCTTTATCAAACGGGACATGTCGGCTCCGTTGGGCCTCTACATTACCTACATCACACACACATTACATTACATTATCTAGTTTCAATAAATGTTATACTAGTAATCAAAAAAATGGTACACTAATTTTGCAGTTTTAGATAGGGGTTCCGCCAAAATCGACTGAAAAACCCCAACATCCATTTCTTTATAGCCCCCAGCTTCAAATAAGCCAGTAGGTTAAAACATGTTTGAAAGTATACATTACGAAAGTTTTTAACCATAAAAATAAATGCGTAATAAATACAAAACTGTTTTTCAGAACTTAAGGACATTGTAAGGAACTTAAACAAAAACATGGACAAAACTTTCGACGCCTTCAACAAAAAATTGCAGAATCTACATTCTGACTAAGCGCAAGGTATAACACCTTTTCGGTTCTTGGCTATAACCGCGAAAATCGAAGTTCGTAAATTGCGGGCATCTTTCTCTGTCACCCTTAATACGCCTTCATTGGAGTAAAAGAGAAAGATCCCCGCAATTTACGAATTTCGGTTTTCGCGGTAGCCCCTCTGCTTCCAACGAGGGTTTTGTCTATGGTCTTCTATGTCTTATTCTGCAAACAGACAAATTTTATATGTAGTTTAAGTCACAAACCTTACAAAAACATAGTAAAAACATACTCACATACTTTAATTTTCGGCGATAAAGAAAAATTAAAAATAATTAAAAACCAAGTATAGTGCAACTAATGCAAATTACCACGAAATTACTGGCGACGGCGGTAGCTACAACCATTGGTGGGAACCAAAGACATATGTAACTTGGTATAAGATGAATAAAGTCTAAGAAAAAAACGTGCCTCGGAAATCAAGAAAAAGTCATTCTCGGATAGATGGCACACACCTTTAGCCTATTCTCGGCTAGATGGCGTGACGACACCGTTTCATATTTAACAATTTTAACACATAAGATATCAGTGAATAAACATGGGTCAAATGATATAAAAATAATACAAACATTTATCCATATATATTAATTTTTTTGATAATTTTATACGTGTTTATTTTGAGTTATAGTCGTGTGTCGATAGATGGCAGTAAATTTACAGTGACTACCTACAACATTTACTATGACAGGACCCCTCTATACTATCTATTCTTTTTGGTGGGAACGAAAGATCAGATCGCTGTGTCTTGCCTATGATTATCGCTGCCGCCGTTGCAAGTCGCTCAATGTCGTGGTCGTGACGTTACTGATGAAGGTATATATTTAAAAACAATACGTAGTACAATCCGACATAATTAATTGTTCAACCTCTGGAAGCTGACCATTTAGGTAGGGATGATACAACGAGGTTACTTATATAGGTCTGTAACAAGTCTCACTTCCTAACGAAGTAGATAATCACAAATTCTAAACCGATTGTAGTAGATTACTTTTTGTAACATTGTTTTGTTTTTCAACCTGTTTAGTGTTGTATGAAAAATACCTGGCCGTGTAGCCAAGATGCCGATCGCTTACGCTCCGTAGCGATCGAAACGCAACTGTCACTGTCGCACTAATATGGAAGTGTGATAGAGAGACATAATGGTTTTCGTTGTCGAAGCGATAGCGATTGTAACCTTGGCTAGGCCGGCTGAACTTATTTACGGTATTCACATTTACACCATTAAACCTCTTACCCCCTTGTCACATATATTTTGTTAAAAATATACATATTGTACAGTGCGTGACGCAGCGAATATAGTACCCGTATCGGAAACGGGCGATTATGAAACTGAGGTCCAAAAGTTGGTGCGTGACACTAAAATTAAATTGGACAACCTGAAGAAAAAGCTTAATATGTAACCCGCAAGAATTAGTTTACCGTTGCGTGTATGTTTTTTTTGTTTTGTTTGGTCGCCGTAGACGTAGTTGTACCATAGACGACACCCATTTTATACTAATATTGTAGTAAACTGAAGTAGGTAATAAATGTGCAAAGTTGAGCAAGATTTCGTTATGTGAGTTTTGTGACCATGAGTTACTATAATGTACTTACTGTATAGATTAGACAACAGTGCCAAAAATGGAATTAAAAAAAAGCTTAGACACTAGCAAGAACATGCATACAGACCATACAGTTTACATTACATTGACGACTGCTGAGGTAAACTATGTACATACAAAATTTTGATCAGATGAAGTAGACAATGTAACGAAAATTGCATGCAAATTCTTAACAGTTAAATCTAAACTCCGATTATTTTTCAATATTGCTTTTATTGACTGTTGACAATTTGAGCATGGTGATATGTACGGCGCAATACCACTATTAGCGCTACCTAGTTCAGCTGCCTTTATAGTATGTATGAATACGAATTCTTGCCCGACCATGCAGTTTTATGAATTCAGTTATCTGTTATAGACATAGTCTATTATATTTTTTCACCTTTTTTATAAAAGCGATTATCATTTGTTTACGTTTACTCATACTTATTTTGCAAAATCCGTATAAACTAGAATGTAGCCAATAATGTCCGATATTAACCTGATAACTGGTTTTAGGTAAAATGGATTAATGCAGTAAAGTTCATGCAAAATTCAATGGTAAGTGAATAGATTGGAATTAAGTTGGTTTTTAGATTTGCTTATAAACTATCTGGTCGGAAATAATAATAACTAACAACGTCCAGCCGGCCTAGCCAAGGTTACAATCGCTATCGCTTCGACAACGAAAAGCATTATGTCTCTCTATCACTCTTCCATATAAGTGCGACAGTGACAGTTGCGTTTCGATCGCTACGGAGCGTAAGCGATCGGCATCTTGGCTACGCGGCCAGGACTTTAAAAAATACTAGAAACATTGATAACATTATATTAATCAAATATTTCACTCGAAAGTATATTTACAATATATCATACCTACTTACGTAGCAGACTAAGGCTTTATAACGTAGTAATAAGGTATAATTCATTATCATTATTGTATCATAACATCAGTAGGCACTGTGTGAACTCTCATGTCATTAATTAATTGTGTAGAATTTAATAATATTTATTGTGTTGCTTATGTCTTGCACTAACTCTTGGACTGACGCCTAAAATGATTATTTTCTGCCAGAAGTTTAGATTTATCAAAGCTAAAGAGAAAAATAATCGTATTTTCTAAGTAGCATCTCGTTCTTACACATTTTTATAACAATGGTGATTTAAGTCTAGTGAACTTAATATCTATCATGACTTTCACTTGAGGCCTATTTTATAATATAGGTATCTAATATTTTCTGGCCTCACTAACCTATTGTGTACTTTTATTGGTCTAATAATAAATTAGCTGTGCGCGTGATAGCGGCGCTTTACTGGCGGCTATGGGAACATTACTTATTGATGATAGATTTTAAATGAGACCTAAAAAAGTTTGTATTCATGATTTGTGTATATTGTCCTTAAAATATGTATGTATTTATAATATTTATTCACATTTTCACCTCATTGAGGCAACAACCGACACATCACGTAGCCCTTAGGACACAAACGACATCATCACACTTCACACTTGGGGATCACAATAACCTTTTGACCGCCAAAGAAGCCGCGCGAAGAATATCAACCTTCGTGCATTCCCCCAAGGTTCAAAGGGAACAAATATTTTGGTTTACTGTACACCACATTGTCTAACATTTCCATTAGCATTTTAAAACTATTCATTATTTAGGCCACCTGTGACATAATTTTATGCTATATACCTGTGAACCAATGGTCTTGGTCAATCAACCCGCAAGATATAATTTAAGTCTGGTTTTACAATTACATAAGTATGTGTATGTGGCGAAGCAATCAATGCCCTTAGGTTATATTTCATTTCCATGCCAGGAGGAGATATACAAGCCAAAAATTAACACACCTTTTACAAAATGTGACTAAAAATAAAACTACAATCATTTAACTGATAGAAGAAAAAAACGTCATCATCTTTCAAAATAAAATAAGTAGTCTAGGTAAAATTTAAAATTACCAACAATGTTCACTTAAAAAATATCAACCTATTTTTGTGCCATCCTGTATACAAGAGGTATTTATTCAAAAACAATTATATTAATGATATATTTATATTTACAGCCAGCCGCGTCGTCAAGGATACCATCGGGAAGACCAACTAACCGATGACAAAAACAATTTCGGGAGCAAAAAGTACAAATATGCACCCACTTCATGCCGAGCTTACTGCACAATCACGCCATTTAATATATGAAAATATGTGTAGCACAGTCTGTCAAATTAATTATTACTTATTGACAGGCGCCGTGTCAGCTGTGCAAGATTATTCTTTAAATGTATTTCTGTATAGGTGCTTTTTTGATTAACTCGGCAAAAAGTTGCCGTTGTCCAATAAGGGTCAATTGCATCAGATAGTTGACGATCACGGCTTCGAAAAAAAAAGGAAAACACCTTAGTTTTGACCTAAAAGTATTGTAACATCTGTCATCCGATTTGACTACACAATGATAATTGATTTATTTTCCATTTTGTTAAGGAAACCGTGTAATATAAAGTAGTTAAGGATTTTTTTTACGATCGTAACTTTCTTCTATTTGTAACTTTTTTTTAGTACCTACTCAAATCTTAGTTGAATCTTTTCTTTTTGCCTGTAAGATCTTGATAGAAACGTTAATGTTAATCATGGGCATATTTTATCGTTTCTAGATCTCATAACGGAATTGATTTAATTTTTTCCTGTTGTATATTATGCAATAACTTTTGCTCAAGGAATGTTAGTAGAGAACAAATAATGTCTCATTCGTTACAAAACATGTGTTTTTAGGTTACGCAAATTTCCACATTTGACAGGCAGACTATACAAAACAATTTTTCTACATTTTGTATAAAAATTTATAGCAAGCATTTACATTATATTGTTATACTAGTTCGAAGTTATAGCTTAGGAGTTATTTTTTTGCCATCAATGTTATAAAAGTTTAAAGTTTTTCACATTTGCTTGTGATTGAATACCATGGTAGTGTGCCTTTGATGATTTGGCTGTCAACATGTAATTTTATTGTATGCACTTGGAAGGAGGAGTTTTAGTCCTGTCATTTTTCACGTAATAAAAACGAGTTCATTTTTAAATTGATGTTTTATTTATCCCTCGCTCTTTAATGCATTCACTGCCAGGGGGCATGTGTGTCGGGGCCAGTGAATGTGTTAATCAAGAACCTAAGGCGAAGAGTACTGAAGGCTATGAAAAATTTACTGCTATATAAATGTGTGTAAGTAAACTGTAGCACCACCAGTTTCATTTATTATGCATTTAATTAGGCAAGTATAAAATCAAAAACATATATATTTATACTATTTATTAAACTAACAATCTAAATAAAGTAATCTAAGAGGTAGCAGGAGCGCTGGCTGCCTTTTCAGCCTCCTGTTGTTGAGCCAGCTCCTCCGTCTGCCGGTTCCGCCACGCAGTCATGTAGGAGCGCGGGTGGATTGGGAAGAAGCCCGACAAACCTGTAATTTAGTGTAAGTCTTAGGCTTTGCTCATGAGGTAGGTCATCACTATTTAAATCCTTAACACTTAATAATAAATGTGAAAGTAATTTTGTAAGTTTTCATTGCCACTAAGTGCTACAGGTTACCCTCGTAGTGCATAGCCACAGTTTTGCCATATGTAGTGCGTAGCCGCTACAAACAGTGTACCCAACAGTCGGGTTCTTGGCCCTGATTGTGTTAAACATCTAAACCAATTCACACAAAATTTGGTTAAAAGATAGTTTATAGTCCCAAAGCTGGACATAGGATAGTTACAAAGTCACAGGCAGAGGCAAGTTTTCTAAATGGAACTAGTTAAACATAAATTGTGTAATTAAATACGTGTACAAAACGCGAGAGTTTAAAGTGTTATAGTTAAATATAATATTGACACCATAACAAAATAAAATAATATGAACATTGAACAGTTTATAAAACAGAACTCACCTAATAACTCAGCTACTGGTGGTGTTACATGAGCCCCCTTACCAAGCCAGTACTTCAGTCTTTCCAGATTCAAGGCTACTAATTTCTCATTGGACACATTTGGCATTGGGTCAAAGGATCCTAATTGTTCAATCACTGGTTGTGTAGTCGTTCTTTTACGCTATAACAAAACAATTTTATTACTATATTACTACTGAGTAGATTTATAGTTATTTTAGGGTTAGTTCGTGAAAATAACTTAAAAGAATAAGGTAGTAATAGGGGAAATCATACACAATCCAAATGATATAAGAAATATAAATAATAATGTACACTTACATGAGTTACGGAAATATGAAAGAATGGCCTGTTAGTACAGCCATGTCGGACCAAACGTATGGACTTGGCTGCTTTGGCAAAGTACCGACCAGTTCCACTGGCTGGTGGCAACGGCATTTTCTATACAAATATAATTAATATATCAAATATTTTTTCACGTAAGACAATTTATAACCTCCAATTTTATAGATATTTGACAATGACAGCGAGCTGAAGGCTATGTTCCAGTAGATACGAGCTTGATAATAAACCTAACAGCAAAATTGTCATTGAAATATACATCTTATGTACTGACATTAGGGCACATATTTGAGTAACAGTTTAAACGGTTATATGGCCCAAATAACGTAATTGACGTAAGGCGTAACCTAATACGCTGTTCTGGATATGTTTAAAACTGGTCAATTAATATAAAAACCGGGCAAGTGCGAGTCGGACTCGCGCACGAAGGGTTCCGTACTATAAAGCAAAAAAAAAAACGGAAAAAAATGCAAAAAGAAAACAGTCACCCATCCATGTACTGACCACGCCCGACGTTGCTTAACTTTGGTCAAAAATCACGTTTGCTGTATGGGAGCCCCACTTAAATCTTTATTTTATTCTGTTTTTAGTATTTGTTGTTATAGCGGCAACAGAAATACATCATCTGTGAAAATTTCAACTGTCTAGCTATCACGGTTCGTGAGATACAGCCTGGTGACAGACAGACGGACGGACGAACGGACGGACAGCGAAGTCTTAGTAATAGGATCCCGTTTTACCCTTTGGGTACGGAACCCTAAAAAGGTATTACGACGGCGATTTAAACGATATCGTCGAAGATCTATAGTCTGTCAAACCATTTACGTCATTAGAAAAAAAGAAAGCGGTACATTTAAAAAATGTAAGCGCGAAGTGTTATCGTCCGATACAAAATTTGAATTTCGCGATTTTTTCTACTGACAAAATTGTTTGAAAGGCTATATATTTTTCACGCCACTGTTCGGAAATGTGGCAATAGATGGTCTAAAACCAAGCTGGAAAGTAGGCAATAGCTGTAGCACCTGAAGCACCACTACTACAATGTTTCATTGTTGTCATCATCTGTCATTGGTGACAGTTCGCTACAGCAATGAGTATCATTAAAAACATAAAAATCAATAAAAGGTCTTTTTTTGCGCAACTTTTTCCTTCAAAAATAAAATTAGGTTATTTATAGCACCAATTTCTTGTTTAAAAAAAAAGAAATATCAAAACCATTCACTTCATTTTTTTTTAACAATTATCCATTCAGTTCACGCTTAAGGCGTTTTTTACTTTTGTAGCTGTTTGTGGTTTTATTAGCAAAAACGCTTCTAATTTTAGAGTCGGTTTGAAGCAAATAACAGAAAAACGCCTCTTAAAAGTGGTAAAAAAAGGCGGGATCTGAAAATACCTACTGAATTGGATAGTGTAAATTATGTTTGACTAAAAAATATAAGAAACGCGTATCTACGCTCGCTATAAAAATGAGTTCTTCTAGTGAAGAAAATGATATTCTTACGCCTACCGAAATTCAAGAGACAGTACAGGCAGTGGCTAGTAATTTGCTACCAGAGAAATCGCGGGCTAGTAATTATAGTTATGCAAATGTTTTCTTATTTCCTCGCAGTAGTCGTGAAAAGCACTATGTAATGCCTCGGCCGGAAACGCTAAAGATGGACTCGTATTATTCGAGGGCCTCCACTAACGTGTCGGCCCTCGAACTCACTCGTCCATCTTTTAGCGATTTTCCGTCCTCTCCTACAATGTACTATTTGCCCAGAACACCACAATAACCTTCGCATTGCTGAGTGCACTTTTGTATCGTATAGGTTAAGGTGAATTATAAAGTTAGGAGCGAAAAACAGGTTTCATACAAATTTTTAAAAGCCCTAAACTCGTTAATTAGTTTCCACAATGTCAATATCCAGGAAAGTAAATGAGGACTACGTTTACGTGGAGAATTGACGTCCCTTAATTTACCGTACCATAATTTCTAAATGTTGACTTACCTGATGAAATGTTGCTGACCTATTACTTGTATATCGCTGTACATTATTATTAATGGGGATCCTATTTCATCGCATGATAATTAATTGTCATAATGTAATATTACGCATAAATCTCTTTTCGCATATTTTTTCTCCAGCTGAAACAGAAAGTATTTTCGAAAATATTTTGCATAGGTTGTGTAGAATAGGGTAGGTTAGGTCAGGTTAGGTTTGTGTTATAATTTTTCAGAAATGTTAATATTTCCAGCACAATAACAATTATGCGAAATGAGTTTTAATGCGTAACATTACATGAAGCCCCCTCCAGACTATGCGCGTGAATCGCGGGCGAAGCCGCGAACGCAAGTGTGGCGTCGATTTCGCAGATTGTTCACGCCTTCGCGCATTGTTCTCCGTTTTTTGTCGGTATTTCGGCCCGCGTCAAAGGAGACGCGAAGCGCGAACTTGCAAGACTCCACATTACACAATATTTTGGCTCCTCTGTGGCAAGATAAACTGATAAATATGAATTAAATTATGATTATATTATATTAAGCAGCTATATTTTACGGTTTTACAATAAAACAAAATGGAAAAACAGCTAAATCACGTATGATGCCTTAGATAACTAACAGTTAAACTCGATCAGCTGATGCTTTTCCGCCATATTGCCGCAAACCAAACTGCGAAATCGCCGTGAAGTGTGCGAGTGTGGAGTCATACGTCAACTTCGCGATATGTTCGCTCCGCGACGTCGCGCCGCGATTCACGCACATAGTCTGGAGGGGGCTTTAGGACAATCAATTCGCCGTGTGCCTGCTATACGGCCACAATTCAAAAATTCTAATTTTCTGGATTATTGCAGATTCGTTAGATTCGTATTCAAAATTGTTCAATTTACGACCTTATTTCGAGAGCCATAGCAAAAAAGGTCTTTAAGAGCCTTTTTCTCACAAGTGGCCTTATGGATTTGACCATAAATTGTCAGACGATTCCCTGCAATACAGCCACTTGCCAGTCTGCCTGCCGCCTGCTCCTGCGGCGTTTGCACGTGAATTGAGGGACTACCGCGAACCACGTTCGACGTGTTGCCTTCCTGTCACACTTACCTACGAATTTACTAGTGCGACAAAGAGGCAACACGTCGAACGTGGTTCGCGGTAGGCCCTCAGACGGCCCTTTTGAGTTGTGGCTATATAGCACACGTTTTAATAGAGGCTTTTGAGTTGCGTCCTAGAAAATAATAATTAGTTGAGTTACACATATTATCGCGTACAGTGATCTTGTTCCTATCAAAGTTGATAAAATAAAGGGATTTTAACTATTTTGGTGTTTTTATTTATATTTGCATGGTAACCTTTATCCAATAATTTTAAATTTGGCCGCATCCCAAAATCTTTAAAAAACGTTTCTGCAATACGGCCACAACTCTAAATACCTGTCTTTCGGGCCTTGTGTCTTAAAAATATACATTTCTTTTAAAAAGTAGGGTTATATCATTCCGAGTAAAAAAAGCTAAATTTTAAATTCATAGACCTAAAACTAAAGGAGTCAGATCCTATTAAACACCCTGAACTATACTCTCACAACTTTGAGACGCGATTTCTCGAAAAAACGGTTTTTTGAGATGTGGCAGTGTAGCAGGCACACGGCGAATTATTATGCGACCCAATATGGACCCTCATTGATGTGGACATTATATTTGTTAACTAGGTACTTAATAGGTATTCTAAGCTTTCAGGCACCTATTACATAATATAGTACGTCGCTGGCAAACAAGCCTGCGGCCCGCCTGATTGTAAGCAGTCTCCATAGCCTATGGATGGACGTCTGCAACTCCAGAAATGTTACATGTGAAGACTGAAGGGTTTCATACCCGTTGACAACCCTTTGAAATCTTTGTATGACCTAAAATACCGGGTGTGGCCTGTACTATGAGCAAAAAATTTAACTGTAGGCTGTACTCCTCATACTGTCCAACATTTGTTCATCGACTTTTGAAAATAACTTGTAGTTTGATTTTTAATACACTTTAAAGGTTATTCAAAGACGCAATGTATTGCGAATTTTGTTATGTTTAAGGCTTGACAAGCAACGTCAATCACAATGATATGGCGTGGCGATGGCGTCCATTGAATATAATATTTATTTAGTATGAAAAATAGGGAGTCTAAATACTTCATAATTTTTAAAAGTTGTTGAACAAAAGTGTCACCGTTTGAAGAGTACAATCTATGTTTTAATTATTTGCTCATGTTACAGGCCACACCCGGTATATTTACATCGGTCCCTTCTCGAGCTTGCTCGATCGCCCATACGAATATTATCGATAAATAACCTCTACATCTCTCGACCATGGATCGATCGCGCAGTTTTGTGACGTTTCATTGTCAATTGTTACGCGCGGCAGTGGCGCCCGCGGTGTAGTGTCGTGGGCAGTGCTTTCATTCATTGGACCCGCAGGATGTATAGGGATGGGACACAAATTATCGATAAACGCGAGATGCTTGTCGATGAACCGCGCAGATTTGGTGGCGCTCCATTGTCAATTGTTAAGTCCGCTCCACACTCGTGCAATTCAGCAGGTTGTTCTAATGTTCTGATATACTTAATTAGGTAATGCAGCTTGTAATGAAAAACCAAAACCTAATCGAAAAATTTTACTTATCATGTTTCAAACGAGCGGACAACGTTATTACAGTCAATTAATAGTCACTCTAAAATGGTTTGTGTTGAAGCAAAAGTGGCCAAATATGAAACTTCAACCGCAATCATAAAAGAATACCTATGGCCTATTTTATAAAGCTACAAGTTACAATTTACAAGCGAAAGTCTCGTTCTAACACATTGGGTTAGAAAGAGACTCCCGCTTGTAAATTGTAACTTGTAGCTTTATAAAATAGGCCACTATGCGTACCTGCGACCAATGTACATAACCTATAGCAGAGTTCTCCGGTGAGTTGAAACCATAATGTGTACTTACTTAACACCTATCTTTTAAAAACTAAAAAATAAATCTAGGTACCTACCTAAGTACTAAATGCTGATGCAAGTCATTTACAGATAATAGTAACCAAATGGGTTAATCTCTTTTGTAGAACAACCAACATACAATACACAAGGAACCTAGTCTCTACATTTAACTCCCTTAGGTTCTTATTTTTGTCCCTTTTTGAGTTTCTAATTGACGCTAATAGCGCGTTAACGAACAACGCTACTAGTCATGTTTAAAAAGTCTAAATTATGTCCATGATTTAAAAAATACTTTTCCTTCGATCATAATACATAATCCATTTGTCTAAACCATTTGCATGCATATAAACATTTTCTCTTCCCAAATCTTATCGACTCACATAACCACATCCCTAAAACTTCCCAATCGCTACAAGCTGACCGACATACGTCGACCTTACTACAGACAGGGACGCACATACCCTAACCCCCGCCGTCAGACAAGGATGGATTCCGAATTGGGTCACGGGTCTACCGTCTTAGGCCGCCGAAAAGCGCTGAAGCGCTGAAAGTGTTACAATAAAAGCTATAAATAGATCTAGGTGAATGAGTGCGGGACTATGAGATCCTGAAAAAGGATTTCAGGAGGCTTTACGGGAAATTGAACTGCATTGAATTGTTATCGGGAAAAGTCGTTAATATTAAATGGGAATGGCTAATAATAGAAGAAAGGGCCCGATTCGGATTTTGAAATAGATATCTATTAGATATCTTTTAGACATCACCAAGATACGATAACGATATGTTTCAGATCTAACCTGTCAAATTTGACATTTGCGCGATTCTGGAGATACTCTTGAACGATTTCTACAGGATATGACTTAGAGATCCAAATCACATCTAATTAGATATCTTTACTCTATCTAACGTAAAAGTGACATTGGTTGCCCGAATTGCGCTGCAAAAGAGAACTAGTTGATATCTAAACTATAACGTATCTAGAATGGATCTAGAACGTGTCGTCTCTTGTGAATATCTTGAAGTTCGAATACGGCAGTAAGGTTTCAGTTTAACAGGGAGGCTTATTCTAATTGTAATAACAGGTTATGAATTTGATGAGTTATGGATATGGATATCTATTAGTGTCAACAAGGACGTTTGTGGTTGAAGAAATAAATTTTTTTAGGGTTCCGTACCCAAAGGGTAAAAACGGGACTATTACTAAGACTCCACTATCCGTCTGTCAGTCTGTCCGTCCGTCTGTCTGTCACCAGGCTGTATTTCATGAACCGTGATAGCTACAGTTGAAATTTTCACAGATGATGTATTTCTGTTGCCGCTATAACAATATATACTAAAAAGTACGGAACCCTCAGTGGGCGAGTCCGACTCGGTTTTTAATAAACATTACCTGCTTAACCTGCATGTGCCTAAAAAAATCCTTACTTTACTTGTATTTAATAAAATATTGACAAAACGCAACTTTATTACCTAGACATTAAAGAATGTACTACTAGCCAAGATGTCAATCGATTGAGCTACGACAGCGAAACGCTTTATATCTCTATCATTCTCACATATTAGTGCGATAGAGACAGATAGCGTTTCGTTGTCTTCCTTTCTTCTCTTCTTTGATAGGCGCCCTGTTCATAATATTTTTGGTCTTTTAATAAAGGTCAAATTTATTATCGATGTCAAAGTTTACAATACACAATTCAATGCAAATCCAAAAATCACTAATTTCTTAACCTAAATTAACAACTAATAAAACTATTCTTAAAATTCGTTCCAAGTCCCTCCAGATGCAAGGGAGCCCATCACGCTCGCCGCGTTGCCACGTTGAACCGCGATGGACAACCTTTGCATAAGGAACGACCCTGAGCGGGGGTCATGACCACCCTCTCTCAAACGTCTTTACCGATTTTAGACCTCGACTGTACTAATCCATTTACCTTAACTTTCCTCAACTCCGTCTAAGATAACTTTGAACCGATTTGAACAGAATAAAGTGAAGGAGTGTCATTATAAGGTTCATATTGTCATACTTAATTATAATTATTGTTATAGAAATTCGGTCGGTTAATGATGTGATGAAATTGAAATTATCACATTGCTAAGTCCATGCAGAGTTAAATTGTTTCGACTCTATAATGTCTGTCCATATTGTCTGATTCTGTCATTTCTGTCCAATGGCTGCTTGTGGCGATGGCACCTCATGGAAGCGCCCAGATACATCTTTTTGTAGACCTTCCACAGAGAAAGGCCCCCAAAAGGTGAACCGTGAATGCGGACAATTGGATGAGGGCATCACAACCGGTCGTTGTGGATATCCTTACTTAGGGTATGGAGATGCTTTTGCTGAAGTGGACGTTTTTTGGATGGTAATAATGATGTCTATAACATCGTAAGACCCACCATACAACATTTTCGTATTTTTAATTCGAACCTTGTATAGTAAAATGAGGAGATGTGGGTTGGCGCAGAATGCTCAGGAAATCTTGGACTGAACGCCGCACAAACGAGTCTATCTTAGAGGAGCTCAATATCACCACAAGGCTATCCACCATCTGTATCCAAACTATCCAAAGAGTCCTTAAATTCTTCGGCCACACAGTCAGACGCGGCACGGACACGCTAGAAAGGCGCATTATTACCGGGAGTGTCGACGACGAAGGAGTAGAGGGCGTGCACACAGATGATGGTCAGATGTGGTCCAAAATATTACCCAGACTTCGTTCCAGGCAACAATGCAGATGGCCGAAGATCGAGAGGCCTGGAGAGCAGTGATAAGAAGAATACCCCATAGGAGTCACGTCGTCCCTCAGACATCTCACGTCTCACGACCAAGAAGAAGATAGTAAATTAGGATTAATTTCGTTTGTTTGAAAAAGCTATTTAAACAAATGAAAATGCAGTTTTTTATTTGTTTTTTGAAAGGTTCTAACTAAATTAATCTCTTTCAAACGGAAACTGAGTGAACATAACTGTACATAATTATTGTAATGCACATTGAGTCATTCGAGAACAATATGCCTGAAAATAAAATAGGTATTTTTAAATCACGAAAGTCTCGGATGCTGGAACCATTTTTATAACTCGGCGTCGCATTGATTTTAGCCGATAGTCTGCTTAAAATAGAAAAGCCGCTATTGAAGAACTAATTATTGGTTATACGAGTATCTCTATGTAATTCAAGTTAATTGTACATACTTACACTAACTAATTATACTTTCTTACATGCCAGGACGTGTCGCCAGTCATTACTAATCTTGGAATAGATTATTGTAAATTTTTATTAGCGGATTGTTCAGAGCGAATTCATACATTTAATTATTTGTGCTTTAACTCGCACTAATCAATGTGTAAACAGGCCCTACATCTCTATCTGATGGCCTCAATCTTGATAGACACTGAACAAATGTTGGAACTGGATCCTCATCTAAAGATTAGACATCGGCATTCTTTCCTTCGGGGACCTGTCCTTTAATTTACATTCTGAGCATGACCCATTTACTTATGCATAATTTTAAACAGGTCAAGTCAATAATTGCGGGTAGTAAAGTAAAGTAAAGGAAGTATGAAAGGATTCGAAGTCGAATCACAACAAGGTCGCCAGTATGCACGACACTTTTCTTACACCTCGTAACCGCAACCGCTATTACGCACGGCCCGCGTATTGTATCATAAGTAATTAACGTACCGCTTCCTACCCGAGATAAGACCGCTTGTGAATCAATCGCTAGTTGCTGAGTTGTGGGAGCACCGCGCACGCGCGCTGCGCCGATCGATGGGCCGGCGCAGCGGCCGGGCGTCAGTGGCCGCGCCGCCGCCGCGCAGTCCAGATGACCCAGTGAAAAGGCAAGCTGTATCTTCGGGAATACGCCGAGGACGAGCGGCCGCCGTGCCGGGAGGAGTGGCGCCGGTCGGAGTGGACCGGCGGCGCGCGCGGCCGCCTGCCGCAAGTAGACCGCTCTCCCTCGCGGCGCAGCCCTTACCTCGCCAGGGACGATGAGCCGTCGCCAGCGCCGGATGAGCGCGGGCGCTCCGCCTCCGCCGGCGCCCACCACCGCGCGCGCCCGCGT
Source organism: Cydia fagiglandana (assembly GCF_963556715.1). Classification (NCBI taxonomy): domain Eukaryota; kingdom Metazoa; phylum Arthropoda; class Insecta; order Lepidoptera; family Tortricidae; genus Cydia; species Cydia fagiglandana. Next base: position 22,964,606 of record NC_085933.1, on the reverse strand, counting down.
CCGCTCCGCTACCAGTCCCTGGAGCGCGACTACGACCGCTCCTACGCGCCGCCGCCGCCCCCCGAGGATGACTACTACCGGCGCGAACCTCCCCCCCTCTTCCTTGGAGAGCTGCAATCTCAGAATTCCGATCTCCAACGGGAGCTGGGGAACCTCAAGAAGGAGCTGGAATTGACCAATCAGAAGCTCGGGTCCAGCATGCACAGCATAAAGACCTTCTGGAGTCCCGAGCTGAAGAAGGAGCGGGCGCTGCGCAAGGAGGAGAGCGCGAAGTACAGCCTTATCAACGACCAACTGAAACTGCTCAATCAAGAAAACCAGGTCAGTCCCTTTCAAACTTCTGTAATCCTAGTACCTCTCGGAGGCAGTACATGGTTTCAGTTCCTTATTTCAAATATAGCGATATTTTTAACAAGGTGGCCAAAACTAGAACCAGACCCATTATTCGCTGAAAGTATAAGTCGAAATTTGTAAATTAATACCTATCATAGAGAAAATCTTTAAACCAGGTTTCCAGGTTCCATTAAATAATACGGATAGGTATGTGTCAGTGACGGCACGTCCCATTTCCTATGGCCTTCCACCGGCATTCCTATGTCGGTACTAGAAAGCCCCATTCGTCTAATCTTGGAGACATGAAAAGCCAAGGCACCAGCTTGCCCAACTGATGTCTTAGACGCACCGCTATGTAGTTTTACAATCCAAGATGGTCAGTACTTGAGCAGTCGTGTGGCCAAGATCTGAACCTGTCTGGATTGTGAATTCGCTTCTTGCAACAGACTCGTTCTGGGTTACTCTGACCATCTATTTGAGCAGTCGTGTGGCCAAGATCTGAACCTGTGTGGATTGTGAATTCGCTTCTTGCAACAGACTCGTTCCGGGTTACTCTGTCCATCGTCACTCTTCTAGAAGACTAACTTTTGATGATTAGTAACGTACCTAACTAACGTCCAGTGGCAAATTCAATGCATTGGGGGTCTGTGTTCACGGCCTCTCGATCAAATTGGTGCTCTTCTCGACCCAGGGGCCCGTGGCATTTGATTCGCATTGTCACTTTAAGGACCACGCTAGACCGGGCCGAAGCTTCCGACGCGTCATTTTCTATGATGGCTGATCGGTGATCACGTGGTGCTTTGCATAGAAAACGAAGTGTCGGAAGCTCCGGCCCGGCCCTGGCCCGGTCTAGCGTGATTCATCCTTTACTTGGCGTCGTTATACTTACACTATTGCTGATGGTTGATAAATGAAGCCGGCGACAAATGTTTTAATTATCAGAAACCAAATTTCATTAGTTACATACATCGTCAGATAAGGATCGTAATAGTTTCGCTTATATTTTACTGTCTATTCCCTAAATCTGGTTGCTTAGGTAGCCATATAACTGTTACACACGAGATCACCTTCGCATTTTATTGCCACTTCTCCCCACTCGGCAGGAATTATTATGCGTAACGTACACTGAAAGATAAATAAAAGTAGAGAATTTTCTAGGATCAGGTAAAGGGGAGAAGAGTCATTTATAACACAAAATTTCGACAGGGGTCCAAAGTCGTTCATCGTTTGCGGTATAAATAGATTAGATTTACTTATTCTGAGATTTCTGAGACACACAAAACCGCTGCTAAAAAGCCGCTCCCATACATTCTAAGTTACGTTCTCTATACTTCGTTTTTTTAGCATTAGAAATAAGGTAAACAATCTTGATGTGTCTTTTAATAGAAAAACACATTTTTATTTTTTTATCTGTATTTTGTATGTAATTCGACATTAAGAGACCATATACATCTCTTAGTAATTGTAATACGTTAGATTGAATTGTTAGTTTTAATTTATAAAATTGTTGATGTTATTATTTTTGCTTTTATGTAAATTCAATGTTGACGTGTAAAAGTGCCCTTGTGGCCTATTTGCTGAATAAATGTTGATATTTGATATTTGATATTTGATATAAAAATAAGTTACGGCAAATATGTAACAATTATGAATCTAATACGATAATTTATATTCTTCTGCTTTCATAAGTAATACTTTTTGATTTTTAAAAAGCGTTTTTCAATTAAAAGTTTTGTCAAGATCGCTTACCTTCTTGCAAGTTCTTTCTAATGCTAAAAAAACGAACTATAAAATACATGAAACAAAAGTCTGTATCTTTAGGTATTTAAATAAAAGTAAACCAAATCTACCCACAAACGGCTCTTTAAGCCAGTTGAGGGTGCATGATCAAATAATGTTGGTTGAAGTCAGATCGTTCAGTGACTGATCCAGGCGGTTTTCTAATTAGTCGGTTAACCAATCAATGTTATACCTACCCGATTTACAAATTGTTTGTTTACTTTTATTAAAATACCTAAAGACCGACTACCTATAAGTAGAAAATTGCATGAGCATATCTCATGAAAGTCACCAAAAATATTGGAAATTTTTGAGAATGCAGAACATTAAAGATTAGAGTAGGTAGACCGCACAGACCGGAACTTAACGCAGCGTACACGCAATGACGTGTCTTACACCCTCGGTGTGTCAGCGTCTATTAATTAAGCGCTGGTGTCGAGATCTCCTAATTTATTACGTTCATGACGTTAAGTAATTCTTCTTGGCGCCTACTAAACAGACAACTTGATCACTTTTTCATCGTTAATTAGGACATCTTTGAGACGCTTCGTCTATCAAAATATTGTTACTTTATCATATAAGAGCTTCTTTATCGACAAATTTATTAGAAACAGAGCAATAAATGTTTAATCATTACAATTACCAGTTCTTCAGCCTAGATAATCTATCTACGAACAGTACAGTGAAATTATTTATTGAATTTTATAATGTTTTTCTCTTCTTCTTCGACTTCTTATGTTAAAAATTGCAGGTTATATCAGAATTTTTTACCACTTTCACCGCCGATATCCCCACTTCTCTATTTTCTTGTTTAATAACCTCTAAAATTCTACATGTTTAAGATCTACAAATACATACAAGCACCAAATTGGCTAGCAACAAACTCTTGTAAAATCTTCTTCCATTAAATAAAGCACGTATTAAATGAAGTCAGCCATTAAAAAATAAGTATTCCACCTAATAAAAACTAAAGGATGAATTCCAAGGACTTCGAACGTCGAAGGAAGTAAGCGACCGAGCATCCATCCTTGTGGAACGCCCCAGTAAGCGTCTCGCGTCTCATTTGCATGCTACGCTTGACATTGATTCAGGGGAATCCTTCGGGAATTTTTGTATAAGGCCCTTTATAATATCCTATTTTCTGAGAAACAATATTAAGTATACCTACATTCATATAATGCTCATGTACCTATGTAGACTCTACAAGGAGGTAATTTGAGAGAACAGAAAGATGGCAGAGTGGTTTTACGATATGGCAAATGGTAGTACTGTAGGGAAATAATATATACATTGAAAAGGCGTCCTATGTGTAATTTTCTATGATGACTGATCGATGATCACGTGGTACTTTCCATAGAAAGCGATGCGCCGGAAGATCCGGCTCGACCCCGGTCCGGTCTAGCGTGAATCATCATTTATACAGCAAAACCTAGGATTAAGGCACAGCCGGCCTAGCCAAGGTTACAATCGCTATCGCTTCGATAACGAAAAGCATTATGTCTCTCTATCACTCTTCCATATTAGCGCGACAGTGACAGTTGCGTTTCGATCGCTACGGAGCGTAAGCGATTGGCATTTTGGCTGCGCGGCCTGGTCCCACCGCGAGCTAGTAAGCTATGAGCTATCGGCTATAAACACGAACAAAGATAAGCACTCCCGTGTAAATAAAAGAGAGACGGCGATATTTATAGTTACTCGCCCAGCGGTGAGCTATAAATATCGCCGTGTCTCTATTATTTACACGGGAGTGCTTATCTTTTTTTCGTGTTTATAGCCGATAGCTCATAGCTTACTAGCTCGCGGTGGGGCCAGTGCCTAAACCTACTACTTTTGACCACCACACACATAAAGAAAATAAAGAGATCCCTGACTATCCATTTAACGACAGTCCGATTTCCTTCCTTGATTTTATTTTTCTTCCTTACACACATTTAAGCTTTCATAACATTGTAACTGGGCATGTTGATAGTAGCACTATCCATTTCTCCATCTTTCCAACCCTCCGAGACGAGACGAGCACCCTCCAACCCCTTAACCCCAAGATGGGACCTCTTTCACGCTTCCTGTCTAACAGAAATGGAAGGAAAATAAATTGGCGTCCTTTCGCGTTTTTATAACGTAAACCTAAGTTACTCTTTTTGAATACACGCGGAAATAGGTAAGTAAATATCTACTGATAATTTTTTCCGCATAAAATAATTTTATCCCGAGAAAAAGTTAGCAAAATGCTAAATACGTTTTTTCTAGCACCTAAACATGGAGTACAGTCGTTATCAGATATATCGGAGAGACCAAAGTGTTCACGATATCTGAACAAGCCTTGACAGTAGAGGCGTGCTCAGATATTTGTGAACACCTTGGCCGCTCCAATATATGTGTTGGCGGCTCCTATCCATCATTCAATGTTTTTATCATTCATTTTTCTTATCCTAAACAAACATCATTATACAGGGTGATTCCGGGGTCGTGGAGCAAGCGATCAAGGCATGATACACAAGCCCATACTGAACAACTTTTACTATGGGACCAACTCCGAAATCGCGAAAAAAAAAATTGGTAGTTTCATACATTTCGGCCGATCACATGTTGTCGTGTTCTATGGGAAGGCCAGTTTTTTTTCGCGATTTCGGATTTGGTCCCATAGTAAAGCCAGCGATCAAGGCATAATACAGTGATCGGCCGAAATGTATGAAACTACCAATTTTTTTTTCGCGATTTCGGAGTTGGTCCCATAGTAAAAGTTGTTCAGTATGGGCTTGTGTATCATGCCTTGATCGCTTGCTCCACGACCCCGGAATCACCCTGTATAAACCTACGCTTTGGGTTATTTGCCCGAAAAACAGATTTTTATTAGATAGTTATACCTACTTCAAACTATGAATAATTTATTACTTACTTAAAAAAATGATAGAAAATATAAATTACCTATCGCGAATTAAAGAAGCTCTTAAATCTAGGAAACATTGTGTATCACTCAACGAAGAGTTTTGGTTTAAGTAACTGATTAATTATTAATTAAGTAGAAATGTTGCAATTGAACTTAAGTTATTTAAGCATCTTACAAAAAGAATAGGTACTTGTGAACCACCATAACTGAAAAACCATTCAAAGATGTCACCCAAAAAACTGAATTTACTCGTAACATTATACGCCATCTTATCACAGTCAGTTGCGTCGTGGAAGATATTAAAAGGGTTAATTTTAATACATCCTTAACCGGAAGAAGGCAGTAGCCACCTAAAACTGCCCGATTGATCTTAACAGTAAGGTTCATCTACCACTGGGAGGGTCCATAAAACGAGGCACGTACATACTTCCTACACAAAAAGACGTAACTCTTCGTTTCACCTGCAAAAGTACGACTTTCTAGAGCAAAAGAGATTTGAAGGGTCCAACCTCCCCTCTAACCAGATTTAATACCTACTAAAAGTTTGTCAACGTCTCTCGGAGGGACCGAAATTCCCAAATGAAACATCACTGTAACTTTACCACGTATTATGCTTTGGGAAATTAAGCTTTAGCAGTATGGAACTGAGGTTTCTTTTGCTACTCGCGAATTTTGGAAAATACTAGTGTCATAGACAAGTTTTGTTTCAAAGAGCATGAGGAATCAGATGAAACTTGGCAAATATATCGCGATAACACACCAAATATCCTAAATTCGATATCCCTCGAAGTCGTAGCGTAGACAAAAATTTCCTTTTTTTTTATAAAGAAACCTTTTTTGTTAATGAACCAATTGTTTATCGTTCAGAAGCAACCAAATAGAGCCAAACATTAAGCTTCTTTTGTAAACACACCAATATACATAGGTACTTACACTATTTACAGACGGACTTAACGCAACTGTTAGGGTTTTGGTCATTTTGGCTACGGAGCACTAAAATGATAAACAACTTTCAACCTATTTAAAGATTAATCACATCCGTCTTCTTTTAAAGTGATATGTACACTGGATAATTAGGTACCTAACTAAGTCAGTCTTTAACAGTCGGTATGAAAAAAACAGGGATACATTATCGAACCAGCCCTAATCCCATTTGCTTACGTCACTCGCACATTGCAGAATGCGTCATCTTCAGGCTTTATTATAAGAAGTACTTAGGTAGGTAGCCTGAAGATTACTATGTACCTAAAACAATTTTTAATAGATAGATACCTACTACTTCTTCTCTGTCGTACCTACTACACAGTCAATTTATTTTCACAATTTCGGGGTTAGTTTAATAGTACCTAAGTTGTTTAGTAGGACTTAGAGGATTCATTTGACTTCGCCTGGACCGAACGTTGAAAAACAGTATCTAAGTATATAAAGCGTAGGATATACGGGTTATTCATTGCTAGATATTGAACTTACAATTGAAAATAGATTAACTAGAGCGAGATTAAAATGTATTCAGTCCCGTCTTGCTTTTTATTTGTTCAGAAGCCGCGTGCTTCTTATACTTTGTATAAAAATGGTTCATGAATGCTGTTTACATATAATATTCAAATGAAGGTTGCCGAGATTTAGGAAAAGTTTGTCTTAACAAGTAACACATTTCCTAAGCCCAATTTATTCAGAAATCTTTCTTGTACCATTTTTGTTGTAAAGTTGAACAAGAATAAGTTGAATTTTAAGAAACGTTCGAATATTAAGAAATGGAAAATTCTTCTAACGTCTTTTTCAAGCAATTACAAGGAACTTATAATACTGCCCTATGATCTCTACTAAGGACACTTTCTTCCCTCTCTATTAAGAACATTGGACAGCACGAGGTTAAGACATTGAATAAATCAATTGCAAATTAACTATTACTTTATTGAGTAAACGGTAAGGTTAACCTTAAGTACACTAACGAGATTAACCGCATTCTGCGCAAGTATATTAATTATGGTTTTTTTTTCTAGATTGCTTAGAGCCAGGTCCACTGGGGGCTTAGCCAAGATGATAATCGTTCGCAGAAAAGCGATACAAAACGCTATCTGTTTAACCAATATGGAGGAGTGATAGACGGAAAGCGTTACGTTGTCGTAGCGCTTACGATCGGCATGTTCGCTAGACTGATCTGACAGTCGGCGCGATTCGGAAAATGAATTAGAGATTAACTAGATACGATATAGTAAAGATATGTGACGTCCTACGAGTAAAGGTACCTTATGTCGATTGGCGCTTACGCTATTATTAACAGCTCCAATATTATTGCGGTGCTATGTGACGTAAGCGCCAGCCACCATAAGGTACCTTTTACCGTGGAACTTCACATACCTTCACTATTTCATATCTAGTGCACCTCTAATTCATTTCCCGAATCGCGGCGCCAGCCGCCATGAGGTACCTTTTGTAGTGGAACGGAACATATCTTTACTATTTCATATCTAGTGAGTCTCTAATTCATTTCCCGAATCGAGCCGAGTAGGTATCCACAGAGGTATCATTTATTTCAATCACTACTACATACTATAGTATACTAGCTATATAGTTACTTATTCCACGTTCCCCTTTCCCAAACATAGACGTTGTTTAAGGAGCCAATAATTGTTCAAACTGGGTCAAAGGGCGTTTGTGTGTGGCCCGATCGTTTTACCCACGCAGGCGAAAAACGTCACTAGTGCATAGGAAATAGATGATAATTTCGCATTCCTATGTGTTGTTGTAGTGTGTGTATAGTTCCTTTAGAAATGGTTGAACAAAACAAATGAGCAATTTATTGATCCGACCATGCGTGACTGTTAGAAAGCTTTGAAATGTTAAAAAGTTACGGTCGTTTAAATGATTAGGTACACAACATAACTGAATATTTATTACTGATGTATGGCTCCTCTACACGTTGGGCCAACGCCGGCCACTCCAAGGGACGCAGCCATGCGGTAGAATGAGATAGCAATATCACTTGCTCCCTCTAATGCATAAATGCGTCCCTTGGAGTGGCCGGCGTTGGCCCATCATGTAGAGGAGCCATTAGGATTTAGGAGCAGCGGTAGGATAGTAAACTTAGACTAACTAGAACTAATAGTGCTGCAGTGCACCTCCTAAGACCTAGAGTCATTTTTGCAGCACTTAGAACCTTCTTTTATTTCCATTCACCTCTAGCAGCCCAGAGACCTATAAAAAGGTCTCCTGTTCCATTCCAATTTGAACTTTGTGTTGACAAAATAAAATTTCATTTTGCTTGGCAAGGTTTGACGTATAGGCGGTTAGAGGAGTTCAAAATTCGATTTTAATTTGTTCTCTTTAAAGGAACTTAGGACTTGGGAGGTCAAACACGGTGTTTTTTTTTATTTGCGTTAATTTCGGGGTATGGATAAGGAAACTAAAGTTAATAAAAAAAAAAGTTTGTTGATTTTTTTTTTCAAAGTAATTATATGTTGCATATAGCGTTGTTATAACTTATAACACGGGCATTACATTTAACTCAACCAAACAATTGAAAACTATAACATATCATTGTCATTTCGAACATCAATCGTCTTCCTTTTACATAGTAGCAAATGTATTATAATTTTTTTTGTTAATATTTTAAACAGTAGCCAATAATAAATAAGTTTAAATAAATTTTATCGTTTTCGCAGTTGCAATCCTACTTACTCCTATAGCCCGAGGTCCGCTTTGGCAACGTAATCCCATGGATTGGTGTACAAACTTTAGATTAATATTAATCATAGCTTAATCGTCGCCAAACAACGTTGGCACGGGAATCGGGATCAGAAGTGGGACGCTAAAGTCGTGCAAGTAAGTAAAGCATTTCTTGGCTTTCAGAACTCATGAATATTTATTACGTGCACGCATGAAGATAATATGAACTAGGTCGCATGGATGACGTGATAAAAAATAATGCTTAGAGCATTTTTCCTCGGTAATCTGTCGATTGCCACTTGGGAGATCGGGCCAACTCAACTGTGCTGATTCTTGAGAAGCGTGGAACATTTCGAAAGTTTTCAAGTGTTTAGCGCGTAATGATTTCCGAGGGCCTATCGCGAAAACTGGAATTCGCAAATTGCGGGATCTTTCTCTTTTACTCCAATGAAGGCGTAAGTGACAGAAAAAGAGGCCCGCAATTTGCGAAACATCGATTTTCGCGGTTGTTAGCCCTGATTTCCTGCATAACTTTTGCTTCCGAAATATCTGTGTAGGATAGCTTTGTGTTCATTTCCCTAATCCTGGGTCCCAATCAGCAGGTAACTCTTGGCAGAGTATTCGTAATCACGACGAAAAATTCATCAGCAGGCCTCTCCGTACTCTCAAGTACTTATTCCTCGGTCTTGAATAGATTAAGTACCACTCTGAACGCGCAAGTAACATTATTCAAATTAACCTTCAAGGCCACACAAGACCTTGACTTAGCACTCACAGGTTAAAAGCATCTATAATCAATGCATGCAAAAGCATAGCACACCAAAGTACAGCTATCAACAGGTTCCCTGTCACTGGCTTTGCGCCAAATCTGACAGCCGCGGCCGCGGCTGCCAATCTAACGCCACCGTAAGGTGATTACGCTACGTCTTACGTAGGCGAACAACGCGCGAACGCGGCGCGGCGCGGCGCGGCGAAATCAATCCTTTGATGCCCATAGAAGTGTCCTACGTAAGCGATCTCGTTGCGAACGCGGTGCGGCGCGATTTGCACGCGAATGTCAGGCGGCGCGGCGCGGCGCGGCGCGGCGGCGGCCGCTTTCGCCGCGCCGCGCCGCGCCGCGTTCGCGCGTTGTTCGCCTACGTAAGACGTAGCGTTACTCTATGGCAGGCAGTGGAGTTGGCACTTGGCCTCTGGTTTTGACAGGTGAAATAAAACAGCAATCGGGGTGGCATTTGAACTAAGTATACTTACAATGAGGGCCTGGAGATCTGTATTACAGGTTTACGCCTAGTTTAGACTCCAGTCTCTCACAAAAGATATAAACCAAAGTTGTCCTTTACTCTGTGTTTGTGAGGTGAAAATAAATAAATATATTTTATTGTAGTTTAGTTATAGGTATCTTATTATTCGCAGTACGACGCTCGCAAGCGATGTCAAAATTTGACAACAATGTAAGTTCGAATCAGTTTCCTTTTAAGGGGCCCGGCGCCCACTGATTACCAGTTAGCCGGACGATATCAGCCTGTCAGTTAAACGCAAATTTTGACAGCTCTGAAGAACTGATAGGCTGATGTCGTCTGGCGAACTGGTAATCTGTGGGCCACTTTACGAGTTTCCAACCAGGGGGCCAATTTGAACTTATATTTAATATCAAAATGATATAATTTTGTTATCATTCGCGCTTGCATTTTGCTCTAAAGGTACAGTCAGCCAAGAAAATGGTCTACCACTTTTCGACTCTATCAATCAGATGAAGAGAGTCGAAAAGTGGTATGCCACAGCAGCGCAGTGGTGTCAGCCAAGAAAGTGGTCTACCACTTTTCGACTCTATGAATCAGATGAGAGAGTCGAAAAGTGGTATGCCACTTTCTTGGCTGACCGTACATGTTCGAACGTGTATTGGCGTGAGCAAGATGCATGGGCAAATGCTTAGCTATATATTAATGATTTTTCTAAGAGTTCTTGGTAAGCAATATTTTTTGACACTAGTCAGGATGGAAGATTTTCAAAAAGCGCAATGCAATGCTCCAAAATCCTAGTGAAACTATCATATTTTAAATAACCCTGGGGCAAACTTGACATAGTGCAACACTATAGTATTTGAAATAAGGCCCGGGCCAACATCTTGGTTTTAATTGAGCACAATTGAGCGCCGGCCCGTAATGGTTCCGGCGGGGCTCCCGTGCCAACTCCAGCTCAATTAGAGGTGAGAGTCATTCGCACGTTTATAAGGTTCCGTACAATAAAAAATATTGGACAATGTCATATCCCGAAGAGGTTTGTTAGGAAAATACTGGTCGTGTAAAATAAAATTTTTGGCCTGCATATTTCATCATCATCATCTCAGCCATAAGATGTCCACTGCCTGAACATAGGCCTCCCCCGTGGACCTCCATTCGTACCGGTTGGAAGGGACCCGCATCCAGCGTCTTCCGGCGGCCTTAACAAGGTCGTCTGTCCATCTTGTGGGGTGGACGTCCTGCGCTGCGCTGCGCCTGCATACTTATTCTTCTTTAAAAAAATATAAGTAAGTTTTAAACGTCATAAGTGTGTACTTAGAAGTACTAGGACACACGGGCATTGACGTTGTTCAGTGGGTAATTGCTTTTAGCAAAGTGATAAAAAGCTGGACTTTACAAATAGCCACGATGGATTGCCGGGTGTTGACAAAAGAATAACTAAACGCGTTTAAATACTATTGCTCATCAGTTGCACACTTCCACGTTAGTTCACTGAATAATTAGCTATCAATATTACAAGCAACAACAAAAACAGAATATTCCCGAGAAGACTTTTAAAGTTCAACGGAAACCCCACAATAAATCCTAGATATTCACAGAGATCACTTTGTAGTTTTTCTCCAAACGTCCGTTGTCGTGTCCCATCTGTCCGAATTGTAAACATTCCGCCGTGACTCTACTTTACCGTATCCTCTCTGCCCGTCCTAATTATGCGATGCGTCCACTTATTTTACGCTATTTTTAAACTGCGGGAATCATAGTGTCCAGAATTATATAGAGTAAACTAAAGTGATGTTGCGGGAATGTATTTAATGCTATTACCGCGAAAATATCACAGAGAGCTCATGTGTGTAGGTAAAACAGTGTATGTTACTTACTGTACTTAGGCATTAAAACACTCGTGCACTCGTGTGATACTGACTTAGTTCGTTTCATAAACCAAACCTCGTATTATAATGCCTTTCATTATGTAGCAGTCACATAATACGTAACTATAAATAGGTACTAAACTACTATTTTATTATCACTATTCTACATTATTTCCTAAACTGCTACCACTGTATAATGAAGCATGTCTTATATAGGTTAAACAACTCCATTTTAAGTATGAAACGTCACAAAATATCATGCTGAACCTACGCTTATATTATTGTATGTGATCCATGCTCCATCTAATAGGCAATCTGTGAGCTGGAATGTACGCTTGATCATCATCTTCCTATTTATATCAATCGTCGACATGGTGTTTACGAGCAGATATAATGTAATGGACTTAATGGTGTATTATCGTCGACACCAACTATCCTTTCGTAATCCTTATTGCAACGGGATAAGATATATCAATGGGCAGTTAAATGTGTTGCTGTTAGTACTTGAGATCTAATTCATTGATATTGACGAGAATCGGCTGAGTTAAATGATCTCGTTTAGTTTGCTCTCAGTTAGATTGCTCTTAAGCCATTAAGCGGTATTTTACAATCAAGAGCAATGAGGGACTCATTTCACTCATTAATTTTTTATTTTATTTATTAGGCTCACAAAACAAGTTACAGACATTTACAGAAATTACATTAATAAATAAGCTTATAGTTTAGATCTGGACTATAACTCCAAACATGTGTGCACAGAAGGATATGACATTCAGTTAAAATATAACGCTAGAGGGATGAGATGTCAAGAAAATTATATAAACAGTAGTAAGATTTACACATTAATTGAGTTATCTACTAATTAATTAATTAAACTAGGTCTAAAAACTAAGCAAGATATTAGATAAGACTAATTAAACTAGGTCTAAAACTAAACAAGGTAAAATATTTAAAATAGACTAATAAGATAAGTGCGAGCGCAGCTTAGGTACAGAAAGTCTTAAGTATTTTATTTTTAAAACTGGGTAAGCTGCGTTCGAATATGTCTATGGAAGGATTCTCGGCCGCAGTTTCGTTGTATAATCGACACATTCTTGTCACTGGATTGTAGTGAGGTGTTGTTTTTATAAATCTGTAGTTGAAATATTTTGAGCGAGGGGTTGCGAGATTTGTAACGTGTGATAAAATTGAGAAGAGATTTACGAGTAGGTACATTGCTCGATAGTCTCACAGGAGAAAGAGATGGCGGGACAACTTCGATGCATTCCAGCGGGATTGGCGATCTTGTTCAGCATGAGTGTTGTTTTTATGAGAGGGGAGGCCTTTGCCCAGCAGTGGGACACACACATAGGCTAATAAAAAAAAAATAGTGTCACAAAAGTTTTCAGTGAAATTTCGCTCAATTTTCATCTGACCTAAACTTAAACTTAAATTAGTAAAAATCTTAAAACTTCATTTTCGGTGCTTGCTGAAACTGAAGTAAAAACTAGTCGAAGAAAAGTACGCCATTAAGGATTCTTTTTTACTAACATGCTAACGGGCATAACAGTGTGTTAAGATAACTATTACGCGGGCCATACTGAAAGTTTCTGGATTCTGATAATTAGAGGGCGGAGTACCGGTGGCAAATTTCACACTAAATGTATGGAGTCGCCTAAGTATTCTTATGATTAAATAAATAACGAATAAATGATTAATTTTGCATAATAATTTTTAGGAACTTATAGAAATTATCTTACGAGCATACAAATATAATGTAATATGTTGTTAATATCTATAATACATAATAATATGTTTTCTTATCAAAACATTATCATTAGGTACTAAATACTGGACTAAGAAGTTATACCTGCCAAACGATATATTATTTTCAAGACCATTCAATTACAATTGAGGACTGGAATTATGTGCTCGAGGTCCTCCTCACAATCTACACTTAAGTGCGTATCCATGTTATAAAATGACTGGACTATGGCCACATGTTCCTGGTTTTTCGGAATGAATCGGTTTCTTAATTTATTGAAGATCCATTTATGAGTGGAAAACGATCGCTCTACATCTACCGATGTCATGGTTGCATGTTTAAGGACTTGTTTATAATTTTCCATTGTAATCATATTCCTTAATTCGTCAGCATCTGGGTTTCTATCTAGAACCAATTCGAGTTTATTTCGCACGGTTTCACTTCCTTGGAGGCTTAAAATAGTCCTAACTATATCTATTACCAGAAAACTTTCTTCTATCGGAATTTTAGTGCATAGTGTTAAGTACTTACTTCCAATTTACGAGTAGGTACCATACTAAGTACATTAGGTAAATGAATAATTTTATTATTCAAGCCTAAAATAATAATTATAAAAACGACTCCATACCTTTTGTGTGAAATTTGCCACCGGTACTCCGCCCTCTACTGATAATATATGAAACGACTTGTTTTTTCTAAGTGGCCAGGAATTTTCAGGATGCCCTAAGTATCTTACTTTTAAATATATAAATTCAATTTAAACAAAACACTGTCAAAACAAGTCATACTCATGAACCAAATTCAGAAATGCTTGTCCATTTGTTCCCTTGTCTACGTTCCGGAGCGAAGTTTACAATACTTACAAGAAATTGTATTGGCGTCCAGACATATTCTCTTTGCTTACCGAGAGCAGAATGTAGAGCATTTACAGTCCGTCTAAGCTAAGTTTGCAATGATTTGAACAGAACAAAATGAGGGAGTCTCACTATTAACGTCATATTATCATAGAAATTTAAGATTAATGATGACAATGCCACATTTTGTTATTACAAATGCCATGCAAAGTTAGCTTGGTCCGACTCTAGGCTACTTAGTTTTGACAAGAATTATATTAGGGCACGTCTCTACATAAAAATATATTTAATTTAGCCCGCCGCGCACGCACTCGAAAATCATTACGTACCTATTTTAAATCTTTTCATATCTACATAATTGCCCGTAGAAATAATACTACAAGTTTGAGTGAAGTACGAGAAAAACCTTAATACGTCCGTTTTGACAAAGCTTGTTTTGTACCTATTTCAAGAATATAGTTTATAGCCTTAACTTTCCTACACTAAACATGTTATGTTGGTTTTTTCAACCATTCAACTCTGTAATTGACTGGACTAACACCCAAGGATAGCTGCCAACATTGCGGAAAAAATGTGACGTTAGAAAGGGTCGGGATCCCCCGGACGGACCGACGGACCCGCCAACAAAATGTACGTGTAATTCAATAAAATGGGCCCCATAGTGAAATTGAAACCGGTGACACTACAGGCAATTACGGGGAAACACAAGATTAAAGCAAACGTGACCAGTTTTTATCCGGGTGGCAGATTAGTTGGTTCTATTGTGTTTGTGTTGTAAATTACGGTTGTTTTGAGAATAAATAAGATGGGCAAGAGGGTAAATCGGGAAGAACGCTCGTGCGGAGCGTCCAGCGGAGCGTGAGGCGCGGCATCCATGTTAAACAATAGTTATTTGTTTTACAAGGGGGCAAAGTTGTTGTTTAACCGCTCGTGCTAATATTGATACCCGAGCCAGCGAAAGATTCCAAAATTGAACCACGAGCGTAGCGAGTGGTTCGAAAAATGGAATCTTGAGCGTTGCGAGGGTTTCAAAGCACGAAGGTTAAACAAAATTTGCTCCCGAGTGAAACACAAAATTTTTCACCACACCAACCCGAAGCAAATATTTAATGTAAAATATCAAACAAAACAAATCCAAATGAATGTTATTAAATATTTATCATCCAAAGTCAACATTTAAAAGTCAATTCAACCAGCAAACATAAGAAAACAACTCAAAATTTACATTTGATTACTTTGCCTCACATGTGAATAAAATGCAACTTTGCTATCAGTTTTTGAAGTGCAAAGTAAGCTTTTCCGAGCTGGTGTGGTGAAAACCTTATGTTTAAACGTATGTGAGCGGCCTCAGTGCACGCTGCTAAATCCCTCGGATGCTCGACGCCACTCTCCACGCCCCGCTGAGCGCTACTCTCGACGCCCCGCTGAACGCTCCTCAGCACGCTTAACATCGAGGCCATACGGCATGTAGGGTATACTACCCTACATGATTTTAGCAAATTTTAGATAAATGTATAGGTATTGTGTTTTAAACTCAAAAGTATGAGTAAGTATGAGTTTAAAACACAATGACTACGAAGCTAAATGTACATTGTAGTGAAATTGTAGCACAATGGTGTGATCGATTTTTAGGCAAATCTTGTCAGAAAATAGTTAAATATCGTGCGGTAATCAACATTCATATCATACTCATAGACTGTCTACCTACCTTAAATCTGTTTTTAATTCGACAATGCAATATGCAGATAATTTTGGAACAAGCGCTTCTGTTCCAAAAGCCGCATACGGAGAATAAATTTCTAAACGGGGCCAAATCCCATTTTATACCAGCACGTTCGAGATATTCATAGAGATCTAATATTAGCGGGAGTGGATACTAGGAGATAACATATTACGAAAAGCTCTTTCATTTTGCTCAGTTAAATTTTACGGAAGTCTATGAATGTTACAAAGATTGTTTTGCAATGTTACATTTTGGGGTATATTCCATCCGATTTAGAAGTACCTATTTAATGAATAAAGGTAATTTGCATTGAGTTAGTTAACGTTAAAGGAATAATGTCAAGAAAATATTACTTAAGAATATTTTTTTCTTTAGTACGTTATAGTGGATGAGAAGTAAGGTGATTCACAGACTGAGATGTCAATAATATGGCACTGAAAATAAGCAGAGTGAAACGTTCATGTAGGTACATATTAATATTTGCTAACATTTATTAACAAACTGATAATTATATGAATTATTAGTATACGTACTTAATCGCTAAATTTATCGCTTACTGCGACAGATCGACTTGTCAATAAGTGAATCGCCTAAACTTGATTAAAATTCCAATGCGATCTAGAAATGAGATTTGCTCGGCTCGTAGACTATTTCTGTGATGTCAGTTATGTGATTAATATGTATGTAATGAAATGACGTAACTGCGCATCATGCCCGACGAAAATGATGTATTAAACACGTGCGGCATTTTGTGACTAAAGGGGCCCACAGATTACCAGAGGGCCTACCGCGAACCACGTTCGACGTGTTGTCTCTCTGTCGCACTTGTAAATTTGTACGTAAGTGTGACAGTGGGGCAACACTTCAGTTCGCCGGACGATATCAGCCTATCAGTTGTTCGAAACTGTCACCTTTTGCGATTATCTGACAGGCCGATATCGTCCGGCGAACTGGTGATCTGTGGGCCCCTTTATCGATTAACTTACAGGCTGATATAGTCCGGCAAACTGGTAATCTGTGGGCCCCTTTATAGAGTATCGCCGACTCATCTGGCAGTCGGCTTGTAAAATAAAAGTCACAATTAAAATGTTCGCGTTGGAGTGTCCACTCCGACAGTCACTTCGCTTAATTGAAGTCGCGATTCGCAGCGGGCACTGCTGGACTTCGCACTCGGAGCGATTTGGCGAAATTTTAATGATAAAGATGATTTAAACCACAGAGTTGACAGATAGATAGGTAGGTCGCTTTATGCAAAACTGTTACTTTATTACAAGCCGATTTCGAACGCACACATACCTACTAATTTATCGGGTTAGAGCCATTTAACGGCCACCTCGAGATGTCAATGTGTGCGTGTCCCGCGTAAACACGAGGAACTCGGCGTGTTTCATATTACAGTTTTACCTTAGCGATCCTACTTCTGCCTATCTTGCGGGCAGGGTACGATAGGGTAGGTAGACTACCTATACCGGGTGTGGCCTGTACCTAACACGAGTAAATAATTAAAACATAGATTGTACTCCTCAAACGGTGACACTTCTCTTCAACAACTATTAAAAATTATAAAGTATTTAGAGTCCCTATTTTTCATACAAAATAAATATTATCTTCAATGGACGCCATCGCCACGCCATATCATTGTGATTGACGTTGCTTGTCACGCCTTAAACACAACAAAATTCGCAATACATTGCGTCTTAGAATAAACTTTAAAAATCAAACCACAACTTATTTTTTATAAGTTGCTGAACAAATGTTGGTCAGTATGAGGAGTACAGCCTGCAGTTTAACTTTTTGCTCGTATTTATTACAGGCCACACCCGGTACATCCTTTTTGAACGGGGTGAAACAGCGACTTATTGAATGTTGAAAAAAAAATAAGGAATCAAAAATAGGTACGTGCCGTAAATGTATAACTGTACGCTTACCATCAGTTTGTCACTGACATAAACGCCGTCGAGAACGTAATTTACTTTCTATACATCCCGTTTGCACTAATATGCGAGTGCGAGCGAGATGTATAGAAAGTAAATTACGTTCTCGACGGCGTTTATGTCAGTGACAAACTGATGGTAACCGTACTGGTAGTAATAGTAGTTTATAGTAGCGGATGCGGCCACCTGTTGTGATGAAATCTGGACACATATACGAGTAGGTACCTATATTACGCGCACGGCAGAACTACAAAAAGCGGTGACAGATATAGTGGTATGGGAAACGGGTTATGATGGTCGTTTCAGCTGCGGAGCTATTTATGAAATTTTAAACGTTTACAAGCTTGTGTTTTATCTGGTATTTAAAAAACGTAGCCAAACGGGTCATTTCGTATGAAATTTTCGAGTGACCTATTTTCATTAAACCGGTGTACCTATATTAAATACTGCCATGAGACAGAAAACACTGAGAATTAAACCTTTGAGAGCCGCATGGTTTTGTGGGTTTTATATTTCTAGTTACGAAACTTACTTTTTGCAGAACACGAGCTTCGCAATTCGAATTTCAGTACGTAGGGTACTTTGGGTTAAAACACCTGTATAATTATAGTATATTTACACCTGTATATTTTCTATGTATATATGTACATTTAACCTAAGTATATTATAAGTAGCTGATTAACAAATGTGGACTGTAGGTATTGTCTGAATAAAGAAATTATTTATTTATTATTAAAATTTATATTAAAATATTTAAAAAAATGCACATGAAACATTTTTATCCCAACCTTTAAAAAATAAATTAGTCTGATGTTTCGTTTGCCAAATTTTCACACTTGAAAAAAGTATGTAAAGGGGCCCACAGATTACCAGTTCGCCGGACGATATCAGCCTATCAGTTGTTGTTGCTTACAGGCCGATATCGTCCGGCTGACTGGTAATCAGTGGGCCCCTTTAGATTAGATTTGTGACCCTTCTATAATTAATAAAAACGCGTTCTGTCAAATGAAAATAATTGACAAATAATGCGAGGTTGTGATATGTAAGTAACAATCAAAATTGGAAAATTACCTTGATGTTGGTGGATAAAGCTCACGTTTTTTCCACCCTGTCATTAATCAAACCTTTTTGTCCAGTCGGCCTCAGTCATTTTAATTTGCATCGAAACAAAAACTCTCGTCTCTTTAAGCCAGGCAAAGTTTGGCATGGTGGTCAATGTTTAGGTTTAGCAAGGATACATTAATTTATCAAATCTATTTGTCTTTGATAATACAGTTTAGTGTTTTAATCTCTCTTGTCAGGCATGTGGTAGACCATGTTTGTCTCGCATCGGTTTATTCAGCCACCAAAAACGATGTCTCTCCGGTGTTACACCATAAATCGTCTGCAGTAGATGCAAAGGACGATGATGATGATGATGACAGTTTATAAAATAAAAAATGCTTCGTCTTTGGGACACGTTCTTGATACTTGAAGTCCTTTTATTTGACTAAACAACTCAGTAAATCCCCATCTCGGACCGTGAGAAATTCAGATGTTAACAGTAAATTAGTAAAATTTGCTCCAAATAGTGACAGATGTAGGTAGTGCATAACTATTTTCCATCGTATTTTCACGGAAACGTACCTTCGAACGTGTCTTGCTATTTCAGTCAGTCTCGGTACAAAAAGTACTAAAGTTAACTGAAGACGCATGACAAATACGAACGTTTCCGTGAAAATACGATGGAAAACAATTATGCAGTATATAAATATGATGTCCCACGGGTAAAGGTACCTTATGGCGGTTGGCGCTTATTACGCTATTACTAACGCCGCTCCAATATTATTGCGGCGCTATGCGACGTAAGCGCCAGCCGCCATAAGGTACCTTTTGCAACGTCACAAATAGGTACTGTGTCGTGATTTGAACGGATAAAGTATCGCGACCTGTTAGAAATTCGAGCTATTCCAAATATTTCACCCGCGAGGCGACGTGCTCAAATTAATTTCGGCTTCCAGAAATGGCCCGCGTTTATCTTTAGAGCGGCAGGCGTCATAATAAAACGACGGAAATATGTAATACTTAAGAACACAAATAGGTATAAATATTTTTGATGCTTCTGAAAAATCAGTGTCTAATGAATTTTAATCTACGTAGGGGAGAGCGGGGTTAAACGTGCCGATTTTCATAAAATACTAATATGATCTATGAAAACAGTGTGAATAAGGTATGTGGGTTGCGCTATATTAAATAATGATTATTTGCGTTTCTGAGTAGCGATATTATTTTGTGCATCGTTAAACAGTTTTTTTACCAGATTTTTTTTTATGAGATAGGTCGGAACGGAACAACTAGCCCCGCTATGGGGCGGGGTGTTCCGTTGCTAAAATTTATAACTTATCCGTCAAATATTTAAATCTCAGTTCACACACGCTAAAAGAGTATTTTGCAGTTCGTCGAAATATATGATAATTTGTTGTGTACTATCAACAGATAGTAAATAAAATCCAAAGCAAAAATGTGATTATCCGTGGGGTTCGTTGTGCCCTCGTTTTTGATTTATTTTCCATAACTACTATTCTACTATAATGGAAGCAACGAAAACGGCTCCTGCAACCGCATAGTGGTCTGACTTTTCGCGACAAACATCATAGGAATCGCTCCATAGTTTACTTGCGTCCCTATTCCCATCGGATAAACTTACCTCCGGCACGTTTAACCCCGCTCTCCCCTACAGTTACACACCTAGTAGGTAGATTAAATACTAATACTGGTATATATTTATTTAATCGTTGTGTGTCTTTACAGATATAGGTACAGGTTGCAAAAAAATTCCATCAAATTGGAAAGTTGTCGCATTTAAGGAAATTTCTCAAGTAATATGGAAAGTTAAAATATGGTAAGTTGGGAAATGGAAAATTTATGAACCCATACAAAAGTGTTAGATATTTCCGAAATTCTTTAAACGAAAATGGGCAGAAAAGTCGCGTCTTGTCTTCCTGATATATTGGTTATTTTCAGGGATCAACAGCAAAAGTTTTTCAGAACTATTTAGCTCGTTAACAAAACACTACTGTTTTCTCTACTCTCAACAGTCTCAACTTCAAATACGTGTACGTGGGCCCGATTCGGATTATGAAATAGACATCTATTAGATATCTTTTAGACATCACCAAGATATCTTTTAGACATCACCAAGATACGATAACGATATGTTTAAGATCTAACCTGTCAAATTTCACATTTGCGCGATTCTGGAGATACTCTTGAACGATTCCCACAAGGATATGACTTAGAGATCCAATTCTCATCTAATAGATATCTTACTCTATCTAACGTAAAAGTGACATTGGTTGCCCGAATTGCGCTGCAAAAGAGAACTAGTTGATATCTAAACTATAACGTATCTAGAATGGATCTAGTACGTGTCGTCTCGTGTGAATATCTTGAAGTTCGAATACGGCAGTATATCACGTTCCGTCTGAGTAAGTAAGGTAACTCAAGATCAGCTACTGAAGCGAGAAGTGACGCATTGAATCAATGATACGAATGTCGGGGCAACAACCGGAACGCATATGAATAATATACTTAATGAGAATAATGAGCAAAGTTAGCTTGGGACATGTGATCAATGAAGCCGATAGGTATGGGTCATACACATTTTAGAAAAAGGTCACTTCTGGGGACAATTCAATAAAAGTTAACGATTCGTTAACATATACCGGGTGTGGCCTGTAACATGAGCAAATAATGCAAACATAAAATGGACTCCTCAAACTGTGACACGTTTGTTCAACAACTTTAAAAAATTATGAAGTATTTAGACTCCCTATTTTTCATACAAAATAAATATTATTTTCAATGGACGCCATCGCCATGTCATTTTGATTGACGTTGCTTGTCACGCCTTAAACATAACAAAATTCGCAATACATTGCGTCTTGGAATAAACTTTAAAGTGTATCAAACCACAAGTTATTTTTAAAAGTCGCTGAACAAATGTTGGTCAGTATGAGGAGTACAGCCTACAGTTAAATTTTTTGCTCATATTACAGGCCACACCCGGTATCTCGCTTTTCTTACTTGAGTCTCAAGTACTGAGAAAAATGTATCTCACCTATAAGGGTGCAACGTAAAAAATCGCTTCTTTAACTTTACTGTATCTACAGGAAAGACGCGAAACAGTTAAGCATAGGTACTATAAAATGTGTGTGACCAGTTGACCACTAAAGGATAGTCCATGGAACACTCATTCCATTTAAGGGGGAAAAGGGTTAAAAAGCGAACGAATGGCTATAGCGAGCACATATGAATGTGTTAAACATTGGCATAACATATCAATGTTTTAAAAGTATAAAGACATTGGCGGCCAATAGTGACATAGAAGTTTTATTTTTTAACGGCCAATTTTATTATTATTAACACAAATTGCAACTGCGTTTCTCTAAGTCCCCACCGTATTTATATAATTAGGTTACCAATTAAACAATTAAAGGAAACTATAAAGGTATTGAAACCGACACGAAAGTAGTTAAATTGATTACGGAACCATAACAATTACTTTTTACTCCCGATCGATACCACAAAACCATTTTATTTAACGCCCCATCAGTTATTCGACGAGTTTGTTCCATAAATACCTGAGCGTTAGTGAACTTTATTGCAATGATATAAGACCTAAGTTGGTAAGTTAAGAATGCTGTTAGTTTATTTATTGGAACACGTTTGCGTCCTCACACAATATTATGTTTAGCATTTTATGCTTCTACAACCAGTAGGTACCTATTTAATAGATAATAGCATTTCGATTACTACTGATGACTGCTCGACAATACATAACGTAAATTTTTAGAGCTCCGTACAAAACTTTGTTCACGGAGCTCTTATGAGATCACTTATTCGGTCTTGCAAATCGGTTAAATGCGTTTTTCTCAAAGACTGTTTGAAGTAGGTACCTACCTAAAATTTGGAACAAACAGCAAACTGTGAATAAGTCAAAACCGTTTAGGCATTACTTCAAATTACTTGTTGGAACAGCAATGTACGGTGAATCGGGTGAATTATCAATGTCAGACGAATCAGAATCGTGAAATACCGGTATTTATTTTCTATACATGTTAACCAGTATTAAATTTTGGTTCTTGATTGTTAAAATTATACTGGAATGATTTTTGTGTTTTTTTCTATCGAGCCACCTTTAACTTTTTGATTTGGTTGAGGTTGATACCGGACAAGGCAAAAGAATTTCGTAAGCGACATTCTCGTGAAATATGCCTCTACACCCCTTTCTCATGTTTTCATTCTCCCCTTTTCACTAGAGCCACAGATTTATTGTTAATACTACATAAAACGACCCATTGTCAATCAATTAACCCCCTTTTATAATTGTAGTCAACTCTGTTATCGTAAAACCAAAACAGTCCACAAAACAGTCAGGTCAAAAACATCGATTCGTTGCGTAACCGGTTATTACGCTCGCGTTATTTTCGGCGGAGCGGATCAATGAGGGACCCCTAACGCCATCCGGCGGTGGGTGGCTGAACCAAACAACCCTTGTCCTGATTCAGCGACCAATACGAACATTCAGTTGTGGACGGATTAAAAAAAAATTCAAGTACTTCTTGAACTTTTTGAAAAGTTACTAATAGTTTTTTTTTTATATATGCGTATGATAATATAAAACTTTAACCCGAAAAACGACACGCAGAATTGTAGGTAATGTTTGAACTTTTATGACTTCGACCGACTCTCCGCTTGGGAGCAAATAGTATATTTAGGTCTCCGTGCCTTCGCTTGAACCACATTATGAGATAACACTCATGTAACTCAGCCCTAATTAACCGAATTTAGTAGCGCCATCTATCAAATAAAGAAGAAAATAAAATCAAAATGAAATGAAAGCAATCTCACTGGCATGCTTCGAATTTCCTGGCTTTACGCCTATTCTTAAAGGACTAATATGACCAAACTAATCAAAAGAAGCGATTGTTTTGGTGATGGTGTTGGTGGTAGGTATTATAAAAAGCGTAAAATATTGCGCTACATATTCGTACTTACACTCATTTAAACGAATGTAAAGAAAGGACGCTTAGCACGAGCATTTCGTACACTGACCCGTCTATTCCTATCTCTATCGCACGCTCATAATTGTATTGCTATCCCGCTCACGCAATGTCATTGGCTGCTGTCCTCATAGGCGGGACAGCAATACTTATGATAATGCGCGTGCAATAGAGATATTAATAGGCAGGTCATTGTACGAAATTCCTCGATTAGGTACTCGAAAAAGAAAAAAATCTTTGGTATAAGTGTGTCTGTCCATTTCCCTCAAGTGCTAAAAAATAAAAATTCTAATAATCATCCTTTTGCAAACAGAGCAGTCGTTCTCAAAGTTTTAATGTGCCCCGAATACTCGAATAAGATCAAACTGTCAAAGATTCAAAATGGCGGGCCCAGTTTAATAGCCGCTGTTCCTTGAGATAAAAAGTTTTATAGAGGGCACTTACTCGTATTTGAACTTGAGGGTAACTCGATTTGAATTTAAATGGTTATGATTTCTATTTCTTAGACAATTTTGTTTTGCTGTATTAACACTAATAACCAAGTAAATAGTAGGTAGAATGTAGGTATTAGGGTCGAATGATACTACCATCGGACATCAAAAGGCAGTACCTATCTGTAGTAACGTACCTATATACCTACTCTATATAGTTTGATACAGCTTTTCAGTTTAGGATGGATCGCATCGGTACTGCCGACCTTTTGCGGGTTGCGAATGTTGCGATGTAAGGCCATTCGTTGCTCGTGTCTGGAACGTGGGTATTATGTACATAATGTACTAAAGAAAAATGGCCGAGGTTGGAATCTATATCGGAGAAATTCACCACCTGCTACTTTGATACTTCTTAAAATGCTGGAAAGAAGATTTTTGGTATGACGTACTTATTTAAGTTATGATAATAGCTACTATTAGTTATTGAAGGTCAATTACAGATGTGCAATTTGCGGCAACTTTCCAAAATTTTGAAAAGTTCACGGTACATACATATAAAGAAACCTTTCATTTTGGAAAGGAAATATCGGTCCCCATTCCCCATACAATAATATGAGAAGTTTCCTTAATGTGTCAATGATCAAGATAAGTGTTATAAGGTTAATAAAAGAAAACAAAGTAGTTCGTTTTTCCTTGAGAAGATAGAATAGGTCCCGGTTAGATTAAACCACTAATCTACCAACAAACAACGAAGTAGGTCAACACAAAAACTTAATTGTATTTACACTCTAGAACAACAGACTTTAGTTAGTTCAATTGTACAATCTCGGTTCATTCTCGCCCCGGCACCCGGCCAAATTGCTCGAAGTCAAACTTAAAAAAAACGATGTCTCGACAAAATGGGTCAAACATTGAGGTTAGTCCTTGTCCTAACTGAGCGACTAACGGGGCGACGCAATGCGTGATGATAACATAGAGGGGACGCGAAAATCGAACTTCGTCTATTTGCCTCTCTCGCTCCTGCTAGCGAGCGAATAGATGAATAAACGAATAAAGTCACCCACGTCAGTTCGCCAAAATTGGCATGAATGAATCGTGTGATAAAATGTATTTCTGTGTGTACGTCAAAATACTACAGGTTGATGATAGAACGACACTCACGCGATGATGAATGTTTATTAAATCATTCATGTTTAGGTACTTAACGTCAACTTGCACTTCTATCTATGTGAAAAGATATATACATAGGTCATTAATTTAAAGTTCTACTCTACAGTTCTTTTTTTAATTGGGAATTTCTGTTATTTCTTCTCGAAATCACGAGATATTTCGATCCTAATAGGAGAAAAAAAGTATCCCAAAATTTTTATTTAGGTAAATTTTGTTACCATTACCATTTTTCATAGACTTTTTATGTCGGTAAAAAAATAGTTAATCAGAAGAAAATCGTCATTGTCACTTGTTTAAGTTGTTTTGTAGGTACATACTATTAAGTAAACAAACATAGGCATCTTTATCGTCAGTCGGATAAAAATAAACCTAGAATCCGCGCTTAAACCTAACCCAACTCAATTTCCCTTATTTATGCCGCCGTGAAAATAAAATATCACAGATCAGTTAACCTGGCCACTAAATTTAAACCTTAAGCTACCCCCAATCAAATATCGACCTTAATACACTTACTGACGGTATCAATTCCATTACTCAGTGTAACAATTTTATCTCGGAGTAACGAGAACTTTGATTTTAGACTCTGTTTTTGGGGTGGTAGGGTTGATTCTCGTTTGTCGGTTGTATTGTACGAGAGCTAGTAAAATCGATACTATCTCGGCTACTAGTGGGGGGTGGGGTGGGGGAGTAATCAGCTGTCACTTTAGTGCTTACAATTACGTTACGTCAGATAAGGCCGCGATATGAGGTTTGTATTTAGGAATTACAGTGTCCCGACAACTACATGTCTTAGAGCATTTTAATAACCGGAGTCGCCTTTTAGAGCTTATATAACCCTCTGCCGAAAACCTTGCACAATTGTGCAATCTTTTGTATGAACTGACGTTAACATATAAATAGCCATTAATTTGACGTGCTCCTCCCCCGCAAAAATCGGCAAGCTGTCTTGTATAGAAAATGACCGACAAGGCGTCTTCAGTTACTAAATGCTCTAAAGTACATGTGGTTTCATCTCAGGTAGTGGTTGAAATTAGGGGTGGGTTTTAGGTTTCGCTTAAATCAAGAGTTGGCATGTAGTAAGTAGATGTCCGAACCACATTTTCGGTTTTGTTTTCGGCAGGTTTCGGCTAAAGAATCACGTTTCGGACAAAGTTTCGGTATCGGATGTGTTAATTTTCTAGCGAATGCTCACGGGTTAACAACACCTAAACATTCCTCAAGAATCACTCTACTCGTATTGATAGGTGAAAACCGCATGAAAATCCGTTCAGTAGTTTTAGAGTTTATCGCAAACAAACAAACAAACACAGTCAGACGCTGTTGTTGCGTTGTGAGTTGTTTTATAAGATGTAGTGGTAATATACATGTAATCGGTTTTGTACAAAGATGTACATTTTCTGCAGCTCTGCATGTGCACTTTGATCTGACCCAAAACATCTCCGTGCAAACGATGCATCTGTACTTTGTCCAAAAATAAAATAAATTAATTAAAAAATTAAAAACACGACTGCTGCATTTTAAATCGAACTGAAAAGCTAAAAATAATGTTAATATGTTAGTCACATAATTTTATGAATCTAAATTGGAATGTAAATATACACTCACGGTCATTCACAGTAAGTACAAAGAGCTATGCACATTTATGTCCGTGACTGTAGGTACGTGTACATTTAATTTCAATTACAGTCGGGGGACCTTGATGTACCTAAGTGCATCTCAATCAAAAGGTCCCCCGACTGCAATTGAAATTAAATGTACACGTATACCTACAGTCACGGTCATTAATGTGCATAGCCCTTTGTACTTACTGTGAATGACCGTGAGTGTATATTTACATTCTAATTTAGATTCATAAAATTATGTGACTAACATATTAACATTATTTTTAGCTTTTCAGTTCGATTTAAAATGCAGCAGTCGTGTTTTTAATTTTTTAATTAATTTATTTTATTTTAAACATTTTAGTGAAAAAACTAAGTAAAACTACCATTTATAAGGATTTCCCCCGGCCATTTAGTTTGTCAACAAAGTTCTTTTTATGTGGATAGGTATTAGCTCCTAGGACTGGGACCTTCTAAAGGCAGAGACACACTTATTACGGGCGTCTTTTCTGTGGATAATATGTGAATGTGTTCACAATTTGGGATATTTGATATTTGATATTAAATATAGCTTCTTAACTTCTTAAAAAGAAGTGGAATTTTGAATTATAATGGCCATGAGGGTTTGAAGGTCCACAATAAAGACTCATAATTTTAACTGTCACTAAAAAAGTTTTTGATCCAATTATCTTCGTCGCAACTTCAGCACGACGACGCACACATGGCTTTTGGCAAACTAGCACCAATTCAAATATCAATAATGACAGACTGTATGTAAAAGGGCCTATTCGACGCTAATATCTTTAAGTGTTAGTACCTACCAGTGGCGGCGCGTCAAACATATCCATAGGCAAGCCGGGGCTAATTAGGCTTACATATTTCCTTTACAACTCTGCTCAAACGTCCAAAAACAGGCAAGCTGGTGGGAATCGGCTTTTATGGACGCGCCGCCACTGGTACCTACCTACATTCAAATGATGAACTTCCAAATAAAAGTAGGTAGCCCTGACAGACCAGATGGCTGAATGCCGAGCTCTGCGTAGGGCCGAACACCCAATAAAGCGTCCAAGAGAAGCGAGTTTCTACGCGAGGCTGAAGGCTAAGCTGCGGGACGTTAGCGGTGAAACACAAAACCACTGTAGGTACATGTGTTAAAATACATAAGCTGAAGACCGACCTCCGCGTAAGTTGAAGGGCTAGGGATTCTAGCAATTCCTGCAATTTCTTCAAATATCTGACCAAGTTCCGCGAGTACTAACCTCCCGCAGCTCGGTCTTCAGCCTTGCGTGGAATTGCGACTTCTCAATTATGATACTAGGAGAAATTGTAGAAAGCGCGTACCTGTCGGACGCTCCGGGCCTTCGGCTTTACGCGGAGTTCGATCTACGGGCTTCGCATTTAAACACTGGCTATGCCCGATTCTTTTTGTACGAGGGCGCCGAAGGCGCCCGACTTTGGAACGCGTGCATCGCGCCACATACGTCGGGCTAAGCCCCACGCTTTAAGTATGAGGGCGCCAAAGGCGCCCGGATATGGTAAGCGTACAGCATGTCACGTACGTCGGGCTACGCCCAACTCTCTTAGTATGAGGGCGCCACGACTTTGGAACGCGTACAGCGCGCCATAACTATACGTCGGGCTAAGCCCGACGCTTTGAGTACCTACAGCGTGTGACGTACGTCAGGCTACGCCCGACTCTTTCAGTATGAGGGCGCCGAAGGCGCCCGGTTTTGGAACGCATACAGCGCGCCACGGACGTCGGGCTGCTTTGAGTATGAGGACGCCGACGGCGCCCGGGTTTGGTAAGCGTACAGCGCGCCACGTACGTCGGGCTACACCCGACGCTTTGAGTATGAGGGCGCCGAAGGCGCCCGGCTTTGGTAAGCGTAAAACGTGTCACAACGTCGGGCTACGCCCGACTCTTTTAGTATGAGAAGGTCGAAGGCGCCTGGTTTTGGACCACGTGCAGCGCGCCACGTATGTCGTGCTATGCCCGACTCATTTAGTATTATTCAAACCCTATCGCTTAAATCGAAGTTCACACGTTTAGATTTCAATAGGGCGATTTAGTTCCTAAAATTACTTTATAAAAATATATCTATACAAGTCATATGGATGATTTGTATATATTTTTATGATCAGCGGTAAATACCCTTTTATTTGATAGCTCACTAAATAAGATAGAAGAATTTATTTTTCTTAGCACATTTTGTAAATCCTTATTCAACCAAAATAAGATTTAAGCGCGTATGTTGCATATATATTTTAAATCGCTTTTCAAAGCTCTTCATTTTGAGACCCCACTCGATAGGTTTGCAAGATTTTTTTTTTCTAAACGTCACGCAATATTGTGTATTACGTCCGCCATATTGTTTTTATAATGACGTCATATAGCCTATGTCACCCGGGATGACGTAAGGATTCTAATGACATATCATACATCTAAATCGGTTAAGGCATTCAGAAGTTATGGTGGAATAAAGAAACTCACATACATACAAACATGAACGCTGAACACAATACACTCTTTTTGTTTGGGCAGTCGTGTAAAAAGTAGAGCGTCATCTTGCACACGCATCGCAATTTCCCACTCAACCTAGCTGTAATTATTAATAAGATCAACATTTTGTATTCATTGTAATTTCTAACCTTGCAGTAAAAACTCGCTTCTTAAATTTGACATCTTTTCGTTGGTGTTTCGGCACCTCTCCTTACATTTGACATACTTTGACATTCCTTGACAATTCATTGGCATTCGATATTGACATTCACTTTACAGGTTTTCTACACGCCACTCAGTTTGCACAATAATCTGTGTACCATCGCCCACACTGGTAACTGTCCATCGGTGAACCCTATTACAAAAGGCATACTGCCGTATTCGAACTTCAAGATATTCACAAGAGACAACACGTACTAGATCCATTCTAGATACGTTAGAGTTTAGATATCAACTAGTTCTCTTTTGCAGTGCAATTCGGGCAACCAATCTCACTTTTACGTTAGATAGAGTACGATATCTATTAGATGTGAATTGGATCTCTAAGTCATATCCTGTGGAAATCGTTCAAGAGTATCTCCAGAATCGCGCAAATGTCAAATTTGATAGGTTAGATCTTAAACATATCGTTATCGTATCTTGGTGATGTCTTAAAGATATCTAATAGATGTCTATTTCATCGAGCCCATAAGGTCCATCTATGGACAGTTAAGGCCCACTTGCACCATTTTACTAACCCGGGGTTAACCGGTTAAACCTGGAGTTACCGTGGTTACCAGTACAATTTGACACTGAGTTAACGGTTTAACCGCCTAATCCCGGGTTAGTGGGATGGTGCAAGTGGGCCTAAGAGTGTTGCTGTTTGTATCTGCCGTATAACGTTCTGAATTTAAATTTTGAATGGCTGAACGTTTTAGTAGGTAAGTTAAACCGCCCGGGAGTCTCGGATGGGCCGGAACGGACTGAAATAGCCTGCATTTATAATTCGGACCTGGGCTGAGCTTAGGGGCCCGATTCGAATTTTAAAATAGACATCTATTAGATATCACCAAGATACGATAACGATATGTTTAAGATCCAACCTGTCAAATTGACATTTGCGCGATTCTGGAGATACTCTTGAACGATTTCCACAGGATATGACTTAGAGATCCAATTCACATCTAATAGATATTTTACTCTATCTAACGTAAAAGTGACATTGGTTGCCCGAATCGCTGCAAAAGAGAACTAGTTGATATCTAAACTATAAAGTATCTAGAATGGATCTTGTACGTGTCGTCTCTTGTGAATATCTTGAAGTTCGAATACGGCAGTAACACCGTTTTTCCTAAAATCACTTCATTTTACAGTACTAAAAACTGGTACGTATAAAAATGCGGAACTCTTCCTCAACTTTTTCAAGTAACCAATTTTATCCTTGGATATTGCTTAAAGTTCCAAACTGTGAAAGAATTTAAAAAACCGTTCGAAAGTATCGAAATAGTTTAGAAAGTTTTGGCTAAGGTATTTTCAGCGTGTGCTTAAAGTTCTTACACTTACAGTGATAAGTATAGTCAAAAACTGTTATCATTTATGTTAGTTTTTGGCTATTTATGATCAAATTATTGATTATTTAAATAAGTACTACTACTTTAATGGCGCAGCGACCCAAAATGAGTCTTGGCCTCCGACACGAGTACACGCCAGTTGTCTCGATCCTGTGCCATCGCCCGCCAGTTATCGGCATGGAGATCGCGCAAGTCCGCTTCAACCGCATCGCCTCAGTGATACCTACATAAAATAAATAAGACACACATACACACACAATACAGAAGCATACATAATATTTAAATAAGTACAGTCAAAGAATTTTATTTCCTACCTATTTCGTGCCTTGTCACAGTTGCAATCAATATGAAAGTCACGAGAGACCTGATTATGTCACTGTGTAAAGTACAAAATGGGTAAGAAATTAAATTCTTTGACTGTACCTTAAAACTGCCCAACTATGGTAAAAAAAAAGTATGAAAAAACCTCGCCTGATTTGTTCACATGTCCTATACTGTACAGCGTATAGTATGAGGTTTGTCCGAATTAAACCTCCATACGGCTAAAGGGGCCCAATGATACACAGTCAGACGGTATCGGCCTGTCAGTTAGAACAAAATTTTGACAGTTCCGAACAACTGGCAGGCCGATACCGTCCAGCGGACTGTTAATCAGTGGGCCCCTTAAGCGTCCTCATTCCACCATTTCCACTACCACTCAACTGCTCAAGTCATTACACAGACTAATTTGTAATGAATATTAAATGCCGTAAACGCGCGGCTTGATCGCGCTCGCATCGATTATTTAATTGCATGTGGCATGAGCGAGTCGATGTAAAAGAAAATTGGACTGATTAAAAAAATGTAGGCATGGTAATTGGTTATTCGTGAAGTCTGTTTACACAATGGTAACCATTAAAATGGGTCACTTTGTATACAAACAATACATTATACTTAAAGTGACCGGCTTTTATTGCTTTTGGGTGTTTTAGTAGGTATGCCTAAAACTTACTTATTAAATACACGTCTTAGGAGACAAAAGATAATAGTATGTATATCTCTGTCACTCGAACTAAGAAGCTGAATACGACTGTCCCGTTCA
Source organism: Cydia fagiglandana (assembly GCF_963556715.1). Lineage (NCBI taxonomy): Eukaryota > Metazoa > Arthropoda > Insecta > Lepidoptera > Tortricidae > Cydia > Cydia fagiglandana. The sequence continues at coordinate 22,932,197 of NC_085933.1, read as the reverse complement.
GCCTTTTTAGAATTGAGCCTATGGTTTATTATTATCTAATCAAGGTAGTACCAATTTGCATGCTGTCTCTTTTTAACATAACTAAAAAGAAAAAGAGCAAAATACCGTAGCGCTAACGCTAATGAATGTTTTGGCTCGACTTTCGATAACGTGCTACGCGGCTACGCCGTAGGCATGCCGTAGCACCTGCTACGAGGAAGCAATTTACTGGTTTATAATAACCTTACCATAATTTAAGGGGTAGTTTTCAAAGAATTTGTATTATGTACCGTTGTATTGAGAGTTGAGGTGAATGAATTATCAATTGATCATTCAACTCAACCCTTCTGGTGTTAGTGATATGGGGATGTCTATTATTTACGTAACACAAAATTTTTTAGGAGGGCCCCCCTTTGTCATACTTTTTCATAGGAATACTGTCACATTTGGCATTGCCGGTCCCCCTGTTGCTGTGACGTAATTATATGGATGAACCCTATTAGGTACGCGATATACCGGGTGTGGCCTGTAATATGAGCAAAAAAAAATAACTGTAGGCTGTACTCCTCATACTGACCAACATTTGTTCAGCGACTTTTAAAAATAACTTGTGGTGATTTTTAATACACTTTAAAGTTTATTCCAAGGCGCAAGTATTGCGAATTTTGTTATTAAGGCGTGACAAGGAACGTCAATCACGATGATACGGCGTGGCCTCCATTGAAAATAATATTTATTTTGTATGAAAAATGGGGAATCTAAATACTTCATAATTTTTTAAAGTTGTTGAACAAAAGTGACACCATTTGAGGAGTCCAATCTATGTTTTCTTTATTTGCTCATGTTACAGGCCACACCCGGTATTAGTGTCGTACTAATATAATAACCTATAAAAATAATAATACATACTTGTGTCTCATTCTTTCGCGTGTAATAAAGCGAGAGCTCCGCATTGTAGGAATTCCTCCGGCCTGTTCACACGCCGGGAATTCGCGTCCTCGACCTTTCTCGTTCGCGGAGCGAATGATGTGCTATATATAGTACATAGATAATTAGTAGGTACTATACTGCCCTGCTTATTGTATGTGCAGTACTTGCATGAAAATCATCGTTTAAATAAAGAACTTATTCAAAGAGAACAAGGTAAAAAATTGAATGTCTTTTCAACTGCGATTACTGCATATATTGTTAGCACGGCAGTATAGTTAAGTTACAAGCATCATACGTGTAGTCGATTCATAAGGGCTAATAACGGCTCGATTCGGGAAATGAAAAAGAGATGCACTAGATATGAAATAGTAAAGATATGTGACGTTCCACGGCAAAAGGTGCCTTATGGCAACAGGCGCCGCGATTCGGGAAATTAATTAGAGATTCACTAGATATGAAATAGTAAAGTTATGTGACGTTCCACGACAAAAGGTACCTTATGGTGGCTGGCGCTTACGTCGCGTAGCGCCGCAATAATATTGGAGCGACGTTAATAATCGTAAGCGCCAATCGCCATAAGGTACCTTTATCCGTGGGACGTCACATATCTTTACTATATCGTATCTAGTTAATCTCTAATTCACTTTCCGAATCGCGCCGTAACTCGCTTTGAACTACGACTGAGGGCCTACCGCGAACCACGTTCGACGTGTTGCCTCTTTGTTGTACTTGTAAATTCGTACGTAAGTGTGACAGGGAGGAGTCGCTAGATGGGCGACGATCCACAAGTAACACCGAAATGCACGATAACTAAATAACATGATTGTTTTGTGCTTTTCTTTGTTTTATGTATTTTATGTGCTAGTAGATTTCTTTTATTGCATCTGAAACACCTTATGACTTCACATAAATTTATTAATTTTCGCTACCTAACTATAAGACCGCCTGTTGTTTGGGGTCATCCATTAATCACACGTATATGGGGGGAGGGGGTCAAGAAGGGCCAGTCAAAATTACTACTTAAGTCAATAAAATGTAGGTAGCTTTAATATGAGTGGGATTCATCTGACGCGTTAAGCCGAAAGCATTCAAAGGGGTACCTACCCGATAAACAAAGCGACCGACGTGACGGATTATAGCATTAGCCCAACAATAGGGCTGCGGATTGTAGGCGTCAACTATTTAACATATTGTTATAATTAACCCTAAACTTGCCAGGATTTTTTTTGCTAGAATTTTGTGTTTTTTTCTTGAAAAAAGGGATACTAAGGGTTGACTTAAGGGTACAAAAATAATTAAAAAAATCTTAGTATATTAGTTTTTTATTTATACAACGTATCTTTAAATGCACACTGCCAAGGATTCACAAATTAACATTAAATTAGGTATGTATCCTAGGAGAGACACTGCCAGGTTCACTGTGAGGTGAGTTATGTATCTTTAAAGATGCATTGCCAGGTTGAGGTTGCAGAATATTTACGGTCGTTTCTCAAAAAGTTGGCACCGCCAGGTTAAAATTTATGTTTTTCAAAAATTTTGCATTTTCGCATTTTTTTTTATTGGGGTCGTTAAAAGGCAACTTAAACTATTAGAAAATGTGGAAGGGAAGCAATTCCTTCAATTAGTGTAGAAGATATAGGCGTTTGAAATTCAGGTGAATTATATCAAGGACAGGTGAAAGATATTTTGTCTCCAGGTTATCGATAGTAGAAGCAGGTTATCGAGAAATAAGTACAAATTCCAATGAAAATATTGACAGGTTATCGAGAGGCGTCATTAACCTGTGTCCGTTGCCGTTAACCTGGTTTCTTGTCATCATTCACCTGTAATGAGTGTCATCCACCTGTCCACCACATCATTTTCAATGCCTTCTAAAAATAATCGCAAAATGTGTAATCTTCAATAAAAATTCGACCTTATTGTCCACCACGATGATTAAAATTTTGGATTCTGACCCACTTCACCTTCGATTCGATTCCTAATTTAACAACAAGTTTCTGTGAATAAGTAAACATTCAATCTTGCTGTATATTCACCCTGGCAGTAGGTACCTAGTAGAACTCAGGTTTGGTGCAACATAGACACACGCTGTTTTGGTCATCCAACACGTCTTGATGAGCACTTGGAAGTGCAGTACCAAAGATAGAGCTGATGCTGAACCCTCGCAGTACCTACTGGAACTCAGATTTGATGCAACATAGACACACGCTGTTTTGGTCAATCGACACGTCTTGATGAGGACTTGGGAGGGCAGTACCCAAGATAGAGCTGATGCTGAACCCTCGCAGCACCTAGTGGAACTCAGGTTTGGTGCAACATAGACACACGCTGTTTTAGTCATCCCACACGTCTTGATGAGCACTTGGAAAAGTGGTACCCAAGATAGAGCTGATGCTGAACCCTCGCAGTGCCTAGTGGAACTCAGGTTTGGTGCAACATAGACACACGCTGTTTTGGTCATTCGACAGGTCTTGATGAGGACTTGGGAGACCAGTACCTAAGATAAGCTGATCATGAACCCTCGCAGTACCTACTGGAACTCAGGTTTGATGCAACATAGACACATGCTGTTTTGGTCATTCGACACGTCTTAATGAGCACTTGGGAGAGCAGTACCCAAGATAGAGCTGATACTGAACCCTCGCAGCACCTAGTGGATCTCAGGCTTGGTGCAACATAGACACACGCTGTTTGGGTCATCCAACACGTCTTGATGAGCACTTGGAAAAGTGGTACCCAAGATAGAGCTGATGCTGAACCCTCGCAGTACCTAGTGGAACTTAGGTTTGGTGCAACATAGACACACGCTGTTTTGGTCATTCGATACGTCTTGATGAGCACTTGGGAGAGCAGTACCCAAGATAGATCTGATGATGAACCCTCGCAGTACCTACTGGAACTCAGGTTTGATGCAACACAGAGACATGCTGTTTTGGTCATTCGACACGTCTTGATGAGCACTTGGGAGAGCAGTACCCAAGATAGAGCTGATGCTGAACCCTCGCAGCACCAAGTGGAACTCAGGTTTGGTGCAACATAGACACACGCTGTTTTGGTCATCCAACACGACTTGATGAGCACTTGGAAAAATAGTACCCAAGATAGAGCTGATGCTGATCCCTCGCAGTACCTAGTGGAACTCAGGTTTGGTGCAACATAGAGACATGCTGTTTTGGTCATTCGACACGTCTTGATGAGCACTTGGGAGAGCAGTACCCAAAATAGAGCTGATGCTGAACCCTCGCAGTACCTAGTGGAACTCAGGTTTGATGCAAGGTCAGGTCAGGTCAGGTCCGGATTCAGGTTCAGATAAGAACCGGGATCCAGGTCCAGGTCCGACTTCGGGTTTGAGTCATGGTCCGGGTCCAAGTCACAGTCCCGGTCCGAGTCCGGGCCCGAGTCTGGTTCCGGGTCCCAGCCCCAGTCCCAATCCAAGGCGAAATCTAAATCGCCAAACGTGTACTATGCGTTGTTGAAGAGTTCTGTTCTGATCATCATCAGCAGTTCCACTTCATCAAATGCGACAATTTTTAATGAAAATGCTTGATTTTCTGATGAAAATCCAAAAGTCACTATACGCATGCCTTTAAGATTTGAGGAGTTCCCTCGATTCCTCATGGATGCCATCATCAGAACTCGAGATTGACAAAAATGTGGCTTAAAAACTTAACTTGCTTAACAAACATAACGAAGAGGACAAATCGCCAAACGTGAACTATGCGTCGTTGAAGAGTTCCGTTCTGATCTTCATCAGCAGTTCCACTCATCAAATGTCACTTTTGTGAATGTATATGCTTGATTTGTAAATAAAAACACAAAAATCACTATATATATGCCTTTAAGATTTGAGGAGTTCCCTCGATTCTTCATGGATCCCATCATCAGAACTGGGTTTTGACAAAAACGGGACCAATCTGTATGGATATACATACAATGAAAAAAAAAATTCTAAATCGGTCAGGTAACCAAACGTTAAGCATTAAGATTTCAGATTATCATCATCATTCGCTTGCCCTTGCCCCATTCATTTGGGGTTGACGCAGCATGTCTTTTTCTTTTCATCCATACCTCTCTCTCTCGCCCGTCATCTCATCACACAATAAACAAAATGAGCATGTTTTCACCTTTTTATAAAACATTTTAATATATGTCTAAAACTAAAAACCCTCATAAGGTACCTTTTTCCGTGGGACGTCACAAATCTAGTTTGAGTATATGTAACGTGGATTTTAAATAGTTATCGATCACCTGTCATATGGCAGGTGAATGACGCTTCATTCACCTGCCATTGCATCGTTCACCTGACTTTTTTGGACAGGTTAACGAGACTTAAGACAAAAGTACACAAATTTCAATAATATGCAGCTTTAACGGACAGGATAGTTATTATTCCTAAATTAACTCACAAAAGCGATATAACCGCTATGTAATTATATAGTTACGAGTATTAGTTGTGGTATCAGTGACATTAACCTGCCGCAAAATCTCATCCACCTGGCAGTTTTAGCCAGGTGGACTATATGCAGGTGATGGGGAAAATGGCAGTTATATCGCGAATACACAAAATGTATTAGCTTGATGAACTCCATACTTAGGCATATAAAACTAAACTATTGTTTACGTTACATATCTTGATAGTAATGCTATAGGTTACATAATTAGCAAGATATCGGCGCCAGGATAAAGAGCACTTACCCATTACAAACTCCAATTTCCGATACTTTGTCGTTTGTGTTTTATTTGCGAAGCACAATAACCACGTCTTCGTCCTACCAGGTGATAGCTGATGAGTGACGGCTTCGGCTCGTGCAGAGTGAGACGGGATAGGTGCAGTAGGGGTTATACAATCGTCGTGAACGTGACGCGCCAGGTGACTGTTAAGAATTGCCTTGGACAAACTTTGAAGCCGAATAACTTAAAATATAAGTATAATATTGTTATGCGATAGTAATACTTTAAAAGTTAAGGATATATGTTAATCAAATACGGTAATAACGTTAAATTAAGTTAATCATTTGTGTGGTTTTCATAGCTCGGAACATCAGTACCTCGCGTTGGGACACGGCAGGTTAACGGATAAACGTAGTTACAATATTTTTTTTTGTAATCAATATTTATTAAATCTTTTTCAAAGTATTAGGCCTCTGTGTAAAAAGTCTCTCTAAATATGTGTTAAAATTATATATATAAAAATTATACATAATGAAAAAAAAGTTCTAACATAAACCTATTTACAGGTGGCGGTGCCAACTTTTTGAGAAACGACCTTACTGTCTTACTAAGAAATTATTAGGATTTTAGGACAAATTACGATATTCTATTTATTAAAAGTATTTAACTATATTATTCGAAGCGCTGGTGGCCTAGCGGTGAGAGCGTGCGACTTGCAATCTGGAGGTCGCGGGTTCAAACCCCGGCTCGTACCAATGAGTTTTTCGGAACTTATGTACGAAATATCATTTGATATTTACCAGTCGCTTTTCGGTGAAGGAAAACATCGTGAGGAAACCGGACTAATCCCAATAAGGCCTAGTTTACCCTCTGGGTTGGAAGGTCAGATGGCAGTCGCTTTCGTAAAAACTAGTGCCTACGTCAAATCATGGGATTAGTTGTCAAGCGGACCCCAGGCTCTTATGAGCCGTGGCGAAATGCCGGGATAACGCGAGGAAGAAGAAGATTTAACTATATTATTCAAGTGCCACAGATATTACAGATAAGGCTACAACAACAAAAAAGAGCTCGCAATCTGATTGCTCTTGTTTCTCAACCCGGGGTCAGGTCAGAAATAGATTAGTAGTTGCCTCCATCTTCTCTAGAGCACCTATATCTGTTATCAGACAGCGATCATGGAACAACAGATAGCGACCCCAGCCCAGCGACCACTGCTATCTATGTCCAGCATGCCATCATCACCATCGCCAAATCAGGTAACATTGCTAGTACATCTTCAGAGTGAGTCTCCAACTACGAGACGATCAGTAAGCTTGTCTGAAGTCTGAATCTGCCACAACACCATCCCATAATCATATATCATCGCCATTTTCAGGTTTATCATCCTACTCTGCAGCTTCAGTGCTCCTTCCCCTGCAACAGCTACCTACATTTTATTTGGCTTACTTTTTTACGCATTATCTGTGACTTCTTCTCTTCTTCAAACTTCTACCCAGTTTTGAGTTGCCCAACTCCCGTAAATCGCTACATTTCCAATATAGAGTGAGAGGTTTTGATTGGACTGGCTTCTTTTTAGTCACAATTATAGTTTTTTTTATCGAGTAGCTACTGCAAGCATTGAAGCTGAAGAGTAGGATGTAAGATTGATAAACCTGAAAATAGCGATGGTATAGGATTATGGGATGATGTCGGAGCATTCGAATTTGCTTATTCAGAGAGGCTTACTGTTTGTCTTGTAGTTGGAGAATCATTCTGAATGTACTAACAATGTTACCTGATTTGGCGATGGTAGTGGTGGCATGCTGGTCATGGCTAGCAGTGGTCGCTGGGATGAGGTCGCTGTCTGATGACAAGTCTAGGTTCTCTAGATAAGATGGTAAAGATGGAGGCAACTGCTGCTGTCTATTTCTGATCTGACTCCGAGTTGAGGAATAAGAGGAACCCGATAGCGAGCTTTTTTTTGTTTCTGTAGCCTTATCTGTAATATTTATGACACTTAAAGGATATAGTTAAATACTTTTAATAATAGAATGTCGTAATTTGTCCTAAAATCCCAATAATTTCTTAGAATGACAATGAACATTCTGGAACCTTAACCTGGCAATGTATCTTTAAAGATACATTTAAAAAAGCATGTTGTTAGTAGAGAAGCTGGCGGTGTGCATTTGTAGATACATACGATAAAACGAGTTCATGCTATCTATAACAACAATGCAATGACTAATAAAAATACGTTATTGTATAGAATATATTTTCACTTTTTATGTAACAATCATAAATAGACCCAAATCTAAAAGGAAATCACTAAAAAGTACCACTTTTCCCAAACGATGCGTAGACGCAGCTTCGCGGCCTGACATTTTGCGTGCTACACTCAAAATCAGATATGCCAGCGACATAAAATATTTTTTTACCAATTAAGTATAGTATCAAGTGGAAAAATATGCGTCAAAAAATAATATGAAGCTGTTTACTTTTTGCGTAGATTTTAAAAAAGTGTAACGTGCATAAGAATGCACACTGCCAAGTTTAGGGTTAAAGGGGAGTTCAGAAGATTGAGTGTTTCTGAGTTTTAGTACCTATAATATTGAAGAATGAAAACATTAATAGTAAGTTTATTTTGAGTTCTGTTCTGTGTGTACTTTTCTTGTAATATTGTATTTTGGTTTTAATAATAAGGGGTCATCCATTACAGTTCGTTTTTTTAGCATTAGAAAGAATTCCGCAGAAGCAAGCGTGCAGTTTTTATCAGGCTCGTTAATTGTTAATAATTATTGAATTATCTAATGTAGCATGGTCAATACATATAATTTACTTCAAATTGTTACCGCTAAAAGTGCCAGATTTAGAACCACAAGCGAACTTCTGCGAAGTTCTTTCTAATGCTAAAAAAACGGACTATAATTACGTCACACGAATTTCTAGGTTTTTTTACCCCTCCCCCCCTCCTTGTCACACTTGGTCACATTTGGCAAACCCCTCCCCCTTAGTGTGACGTCACATTATTTCTACGAAACCGCCAAATCGAATTAAGTAAGTACCTAAGTATTATTAACATTTTATCAAAATATTTTGACGATATAAATATTAGTAATTTTATAACCCAAAACTGCTTAGGAAAGAAAATTAAACGAATAAAAACGATTATCGTTTTAAAAACTTGTTATTTAAATGTACAGCGAATAAAATAATTTAAATAAATTTTCGGTTACTGATGAAGTTAAAGTGACGTCACAAAGTTTGTGTCTCCCCCCTCCCCCATGTCACAATATGTCCCATTTTATTGACCCCCTCCCTCCTCCTAAACGTGTGATGTAATTAATGGATGACCCCTAAATTGAAATGTTAATAGTAAACAGTTGAATAATACGAGTAAGTACAATACATAGGATTGTCTTCTTCTTCCTTGCGTTATCCCGGCATTTTGTTACGGCTCATGGGAGCCTGGGGTCCGCTTGACAACTTATCCCATGATTTGACGTCGGCACTAGTTTTTACCCACCTCCAGATTGAAATCGCACGCGCTTACCGCTAGGCCACCAGCGCTTTTACACAATACATAAGATTATTTCAGTTAAAAATTAAATATTCGAATACAATTAATTTCTCTAAAATTAAAAATTTCCTTCTTGTGTATTGTTCTTATATTAACGATGATTATTTTACTGGCCATCTTTAGGTACTGTCAAGTGTAAAAATATGGGTGCACATATCATATTCAGGAATATGTTCCATAGCTCTTTTTTGTCAGCGAATTTAAGAACTTATGGGACATATATAGGTATTTTTGAGTCAGAAGGACCCATATTTTTACACTTGACTGTACAATCCTTTGTGATAGAAAAAAACCTGCTATACCTGCAAATCTTCAAAAAATCGCGTTTTTATTGAAACAACGGTAGACAACTTTATGTAATGCTACAAAATATGAAAATATAATAAATAGAATAATATATTAGTTTTGAATGATTCGCGGTTATTTTCACTAGACTTATATCGATGAAAGGTAATCAATAATCATGGTCCATATCCCAGTCGATATTTAATATAATAGTACCTACACTTTGAATACCTATACTCTGTATCTTTAGGTATTTAAATAAAAGTAAACAAACAATTTGTATATTTTCGGGTAGTTACATTGGTTAACCAACCAAACACAAAACCGCCTGGATCCAGTCAATGAACGACCTGACTTCAACTCAACCTACATTATTTGATCATGTAATGTTTTCATCTACCCTCAAATGGCTTAAGGAGCCGTTTGAGGGTAGATTTTGTTTACTTTAATTTAAATACCTAAAGATACTGACTACAATAAATAAAATTTGCCTCAGCCCACTTCCCTTTAAGAATGAAACCGGATCGGTATTAAACAACCACTTGTAACCGATAACGTAATTGATATCTTATACTTGTACCAACACCAACTACAACACATTTAAACTATTGTAGACCTTAATACACTTGCAATAAGGTTCACGAAAGGTCATTCAGTCAGCTCAGCATTGAGATGTTTATTTGCATGACCTCATCTGCAGATTGTGGCCGTGCGTGGCTGTACAGTTGCGAACTAAAGTCAACTAAAATTAGAAAAATAAAATATGAAAAACCGGGCAAGTGCGAGTCGGACTCGCGCACGAAAGGTTCCGTACCATAATGCAAAAAAAAACAAAAAAAAAAGCAAAAAAGAAACGGTCACCCATCCAAGTACTGACCCCGCCCGACGTTGCTTAACTTTGGTCAAAAATCACGTTTGTTGTATGGGAGCCCCATTTAAATCTTTAATTTATTCTGTTTTTAGTATTTGTTGTTATAGCGGCAACAGAAATACATCATCTGTGAAAATTTCACCTGTCTAGCTATCACGGTTCGTGAGATACAGCCTGGTGACAGACGGACGGACGGACGGACGGACGGACGGACGGACGGACAGCGAAGTCTTAGTAATAGGGTCCCGTTTTACCCTTTGGGTACGGAACCCTAAAAAAGATAATAAATGAAGAAGATATAGTGAGAAGAGAGTTAACTGTGAAACGAATGAATATGTACGTCGAGTACTATATTAATTGCTACATGACACTTTTGGACCATTTTGAGACATATAATATTAGTACATTTTTTGCAAAAATGCCGACAATTACCCTAAACGTTGTTTCGATCATGTTTTTTTTTTGTGAAACACTGGAAACAGCGCAATCGGGTCAAACACAAAACTGTGTTCATGTCTTTCCTGTAGACATACTTATAAGTAAAGGGCTATAAAGATTAATTTTCTTGTTTAACCATCATCCACATGAAAAGGTAATCCTTTTGATTAGGATAAGTATGATAAATAAAATTATATTACCTAACATTGACCCAAAACCATAGAGAAATATAGTAAGACAAGGGTGCTCACTCCATGCATTAGTTTTGGTACCAGAAAGACTAATATTTTAATAGTCGATATCTACCAAAACGAATGTATGGAGAGAGCAATCTATGTACTTTTTTCTATAAAGAAAAAAAATTGGGCATAGGCCCCAACCCAATAAAAGATTGTATTGAACACTTTTTCGCTCGTCAGTACTATCCCGGTGATGTCAGAATGCAAGCTATTTATTATCTTTTAGTTCAAGGTTTCATTTAACTCCTGTCTGAGAGATCGCATTACTTTCGTCTAACTAAAACAATGTATTAGGTACGAGCAATACTTGTTGACGGGTCAGTCAACTTCTTGAAGTGGTTATAGTCAGTCAGGAGATGACGACAGTGGTTAGAAACTACCTAGTTAATACATACTCGTAGGTAGTGATTATAGGCACAGACATTACGTATTTCGGAATAGATTATGAAATTATTTACTTTCATTACATTAGTGAAAAATATCAAATCCACAATCGTTTTATGATAGAAAATTAAACCAGAGAAAAAAGATTTCAATTATGAATTGTTGGTGTGTGGTTGTTTTTCATCAAAACAAAGGTAAGAGCGATTTCAAGGATTAGAAAAGAAATGTGTATTTTGATGGACCTGGGTACTTTGACAAGTGTTTTGAAGAAATTGATTTACTTTTAGATAAGTACGTACGTAAGATTTATATATTTTTTATAATGGTATCCTCCACTAAAACAGTGATCTTTACTAGAAAACCGACAATCAAATCAAAACAATCTTTCATAAACTTCTTTTCAACAGTCAAAGCCAAATACAAAATGTACAAATACTCATACTCAAGTCACCTCCACCTTTCAAAGTTCTGTACCGTTATTCCGACTACCAAACACTACCCTTCCATTCTAAGTCTGAACTCTGATCACCAATAGTTATCACGCCAGCCAGGGTTCAACTTACGGTAGTTTGAAAATTAAAGTATCCCTTAAAATGATTACAATTACGCAAGATTGAAGTCTATCACTTCGAAATAGAGTTCACAATCATTGTGAGTAATCCCCTCTGCCGTATAATGGGGTATAGGAATATGGGAGTGAGCAATCTTTTGTATTTGCCCTCTTTTTTGTGTTTTTGAAGCATTCTTAGAACAAAAGGTGGGAGCAATGGGCTTTGGGCTTTTGAACAATAGACGTGGTTTCGGATTAGTCGATTATCTTTTAATGTTGTTTGGATGGTTTCAGAGAAAAAAAATAGAAAAATACGAGCATATAATGAAAATTGTTTTCTTTTATAAAGTAGATCGTGAAAAAGCCTATTTAAATCAAAATTTGTTAAGGCGAATAAATGAATAGGTAGGCATTTAATATAGTCTACCTATCTAACTTTTTATATCTTAAAACATAATTATGATCATGTTGTGAAACGACATATTAATCATATTATCCATTCAACTTACTATAGAAGTTTGTAAGCCAATTAAGGCTAAGGGATGCATTAAATATGGCGCTCCCATACATTGTATCTGCCAATACCAACATTACCAACTCATTTGTAGCGTAGGCGGACTAACAAAACATTACGTCTGTGGGTTAGTCTAAAGGGGCCCCCTGATTAACAGTCCGCCGGACGGTATCAGCCTGTCCGTTAGAACAAAATTTTGACAGTTTCGAACAACTGACAGGCCGATGCCGTCCGGCGGACTGTTAATCAGTGGACCCCTTAACAAATAATATAGTTATGTTTTCAATCTAAAAGATAAGAAACGTCACATCTTAGATTGTAGTCTCACAACGCTGAATGCTCGTTCAAACTAGGAATCGAGTTCATTGTACAGTACATTCTACATTACAGAGTACATTCTATTTTTAAAATCGATCTAGCCATCTGTCACATGCAATGAGTGGCCCACTTTTATTGATTATAATCTACGCTTCACCCATACTATGATATTTTTGCCAGCAGACTTTTTAGTGGTTTTTTTAGAGCACAATACGGCTGTCAAAAAATTATTTAGCAATCTTGAGCAAGCTTTCTCTATTAGTGACTTCATCGATTCAAAACCTAATCTGTAGAAAATAAATGACGAACATAGGTCTAAACGCACCTTAAAAATTCGTAACAAGAAAAGCTAAAAATATGAAAATTGCTTCTAAAAATGCGCAATTTTATTCTTGATCGAACTCATCGATTACCATTTTTTATTTAAAGCTTCCAAAAAATTAATGTTCAAAAAAATGATATCCGCGATTCCGGGTACAGCCATCTCGCTCACACTTACGCTCAGTGAAAGTGGGACAAATACCTGAACCCGTAGGCCTTAAAGAGTAGGTACTGACGTCTAGGCATCATCGTGCATCGGCGATGTTTAAAGGAGTGGTTTTTGCCCGGTGGAACGATTTTGGGTTGTGTTTGATGCGTCTATGTATTGTCATAGTCATAACCTACTTACCCCGGGCCTTCGAAAAGGCTCTCTTTCTTCGATAAGGCCCTATAATTTGCATAGTGGTTACAGTACTGTAGGTTACCCTACGCTTACAATAAACCGGACAAGTGCGAGTAGGACTCACCCACCGAGGGTTCCGTACTTTTTTACACGACTGCCCAAACAAAAAGAGTGTATTGTTTTTAGGGTTCCGTACCCAAAGGGTAAAACGGGACCCTATTACTAAGACTTCGCTGTCCGTCCGTCCGTCCGTCCGTCCGTCCGTCCGTCCGTCTGTCACCAGGCTGTATCTCACGAACCGTGATAGCTAGACAGTTGAAATTTTCACAGATGATGTATTTCTGTTGCCGCTATAACAACAAATACTAAAAACAGAATAAAATAAAGATTTAAATGGGGCTCCCATACAACAAACGTGATTTTTGACCAAAGTTAAGCAACGTCGGGCGTGGTCAGTACTTGGATGGGTGACCGTTTTTTTTCCCTTTTTTTTGCCTTATGGTACGGAATCCTTCGTTCGCGAGTCCGACTCGCACTTGCTCGGTTTTTAGTATTTGTTGTTATAGCGGCAACAGAAATACATCATCTGTTAAAATTTCAACTGTCTAGCTATCACGGTTGGTATCATGAGATACAGCCTGCTGGTGAAAGACAGACAGGCGGACAGTGGAGTCTTAGTAATAGGGTCCCGTTCTTACCCTTTGCGTACGGAATCATAAACATCTAAACGGCTTTTAAAAATATATTTGTTCTGCCAATGGTGTATTGCTCCGGCTCCGGGCCTAATGCGATACAAATGGCACTATCCCTAAAGGGGCATTACAACTTCAAAAAATTCAACTTGATTTGATATTATTAGTGGTATTTCAATTGTCCACACGGCGCTCATGGCTGCTCCGAACAGTCATTAAAGGCATAGTAAGCGTCACTTGCGTCATTCTACATACTAACCCGCCAGGCTTAACCGGTTAAACCTGGAGTTACCATGGTTACCACTCCCCGGTTAGTGGGATCGTGCAAGTGGGCCTAAGAGTAGGTAGTAAAGCAAGAAAGAGAAAACGCATCGTCTGTGCCATGTTTTACCACGTTCACTGTCACAATCTTCTTCTTCCTCGCGTTATCCCGGCATTTCGGCACGGCTCATGAGAGCCTGGGGTCCGCTTGACAACTAATCCCATGATTTGACGTAGGCACTAGTTTTTACGAAAGCGACTGCCATCTGACCGTCCAACCCAGAGGGTAAACTAGGCCTTATTGGGATTAGTCCGGTTTTCTCACGATGTTGTCCTTCACCGAAAAGCGACTGGTGGAGGTGGTGGTGGTGGTGTGGTGGCGTGGTGGTGGACGTTCACTGTCATAATCTGAATTGCTAACCTTACTGCTTTGTTATAGACGCTTGTCGTGACCCATATTTAACCCACGGACATTAAACGTGGACAATATGATTCGTATCCTTTCTTTGTCTAACATCAGTTCTGGTAGACAGTGAAAATTCTGTTCGCAGTTCTACAATTATCTAGTGTAATATTACTCTCAGTTCCATAAGTTCGAGTGGAACGTGTAATATGAAAATCAATATCAAATCAAGTTCCGGTTTTAGAAAGTTCGAATGCCGCTTCTGGCTAATGGTGGACATCAATCTTTGCCCTATCGATGTTGTCTCAGAATATTAGGTTTCTTAAAGAGAAAGTCATATTGGTATTATATTTTATGCAGAATTCGCAGTTTGGTTTGTGGTTCTAAGTTTTTAAAGTTTTTTTGAGTTAGACCAAGACAAGTCTGCAACGATTTTGATAGTCTGTATTTTAATATACCTACCTATTAAATTTGCAAACCTGAAAAGCGTCACCAGATCTAGTTTTGGCCACCTATACTTCAATATGCTAGTATTTCCGCCGCGCCCCTTAGCAATCAATTTTGAACCCTGGCTAAATTGTAATTTTGACACAAATTGAAATTACAGGCTCCAAGATTGACTTAAGAAACGTGCTATAAGGCTTTTAAGGCCCACTTGCACCATTCCATTGATCCGGGTTTAACCGGTTAAACCTGGAGTTACCATGGTGACCAGTACAATTTGACCCTAGGTTAACGGTTTAATCGCTTAACCCCGGGTTAGTAGGATGATACAAGTGGACCTAAGGTACAATAATGCCTATTGTTCTAGTCGTTCCATATTTTGAAATCTCCACTGAGAGAAAAATCATCACCAGGAATTAAAAAACAGTTCTGTACTGGGGGAAAAAAATGAAGTTTTAGTAATAATTATGGACGTTTCACTATTTCTGTAAAGTTTCTTTATTTCTACAAACAGCTCCCATATATAATTATAATTCCCAAATATAATTTCAACAAACAGATAATAGAAATTGCAAGAAGTAATAGAAATTGCAAAAGTCAATTTGTTCCTATTAGTTAACTCTCCTTGTCCCCGGATTAAGTTTATTTTTGTAATTCTAAGTGTATTTTTGTTGTACTTTTCTCTCAGTGTGTGTCTATTTTCCAGAAACAAGCCATGCTAGTCCGCCAACTAGAAGAGGAACTTCGACTACGCATGCGTCAGCCTGCGCCTGAACTCCAACAACAGCTGGAAGCGCTGTTCGCTGAGAACGAACATCTGCAGAGGGAGATAGCGATATTGAGGGATACCATTAAGGTGAGCGAGACGACTGGTGATCTATAGCTTCGACTACGCATGCGTCACCCTGCGCCTGAACTACAACAACAGCTGGAAGCGCTGTTCGCTGAGAACGAACATCTGCAGAGGGAGATAGCGATATTGAGGGATACCATTAAGGTGAGCGAGACGACTGGTGATCTATAGCTTCGACTACGCATGGGTCAGCCAGCGCCTGAACTACAACAACAGCTGGAAGCGCTTGTCGCTGAGAACGAACATCTGCAGAGGGAGATAGCGATATTGAGGGATACCATTAAGGTGAGCGAGACGACTAGTGTTTTATAGCTTCGCATGCGTAGTGCATGCGAAAGCCAGCGCCTGAGCTAAAACAACAGCTGGAAATCCTGATTACTGAGAACGAACACCTGCAGAGGGAGACAGCCATATCGAAGGATACCATTAAGTTGAGCGAGACGAATAGTATTTTGCTTTGGATTGTATGTCTCGGATATTATCTGCGACAAATGTAATTCCATAAGCTTGGAAGTCATCCGAAGGCTCTTCGCTTCGCTTTGGCTTGTGAACTTCAGTCAGTAAACACTTAATAATAACTTTGACCACCAAAGACGCCAAATGACGCACGCGGGTACCCAAAACAAAGGGTTTATGAATAATCTGAATTTCACCTGTTCCAAGTCTTAAGGGGTCCACAGATTACCAGTCCGCCGGACGATATCAGCCTGTCAAGTAATCGCAAGGTGACTGTTCCGAACAACTGACAGGCTGATATCGACCGACGAACTGGTAATTTAGGTATTTTCTATTTTTTTTTTCAAACAGCCGACAGCAGCGGCAAAAGAAAAATTTACAATAGGACAAGCAAAAACATTAGAAACCTAAAGTTGCCTGGTCGTCCCCAGGGCATTTGCTGCGTTTCCCCGCTGTATTGCCAGACTTAGCCGCTGAGAATGATGATAATAATATTAAATATATTCTTCAACAGGAACTCGAGCTAAGGATCGAAACACAGAAGCAGACGTTGCAAGCGCGAGACGAAAGCATCAAGAAGCTTCTAGAAATGCTGCAGAACAAGGGGATGGGTACGTTCTTACACGGTACACGACCTTGTTTACTAAAGAATGAGTAGCACATAGCACGGGCTGTAGAGCCTTGTGTCACGGGGACTGAATGGAGAAGAACAGCTTCATAAAACTTCCCTGATTTCACTACTACGTTACATATGGTACGAATCGTGCGATGTTAACCCATATCCTGTAGACGAGATATAATATTATATATACACTATAATTTTTCGTGTACAGGAATTTTTGTACTTTCTACTCAGAATCACGGGCTCTTTCGATCCTTAAGAGGCCCACTGATTAACAGTCCGCCGGACGGTATCGGCCTGTCAGTTAGAACAACATTTTGACAGTTCCGAACAACTGACAGGCCGATACCGTCCGGCGGACTGTTAATCAGTGGGCCCCTTTTGAAGAAAAATGGTGTCAAGCTTTTTATTTCCATTCCGTTGCCATCTTTGATAGACTTTGTATATCGGTAACGGAATAGATGGGCGGAAAATTCATGAAAATTTTGGCACAATTTTCCTCGTATTAGGATTGAAAGAGCTCGTGATTCTGAGTAGAAATAAAATCCCAAATTTGAGAAAAAAGTGTCGTGTACAACTTGTATTAAAATGACCCTAATACGTGGCAGGGTCGCCATGCAAATGCCATGCGCATTTAGTAGGGGAATCTCTGACTGTTGTATGAAGTTGTTGTTCTGTCGGTCTGTGCTTGAGTGTTGCACGTGCCTAAATGGCAACGCATAACTTTGTTATTTTAGAATTCCATGAAAATCTGGACTTTAGAATTAAACCCTTACAAAAACGCACGAAGCTGAACTAGTATTTGTAAAAATTTATGGGCCTTAGATATTTATGTGTAGATGCTATACTTAGTTATTGGTATTGATATAACACAAATGTATCATGAATTTAAGAAACCAAACACTCGTGTAGTAGGTAGCAATGGTATCTGAAAATTTAATTTAAATAAAATCCTAGTACTTAACCCAAACTATATACACGATATTGTCACATTTCTTCCTTAAAGTATAAGCTAATTTAATTCACATGCACTTTCGATTCTAAAATATCACATGCATTGCCTAAATTTAAATCTTCGACACGGCCAACCTGACATTGTACGCGTACCTTCGTACACCTGTAGAGAAACGACCACAATCTGAGTAGTCCTAAATCATTGTTTGACGAGCTGGTTCCCAGCAGTTTTTATTTGATATGTCACTGGATTGGTCAACGCACATAATATACAGAACACACACTTGCTTGTTGTAGCATTTACACACATTAGTATGTAGTCATTCTATATACAGACCTGACAAAGGTCAGGATGGAAGATTCTCCGATTGAACAGCCCCAAGAAAAGAAAATAAGTAATATAATATAATTGTTGGCATGGAAGGTTGGACTTGTTCCAATAATGCTAAGGAGTCGGGAGTGAATATTATGGTATGCAAATATTACATCCAAAATCGCAAACAAAGCTCTAGTAGATGTCTAACCGATTTGAATGTCCTTCAATAACTATAGTAAATACTGTAACTATTTGCTAAGAACAAGCATCTACATATTTAGCTTTCACTTACTTGCATTTTGATGTAAAGTACTAAGTAAGTAGGTAGTCAAATGACTTAAAAAAACGCAGTTATCTATTGCGTTTCTTGCTTTCCGCCCTAGTCTGGTTTCCAGAGCTGCATATAACCCGCTTCCAACTTTCAGGTAAAGAGGAAGAGCGGCAGATGTTCCAACAGATGCAGGCCATGGCACAGAAGCAGGTAATTATCCGAGCCTTCTGAATGTAGCATGCCTTCGTAAGCTTTCCAATGCCAATGTCCGGGAAAACTCATGCTAGGAGTACCGCTCGGCATGGACTTCGCAAGATGGCGTCAGTGACGACGCTTTAAAGAGGGACGCTGGGGTGATCAGTAAATATAGTGATATTGTTCGCTAAGTATAGCGTCACTATATTCTACTACGTGACGCTTTAATAACAGCTTCGATGAGAAATTAAGACGTAACCGCTGTTGCTGCCGCCTTCTCGGTTTAAGTCCTGGCCGAGCGGTATAGGGATACGTGGCCCAAAGGTCGAAAAAGAAAACAAATTAGTGATAATTAAGTAATAAATAAATCACAATTCAATCACAGATTTTTCAATCATTGGATGGATGCAGTGAATACAGTTCCTTAGTTTGTTAATTCCTCTTCCATATTATTCAGTACCTTGGGAAGCTTGCTCTTTAACTTTAAGAATCTATACCGTATGTCAGTTACCAAGTATATTATGCACGTCACTCTGCTTTCTTATTTGTGTACGTTAGTATTTTGAATCACATGGGCGTTTTATTTTGTGATACCTTTATCAACGTCACAGTTTCTGTTAGAATTGCTCTTGATAGTTTCATTTCATTCATTTTGACTCGCCAATGTGTCGCGACGCCTTTCTGTTCGTCCACTCCGTGGCTTCATTCAATCTTTGCTTTCTCTTCACTCTTCACGTTTCAAAGCCTTTCTGTGACACTGTCCAGCTTGTCCCTGTGCACACGACCCCGTCCAGACACCTCGACGATACAAAAACAGTTTTCAAAATCAGAAAAATTACCTATGAATTCGGCCATAACACAAGAGAAAGCGACACGAACACAACTGAACCACGACATTGCATGTTTAGCAGCTCATTGTTCCCGCCACATGAACCTTAGAAGACCGTCTCGTGTCATTTTGATTGGGCATTCAGTTTGAGCAATCATTATTAGAAGCGATAAAATGTGTCCGAGCCGCCTACCGTTGGGGCTGCGTCGAGGATCGCGCGGGCGGGTCGGCGCAGCCCCACCGGGCCGCGGAGCCTTGCAGCGCGGCGGCGGCGGCTGACCGTCTACGGCTGCCGGCAGGAGCTCAAGGCGACGGCGGACACGCTGCGGGCGCTGCAGGTGCAGCTGGAGCGCGCGCTGGCGGCGGCCGGGCTGCCCGGCGGCAGCGCCGGCGCCACGCTCACCGCCGTGCTCGAGACCAAAGAGGCGCGCATCGCCACCCTCGAGCGGCAGGTCGCGCTGCTCGAGAGCGAGCTGGCCGCGCTCGGCTCGCCGCCGCCGCCCTCGCTCGCGCCCTCGCACGCCTCGCTGTACGATAAAGTCGAGCCTCCGTTCAAGCGCCAAGTAAGTTTTCTGCTGAACGACGTGCGCGTGATGAAGGACGGGCGCACTAGCGCGCCGCCCGCGCCCGTGCCGGCGTCGCGCCTGCGCCTGGCGCCGACGCCGGCGCTGGGCGGCCTGGCCGCGCGCCTCGGCGGCGCCGTGTCCTCGGCGTCGGCGTTCGCGCGCCGTTCGCCCTACTATAGCGCCACTACGCTGTGACTGCGATCGAAACGTGTCAATTTCTCGCTTTAACGAACTTAGCCGAGTCGCCGCCGACGACTGTGTTGAACCGTTATATTTTTATGTAAAGACTTGTTCGTTGTTAAAGCTATTTTTATTAAAATAAGACGAATTATATTCTTGAATAAAATCTAATCGATTAAAATTATTTTTGTTAAGACTAGGGCCTTAGATGCGATATTGATATTATAGATGTACGTAATGTATGGTTAGGCGAAATGTGAGATCGATTACGTTAACACCAAATTTGGCAATTTAGTGAAAGACTGTTATTAATAATAAAGACTGTTGTGGTCGAATGCATCGAATGAGACCTTCGAGTAAATGTTCTGTGCGATCCCTGAGATTATCATTTGATCATGTTGTGCTTTCGGTGTTGGAGCCTCATCGTCGCTTGGTCCCAGCCACCCGCATAGAACCTCTCACGACCCGACATCTCATGTAGATCATGTCATCGTGTCTCACGGTAGATAAATGTATCACAACGTAGGCGCCCGAGCATCTACCTCCAGGCCTGAGCCTGCGGACCTGGAAAGCTTTCTACCGTCATGCGATTCCATTTGTACTTTAGAATAGAAAGTTTTCCAGCCGTCCCACTTCCTAATCGAGTGACCGGTGCGATTTTAAATTTACAGTCTTAGAGTTAAAGTGTAATGCATGTCGATACGAGCGTATGAGGTACTTAATATTAATCCGAGTCTTCCACGCGCGCGTGAAGCTTGCGCCGCTTACCATCGATCTAACATCACTAACCGTTTCTGAATCAGTATTAGTAGACTTAACATCAGTATCATTTCTGCCATCACTTTTGCCTCAGTAGATAGAACTTTTTATTCTTTGTCGTTTGTACTAATGTTGTTGACGGATTCTATGACGAATTTGGGGTGGATGATCAACTAGTTGGATGAGTTCCGGCTGGAGATCCAGCGGCGGGACCAGGAGATCCTGGCGATGGCGGCGAAGATGAAGGCGCTGGAGGAGCAGCACCAGGACTACCAGCGCCACATCGCCGTGCTCAAGGAGTCGCTGTGCGCCAAGGAGGAGCACTACAGCATGTTGCAGACTGACGTGAGAATGTTGAACTTTAGCTTACGGCGAGGCCTACACTACCGCCACTTTACTTTTGGATTGAAGACACGAAACAAGAACTATTCAAATTTAGGGCTAGCACAACTGGCGTCAAAAATCTCCGCTGTTTTACACAATATGTCGACACGAGTTTACAGTCAGTTTTTCTAGTTCTTCTCTTCTCCTAGTTACTAAGCACTGCAAGTGTGTACCTACCAAATGTGTCACGGCCAAGTCGTAAGACATGAGCGAGAAACTTTAATTCAAGACGCACCCGATCCTCTTTTTCCAAGCTTTTTCTTTAAAAGCTTCTTCCGAGTTTTTATGTGGTAGAAGGCAAAAGTTGACCCGCACCGCAAATTGTTCCTAAGCAGTGTCAATATATTAAGAACATATATTTTGAGACTTTAAAGTAATCTGTCCCAAAGGAGGGGTCATATTATATTTGCATGAATGAAGTATTTCGCTCAAATAGTATTAGTTATGTAGATTAAGTACATAATGAAGTCCCTACAAGAATTTAGTTTTATAATGATTAGGTCAAGTTAGGTTAGGTTATGCCTTGCAGAATAGTAGAGGAAGTGTTCAAAATTTGGTGAAAAGTAATTTAGAAAAGGCTTGATGTTTGCTTATTAATTAACATAATGTTGGATGGACTTTGTAGTTCATGTAAGCATAATGAATGATGTGATATCGGTCACATAGCCTTGAAAATTCCTTGTGCAATCCGTCCATCTGCATGTGCACTTATTAAGTATCTGCCATCTGCCGAGTTTTACATACATGGGTGACCGATCGACAAAAAAGATCAAATTTTCTGACATGATTAGAAGAATTATCATGTTCTGATGTCATTTGCTTTGCCTTAGAGGCTTTTTGATAAAAATAATAATAAGGGACGTCGATGTTCGTTGATGGCTATGGATTTTAGATCAATCAAAATTACTCTCCATATAGTCTGGCGCCACGTAAGCTACGAGTACCCGTCGTTGCATAAGGACATAAGAGTTTTCTTATCTTATTATCAGATCACCACGTGTTCCGTCCTGTCCTCAATATACACCCTAGGCCGAAAGTATGGCAAAATACAAACATCCTTTCAAACTGGAAGAACTTGGCATGGGGATCTTTAAGAGAGACCCCACACTAGATTATTTTAACCAGCGTCTAGTCAGCGCTACACAATTGCACCAACGCTCGGGAGACGCTAGTGTGAGATCTCCCTAATACTTCTTTCTCTAATGTTCATCTAACCATTAATGTGTTCTCAGGTAGAGGAGCTTAAGGCGCGCTTAGACGAGAAGAGCCGCCTGGTGGAAAAGAAGACCGCAGCAGCTTTGGCCGCTGCGCACGAGTTGGCAGAATTACGAGACCACTCCGAGATCAAGGATAGGAAGATCAACGTGCTGCAGCGAAAGGTACTTTGGTGCTGTGGTAATAAGGGTGCAAATGGAAAAGATGATGATGTGGTGAACTAATGTGATGAAGGATCTCAAAGTAGTAAATTAAGAAAAGTGAATAATTGTGATCAATGTGAAGTCTGATTGTGGAATGCGGATGTTTTGGGACTTGTTAATGTAATTAAAATAACTTTGAGCTAATTTATATCGTGCAATATGTCTTGCGCTGATAGTCCTGGGGGATTTTCTTGACAATCATGTCCTAGATTTAGGAATTCGTGCCATGCTAGCCTGCCAATCGTTATGCATTTTGAGCTCATAAGTATTTATTTTGGATTCGCATCTAAATTTAAATATAGGTACGTAATATAAAAACCTAGCCAGCAATGACTGTAACTGAAGTGATTGTTGTTCGGATGGATGTGACGGTGGCTGTGGTGTTTGGTTTGTGTTACTTGGATTAAATAGCAGGATGAATATATAGGTATGAATAAAGATGTCTTAAGTATTTTTATATATTGATGCCCTCACCTCAGTTATTTTTTACCCTCGTACCTATTTAGGTTTTAAATTTTTTTTTTCTTCAGTAATGCTAGAACACATTGAATAAACATTATTTTATGCACCTATTTTGTATATTACTGTTAAATATTTCAGTATAAATCACGTCGATAAAACTAAAGTGAAAATAGAACTTTAATTCATACTCGTAGATAAACTAATAATTGAATTAATAGAACATACATGGATACATTCTAGACACCATAAATATTCCACAAAAAACTTACGTGTAAATCTAGACCCCATGTGGATACAAGAGATGCATGTACCTATATAGTAAAATTGTCACTTGACCTTTTACAAGCATTAAAAAAACTCGCCAGCGATAAAAAAAGTATAAAAACACTAATCACTAATCGCTGGTCGCCGCCTGTCTGACGCCATATTTTATGCATATGCTCCGTGTCGGGCGGGTGACATCAAACGATGTTGCAGTAACGATATGCATTATGCTTATGCAATGTACGACCGCAGTCAGCGGACCTTGATTAATATGTTTCATTAGGGCAGTTTCCCTCTTATGGGTCACGGGATGAGAGAGCGCCCATATAAACGAAGTTGTATTTCAATTGAAATCCTTTAATAGACATTTTAGTAACCCGTACCGTATAAGATCAGTATAATAAAAAGGTTAGATAGTTTTTAACGAAACTTTTTACAAAATGGTCAAATAAATATGTGTCGCTTAACTTTAAACTCGGGTAAATCCATTCGACCCGCTCAGCAAATATCTACCTTACCTTTTCTTAATACCAAAATCGCATAATCTGACAGATGGATTTACCCGAGATTGAAGTTAAGCGACTCACATCATGTTTTTTTTTCTATATTAGGTAATTCTCACTATCGATTTTTTTTTATACTTAAATAAATATTATAGGACATTTTTTACACAAATTGACTAAGCCCCACGGTAAGCTCAAGAAAGTTTGTGTTGTGGGTAATCAGACAACGATAATATATATAAATATTTAAATACATTGAAAACAACCATGACTCAGGAACAAATATCTGTATCATCATACAAATAAATGCCCTTACCAGGATTCGAACCCGCCATTGGCTTCATAGGCAGTGCCACTACCCACTAGGCCAGACCGGTCGTCAAAATTAAATTAAATACATTAGATTAGAATAGATTTTAATTAAAGAACATCACATGGACATTTACACGTTAACTACAAAAAAAAACCTGGTTTACGCTGCATTTATCATTACTACTACAATTTTGAAAATGCGCGAGTAGTAGGGTTAGTAAGGAACACAAATGTATGGAAGTGCATGCACTTTAGTCTCAGGCGATGCCGCTTGGCTCCTCCTTCCTCGTCCCTAATTTATACGAAAATGATATATAACTTGACCTAGTTGCTAAGACTAGGAAGGAATATAGCATAGGTTGGACCTGGGAGCCGACCCTTTCACCCCCCCTCTTTGGGGGGTCTGCATGGTACGATCTCCTGTCTACCGGGCCAGATCAACTTTGTTTGACCTAAGGAACAATCGTGCCAAACGGCATCGCCTGAGACTAAAGTGCATGCTAAATGACCTTACTGACCCTACTACGAGTATCTTATCAACAGCGACAGTCGATAAACACAACCACTATAGGCCCGCAGAGCCCTATGATATAGCGTCTCAGTGCCGCAATGCGTTATCGATACATCACGAGCCCTGGAGACTTACACACCAACTTTCACTGTGTTTACCCGCGCTATATAATACTCTCACGACTCGCAAATAGCAATACACAACATGTCTAAAGTCAAATTTTAATTCCGAAATTTCCAAATAGTTTTGTCGAATTTACTCCAAGTGTATTTACACCATACCTGTATGTAAAAAGTCGAAGACGAAAAGCATGAGTAAATGCTTAGTAATTTAGGAGCAATCAACACATTATACTAACATTTTTTGGACTAAGATACCTACCTAAAGAAAAATATATTTGTGAAATAACCTTTTACAGAATCCAAAGCACGCATAAACGTGAAAATTCAAAGCTATATTGTGCAAATATTTATAACGAATAGTGATTTTAACATCGTCGTTCGATCTTATACTTTTTTTTTAGATTCAAAAAACTTTGCCTCGTGATTAGTATAGACAAAGATTTTTTTTTTCGATAACACAATGCCAATTCCTAAAAGTCTTTTACCATTTGTAATCCTACAAATTACGAAAGTACTTTTTAGTCTTCCCATAAGGCTTATCTTTCTAAAAATATTTCCATTACTAAGCAAATTTTTATTTTATGCTAGAGTTCATTTTTACGCTGAATTTTTAGTTTTGTATCCTGTGAAGTCCTGTCCTTATTTTTATTTAAAGGTATGTTGTTTTATTTTATTTCTGTTTTCTGTGTATTTTTGTTTTCCAATGAAATCAATACATCGTAATTCATATAGGATTAAGATACTTTCTATAAGAGGCACATCAAAGGCCGAACAAGTGCTTATACTCAGTGGCTGTTTACGTTGAACATCAAACGTTGACACCAATTTCATAAAACACGTGTTTTCAGATCGAAAACCTTGAAGACCTGCTGAAAGAAAAAGATAATCAAGTAGACATGGCTAGAGCTAGGCTCAACGCCATGCAAGCGCATCACTGCTCCTCTGAAGGCGCCCTCTCGTCCCTCGAAGAAGTCATAGGAGACAAAGAGAAACAAATCCAACAACTCCGCGAACAACGAGACAGGGCGGAGCACGAGAAGAACGAGGAGCGAGAGCTCCACGAGAGAGAGATAGCAGATTACAAGATGAAACTCCACGCTCTTGAAAGTGAAGTCGAAAAGTTAGGAGCAAGACTCGAGAGAGCCCAAGCCGAGAAGGACAGACTCGAAGCTAAATTAGAAAGCTCTCAGTCGGAACTAGGCAAGTCTAAAGCGGAGCTTGACAAAGCGGCAAGCGAGGTGGGAAGGTCCGGGGCTGACTGGGAAGCCGCAAAACAACGTCTAGCCAGACTTGAGCTTGAAAACGAACGGCTGAAACACGAACTCGAACGCTCGCAGACCACATTCGGCAGAAGCACATTAACAACGTCCCAGGAGCTGGACAGAGTGCAAGAGAAGGCGGATAAAAACGCCGCAGAGTTGAGACGTACTCTTGCAGAGCTGAGGGTGACGCAAGCAGACGCAGAGAGAGCGCATTCGGAGGCCTCTGGGCTTCAAGACAAGCTCGAGAAGAGTCAGGGTGAGGTGTACCGCCTTAAAGCCAAGCTGGAAAATGCACAAACGGAACAGGACAGCTTGAAAGAAGAATATGATCGGTAAGTTCTATTTGTGTTTTAATTTTGCGTGCCGTTTTGTAATAGGCTATTATGTTAAACGTTTCGCATATTATTTTATGTGTAGATCGGCATAAATATTTAGCTCGTATATGTAGAGAAAATGGGCGGTTTAGCGGGAGCTCATTTAGGCAAATGTGTTCATTTTCTAAAATATAAGACATTAGGTACCTACTATTGTTAAGAAAGATTCGTGTAATTACGACATAATGGAAGTTTAAGATAAGACATGAGTTTAAACATTAGAAGTTCGGGCATATATATCATCTTGTTTTTTTTTATCCGACAGAAAAAACTAACTAATTTCACCACTACTTACTCACTTTTTAAGACAGTAGATATAATGGAGCTTTCAAACTTTATTTAAACCTTATGCAAGAATCAACGTCGCGTTTGCAGTGTTGAAAACGTTGTTTACTAAACGCAACCTGACTATTTTCAAATAAATCGTCAAATAGTAGCGCTGTATAGGGGTGTAGGCTTTCGTGACTAATAGCCGGTTTTCCCCCGTGGGAGAACCGGAATTCATGTCGCCTACACTACACCCCGAGTAATGGAGTGCAAACTGCGCCCTGTCGAGCTTTTACCCTTATTGGAAACTTTTGTTACGTTTCGAGTTTTCATTTGTTTTTAAAACTACGTCCATGGTTCATACTCACAACGAATAAAAGCGTTATTTATTAGTCTCATATGCACGACAACTCACGATGTCTTATATAGTTTTCGGAGTACAATTAGTAGTAAACGATACGTGTAGTAGGTAGTGAATAAAATAGCTACAAAAGCTTGAACCTAATCTTTCGATAAATTATTTTAACATTAACTCCTTTATCGCTATCGCTATTTCTATCTATGTTAGCGTACAAATCTCATAAGTTTAATACGTTATTGACCACATTACTAATCAAAAAGACAGTTACGAAGTTGTAGTTAAATTAGCGATTTCCACGATGTTTGCTACATACCTACAAATACATAAATACATCTTTTTGACATGTAAAATTTAATGTACATTTTCAATAAGAAATAAGGTAGAAGTACTAGTGCTCGACGCTGCACTAGTATTCGACATGGGCACTTTATAATATGTCAAAGTAATATAGGTTTTTGAACGTCGAAGATTTGTCTATATTCAAATTTAATCCTTGTCACTTTGACATAAAGTGCCCATGTCGAATACTAGTGCAGCGTCGAGCACTAGTACTTCTATCTTAAATGAATCTTATCTAATCTAATCTAATCTTGTGAAAACCCTTCGCTAATTCAACTATTATTATAAACCCTTTGATCGCCATGCACCCTACCCAAAAATTTCATGCACACTTTCACGTCATCATACAAAGCATGATAAACATTATCTTGACAATGTAGGCCATAAGGATCATTAAGCATTCTTGGCGCATTAGGATTCTTGGCGTTCAAAGGGCCAACTAGATACGTAGCACCCAGGTTTTAGTCCATAAATCCCTCTCTAGAGGGTTAGGCCCAATGTTCTAACAAGGCATTTGATCGTAGTGGGACCACATCGTTTAAGCCAGCACGCGACAGCGAATACTAGTAAGGCCTTTGTCTCCGCCAAAGCCTTATTTATTTTATGCTTATGCATGGGTTCGGATTTTTCGTACCACCGTAAGGTCATGAGGGTCTACCGCAAACCATGTTCGACGTGTTGCCTCTATGTCGCACGTGTAAAATCGTACGTAAGTGTGACAGGGAGGCAACACGTCGAACGTGGTTCGTGGTAGACTTGCTTGATTGAACTTGATTAACACCAATCCATACCAGATACGTACTTATTTATTGAAGAGAGCAATTAAATAGTACAGATCTAGTGCATAATTATTTTCCATCGTATTTTCACGGAAACATACGAACGTGTCTTGCTATTTCAGTACAAAAAGTACTGACGTTGACTGAAGTAGCATGACAAATACGGACGTTTCCGAGAAAATACGATGAAAAACAATTAATTACACATTACATCTGTATTTGTATTGCATTGAGCAAAAATTACTACATAAAAATCACGTGTATTAAGAAAACGACTGACGCGTAGACAATTCTTCATCGTATCGTAATAGATAGTTCGTAACACAAATAATTCATACTTGGTAGCGTTTATTATGAGCAGACATCGTACATTTTCGGTGTTAACGGAATCGGTATAAATAATTTCAACCCTAATGATTAATTAGCGTTAATTACGTTAATATTAACCTTAATTTACCATTTCAGTTGAAATTATCTATACAAATTCCGTTAACACAACTCTGCCGCACCAAAAATGCTGGAAAATTGGGTATCGTCTTGGGTCGTCCCATTTGTTTTTCGTCAAGTTCTTAAATTAGTCCTAATCTGCTTTCGTCACTCATTCTACATTGAAAACCACCGACGATTGTGACGAATGTAGAATGAGTGACGTAAGCAGAATAGGACTAATTTAAGAACTTGACGAAACACGAATGGGACGACCCAAGACGATACCGAAAAATGTACGATCATTGATTATAAGAAATTTATTTAGGTACTATTGCTTTCAACACAGTAGGTAGATAAATACTTCTCATACACTACATCGTGTAGCGACAGCTTTAACACGTCATGCGAAAATAGTGTATAACCATCTGTAGGTATTCAGTATACAGTGTGGAAAGATAAGTCGGGCCCTGGAGGGAAACTACCTTAAATCCTTAAGCTGGCTCATTTTACTTAAAGGAGACATTCCTTTATTCTTAAAAAGAAACAAAACTGCATTCAAAGATTTTCTAAAACTCGCTTGCCTCGCCCGGGACTCGAACCGGCTAAAAATTTCAAAAAATTAAAACTCGCAATTTTATTCTACTAGTCGATACAGTTAATGTTAATGATAACATTTCTCCAAGAAACATTAGGTCTTACACTCGTCTGTCGTACAAAATCTCCATAAAATGGAATATTTAGTACTCAAGATTTTTTTAGACAAGCAAAATTGAAGAAAAAAAGAAAAATCTTTGAATGCAGTTTTGTTTCTTTTTAAAAATAAAGGAATGTCTCCTTTAAGTAAAGTTTAGTACAAGATGAACGTCGACGAAATGTTAGTGGTTTTGTATTATTTGCGAAAGAAACGATTAGAGGCAGTTAAAAAAAGGAGATATTGGGTACACCCAATTCTCAGGGAAAGATTTACCTTAGGAATATTTCAGAATTTGATAGCTGAATTAAGAAGTGATGAAGTGAAATTTTTCAATTATTTTAGAATGTCTATAAGTACATTCAACGATCTACTATCTCGGATATCAGGATGCATAAACTACAAAAATATTAAGTACAGCCATTATTACAATTTTGCAGCATAAAAACAATACTCTCCTTCCGCGCCAAACTATGTTTGCGCAATGCGAGCGATCGCAACGACGCGGCAGCGACGCGCGGGTGTGTGAGGGGGTGCCGCGCGGGCGAAATCGTTCCGACATCCGACAAAATGTGAACAGCGCTATATTCACTCGTACGCGAGCGAGACACGACACGATTTTTTTCCGGGCTGGGAGGGCTGGCAAAACGCACGACATTTTATGTCGTATCCGACACAAAATCGTTGTCGGACGAGTGTGAACAGCTTCATATAAAATGTTCTGCCAGTGGAACGTACGATTAAAAATCGCCACGACATCCGACATAGTGGGAACGAGCTCTAAGTAAAATGAGCCAGCTTAAGGATTTAAGGTAGTTTCCCTACAGGGCCCGACTTATCTTTCCACACTGTATAGTGATATAGTCTGGTTAGCTAAAATTAACAACACTTCAAATGGCACTTGGCAGTAATTAATGATAATATATGCGTTAATTTTTAACTGTAAGTATGTCATCTAAAGTAATTATCTTACTGTAAAACGAACATAGAAGCGCGAAAAATATGAATCGTTTTAATAGCTCTATAAATGAGTTGTGAAGGATATTATTTCAAATGACTATGCTTCGACTTAATTTTGAAATTTTTGTCAACGACAGTCGAACCATCGGGCTGTCTTTCAGCCTTTCTACCACGTTTAGCTGACCAGTATGTAAATATTGTAACGAAATAGACTATAAAACCATTTCTTTTTTATAAGTAGTTAATATTTCATTTACAACACAATGGTTCTACTAAGCACATCATTGAAATCGCTCTTGGTAATCGTCAAGACAACTGATAATCAAGTTAAGATTGTTGCTGTAAACCTACAAAATTATCCGCATTTAACTTGAACTGTCCCAAGAAAATCATCGCCAGGAGTGACTTAAAATACATAAAAAAAATGTTAAAATAACTAACTTAAGTTAAAAATGTACCAACTCATCTTCTAACCCGTCCTGTTTCATCCAGCGTCCAATCCAGCATCAGCCGCCTCCACTCCGAGCGAGACAAGGCCACCGCCGAGCTGGACAAAGCCCGGGAAGAGCTGGAGCGAACGCAGGCGACCCTCGGCAAGGCCCAGCTGCAGCAGGATAAGCTGCAGGCCTCGCTGGACAACGCGCACTCGGAGATCGACAAGCTGCAAGAAAAGCTGGACAAGGCTGCTGCCGAAGTCAGAAAGGTATATAGCTACAGATGTAGTGCATAATTATTTTCCTTCATATTTTCACGGAAACGTACGAACGTGTCTTGCTTGCTATTTCAGTCAGTCTCGAATTCTCGATACAAGTACTGGGGTTGATTGAAGTAGCATGACAAATACGAAAGTTTCCGAGAAAATACGAAGAAATACAATCATACACTAAAAAACACCCCTACGCTATATGCCAATAAAATCTATTTTATGCCAAAAAATGCCTTACATCCTTTTGGAAAAGATATGATAGTCTTCAAACTGCTGGATTGATTTTCATCAAACAGCTAAGAACCACCGCAGGAAAACTCACTTTCTCGTTCTAGAACCGTATCGAAAGCGGTTCATCCGTTGGACCTACGTTGCCACAGACAGACAGACAGACAGACATTGGCGTCAAACATAACATCCCTCTATTTGCGACAGAGATTAAAAATAAATCTCATTGAATTTAATAGCATAAAGAAAGTCCTTTGAAATACTTGACTCATTTGACGATTACGACTCTTATGTCACAGACAGTGACTTTAGGTATCCACCAAAATCTAAATCCATCCTTTTCTTGCAGCTACAAGTGGACAGAGAGAAGCAATCGTACGACTTCGAATCCCTACAATCCCAGCTCGACAAGGCTCTGGGCCAGGCCGCGCGGCTGCAGAAGGAAAGAGACACCGCACAACTAGACTGCGACCGCTACAGGGACAAGAACGACAAGGCACAAGTAAGTGTTATGTCTCTATCTTACAGCTTTAAGTAGAGAGAGAAGCAATCGTACGACTTCGAATCCCTACAATCCCAGCTCGACAAGGCTCTGGGCCAGGCCGCGCGGCTGCAGAAGGAAAGAGACACCGCACAACTAGACTGCGACCGCTACAGGGACAAGAACGACAAGGCACAAGTAAGTGTTATGTCTCTATCTTACAGCTTTAAGTAGAGAGAGAGAAGCAATCGTACGACTTCGAATCTCTACAAGCCCAGCTCGACAAGGCTCTGGACCAGGCCGCGCGGCTGCAGAAGGAAAGAGACACCGCACAACTAGACTGCGACCGCTACAGGGACAAGAACGACAAGGCACAAGTAAGCGTTCTGTCTCTATCTTACAGCTATATAAGTAGAGAGAGAGAGAGAGAGTACGACAAGGCACAAGTAAGCAGTTCTCTCTGTCTTCTAGCTACAGTTTCTCCAGTGGCAGTATTTATCATCTTTCGTGCTATTAGGAACAATTTTCGGTCAGCAGCGGAAGTTGCAAAGCGAGCGAGGTGTTCAAACGCTCTTATTCTCTTAACAATGAAGTCACGTCAAGATCTTTTTGAACACTACGCCCGCTTAGCAACTTCTGCTGCTGACTGTATCTATAGGTAATTGTATTTGCAAACTTTTCCCATCTCTCTACGCTACATGGTTTCAACTTTTAGGTACTCCATTTTAACTGAAGTAGAACCTAGTTAGGTAACATTTTAAACCAGCGCTCCACTTTAAATTAATTTCTCGCGAATCGGTGTCACACTCATAACCACGTCGCTAAAAGCACTAAAAGCATAAAGGCGTCCTTTATTAACGGAATAAAAGCTGGAATGGACCACTCGACCGGCAATGTGTCACACTCACACGAGTTACGACTGAGAAATCTGTTAAGTTTGAAGCAAGTTGAAGATTTCGTGGTTTTTGCACCCTTTTAGTTAGCTTCACCGCGTACGTATATTGTTTGCGATGCTTGTTTTATATGTATAAATAAGTTTTTGGCAAAAATTTCATTTTTGGTACAAGCTTTTATCGCTGACTGTACTTTTCTTACGACAGACAATTAATACTCATTGAGACAATTCTAAAAACCCCTAACACAATTAGGTTGCGTTGTTTCATCACAGAGTTCCTATGGCCACCTCCTGTCTCCATCATCAGATCTAATCAGCTCGATGAGACCATAATATTGCATTGTATGTGTGCAAAATTTCAGCTCAATCGGATCCGGGAAGTGGATCAAATTTAACTTGCAAGATTTGATTACACACAGACAACGGTCAGGTGGTGAAAGTAAATAAAAGCTCATAATTTTAATATAGTCGTTATGGAGTATCTTCCTTCCTGCTGTGTAACTTTTTTCTTATTTAAATATTTGTTTACTGTATGTTATTTTTATGTCTTTTCTTCTTGTCTGTTACCTTCCGTGATTCTTCTCACTTGAGACCATCGGAAGATCAGCGCTTGAAGCCACCAGCAACATGCTGAGATGGGGCCATTTCGATTTTCGTGGCACTTTAATCTTATTTTGTGTTTTCTATTATACAATGTATTGTCTCGTTTGTTTGTTCTCACGAATAAATTCTATTCTATATTTATTTGTTTACATGCTACAACTTTGCAAATTCAATTTGAACCATTGGTGTTTGATTGAGCTGAAAATTTCTGAAAATACTTCCGTATTTCCATGACAATCAATGCAATAATAATTATGATGATACATGGAGCTGATTTGATAATATAGTCGGAAGGTAGCCATTTTTTTTTTTTTTTTTTTTAATCTTTATTTAACGAGCTTAGTCTAAAAGACGATGCCGCTCAATAAGGTAGCCATATTGATAGGAACAAGAGGTCCAAAGTACCTACGAAATTTCTCATGTTAAGCGTCCTTTCTTTACACCATAATAAATTTTCTTTTTGCACATTAACAACGTCCTTGCTTCTGCCAAAGTCGAGACCTATTTCGGTGTATTTAGGACGACATAAATATAGCCTCCAAAGCCAAAAGATCGTATGTAATAACAGTTGTAAAGTACAATGGCCGTTTTAGTGTTGAGTAAGGGCGGCGCCTGGCTGTCTGTTGGCATTTGTGGCTAGACAGACCTAATGCCGTATTCGAACTTCAAGATATTCACAAGAGACGACACGTACTAGATCCATTCTAGATACGTAATAGTTTAGATATCAACTAGTTCTCTTTTGCAGCGCAATTCGGGCAACCAATGTCACTTTTACGTTAGATAGAGTAAGATATTTATTAGATGTGAATTGGATCTCTAAGTTATATCCTGTGGAAATCGTTCAAGAGTATCTCCAGAATTGCGCAGATGTCAAATTTGATTTGTAGATCTTAAACAATTATCGTTATCGTATCTTGGTGATGTCTAAAAGATATCTAATAGATGTCTATTACAAAATCCGAATCGGGCCCCTAGGCTAGACATGTATGAGATGGATGGGTCTAATTTTTTGCGCTCATGCCTATAGTCTGTATCTTTAGGTACCTATTTGAATAAAAGTAAACAATTTGTTCATTTTCGGACAGTTAAACATTTATTGGTTAACAAACCAAATACAAAACCGCCTCGATCTGTCACTGAACGACCTGAGTTTAACCCTTTACCAGGCCCCGAAGAACCAGCGTGTCTTAATACGTACTTTATATGCTGTTGCAACCGTATTGAACGCCTTGTAAAAAATGTATTTATGAAAGTCGGAGATCTTCCTCTAAACCAGAAATAAAAATGTGGGTTACGGTTATCCCATCGCCTGTCTAAGTAATGAACTGTCATACTAGATTTTGTCTTATTAAGTATATTCTTGATCAGGCCAAGGGATATATTCCACCCACATCTTATATCGGTTATAATAGTCAAGGTTTAACTCCAAATCTCCTACGAACCATTATATCAATCACTGAAAACATTATTTTATGATCTTCATTCATGGCACGCTTCAAAATCCAATAATATATCTTTAGCAGCCATTTAAATCCACTTGACCAGTGATGTTAGTGGTTTGTTTACAAATTCGAACACTTTACTGAATTTAAGAAAAACACAAGCAGATATATAGAACCATTTTTTGTTATTTTCATGATTTTAATGATTGTAAGGTAATATAATCATATATTTTGCTAAATACTCCTGCGTCCTTGTGATATGACCAGAATTAGGATGTGGGATGACTCTATCCCATTGCCTGGCTAGAATTTGCCTGTGTGGGAACTATTCTTCCCATGACCCGATTAGATTTTGGGGCTCTTTGGTTTTTGTTATTTATTTTTAAGTATACAGGCTGTATCAAAAATACGAGTAGGTACCTAATTCGTTTAAGGGCATTCTCGGTACGTATTTATTTTTTGTAAGTATAATAAAATAACTACCGATAATATATCCTGAGGGATATATCTGTTCTTAGGAACCATAGCTTCGATTTAATAATAAGGGCATTCAAACGTTTTTTCAATCTTGACCCATTTGGATTGATCAGCCTGTATATATGTAACACAGTCTCACACCTAGACAGGCAATGGGATAAATACTTACCTCATTACTTTTTGGTTAAAAGCAACACAATTATTCAATTTTATGATACTATCTACAAGAAGGAATTCTTCAGGGAAAGCCTTTAAAAGGAGATTTTATAGCTAGGTACATGAATTCGCTCTAGGTTGAACACAAAAACTGTTTTATTACTTACGTGAGTTTTTATGACATGACAAGACAATTTACCGGGCCATGGGAAAAATAGCTCCCACACAGTTAAACTCTAATAAGGCCATGGGATAATGTCAACCCACATCCTAATTCTGGTCATACACAATAATGCATGAATATTTAGCAATGTTTACGATTACATTTGCTTTCAACACTCAAAATCTACAAAATATCAAAAAATTGTTCGATCTATGTACTTCTGTTTCATAGAAATTATGGAAAGTGTTCGAATTTCTCCGTAGTTTGCTGAAATTAGCGTTCAAGTGAATTGAAATGGCTGCCAAAGATATATTACGCAATTTAGAAGCGTGTTGTGAATGAAGATCATAAAATAATATTTTCAGGGATTGACAAAATATTTTGTAGGTGGTTTGGAGTTAAAACCTGACTACGGTAACCGATATAAGATGTGGGTGGAATATTTCCCTTGGCCAGGTAAAGGGTTAACCTACATTATTTGATCGTGTAATGTTTTCATCTACCCTCAACTGTGATAAGGAGTCATTTGAGGGTAGATTTTGTTTAATATTATTTAAATACCTAAAGATACAGAGTATAAGTAGTTATTAATTACCTATTAGAAAAACGTTTAATTTTGTATGACGTGAAAGACAATTTTATGGAAATTAAGTAAGTCGATACACTCACTTACTGTAAAATTTTTGCTTTTGACCGTTGAGTAGGAACTCATTTTTTTTACAAAAAAGTCTTGAATATTTCTAAGACAGTTTATCTTCAGGTAGGCTTGGCAAAGAAACTCTTCGTTTATTATGACCAGTCATGATTAAACTTTCAGCAAATCTGCCAAGAATTTCGTATTACTAAAGATAAAAGAATAATTTGGTAACTACAAATACGATGATGTAAAATTCAGCAGCGCGGTCTAGACTGAAGTTAGACCGATCTAGGTCATTGATCTACGTAAATGTTGAACGAGCCCGAATAGCTCCGGCTATTTTTGATTTTGTAGCCAGATACAGATATAGAGTCTGTGCGGAAAGAGAAGAGTTGTGGAATGTATCGAGCCCCATACATTCCACGACTCTTCTCTTTCCGCACAGACTCTAGTACATAATTATTTTCCATCGCATTTTCACGGAAACGAACGAACGTGTCTTAATTGCTATTTCAGTCAGCCTCCGTACAAAAAGTACTAACGTTGACTGAAGTAGCATGACAAATACGAACGTCTCCGAGAAAATACGATGGAATAGTTATTTGTACAACAAGAGATCAAAGTTTGATATTTCTTCGAGTGCTTATTTTGAGTCCGTGCAAGCGAAAGATTCTATAATTTAGAATCTTGAGCGTAGTAAGAGATTCAAAAGCGCACGAGATGTAAATAACTTTGATCTCGTGTAGTACACAAAATTTTTCAGCCTAAGCAGTGAGAACATACCTAGAGGGACAGAGATAATAGAACCCAAGTACCACTTGTATTACACCCCGCACTTGTATTAGACCCCGCATGTTGAAATGACATTTGACTATAAAAGTCACTTAAATGACATTTTGTCTCACTCAGTGAGCAACTCATACTGTCTCACTAAGTGAGCATAATACGATTTTGCTCACTGAGTGAGACAAAATGACTCAGTGAGCAAAATCGCATTTTGCTCACTGTTTTTAAGAAGCAAAGTACTCTTGTTCGAGCTGCTGAGGTGAAAAACAATTACCTATACACTACATAGATCTGAACTGAATCAGAGGGGCTACCGCGAAAACCGAAATTCTCAAATTGCGGGGATCTTTCTCTTTTACTCCAATGAAGGCGTAATTAGAGTGACAGAAAAATTCCCGCAATTTGCGAACTTCGATTTTCGCGGTTATAGCCCAGACACGTGGTTCAGAAACCTTCGTTCTGCTAGAATAATGCTAGATTATCGATGCGAATGAGATTCGTTTTAGCTTTTACGTCTACCAGGCCAATAGTAGTAAGACTGATGAAAAAAATTAGAAATAAGTATACTTAAAAAATATAAATGAATAAATTAAAATAAATAAATAAACATTTTCGCTGAGGGACCTAAAATATCTCTCTTATCATTCTCATATCCTTTCTATAGGTAAGTTAACCTATTATTCATTATGCCGACAACATCTAAGATATCCCGTAGTTCCCTTACTTGCCAAACAATTAAAACACGAACTCAAAAAAAAATCTAATTATATTTTAAAAATAACTATTAAATAAACAGAATATTACGGACGGAAAATTTCGCGACTAACGTATAAAACTCCTTAGGGCCACTTACACCATTCCATTAACCCATAGTTAACCGGTTAAACCTGGGGTTCCCATGGTTATCAGTCCAATTTGACATTGGGTTAGCGGTTTAACCGGTTAACCCCGGGTTAGTGAATGGTGTAAGTGGCCCATACTTGTTCAATCGGTGTCGGTGGCGTCAGAGGAAGAAAATGAACGGCATCGCGAACGTTTCACCCGACGTCGGCCCTCGCCACTGCCGCACTTGGCGTTGTATTCCTCTAAATCTCTCAAGTATTTCTCCTTCAACTAAAAAGGAAACATCGTAAAATGAGGTAGGTAACTACTTTTACTAACTATAGTCCGTTTTTAAGACGAAACAGGAGCTGAGTTTTAAATATTTTAGGTAAATTTCCCGTCTCGCTAACGGAAGCGGCTCCTAAAACTAGTGCGATAAGGACAAGGCGAAAAATCCTGCGTATAAATCTCAATAATCGAGGTTTCGTACTCGACTGTTTCTTCCTCCAAAACTTAACCAATCGTAATCAAATTTGGAAATCTAAATGATTATGAAATTATCTGTGTCGGACCGTTTTGCTTTTTTGGCTAATTGATATCAGTTTTGAATACTACGCCTCTCATTGCGGCATAGTCAATGAGGCCATTTTGGCCATTTTTGAAGGGCTGTAGCGCCTTGAAAAACAAAAATATCAAAAAGAAAAACGGTCCGACACAGATATTGACAATATTAATCTGTATTGAAAAAATCATTGCTCTAGCATCCAAGCACAAACTGTTGTCTAATTTCCCCATCACCCTGTGTCCCAACCGGAGAGTATACGCTACAGTGATTAAAAGCTTAATACAAATGCTAAACTGCAGAAGATTAGGACAATTATATACAGGAAATACCAACTTTAGCAGCACGCTCATGCCATACTGTCTTATCTTCCAATTTTCGCCACATTTGCCCCGCCAACTTGGCGATCTCTGTGACTCTGATGCCAGGGTTGTCGGCTTTTATCTGTGGCCTGACATAGTTCAGCCAAAGCATATACGCTGACAGAGGCCGTTTCGGTCTTTGTGACATTTTTCACACTTTAATTTGCTGAGAAGAATAAAATTCAGTTGTATAGCAATTAGTAGAGAAAAACATATGGATACAATTAAGCGTTGAGAATACAATTTATCTAATTTATATACAATTATATTATACAAACCTATTTGTAGAACTATAAATATACAAGTGACATATTACTTTTGAATGTAAGTTTTTTATATTTTACGTAAACTTCTAGTATGTGACCAGTCACTATAAAAAGTTTGTATGTTTTAGTATGGCATAGCCATGGACAATTTGCCATGTAAAATGTATACACGAACGGTATTCTAGTAACATAGAGAATATATTCACCAAGTACTAATCTTTATTAAGAACGAAACGACAAAGTCAACTGACATATCTCAAAATTGACTTTTAATCGGGGCGGCGGGGAAATGATGCTCTACTATTTATTTTACTTCGTATTTAAAACTAGATTTGTAGCTAGTAGCTACTCACGCGACTTATTTCGGAGAGTGACACAGTGACAGCGAGTGACTAAAAATCAACTAAAAATGCGCGAGTTCAGTAATAAGTACAATTCCAAAAGAGTATAGTAAGCGAACGGACGGAATCGGCGCACATTTCGCATTTGTACTTATGGCCGCAAGCCTGACGGCTCCTCGCGGATGCGGACGGCTCCGGTCGGATTCAAAAATGCGCCCCGGCGCGACGCGGTTCCAGCCGGTCATTTGGAATCGTACATTAAACCGTAAAATTAGTTAGATACTTAATTAAAACAGCAAAGGACAGGTGAACCACGAATAAAGGTACTTCTCGTTTTTACGTTTGCCCAGCACCATGCAGTGATTGTAAATGTAAACCAAGTTCTCTGCCAAGTAAAGGGGTAGGAGGAGCTTGTGCCCTACTTTTGAAGTTGTAGCTAAAGTTCTAGGTCCCCAGTAAAGTTGTAGCTACAAGTTCTAGAGCCAACAGGAGTGGTCATTTCTCCATACAAACGTACTCTTCGTTTTCCTCCGTGGTTTTTGAAGCTAGAGCAATGATTTTTTCAACACAGATTAATATTGTCAATATCTGTGTCGGACCGTTTTGCTTTTTTTGATATTTTTGTTTTTTAAGGCGCTAGAGCCCTTCAAAAATGCCCAAAATGGCCTAATTGACTATGCCGCAATGAGAGGCGTGGCATTCAAAACTGATATCAATTAGCCAAAAAAGCAAAACGGTCCGACACAGATAATTTCATAATCATTTAGATTTCCAAATTTGGTTACGATTGGTTAAGTTTTGGAGGAGGAAACAGAGGAGTACGAAACCTCGATTTTTGAGATTTTTACGCAGGATTTTTCGCCTTGTCCTTATCGCACTACTTTTAGGTGCCGCTTCCGTTAGCGAGACGGGTATATATTTACCTAAAATATTTAAAACTCAGCTCCTGTTTCATCTTAAGTCAATAGCTGGGTCCACATAGAGCGAAACATACGCGCGAGCATGGAATAATAATATACTCCGCCTGGTACTCTCTTCCCGTCTTTTCGTGGTCACGTGACTGACACAAGCCTACGTCATCATGCGACAGCACTATTATATATGGTAATATGCGATAGCGCTATATAAAGTGGCAATGTTATTGTGACGTAGACTTGTGTCACTCTGGGAAGAGAAGACCATGTTTTATTCGGTTATTCGCGCGAGGCAACCTCGGGTAAAGGGCCAGAATACACGCACTTACCGCACTTACGTAAGAATTTACAAGTGTGACAGAGAGGCAACACGTAGAACGTGGTTCGCGGTTGGCCCTCAGTGTAGACGTATCTCGGCCGAGGCGGCGCGCGCGAGGCACGTCTGGCCGTTAGGAAATTGCCTCGCGCGTATGCTCGCTCTGTGTGGACCCGGCTAGTGCAATATGCCCCGACAACAACTTGGACATTGGACAGTAAATACGACTATTTCATTGATTTTGCCCAAATACCGTGGCCGGCTGCCAAGCGCCGTGCTGTGGCTTTAATTTTCCTTGATTAAATTTCCTACGACCTTTTTATTTTAAATTTTTCGGTCGCCACGAAAGGCTAGCCTTCGTATTCGTACATATTGTAAGCTTTAATTTAATGTACCACAGGCTGTAAAACAATGCAGTCATTCGACGAAGCCGTCTAGACATCGCCATTCGGTACGGTACTAAGTACTAACAGGACTAGCGTGTCTTATAGAGTTAGGGGGGAGTGTGGGGGGGCCCACATCTAGCGTCTTTCGAGCGTCGGCGTCGAGTGAGACAGACATCGTTGTTGTGACCCGTTTCTCACGCTGCAGCCTCATTAACGAAATATATGTAGGTACTACCCCGGTAGGTATATATGTAGGTGGACCCGGGTATGTCCTTAAACTACGTCCAAGACCACCGGTGGACGGGCAGCAGCGTCCCTCAAATTCGGTGTACTCGACTGCGATCGCCAACCCGCCTGCCAAGCGTGGCGGTTATGGCATACACCCCCCAAAAGGGGGAGGCCTATGTTCAGCAGTGGACGTCTTATGGCTGAGATGATGATGATGATGATGTAGGTACTATGAATTTCAACTATGTATAAATATAAAGAAAACAAAGAGACAAATGTAGGTACTCTTAGAATAAGGGTACCCTTCACAATAAAACGTATATCTATCATAAATTTATCATACTTATATGTACTAAGGTTCGATAATATGTACTAAGGTTCGATAATTTAGGGTATATAGACTTTATAAATACTACATGTTTTTTCCGCATAACATTCAATATACCTTCATCTCTTTCAGGCCCTAGTAGCCCGCATCCAGAAAGAGCGAGACGCCGCGCTAGCGGAAGCGGCGAGCTGCCGAGAGCGCGCCGAGGCCGCCGCGGCCGCAGCCAATCGCGCCGCGCGAGACAGAGACAGCGCGGCCACCGAGCTGGACGTGCTTAGAGAGAGATGGGAGAAGGCGCATCAGCAGCACCAAAAACTTACGGTAAGGAATGGTTCTTGACCTTGACCACAGAGTAAATAATAGTACTAGGTACAGAAGACTCACTCTCTAACAAAACGCGTCTGTTACGATCAGCACAGATACGGCCGCTAGGTGGCAACAGCGCCACGCGCGGCTTATGGCTTTCCCCAAAATTGGGGTGGAACGGATGCACTTTTAGCTACCTGTAGCAAAGCGACGAAATCGCGGAGTGAGCCACGCCTGACACAGGAGAATATTAAGCCCCCTCCAGACTATGCGCGTGAATCGCGGCTTCGCGCCGCGATTCGCGCACGAGTGTGGAAGAGGCTTTATAGATAGGGTGCTAAGAGAAGACATAGTTAACATAGTGCAAAAGTATAGGTAGGACATAGGGTCATTGCGCTAGTTTTCTTCCAGCTACACAAATTTGGATTTATTGCAATAAGTACTTAATATCTAAACAATTTATCCATCTATAAAAATTATATTTCGCAAGTTGCAAATTAAAAATGAAATGTATTGCTAATCCGTTAAGTGGACAGAAACTGGCACTGGAAGGTAAACTGACGCAATCACCCTAATAAAGAGGTAGAAGAAAATATGGGGTCTATCTATACGTCGCAAAACAGAGAAGTACTTACTGACTAAGTGCACATCGTGTTTATAGTTGGAAGTTGGAAAAAAATGCTACAGCAATCCTAAAACTTATGTTATAACTATCCTAACATTACCAGATAAAGTATCTGATAGAAAATAATCTAACATACATACCTACATACGGGTCAAACTGAGAACCTCCTTTGTTTTGAAGGCGGTTAAAAATGGATTTCACGCCATATTTAGGTAGCTATTTTATTTGGATATACACCTACGAGTATATAAAATTACACAATGATTTAAGGCCTGTGGACCCCGCCACCGGGTGCGTGTGTACATCACGTGCACGTGCGTGTTGTAATATACAGTTCCATATCAGAGACGACACACTTCTTACGTGACGTGTGCGTGCGCGGCCATAACATTTTAGCACACGCGCATGTGCACGTCTATGCACACGCAACCGATGTGGCCTAGCCTTTAGCTGTAACATGTGCACGCATTTGTGTTATAATTGGCTCACAATATTGACTTGGTCGGTTCCAGATGGAGCGTGACGATGCCCTCACAGAGACCGAGATCCTCAAGGAGAAGCTCGACAAGGCGCTCTACTCCACGCAGAAGACCATCGAGGAGAAGGAGACCGCCCACAAGGAGTACGAGAAAATGCTAGAAAAGTATGATAGGTACCATCTGTTCAATGTCGTCTTGTGTTGGTGGCGATG
This sequence comes from Cydia fagiglandana, assembly GCF_963556715.1. Classification (NCBI taxonomy): domain Eukaryota; kingdom Metazoa; phylum Arthropoda; class Insecta; order Lepidoptera; family Tortricidae; genus Cydia; species Cydia fagiglandana. The sequence continues at coordinate 22,888,835 of NC_085933.1, read as the reverse complement.
TCTGTCATGTGACCGTGCTAACAAAACACACACTAACTACCAGGTTATAATCTCATCCATTCTATTTCAGATCACAGAATGAAATCTACAGACTCCAGAATAAGATAGACATTCTCGAAGCGGACAAAGACCGATTGGAACTCGAACTGGAGAAACACTTACACATGTCCACCAAATCGAGGGACGATCAGAGAAAGCTGCAAGACGAACTGTCGAGATTGCAAGAAATGTACGATCGAGCGTCTTTACAACTGGGCAGGACCAAAGAACAGGAAGAAAAGGCGAAGGAGGACATGGACAGGCTAAGTGTCGATATAGAAATGGTACGGGACCGGTACGAGAAATCGCAGATAGAACTCCGAAGGCTCCAAGCGGAAAAGGAGAAGCTTGTCGGTGATAGTGAACGTTTGCAATTCGAATACGACCGCGCGATGACTCAGTGCGGCAAGGCGCAGGCTTCCAACGAGAAAACGCAGGAAGAAATGGCAAGAGTGCAAATAGAGCTCGAAAAGATGTACGACAAGCACGACAAAGTGTCCGCGGAACTTAGAAGAGTACAGGCTGAACTAGACAAAGTCAAACAGGACGCGTCGGGCGCGAAAGAAGAGGCCGAGCGGTACGCGGCACGATACGGGAAATACCATGACACGAAGGAAGAACATGAGAGAACTAAGATGGAGCTGGAGCGGCTTCGCGTGCGGTTAGAGAAGACCACGCTAGACTTGGAGCGCGCCCGCAAGGCCGAGGAGGAAGTCACCCGGCTGCGTTCGGAGCTCGAACGCACCGAAGGCATGCGAGGTAAATACCAATTCGAACAGGACAAGTGGACCAACGAGTTAACGCGAGTGCAAGCTGAGTTGGACAAGCAACGCGAACGCTTCGACGCGGCGCAAGTTGAAATCCAGCGTCTACAAGCCGAAAAGGAGCAAGCGGAGACTAAGTTGCACGAGTCGAATATACAACTAGAGCTATCCAAGACTGAAGTAACGAAGCTAAGTGCGGCGTTAGAGAAGCAAAGGGCAGAACTTGAACGCGCTCATATTGAGTGCGAAAAGTTCCGGGATAGATGTGAGAAGCTTAAGCTACGATCGGATCAGCTCGACAAAGACAACGAGCGACTCAAAGGTGAACTGCAGCAGATTGAAAGGATGAAGCTCCAGGCCGTAGCTGGAGACAAGGCTAGGACTGAGGACCGATTGGAGATCGAACGTCTTCGAGACAAACTTGAAAAAGCCATCCAGGCAAGAGATTCCACAGAAATGGAAGCCGGTCGTCTAGCGAAGGAACTAGAAAAGTCGCAGATACATCTCGCGAAATATCAGGAAACGAATGAGTCTACACGAGTTGAATACGAGAGGATGACAAATGAGTTAGGCCGCATGCATGAACGCCTCGAACGCACGATCTTGGAGATGAGACAGATTGAACAAGAGAGGGATGCGCTGCGAGCCGAGATCCAGAACACGAGGCGCAACATTGAACAGCAACAGCGAACCCTGGATCACCGAACGCAAGAAACCCTAGTTAAACTCCAGCAAGAATTGGCGCAGTCTGTCCGGGACAGAGAAAAGATGGCCTCTATATTAGAGCAGAGAGATAAACAGGCAGATGCTATCGAAAAGCAAATAGTCAAGTTAGAAGCGGACACGAAGCAGTTGACCATCGAGCGCGACCAACTTGTAGCCCAATTAGAAAAGTCCCAAGACATGCTCGTGAACTTCCAACGCGAGCTGAACGCTTCGGAAGCGGAGCTACAAAAGCAGCGCGAAGAAGTCCGCAGACTGAAGGAGGAGCAGAGAAAGATGGCGCAGGACCAAGAGCGCGGTACCAAATCCGTCCTAGAGGGCAGAGAGCGTGAGATCGCTAAACTACAGCAGCAGGTCCAAACTGTCAGTAAAGAGAGAGATACGATCAGACAGCGAGCCGAAGCGGCCGAAAAGCAAGCTCAGAAGGCCGGAGAAGTCGATAAATGGAGAGCTGCCGTTGAACAGGAGAAGACCAAGGCCATCGCGGCGGAAAAGGCTTTAGCGGAATGTCAACAGCGTTTACAGTCGCTAGAGAAACAGTTCCAGGCGCAGCAGCAGCAACTCGCGCAGCTGCAGCGCGCCGGCGGCGGCGACGTGCGCGCGCAGCTGGAGGCGTCGCAGGCGGAAGCGCGCGCCGTGGCCGTGGAGCGCGAGCGCTGTCAGGCGCAGCTTGAAATGCTGGTCCAAGAGCTCGAGAAGACACAGGTCAGTTGGAGGATCGCCTGGCGACGAGCGGCTGTTACGGCATCTGGTTGAATCGAGTTTCGAATGCGTCAGAAGAATTTTGTTTCATTTTGAAAAAGTAGAGTTATGTTATGACGGTATATGTAGTCCGTGAACTGTTTAAATTCGAGTAATCGTCAGATTTTAGAAACATACACATATCGGATCAAGTTATCCACTTGGTAAAACCATTGATCGCTACAAAATCAGTATTTCGCTGATGTACCACTACCATCGAATTAATGAGATTTATGAAATGGAAATTAATTTTTGTTTTTCTAATTTGAGTATTTTCTCATGTAAGTTTTGCTAGTTTCCACTCTCTCTCGAAATATATCTTCTTAAAGGTTTGGCAAAGATAACGATTTACAAACAAAGACACTTTATGCGACATCAACAGCTAAGCCTTAAAAAGTCAATTCTGTCCTGTATTCAATTATTTATTAAATGCCTTTTTTAAAGAAGAAAAAAATATTGCAAATATTTGGACGTTTAATCGAAGTATAATTGAAGGATCTGTTAGCATTTCATGGACTGTGTATTTACTGTACTTTAGATGAGTAGAAACTCGATTGAACCCTTTCGCGTCGCGTTGTCGCTTCATTGCACCGGAGTTCGAGTAGATTTCATATTTTTATTTTAAAAATCATCATCGCCGGTTATGTGTATGTATAGTAGCATGCCCCAGCCCGCTGGGATCCTCCAACATTCCTCATTATATGTTCCTCATACTTATGTTTTATTAGATATATCATGCAGTGTTGATGATACATCGTGAATGTTTGGCAAATTGTTGCACCTTACATTTTGTCTTGTATTTTTGCACAAACCTTTGCAATGAAATAGTATATTCATTCAACACTACTCTCATGGTTCAAAACACTCATTAAATCTATTTGAGCGTTTTAGGATCATCATTACAATTAGAAATTTAGAATGATAGATCATAACAAACTTGTGTAAATATTCTGTCAACTCAACAATTATGTTCAACATTAAGTTTGAGTTCCATGGTTCATACTTCAATATCATGTTATGTTGGGTGCAAACAATTTGCAAAAGCTTTGTGTACAACTAAATTGTTATCTCTCTCTTTTTCAGCATTCGCTACTGTCTTGTGTAAATGCGATCATTGTTCATCATTGCAAATTAAAGATATTTTTATAAATTAATTTCTATCATTGACTTTGTTGCTGCGAACAATTTATATTTTGCAATTATTTGTAAAAAGTTCTGCTTGTAGGTCTGGCTTAAAATTTACAAAATTGTATTTTTAAACATTTCTTACAGCTTTTTGTAAGTGACGAAATTGCTACGCAGTATCAAATGTGTTGTATCAGTGGTAAAAGCAATTCGTGTTGTAATGTTGATTCTTTTATTAGACAAACTAAATGAGTAATCTTTTACATAAACAATTTCCTACGCATCTGTTAATGTAATTATTATGCAATCAAAGCTGTTAACGGTCAAACACTCATTTAGTTTGCGCTTAATGTTAATCATAAAATCACCACAAATTCCGATTTCCAGCTCGATCTCCACGAAGCCAACAAGAAGCTACAGGCGGCTGGCGCACAGAACGCCAAAGCTGGGGAAGATACAGCCCAAGCTAAGAGGCAGCTCCAAGACGAATTCAAGAAGCTGGAAGACGCGAGAAGACAGTTTGAAGAACACAGGAAAGCGGTCGAAGCGAAGAGGAAAGACGTGGAAGAGAAAGAAAAGTCGCTAGCGGAACTGGATCGGCAGTTGAAAAAGAGGAAAGAGCAAATGGACCAAATGGAAGCATCTTTGAGGAAGGTAAGCTATATTGCTATAAATAATTACACAAACATTTACTAACATTTTTACATATCTATTTACTTCGCGTACTTGCGCACGTCACTTGGAAAGGCTGTGCAAAATTGGTAATCTAGTAACTGCGCCAATTTTTCGACCTTCCCGCACTTGATACTGTTTTATCAGTAAAATATATTATAGATTTTAAATGTAAAATAACAACACACTATTTCAGGCTGGCGGAAGCACGGCAGCGGTGACAGACTTGAATCGTAAGCTGACAGACACGCAGAAGGAAGCGGAGACGATGAAACAGCAGCTTGAACAGAGCAAGGAGGAGGCGGCCCGTCTCTCCGCCGAGACGGAGCGCCTGCTGCAGCTCGTGCAGATGTCGCAGGAGGAGCAGGCGCAGAAGGAGAAGCAGATGATGGAAATGCAACAGTAAGTCTTGTAGATGCAGAAATATACTAAAAGTGTAAAATGCGAAGCAGATAACAGAAATGCAATGACAAAAGTATCAAGACAAAATAAAGCTTGGTTTGTCTGAAAAACTATTCAAAATATAGTGGAATGAAAGGCCTTCCACTACAAGGAGGAGTTTTGGCCCAAGGGCGTCAGGTTCCGGCGGTTCCGCAGCCGGCTCCCTGACACTGCGTTATGCATCGCAATCATAATGTGTATTGTAGTTTGTAGTTTTAAAATATACCTATTATAAATGCTAGTTTTAAGGTATTTATCTATGGGCCACTAGTTGCCTGAAATAGATATATTCATTTCATTTGTAGGTGTAATAGGATAGGTATTATATTAGTAGATGACGAAAATGTAATAATAAATCATGTCGATGTAGAACTAGAGTATATAATTTGTGAAACAGAAGAAGCAAATTATGGACATTCAAAAGGACATATTGTATAAAATACAGTTATTGAACGACGACAGAATAAAACGACTAGGACGATAAAATAAAACAGGACTTACACAAGTCTTGTAATGTTCGACATTTATTTTACATTCGTCGCTCAATACCTAATACAATATCTATGCCTATTACCGATAATTTTGATATCGCTGAAAATATTCCGATCAAATAATTAGTAAATTTACTGACGGGAATTGAAATCAAATTTCAGGTCTATAAGGAACCTCCAAGCCAAACTGAAAAGTCAGCAGCAAGCGCAAGCACAAAGAGAAGAGGTAGGTTTTGTTTTAATTTTTACTTTCAATTGTTACGAGTACAATTTCTCAATACAATCTTGACTAATAATTTTCAAATCAACAGATTAGCTTTTTATACCTTTTACTTTTTATAAATCTAATTTTATAAAAAGAAGAGTTCAACGAAGTACCTAACTTTTTTGCAAATAAAATGTCCTCATGTTGATTAGTTGATTACAAACACTTACTAATTTTTTTATAAATCATAACATAACATCAGTGCTAACTTTACACAAATTATTTATTTCATATTTTCCAACGTTAAACTTTATAAACTCTTGTAAAGAGAGCGCTTTCACATTATTCTACCTGATACCACAAAGTATGGCATCGTTCGATAGTTTCGATACCACCTGAAAAATTCTGCCGATATTGCAAATAATTATCATGGTATCAATGTGAAACTGCTCTATGCAAGGAGCGGAATTCGAACTCATAATATGTTGGTGCTAATAGCCAGAGTTATTACTCGCAGTGCATCATATTAAGATCAAGTTCGAATACCGCCTCATCCTCATCCTCAATGTGCTAACCAATGTAACCACTAACCCGACTAACTTTGTTTCATGCAGGCTGGACCCGCTGGCTTCCTCAAAAGCTTTTTCTAAGTTAGTCCTTCGCACCAAGACTGTCATTCATTTATTTGCTCTTTCGTTTACATTTGTTTGACGCCGACGGTTCCGTTAGCGACCCACGTCTTTCGGTAACGAGTAACACAAGTAAGCTTTACACTCGCAATTTCGTGTTAAGTAATGTTATCGATATCGGTATTGAGTATATAATGAAGTGTTCAGATAATAATATTCCTCTCTCGTGGTCGACGTCGAGTCCGTACCCTCGACGCGGCTTGTAACAGCACACAAATAATAAGATAATTATTAGTTTAGCGATAATTTTTAAGTGATGTTTAAAGAAAATCTAATAATCGTGTTCAGCGGGAATTATTTTTTAAGTATTGATAAAAAAAAACAATTGTAAAACTGTTAAGTAATCATGTATTTAGATAGATCGAGTAAGTTGTCCACTAGTCGATGTTACCCAGCTTTCAATCTTGTTATGCGGAATATCAATAACTTTAAATAAAAAAAATCTATGTTGACTTTTCTCGAGTTATTTTTGAGTTTATATTGTTGAATTTTGTTGTTGAAGTAAAAACGGACTGTTTATTGATTTCTTTTTGTTTTTTTCATCTGTCGTTTCCCCAAACACGGTAGGAACTGAGCCGGTCGAAGCAGAGCGAGTTGGCGGCCATGAGCGAGCTGGCGCACGCGCTCGCTCGCACCGACGAGCTGCGCTCTAAGCTAGAAGAGGGCAAAATGAAAATAATCGACCTAGAGATCGAGCTTAACGAATCGTCGCTTATTCTGTCCGAGGTACTCAAAATATCAGATAGCCAGGAGCTAACACAAATAAAAAAGAGCAAAAGCTTTTTCGAGCTCCAGAAAAGTGGTAAGGTAGTGGATAGGCTAGACAAGGGCAGATTTAGTAGGAGTTTTAATGATTTGAACATACTTCACGATGAGAAGAGTGAGAAGCCGAGCATGCCTAAGCTAGCCAGGAAGATCAGCAGCCTGTCGAAAGAGATCGCTATAAAGAATTCGAAGATTATTGAACAGCAACGTTGCATATCTATACTAGAAGAAGCACTCCGTGAAAACAATAATATAGCTGAATTTGAACAGCTACTTGCCGTAGTGAGAAGCAAAGATGAAAGGATAACTGAGCTAGAACAGATTATAAATAAGAAGTCGGGCACAATGACAGCTGATTACAAAGATAAGAGAATATTGGAGCTAGAAGACGCTTTGAAGGAATCTTTTACAATAGCAGCGGAAAGAGAAAAGGTTTTCTACGAGGAAGAACAAAGGAGAATAGCAACTTTACACAAGGTAATTATAGAATTATTTAGTATTATAATTTTTGTTTTTATTTTTTTTTTTTTATAACCCATAATGATGAGAAAAAGTTTTCTGTTCACGATTTAGTATTTTATCATTGTGATTGTTGTAATATTATGATTCTCTATACGGAGGTTCAAACATATGTGTGCTAGAGAATCATTCGTTTGAGTTTTTTTTTTACTCAGATGTTTATTGGCACGGGAGTCGTGCCGTGAAGCCTAGCACACATTACACTTGAATTACTCGTACTGAAGAGATAGACGAATTTCGAAAAATGAATTTTGCTAGGTACTCCGTAACTCTAGGAAGTTTTACGGAAACTTCCATTCCTTAACTGACCCAAAATTTCGATCATTCCAGATGAGAAAGATGGAACAGCGTATCCGATCTCTCCAGAACGCGTCAGTCATGAACTGTGGCACGTGCTCCTCTGTGCTGAGGAGGTTGAAACAGTTGGAGGAGACCCTGGGACACTGTGAGAGGAGGCGGGACGCGGCGGTCGGCGAATTAGCGCATATCATGTAAGTGAACTATTTGTTAACTTAAATCTAATTGGGTATGAAACTCCTGAGGCCCCGTGTCATATATATATTACATAGAGTTTGGACTCTATACATAGAATGCTAAAGTTAAAATTTATCTCAATTAGATGAGGTCACCAAGCCTCTGAAGGCTAAACAAGCAAAAATTCAACCGTAGAAAAAGGGACTTCCACTTGTATTACAAGTTACAAGCTTTTGATAAACAGGGCACTGGTCTTCCCCTCATTGACCTTAACGTTTTTCATTTTTAGTCAAGACATCTTGAAAGGAGCAATAAGCGAGAAAGACTCCCAAATCGCCGAGCTGGAGGTGAAAGGGGTGCTGGGCGACGTCGAGACGGAGAGATGCGATGCACTGAAGAGCGAACGAGACAGGCTGCTAGAAAGGCTGAAGATTGAGGTAATGAAGTTTATAAAATATAAAAACTACTTACCTACTGATTTCTTTATTTTACGCACTGAAAATAGAAAGCAATATTTATATGTTTGAAGTGTCGTCAGTGCGAGATATATCTCCCCAAACCTGACAAAGGGTTCAGGATAGTGGAGAATGGCTTCTACATACAAATATAGACCCCCATTTCGCTCTTTGGATATTGAAATGCTCCTATAAATTAATTATAATAATTAAAAAAGTCTAAATAATCGTATGAAGGATTTTGACTATATATTTTGTCATCATCGCTTAAAATTACGAATAATGGTGTCATAAAAACATCGTATTTCAAATTTCAGAACGAACACATAGTGGAGGTGCAGCGCTCACTGTACCAGGCGCCCATGGCCGCCGAGGAGAGCGCTCTGCCGGAGCTCGCGCTCGCCGACGAGCTCATCGCCGTGGACAATGTAATACTTTGGGTACTAGCTCCACGATATAGAGAACGGTTTGGGCTTGCCGAGTGGGTTTTACTATCTAGCAAGCTTCTCCTCTTCCCTTCCTTCCTCTCTTAATCCTTCTATTACGGAACAAAGAAAACCTTCCTTCCACCTCCTGTCCACATTGATAAGAGTCGCTATACACAGCGTTTCTCTATCCTTTGTCTCGAGACGACTTTAATGCCCCAACAGCCAATCTTTTTGGGATATATGACCTAGAACCCGCTGAGGAGCTCATTGCAGTGGACAATGTAATACTTTGGGTACTAGTTCTACGATATAGAAAACGATTTGGGCTTGCCGAGTGCCGGCTGACTGTATCAGCCTTCCTTACTGCTGCATAAAGACTCTCCTTCAAACCCACAAACGTCCTCTCTTAACGCCATAAAATACCTTCCTTCTAACCCAAAAACGTCCTCCCCTATCGCCGTAAAGTGTGGAAACATCCACCGCCTTTTAGCAACCCGTATGAGACTGCTGAGTATTAAGGGCCATCATAGGCAGCGGTTAGCGCAGGTATCCCAGGTATCGCTGGGAAGACAGTGTGACGGCCGATCTGCTTCAGCTTCGCGTCAGTAACTGGCAGGAAGCTGCGCAGGATCGGGACAGGTGCCACGCTCTCGTTTCGGAGGCCAAGATTTTCTTTGGATCGCTGAGCCAAAATAGTTAGGTATAGGCAGCACTTAGGGAATGACCACGGAATCCGTGATCATAACTTAATGCCCCTAACGGACATTCATTCTTGCAATCCTACGATTGATTTCACGATGTATGCCCGTCGCCACTGTGTCCTCCCTGGGATATGGAAACATGTTCAACGTGTGTTCAACACATGTTGAACTTTTCGAGCCTTTGCTAATTTAACAAGCTTGCGTCAAACAATGTCTCCACGATTTTGATAGTTAACTATTAGGTTTTGTCACTTTCCAAAATCAGAATTTTATAATTACAATTTCATAGATTCTGATTTAGAACGGGTAAGGCTCGAATCATCAAAATATCATTATTCAAAATATTGAAAGGATTCAAACCACTTGGGAAGAGATGGCATGTAATTTTTCGCACTTGTTTAGGAGTGGCAGGCAGAAAGCTTAGGAAAACGTCAGACAGTAATTTTAATATTTATCTGAGATCTGTTTGTCTGTCCGTCCAAATTTTTCTTAATAAATGACGTTACGAAGGTAAGTGATACGATAAGACGACAAGTTGCAGTGTTACTTGTTTTTTTCTGACTAATGAAGTAATGAGTTTGTGTGTGTGACTGTTTGTGCGTGTGTTGGAGTTACAGATGTGCAAATTGAGGGAAGTTTTCAAAAAGTGGTTAAAGATCACGGAAACTTAAGAAAATTTCACAGGAAATGAAGGAAACTTATATTTTGGAAATGGATAATATTAATCCTTATTATAAAACTATGAGAAGTTAGTCTTAATTTTGTAAACTTTCCGACGGCACAGTTGGAGTTAGCATCGTTAGGTAATCATCATCATCATAATAATGCTAAACGCCAAACAAAGTTAAAATGTATTTAAATACGCTTTATCTACCGCAATACCATTAGTCATTAGTGTCATTGTCATTACGACCGACTGTGTGTTGTATTTTAAAACTTGGTTTAGCATCGACATGGCATAGGGTCAGATGGGTTAAATATAAGACACAGGTAAAAATAATACTAAGTTTTTAACTTATTTTACTTCATTCCTATTCCAGTCTTGTGTGTAGACGTAGACTTCATTTTAAACGGAATAGGGATGAAATATTTATAAGTTTATGAGTGTTAAAAAGTATTAAAAACTAGAGCCTTATTTTTACCAGAGTCCTATATTTCAGCCCTACAGCCCGGGTCAACCCTACAAAAATGACTGAATGTCAAAAGATGACGTTTGATAATTTAAACCGTTTCCCCACTGACGTTCAGTTTTCTGCGGGTACGGTTTTTTGCAGGATCCCGTGTTAGTAGTATAATGCTAATATAGTACCTTTAACACGAGGATTCTGTTTGCGGGATCCTGCATTCATACTATAGAAAACTGAATCCTGCAATAAATCCGTACCCGAAACAGCTCTTATATACCGGGTGTGGCCTGTAACATGAGCAAATAATTAAAACATAGATTGTACTCCTGTCTATGTATCTTCAATGGACGCCATCGCCACGCCATATCATTGTAATTGACGTTGCTTGTCACGCCTTAAACATAACAAAATTCGCAATACATTGCGTCTTTGAATAACCTTTAAAGTGTATTAAAAATCAAACTACAAGTTATTTTCAAAAGTCGCTGAACAAATGTTGATCAGTATGAGGAGTACTGCTTACAGTTAAATTTTTTGCTCATATTACAAGCCACACCCGATATAGTGCCGTCAAGTTCGTCTGTCTAAACATGGGGGCACGTCTTTGTGGGCCATATTGAAAGTTTCTGGACTCTGATATATATATGAGCCGACTTATTTTTTCTAAGTGGCCAGTCCAGCAATTTTCAGTATGCCCTAAGTACCTATACCTACTAGAGATGCAACGGATCTATCTAGTTGTTTGGCCGGATACCGGATATTCGGCCTGACCCTCGGCCGAATATCCGGTATCCGGGCGCCGAATATTCGGCCAGCGGAATTATACCTATATTTCAGTTTTTCAGGTGCGCATTCTGCAGGTTTGACCTGTTTCCTGGTAAACGTTCACACGGACTCATTTCTAGGTTCGAAATGAGTGCGCGTGCAAGTCAGTGGAAAGATTAAATTGTTTTAAAATAATAACAAGTACAATTATGACCGTGTCTGTTTCTTAAATCCAATTTGTTTACACCGAAATCAAGCAATATTACTATCCGGTATCCGGACGGATAGTAAAATAATGGCTGGATAGGCCGGATACCGGATAGTAACCTGATATCCGGTGCATCTCTAATACCTACCTCTCTAACTCACTGTCTGTAGTGTCTGTTCACTGACTGTCTGGTTCCATTAAATGACACGGTGTTTTTCAGGAGGAGGATATCCCCGCGACCGTGCTCTGACGCCACAAAGCTAAGTTTACAAAGACGTTTTCAAACGTAGTCACACGCACCCATCTCATCCGCTACCTTACCATGCTTTTCACTTCAGCCTGAAAAACGCCCCAAAAAACGCTTACTCCGGTTTTCGTATCCAGGCCATTATTGTTTTTAAAAAAAAACGCTTACTCCGAACGCGTTCCGAACTGACCAACTGTTTTTGTTTGTGTAAATAAATATTATTTTAATGTTTTTGTTTTTTTTATTTATTATCTGATGTGGTTTCTTTCACAAGGTCTCAAAGTGAATATATGATATTTTTTTAATAAATCGAACCAAATCATTTTATAATTATATAATTAATTACCTAATGCACTTGTTAACGAATTGTATACCTTTAGAGCAATAATTTTAAATCTTACCAGTACCTATTCTAGTAAAATTTTCACACTCGATGTCTATTTTTATCCTATTAGTAAAATATATTACCGTTTTTACTGCCTCCATAGTATTTATTAGACACGATTGTTTCCATATATAATAGTTCAAATTATTTACCTATTTAAATGCATAAAGTAGGCGAATCGAAGACTTTCAAGATTTAGGGTAGTTAACATGGTATAATAATACACTCCGCCTGGTACTCTCTTCCCGTCTTTTCGTGGTCACGTGACTGACACAAGCCTACGTCATCATACGACAGCGCTATATGATAATATGCGATAGCGCTATATGTATATAGCGGCCATGTTGTGACGTAGGCTTGTGTCACTCTGGGAAGAGAAGATATGGGTAGTATAACTGGTTTTATTTAATTATACTTAGCGAAATTATGTATTTATTAACATTGCGACGTTGCCGACGTTATGTTATCAAATATTGCAATACAATTAAACAACGATTTGGTTTAATCATATGGTTTACAAATAAAAAACATATCATGCACAAATTGAAGACGAAATGCTGACAGTCTGCATATCATAAAATATACAAAAATTAGACTATCCAAAATGTTTTCGGAAATGTCAAAGAATTTATAGAAGAAAAATACGCCAAAATTTTTCGAAAATCTGTGTGTGTAGCCAACGGTGCCAGTAGCAAACGTACTTGAAAACATATTTCCATTCTCTTTCTTCATAGTGATGATGCTAGCGTAAGAAAGAGATGACTGGATTGTTAAATGATCTATCATAAGATATACCTACTTTACTACGTGCAAGTGACGACTAGGCCAGGGCTATAACCGCGAAAATCGGAGTTCGCAAATTGCGGGCATATCTTTCTCTGTCACTCTAATTACGCTTTCATTGGAGTAGAAGAGAAAGATCCCCGCAATTTGCGAATTTCGGTTTTCACAGTAGCCCCTCTGATCCGCCTGACGGTACCTCGCCTTAATGGGTAAATGCCTAGAGTTAGACCAAGAAAAGTCTGCAGCGATTTTGATAGCCCACGAGCGCAGTGCAAGGTTATTTTAAATGTCAAACGTCTATGAAATTATGACGTACAAATAACACTTGCACTGCGTGGGCTATCAAACCCGCAGCAGACTTTTCTTGGTCTAACTCTAGCATACTGTATCAAGAATGTTTTAGTGGCATCATTGGCTGGCCGTATGCTTATTTGCCACTGACGTGGTATAAAAAAAAAATTATTGACTACCATAATTGTTATCTTTGACATTTGCGTGAACAAAGGATCGTAGCTTCTTATATTATGTAATCTCTTAGGGAGAATGTTGAAACTATTTTTGTGAAATCTGAGACGGTAGCACGCTAGCTGGCCATCTCTCTCACCCACATAATATGTTGGTAACTATTGCGAGAGAGACAACTAGCGTGCTATCGCCACACGCTTATAAGTCAATCAAAGCACTGCCTTATTCTAAGTATAAAAATGTTTTTCGTTAAGCGAGTTAAGCAATAAACGACACTGCCCTGTTCACGCCAATTTCATTTGCAAGGAGAGTGAGCAAGACGCAAGTATGGTGTGGATATTTCAGGTTCCTTCCTTCTTTTACTTCACGCACAGTAAGAAGAATGTCCTACATCGACCCGCCATTTCCTATCTCTATCCCACGCACATAATTATATTGCTGTCCCGCTCGCATAGTGTCATTAACCGCCAGAATTATCGGCGGGATATCAATATGATTATAAGCGCGTGCGAGAGAGATGGGCGGATAAATGTACGAAATTATTATGCTTATCTCCCTTACTTTACTAAGTTTGGCCTATGAATCGCCTAAAATACAAGTTTGGATCATTATTTACTCGGTTTCACTTTCGTGGACACATTTTGGAAAATTGGTTGTAAATTTTGAAATCCCCTTCTATAAAAAACACGATAGTGATTTGAAGCAAATATACACATAAATTGCACCGACGCTGCTAGAAAAGGAGAGCTTTGTGAGCATATGTCGAAGAATGACAAAAATTAAAAGCGGCCAACAATGTTCAATTTCTCAAGGAACTCTTAGCGTATTTACTTTTTTATGATAAAATCAAACTAAGTATAGCTTAAATGTTTGTGGGTGCTTATCAAAGTGTTAAATGAAAGGCAGCTAATATAGGTAGGTAATATAAATCTGCCTTAAATTTAACATTTCATGATATAACCTCCTGGAAAGCCAAGAATCAAGATTGCAGGCGTGACATACAATAAAATTCACATTGTTTGATTGTCATAGATTTGAGAGCACGCTCGGGCTAAAATGGCAGGAAATTTTTACGGCAGCTAAAACAAATACAGTTTAATAATTATAAGTGAACTTAGTGAAATATGGTCCTCTGTGCCGCGATCACAAAGTTTGTGAGACTATATAAGGTGGTGGTACTGGTGCTCGACGCGGTCCCAGTACATGGCATCTTGAAACTTAAGTCATTGTCAATAGAGGTGACAGCAGGGTGTCATCTATTGGGCATTAGTATGTCGAGCACTAGTACCACCACCTTATGCCGTTTCTACCGATCAAGAAAACATCTAAATATCTACGCGTGGTTCAGCAAAATAATGTATATACGCGTGTAAAAATTGGCCTAACACGTCGATCGCATATGGAATTATGCCGGTATTCGTAGCTATGAACATATGTTGTTAAAGAAAAACACAGCTCATTAAATCTCCTGCAAAATCTATAGGGAACAACCAGTCGGCTTCTCTCACCTTCAACTAGGTACTTGGAATAATGCACTTTCTGGCTCCCCCGTCAAAACCGCACCAAGGACCCTAAATTACCTATAATATTAATTATTATGAGCTTTTATAATATCTTTACAGTATTGTATTTGTGATATAAAAACCAGAACACTATAACCATTTGTGAATTGTTTTTTAATGTTTAATCAATTAATTATTATATCAATTGATGTCACGAGACAAAGTTGTTTTTGTAGGTGGTCAAAAAATTAAAAAAAAATGTTTGTAGGTGACGTCTCACTTGGCCATCTGCATATATAACTTTGCAGCCAAAATGTTGCTGTATTGAGCTTATTGCTGTTTTAAGCAATTGTTTTATGACCTCATTAATTAAAATATCGGAAACCAGATGAAACATCGAAATTTTAAGCGTTAAATTAAATATAACCTAAAATAATACACTTAACCTAACTGTCAATTTACCTACATCACACGCAACACGCCTTGAAATAAAATAAAAGAAGTTTATATCCATGTTACTTTAATAGCTGCTTGTCATAATTGGAAATCAAAATTCACCTTAAAAAAACAAACTCTAAAAAGGTCGATAAAATATATTTGCGCCCCAAATGTTAAAATTTTTACGGTTCATTAATTTTTTTTTTTTTTTTTTAATTATGAATGGGCTTACTCATGGCCACAGACTAGCCGAGGCGTAGACGTGGCCTACAATGGAGCGAGCTCGCCCAGAAGGTGCCTGTTCACTCTTGATTTGAAGGTTGCCGGGTTATAAGAACACGGAAATATAGACGCCGGCAAGGAATTCCATTCCTTGGCAGTGCGCATAAGGAAAGTAGAAGCAAAATGGCAGCCCTTTTCTCTAATTAATGTAATTACTGATAATATGTATGGTATCGGGTGAAACTTAACTCATTTATGATGTTTTACGAGTGCAAAAGTTTATTGGGTGCGTGACGTATATTTGATAAACAATTATTGTTGACCCCAGAGTTTACATGAATGTAAAATTAAGTTCCATTGAAAGCTGACTGTAAATTGTTTCGCCCCACTTGTTATAATGTTGCTCGAATTAAAAATGCCTTATGACAGAAAAGAGCACTATTTTTCCGATTGTAACCATTTTTAATTTACTGGGTCCAAGACTGTTTCAAGACTAGGCTGTCGTATTCTTCCTTAAACCTAAGTATACACTATCTTGTTAATTTATTACCACAGCTATCATAGTGTTGCAACATATTGGCTTTTTATACCTACACAGTCGCTGAGTAGTGCGTATCGTATGGTAGGTGGGATGTATAGTGGCTGCAAAGTTTCGTTGAAAAAAGTTTCAAATGTTTTATGACAATACTCAATAATGTGTCTTAATATAAACTAGTTGCAATACCGGCAAGTTGATTTTAAGACATATAATGTTATTGTTATTTTAAGATACTATTTTAAAAATTCTACGCAATTTTGCAGCTTGTGCGATCTAATATTTTATATCAATCAAGTGTGTAGTTTGGACTCTGAGGAGTCAGAATAATTAAATTATATTAGTTACTTGTTACATGAATATAATGGTATAAATAATGGTATTGTTTCACACGTTGTATTGACCGAACATTTGCTGGGAAAAATATTAAATACATGTTCTTTGAAAATATAATATCTTCATATACGGAACGGTACTGTTTGTTTTCTTTCGGTTTCCTTCCCGTTTATAGGACATTTACAGATAAAGCACTATATTTTATTTACTCATATGGCAAGCATATTATAAATCGCTTATATTTAGGTACTTTGCTGCAAGGCTCTGGTATTCAATAGCACAGAATAAATAATAGTACTAGGTATAGAAGACTCACTCTCTAACAAAACGCGTCTGTCACGATCAGCACAGATATGGCCGCTAGGTGGCGACAGTGCCACGCACGGCTTATGGCAAACCCCAAAATTGGGGTCGAACGGATGTACTTTTAGCTACCTGTAGCAAAGCGACGAAATCGCGAAGTGAACCACGCCTGCCAATAGTGCCGTGCAGCAGCCAGAAATGCCAGAATTGTTTAAGTACCTACCTACTCTTTAGTACCTCCCAGAGGGCCTACCGCGAACCACGTTCGACATGTTGCCTCCACATCACACTAACGAACTAATTTACAAGTGCGACAGAGAGGCAACACGCACAAACGAATCAATCCTTAGCCAGCTGAAAATTCGAACACGACTCTCCACTATTTGCACACAGCGCATACTTCGATTCTTCGAAAACGTGGCAAGACGCGAAGATATCCTAGAGGTATTGATGATGGTCGGTCACATAGAAGGGAAGAGAAGTAGAGGAAGAGCGCCTACCCGGTGGATAGACACAGTAAAGGCATATGCAGGAGCCAAGGCCCAGACCTGCCTGCAAATGGCGCAGTCTAGGAGTGCCTGGAAGAAAGTGGTATTAAGCATTGGTAATCACGACCCTCAGCAATGAGGATACGAATGGAAAAAAAGAAGAACTCAGACAGTAATAGGAAGGTGAGATAGCAGTCGCTTTCGTACACTGTGCCTACGATATTTCTTGAGATTAGGTGCCTAAGCGGCCACGCTACCTACAGGTTCCTCTGAATGTAACTCAGAAAACGCTAAGATGAAGTAAGGACATACACTTCTAGCAAAGTACAGGCTTATTCTAGGAAAGGCTTATTGTTTGTATGTAGGGTTTGCAATCCGGATCTGGATCCGCGGATCTTCCCATACATTTCAGATCCGTCGTGCAAACCCTACTTACATGTCTTTGGTTCTTTTTAGTTAAGTAAGTATCATAATCTAACTAGCTTTTTCCAGCACGGTTTTGCGATGGCCTTGACCATATTTTTTATTATAATTCTTTGCTTCGTGATTTCTAAAATTTTCTACATTTAGCAAATTCATTTCGAAATTAGTCGTACTGAAGAATATTTCTCTAAGTTTTGTAGTGTCCGACCGAAACATGTTTTTTTGCCGAAACCGAAACCGAAACCGAATGTTCGGCTTTGGCTCTAGTTTCGGCCGAAACCGAAACCGAAACCGAAACTTTTGTAGACTTGTTAAAATCGTTGAAAAAATGTCATAAAACCCCTTTTATACTCATATTATGGGGCTGTCAACACCCAATATCCTTGAGACCTTTTCCAGCAGTTTTTTAAGACCAAGATAATTCTGCAAAGATTTTGATAACACACGCACACGCAGTGCCAGTGTTATTTTAAACGTCAAAACTTCTATGAAATTATGACGTATAAATAACATTTGCACTAGTTGCACTGCGTATGCTATCAAAATCATTGCAGAATTTTCTTGGTCTAACTCTATTCATTCACCAGTCAAGTTAACATGTAGACACAGGGTCAACCAAAAAACCAACCAAAAACGCGAGCGCGAAATTTTTCGTTGACAATATCGCAAGGCCGGGTACCAATCTTCACCTGGGCCTAAAAGTCCGAAGTGCCCCAGTGAGGCGAACTTTCATGCGAAGTCAAAGCCGTGCTTCAGGCTTCAGGATAAGTAGTTGAGCACAGACTCCAACCAATGTCCATTGTATTAAAAAGCGAGACCGGAGGCCGAGCATGGCGCAGCGAGGCCAAAGGCTAAGCTGAAGTAGAGGACATGTGGAACACAAACCAATAGTAAATTGAGGTAAAATCACTCATTCACTCCGAAACAATTAGACAGTGCGTGCGTTATAGGTATTGACAGCCTTTTAAGACTGCGTCGACCGTCCAGTGGCGCCGTCATTAGTGGAATTGTGTTTTATAATAAATAAACCAGTTAATTTCTGTACCTATACATGAATCAGTATAATATGTAGGTATTAATATTGTTGTCCTACTTATTCCTCAACTTTTGGTCTTATTCCGAAGTACCATTTCGTAAGTTTCGGCCCGGCCGAAAGGTTCGGCCGTTTTTTGGCCGAAACCGAAACTACAGCCGAAACATGATTTTTTGGCCGAAACTGGCCGAAACCGAAACCGAAACCGAACCTTCGGTCGGACACTAAAGTTTTGTTAAAGGCGCGATCTATTGAGTAGTAGCGGAACTATTAAAATGCAGTGGCGTTGAGAAGGTAGCAGTACCATGCAGTACTCTATCTGTATTTAGTGATCTACTCGATACTAGATGGCAGCACTACCTACAAAATTTTCAAACAATTTAATGTACTTTACAGTTTTTGTCAACTATGTACTTAATTATATTGAATCAATACAAATGTACTATTTTACACCAAATAATATTTAAATTTTTCATTAATTAATGCATCAGTTCAATGATGCATGATGAAAAATTTGTTTTTTTCAATAGAACAGAACCATAACGAACAGATTTCAAGTTTCGACATAAAATTCATGTTTCGGTCGAAACTAAAGCAAAACCGAACCTTCAGTTTCAGTTGGTGTCGGTTTCAGCAATAATCTGATTTCGGTCGGATATAACATCACTCAAAGGCAACATGAGAATTTGAGAAACCCAATGTATTGGTGGACTCTATATCAAAATGAATATCAAGGTATCATCGCCTACTAGAATTGATAGTTGATAGATAATCGAGTTTTCGACAGCCTGATAGTGTCTTGAAAATCACAGATGTATCATTAATTGACCTAAATTCAACCTTACCTAAACGCAGTAAGGTATAGAATAAGGTACAGCGATTTGATAATGCAGGATCGACAATACTCGATCTTATATCAAGGGGATAAGATTTGAAACAGGTAAATAAAAGCCGATTCGATCTTACAGCCGCGTTCGAGCTTACGCGAATATGAGATATGACCAATATCCGATCTTAAACCATTGCGTCAAGGTTTAAAACAGGAGAGCAAAGAGAGCCGATGGTATACCGTTCGCGCATGCGCGCACCTGCTTCCGCTTCCGTTGCGCCGGCGTCGGACCGGACGAGCGACCGGTACCGAGCAGGGTAGTCAGTCAAGCTTTACGTGCTAAAGCTGATTTAGGCGGTTATCAACTTATACTGATGGACGGATGCGGCGACGCGACGGTGTAATCGGTAATAACTAGAGATGCCACGAATATTCGGCAACTATTCGGTATTCGGCCACTTTGCCGAATATTCGGTATTCGGCCGAATGTTGCCTACTATTCGGCCGAATACCGAATATCTGATGCACCTACATAAAAAGAAAAAAATCATAAAAAAATAACCAAACACGAGGTACCTATATTTAATATTTAAAATGTATTCTTGGAAAGTAGTTAAATACACAGGTACGTTTTTGAGAATTTGTTGATTACTAAATATTTTATTTTTATGATAAGTCTAATTTGATTGACTCTAACTACATAATACATATACTAATTCTGTTCAACATAAAAATATAACTTAGCAAACGTTGTGCTTTGTTGGCGAACAGTTTTCATAATAATTTTGACTCAAAATGTTCGCATGTAATGCCGAATATTCGGTCGCCGAATATTCGGTATTCGGCCGAGAGAGGGGCCGAATATTCGGTATTCGGCCAATTTCACTATTCGGGGCATCTCTAGTAATAACGCCTGGCCCCTGGAGGCCGCATAGGTACCTACAATTGACGAGAAACCTAATATGTAATTTGTAATAAGCGGCGGTAGCACGGTCGCATTTTTATCGCCTGCGAAAGTGACAGGCGATGAAAATGGAACCATGCTGCCCCCGCTAAAGCCTTGTGCTTGTATCTATGTACCTACAGCGAAGCAGTGCAAATTCTATTCAATAGTGGACGGATGGACGTCGACGGACTTTATAAAGTTGGTCAAGCAGATCTTGTCAGTAGAAGAAGGCGGCAAATTTGAAAAATGTGTTTTAAGTGTCTAATTTCAAGTGATATTTTAGCATTTTTTTTGCATAGGGATTTCAAAAAACTTTGGCATAATTTTGGCATAATGTAGACATTAGTCTAGCATTTTTTCAAAATCTGAGTTGGCAACACTGGTCTCATTCTATTGATGATAGATCAAGACTCTGCAAGCCTGCACAATTCACTGAGGCACTGGGAAAAGCAACTTTACTGAACAAGAACCTTTGCTGGGTTTAATGAGTAGGTATAAATACTTACTTCAGAATATGGGTAGCTAAAAATCACCTCTAATTCTAATAATATTAGAATTCATTCGATTTTTTCGAGTACGTATCGTATGCAGGCGTACTTGCTTGATAAAAAAAAAGTTTACCATGAATTTAGGTCACCGTCCACATAGCGTATTTTAATCATTTTATATCGAGCGAGATGCATTGTGTTAATTTTATCGGCGGGGTGACGTACAGGGACGATGTGGAATCTGTAGATGGACGGAGGAGTAGAAGCGACAGGTAAGTTGACCTCTAAATTCCGCATTTTATATCGAGCGAGATGCATCAATGTGTTAGTTTTATCGGCGGAGTGACGTACCGGGACGATGTAGAATCTGTAGATGGACGGAGGAGTAGAAGCGACAGGCAAGTATCATGACCGCTAAATTCCGCATTTTGTATGGAGCGAGTTCCATTGTGTTAATTTTATCGGCGGGGTGACGTACAGGGACGATGTAGAATCTGTAGATGGACGGAGGTGTAGAAGCGACAGGTAAGTATCATGACCGCTAAATTCCGCATTTTGTATGGAGCGAGATGCATTGTGTTAATTTTATCGGCGGGGTGACGTCCGGGACGATGTAGAATCTGTAGATGGACGGAGGAGTTTTTTTTTTTTTTTTTTTGTCAGAGGTGGAGGTAATCCTCATTGGATACTGCCGGCCCGGTATCCGACAGCATGCCCGACTCGGCTGCGTTGGAGCTTTTTCTCCCAGCCGCCTACGGACTAAACCCCTCCACCCTGTAAAGTGTTTTGTTGCCAGAAACTCGGCGCTATCGGTATACGCGTTGTTTCTGGGTGTGTAGTTAGAAGCGACAGGTAAGTATCATGACCGCTAAATTCCGCATTTTTTATGGAGCGAGATGCATTGTGTTAATTTTATCGGCAGGGTGACGTCCGGGACGATGTAGAATCTGTAGATGGCCGGAGGAGTAGAAGCGACAGGTAAGTATCATAACCGCTAAATTCCGCATTTTGTATGGAGCGAGTTGCATTGTGTTAATTTTATCGGCAGGGTGACGTCCCGGACGATGTAGAATCTGTAGATGGACGGAGGAGTTTTTTTTTTTTTTTTTTTGTCAGAGGTGGAGGTAATCCTCATTGGATACTGCCGGCCCGGTATCCGACAGCATGCCCGACTCGGCTGCGTTGGAGCTTTTTCTCCCAGCCGCCTACGGACTAAACCCCTCCACCCTGTAAAGTGTTTTGTTGCCAGAAACTCGGCGCTATCGGTATACGCGTTGTTTCTGGGTGTG
The DNA here is from genome assembly GCF_963556715.1 of Cydia fagiglandana. Lineage (NCBI taxonomy): Eukaryota > Metazoa > Arthropoda > Insecta > Lepidoptera > Tortricidae > Cydia > Cydia fagiglandana. The sequence continues at coordinate 22,866,791 of NC_085933.1, read as the reverse complement.
TAGTTAGAAGCGACAGGTAAGTATCATGACCGCTAAATTCCGCATTTTTTATGGAGCGAGATGCATTGTGTTAATTTTATCGGCGGGGTGACGTCCCGGACGATGTAGAATCTGTAGATGGCCGGAGGAGTAGAAGCGACAGGTAAGTATCATAACCGCTAAATTCCGCATTTTGTATGGAGCGAGTTGCATTGTGTTAATTTTATCGGCAGGGTGACGTCCGGGACGATGTAGAATCTGTAGATGGACTGACGCGTGGAGGCGATAGGCGATCATACAAATATATTTTTACTAGGTAATTCTTATTTCAGATTAGAATAATTTATATAGAAGGGGTACCCAAGCGCTCCAAGAGCCTCCCCTTAGTAGGAAAAATGTCGCTGCCTTCAAATTTTGGTACTGTAAAAAAAACGGTATAGTCAAGCTAGGTTTAGTAGGTCTAAAATGTGGTGAACCTTTTTCACTCTATCAGGCCAAGTTCTTTGTGAACTTGTGGCTTGTGGCTTGCTAGGTAGCCAAGGTGGCAATCGTACATCGAAAAACACCAAAGGAAAAATATGTAATTATGTATCGATGATAGCTGCTCTAAAGAGTCACGTGACATTGACCATGCATGGCTTAAATAAGTTTCGATTGGCGTTTTCTATAAAAAATTGTCACCATGAAAAATAAAAATAAAAAGTCATTTATTGTCGCAAAGAAAACTTACGTACAGCAACGAATCAAAGAAATAATCTTGGCTAGGCCCACTGATGTTACTCGTAGCTCTACTATACTTTGGTGAAGCATTCCGCACCCTAGTCGTCTCACTACGCTCTACTATCAAACTATATGTACCTATACGACTACGGCATCGAGTCCAGTGGGTCCGGCAGTGCGCGCTCCTTTACGATTCTGGGCGCCTGGTACATAGACTGGACAGTGGTCTCCGCTATCTTTGTTGCCTTATACTCACAGACCAACCCCTATAGACCGAGCTTATAGGACGACTCGCGGTCACCGCACGTATGGTGTATAGGTCAAATATAAGATTGCTCGCGCGCCACTCCGATCAGTTGCGCCCAAGATTACGACCTGTTAGCAGTGTGCACGAGTCTCAGAAAATAAATCGTAAACTATTGAATTCATTGGGAAATCATGGGATATTGCAGAATAAAATGGTGTGGCAAGTCATCTAAGACTTCTACTTACAAAACAGATAGAATAACATCCCACTGGAAAGTAAAATTCATTATTTCATTGAATAATGTTTCTTGTCCGCGGGGTTCATTTTATACTGGTCACTAAGCAGAGGCGCAGTAGCCCGTCCCTTTTAGTCAACTTGAAAATGCAATGTGCTATCCCTTTCCCTTTCGACTAGTGATGTGACGATGATGGTTTCGTCAGTTGCGGAAACTTCGTGCTTCGTCATGCCGTATTGTACCATTTTAGACATAATATGTAGGTAATATGTTTTTAGAATCCTCTAGGCCAGCGGAGCCGCATGTTATAAGATGGACCTGATGATGAAAGACGTGCGAGGGAACTCGGTGTTGGTTTGTAATAGACATATGTTATATGGGTTTTTTAGAATCCTCTAGGTGAGCAGTTAGGTCTCACGTCACGAGATTGACCTGATGATGAACTTCAAAGAAGTGCGAGGGGACCCGGTGTTGGTTTGTCATAGACATATGTTGTATGGGTTTTTTAGAATCCTCTAGGTGAGCAGTTAGGTCTCATGTCACGAGATTGACCTGATGATGAACTTCAAAGAAGTGCGAGGGAACTCGGTGTTGGTTTGTGATAGACATATGTTGTATGGGTTTTTTAGAATCCTCTAGGTGAGCAGTTAGGTCTCATGTCACGAGATTTGACCTGATGATGAACTTCAAAGAAGTGCGAGGGAACTCGGTGTTGGTTTGTGATAGACATATGTTGTATGGGTTTTTTAGAATCCTCTAGGTGAGCAGTTAGGTCTCATGTCACGAGATGGACCTGGTGATGAACTTCAAAGAAGTGCGAGAGAACTCGGAGTTGATTTGTAATAGGCATATGTTATTGGTCCATTTGAATATGTTTTCAATACAATCTTCTATGACCTTAATAAAAGGGACAAAAAAAATGTATGATATTTTGGCAACACTTTTTTTCTGGTATCGAAAGAGATTGCGATTCTAAGTGGAAATAATATAAAATTTCTAAACTTTAAAATTCAAGTTCTGGGTACTTTGAACAGAAATGCCCTAATATGTTAAGTAAAATTTTCAGGTACATTGTTAAATTACTTAATGAAATATTAAACTATTCAATATAATTATTAAGTAAGTTTACTCTAAACTTAGAGTAAACTTACTTAATAATTATATTATACTTGTATACTAAATTGGTAACAATTTTACCACAATAAATTTCGGTATCACTATTAGCAGTACCCACTAGCTGTAATGAACATGTCCCATCCCTACGCTTACACGTATCAGCGCGCCATGTTTGAAACGACCAATCGCAACGCCGTGAGCACCCCTCCCGCACCTCACAGTTTGGTGATTTGCGTCGGGAACAAAATGGCCAATATTAGGTTTCTAGAGGCGGTGTTCTGTGCTTATACTTAAATCAGAAATCAGAAATCAGAAATATTTATTGTGTAAACTGTAAAAGGTGTGTAAAGGGTTTGTATTGTAGAAATTTGACGTTTATTTTAGATCTCCTACACTTTGTCACTGCCAAGTCTCCCATATAACCATTCCAGTCGCAGAATCATCAAAGTGGTAACTAAATGTCAGATGTGTCGTAACAGAGTCCACACAATGTGTCTAGAATTGTTTCGAAACAAAGTGTCGTCGCCGTGTCTACACTTTTCCGTAACAAGGTGTCGACACATTTGTGTGCACTTTGCGTGCGGTTTGCGACTAAATCTGACAGCAAATTTGTGACAGCAAATGTCAATATAAAATACCTCTTGAATACCAAGGTTTGTCAAACTACTATTAGTGTCTCGTGTGCTCGTAATTCTAGTAAGTCATCATGGGCGATGCGAATGATAAAAATCGACCAAAACCATATAAACACCCAACACCCGTCAACCTTTTACAGAAAAGTTTTTAAAGAAATGCAATACGCTACTAGGTCAGGCAACGAATGCTCAATAAAGTTGTAGAGGGAAATGCTCAGAACACAATTTTTGGCTCCTTAACTTGGTTTGGACAAGTTAGGAGGTGAACATATCAAAAGTCCTCGGCCGTAGCCTTTGAGCGGGGGGGAGAGAGGGGGCTTTGAAGGTCCCATTTTCCGGTTTTTCGATTATATCTCGGCAACTATGCATCGTAGCGACATGGCCACTTATAGAAAATGAAAGTTAATTTAATTTGTTACAAGTTTATTTAGTCAATTTTTCCATATATTGAATAGTTTTTGAGATATCCGCTCTTGAAACTTTATTTAGGGCTCTCAATTTTATCTTGATCTCTACATCAGTGAAGGTGCTAGGCCGTGTTCCACAAAATTTAAAAACAATTTTTTTAGGGTTCCGTACCTCAAAAGGAAAAAAATTGAACCCTTATAGGATCACTCGTGCGTCTGTATGTCTGTCCGTCTGTCACAGCCTATTTTCTCGGAAACTACTGGACCAATTAAGTTGAAATTTGGTACATATATGTAAATTAGAGACCCAAAGACGGACATATAACGTAAACAAATTGATTTTATACCCAAAAAATGACCATCCCCCCCCCCCTTTATCTCCGAAACTACTAGGTCATAAATTTTGAAAAAAATACACAAAATAGTCCTTTACCTATCACGATTATTAAGATAACAGGAAAACCTATTAGAAATGTGCAGCCAAGCGCGAGGCGGGCTTAATGTACGGAACCCTTAATACGCGAGTCCGGCTCGCACTTGGCCGGTATTTTTTAAACTCCTCTTGACGCTTAACCGCTGAACCGATTTCGTTGAAATTTGGTATAGAAATAGTTTGCGTCCCGGAACAGGACATAGGATAGATCTTATAACCAAAATCATCTTTTGAAGGTGTGAAAAGTGGCGTGAAAATTTGTACGGACAATCAATAACCGCTGAACCGATTTATATGAAATTTGGGATGGTCTACAATTCTACATCTTTGATTTAGTTGAAAATGATAAAAAACATGACTTCAAACCTAAACTTAAACAGTAAGTATTAACTTCAAGAATTCAATTCTGAATTCCGCCCTGCACCACATTTCACACCTTTAAAGGATGATTTTTGACATAACTTATCATGTCCTGTCTCGGGACTCAAAATATATGTGTACCTTTAAATTAAAACTGTTCAGCAGTTTAAGCGTGAAGAGGAGTTTAAAAGAAAGTATTTTAATAAGTTTATATGTTTTTACTTCGGAATGGTGTCAATGTGATACCATAACTAAATTTGGTACTGTGAATTTATACAAAAACGATACCAAACATGGCCTCGTAGCTTTACTGATGTAGAAGTCAAGATAAAATTGAGAGCCCTAAATTCTTATTACTTGGCCTAACTTGTGTAGAAGGAAAAGGAAAAATAAAAGTCTTCGGCAGGAATATAAGACACAAATATAATTTTTAGAGTTACTATTTCAACCATCAAACATAAACATACCTTGATTATATTATTCTAGTGAGATACGCATATATAAACAAAAACATTAAAAAAATTACAAGGTCGAAATGTCACGGAGCTTGTGTGAGTTATACGTGAAAAATAAAAACTTTTATGACAAGAAAATCTGGACACAATTTAAGAATCATCAATCATCACCAATTGCGTCGAGGAATCATCAGTATTTTTGCTTGTTTCATTACCTCCTTGCTTCTTTTTTTGTCCTTTGTATTCTGTACTGTAGCAATTGGTTAGATCTGAAAATAAAGATAACTTGCGTCGTCACGGATGTCGATTTATAGGTTTTAGTGAGTGCAGAATTCGAAAATGATGACCATTTTATAATCCAAGATGGCGGCTACGCATGTTGTCATAAAAGTCGTCATGAATATTGTTTTATAGGTTTTAGGACGTGACAGGTCCAACAATAGGGTATATTACTGCAATGTTCTGCCGCCAGAGTGCAGCACTACCGACTCAGTAAATTCATAGACTAACTTATACATACTGTGCCTTAAACTGTTTTTTGACAAGTTTTCAAAGACAATAAAATATGACATTGATGCATCAAGGCGGTTTGTTAACAAGTGCCTACCGGTAAACGCGAAAATCGAAATTTAGTTATCCGCCTCTTTATCGCTCGAATATGCGAGAGTGATAGAGAGGCAGAAACCGAACCCTCGATTGTCGTGTTTCACGATAGGCGATATGTGAGTGACGTAGTGACGCATGTTTGTTTACTGTATGTGTACTACTAGTGCCACCTACGCAGAGCTTTGCCTAATATTCCCTATTGTCTACATCACTGTAATTGAAGTCACAGGCCTCCATGGGCTACGGTAAACGCTTACTATCAGACGGGCGGTGTGGTTGTTTGCCACCAACATGTTAATTAAAAAAAAACTCCACCATATCGCCAGTTAATAAGTACTTATTTTGCGAAGCTTATGACATTTGTCACAAGAAATACGACAATTGTCACGAAATTCCGACACAGAACTCAAGAATTACCGAAAGTTCTTTGAAATCTTGTGACAATTTCCATCATTATCATCATAAACATCGCAAAAGAAATACATGTTTTTGCCGATATAATAAAGTTTTTAAAAATAATACAATGATAGTGACAAACAGGAATACGGCCCGCCCGATGGTAAGCGATAACCGTAGCCCATGGATGCCTGTGACGTCAGCAACAATGAGATTTGTCGAAATGTCGCACCAAATGTGACGTTACGTCACATTGTCACGCCAGGGAGTACATCTGAAAATTGTGTGTTCCCATTTGTCCCCATACCGATAAGGTGGGAAAAAATGGGAAATATTTACATGCAAATCCTATTCCATCTGTTCCCTACGGATATAAATGGGAATACATCCGAAAATTGTGTGTTCCCATTTGTCCCCACCCCGAAAAGGTGGGAAAATTGGGAAATATTTACATGCAAATCCTATTCCATCTGTTCCCTACGGGGATAAATGGGAATACATCCGAAAATTGTGTGTTCCCATTTGTCCCCACCCCGATAAGGTGGAAAAAATGGGAAATATTTACATGCAAATCCTATTCCATCTGTTCCCTGCGAGGATAAATGGGATTACATCCGAAAATTGTGTGTTCCCATTTGTCCCCACCCCGATAAGGTGGGAAAAAATGGGAAATATTTACATGCAAATACTATTCCATCTGTTCCCTGCGGGGATAAATGGGATTACATCTGAAAATTGTGTGTTCCCATTTGTCCCCACCCCGAAAAGGTGGGAAAATTGGGAAATATTTACATGCAAATCCTATTCCATCTGTTCCCTACGGGGATAAATGGGAATACATCCGAAAATTGTGTGTTCCCATTTGTCCCCACCCCGATAAGGTGGAAAAAATGGGAAATATTTACATGCAAATCCTATTCCATCTGTTCCCTACGGAGATAAATGGAAATACATCCGAAAATTGTGTGTTCCCATTTGTCCCCACCCTGATAAGGTGGAAAAAATGGGAAATACTTACATGCAAATCCTATTCCATCTGTTCCCTGCGAGGATAAATGGGATTACGTCCGAAAATTGTGTGTTCCCATTTGTCCCCACCCCGATAAGGTGGGAAAAAATGGGAAATATTTACATGCAAATACTATTTCATTTGTTCCCTGTGTGGATAAATGGGATTACATCTGAAAATTGTATGTTCCCATTTGTCCCCACCCCGAAAAGGTGGGAAAATTGGGAAATATTTACATGCAAATCCTATTCCATCTGTTCCCTACGGGGATAAATGGGAATACATCTGAAAATTGTGTGTTCCCATTTGTCCCCACCCCGATAAGGTGGAATAAATGGGAAATATTTACATGCAAATCTTATTCCATCTGTTTCCTGCGAGGATAAATGATAAATGGGATTACATCCGAAAATTGTGTGTTCCCATTTGTCCCCAGCCCGATAAGGGGGGAAAAATGGGAAATATTTACTTTCAAATCCTATTCCATCTGTTCCCTGCGGGAATAAATGGGATTAAATCCGAAAATTGTGTGTTCCCATTTGTCCCCACCCCGAAAAGGTGGAAAAAATGGGAAATATTTACTTTCAAATCCTATTCCATCTGTTCCCTGCGATGATAAATGGGATTACATCCGAAAATTGTGTGTTCCCATTTGTCCCCACCCCGATAAGGTGGGAAAAAATGGGAAATATTTTCATGCAAATACTATTCCATCTGTTCCCTGCGGGGATAAATGGGATTACATCTGAAAATTGTGTGTTCCCATTTGTCCCCACCCCGAAAAGGTGGGAAAATTGGGAAATATTTACATGCAAAGCCTATTCCATCTATTCCCTGCGGGGATAAATGGGATTACATCTGAAAATTGTGTGTTCCCATTTGTCCCCACCCCGAAAAGGTGGGAAAATTGGGAAATATTTACATGCAAAGCCTATTCCATCTGTTCCCTACGGGGATAAATGGGAATACATCCGAAAATTGTGTGTTCCCATTTGTCCCCACCCCGATAAGGTGGAAAAAATGGGAAATATTTACATGCAAATCCTATTCCATCTGTTCCCTGCGAGGATAAATGGGATTACGTCCGAAAATTGTGTGTTCCCATTTATCCCCACCCCGATAAGGTGGGAAAAAATGGGAAATATTTACATGCAAATACTATTCCATTTGTTCCCTGTGTGGATAAATGGGATTACATCTGAAAATTGTATGTTCCCATTTGTCCCCACCCCGAAAACGTGGGAAAATTGGGAAATATTTACATGCAAATCCTATTCCATCTGTTCCCTACGGGGATAAATGGGAATACATCTGAAAATTGTGTGTTCCCATTTGTCCCCACCCCGATAAGGTGGAATAAATGGGAAATATTTACATGCAAATCTTATTCCATCTGTTTCCTGCGAGGATAAATGATAAATGGGATTACATCCGAAAATTGTGTGTTCCCATTTGTCCCCAGCCCGATAAGGGGGGAAAAATGGGAAATATTTACTTTCAAATCCTATTCCATCTGTTCCCTGCGGGAATAAATGGGAATACATCCAAAAATTGTGTGTTCCCATTTGTCCCCGCCCCGAAAAGGTGGGAAATATTTACATGCAAATCCTATTCCATTTACGTACAAAAATGTCCCCCTGTCAACTTTCAATCGAGATTTAATCGATAATTTATTCGATTAATATTCAGATTAATGCAATTTCAATCTATGTTAGGTCGACTAAATTAATCGCGATTAAAATATGAGGATTAACTTGTTTTATTCCACGGCATGGCTCTTACACTTTGAGAATATCTGAAAACGAATGAACACAAGGAGCCATTTTGCAAATCCAGTAACTTTGTTATTACTTTTGACAGCGCGTGTCATGTGTCAACACAGAGTCGACACAAAGTCGAAACATTTGCGACTACTTTGTGACTGCAATATTTCTCAGCCTTAAACCATATTTATACATCATAATTAACAAGTTTCGTAGTATGTAAAGCGTTATTTCTGTTATTTAAGTATAGTATACGCATCGAAGTACTAAAAATGCATCAAATAATATAGTTATGAACACAGGCACTGAGAAGTAAACAATTTCATTTCCGGCTAAACTAAAACAATGTGGTGGCGCGTTGATTATATTACACTTAGTTTATCAAATCACTCGAGCAGTTTAATTCCCCATAATAATTTAAGTCCTATTGTAATATAAATGCAAACAATACATAATTACGTCTTGTAATCCGTTTTAGAGATGGCGTATTAATGTCACTTATTTTTATTTAAGCATTTTTCCATCTGACAGTTTCCATTTGACAGGAACGAAATGAACGAATGAACGAATGATTTTGGCATAAAGTAGTCGCAAACCCGAAACAATGTGTGCACACGGCGACCACACTTTATGTCACTTTGTGTCATGTGTCGACCCTTCCCCATTTCTGGTAACTGTGTCGACACGGCGACGACTCTGCGACTGGAATTGTGACCGAAACAGACGGTGTCGACACAAGATGTGTCAACACCGCGTCGTAACGGCGACTAGAAATGGTTGTATGGGCTGTGCAGAGATATCTTATATGGATTAAGGTCATGTCGGGTAAGAGAAAAGTTTATTTTCACACGACCTATTCGGAAAAGAGCTTTTTCTTCCCTGCTAGAAGGGATCAAAGTGGCATTTTTCCTCCCTGCTAGGCGGGATCAAATCAAAGTAACACTTTTCTGTTCTAGCACTATTTTTACATTTTTTTTGCACATTATTTTTTCAGATTAATAATCTGTTTAAGCATCAGATTGTGTCAACACTAAGATCATAGTTGATGTGAAAAGCAGTATGTGTCAAAATTATTTGTAAAAAAAATAAAATAATTAGGTTTGCACTACTGTACCTACTTGTCATTAAGACTTCTCAGAAATTGTCTCGCGGTCAGTATTTCCACATTTGCGTATCATTAGTAAATATAATAGGAAAAGTAATCAAGCCCTTTGGAAATAGCCACGCGGGTTATTCCAAGAACTAACAAACTAGATACTTATTCATCTTACACGGTCATCACAGTGATGCAGATCAAATAAAATCAGGATTGTTAATGTAGCTATGACGATGCTAGATTCGGACCAAGAAAAGTTTGCAGCGGATTTGATAGCCCACGCAGTGCAAGTGTCATATATACGTCATCATTTCATAGAAGTTTGACCTTTAAAATAACACGTGCACTGCATAGGCTATCAAATCCGCTGCAGACTTTTCATGGACTGACTCTAAAGCACCAGATTAAATTGTACGTAAGGACCATTTGAGCCCATGTTTTTTCTAAATGGGGACTAAAATCCTAAAGTTAGACATTTAGGAACAAAATCGGTCATAATTAATATAACTATCATGTTATTCATGTCTAACAAGACATCGGATTTGAAAACCCCTTCGTGACTGCTTAATTTTTAGCACTGTATATACTCTATCTGCTCTGGATTCTAGCACGCTAAGTTTTAACTCACATTATAGACGGGTCTAACGCGAATTATATTCAATTACCTTGATTTACCGACGTTTCGACACAGGTTTCACTGGTCGTGGTCGCGGCTGACTGATGTCCCAGCAAAATGTCAAAACAGAGATTTGTGCATCTACCGGACGAAAGTGTATGGAAAAGTTTGGGGTAGACATCACATTTTTAAACCATCCCACCACGCATAATGTTAATTATTGTCAGTAGTCCGACACGCAACACTCACAATATCCAGTCTCAATATTATTATGTGAGTTAATGTGTGTTCAAAACGCGAAAGTTTAAAATATTATACGCTAAGTTTTCATGCCAAATGCTACGTCAAGTATGGAGCTTATAGGGATATGTATGCATTCTCACTGCCAAGTTTGTGCAAATTTAGCGTGATCAGAATATGAACCAACTCCCACATCTACGGACGGCACAATGCATCACTCATATGGGTAAAGTAGGTACGCAAATGCATCTGATATAGCGTTGTATGTATACTATGTGCTATAGCACTATATATAGCGACGTGTGCAGGCTAGTAAAATGGTGAAGAGTTGACCGGGACCTACTATAGTCATATTGATACTTGCTATCAAAAATATCATAATCATAATCATTTAGGTATTCAATGCATCCATGGTATTTTACAACTGGTGTTTAATGTCTAATAAGTACAAACATGAACCCTACTAGGGTGTAGCATTTTATATATATATATACATATTCTTACCCAGTGGGTGAATATTGGCTTACAACTACAAACGGAAGAATATCTTAACATTTATCATTATTATACAAGTTCTATATTACACTCATCACAGTATACCTATCTTATATCACATAATCGAGGCTAAGCTTGGTCTTCAGAGAAATCCTGCATGGAGTATGGGCATAAATGCAATAAGTAGGACTTTAGTTTTTTTATAAAATATAATATTTTACCAAATTTCAACTCAATTGGTCCAAAACTGACATTCGATAGTTTTAGAGCAATCTTTATGTGAAAGACGGACGGACACACAAACAGACACACGAGGCGTACAAACTTTCAACTTATGCACCTTATTCTCCTTGCTTTAGAGTTCTAATTCACATACATCACATCACATACATCACACACATCACATACATTTTTGCTTGGCTCGCCGAAACATGTTCAACAACAACAACACAGTTTAACTTTCCTTCTGTTTTATTTTGAGTTACAATATTGTTTTAATCTATGACGATAATACTGTCCATCTCTTTCAATATTAAGAAGTGACGTTTATTTTATCACGTGGTTAAGTTCATCATACCCTGGCTGATTGCCCCAAAGAGGACTTAAAGTGACATTCCATTTCCAACTGCAGCTGCAATACTGTTCATTTTACTATGGAAACGCGTCGCTGTCATTGTCAATCTCCATAGTAAAATGAACAGTATTGCAGCTGCAGTTGGAAATGGAATGTCACTCTAAGTCTTACCACATCACAGCGTCACCCTTCTACCTCTAAAAACATTAATAATTTAAAGTACAAGTATCAAGATAGTTTCATTAAGTAACGCTCCGTAGCGCCACGCACGCGCGACACACATATACATATATACTTTATATACATACACACACTAACAGCATATATATACTACACAACACATATGGTTGATAGACATGTAAATTATATGCTTATTTTATATTATGGAAGCTTACTATCGCATAGCCTGGTTAATATAGGAAAGTAATGGCTCCTCTACACGATGGGCCAACGCAGGCCACTCCAAGGGACGCATTTACGCGTTAGAGGGAGCAAGTGATATTTCTATCTCATTCTACCGCATGGCTGCGTCCCTTGAAGTGGCCGGCGTTGGCCCATCGTGTAGAGGAGCCATGAGAGATGACATGTGTAAAGTCTGTTCCTTCAATGAAATTCCTGACATTTTCGTATTCCGGTCGCATTCCTGACAAACGGCCGAAATTCCAGACATGTCAGGAAAATTCTTGACATCTGGTATCCCTATGCTGCGACTACTTCAAGTGAATGGGATAAGGGCAAGCGAATGATGATACTCGAATGGGTCATACCTACCAGTGATTTTCAAATTGGAGGTCGAAAGTTCGAATCCTGGCTTTAATGGCTCCTCTACACGATAGGCCAACGCCGGCCACTCCAAGGGACGCAGCCATGCGGTAGAATGAGATAGCAATATCACTTGCACCCTCTAACGCATAAATGCGTCCCTTGGAGTGGCCCATCGTGTAGAGGAGCTATAATGTATGTGGGCCACTTGTAGGAAGGAACTAGGTAGAATGCGTCTACGCTAACTATGCACCGATTTAAACAGAACAAAGTAAGGTGGTGTCTTAATAAACGGCATAATTTCATAGAAATTTGACCACACTTTTTCATTGCAAATGCCACGCAGAGTTGGCTTGGTTACCAAGACCAAAGACATATGAATCGTATAAGATGAATAAAGTCTAAGGAAAAAACGTGCCTCGGAAATCAAGAAAAAGTCATTCTCGCATAGATGGCGCACACACCTTTCGCCTTTGGACGGCTAGATGGCGTGACGACACCGTTTCATATTTAACAATTGTAACACACATATAGATATGAGTGAATTAACATGGATCAAAATGATATAAAAATAATAAAATCATTTATTCATATATATACCTACATTTTTTTTTAATTTTATTAGTTTTCATTTTGAGTTTTAGTCGTGTGTCGATAGATGGCAGTAAATTTACTGTGACTACAAAATTCACAATGACAGGACCCCTCTATACTATCTATTATTTTTGCTAATACCTAAGGGACTTAAGATCGAACAAGGCTAAGTTTCCCTTAAGGTTGGAAGTTCAGATGACTTTCGCTTTCGTGTAACTAATGTAACTATTTATACGCACGAACGACGTCAGAGGGCCTATTGCGAATCACCAAAATCGCTATTTCGATATCTGCCTCTCTATCTTTCGAATAAGCAAGAGTGATAAAGAGGCAGATAACGAAATTTCGATTTTCGTGTTTCCCGGTAGGCGCTCAGAGCTGATCCGACTCGTGCGTAGCTAAGAAAGAAGAAGAAAGAATAAAGGGCACTTAAGGTAAACGTACTAGTGCTCGACATGCTAATGCCCAATAAATGACACTTTGCTGTCACCTCTATTGACAATGACTTAAGTTTCTAGATGACATGTACTGGGACTGCGTCGAGCACCAATAGGTACGTTTACCTTACCGATCACCTAAGAACTAACCTACTAGGTAAAATCAAAGACATTTGTAACTTCGTATAAGATGAAATAAAGTCTAAGGAAAAAACGTGCCTCGGAAATCAAGAAATAGTCATTCTCGCATAGATGGCGCACACACCTTTGGCCTATGCTCGGCTAGATGGCGTGACGACAGCGTTTCATATTTCACAATTTTAACACAATAGATATCAGTGAATGAGCATGGGTCAAAACAATATAAAAATAATAAAATCATTTATCCATATATATACATTTTTTTGATAATTTTATACGTGTTAATTTTGAGTTTTAGTCGTGTGTCGATAGATGGCAGTAAATTTACAGTGACTATAAAATTTACTATGACAGGACCCCTCTATACTATCTATTCTCTTAGGTAAAATAAAATAGTATAGGTACCTATTCAAACAACAATCTCAGAACATAACAATACAAAGATTCATTGAGAAATACGCCTTCGAACCTTCATTGATGTCGATGTCAAATATTGATGAGTGAATTCAAAAAATTTACGTTTTTTCAGACAACAGTTATTTCATTTGAATTTATATCGTAAGGCCCAAAAAATACGGTTTAATTTTAAAAGAGGCTGTCCATAATAAGTGCCTGAAAATAACACTGTATGCTTTTCGAAGTAAGGTACAAAATGAAGTACTTAAATGATTAAAAAAAAACTAGCAAGTGATGTTTTATATTCGATTCATCGATCAAGTTGAAGAAGGTAGCTAGCTAGTGTTACGACGCAGGTATACATCGTTCAAGAATAATTTTGTCTAATAAATCTAAAAAGCGACCTTGTATACAGGAAACAAAGTTTAAAATTGAATGACGCAATGTCGCGGGCGTAAGGTTTTTTCTGAGAATTAGGATTGTTCATTTTTTTTCAAATGTTCTATTTCGAAAACCATTTCGAGATATAAGGTTTTTAAACAGTTTCCGACATTTGCTGCGATATAATAATTGAGGATTGAAGATATTTCAACAAATATCCTTATGACCTTAGTTTGACCTTCTCCTGGGCTGAATGTAAAGTCATTGCATAATAAAAGTTATCGAACCATAGTAAATAAATCCGTCACTCACGTATTGTCAAAATTATCATTGTCATCGATTGTCATAACAAATTTTTCAGTTAAACCGCTGCGCTTGTTTGTTACAATTTGATTTATAATTAATACCTAAACAGTAGATTTCATTGCTTAATAATATATCAAAAACCTTGTTCCTATGTGTGGGAATGATTCACAAAAATAATAGTTCGAATCCACGAAGACCTACGACGTGAAAGATGGTGCCGTGAATTAAACTTGGAATACCTACCTACTTCACGTGTTACACACAGTATTGCTGTGAGAATCACGTTGATGTAAGTATAAAATTAATATTAATTTACTACAATTAAGTATTTAAAAGCTCACTTTATTGGTAGGGTCGTGGTATCTATTTATTTTCTGTGGTAATGTAGCCAGAGTATCTAAAGGCAAACCGTTAAACAGAGATGGTGCCTACTAGAAAGAAGGAATATACAAGAATACATAGCCATACTCAAAATTCAGCCTGAAACTGCTTTAAAAAGATATAATTTCTAATTTCCAGGTACATGTTGCCGTTCAAGCTGCTGATATCATGGTGGACAAGACTTAATAAAGAGTTGTGAATAATAAAACATGTTTTTGTTTACCTACTTTTTTATTAATTTGGGAAATATGTTATATATGTTTACAAAAAAAATAGTAACTTTACATTAAATGTATGTTTATCATGTTCTGCACGAGCATCTGACAATGGTGGCTTCTTGTTGACCATCCAGAAGAGAAGTGTATGGTTTGTTATTTACTCTGTTCCCAGGCATTATTTACGGTCGTAAAGTATTACGACGATTAATAATTAATATGAAGTTCGTTTCAATACAAAATGCTCAACTTTGTTCTGGGCCCAAGTGCAGTTACATATCTCACAGCTGTATCTAAATAGGAATCACGATGACCTGAAATAATAGGATATAATTAGCAAAATTGGCATGTTCCTAATATAGTAGTATAAGTATGTAGTACAATATCCAAACAATGGTGACAAGCCGGCAGAAAGCACCCACTGGGTGCTAAGCTACCTTTAGCAATGGACGCTTGTAACGATTTTATGAATCCAATCTTCTTACAAATCGAATCAGTTAAAATATATATGATGTAGGTAACTTACATTTGTATTTTTGCTCCCTTGATTTCAGCCAAGTTATGGTTGGAGTTGGATGCTATATGGATACATACTCCAATAAAACTAAGTTATATTATATAACTTAGGCAGATTTCTGGAATCAGCTTTCTCAAATTTATAGCGTAGGTATTTTGAAATTAATGATTCAAAATAAACGAGTTTTCCATTCCAGACGATTGTTATTTATAGAAACTCGTGACACTGACATTGTCGACAGGTGACATTACAATCAATTGACAATGACAACTATTTTTTTAAATGCTTGTTGTTGCTTGTGCATTATCCTAATCAGCCGACGACATGTAATTTACGAAAAGTCGTATCTCATATTTTCAATAAATTATAAATATTCAACCGAGCCGCGAATTACTAAATCATTCAAATTGGTATCTTAAATTAACCTATATTTTCAGAAAATAAAATTAAAATGGGGGTCTAAAAAAAATGAACAATCCTAATTGCATGCCGTTAATAGAGACGCAAGTGAAATTTCGCGTCAAATAGGTAAAAGTGATGTGGCGGTACCGAGAAATGTCATGAAATATGGGTGGTAAAAGAGACATTTTAACTATTTTTATAATAATATACGCAGTATGACCACTGCATGTCCACTGTGCTACAATACAACAAGTACCTATAGGTAGTCCAAATAGTTGGTAGAAGTAGGTAATTATGTATAATGGCTCCTCTACACGATGGGCTAACGCCGGCCACTCCAAGGGACGCAGCCATGCGGTAGAATGAGATAGCAATATCACTAGCTCCCTCTAACGCATAAATGCGTTCCTTGGAGTTGCCGGCATTGGTCCATCGTGTAGAGGAGCCATTAATATTTTTACAAGTCCATATTTCACTTTTAGGTTGGTATTTGACTACCGGCAAAGCCCAAAGCCCCCGAAGGTAGGGTTATGATTTTACCAATACTTATGTTTATTTAAAATTTACATTTTAAGTAGGTACCTAATTGACTATTTGGACGTGGTGGCCGGAAATGCGTGTGGTCAGTAGTGCAACAAGGTGCACTAGCTATCTACGATCTGCATGGCGCCTGTTTCACTGTCAATTTTCTGTACATTTTGACAGTACGTAGCGTCAATATTTACTTATTGTACCAGCACCTGGATGGTAGATTAAAACAATAAAACACAACAGAACTAAAGCATTTATAAAAAAGTAATATTTCCACCATGCCATTTTCTAGAACAACGTTCTTTCACAACATTTATTTTTCTTACAAGCCAAGGCCTTTTACCAAAGAAAAGGATGCCATACAAAACACAAGAAAACCCAAACACATTGTAAACATAACAGTTGAATTCAGAATTACCTTTTACATCACCGTTCCATTTTCGAAATTAGCCGCGTTCTATGCTTTTTAACATTTTTTTTAATTCGTCTTAGATGCCTAGGGCCGTCGGAAAAAGAATACCTACTGTATAACGCATATACAGGGCCGTACGAAAGTTACTGTTATCTTGGCATATCCTCTCTAGGCAACGCGTCTATAAAGTACCACGATTATTATCTCCAACTTCTAGTACAGCTGATTCCAGTTCTTGATGCGCGCGCCGCTCCCCCCTTGCTGCTATTGTTACGAAGTTCCCATAAAGTATGGAATTAGAGGCGACCAATAATTCTATCTCTAGTGAAAACTTTGAAGCTAAATAACTCCAAAACTAATAAACGTACAGAAATAAAACAAACATGTATAAACTGAGAAAAAAACTGCGCATTTTTTGATATTAAAACATCATTAGAAAGTTTACTTTTTATAGTAAAAACAGTTCCTCTTAAATAAATTCCTTATCTCTCTGGCGTGTATTTTAAATGCGCTGCTTTATGGTTGCGCGCGCCCATGAAGTAGCGAGTTCGGTCGGTGGGAGAGGACGGGCTATAAATGCGATACTTGGCTGGTCTCGCAGCAACCCTTCGTCTTATTCGCCGTCCTTGTCTTGCGCGACGGTCGGCTGCGCTCCTCTACGATGGAAGGATTGTGTTCCAGTGGGAGTTGGAGGATAATTTATGATTAATTAAAAAGATTTCCTATGCTTGAATTATTGCTATATGCTAGCACATTATTCCTCTTATAGAAGGTCCAAGATACTGTAATGTCACTGACTGTAAGTACTTGGAACTTCATCTGGAAGAAGAGAGGTAAGTATAACCATCACCACCAAGACCCGGCTAGTACGCGCTCTAGTATTCCCCTTATTTCTGTATGGCGTGGAAACGTGGACTATTACGAGCCCGAGAAAGGCAATGGATCGAAGCATTCGAGATGTGATGCTTGAAGCGTATGTTGAGAACAATACCTTAACCGCCATGCGCACCAATGTATCGATCCTTTCACAGCTTCGTGTCCGAACTCGCCTATCCACAGTCTGCCAGCAGCGCATACTGTCCTACTTCGGCCACATAATGATGAGGAAAGATGAAAGCCTTGAAAAGCTGATCATTGTTGGAAACACGGAGGGCAAACGAAGCCGAGGACGGTTTCCAACTAGATGGAGCGATCAATTAAAAGGGGCCCCAGCCTCACCCAACTTTTGCTCGGTCGTCAGAGACGCGATGAGCAGGCACCGTTGGAGGCAGATCATAAAAACCAGGTGTGGAGCATCCACATCCACATGACCATGATCCTCAGTCATGAGACTCATGAGGGAGCGACCACAGAGAGAGAAGGTGAAGTGTAAATAATATGAAAGTTAATTCATTTGTTGGGCATATATGTACCTTTAGAATATGCCGTAGGTCGTATACAGTTGGTCAAACCAATTTGTCAGTAAGAACCAGGAAAACTATACCTACTCATCCTTTTCTTTTGGATGCTAGTAGCCTAGTAAGTACTCGTACTAGTGTAACCCCCTTATTCATAAACGTTTACTAAAGTTGACAAGCCGATAACAATCGTTTGTCCCTTTCCGGCGTATTGGTATGATGGAAAGGGACAAACGATTATTATCGGCTTGTCAACTTTAGTAAACGTTTATGAATAAGGGGGTTTGACAATGATAGTATAATTCTCTCTGTGTATGATCGAAATGAGACAGTCCTTTGACAAACATATCAAAAATACGCGCTGTATATCGCGTGCAGTATGCTCCGGCCTTAAGCCCGCGTCGTCCCGCCGCGCGCCTACCTAGCTATAGCGCGAATGTACTTTTGCCCACTTTGAAATATGGCGCCCCGTCTGCAGAAGGCCGAACTTGCGTAATCGAATATATTTATTTATATTTTGTTTGTCATATGTCTAAAAATATTACGCTGAATACTAGTGGAGGAGTGGACACGGAAGGAGTGACGTTAAAATTAATTTACTTTCGGCTATATATTCGGCCAAAATGTACAATTTTATAATCTTACGTAAAGTCTAGTCTAGGTTGGATTCTAAAGGTAAGTTAATGTATTATATAAGGTGTTAAAAGTATATCAGTAAAACTTAAGGTCTTTCATATAAGTATACAGGGTGGAAAGATAAGTCGGGCCCTGGAGGGAAACTACCTTAAATCCTTAAGCTAGCTCATTTTACTTAAAGGAGACATTCCTTTATTTTTAAAAAGAAACAAAACTGCATTCAAAGTATTTTTTTATTTTTCTTCAATTTGGCTTGTCTAAAAAAATCTTAAGTACTAAATATTAGATTTTATGGATATTTTGTACGACAGACGAGAGTAAGACCTTATGTTTCTTGGAGAAATGTTGTCATTAACATTAACTGTATCGACTAGTAGAATAAAATAGCGAGGTTTTTTTTTGAATTTTTAGTCGGTTCGAGTCCCGGGCGAGGCAAGCGAGTTTTAGAAAATCTTTGAATGCAGTTTTGTTTCTTTTTAAAAATAAAGGAATGTCTCCTTTAAGTAAAATGAGCCAGCTTAAGGATTTAAGGTAGTTTCCCTCCAGGGCCCGACTTATCTTTCCACCCTGTATACCTAAAAAGTTAAAACCTTGATCCCACTTTTGATTGACTTAGAACGATTAGGTACGCCTCTACAATTGGTTTGTATTTGCACCTAAGAAATATCGCTCGGAGGTTCCTTTACAATAACGTAACATAGGTACTTACCTATCTGTAAGGAATAAAGTAAGGTCGCTGAGCACTAAGAATTTAGTACATTGACCCGCCTATTCCTACCTCTATTGAACCCGCGTAATTATATTGCTGTCCCGCCCATGACATGATACCAGCGGTTTATGCGACTGTGCGAGCGGAATAGCTATTGCTTTTAACTATGCGCGTGCCAGAGATAGGAAACTTCGTGCTTAGACTGCTTGTCCTTTCTTTAGAGCGAGGAATTTTATAAAATGTTGGGGCACATTCCGAAGAACAGTGTCACTCCTCTTATTCCTAGAAATCAAGCGTAACTATAATTATAAGTATACTTATACACTCGGCTCAATATATTTTTAACACGTTGCACCAAGTAGGTACTTACTATAGTCGCACCAAGAAAAGTCTGCAGCGGATTTGATAGCCCATGCGGTGTAAGTGTTATTTAGACGTCATAATTTCATAGAAGTTTGACGGTTAAAATAACAGTTGCTCTGCGTTGACTATCAAAATCGCTGCAGAATTTTCACGGTCTGACTCTACTAATAGTGCCACTATCCATTTCTAAAAGTATCCCCCAGTTGCTTAATTGCTAGATAATATATCTTTAAAGTCTTTAATCTTCATTAGCATTACACAGGTAACAGGGCCTTATTTCCGCCTAATAAGCCCACAAGCAAAGAGAGGAATGAAGAGGAAATTGAAAGGCGCATAGCCATTACATGGAAGAAATTCTGGGCTCACAAAGAAATTATGAAGGGTGACTACAGACTCCATCTGAAAAAGACTGTAATGGATACTTGCCTCCTACCTTGCCTAACGTATGCTTGCCAGACG
This sequence comes from Cydia fagiglandana, assembly GCF_963556715.1. Taxonomy (NCBI): domain Eukaryota; kingdom Metazoa; phylum Arthropoda; class Insecta; order Lepidoptera; family Tortricidae; genus Cydia; species Cydia fagiglandana. The sequence goes on along the minus strand of NC_085933.1, from coordinate 22,846,370 downwards.
TGGGTACATACAACCAACATACAGTCTAAAATAACAACTTGCCAAAGAGCTATGGAGCGGAGCATTTTAAAATTAAAGAAAATTGACAAAGTAAACAGTAAAATAATCAGAAAGAAAACTAAAGTAACTGACGCACTCACTCACGCTCTAAGAATGAAATGGCAATGGGCAGGTCACATTTCACGCGTCACAGACGACAGATGGACTCTAAAAACCACCCAGTGGAAAGGCCCAGCAAGCAAAAGGAAAAGGGTTAAGCCAAAAACACGTTGGTCTGACGACTTACGGAAAATAGCAGGGGAAAATTGGATGCTACTAGGAAGGGACAGGAAACGCTGGAAGGATATGGAGGAGGCCTTCACCCACAAGGGATCCACATAAAACAAACATGCAATAAACATACCATATTATAAAAACAACGAAATGTAAAATTTTATTTTATGTAGAAATAAAAGGCTATAATAACAATAATAATAAAAAGCCCACAAGGCCGGCAAGGCCCGGGCCTGGGGTTTTTGAGATGGAGAAGGGAGCCATCCTAAATTCTAAGTGCCATACCAAGTACCTTGAGACCCTAGGTCTCTAAATCCGGGTCAGCTAACAGTGCAGCGGGGTACCTATACTACAGAGCTAAGTAGTTAAAAAAAATTCTCAAAGTTTTCAAATCCGACCTTCCCCGCGAGACCCGCGCCGTCTAGAAGCGGGCGCTTTTTTACATCAAGAGCCCATCCGAGGAGGAAACAAAAAGACTGGATTTATATTTTTTTATTATTTTATTTATTCCCCGTTTTTATTTTTTATTCCGCGTTAAATTTTTGCATATCGCCGTGCTGGCCGTTATTGTTTTTGTTTTTTTAAACGTTTTCGCGCTTTCGCCATTTCGACCGCCAAGTCTTGGCTTTCCTAGTTATTCAGAAGGAGCGCAGGGTCAGCTCCTGGGTCAAAAACTTTCGGGAAAACCTCCTTCTGGATACATTTTTCTCAGAAATTCACGATCTCCTAACTATTATTACGAGTATACAAGTATAAATTTTTCTAAGAAATTCGTCATACACATTTTAAGAAGAAGGTTTTAATTTTTAGGGTTCCATACCCAAAGGGTAAAAAAGGGACACCCATTACTAAGACTCGGCTGACCATCTGTCCGTCTGTCTGTCTGTCCGTCTGTTCGTCTGTCCGTCCGTCTGTCTGTCTGTCACCAGGCTGTATCTCATAAACCGTGATAGCTAGGCAGTTTAAATTTTCAGACAGATGATGTATTTCTATGGTAATAAGTATTTAAGTTGGGTTCCCATCAACAAACGTGATTTTTTTGCCGTTTTTTGCATAATCGTACAGAAACCTTCATGCGCGAATCCGACTCGCACTTGGCCGGTTTTTATTTATGACATAGAATAGCTAGATTAGCTAGATGGTAAGCAAATATCCAGTGCTCAGGGGTTACAAGTGCTTTAACGGCCTTTAAGATAGGAAGCCTTTGCTCTTTTCGTGAGACTTACATAATTTGACTTTGACTATACAAAGCTGGGATTCGAACGCACAACCTCTTAGCTGAAACCACAACCACTGAACATTTATCATTGCAAGTCAAGTGTCGGACAGATTGAGTATCTAGGACAACCGAGATGACGTGGGCGTAACGTAGGCCCAGAGGTTCACGTGTTGCCTCCTTGTCACACTTATGTACGAATTTACAAGTACGACGGAGAGGCAAGACTTCGAACGTGGTTCGCGGTAGGCCCTCTGTTGAGAAACGCTTGGGGCCACTTGCACCATCCCACTAACCCGGGGTTAACCGGTTAAAACTGGAGTTACCATGGTTACCAGTACAAATTGACACAAGGTTAACGGTAAAACCGGTTACAATGACTCAAGCTAAAACGGTCTGGGTCCGGGCCGCGAGGCGACTGACACTTCGTTTTCTATGACGAGTGATCGCGGACCAAGTGATGCTTTAATTCTATACTGTTCCAGCAAGGTATTTCAGACCAATCGGCGGAGGCCACATTGAATTATATGTACTTACCTATATACGATGTAGGTATTGGTATGCATACAATATATACGTCGGAGGCCGATCGTAAGATCATGCGTATCGTGAAATTCCTAGGTATATCGTGAAACGTGAAAAATCTTTGACGCGTTCCCTGAGTCGACGGAGCCCCGCATAGGGCTCCTATTTCTGGGCAGTTTGCCCTTCGGGCATCTGAAGCAATATTGGTTTAATGTGACTATCCTCAAAACAATACACATGAACATTACGATCTGCCTGATCTTAGGATCAGCCGCCGACACATAGGTACACGGGGTTTGATATATACACCGTGTTTTTATTGAATTCCGTTAACTAATTGGCATAGTTAATTTAAAAAAAAAAATTTTTGCTTTTTTTTTTAATATTTAAGTTTAAAAAGTAATTAAATGTAGCATATAGCGTAGTTGTAATACGGGCATTACATTTAACTCAACCAAACAATTGAAATCTTTGACATATCAATGTCATTTGGAATATCAATCGACCGAGATTGTACTTAAGTGTAGCAAATGTATGAACTCATTCTAAACACTAATTAATATGTAAACAGGCCCTAAGGCAACTGTACACGCTTGTAGAGGCCTTATAGGAAAAAAATAAATTATTGAATATCACCGAAATGGAGTTAATTAGGATATCGGTGTCTTTGAGAAAGTTACTTGATTTAAGCTCAGGAATGCACCCTTGAAATTAACGGAAATCAAAAAAAACACGGTGTATAGTAGGTATTCACCACGGAAGAGAGAATGAGCGCGCCACACTCTGTATTCGCCGTGGCCTCGAGGTATTTGCATTACACACGAATAGGTACAAAAGGGTCCCAATGTATCTATATATACAGCTTTATTATTCTAAGTTCTAACGTATGTATATATCTTATTATGATGGCATAATACTAGTAGATAAATGTTTACAGGGTTAAAGGGGCCCACAGATTACCAGCTCTCCGGACGATATCAGCCTGTCAGTTGTTCGGAACTGGAACTGGTAATCTGTGGGCCCCTTTATACTTAAGTATGTAATTGAAACTGAAGGCGAAAATTGGATACCTACTTACCGTCTATTGGACACCTAGTGTCCGCCCGAAGTTACGGCAGGGGTGCGAAACTCCTGACTTCGGTCAAACTCGGCTCCGCTCGGCTCAGCATTGCTCCGAGCAATTATTAGGGTTGGCACCACTTGACTTCCTTTTGCTTGCACGACCACAGATAGGATAATCACTTGATTTTTGACAACCCTAAATAGCCGAAAGGGATAGTGCCATATATTAGAAAGGGACGGCATGATTCGACCGTGAAACGCTGTCAAACTTCGGTTTTGTAGGAAGTTTCCTTTCTGTACGGTAGTACTATTAATTATTCTGTGGTTACGGTTTTAGTTTCAGTACAAAAATCATTCGGCCGAAGGATCGGTTTCGGTTGAAACTAGAGCAAAACCGAACCGAACCCTCGGTTTCGGTTTCTGCAATATATTCCTCGCTTTTGTTTATATTGGTGGACATCTTACACAGATCAACCTAGCCCCAAACTAAGCAAAGCTTGTACTATGGGTGCTAGGCGACGATATACATACTTACATAGATAAATACATACTTATATATGTATATAACGAGAAAACACCCATGACTCAGGAACAAATATTAGTGTTCATCACACAAATAAATGCCCTTACTGGGATTCGAACCCAGGACCATCGGCTTCGCAGGCAGGGTCACTACCCACTAGGCCAGACCGGTCGCCGGTTTCTTTTGAATATACCTACATGTTATAATATTTCTGACGTACAAACTCGTTTTAGTTATTTTTAACCCTTCTGCCGGATATAGAAGTTGAGGGAGGGTCAACCAGGTGGTTTTGGAAAATGGCATAAAGGGGGAAATTGCGTGTTTGCATCGTGTGCATGTGAGCGATTATTTATTTAGTTACGTATATCACATTATGCACTTAAAAACAAAATGAAACAACACTCCAGAGCAATGAAAATTGGTACTATATTTTATAAGAATATGAAACTTAATTATTATTGGCCTGCTTTTAACAGAAAAACAGAATTTATTTTTGACTACCTACCTTAAAATATACCTAAAGGTGAGTTAGACCAAGAAAAGTCTGCAACGATTTTGATAGCTCACGCAGTACAAGTGTTATTTCAAACGTCAAACTTCCATGAAAATATGACGTACCTACCTAATACCTATAAATAACACTTGCACGGCGTGGGCCGCTAGCCATCAAAATCGTTGCAGACTTTTTTGATTTAACTCTATTCCTTAAGCCGATTAGAAGATATTTTTAACTTTAGAAATAAAGGTCAATTATTATTCCAAGTCTAGAACACCTACGCTCACCCACAGATGTTTACATAATCATTAATTATTCAACAAGGTCTAAAAAAAATCTAGAAACATTTTTTCTACCCCAACCCACTCGCATCAGGTTTTTCCGCCACATACAAACTTTTTGCCTCGCGTGCGGAGTGACAGACAGACAGACAGACAGGCCAATTTATAATATGTCCCTATCGCGCGATCTCTACACGCTATAATACTATCCAACATAACTTGAGCTCCCTTACTTAACGAGACTAGTCTAAAAACGCAAGTAACAGAGCTCAAGTAGATTTGGTGTGTTGCAACGGACTTAATAATACCGATTTTGAACGATAAATAGGAATTGTTGTAATTATTCCTGGAAGGGTTCGAATTTTGAATTTAAATTTCGAATTGGACACTTTTTCCGTTGATTGTGATCGGTAACGCGACGGTTGGTCATTTTCGACACGCGAAACTGAATTTTTATCATTCTATTTATCAATGTTAAAATAATCATTAATCACGGGCATTCAGCACGAGCTGTCCAAAAATAAAGTGGAAATAACGGAGTGTAATTTTAATTAAGGGTTAAAATTCATTGTGTTGTCAATTTTATACTGAGCAGGATCGTCAGCTATCTTCTTCCTCGCGTCCCTCATCTGAGCTGCCGTCACGCTGAGGATCGCGACCATGTCTCCACAATGTGCGATCATAGGCCATATGGGCAGAGATGGGAAAAATACTTTATAAAAAGTATTTAAATACAAAATAGAAATACTTCCTTGATAATACTATTTCAAATGCAAAATACAAAATAGTTTTTGAATTTGTATTTAAATACAAAATACGAAATAGGTATTTTCAAAATGCTTTTTAAAAATACAAATACTTTGCGATAAAAGGTACTCTGAGTAGTGAATACCTAGTCTGAATTAAAAAGTATTACTTACTCGGAATTTCCGAGTTGAAAAGACTCTCTTTATTCTTTGAAATCAATCCTCTATACAGTGCAAAGTTCTAGTTGTTTGCTCATATTAACCGGTAGGTTGTAGGTATGGATGATGGTTTTTAACGGCCAACTTTTAAAGTATTAATTTGTAATGTTTTACAGCTAATATAATGCCTCTCGTTACTGTGATGAAAACGTCTCGTTTGTGTTTCACCAGGGCAGAAAAGTTTGTTCTCCTCTCGTGCCTTGAAACCCTCGCAACACTCAAGATTCCACTTTTTTAACCACTCGCCACGCTTGTGGTCATGTGCGACGTTACTAAACAGATTCAACAGTTCCATGTTAAAAGAATGAGAGAGTTACCAGGATTGTAACATCAGAAGAGATTGTAACTCCTACCTACATTACCTACCTACTATAAAGTATTTTGTATTTTGAAAATAGAAAATAGGTCCCAAAAACTATTTCAAATAAAATACAAAATAGTTTTCTTCAAAAGGTATTTAAATACAAAATACAAAATAGGTATTTTGCATTTTGTATTTGCATTTTAAATACAAGTATTTCAAATAAGTCACATCTCTGCATATGGGTCACGCACTGCATGTTGCCGCCAACCAGACCAACCACACTCTTCACAACATCAGACCATCTCGTGGGTGCTTTTCCTCGCGCTCGCTTGCCCTCTATTTGGCCCAAGATAATCTGCCTTTCTATGTCGTCCTTTATAGACCGCATATACGATATTACAATTCTTATTGTACGAGCGAAAGGCCGAAAGCGAAGCCACGAACGTCTCAGTTCCAGCTCGGGCAAAGCTTAGTCCTAATCCGATAGTGTTATTTTGTATGTGTGTCCGGCTGTATCTTTGCAGGGAGAATGTTTCAACCGATTCTCATGAAATTTCTTGAGCAGGTTCGATATTATGGTTTTCATTTTAGATAAAGAGAAAAGGAAAGTAGAGGAAAGTGCACGACCTTCTCCATTGAATCGTAGGTAGTCTCCATTTTCGTCTCTGGATATTGATATTATATGGAAAATATTTTTACAGTACATATTATTTTTAGGATAATACGTGCCTATGTCAGAAATTTAAAGGACCATATGTAAAAATATTGTACTGTAAAACTCCCTCCCTTCGGTCGTGTTTCAATTTATAGCCACTCGTTGCGAATTTCCTACTTTTCGCACTTGTATCGTAACCTACGATTACACAATTTGATGTAGGTAAGTACATATTTAACAATACCCTAAATATGCCCCTTTGTTCGATTTTTTTATTAGGTACATATTATAAGAGTTTGAAGGGAAACAATTCTTAAACTTTTGGGAGCTTTTAAAAATCTTAGTACCTACCTATTAGGTATACTTAATTCTAATTTTTCAGTGAACATTTTTATTAGTAAATATTCGCGAGTGACGGAATGTGAACGGATGGGGTTTGACGACTATAATTATATCCAATGGAAATGAGCTGATTGTGATGCAGATTTGTTGAATTTCCCTCGGCCTCGTCCCACTTGCGAGTTTTCAACCGGCAGGCACGCAGGCATCCATTCTTTAATTAAATATATTACAAGTACTTACGTACTATACAAGGCAGTAGCTAGGGTTCCTGTGGTAATAGTAGCCTAGGCTAACTTTGAACCAGGGATGTTGCGGATGCAGATTTTTTGAAATCCGCGGATGCGGATGCGGATGTCAAGATTTGGTACTTAAAAAACGTCAAATCTTCTTCCTCAGCGAGTATGCGCTCACTGTTGGGCATACGCCTCTCCAAATCTCCTCCAAGCAGCCCTATTTGCTGCTTCTCTCCTCCAGAGTGGGCCTCAAAACACACAAAAAACGTCAAATATTACATTTTTAGTAATATTTATTTAAAAAAACGAAACATTTAGTATTTGAGCAAGAATATAGGTGAGTTTTAGTTAATAAACAGTAACTTGGCCGACTTTTCGGGATCTACTTAGACGATATCGTTATATATAATGACGAAATTACCTAGCACTTACGCCGCCGCTTAAGACGATCCTGTTACCGACTTGGTCGACATCCGCATCCGCATGAGCTCTGCATCGATTTTATGCGGATGCGGATGTTGAAAATAATGCGGATGTTCCGCGGATGCGGATGCAAATATTCGCAACATCCCTGCTTTGAACGATGTTAGATATAAGTGCCTATCTTAAGACCTGACAATGAAACCCCAGTATGCAATGTTACGTATTGCGTACTTGATTTTGAGGCGTGTGTCGAAAACTAACGGTATGTTTTCGTTGAGAAAATTAACCGCAGAATACAGTTGCTTATAATTTTGTCTCTTGAGGGTAGGTACACGAAATCTATCTAATTTTTATTCCGAAATTAACTCACAAACAGGGTAAAACGCAGTGAAGACGAGTAAAATTTACCTAGAACATCTACGTGGACTGAAATATGAGTCGAAAACTAGTAAATTATAAAATCTAGTCTTATCACTCAAAAGAACACGATTATGGACTCCTTCGAATAGAAATAAATAATCTACACAAAACTATAACTATGTCAAAACGCGAGTTTATATGTCGCCGGGGATATTACGTGTGGTGCTTGCATAATTTATATCTACTCGGCTATAAATATTATATGAAAGTTAACGGGTTGTAAATACATCAATGGTTGTAATACTAATAGCAAGGAGAATTATATAAAGTGTAGATAAATTAAGTAGGTAAATGTGAATGTAGAAGTTTGAAATAGGTGAAACCTTTGTGGAAACTCTTCGAAAAATGTCGGCTATGGCTACAGCATGAAATAAGTGGAACATAACCACTTAGTTTTACCATATCTTACGTACGAAAAGTTTCTGAATTTCATATTAAAACTAACAACAAAGAACTTAGAGTTTTTTCTTTTCGTCATAACTTTTGTGCGAATCTGATCACAAACCTAATTCTATTGCACCATCCTTTACATACCTACATTTACCTACCTACCGACCATAGGTACCTACATACATACATAAATGGAATCGTTTTAGCCATTCGATTTTAGGCATATACATATGTACATACAAACAGCATCAATATTATCGAATGACAGAACTTGCTGGTGGTTCTGACTGACCTCCTAGTGAGCCTCTCATCATCATCAGAGGCCGCGGCTACATCAATAGCGACGCTGATGGCCTCATCCTCCCCGCCATTCTTCAGCAGGTGGGACATGGCCTTGCGTACACACCAGAACATGCTGGTAGTTCTGACTAACCTCCAAGGGCTCTAAGTGAGCCTCTCATCATCAGAGGCCGCGGCAGCATCAATAGTGACGCTGATTTCTCTTCTTCTTCTTCGTCGCCCATATAACCATTCCAGTCGCAGAATCATCAAAGTGGTAACTAAATGTCAGATGTGTCGTAACAGAGTCCACACAATGTGTCTAGAATTGTTTCGAAACAAAGTGTCGTCGCCGTGTGTACACTTTTCCGTAACAAGGTGTCGACACATTTGTGTGCACTTTGCGTGCGGTTTGCGACTAAATCTGACAGAAAATTTGTGACAGCAAATGTCAATATAAAATACCTCTTGAAAACCAAGGTTTGTCAAACTACTATTAGTGTCTCGTGTGCTCGTAAGTAATTCTAGTAAGTCATCATGGGCGATGCAAATGAAAACCATATAAACACCCAACACCCGTCAACCTTTTACAGAAAAGTTTTTAAAGAAATGCAATAAGCTACTTAGGTCAGCCAACGAATGCTCCAAAACGTTGTAGAGGGAAATGCTCGGAACACAATTTTTGACTCTGTAACTTGGTTTGGACAAGTTAGGAGGTGAATATATCAAAAGTCCCCGGCCGTAGCCCTTGAGTGGGGGGAAGAGAGGGGGCTATGAAGGTCCCATTTTCCGGTTTTTCGATTATATCTCGGAAACTATTTATCTTAGCGACATGGCCACTTATACAAAATGAAAGTTAATTTAATTTGTTACAAGTTTATTCCGTCAATTTTTTCGATATGTTGAATAGTTTTTGAGATATCCGCTCTTGAAAGTTTATTTAGGGCTCTCAATATTATCTTGATATATCTACATCAGTGAAGGTGCTAGGCCGTGTATGGTATCGTTTTCGTATAAATCTGGGTTGCTGAATCCATTTAAGGTATCACATTGACACCATTCCACAAAATTAAAAAAAATCTTTTTAGGGTTCCGTACCTCAAAAGCAAAAAAACGGAATCCTTATAGGATCACTCGTGCGTCTGTATGTCTGTCCGTCTGAATACACAAATTAGTTCTTTACCTATAGATGACAGGAAAACCTATTAGAAATGTGCAGTCAAGCGCGAGTCGGACTTAATGTACGGAACCCTTAATACGCGAGTCCGACTCGCACTTGGCCGGTTTTTTTAAACTCCTCTTGACGCTTAACCGCTGAACCGATTTCGTTGAAATTTGGTATAGAAATAGTTTGCGTCCCGGAACAGGAGCAGGACATAGGATAGACCTTATAAGCAAAATCATCTTTTGAAGGTGTGAAAAGTGGCGTGGAAATTTGTACGGGAAATCAATAACCGCTGAACCGATTTATATGAAATTTGGGATGGTCTACATCTTTGATTTAGTTAAAAATGATAAAAAACATGACTTCAAACCTAAACTTAAACAGTATTTACTTCTAGAAGTCAATTCTAAATTCCCCCCTACACCTCATTTCACACCTTTAAAGGATGATTTTTGAGATAACTTATTATGTCCTGTCTCGGGACTCAAAATATATGTGTACTAAATTTAAATTAAAACTGTTCAGCAGTTTAAGCGTGAAGATGAGTTTAAAAGAAAGTATTTTAATAAGTTTATATGTTTTTACTTTGGAATGGTGTCAATGTGATACCTTAACTAAATTTGGTACTGCGAATTTATACGTAAAAGATACCAAACATGGCCTCGTAGCTTTACTGTTGTAGAAGTCAAAATAAAATTGAGAGCCCTAAATTCTTATTAAGTACTTGGCCAAACTTGTGTAGAAGGAAAAGGAAAAATAAAAGTCTTCGGCAGGAATATAAGACACAAATATATATATATATATTTTTTTTTGCGTTACTATTTCAATCATCAAATATAAACATACCTTGATTATATTATTCTAGTGAGATCCTCATAGATAAACAAAAACATTTACTTAAAAAATTACAAGGTCGAAATGTCACGGAACTTGTGAGAGTAATATGTGAAAAATAAAAACTTTTTTGACAAAAAAATCTGGACACAATTTAAGAAGCATCCAATTGCGTCGAGGAATCATCTGTATTTTTGCTTGTTTCATTACCTCCTCGCTTCTTTTTTTGTCCTTTGTATTCTGTAGCAATTTGTTAGATCTGAAAATAAAGATAACTTGCGTCGTCACGGATGTCGATTTATAGGTTTTAGGGAGTGCAGAATTCGAAAACGATGATCATTTTATAATCCAAGATGGCGGCTACGTATTTTGTCATAAAAGTCGTCATGGATATCGTTTTATAGGTTTTAGGGAGTGCAGAATTCGAAAATGATGACCATTTTCGATTCCAAGATGTCTGCCGTGCACTTTGTCATATAAGCCGTCATAGATGTTGATTTATAGGTGTTAGGAAGAGCAGATTTCGAAAATGATGACCATGACCAATAAAACGACATCCATGTCGACTTTTAACATAGTGCATGGCCGCCATCTTGGATTCCAAAGTGGTCATCATTTTCTAAATCGGGGCCCCCTAAAACCTATAAAACGACAGCCATGACGACTTTTATGACATACTGCATGGCCGCCATTTTGGATTCCAAAATGGTCATCATTTTCGAAATCAGGAAAACGACACCCATGACGACTTTTATGACATAGTGCATGGCCGCCATTTTGGATTTCAAAATGGTCATCATTTTCGAAATCGGGGCCCCCTAAAACCTATAAAACGACAGCCATGACGACTTTTATGACATACTGCATGGCCGCCATTTTGGATTCCAAAATGGTCATCGTTTTCGAAATCAGGAAAACGACACCCATGACGACTTTTATGACATAGTGCATGGCCGCCATCTTAGAATCCAAAATGGTCATCGTTTTCTAAATCTGCGCCCCCTAAAACCTATAAAACGACACCCATGACAACTTTTATGACATAGTGCATGGCCACCATTTTGGAATCCAAAATGGTCATCATTTTCTAAATCTGCGCCCCCCAAAACCTATAAAACGACACCCATGACGACTTTTATGACATAGTGCATGGCCGCCATTTTGGATTTCAGAATGGTCATCATTTTCTAAATCGGGGCCCCCTAAAACCTATAAAACGACATCCATGACGACTTTTATGACATAGTGCATGGCCGCCATCTTGGAATCCAAAATGGTCATCGTTTTCGAAATCTGCGCCCCCTAAAACCTATAAAACGACACCCATGACGACTTTTATGACATAGTGCATGGCCACCATTTTGGAATCCACTATGGTCATCATTTTCTAAATCTGCGCCCCCCAAAACCTATAAAACGACACCCATGACGACTTTTATGACATAGTGCATGGCCGCCATTTTGGATTTCAGAATGGTCATCATTTTTGAAATCTGCGCCTCCTAAAACGTATAAAACGACACTCATGACGACTTTTATGGCATAGTGCATGGCCGCCATTTTGGATTCCAAAATGGTCATCATTTTCAAAATTGGGGCCCCCTAAAACATATAAAACGACATCCATGACGACTTTTATGACACAGTGCATGGCCGCCATTTTGGGTTCCAAAATGGTCATCATTTTCGAAATCGGCACTCCCTAAAACGAATAAATCGACACCCATCTCGACTTTTATGACAAAGTGTTTGGCTACTATCTGCATGCAAGACATTTCTATTATTTTTACGTACAAAAACAGGGGGCCATGTCATCTTCCAACCGAGATTTAATCGATAATTTATTCGATTAATATTCAGATTAATTCAATTTCAATCTATGTTAGGTCGACTAAACTACCTAATCGCGATTAAAATTTGAGGATTTAAACAGTTAATCTATTAATGCCCATCTCTGACCACGGCATTTTTACACTTTGAGAATATCTGAAAACAAATGAACATAAGGAGCCATTTTGGAAATCCATTAACTTTGTTATTACTTTTGACAGCTCGTGTCATGTGTCTACACAGAGTCGACACAAAGTCGAAACATTTGCGACTACTTTGTGACTGCAATATTTCTCAGCCTTAAACCATATTTATACATCATAATTAACAAGTTTCGTAGTATGTAAAGCGTTATTTCTGTTATTTAAGTATAGTATACGCATCGAAGTACTAAAAATGCATCAAATAATATAGTTATGAACACAGGCACTGAGAAATAAACAATTTCATTTCCGGCTAAACTAAAACAATGTGGTGGCGCGTTGATTATATTACACTTAGTTTATCAAATCACTCGAGCAGTTTAATTCCCCATAATAATTTAAGTCCTATTGTAATATAAATGCAAACAATATATAATTACGTCTTGTAATCTGTTTTAGAGATGGCGTATTAATGTCACTTATTTTTATTTAACTATTTTTCCATCTGACAGTTTCCATTTGACAGGAACAAAATGAACGAATGAACGAATGATTTTGGCATAAAGTAGTCGCAAACTCGTAACAATGTGTGCACACGGCGACCACACTTTATGTCACTTTGTGTCATGTGTCGACCCTTCCCCATTTCTGGTAACTGTGTCGACACGGCGACGACTCTGCGACTGGAATTGTGACCGAAACAGACGGTGTCGACACAAGATGTGTCTACACCGCGACGTAACGGCGACTGGAAATGGTTGTATGGGCGGTATCACTCTTGACAGAGTGGTCGTGGTCATCACTTCAGGTGTTGGTGGCAAGCTTCACAATAACACGTCGCCACTCTTCTCTGACGCTAATTTATCTTAATAAAAATATTTAAGGGTGTCAAATGATTGTGGTGAGCTAACTGTAGGTAGGTAAATATTCTGAGAATGACCACTATATTCCGTGTAGACTAGATCAAACCCATCTTGTTACATTTTCCAACGGGCCCCGCAGTACCACGGCCGGGGAGCGGTAGTTTTTAATAAATTCCCGCACAGCGCGGCCATTTTTCATTCTCCTCATTACGGCAACCCTTTGCGATCCACCCCTGTAGCGTTGGCAGGGGAAGGGAAAACTATCTCTGGTGCAAAACTGGTAATTTTTACATTTTAAAGATAAGGTAATCGCCGTTATCATATATGCAATTTTGTAGTATCATGTATCGCCATCATACAGGGTGAAATTTAAATCACTGGCCATATTCATTCCAGGCACTAGGTTACACTTAAGGAATCTTTAAATATTTTCAATTTTTAAATATTTTCCACGAGTCGTGGTCAGTGTGGTCACCCTATTACCACAAATGTAAACAAACCTAATAGTAGGTTTTAACAACAACATCAGCAAAACCCTTATCTGACCTTCACTAAACCTTATAATCGTTGCAATAGGGTCCACCTAGTTAGTGTTGGTGATGGTAGGCAGGTTTATCAATTTCGAGGGTAGTCTAAACCATTCCGCGCTAGCGGTAAACATAACGGTTAGCATAAATGATTAGTCACTCATCAGTCTCATCACTCGCCAACCTTAAAATAATAATCGCGCGCGTACTAAGGTTTAAAAAATGTTTTCGAACCGGGAATATTAGGAAATGGTACGGTGTTATTTATTAAGTGGTGAGTGTTTGCGTGGTGCACAAAGATTATACGAAATGGAATCAGTTCCACGCCTTCGCAGACAAGGATTGAATCCAAGAGTACCATCTCGTGGGACTTTCGTTAATTGCGTCGACTTTTAATCAAATGTAAGTACATAAGTTGATTTAATTTTTTAAATACGCCTGAATGCAAAGATTCCTGACCTAGTTTTTACTCATTGTTTTTAAGCCACGGACGTTTTGTTAATAATCATTAGTCAGAAATAATATTTTAGATTAAAAATGGGTTGCCTTTGCATTTTGACGGTTCTAAGCCAACAATTAGCAACTTATGTAGGTAAGCGTCTTATCTCGCTGCAATAGGGTTCATAATTGGTGATGCTATTGCAAACAGGGGCGGGGTGTCAATGACCTTAACTGATAAGAGAGAAACGGGTGTAGTGGGTAGTTGTGGGTTCACCATAACGTACGAGGTTTTTAGGACAACTTGATGATGAGTTATTTCGAAAAAAATGTACTGAGCGGTATTAAAAGAAAAAACACGTGTTTAATATATTTTTGAGTTCTTTCGGGTGTTTCAATTTGGCCAGTGAATTAAATTTCACCCTGTATAAATACTACATAATTTTAACGCAGATGCCCAGTAGGGCATTTACAGACTACTGTCCTCGTGAAACTTAGTACTACTAACTACTTGCCTATCGTTCGTTTTTTTAGCATTAGAAACACAAACAATATTGTCGTGACTTTTAATAGAAAAAACGCTTGTTTTAAATCAGTAACTATATTACCTACTTATGAAAGCAGAAGAATATAAATGATCGTTTTAGATTCATAATTGTTACATAAATATTTGCCGTGACTTATTTTTATAAAGTGTTTTTCAATTTAAAGACACGTACGTCAAAATTGTTTACCTTTTTTCTAATGCTAAAAAATCTAACTTCAGAAAAAGTAAATGGTAAGTACATTTGTTTCTGAAAACCCCCATGTACGTCCCATCGCCCTGTGCCATTCATCATAAATATCATAATAATATAAATCGCAAAATCTCGCAAAATTGTGTTGAAATGACATATCAGTCGCGTACCCAAGCTGTTTGAAAAAAAAATGATGAAAATGATCGTGCGATTGGATTATCTAACACAGAATGTAAATTCATAATGGAGGATCTAAGAATGAAAATAATATGTAATACTTATAAAAGAAATACTTTCATATTCTTAAAGTTACGTTGTCGTGCCGTCTGTACTCGCGCCGCGGCATTTTTCATCCCGGCCTGATTACATCCACTGTAGTGTTAATATAGGGAGCTGGAACTATTGTGGGTGCCTATAGCTGTCTACCTACTATCTACATTACTTACTATATAGAGTATAGGAAATAAACCACATATGCGAGGCCCTTTTCAATGTGTTTTTCCAAGGTAGCTAGGTAAAAAGTTTGCTTTGCGAGGCCGTGGGAGGCCTCATTGGCCCACGCCTCGCAACGCCACGGATTCCACCCAGAAGCAGCAAGTAGCAGATGCGCAAGATTCTTCTGGACCGAAGTGACCTTGATGTGCCAAAATTTGGAGCCCGTTGTACCTGTAAGCACAGAATAAATAATAGTACTAGGTACAGAAGACTCACTCCCTAGCAAAACGCGTCTGTTACGACTAGGTGGCGACAGCGCCACGCGCGGCTTATGGCAAACCCCAAAATTGGGGCCGAACGGATGTACTTTTAGCTACCTGTGGCAAAGCGACGAAATCGCGGAGTGAGCCACGCCTGCTGTAACTAAAAATGTATATGATCCCAATCCAATCTCAATTTCATTTCAAATTCTCTCGCCAAAGCTGACGCTGGACGGGTCATATCGAACCCATTTCACCCTTACCGACACCATACCATGCGGACCTCGTAAAATTGTTTACGGACTTACCTTTACGGGGGTCTTAAAGTGAAAAGTATTTTTTATGCGCCGTTTACGAGGCTTGGTTACGGCTGGTTGGCGCCAACGTTTGGCAAACGTTTGAAGCCAATGTTACAAGATTGTGTCTTTGATGAAGCTATTCATATTGTTTCAAGCAGGTTTTCCCTTTTCTCATCATCCTATCGGTTTTTTAAATAATTAACAAATACCTCTTGTCTGAATGGATTATCTAAACGTAATCAGGCGTGGCTCACTCCGCGATTTCGTCGCTTTGCTACAGGTATAGCTAAAAGTACATCCGTTCGACCCCAATTTTGGGGTTTGCCATAAGCCGCGCGTGGCGCTGTCGCCACTTAGCGGCCATATCTATGCTGATCGTGACAGACGCCTTTTGTTAGAGAGTGAGTCTTCTGTATCTAGTACTAGTACTATTATTTATTCTGTGACGTAATTCTACACTAGCCTCCGTTCACGACGTCATCTGTGTAGGTCTTTATCATTCAACCCCATTATCACGCTGGTAATATCGGCGTACAATCTTGGCAAAAAAGAGTAGAAATTAAAAAGTGGCAATACTGTAGTGTACTATAGTGTACTCTCAGTATAAGTACTTCCCCTTCTAACCAATTTATATAAGCAAACGGGACGACACTACAGTGTTGCCACTTTTTAATTTCGATCTTTTTTGCCAAGCTGTACCTATAATATATTTTTCACCACACCAGCTCGGAAAGGCTTACTTTGCACTTCGAAAACGAATAACAAAGTTGCATTTTATCCACATGTGAGGCAAAGTAATCAAATGCAAATTTTGAGTAGTTTTCTTATGTTTGCTGGTAGAATTGACTTTTAAATGATGATTCTGGATGGTAAATATTTAATAACATTCATTTGGATTTGATTTGGTTTGATTTTGTTTGATATTTAACATTTAATATTTGCTTCGGGTTGGTGTGGTGAAAAATTTTGTGTTTCACTCGGGGGCAAATTTTGTTTAACCCTCGTGCTTTGAAACCCTCGCAACGCTCAAGATTCCATTTTTCGAAACACTCGCTACGCTCGTGGTTCAATTTTAGAATCTTTCGCTTGCTCAGGTATCAATATTAGCACGAGCGGTTAAACAACAACTTTGCCACCTTGTAAAACAAATAACTATTAATATTTATTCTGCGTTGTCTGTCAGGTCAGTATCCTAATAACGGAATTGCAGAATGTTTCGCTTTTTAACGGCCTCAGCATGCACTATACTGACTATACTATATCCTCCTCTGAGGGCCTACCGCGAACCACATTCGACGTGTTGCCTCTCTGTCGCACTTGCAAATTCGTGTGACAGGGAGGCAACACGTCGAACGTGATTTGCGGTAAGCCCTCTGGTTCGACTCCGCCCGCTAGTCAAGTCTTCAGTCTCCCTAGTACAGGGCTCTCCAAACCCCGGCCCGTAGGCCAAATCCGGCCCGCAAAGCGTTCCAAGCCGGCCCGCCGACAGCGGTCCAATCCGGCCCGCGGGAGCCAGGCTCCAGGTGTTCAGCCCTATCAGTATCAGTTCAGCAGCAACCAGATGCACCCCCACCCCCTCGGCGCTGACGGTGGCCCGCGCGAAAATTCTGAGGCACACCCCTGCCCTAGTAGATTACCCAACAGTGCGTGGTACAGTAAATTATTAGGAACCTCGAAAGCAAAACATCAAAACGCGGTGCCAAATATTTTATTTATAAAAATGTTTTTGACGACGCGCACTCGCGTGTCGCACCGCAGTTATGGCTCCAACCTGTCCTCGCAGTGAAATTCCACAATTTTATATTAATCGCGATTTTTTACAGTTAGTTATAAAAAATAATGTCGCAGGTGAGGTGTTTTATCGCGACGCATTAACGGTCTAAGGCTAATAAACTTGCTTTCTTGTTCGTGAATCATTTTATATCGAATATGCTCTTTCCCAGTATAAATAGACCTCCAAATCCACAGCCTTTATCATTTTTTATGCTGTCGCGGTTTAAATTCTTCCATTAATTTGTCTCAGCTGAATACTTTCGGTAACAGCTAGTTTTGGGACCTAATGTAGGTACCTAGAACCTTATATAAGCACTGTTTATTCCATTACCAGTTTCCTCCCTAGTTCCCAGGACGCCTTAAATGCCTGAAACCGTCTGAAGACTTCTTTTCATCACTTCTTTAATAAATGTCTTGTCTACGCTGAATACTTTTGGCAAGTTTAGCAACATATTCTGACTCGAACATTTAGGCACTATTTATTCCATTGCCAGCTTGCTTCCTAGTTCCAAGCATACTTGAAACTGATTGAAGACTTCTCTTCATAACTTCTTCTATCAATTTCTAGTCCACTGTGGGGAACTTTAATTATTTATAGCAAGAGTTTAGGATCCTAATTTGACTCATTCCTTACATCTTAGGTAGGTACTTACTGTATATTCCATTGCCAGCTTCCTTCCTAGTTCCCAGGACGCCTTAAATGCCTGAAAGTGCCTGCGTGCCTCCGTCCCGAGCAAAAAGTTAAGAGCGGCTCCAGTCGGAAACTTTTGATTACCGTTCGCTCGATAACAGTGCGTCCTGTTTGCCTGACTTAGGGCCGGTTGCACCAATCACAGTCGACGGACTGACTAAAGGGGCCCACTGATTAAGGCACTGGTCCCACCGCGAGCTAGTAAGCTATGAGCTATCGGCTATAAACACGAACAAAAGATAAGCACTCCCGTGTAAATAAAAGAGACACGGCGATATTTATATCTCACCGCTGGGCGAGTAACTATAAATATCGCCGTGTCGAGTGCTTATCTTTTGTTCGTGTTTATAGCCGATAGCTCATAGCTTACTAGCTCGCGGTGGGACCAGTGCCTAACAGTCCGCCGGACGGTATCGGCCTGTCAGTTGTTCGGAACTGTCAAAATTTTGTTCTATGGTTTGAATATCCGGCCGGATCGGATACCGGATAGTGACCTACTATCCGGCCGGATACCGGATAGTAATATTGCTTGATTTCGGAGTAAACTAATTGGATTTAAGAAGCAGTCTTGATCATAATCGCACTTGTTTATTATTTTAAAACAATTTAAACATTCCGCTGACTTGCACGCGCACTCAATTCGAACCTAGAAATGTGTCCGCGCGAACGTTCACTAGGAAACAGGTCAAACCTGCAGAATGCGCACCTGTAAAACCGAAATGTAGGTATAGTCCCGCTGGCCGAATATTCGGATACCGGATACCGGATATTCGGCCGATGGTCAGGCCGAATGTCCGGTATCCGGCCAAACAACTATCATCTCTAGTTTTTAACGCCGCACCCTCAGGTCGAACGGACTATAATCTCAATCTGTCAACCCTACCTCGGCGCGCCGTAGCCTTCACTACAAAAACGCCGCCGCGTTCAAAGCGATGCCGCGTCAGTCCGGCCTGCAGGGTTGTCACTCGTAGCAGTCGTAGGACCACCAACCTATACCTGCGAGCGATATAGGCCAAAAATACACTCTATCTTAATACAGTAAGGTTGAGTTTGCGTTTACGCGTACCATCAACTTACCTGATGTTTCGACAAGCGATCATAAGCTCTATCGAAGTATGATAAAGTTGAGTTTCGATTATCAGCAAACGTATCTGACACTAACATAACCAAAAGCGAGGTATGAAATAAGGTATGGTAGAGCTTATTCCAGTAAGAACTTTGGGAGGCAACGAATACAGAACTTAAGTTTGGCACATAATTATACCGTTACTGATAATATTTGATATGTTATTATATATATATCTACATAAACATAGTTGATAGAAATGGTAGATTTGTTTAACATGTTTGTGGCACATACTAATTAGGTATAAGAATTTTTTTTTTTTTTAATATATTTTTTTATATTTAGAGTATATAGTAATAGTAAGTACATAATATTAAAGGTATTAGGTTAGCCCAAGATTAGCCTCAGGCCTTAAAAGTGTCAAAGGCTAGAATAACCTAACATACTTACACACGCTAGTGAATATATGTATCTCCAATTGTGGTTTTCCGCAAGATAAGGGTCCTTAGGCTATGTACATTTATGCAATACCTTTCTGTTGGGATTTTAGATAAAAAGGACCTTATTGCACTTGATACATAAGGACCCTTCCGTTATGGAAAGCCACATATGAACACATTTTTATTACGAAAGAAGTCGAAGGAACGGGGAGGTATACAACTTGCACGCATTTATTTATCTTTTGATCGATTTGTATCTGCGTCTTAATTATGAAAAATAAAACAGTTCACAATAAATTCCACATCTTTATATACAGGACCGTACATCGATACATACTTAGAAATAATTAACATTACTCTACATACAAATAGGTTGACTGATGTATCGAAACCGGAGCCACTATACGCTATTCGTACAAAAATATGTTATCTGTAGCGAATACAAACCATAGAAAAAGCTAATTGTCCTATACCAATGGGTGATACACAGGCAAAAATAACTTTTCACCATACCAACTCGAAAAAACTTACTTCAAAAACTGATAGCAAAGTTGCATTTTATTCACATATGAGGCAAAGTAATCAAATGCATATTTTGAGTTGTTTTCTAATGTTTGCTGGTGGAATTGACTTTTAAATTATGATTTTGTATGGTAAACATTTAATAACATTCATTTGAATTTGATTTGGTTTGATTTTGTTTGATATTTTACATTTGATACTCGTATTTGCTTCGGTTTGGTGTGGTGAAAAATTTTGTGTTTCACTCGGGGGCAAATTTTGTTTAACCCTCCTTCTTTGACAACCTCGCCTCAAGATTCTATTTTTCAAACCCCTGCATTAAGGCAATCGGGAATAAAATCTGCGGTCATTAAGAAATTATATTATTCTTTGAGTAAAAAAAATGTTTCGCAAATTAGTGATGTCAAATTACATTTATATCAATGTAACATAATTATAAATTAGAAGATACGTTTTTGAGATATTGGGTACCTACCTAATTACTACAAGTCCATAAAATACATAACGAATACTCTATAGCTTACGAAAAATATACGACTTATAGCTAAAATAAATACTTAAAAAAACGCAAGGAACACAGAAAAGGGCCGACAGATTTTTGGTAACTTATTTTAGCTAGGCATTAAATACAATATGGAATAAAGAAAAAGTGTAGCAGATCTAGTAGGGAAATAATACCTAGAAGAATCCTAGATCAATATTAAGGACAAAAACAAAGGACCTATTACGTACGAAACTGCATCTAATTGTTATACAATATGTGGTCTTATAGTATCTATTTGCCTAGATTTTTTAACTGTCATAATTCTTAAAACACATCATCAGTCAGTCACACACACATCAGTTCTGTTTTTTTTTATAAATATCGGCATCAGAACAGTAGCACAACTTATATTAGATATATATACGTCCCGTTAATGCTTATTGGCCTTTAAAAAGGTTACAATATTAGCAGCAAAACATAATGTTAGTCATTATTTATTTAAAAAAAATACATTAAGCTCCTCTGCGACAGTCAAGTAAATAAAAATAATATTGGCTTTGCTTCTCTGCCTATTAAGGGATAATTTTTTTATAGACGTAAATTGAAAATATTACATAAATAATGTATAAATTGCCAAGTGATGCATTATATGTTTTAAAAATATAAATTACCTTTTCGTTAATTTAATAACAATTAATTAATTTTGTGATAACATGTATCAACAGTTTAATTCAATTGTGCGTATTTTAATGACATTCATTTAAAATAATTGCTGTTATAGCAATTCATTTTTAATTACCCTATACATATTTTCAAGTACACGACTCAACTCCTCGTGAAAAAAAATGTAAGTAGGTACAATGTAATTGTACACGAATTAATGACCAAAAAGTTATTTTTTTGACATTATAGTAGAAATTATGTGACAAATGTAGGGTTTATCCAAATAATTATTTTATCTTAGACAAAAACCCTCCAGTAATACAAAAAGAGATCAGCATTAAATACGTATAATAGTATTTATTGGAAATATAACCATTCTTATCAACATCGACCGTCAATTTGCTTCATGCATTTCTTCCAAAATGATCGGTCAAAACTGTCAGTTCAATTGAGTGATTACTTACACATTTTACAAGCAACTATTTTCTCAAGTGTGTTTAAAACGACCGCCCTATTCAATTTCCAATGCAAAAAGGACAAGGAGCATTCCATTGCCAATGCAAAAAGAAATATGTATTATAGAATTTGTATGATGTCTTAAACACATCAATGGTTTATGCCTTTTTGTCCCTTATGAGTCTTATGACGTACAATTCCCTAATAGTATTGTAACATTATTAACTGCCAATTTTGACAGAAAAATTGATACTGACAGCCTTAGCGTCACTTTCCACCAGTGACTCCTAATAGTTCAAATCAATTATATGTATATATTACATACATTACATGCATTTTACATTTTGGCAGTGACCAGCCGGTCTTTTCAATATTTACACTTCCCACGTCGCGATTCTTAATTACATTCCATAAATTCATTTGAGCATTTCTACAATAGTTTGCACACATTTAGTAAGTATAGCTAAGTCAAACGCCGTTATCTTTCCTATTTGTATTTTGTTACTATGAAGTTATCATTGATTAAAAAAATTGAAATTTTTGTATAATTGTAAAAATTAACAATAAGCACATGACGGCGTTTGAGTTAACTATAAGTACTAAATTGTGTACGAACCTTTTAGAAACGCTGATTCGCCATTTAGGTGAAACACTATGAAAATATAACTTACTAGAAAAATAACATTTATGTTTTTATTTATAGAGATAATTTACGCTTTACATATAAGTAAAGAGAATTTCAAAGCCTCCGCAACTTTGTGCAAATTTTCAACCAAAACCAAACATAATACTTTCTAAAGAACATAATATGGAAAACTAAAAATCGACTATCAATTGTCATCTTTACAAATTCCATATTTCACAATTAAAGGTATCTGAAGACGTAGTTGCCTCTATTTTGTATTTTATAAATAACACCGACGACGGGTATAAAAGCTAAGAGAGTATTGACTCATGCAATATTTCCTACGGAACAGCGAACTGGAAATACGTCGGGGGATACTTAGACATAGTCTATGTGTATGGGATACTCCGTTCGGCTTGTTCAATCATGACTCATAGGGCCTTGGAGGTTTACGAGAGAAATGTAAGGAACTAGTGTACACAATTTTTCATTTACATGTATGCTTCTTTCTCGGAGATCGTGTTGCTTTCCCGTTTCGATTCTTGAAATTTTGATCATAAAAGTAATGATATACATGTCATGGTCACACGTACGCTTAATGCTCATAAATGAGTAATAAAAACAATTACTAACAGAAAATAATAAACTCAAATCATTCAAAATTAATAAACGCGGAAAGCGTAAGTTGATTTAAAATATTCAACACAAAGAGACGAAAATTTAATCCACACAAGTACAATATATTTCCTCGTTTCATATTTGTAATTGGAACTTGCCTGTACAGAAGTAGATACAAGTTACTGCATGAGACCTACGAATTTGTACTACGCGTAGTACATAAAGCCTTCGGGTATGGTATGAGATATTTTCCAGCGAGAACTATTTAAGTACCTAACAGCAGCCAAACCTTGTGGAGGTGACCTGGATATCACGGACGCGCGTCGTTGGAGGACTCCACGTCGCTGGAGCTACTGGACACTGATTTCTTGGGCTTGTATTCTGTGATCACAACAGTTACGCCGCTTACTGTTACCTGGTGGGAGAGAATATATTGTAACACTCGTTTTCGTAGGATACGTTGACACAGAGGTGGTAGCCGAATAGTTCAGACGCGTGGATTTCCTTATTAGTAGTGTGCCAATGCCGTGCAGCAGTTTTTGTATGGACTAAAAATAATAATGGATAATGATGAAATGGTAATGATTTCAAAACAGGTATTTTTCTGGCCTTAATTACCACACAGAATAGCCTGGTATTTGAGTGTGCGGAAACCGGAGCCCATAACAAATTTAGACACGACAGAGCTGCGGTCGATGTTTCTAAGGTGAGGGGGTCGCCGCTTCTTTTTGAGTGACTTGAGCGAGTTGGCGGAGCGAGGTCTCTTCTGTGAGCTGGTGGGGGCGGTGCCACCTGACTTACGGTCAAGTATAGGCAGTACGTACCTCTCTGGTCAGCGCGGGAACTGCGGTCGACGTTGCTGAGGCGAGGGGGTCGCCGCTTCTTTTTGAGTGACTTGAGCGAGTTGGCGGAGCGAGGTCTCTTCTGTGAGCTGGTGGGGGCGGTGCCACCTGACTTACGGTCATGTATAGGCAGTACGTACCTCTCTGGTCAGCGCCGGAACTGCGGCCGACGTTGCTGAGGCGAGGGGGTCGCCGCTTCTTTTTGAGTGACTTGAGCGAGTTGGCGGAGCGAGGTGTCTTCTGTGAGCTGGTGGGGGCGGTGCCACCTGACTTACGGTCAAGTATAGGCAGTACGTACCTCTCTGGTCAGCGCGGGAACTGCGGTCGACGTTGCTGAGGCCCGGGGGTCGCCGCTTCTTTTTGAGTGACTTGAGCGAGTTGGCGGAGCGAGGTCTCTTCTGTGAGCTGGTGGGGGCGGTGTCACCTGACTTACGGTCAAGTATAGGCAGTACGTACCTCTCTGGTCAGCGCGGGAACCGCGGTCGACGTTGCTGAGGCGAGGGGGTCGCCGCTTCTTTTTGAGCGAGTTGGCGGAGCGAGGTCTCTTCTGTGAGCTGGTGAGGGCGGTGTCACCTGACTTGCGGTCCAGTATAGGCAGTACGTACCTCTCTGGTCAGCGCGGGAACCGCGGTCGACGTTGCTGAGGCGAGGGGGTCGCCGCTTCTTTTTGAGCGAGTTGGCGGAGCGAGGTCTCTTCTGTGAGCTGGTGGGGGCGGCGCCACCTGACTACGGGCAAGCATAGACAGTATGTACCTCTCTCGTTTGAGCGGAGCTGCGGTCGACGTTGCTGAGGCGAGGGGGTCGCCGCTTCTTTTTGAGCGAGTTGGCAGAGCGAGGTCTCTTCTGTGAGCTGGTGGGGGCGGTGCCGGCCGCCTGCGCCGCCACCAGCGCCGGGTTGATGCGCGGCTTTCGGGTTGATGTGCCTGAACATACCACGGCAAGTTTACCTAACATTCTTCCCGAGTAATTTTGTCGTAAGGTCGGAAGGAATCATTTGCAAGATTTTACTATAATTGCGTTTTTTAAACAACGAACTTTTAATAAAATTTCATCATGAAACATTGCATTTTTCTAACACGCTTTTCTTTTTCAATCTACTTTTATTTATCCCAAGAATTAGTTTAGGCTAATTTATGGCATTTTGGCAATCATAAAGACGACGAATCTAACGAATCTAACCCCCCCACCGAGGGTTCGGTACAATTATAACATTTTTTTTTCAAAATTTATAGTTTACAGATTTAAGATTTTTCCATGTAGGTACTTGTAGTATAAGACAATATTACCTACTTGCCATTCTTGCCATTTTACAATTCTAGGTCAACGGGAACTACCCTATAAATTTTGATTCCTTTGGGAGCGTAGAAATATATTATCATGCCGCGATCAGAAAGGGATTAGAAATAACAGATTTCCATACACTTACGTCAAAATCAATATGGATTGACAGCTATCTCAATCCCTTTCTAATCGCGATTCAGTAATACGTTTTTTGCAACATCAACGGGTTTTTTACAGCTTCAAGGGACTGTATACGTGTTTGAGTATCATCATCATCATATCAGCCAGAGGACGTCCACTGCTGGACATAGACCTCTGTTTGAGTATACTAATATAGTTTTAATTACTACTCGATACGTCCACCCTCCACGCGTCCCCGAGAGAAAGGGTCTTGACAGACAGACGGACGGACAACAAAGTTAAAAAGATCCGTTTTTTTCACTTGAGGTATGGAATATGGAACCCTAAAAATCATAAAAATTTAATTTGCCGTGTTCAAATTTTTCTTTGAAAAAAGATGTGGCTTAAAACCTTTTCAGGCAGACGGATAGAAAAGGTAAGAAAAATAGATAGAAATAATAACGCTACCTTGACTCTACTCTGAACTACTCCGAAGTCTGATCAAATAAAACTAACAAGTGCATACGTGAACTTGTGTCCTACATTACCTGCGAAACGTCACCCGGGGTCAATGAATGCATTAAGCACCCGACCGAATTAAAAACACGCATTTATACATTTCCGCCAATCCAACTAATATCATTTTTATTTAGTCGGGTTATACGCGATGCTGGCGCCACTCGATATGCCGGCAGAATTCAGAACTAAATTTACGAGGGAATTTGTTTACATTACCGATATCGGTACATTTAATTCGACATAAAATTTAAGTGCAAGTTGAAATTAGAAGGAAAAGTAAACTTTAGTGAAATAAAATAGATATTAGTCACGATTTTTAATGTACGTATAAATGTGTTGCTTTCAAACAAAACGAGTTTGGTACAAATTCATACAAATGTTTTTTGCATCAAAATTATAGACTTAAATTTAATATACCTTACATTTACGTACAACATGGATACCGTGCGTTCCATTGTACGTACTTAGGACTAGTTATAGTTAGACATTAGACGCCTCAGACAAAACTTTAATCGATATTCCAAGTAGGTACAACATTTAGGTTAACTCCACATCAAAGAATTTCGATATATCATAGCACCAGAGATTAATCCGCTTTGCGGTTGACGCAAAAACCGCAAAATTCTCATACGTGGCTCAATAATGCATAGAAATGTTGAACCTACAGGTCGTTAACTCACAAGGACATTAAAGACAAAGGGTTAATAACACTGCTATCCTTCTATCATAATTACCTTTCCTGACGTCACACATCGAGCACTTGAAGGCTTCTGCATTGTTCCTGTACGTGCAAACGCTGCAGTCCCAATAGTTTTCTTCAAGAACCTTAGAAGGCCTTTTGGCTCTCCGAATCGCATTTTTCTTGTCCATTTTCACTAACTTAAGTCTAATTATAACTAGCACACGTTAATCATGATACTTTTGAGTAACCACAGCAGTTCTTCAAGCACTTATTTAAGATATTCCTAATAGGAATCATTATTTTTGTTTTATCGTGCACGAAAACGTACACCTCGGTTCGCCATGACAGCTCGTCATTGCTCGGTCGGTAAAACAGAGCAAGCGCCACTTGCCAATTGCGCGCTGCTTTACCGACGGAATTTAATTTAGCTAGTGGAATATAGATGGCGCTGTATGACGTACATCCACATAATTCTACAAAATCGTAGTCAGCCTGCAAAACCAAAAGCCTGCAAAAGTTGCTTAGCGATAAGCGGACGAGGTGTTAAAATTCAAAATGATCTCTAATATTTATATTGTAACTTTC
This sequence comes from Cydia fagiglandana, assembly GCF_963556715.1. Taxonomy (NCBI): domain Eukaryota; kingdom Metazoa; phylum Arthropoda; class Insecta; order Lepidoptera; family Tortricidae; genus Cydia; species Cydia fagiglandana. Next base: position 22,819,085 of record NC_085933.1, on the reverse strand, counting down.
CTAACAACATGACTGTATAAGTGTATAGAGTATAGATCATTTTGGCCACCGGAATTAGAAAACACGATAGGCACTAACCTCGTTTACTGATACCTACCTCTGCTGCTGACTGTACCAATACCTAGTACCTGATACAGTCACCTTCAATAATATGTTAATGTTACTCTTCGAAGGCCGCAAAAATATGTGACACGCTCTTATGGCTCTACAAATAAGATCGTGTCAGATATTTGCAGATATTTTTGCTGCTTTATTTATTGTGTAATTGGTGTAATGTTACATATTAATGCAGGTGACTGTACCACAGAATAAATAATAGTATTACGTCGAGTACTCCGATTTACGAGTACTTAGCTCCTATTCAATTGTAATTTTAAATTAATGTACAAACTAAAACTAAATCAACCCTCAACATATCTTGTTGTTTTTCTATTATGTAAACTCAGCTACATAAAAAGTGACGTTTTAGGATAACCACACTTTTTGCTTTTATTTAACTCTAATAGGTATCTCACCCCTACTACAGTTAGTTAGATACCTACCTAGTCTACCTACCTACTTATACGGCGCAATTCGAGAAATGAATTAGAGATGCACTAGATATGAAATAGTAAAGATATGTGACGTTCTACGGCAAAAGGTACCTTATGGCAGCGGGCGCTTACGCTATTATTAACGCCGCTCCAATATTCAGCCGGGGAAATGGTACATTTTACTATGGAACGTCACATATCTTTACTATTTCATATCTAGTGGATCTCTGATTCATTTCCCGAATCGCGCCGTAGTCAGTTATAGCCTTATAGGTAGCACATATAGGCGTTCGGTGTTCCTAGGGCGGAAAGTTCAGACTGAAATTAACTTCGCATGACTGCTAGTTTCATATTTAAATGAGGACATTTGCATATTTAATTTGTTCATTATAAAAATATAATAATCATGCACTAGTCATCGATACACGGTAAAATGGAAATTGCACTAGGGAGTCATCCATTAATTACGTCACACGAATTTCTAGGTTTTTTGACCCCTCCCCCCCTCCTTTTGTCACACTTGGTCACATTTGGCAAACCCCTCCCCCCTAGTGTGACGTCACATTTTTTCTACGAAATCGCCAAATCGAGTTAAGTAAGTACCTGAGTATTATTAATATTTTATCAAAATATTTTTGACGATATAAATATTAGTAATTTTATAACCCAAAACTGCTTAGGAAAGAAAATTAAACGAATAAAAACGATTATCGTTTTAAAAACTTGTTATTTAAATGTACAGCGAATAAAATAATTCAAATAAATTTTCGGTTACCTACTGATGAAGTTAAAGTGACGTCACAGAGTTTGTGTCTCCCTCCTCCCCCATGTCACAATATGTCACATTTTCTTGACCCCCTCCCTCCCCCTAAACGTGTGATGTAATTAATGGATGACCCCTAGTACCTATGGCAACTTTGCATGTAAAATTATATACTAGACCGTGGCAATTTAATCATTATGCCCTAACTAAGGTAAGGTAAAGCTGCATAATATTGGTGCAACTTTTTAATAGTCTATGGTTAGGAAATCCATGGACTAATTTCAGTGACATCGTAGAGTTTTATGGGTGGCGCTACCAGCGCTACCTACATGCGAAGACCATGATTAAATCGACAGGTATAGGTAGACTGCCGTATTTGAACTTCAAGATATTCACAAGAGACGACACGTACTAGATCCATTCTAGATACGTTATAGTTTAGATATCAACTAGTTCTCTTTTGCAGCGCAATTCGGGCAACCAATGTCACTTTTACGTTAGATAGAGTATGTAGGATATCTATTAGATGTGAATTAGATCTCTAAGTCATATCCTGTGGAAATCGTTCGAGAGTATCTCCAGAATCGCGCAAATGTCAAATTTGACAGGTTAGATCTTAAACATATCGTTATCGTATCTTGGTGATGTCTAAAAGATATCTATTTCAAAATCCGAATCGGCCCCAGAGTCTGTGCGGAAAGAGAAGATCGTCGTAGAATGTATTGGGAAAATAGGCAGGACAATCGCTTTGTGTCTCTTTATTTTTTATTTTGGGCAGTACTAGCTAAGTAGAGTATTAGACTAGAGTAGGTAGGTATTAATTAAGGGCGTAGGTAGAGATATTTTGTATAAGTTATAAATAATAGCGTAGCGTGTTACCCTGTCAAACGCTAATATTTCCTAAACCCAAATTTATGTTTTACACGCCTTTATTAACGAAATAGAGATAAGAATAAAAATAAAATATTTCATTCAGGACTTTAAGCTGCCTTTACATAGGAAAGAAATAATAAATTAGGTTAGGCTAAACAAAGCCTTAAGGTTGTCCACTTACGGTCTACAATAGAGTAAAAAGTAAAAAAACGCTCCACAGATAAAAAAGGCCTTTCATAATGGCTAGCAGAGGCAAAATTCTTAGAAAAGCGGCCCTTTTTTCACCCGCTGCCTATAGGCGCACAAACTTAACCGTGCAGTTAAAAGCAGCGCTAACTCCTAAACATTCCTTCAAATTAGTAAGCGAACGCGTCAGTTACAGATTTCGTCACTGGTAAAGTTAAGTTTGTCCTTTTCTATGTGAATTTCTTGGTTTCTACCTGAGCGCAATTTTACTTAATGTTAGGTTGCGTTCAATTTTAAACATACCCCCGAGCCAGGTTTTGTGCAGGTTGGATTAATCATATGTATAAACTGTTTTTAACTTTTTTAAACGTTGCGTGAAATTGTCTATGGATTTAATTGCGAAATTGTTTGTTTCCGATACTGATTGTAGGTTGGGAGCAACAAAATTAACAACTGTTAAGGTTCTGTAAGAATAAAAGCAATAACAATATCGATTATATTATTATTGTTTAGATAAGTGGTAGGTATAAGCCAGGTACTCAATTATTATTGGTACTAAAGGGGCCCACTGATTAACAGTCCGCCGGACGGTTTCGGCCTGTCAGTTAGAACAAAATTTTGACAGTTCCGAACAACTGACAGGCCGATACCGTCCGGCGGACTGATAAGATTAAACGGCATTTTTAGCGGGATAATTAAATTGAAATAAAAATCACGATTTAAATTATTATTATTCAATAAGATTTTTACAACAAAATAAAAACACTACGAAAACATATAAATAAATAATTTGCCCTAAGTCCTGGTCCGTAGGTAGGGTGCCCAGAAGGCTGGCCGCATTGCCACGCTGGATAGCAATGCTGATCCTTTGGGCAAAATATTGGCCAGCCCTCTGGTCACCGGAGGCCTCTATGAGGCGCTTTGACAGCTCCTCATAGAGGCTGACATTATTGACTGAGAAAGAGCGAAGGTCTCCGTTTCAGCTTTTTTTTAACGTCATATATTTCATAGAAGTATGACTATAGTGTGACGTTTAAAGAGACACATGCACAGTCTTATGCTATCAAACTCGCTGCCAACTTAGCTTGGTCTAATTCTAACTGTATTCAGTTCTAAACAGCATTTATCTAAGTGTGTTTTAATTTAACTTTTAAGTAAGTACAGCCAAGTGTAAAAATACATATGGGCGCATTTCATATAACTTCTCAAAAATATGTCCCATAATTCTTAATTCGCCGACTAAGAGTTTTGGGACATATTTTTAAGTATAATGTGTGCACCCATATTTTTACACATTTTCCATTTTTTTGTGGTTAAGTAATTTATTATTAAACAAGAGAGCGCGATACAGCTTCTATCACAGGTACCTATAGCTAAATTAAAATTTAAAACAGCATTTGAACTCGCTCAACAAAAAAACACGAACGGTAGAGCACAGGCGCCACAGACTTTATTACCACAGATACTCAATAAACGGATTCATTTTTCATTCTCCCTGATCTGTGGCACAGAGTTGCGGCGCCCGTTGGCGCCAAAACCTGCACAAAGTGCGAGTTTTGCAGGATTGTCATGTATCTTGTTGGGGATGTTCAATTTGGTGTGGCGAGGTTTTAAATGGCGTAAACTTGTAGGGTTTCAGAGCCCTGCAAATGCATGATGGTCGCAGTTATCGAAGTATCAAAGTAGCTGTATTTATTTACAATTTGAAGATTAAGTCTGGCGGTTTAAAGGGGCAACGCCGCCAGCATTCAAGGGTCCATTCCAGAAGCGGGCAGCTAAGGAGAGATCGTTTATATTTAATAGTTAGTTTTAGTTGTTAGTTTTATGGCTCCTACACGATGGGCCAGCGCCGGCCACTCCAAAGGACGCATTTATGCGTTAGACGGAGCAAGTGATATTGCTATCTCATTCTGCCGCATGGCTGCGTCCCTTGGAGTGGCCGGCGCTGGCCCATCGTGTAAAGGAGCCATTAGGTTTTGTGTAAGTATTGTTTTAAACATATTGTAAATTATCAGTTACTTGAAATATACTAGATAGACAATTTAATGTAACGTTAAAAAATAAAAAAATACTTTGACACGCTTCAATATTTATAGTTAGTCAAGCAGATCTTGTCAGTAGAAAAAGGCAGCAATTTTGAAAAATGTAGGCGCGAAGGGATATCGTCTCATAGAAATGTTTAATTTCGCGCCTTTTTCTACTGACAAGATTTGCTTGACCATCTATATTTATCACAGCAAGCGCAAAAAACAAACTACTCGTAGTTCAGCATTTCCCAAACTATGGGTCTCGACTCGACCCATTGGTGGGTCTCCGAGCAAGCCGGATTACATTAGGTTTCTACATACTTACTACTTAGCATGTCACTAAAGAAACAGACCTGGAAAACCGGCAGTAAAATATGCAAAAATGTGAGGAAAAATAACTACGCTGATTAATTTATGCTATGCCTTGAAAAACAAACTTACTTTGTATTACTACATTACAACTGTATACGTGTACATCCATATTAATCAATTAAATTGATACTTATGTAATGTAATGGCATTTAGTCGTCATACCAGATGGGCAAGCTATTTGTTTTTTAGTCAAGAAATCCAGCGCAATCATTAAAAACTAAACAAATGACAGACTAACATACCGTGACGTTAGCTCGTCAGGCATGTCACAAATGAACTTGACACGAAATACAGCGTCGATTTCGTACTGATGGTTTCCAATAGAACCATTGACCTGGAACCTTTAACGACAACAAAAGCGAATTAGAGGTATCAAGCAGATTTAAGGTAAAATATTATAAAATGATTTCTAGTCCACAGTCCATACACCTATATATTTTTTTATATATAAAATGACTAAAATTAAATGCCATTACCATTACCATTCATAATAATTTGTCATGTCTTCTAAAAACACAAAACATTTTGTCAAATTGTAGGTCGTAAAAAAATTAAGTAGTCTTGCGTCTTGTTTGTCCTGATCACCTGAACTGAATTACCATGTGTGTGTATATAACAATATAATAGAGTCAGACCGAGATAAGTCTGCAACGATTTTGATAGCACACGCAATATTATTTTAAACGTCAAATTTCTATGAAATGATGACGTACACAGACCAACATGACGTATAAATAACACTTGCACTGCGTGTGCTATCAAAATCTCTGCAGATTTACCTCGGTCTAACTCTACAGGTTAGATATTCGTCAAACTCATAAACGTTACGAAAACAAATGGAAAAAACTACAGGAAAAACTTATAAACACCACAAAACACTCCATTCAGCCATTACCTACTTGTTCTGCGATTCAGCCAAACAAACCTGAGGTTACGCAGTTGAGCGTCCCTCGCACCCCTCACTTGTTGCTCAACGGGACTTATTGTTGCAGTTATACCGACGCCTCGCCGATGGAAATGCTTTCCACAGAGTAAACAAAAATGTAAAAATGTTTCGTGCAACTCGATACGGGCTTATTCGGTACAAAAACTGGGCGCACATTCGTGACTAACGTATAAGGAAATTCACGTGATATGTGGAAATATTTTGGTTTACACACACTTAAATATTTAGTTACTCAGTGTACCCTTCAGTTTTGTAGATGTACCTACATCATAATAATAATCTACTATATAGTTAAGTTAATTTTATAGATTCCATCAAGTCTCAATTTTAGTTCTTACACCCTGGCGGGAGCTGCCTTTGCGTGCGTCTCATGGGGCACCATCCGCTAGGTGTTGCACGATGGCCCAGCGTTGGACCAACGAGATGGCTATGCGATGGTGTTGGTTGGACTCCCTACACGCTGGCCCGTCTTAGTGGGCCAGTATGATGGCCCATCGTGTAGACTTGTAGAGGAGCCATTTCATTATAGTGCCAAACTGTCCCGAACACCATTTTTATATGGTGACATTTCTTATCGATCATCATTATCATCTTTTCACACAGACGAAGTCGCGGGCAAAGGCTAGTACACTGTATAATCCGATCAAAGCGGTGTTGTTTAAAAAAACGTTAAAACCCAAGCGTGAAGTTAATTAGGTATTTGAAGTTTGAAAACTCCATGAACCGAATATACACCGTGAAATTTTAGTGGTTGTTTTCCCGCGGCAGGGCGATTTGCTATCGGTAGTACTTCCGAATTATGATAGACAAACTTATAAATAAACTGTTTTCCAAAAAAAAAAATTACAAAAAAATAACCTAAGCTCGAACAAGCGAAAAACAATAGTAACACACTAAAACTGCAAGTCGACGACAGTTCCCGATATTGTAAACAGATAAACAAATAAACAAGCACATGTTACTTTTTTAAACTGTATAACAGGCTAGAGTGCAGTGCTTTACTGTTTGACAACTGAAATTAAAATTTACTTAGACTCTTCCTTTACGATTAACAGTTGAAATAAAACCTTTTTATTAGTTTGATGATTGCCATTACGTTGTGTCAACTTTGGTAAATCGAATAATTACATCCTCTTCGCTTATTAAACTAATGTGATAACAGATCCTGTCAATGTCATCACTGCTATTTGTAGTAAAATGGATCGACATTACGAATATTCTAATTTAGAGTACGTCGCGATGGTGCAGCTGTACGCTAGGGCTAACTACGACTCCCACGCCGCCCGGCGACTTTACGCGGAACCGGACCATTTACAGTCGCTGCGTCTTCGGGGGATTTTAAACCCCCAAGTTCCACACGGACGAACAATTGTCGCCGCAACACAGCGGCTGCTTAACCACGGGCAGTTTCAAACGCCAGCACATGCACAGGGCAGAGGTAATTGTGTACGTCGTACGTTGAACGTGGCGGATTGCAGTTCGAACAATTATTGCGGTATCGGGAAGTTTAAGTGTTTGTTTAAGTTTTTGATCATTAAAAGCTTGATCTTAACTTGTTATGTTTACTTTTAAGGATCTGCAAACTAACTGCACGTAAAATGTGTGAAGGAAAAATAAATGGAACTACTTTTTAGGTTATTTTGTTTCATTCACTCAAAAGAATTAGGTAGGTACTACTGCAGTGCTACTACTGGTGTTAGGTCACTTTCGAGTTTCGTTCGACACATTTATAAATCTGGCATTTCTTAACATTATTTAAAAAAAAGATTACACATCGACTGTATATCGATAGCAGAATCATTTCGTTGCGGGAAAACAACCACTAAAATTTCACGGTGTATAATTAAAACTCCAAATAACTTAAAAGCCACAACCATTTTGTAATAATTAAGGCTTTTGAATAAAAACGCTTATTACGTGTAAAACTAATTAGTTTTAATTATAGTGTAAAGTGTGTTTATACTTTATAGTAAACGGTCAAAAACTGCGAAAAGTGGACAGTGTATAATGTTCACCAAATTGGTCTCTGGTTCGACAGTTCCTTCAAGTCTCGTGTGGTATTATAATACCTATTACTATTAGCTTCTGGACCCGGGTATGTCCTTAAACTACGTCCAAGACCACCGGTGGACGGGCAGCAGCGTCCCTCAAATTCGGTGTACTCGACTGCGATCGCCAACCCGCCTGCCAAGCGTGGCGATTATGGCATTCACCCCCATAAGGGGGAGGCCTATGTTCAGCAGTGCACTTCTTATGGCTGAGATGATGATGAGATGATACTAGCTTCTGCCGGTGACTTTGTCTGCGTGAAATAATGAATGAAAATGAAAACATTTATTTTCAGGCTACTATTGGCCCATAGATAAATACCTTAAAACTAGCATACATATTATTATAAAATATGTCTTAAAACTAAAAACACAATTATGGTTGCGAGTTGCGACGCAGTTCGCAACCCCGCAGTGTCCTATGATGATTGATAAAAACTACCCTAATATAAAATATCCCTTCACGAATCACGGGGCTCAAACTATGTACACATGTCCATAGGTACCAAGTTCTGTACAAAACCATTTTGTACACTTTACCAAATCCCAAAACCTGCGTCTACCGTTCAACTGACTGACGCCCCAGTCGGTAAGAAAGAAGTTATAATGAGCTACGGACTGGTATGAGGCTTACCTGCATGACGCTGATTTGTAATAAGTATGTTTAGTAAGTAAGGAAGATACTCTTCAGGAAATATATCTTAGGTATTATGTATATTAGTTTGAGTCTCGAAAGTTAGCTACCTTCTACTATTTCTACTAGAAAATCACCGCGCGACTTCTTCACCAACTGCCAGCAATTTTATTAAGGCGTAAAGAGTGACAGAGAAAGATGCCCGCATTTTGCGAATTTCGGTGTTCGCGGTAGGCCCTCCGTAGGCAGGCGGCCATATTAAACACGCATCTAAAAACCACCCAAATCAAGCCGTAAGTATACGCTTTAAATAAGGCCCGACTAACTGCACAAGGCTTGCCGATGGGAGGGCAGGCGACCACGATAAAAAACAAATAAATACCAGCCATTATTAACTCTATCATCTTAAACATAAAATCTAAAGCAACTGTACGTTTATCGCGGTTCTCGGCTAGTTTAGCAAACGACGCAAGCGTGCGATGGATGGTACAACAATTTCTCCTTCCATTATTATAAACGAATTTAAACTCTAAAACTTACGTATTAAGAGTGCTACTGAAGGCATAATCAAGTTTCCATAGACAATATTACTAAAGAATAAAAGACAAAGGAAAATATACTGTAATTTGTACGGAATATGGGTTGAGTCCGGCGCACAGTTAGTTGTGTGCTCTTGGGAACGAAGAAAATTATTTAATTAGAAACATTGAGAAGAATGTAGGCACGGGATGGTTTGGTTTCAGCCTGGAATGGCATAAAAAGTATGTATCAGAACAGATCTATTATAAAACATAGTTATGTTACAACAGAGACCTTATTTTTTGGACAACAATACATGGTTTTTTATAGCGGCATGTTGCCTATTATTAAAATAAAAGTCACACGACCCTACCTAGCCTTTAATCTCTATTAAGTACCTCACGCTCTTACCTACAGTCTAGGTACCTACCACACTAACGCTAACGATCACTAATACCGTCAAAAAAACATGTAGGTACTTTCTTAGTTTTATATCATAAAATACTACAGAATTTTAATCCCATACGGAATTATCATGGCTCATACTAGAATTTAAGCAAAAATATTGGCAAGGGATTAAGGTGGCCTTCCCTAACATCACAGTTACCTAAAATAACACCAAGTACTAAAACGCTTCTGTCCGTAACGGTATTCACCACGCTGACCAAAGGGTATCTTTTGCAATCCCAGATAAACGCTTTATTCCAATTCGAAACTTATTGATAACGGCACACGGTTCAATTTGTAATAAAAATATAAATTATAAATACGACTTTTCAAGAGTAATCAAAACGCGTCCCTCTCCCAAGCCAAATCCTTTGTCGATTTTTTTTAAATCCTGGTAAAACTGTCAAATACTGGCCGGCGGCGTTTAAAAAGAATCGGGATTCGAAATTTGAAGGCGGAAATATCAAAAGATTCAAAAGGTTCGAAGCGTTGTCGATGGTTGCCGATAAAAGGTTTCACTGGAATATGGAAAAAATGTCTGTGCCCCGTTCCGCGTTTGAGTCTGGCCGCTTAGAAACTAGAACGGTATTTTTATGGATTTCTTTGACAGGTCGTTATAGCCAGCCTATATTGCTTGTCGGTGTGCTTTTCACTTTCTCTAAAAAATGGAGCCAGGAATGAACGTGAAGAAGAAATTTATTGAAAAGGATAAGCATTAAGGACCTACGCAGAAATTATTATTGCTCTACAATTTTGCGAATATTCCAATTGTAACATATAATATTTTATAAAATTTACATGTTACACATCAATTACACTAAAATTGTATTTTTCAAATGTTGAATTAGGTGTACCCTAGTATAAGTAGGTGTCATTCGTTTTTTATTGTTAGCCTTAAATTTAGAAGATTTCTCTATACTAAGTATAATAAAGTTTTCGGTATCCTCAGGAATTGTTGTTCTTTAATTGAAACAACTCTTTAATTTCAAGGATTCACTAATTAATAGAGCATGCATATCAAACGGAATATTTAACAATAACATGTAATTTGACATGAAAAAGAATGAGTTTAATATAGTAGGCTTCAATAAAAAACCTTTAAATGTGTATTTTAGGAAGAAATTAGTCATATTTGTGATAGTGTTCGTGACAAACGCAAGTCCGGCATTATCTATGACAATTTTAACTTGGGCTTAAATAAACTGTAAACCATTAAAAATGTCAGCAAAAGAGGCTGAAGAAGCCCTGAAAATCACTAAACTCACTTTACTTATCTCCGGAATTAAAATGGAGCATGGGAAGTGGGATCCTCTGTTTAAAATATTGTTTCAAGTCAATTTCCTCTGGATCCATACAGACACCCTGGGCGAACTGTTTTGGCTGATAGAAGGAATACAGATGGGGAAGAGTATCTTAGAACTCTCCTATGTAGTACCTTGTGCGACCATCTGCCTACTTTCTTCAGTGAAGGCCACATTTTTCTACGTTCATCAAGAAGTTTTGATTGATGTTGTTAAAAAACTTGAAAATATACATCCAGATGTTGATGATAATAAAGTTACTGGCGAAATAACAATTGAAGAGGAAGAATTAAATGATGTCGTACGAAGGAACGTTAAAGAATCGACTAAGTTCCTAAAGAGTTTAATAAAATTGGACTTAGCTATATGTTTGGGGGTGGTAGTGACATTTTGTTTGCAGCCCATTTCAGCGATGGGATATGAATATTGGACAACAGGGACTTATAAAGTCACATTTCCTTTTAATGTCAAGTATTTCTTCGATCCCTACAGTAAGGCGGTGTGGCCTTTCGTCTATTTCCATCTAGTTTGGTCAAGTCAGTATTATTATTTCACATTAATTGCAAAACATTAATATATTCGAGTTACTTAATGAATACAGTAATTACATTAATTACCCCTTTTCAATAAACAAAAATGAATGATCATTATTTAAAAAATCAAAATGGAGACGTCGATGCAATTTCGACACTGATATTTTACGACTCACGAATCTACGTAGCGGAATGGATTTTTCACCACACCAGCTCGGAAAGGCTTACTTTGCACTTCAAAAACTGATAGCAAAGTTGCATTTTATTCACATGTGAGGCAAAGTAATCAAATGCAAATTTTGAGTTGTTTTCTTATGTTTGCTGGTAGAATTGACTTTTAAATGATGATTTTGGATAATAAATATTTAATAACATTAATTTGGATTTGATTTGTTTTGATTTTGTTTGATATTTTACATCTAATATTTGCTTCGGATTGGTGTGGCGAAAAATTTTGTGTTTCACTCGGGGGCAAATTTTGTTTAACCCTCGTGCTTTGAAACCCTCGCAACGCTCAAGATTCCATTTTTCGAACCACTCGCTACGCTCGTGATTCAATTTTGGAATCTTTCGATTGCTCGGATATCAATATTAGCACGAGCGGTTAAACAACAACTTTGCCCCCTTGTAAAACAAATAACTATTTTTTAATATGAAATTTGGCATTTTTGAAAATAGCCCTTAATTTAATCATACCAGTCATACCTACATTCTCAAATGCCCTCAGCATCGTGACGATTTTGAACTTCTAATGTAATCGAATTTATTAAATATTTTTAAACGTCGACATTTTCAGCTTTCATAGCATTCTTCAACACTTTTGGCACGGACACATTCTTCTTCGCATTCTGCGTTTACATGAGGATGCACTTCCGGATCCTGCAGCGGATGTTCCAGGATGCAGTGTGCGAGAGAGAGGGGAGACAGTTTGTTGAAGTTGTTAGAAGGCACCAGGATTTGATACAGTTAGTAAATTATGTTATGATCTTGACTCAACAATATTTTCTAGACATAAGATGCCAACTATTTGGATTAGGTACAGCATTAGGTACAGCGTAGTGCAGGGATGCCAGGCTGGACACAAGTGGGCTGCCGACCGCTTTGCATCCATTCAGCCCAATTTCCTGCTGCAGGCTACTGTCCCGGCGGCATAACCAATGTGGCTCCGATATGATTGCTGAGTTTTCCTGCCAATGCAGAGTCTGCTTGGCTAATTGCCTGCTGTCCAATCTAACCTCTTTAATCATCCAACCTGGAACCAAAGTAAAGCCTTGAGATTAGTTCAGTTTCTGCGCTATGCTTCTTATTGTATACTATATTTCTTTGTTATCTTATTGTATATTTCTTTGTTATCTTATTGTGTACATTTAAGGGTCGATTACTGTTTTTTCCATGTTTCAGCTTAGCAGACCAAGTGGAAGTCCTGTACTCCAAATCTACCCTCTTCAACATCGTCACCAGTTCCGTTCTCATTTGTCTCAGCGCGTTCAACGTTACGGTAAAGTTTGCTATACTTGGTCAAGCAGATCTTGTCAGTAGAAAAAGGCGGCAAATTTGAAAAATGTAGGCGCGAAGGGATATCGTCTCATAGAAAATTTGAATTTCGCGCCTTTTTTACTGACACGATTTGCTTGACCAGCTATACTTTACGTTCTTTGTGTCAAAGTCGTGCAAAGATTAATGGTATTATTTTCTTACCGGCTGCGATTCTACACAAAATCAGAATCCGAAATTATGCTGTATGCGGTATTTTACTGGGATAATGCTACATTTTGTAACGATGTACGAGTTGGCAATGCTGTGGAATGGGCGTAATATTTTTTATCGTTACATTTAATATCTAAAGTAGATACCTACCTATGTTAGGTAGGCTAATAAAGGTTAAATTATGTAAAAAAAGTTAACGACTTTGATATTGTACTATCGACGACGTCGTATTAAAATTTGTGCTAGACATTTTGCGACTTTGGCACAAAAAATCGAATCAATCCTGACTATATCTGGTCCTTTCGGGTGATGACCATTAATGATGATGATGATGTTCCCAGTCGGTGGAGGACATGGGCGTGGTGATCTCGTTCATGGCGTTCCTGTCCATGAGCCTCACTCAGATCTTCCTGCTGTGCTATTTCGCGGACATGCTGATGAAGTCGGTAAGTCGGGTGATGATGATGATGATGATGTTCCTGTTTATAAGCCTCACGCAGATTTTCCCCCTGTGCTAATACTTCGGGGACATGCTGATGAAGTCAGTAAGAAGACTAAGAAGTCGGGTGATGATGATTCTGTCTATGCTGAGCCTCACGCAGATCTTCCTCCTGTGATACTTACTTCGCGAACATGCTGATGAAGTCAGTAAGAAGTCGGGTGATGATGATGATGATATTTCTGTCTATGAGCCTCACGCAGATCTTCCTCCTGTGCTACTTCGCGGACATGCTGATGAAGTCGGTAAGTCGGGTGATGATGATGATGATGTTCCTGTCTATGAGCCTCACGCAGATCTTCCTCCTGTGCTACTTACTTCGCCAACATGCTGATGAAGTCAGTAAGAAGTCGGGTGATGATGATGATGATATTTCTGTCTATGAGCCTCACGCAGATCTTCCTCCTATGCTACTTCGCGGACATGCTGATGAAGTCGGTAAGTCGGATGATGATGATGATGATGTTCCTGTCTATGAGCCTCACGCAGATCTTCCTCCTGTGCTACTTACTTCGCCAACATGCTGATGAAGTCGGTAAGAAGTCGGGTGATGATAATGATGATATTTCTGTCTATGAGCCTCACGCAGATCTTCCTCCTGTGCTACTTCGCGGACATGCTGATGAAGTCAGTAAGTCGGGTGATGATGACGATGTTCCTGTTTATGAGCCTCACGCAGATTTTCCTCCTGTGCTACTTACTTTGCGGACACGCTGATGAAGTCAGTAAGAAGTCGGGTGATGATGATGATGATGGTGATGATGTTTTTATCTATGAGCCTCACTCAGATCTTCCTCCTGTGCTACTTCGCGGACATGCTGATGATGTCGGTAAGACTAAGAAGTCGGGTGATGATGATGATGATATTTCTGTCTATGAGCCTCTCGTAGATCTTCCTCCTGTACAACTTCGCGGACATGCTGATGAAGTCGGTAAGTTGGGTGATGATGATGATGTTCCCAGTCGAAGACATGGATATGGTGATCTCGTTCATGGCGTTCCTGCCTATGAGCCTCACTCAGATCTTCCTGCTGTCCTACATCGGGGGCTATATAAGGACGGGATAAAGTCGGCAAGAAAATGAACTTAATATAGATAGAGTAGGTACTATACTAACGCCGGTTCCCCTCCAATAACTGACCCTTCTACCCCATTTTGAAATTTTCTAACAAAACAAGAAGGCAATGAATGAAAATGATTGATTACAATGGAATAAATTATATGATATGATATGAAATTGAGCAGTTACCCTATCACAACATATTTTTCACATGCTATTTATCAAAGTCAAAAGACTAATATATTCACAAACGCGCTACAAGCCTCAATTAGCTAATAATGGTTTGTCTTTATCTGTCATTTTGACTTATGTGTTTGTAAGAAAGGGATAAAATATAATGTAACTATATCAGACCCGTAAAGTTTTATGAATAAAGGGGGAAAGTGGCATACAGAATAAAGTCTCTACGTCTGTGTATGTGTAGAAATAACCGTGAATTACAACACAAGCTGTGGTCTGGTTTCAGAGTATGGAAATAAGTGACGCCATCTACAATAGCGAGTGGTATCAAGCGGATCAGCGTATGAAGAGGAATGTGCTGCTTGTCTTGACCAAGTAAGAATACAATATATACTTACCTAATACCGTAACTAACTAACGGACGAACTAAATAAAAAAAAACATTCAAAAAATGAATAGACTAGAACTAGAACGTACATCTATTTCACTAAAAGAAAACTTCTAGTCTGCGAATCGAGAAAGTTATTTAAACGCTGGTAAAACTTAGATGTATGAGCTCACTTCGTTGATTCAGATTCTGGTATTATTCGGCTAGAACATTTCGAAATATATATGTTTATCAAACTAAACTTTATTTGTGCGTAATTGCGTATGTCGACAGGCCCGTCACCTGCGTTTTTTAACCTCACCCTTGCAATTTAAAAAGTAGGTGATTTTTTGACAAACCACATACGAAAGGTACATATTTAGTTGCATATTTTATTTCCTATTCGCAGATCACGCAGACCATGTAAGCTGACAGCGGCCCGATTCGCGGATGTCAATTTGACAGCATTCACTACGGTAAGTCAAGCATTGACAGCCGCAGCCCGACGAACCCCGATCCCCCCGCCCGAAGTGAAGTTCGGCCCGATTCGAACTTTAAGATACGTCAGTTTGAAGAAACGTCACATTTGACACTGACATATCTAATCCATATCGTTTCTAGATCTAATAATTGACGTATCTCGAAAAAGCGCTGGTGGCCTAGCGGTGAGAGCGTGCGACTTGCAATCTGGAGGTCGCGGGTTCAAACCCCGGCTCGTACCAATGAGTTTTTCGGAACTTATGTACGAAATATCATTTGATATATACCAGTCGCTTTTCGGTGAAGAAAACATCGTGAGGAAACCGGACTAATCCCAATAAGGCCTAGTTTACCCTCTGGGTTGGAAGGTCAGATAGCAGTCGCTTTTGTAAAAACTAGTGCCTACGTCAAATCATGGGATGAGTTGTCAAGCGGACCCCAGGCTCTCATGAGCCGTGGCGAAATGCCGGGATAACGCGAGGAAGAAGAGAATTGATGTATCTCGGGTGTGTAATGTTTAATATAATTATAAAAAAACTATCATACATTTGTTATAACGCCATTTGATATATTATTGTATGTTATAATGTCATTTTTATCATACGTTTCCTTTAATATATTGTGATTTCATCTAAATTGTCATGATATAATGCCTAATGTGATATAATTTTCAAATATTATAAATACATGTTTTATAATAACATTTGTAATATTATATTTTTGTATAACGTAATACTTCATACAATTTTATCAAGTATAAATACATATATTGTATAACCTTTTGTGTCATATTTCATTTACTGATAACGTAAAGTTTTACATACTTTTTATAACTAGTACGCAAGTCTACTGCTTTTGCTAGCTATTTTAACCTAGGGAGGTCACAGTTCTAACCTAACCTAACCAATTTTTTCACGTTTTTAGTTCTGCGGGGGCCGCAGTTCAAACCTAACCTAAACCACTTTTTTGTTAGAGTATTTTATTCTACGGAGGGTCAAAGTTCTAACCTAACCTAACCCTCCTTTTGTTAGGTAGTTATTCGTTTATACATAAATAGTCGCAGTTCCAACCTAACCTTACCCATTTATGTCATGCAACTATTATGCCATACAAATAATTATGTGATGTCACTTGTTATAACAAATAATACACTTTAGAGTATTTAATCATTATGACAATGTATATTAGGGGAAGTGTAAATATACCTTATGATCATTATATCAATAATAACATTATGTATACCGTTAATTAGGTATTACGGTAGTATGCCATTTATTACGTTATTCCAAATAACGATATATCAAACTATAATATATGAAAAGTAATTATAACAAATGTAATGCACCCATGTATCTCAAAGTTCGAATTGGGCAGTAATGTTTAAAAACGAGGATTAGCCGAATTAACACGAACGCAAGAAATTGAGCGTTTTCCTTTACCTATTCGGTACTACCCATTCAGATATTTAATGCGGACAGGAAATTTTAATTCTGAGATCTCTGAATCAGCGCTTAAATATCACGCATGCCGTGACACAGTACCCATACGTCATTTTGTGACACCGTGCGTTAGTAAGAGACACACGAGACAAACGCTATCGGCGGCTAGTGTTGTGAATAACTCTCATTTCGAGGCTTAAATACTCGAACCTTTAAGGCTCTCGAGGCTTAACGCCTCAAAGGCGGTAAATACGATTTCTTACATCCATACGCGTAAAATAAATAAATACAATTCTCAAATATAGTCGAGTCTTCAAGACTTACGAGACTTGAGGGCTCGAGTCTTTAAGCCTAAAAATAAGCGTTATTCACAACACATAATCGACCCGATTAGAACTTTAAGATACCTACGTCAAATATTATTATATTATACATCTAGATACGATATGGATTAGCTATGTCAGTGACGTTTTTGTTTGGAGAAACTAGTGCGATCCAGTCCAGTCTATCATTAAGAATGTCATTAAAAATTATGGAAAATAAATAGAATTAGACCAAGAAAAGTCTGCAACGATTTTGATAGTATACCTACGCAGTACAAATGTTATTTTATACGTCATAATTTCATAGAAGTTGAACGTTTAAAATAACACTTGCACCGCGTGTGCTATCAAAATCGTTGCAGAATTTTCTTGGTCTAACTTTAAATATGTTATCATTCTTTCGTTAATTTATAATTAACAATATTATTTCATTTTCATACCTTCATTTTAAATTCATTCAACCACGAATAGTAAGTAGGTAATGTTTTCACTTAAAGCATTACCATTATACTTAATATTGATAGCGTCTGGCCCCCATAAGTTAAGTACGTAGTAGGACTAGTAGGTACACAACTTTATGATTAATTTAATACATTATTTTATTGTTTCATTCCAGATACTCAGTCGGTCGTGGTCTCTCTTCGCTCTTCTGAAGACTGTTTACAAGTGAACAATGACTGAAATGTGTTTCGTTTAAGTACGAGTATGTAAAAAGATTTTGCTCATCCAGTTCATCACAGTTCTAATCTAACTTCTAACGTCACATAGTTATAGTTTATTCAGAACTTGGACAATCCATTATCCACCCACGCCAATGAGTTAAGTAGAGTTAGACCAGCCGGCTTATTATGGATGGCTTTATCCATCTTTATCCACGTGATAAGATAACTGTCACTTTTTAACACCGTGGGATAGAAAGTGACGGACACCGTTTTATCACGCTGTCACGTAGACAAGAACGACCATCATATCCGTACAAGAGAGGTCTGCAATGATTTTGACAGCACACGCAGTTCAAGCACAGAATAACTATAATAGTACCTACTACCGTAGTTCAAGTGTCACAATGTAGGTTTTTAATGTTTTTATCTAGAGGCACTTATATAATTTTAAGGTACTGCAGATGCAGTCATACATATATTACCTACCTAATAAATATTGGTATAAAAGGTATCTGAAATCTGTAGATTGTATACTATTTTGCCACTCCCACTGTGTACAAAAAAAACTGTTAGACCATCAGAAAAATCCTTGTTATTGCACTTAGTGCCTATAAAATAAAAATACTACAATTTAGTATCCAAATTGACTAATACCAGTACATTTGGGTCAGTCCGACGATTCGCACCTGCCGCTCTCCTTTCTCGACTTCTATAAATACCTACTCCGTGTAGCTTATTCGGGCTTCGGGCTTCATATGGCACGGTCTATTCCCACCTGTTACCACCAAGCTGTTACCACTGGTAACTGCTGGGATTTTTGAAGTGAAAACTTCTTTAGCAGCGCTGTGCACTTTTTGTGATGATGGGGAAAAAATGTTACACTCGCGACAGGTCACGTGACCGACAGATTAACAGATTGAAAATTCGTAAGGCGGACACGTGACCTGATCGAAAAACTGTTACAATGTCGTTGAGTTTTCACTTCTGCCGGCACTCTTGGAGTGCAACCCGTTGTTTTGTTTATCTCACCTTTTACCACTGGGGCCTTGCCTAGCTAAGGTAACTTGCTTGCGCTACGACAGTGAAACGCTTTGTGTATGTCACTCTTCCTGTACGGTTACCATCAGTTTGTCACTGACATAAACGCCGTCGAGAACGTAATTTACTTTCTATACATCTCGCTCGCACTCGCATATTAGTGCAAACGGGATGTATAGAAAGTAAATTACGTTCTCGACGGCGTTTATGTCAGTGACAAACTGATGGTAACCGTACTGATGCCGGGGCAACACAAACGCGGGAAACACCGGGAAACGCCGTTGATTATCGTGATAACTCCAATGTGGCCGTATGAAAAGTATCAATCAAAGAAATAAAATAAGCCTTTATTGCTGCTCTATACAGTGATAGCAAAGTGATTGGGTTTTGTAACAACAGCTTGTCTTTCGACAAAGGCCTCTAAAGATTGCCATTTCTCCCTATCTCTTGCAAGTTGTAAGTCTAATCCATCGTGGGCCGGCCTCTTTTTAGGGTTCCGTACCCAAAGGGTAAAACGGGACCCTATTACTAAGACTTCGCTGTCCGACCGTCCGTCCGTCCGTCCGTCTGTCTGTCACCAGGCTGTATCTCACGAACCGTGATAGCTAGACAGTTGAAATTTTCACAGGTGATGTATTTCTGTTGCCGCTATAACAACAAATACTAAAACATAATAAAATAAAGATTTAAGTGGGGCTCCCATACAGCAAACGTGATTTTTAACCAAAGTTAAGCAACGTCGGGCGTGGTCAGTACTTGGATGGGTGACCGTTTTCTTTTTGCATTTTTTTCCGTTTTTTTTGCTTTATGGTACGGAATCCTTCGTGCGCGAGTCCGACTCGCACTTGCCCGGTTTTTTTTTGAGGTCATCTCCCCAGCGTTTCCATTGGCCACCCTGGTTCCTTTCACAGCCTCTTGGGTAGCATTCTGTTATCTTTCTGGTCCATTTATCAATTTGTGAAACTGAAAAGTGACAACTTATAACCAGCATCCGCGATCCGCGGAACATCCGCATCTGCACCCGCATCCGCGGATGTGAGGCTTTAAATATCCACATCCGCATCCGCGGATGTCAAAAAATCTGCATCCGCAACATCCCTGCTTATAACCATCCCCATAAACTTATTAGATACCTCTGATGCCTACGCAATTGCCTATTAATAAATCTATGCCCATTCACATAGCCATCTATACATTATCTACAAACAGTACAAACACATTATTTAATGTTGTATACAAAATAATCTAAGTTCTAGCGGATTCAGGGCTACAACCGCGAAAATCGAAGTTCGCAAATTGCAGGGATTTTTCTCTGTCACTCTAATTACGCCTTCGTTGGAGTAAAAGAGAAAGATCCCCGCAATTTGCGAATTTCGGTTTTCGCGGTAGCCGCTCTGTTTATACCATGTTATCACTTCCGTTGATAGATAATATCGTCTTCATTCGAACCAGAGGTCCTACCGCGAACCACGGTCGACGTGTTGCCTCCCTGTCACACTTACGTACGAGTTTACAAGTGCGGCAGAGAGGCAACACATCGAACGTGGTTCGCGGTAGGCCCTCAGTATTATATAATCTGTGCCTCAGCAGTGGTCTCCGTGCAACCAACTCGAACAATGCCCAAGAAAAACTATCCGTTCAGGGCCTACCGCGAACACCAAAGTTCACAAATTGCGGGTATATTTCTCTTTTACTCCAATTAAAGCCGTAATTAGAGTGACAGAGAAAGATGCCCGCAATTTACAAACGACGGTGTTCGCGGTAGGCCCTCAGGTTTCCAAGGGCCTTGTAACATACACTCGTTACAACCTTTACCACAACCAAATAAAACTCAAACTCCTTTACCCCGACTATGTACGCAATATTGTCTATTCACAAAGTTACGTTTGCGTTCTAAAACAACCTTATTTGTACCTTATTTAAAGCTAATATCGATAATTAGGTGGTTTATATTTAACAACGATCGCAATGCAACGATGCTCGACTTTATATCAACGAGGCAACTTCCATTTTCGAATATTAAACGTCTAAGTAGGCACTTGTTATATTACCGAGATATTGATGCGGTCGGTAAGATCTTATGGCATCAGAATAAAAGTGTTTTTGCCTTGATGTGGAGGTATGGGGTAAATGGTCTGGGGACACGACAGCGGGAACCCGTGTGCGGCGGAATGCAACGATACCGGGATCGACTGGTACACATGAGATAAGTATTCTAAAATAAAAATATAATTTGTTATTTTTATTTCGTGATTTCTGGCTGTAACAGGCTTATTTTGCATTAAGTACTTAAGTAATAAAGCAGGCATGTGTTGAATAACACTTTTGTAGCTCTATACTTCGTTTTTTTTAGCATTAGAAATTAGGTAAACAATCTTGATGTGTCTTTTAATTGAAAAACACATTTTAAAAATAAGTTACGGCAAATATGTAACAATTATGAATCTAATACGATCATTTATATTCTTCTGCTTTCATAAGTAATAGTTTTATATTTTTATAAAGCGTTTTTCAATTAAAAGACATGTCAAGATCGCTTACCTTCTTGCAAGTTCTTTCTAATGCTAAAAAAAACGAACTATAGGTAATGGCACCTCTACACGATGGCCCAGCGCCGGCCACTCCAAGGGATGCAGCCATGCGGTAGAATGAGATAGCAATATCACGTGCTGCCTCTAACGCATAAATACGTTCCTTGGATTGGCCGGCGCTGGGCCATCGTGTAGAGGAGCCATAAGAGGTAATTAAACCCGTCCACCAATATTTATTTATTTATTTTAAAGATAAGGAAGGAGGCACATGTGCGTGCCAACCATCTGTAGGTATAAATAAGTCAGTACAATTGAGTATGGTGACAGTTTTGAAAGAGAAGAAGTTATTCTGGTCTTAGGCAAAAAATGCGTATGCTTTATGCCACAACAGCAGCAAAAATTTAGTTAGACAGCGTCACGCAAGATATAATTATATAATTAATAACTAATGGGTAGGTTAAATCCACTTTACTGCAAAATAATAATACGTCTTAGATATAGCAATTGAACGTGTTATTTCGAAATGTATAATGTTGATCTACGATTCTGATCAAGGTCATTTAACAAATAAACAAGTTTGTTATCACTCATTGTTATTATTCTTGGAATCGATACCATTTACGTAATTTTAACTAATTAGGAAGTTATACTTAATAGGTAAGTATGTTTTTGTTTTCTATTACTGTCCGCTTCCGTAATAACAATGAAATCAGAAAATCAGGAAATTATTTATTTGCATTGATACAGTATGACATCTTGGCATGGTCTCTGTTAGTACCGACTGAAAATTAGAAAATATCTGAAAAAACCTCTTCTGAAAAATCTGAAAAGTATGCCCCTTCTTAATATTGTGACATGATCATGATTATTGACTAGAGAATGATATGAATCGGTAACTGACATCAAAAAATACCTCGTACAAAATGTAATACGATATCTTCAGATCAGTATCTTGGTAAATCGAACCTCATGTGTACCCCGCTCGTCGCTTGACATAAGGCAGGCGGGGCCTCGAGTGCCTTGTCTTATTTTTTCTTTTTACTTTTTTTACAGTTTTTTCGTCGAGAAATCTGTATTGCACGATACACGAACTCTTTTTACGTATTTGTTGAAAAAAAAGTGTTCGTGGCTCGAATTACGTTTTCGTTCGAAAACGTCCTAAGAGGTTTGAAATTGGATCACTTTTCAATCGCAAAAAATTGGGCTCGTTAGAGTTAATGAAAAGCAGAAGCTTGAAATGGTGTTGCATAGTTAAGGATGATGTTTTTGTGGTAATATCTTACCTTATGTAGGGTGTTAATTTATAGTCATGTGTGAATTAATGTTCGTTGGCTACATACAAGTATCACAACTTATAGCTTCGCTATTTAAATGGTTGTGGTTTGAGTGATTTAGCCTGTCTAAAATTCAAAATGGACAGAGGAAAAATAAGTTTTTGACAAAAAAGTTTTTAATTCATTTTTGATACAAGCTTTTATCGCTGACTGTACTTTTCTTACGACAGACAACTAATACTCATTGAGACGATTCTAAAGACCCCAAACACAATTAGGTTGCGTTGTTTCATCACAGAGTTCCTATGGCCACCTCCTGTCTCCATCATCAGATCAGCTCGATGGCACCATAATATTGCATAGTCATCCGATTTATACATGCAAAATTTCAGCTCAATCGGAAACCGGGAAGTGGATCAAATTTAACTTACAAGATTTGATTACAGACAGACAGACAACGGTCAGGTGAAACTAAATAAAAGCTTGTAAAAAAGAATGGTTGTCAACTAACTTGTCACATATGTAACTGGTGATCGAACGCACAGGCATAAATAAACTTGTACACAAAATGGAAAGTGTCTTTATATCATATAAATTTACGAGCGGTTATATAAAGGATGACTCACGCTAGACCGGGCCGTGCCCGGGCCGAGGCGTCCGACGCGTCATTTTCTATGACGTCTGATCGGTGATGCTTCCCATAGGAAACGAAGCGCCGGAAGCTCCGGCCCGACCGGTCTAGCGTTACATCATCATCATCTGAGGCATTACAGCCGCGGGTGGGCCTTAGCCGGGTCAAGCAAGTCTCTCCAGTCCGATCTTTTTGTGGCCTTCCTTCTCCAACTTTTCACTCCTACGATCCTGATGTCCTGGTATACGCCATCCAACCATCTGAGCTTGGGCCTGCCTTTACCTCTGCGGCCCTCCGGTCGGCCTTCTAGATCCGGTCTAGCGTGAGTCATCCTTAAATTGTGAAGAAGTAACAGACAGACATAGCTACAGACAGTCAAAGATACTGTCACATTTATAATTATTAGTATGGATTTGCAAAAGTATTGGAGGGTGGTAGAGCGGCTGTTACTTTTGCAGTTACTTCGTCCACTATTTAATGCTGACTCCTCTACACGATGGGCCATCATATTGCCCCACTAAGCAGGGCCAGCGGGTAGTGGTGTCGGTTGGCTTATATGGCGCGGTGGGATGGCCGCGGTGTCGGTTTTTCGTCCGGCGGGTCAAACAGAAAACTGTGTTACGTCTTTCCTGTAGACATACACAAGAGTTAAGGGCTATAAAGGGTAATTTTCTTATTTAACCCTTATCCACGTGAAAAGAAAGGTCCTCCTTTTATTTAGAGAACTATGATAAAATCATTACTTACATGCCCACAAGCTGTTAACTATTGCCAACAGGAGAGAAAACTAGTGTGTTCGCGTGAACTTGTACATTTTGTATGTCTACAGGAAAGACTTAATACAGTTTTCTGTTTGACCCCCGCACATGAAGGTGCCAGCGATGGCGCGGTCTTCTACACGTGACACAACCATCGCATATATGGCCATCTCCCTGGTCCAGCTCTGGGCCATCCTGTAGAGGAGCCATTAGGTCCGAGGTCTTGCTGCAAAAAGTACTGATAACAAATTAAATACGAACCTAATTTCATAACTTCCGTCGGTTCCGTTGCTTTGCTAGTTTTTGAAAATCACCGTGGAACCTTTGTATGTAAATTGATGGTTGTAGAATCATTGTTCGCCGTCATGTCACTCGTCATGAGGAGACTGAAACATACGAGCGATTATAACAGTTGGTTATTCCCACTAGCTACCACCAAAATGTTATCAGTGGTAACTACTGGGAATT
Source organism: Cydia fagiglandana (assembly GCF_963556715.1). Taxonomy (NCBI): domain Eukaryota; kingdom Metazoa; phylum Arthropoda; class Insecta; order Lepidoptera; family Tortricidae; genus Cydia; species Cydia fagiglandana. Next base: position 22,794,486 of record NC_085933.1, on the reverse strand, counting down.
TTTTCCCCACCTTTTACCACTGGTAAATACTGGGAATTTTTCCCACACCTTTTACCACTGGAAAACCCACCTTTTACTACTGGGAATTATTATTCCCAGTAGTTACCACTGGTACCTAACAACTTGGTGGTAACTAGTGGGAATAGCTCAAATAGTTGAAGACTTACCCCCTTATTCATAAATTACGGGGGAAAACAATTATGCACTAAATCTGTAGGTACCTACTACCTCTACAGCCCAATTTTAGGCAATATAGGATTGCCTAAAAATCTTAGAGGGAAACTCTTTGAACGATACATGGATACTTATATTATATCTGTGATACTTATAGTTTCTTATAGTATTTTTTTTTTTAAATTAATGAAAACAAATTTATCTGATTGAAAATATAGTGCTTATTTAATTATTTATCATAAATGGTGTAATGTAAGGTTTAATTTCGTTGAATCTCTATAAGTCTCTAGTCGCCCAGACATCAAAACGTGCCAAGACAAATGCAGTTTTGATGTGTCAAAATAAAGATTCAAATTAGAATGGAACGGGAGACCTTTTTATAGGCCTCTGGGCGGCTAGAGGCATCTTATAGTGTTGTTATTTCGTATTGCTATCATTATCGCTCCTGATACGTCTGCATAAAGTTGATTTTCATCTGCACCTTTAATTGGTGTTGCAGGTGTCCATGGGCGACGGTAATCGCTTACCATCAGGCGAGTCGTCTGCTCGTTTGCCTCCTATACCATAAAAAAGTAGTTATAGTCAAAAGTATCATGCAAAGTCTCCAAATGCGGTTCATAAAGCCTTTAGTACAAAAGCATAAGGTATATTTTAGTGTGGCTGGAATAATTATAGCTTATGGTGTAGTGTCAAAGAACTACCCCGTAGAACAGGTTTTTAAATTTATCGGTTGTGAATTTTTGGAGCGTGTGTGGTATGGTTGTGTGTGTGTGTGTGTGTGTGGGTCTTGACGAACCCTAGGGGGCTTTAGATGCCAAGGGTGTGAGCTAAATTACTAGGGGTGTGCCAACCGAAAATTTATTGGAAGTAAGGCAAAAGTGCAATGTTAGTTAATTTTAAATGTTTTTTGTGTCTATCTTTTTTGTATCTTGTTTTGTATGTTTTTTGTATCTTTTCGAACTGTCAATTCCTTGTCAATCCAGTGTCCTTTCAAACTTTCTAAATAAAAAAATGTTTATTGCAATAGGTACTTTTGATGACCTAAAGTTATTAGGTACTTTTTATTGCAAAGTGACTGGTCCTACAGGTTCTCGTAAATATTTTCACGAACCGCATTTTTTTTAAATCCCTATCATTTAACTATTCTCTGTAGGCCAAGCACATGATTGGCGGGACAGTATCTCGCGGCGAGATAAACTACCCGTCTTTTTCTTCCTATGTTAACAAAAGAGGGACGGGGTCGCCGCGAGATACTGTCGCGCCTAGGGAATGCTCCCGGTACTGAGTTTGTATGGTGAGAACCGGGATTTCCCGGTTCCGGTACTGTATTTGTATAGAAAACCAGTACCGGGAGTACTCCCTAGTCGCGCCAATCATGTGCTGGATATCATAAATAAGTATAGCCACAGTATAACACCTAAACACTGCAAACCTTTTTTCCCACTAGCAACTTTCAGACCCAAACAAAACATAAATCCACCTAAAATATTAATCAGCCTCGGCAACCCTAGCGCGCGCCGCGGGGGTTGGCGCATACGCCACCACGCACACACACACACGTGTAATAAAGCGACGCCCAGCTGGGCCCATGTGTGACTATTTGACAGGTTCGGGGAAACAAGTGACCGAGAATGGAGTATGCAGCGGTGGCCAACGGTGGCCAACGGTTGAGTTGATAGATACCTAGGTAGTTGGTTTGGCGAAAACGGGTATCTTTTAATGGTTATTTTTTTTTCAAGAAGATTTAAATTTACCCCTCAAAAGTAGTACTTAACTTATTTATTTTTATTAAACAGTTTAAGTATTTGTCAACAATGTACAGGTAGGTAAAGAAAGGTACCATAAATACTTGCGGCTTAGGGGCTATTCATAAATTACGTCATTTCAAATTAGGGGGGGGTCTGGACATCGGATGATGGTAGCATGACGTAGGAGGAAACAGGGTCATTCGAAGCATGATTTTTGGATGAGTTTAGGGGGGGGGGGGGTCAAAAATCGTCAAAAATTGATGTCGTAATTTATGGACAGCCCCTTAGCCCCTACCTTAGCAAGGTAAACGTACGAGTGCTCGACATGCTAATGCCCAATAGATCTCACCTCTATTGACAATTACTTAAGTTTCAAGATGACATGTACTAGGACCGCATCGAGCACCAGTACCTACGTTTAGTACGTTTATACCGGGTGTGGCCTGTAACATGAGCAAATAATTAAAACATAGATTGTACTCCTCAAACGGTGACACTTTTGTTCTACAACTTTTAAAAATTATGAATTATTTAAACTCCCTATTTTTCATACAAAATAAATATTATCTTCAATGGACGCCATCGCCACGCCATATCATTGTGATTGACGTTGCTTGTCACGCCTTAAACAAAACAAAATTCGCAATACATTGCGTCTTAGAATAAACTTTAAAGTGCATTTAAAATCAAACCACAAGTTATTTTTAAAAGTCGCTGAACAAATGTTAGTCAGTATAAGGAGTACAGTCTACAGTTTAATTTTTTGCTCATATTACAGGCCACACCCGGTATAACTCATTTTTATGCGTTAATAGAACCACAGAATGAAGCAGGTAAGTATATCTACCTACTTACTTATTTACGAGTTCTCGTAAGTCAATCTATATTTTCCTAAATCCGACAGTATCCGTATACTATTTTTAAGGTAAATTAGAATAAAATAATATAATATAACCTAGGGTACACCTTATGGCAGTAGAATAAAGCTGCTGTTAAGTGTAAATAGGGTTGCCAGATGGTCGGGATTAGGCGGGATTCTCCCGATTTTTAGCATGTGTTCCCGATTCCCGACAAAGTGTAAACTGTCCCGAAAAACAGCTTCACGTTACAAAACAATAATTTCAAGTTGCGAACTGTCGAACAAGCGAGCTGACGTAGTGCCAATAATGTAAAATATCGTTGTTTTTAGTACAATTACTTTAATTTGAATGTATTTTTTTTTCCCCCGACTTAAATCCCAAAATCCCGAAAAATTTACATTGTTTCCCGATAATAGTGCCTTTCGATCTGGCAACCCTAAGTGTAAACCCAGTTACCAGACACTGGACAAATTATTAGTAATCGTAACATTCGTAATTAACAAGCGTTAGTCATTGGCGAGTCATCTTTGTCGTCCACTCCTCTGGTTAAATATAATATAGTTAATACCTGCCTAAGTACGAGTATTTCTAGTGGAATCATGGCTTTCCTGTACCTAACATGTACCAGATACCCGCAGCGACATATACTATTTTATTTATTCCTTATGGCTCCTCTACACGATGGGCCAGCGTCATCGTGTAGAGGAGCCATCATAGGGTCCGGTTTTTACCCTTTGGGAACCGAACCCTGAAAAGAAGAATCGCATTGCTATATCTGACCTAAAGGCAAGGCGCTCTCGTCCTTGATCTAACTTATTTCAGAAAAAACTCATTGTCTCAGTGCCAATGAGGCAACAATGCAACATTGTTTATTTCCTTGTGTTCTTTGTACAGTCGACGTCAAAGATATGTTTACACTTTTGCATCTTATTGCAACGGAATAAGGTGCAAAAGTGTAAACATATCTTTGACGTCGACTGTACACAGTTAATATCAGTCTTTGAAGTTAAACGAAAGTAAAAATCGTTGTATACAACAAATAACCATTAGTTTTACTTTACAGCTTGTTTACAAATTAAATTGTAAACTCTTTTATTGCATCTTTATTCTTTTGTTCGTGAGTTTACGGGTTTGTTCCAAACCGTTTGATTTCGCCGGCGATGCTAAAGCTAATTATTTTATTGCAGTGCCGTTTTAGTTTTATTTTAATGGCAATGTTTCACTTTCCCGTTAGGCAATAACTTTAGAATTGGTACTCTCGTTTAAACCTTGTCTATGTAAAACAAATACCGACATTGATTTTGTATTCCATCCTTATACAATAATGTCAATAATACAATAGGAGAATTTCCTTTAAAATTTAGTTTTTAAAATTTAGTAAGGTACCAAACCCCGTTATCAATGTTGCAGTTCATATTATAAAACCGGACAAGTGCGAGTCGGACTCGCGCACGAATGGTTTCGTACCATTACGCAAAAAACGGCAAAATAATCAATTTTGTTGTATTCCGAGCCCCACTTAAATATTTATTTTATTTTGTTATAAATAATAAAAAATAGTTTGTTCAAGTAGGCATTTTACAATGCGCTTATGAACGTCAAATAAAGCTATACCGGCTTGAACCCTACACCTCTGCCTCGAGAAGATTTAAATCCCCCCTCAATAGGAGGAGGGTATCCCAATATGGGACCGGCCACAAAATAATACAAGTGTTTTTAAATATTTGTTAACTTTAGTATTTGTTTTTAGTGTTGTTACACTTGTTACTTCGATTTTTGCGGTTATTTACTCGTAATAGCCCTTGCCAAATTATACATAAGAAGCTCATAGCTGTGGCCCTTATGTAAGTAGGTATAAAATAAATACCTTGTAGACATTGTAGACTTAGACAATGACACAAAACAGACTTGTGACAATGATAAGTTAAAATGTTTCCCGCCATTTTACGTAAACACCGGTTTATGTGCATTTGCATGGAGGGTTATATATATTATTTTACCGTTTGCTATAGTAGGTATAGCCAACGCAGCCGTTGTAGAAAGCTGTTTGTGAGAATTTCTTGAACAAAGTACTTTTTCTTGAAGTCGGGCTAGCCGTGGAAATGTGAGCAATGAGCATCCATATTTCCATGTGTTTTTATAATACTTACTTGCATTACTTTAGTTTGTATAGGTACCTACATATAATCTGTGTAAGATGTCCCTTGATAAAAAAAGTATGTACCTACCTACACAGTACCTACATATAATGTTTGTGATTACATCCATTAATTACATCACACGTTTAGGGGGAGGGAGGGGGTCAAGAAAATGTGACATATTGTGACATGGGGGAGGGGGGAGACACAAACTTTGTGACGTCACTTTAACTTCATCAGTAACCTAAAATTTATTTTTCACCTCAGCAGCTCGAACAAGAGTACTTTGCTTCTTAAAAACAGTGAGCAAAATGCGATTTTGCTCACTGAGTGAGACAAAATGAGTGAGCAAAATCGCATTTTGCTCACCGAGTGAGACAAAATGTCATTCATGTGACCTTTATAGTCAAATATCATTTCAACATGCGGGGTCTAATACAAGTTCGATATACTTGGGTTCTATTATCTCTGTCCCTCTAGGTATGTTCTCACTGCTTAGGGTGAAAATTTTTGTGTACCGTAAAGTTGCGTATCTTCGCCTGGGTTTTGACACTTTTCTCAAAATATCTCTCAAATTTGAAAGCATTTTAATCCGTTAAGGCGAAAAAACGTTTTTTAGTATTCCTAACTATCAGTATACACCACTAAAACTTTGAATTTTATTGGTTAAGTTGGTAATAAATGGCCCCAAAGGCAATAGGCGATGTTTGGGTATTTTTCCCAATCTTCGCCTATGGCATGCCTTGCCGCTAATACTTACTTTTCTGTGACTTAGACATGTTAAGTCGCATCTCCTTGGAATGTGCTAATATGCTATGAACCTTAACTATACCAGACTAGGCATATATTTAAAAAACGGGGTAGTAGGCGAAGTTATGTAACAGTCTGAAGTCGTTTTCATACATTTTCTATAATGAAGCTAGGGCTGCCAAAATTAACCAACATGTCAAATAAAGGGGAGTAATGGTTTATAAGTTAAAAAAATAATTATTTTTAACAAAATTGTTTAATTGTTGCAAAATTGTTGTTATTATCGTAATTGACATCAAATTAACCTTATTTACACAAAGTGAGACATAAAAATACCTATTTGGTACCTACTCAATATCGGTAAGAGTAGAAATAAACATTTGCATATAGCGTAAACTAAAATAACTAAACATAAGAAAATATTTAAATTTGGAAACAAATAATGTCATCCACCAATGAATGTGGTACAAAAAATTTGTCAACCCTAGGGGTAGGCGAAATTTGGCAACAAGATGGACGCAAAGTACCCTCTCCAACGTTTTATCCAATTGGGTAGGTAAAGTTTTTTGAAGATAGGCAAATTATATTTTTTTCCGATAGTATTTATTATAGCGATCACGGAAATGCAGCTCTTTTATTTTTATTTCATTTTATTGATTAAATATAATTTTTTAAATGATCGATATGACGTTTGTGAGATGGAATGGCAGATCCAAGTAATTCCTTTGCACGTTACTACGTGGGACGAGATAGAAAAAAAAACGATGTCAACTGTCAGTGTCACTTAGCTCTCATTCCCAAAAAATAACGGACAAGCCTCATGTTACCTTGCGAATTGCTATTAATGTTATCATTGAGATTTTCGACGACTTCAGCACGACCCACGGACTTCTGATTCCCCACGACATCTGCGCGTATTTGGACAAAGATTGAATTTACTTTCGATAACTTGGCACTGCATAATTATTGGACAACGTTTTCTTCCCCACCCCTACACGACGGCCCCTGCGCTGACCCTTGGACAGAGTTTTGCAAGAAAAATAAGCGAGTTCATACGAGATTGCGAGCAGATTCTACAAATTTGAAATTATTATCATAACAGTGATAAGCACAATGCCGTTGAATTAGAGGAGCAATGGCCGTACAGGAGTACGTATCCGTGAAATACATAGGTACATAAAACTTTCTTCACTTGTGTTTTGATTTTTATTATTAAATTGCCATGAGCTGTTAAGTTCGTAAACAAGAAATCGGTCTAATTTTTTCTAAAAATTTCAACCATCTGTTAGTTTTGTGTGGTTATCCTCATTTTATGAATGTTGTTCTTATTTTCAGGTGGATGTAAACATTCATTGGCGGTATTATACTGATGGCTAATTAGAACCATTGAGCCATGACATACTTCCTTGCAGTGTTATTCGGCTAAGCCTCGAGCATCCTGTGAATCTGAAGGATATAATTATTTCCATAAAAAAGAGCAATCGAAATTTTATCGAATTAGGACCAAGATATCCCGAGAATCTAAGGACATTTTATAAAAAATGCAATAAAATGAAAATGGGAGACTCTCTTATTTTAACAATGTTACAAGATCATGACAATGTTATGGTCTATACTTATTAAAATTTTAAAACCAACATGTCTTTATCTTTGACTTGAAAATGTACAAATGATTTGGGTTAAGTTTTATGAAATGCAACTTATGCTAAAAATCTATTATTATTATATGTCAAATTATCGTGAACTCGATGTTGCTTAAGGCGTATCCAGATTAGTCAATTTTTCGCCAATCTGATTAAATTGCCCGATCGAATCGGGACGTACGGACGCAAACGCCAATTTGGCTCGCCGAATTCAACCGCCGATAATGACCGATAAAATGAGGTGCGGACACAAGAACACCAACTTGTGAGGCTAGTATTTTCGTTATGGGGCATTTTTTCAATTTAAATGGCTCTAATATCACCGTAAATCTAAAATTGGAGATTGACGCCAATTTCATTTCTGATCAAATCTACCGATTTGATCAGTCCCGTCTGGATACCGCTTTAGCACCGCGAAAGGGCGCTGCGCGGTGCGCGCGGATTGACGCATGCGCGTACCGTATGCTTAGTATCTATGGTAATATAATTTTAAAAAATATGCAAATAAAAGGCGGCAAAGTTTATTCGTTGTGCAATACTCAATAAGTTACCGCTTGTTATTTTAATACTCGTAATAAACAAAATGAGTTCAAGTGACGAAAACGACCTGGAATAGACGGCACACCGCCTCATTTGAAAGCAGAAGCAAACTTAATAATGAATAACTAGCTTCCTGCTAAGTCCAGGGACAAATACAACAGGACTTACGACATGCTCATGCTGTGGAAGGACACAAGAAGGACAGCCAAAACGCAAGAAACACCTACTCTGAAAGTGGTTTTTAGCGTATTTCTGTGACCAAGTGAAAACTAAAAAGACATTTAATATAAACTAAGAATATGCGTTGTTTTTTTAATTGTATTCGCGTCACTTTACCCCTATTAAATACGCTTTACTAAATTGAATTTGTTTTATTTCCTCACATAATTTGAGAATAGTGCTTACTATGTATACCTCAATGGAAGCAAAAATGTAGTATTTTTGCGAGTTAATACACTTGCTACTTGTGTATAGTGGCAAATGTATTAAACCCGCAATCAACACTAATCAATATGTAAACAGGCCCCAACGTGAAGCACATTTACCCTACAGACATACTTATCCATATTGACCATATTTGAACCTCTCAACTCTCTTCAAGGGCACGCCACACAGCGTGATTCTATATACTGTTGTTTGTTGTAATGTTAATGCTTAAGGATAATAATTTGTGGATTTATAAAATAAAAACGAAACGAAATTTACTGGATTTATATTATATTATTTTGGATTTATATTATAAGTTTTCTAAAGTACAGTCGCCATCAGATATATTGGTGCAGCTAGGGTGCTCATAAATATCTGAACACGCCTCTATTATCAGGGCGTGCGTGTTCAGATATTGTGAACACCTTGCCGAGCCCATATATAATAGCCAATAACGACCTAGTTATAAGACTATTACAATCTTAATCATTATGTATGTATAATACAACAATCACGTTTATATAGTCCTCACAAACGTATAAGTTACCATTTTGGCCAATATATCTTCAAAGCTTGGCACCGAATCGCTGTTAAAGACTTTGGTGTGCTCAAATACGCTGAATTTGGAAGGTAACGTCTGTACTTCCTACAAGACGGTACGACGCACTTTGAGCTCATCTCTGTAATATTCTATTTCCATTCGAACGTTTCCGGGATCGTCTCCATCTATTGTGTTGATACTGAGATCCAAAATGACTCGTGTAGCAGTCCAAGAGTCGTGGTGAAGGCGTTAATGAAAATGTTCTCCAAGAAGCAGTGCCAAGTAGTCGAAAGCAATCGTTATCATTATCAAAATATCCGTGTTGATCGTGCTAGGGACGTTAAAAATACTTATTCTAGAAATCACACCGACGTCCAATTACAAGAAAACACAAATGTTTCGTCCGACCATTATTTTCCAATTATTTGCAAGTTATTTTCCAAGAATGACACTGACAGTTGACATCGATTTTTTTTCTATCCCGTCCCATTTACTACGCGCCAAGGAATTAATTACTCGAATCTGCCATTTCACCTCACAAACGTCATATCGATCATTTAAAAAATTATATTTAATCAATAAAATGATATAAAAATAAAAGAGCTGCATTTCCGTGATCGCTATAATGAATACTATCGGGAAAAAATATAATTTGCCTATCTTCAAAAAACTTTACCTACCCAATTGTGACTTCTAAACGTGAGCTAACCATTAAATAATAGTTTCATATGAAAAAGAGATAGTTATAGGATATAATCATGTAAAAAGTTTAACATTACCGGGTCCGTATCACCGTTTAAAACTGAAGTTAAAACACTGGTTTATAAAAACGTGTGGTCGGCGTCGCGAAAAAACCTCACTAAAGGTCAACTGTGTGAAGTTAGCCGCAGAATGTTTGAAGAATATTGACACCCGTAAAAAATACTTTGTATTTAGCAGTTTTATGTAAGGCTTACATTAGAAACATTTTGTTAATGGCAACTTATGTCAAACTAGGCGAAAATAGGTAGCGCAGGCAAAGATACGAAACTCTACGGTACTACACGAGATCAAAGTTATTTACATCTCGTGCGCTTTTGAATCCCTTACTACGCTCAAGATTCTAAATTAGATTCACTCGCTACGCTCGTGAATCTATTATAGAATCTTTCGCTTGCACGGGACTCAAAATAAGCACTCGAAGAAATATCAAACTTTGATCTCTTGCTGTACAAATAACTATAAATTATTTTATTCGCTGTACATTTAAATAACAAGTTATTAAAACGATAATCGTTTTTATTCGTTTAATTTTCTTTCCTAAGCAGTTTTGGGTTGTAAAATTACTAATATTTATATCGTCAAAAATATTTTGATAAAATATTAATAATACTTAGGTACTTACTTAATTCGATTTGGCGATTTCGTAGGAAAAATGTGACGTCACACTAGGGGGGAGGGGTTTGCCAAATGTGACCAAGTGTGACAAGGAGGGGGGGAGGTGTCAAAAAACCTAGAAATTCGTGTGACGTAATTAATGGATGACCCCCTTGGAGAAAAACCAAATATTTACTTAAAATAAGTTTAGGTCCCTATATACCTATATATACTTAGTTATTTCACTTATTTGTGATCTTATCCGACATTCAAATATCAGATCGAACAATGTGAAAACGCTCTTAAAATTCAAGTTTTTTTTCTGGTTTGATAATCATGTTTTTAAATATGTCCAGTTATAATTAGGTACCTACCTACCTATAAACTTGTTTACAAAACCAGGTATGTCTTGAATGCTACTACATAATATGTATAATTCGTACTCGTATGTTATTTGCCCTATCTTGTAACAGGTGTAACCGACACGTGTAAACCATTAAAAAAAACAGGCAAGTGCGAGTCGGAATCGCGCACGAAGGGTTCCGTACTATAATGAAAAAAAAGGCAAAAAAAAATGGTCACCCATCCAAGTACTGACCCCACCCGACGTTGCTTAACTTCGGTCCAAAATCAAGTTTGTTGTATGGGAGCCCCACTTAAATCTTTATTTTATTCTGTTTTTAGTATTTGTTGTTATAGCGGCAACAGAAATACATCATCTGTGAAAATTTCAACTGTCTAGCTATCACGGTTCGTGAGATACAGCCTGGTGACTGACGGACGGACGGACAGCAGAGTCTTAGTAATAGGGTCCCGTTTTACCCTTTGGGTACGGAACCCTAATGAAGTCATGGTAATATGTCACTAAAAAAACTATTATTAAGTACGAAATTTCATTTTCATACATTTTACAGTGACAGTAAAAGTAAAATCGAAATATTTTATTGTTTGCCATTCTTTCCAACAAAGTAACAAATAGGTATAGACAATTATTATGGAGTTGAATGGAGTTTCCGCGCGTATTACGTTATATGGGGCATTATCTATGAAAAGGGACCTTATTGTCGATGGCGCTTACGCCGCATAGCGTCGCCGGCATTGTATTTATATCGGAGCATCGGTAATAATGGCGTAAGCGCCGTCGACAATAAGGTCCCTTTTCATACATAACGTCACGTATAGTCTGTTCGGAAAGAGAAGAGTCGTGGAATGTATGAGGCCTACAGGGCTACAGCAAGCAGTAGTACCTACCTAACTTATGAAAAAACCTTATTTTTAATACAGTTGCTCAAAAAGTGCTACTTTACGTAGCTGTTTAGCGTGCGGAAAGTTGGTTATCTCGAACTAGTGCTTTTTACTTTTCCAATTTTTTTAAATGTATACTTGTTCCAATTCACGACTACTTATTGATGAGTGTTAATATTAGTTTCCTTTAAACGTCGTAATCAGCATAAAAACCTACCGTTAATGTAAGAATACGAAAAATATTACATATTTCATATTTAATTACTTACCTCTTCATCATTATAACACGTTTATTTTTTAATATTCAATATTGAAAATTCCGTTCTTAATAAAGATGACTGAATGGAACGGAATAGCTGCCAAACGCCCATAGATGTAATATACTTAAAGACGACGTCTAACCGAGCTGTCACTGTTACCACTTTTGTTTAGTGTACGATTAACAATGTTTTTCTTATTTTTTCGCAACTGTATTAAAAAACGTCGTTCGATACACGTGCGGAAATGTCATTCTTCACTCGTCCCGAGTCTTGCCACTCGCCTGCGGCTCGTGGCAAGATATCTCGGTACTCGTGAAGTAATGACATACCTTCCGCACTAGCATCGAAATGTACTATTTATGTCATGCCGTAGTTTTAATTTGTGTCTCTCATCCCACCACTCACGTCGCACAGAGCGTTATTTGTTTTTAAATGCAATTTATGTGTTGGTAATAAAACTATTAATAATTTCAAACCTATTCTACCGCCGCGCCGTCTAGAGGCTAGACGACCGGTCTGGCCTCGTGGGTAGTGACCCTGCCTATGAAGCCGATGGTCCCGGGTTCGAATCCTGGTAAGGGCATTTATTTGTATGATGATACAGATATTTGTTCCTGAGCCATGGTTGTTTTCTATGTATTTAAGTATTTATATAATTACATATATCGTTGTCTGAGTACCCACAACACAAGCCTTCTTGAGCTTACCGTGGGGCTTAGCCAATTTGTGTAAAAATGTCGTATAATATTTATTTATTTATTTATTTATTTATTTATTTTATTTATTCTCCATAGCAATTATATACGCATGGGACATCTGTGTTCCGTTAGTAAAGCCTATTCTATAGCAATCCGACTTTGTTTCCAAGATCCAACTCTGTCAAACTGATACGCGCAAAAATGAACTTTTTGTTACTCTTGGGTAAGTTCAAAATTAAGTAGCCAAGTATTTATAGAAGAGGCAAACCTGACTGCAACGGCAGCCTGCTAAGATCAATCTGTCAAATACGTACAAAAATTGACGGTAAATGCCCTAACATTAAGTTCAAATTTGAATGGTGAAATTTGCAAGAGGCCAAGCAGATTGTGACTAAGAATGTGGTTTGACAGATGTGCGCGGTTGACATCTGCCAGCTTTTACACTTTAACTGTAGAATTAATGTAAAGAAAGGTTTACGACTTATAATTAAATAATTAATATTCATTTAATAACGAGACACACACGGACATATTTAAAATAATTATATTAAAACGGGCCACTCTCACGTATTTTAACCCGACATGTTTCACTTCATATCGTTTTAATATACGTACTTATATGGGGGTTTTCGAGGCGGAAAGTCGATCTAGCTAGGTCTTAATCTCTGGGAAAACGCGCATTTTTGAGTTTTTATATGTTTTCCGAGCAAAACTCGGTCTTCCAGATATTATCTACCTAACTGTTTATCCCAACCCGGAGGTATTTCACGGGGGATTATATAATCTGTGACGGGGGTAAGGATCATTATCTGTCTTGATCCTGATATCAGTAGGCAGTAGGTCCGGGGAATCACAAGTCACAAGGTGTGTGCATGTGAGCATAACAGGCGGGCGTAGGGTTGCAATACGCCAGGATGTCCCCTAACATGTCAGGATTTGTAGGTTAGTGTTAGGATTTTTAAGAAACTTTAGCTTACCACTAGAAGCTCACTAAAAGTTTGGAGTTTTACAGAGAAAAGGAAAGGTTCTGCTATTAGCTACTGCGTATTGTGGCGTGTTAAGGGGCTAATGGCCCACGAAAGGTTTTTGAAAAGGTATTGAAAGAGTGGATTTTTGAAAAATTTAGGAGGATCATAGAACAAACGTGATTATTTGGTGTTTTTTCGATTTGGCGATCAGTCACTATTCCACGATAGTTATTAATGATGATTCGTGACCCCCTCTGTTTTTGAAAGGCAAAACACAAAATGTACCATAAAACCACCAAACTATACTACTATTACGCTCCACATCCACAAGTTACACAATACGTAATTAAGCTTGAATACCAATGGTCTTTCTGGTTTTATCTGGGCCTTTTCTCCAATTTATGAAAATGTTTTGCCTCAGAACTACGTCATTAAAAAGTTTCCCCTAATAAAACTATGTAGGGGAAGGTCGGGTAAAGCGAACACCCCAGGCAAAGCGAATTCGGGCTCCCAATCCTAAACTATTCGACTTTGTCGGACCACGCGCCTATATGATGTTCAGGATCCTTCGCTCTATGAGCGGCAAGCATCACAGGGAGCGGTCGCTGCGAGCGTCGTCGGTGACGAGTCAACATGTGTTTTTAGTGCAAAATATTCGATTTTGAAAGGTAAATATATTGTATGTTATTTTGTCATAGTAATTATCTCGAATTTTAATTCAAGATGCTTCTATTGCTTATTACAGTATCTTCCATTTACAACGCCTTTCTTTTAAAACAACCCCACGGTTATTTAAAAAAAATCTTAATTCCTTTAACAGACTGAGACTGACTGAATGGGCAAAGTGGATAGCGTGTTCACTTTGAATTTATTAGGTAAATTTTTTTATGATAATATTTTGTTACAGATGGTTTATAAACATCAAAAAAAGATCGATCATGGCTTCTGGCTAACATACGTCATGGAAATGGCTATCAAAACGTGGATTAGCTGTGTTAAAATGTCTTCAGAGATGCCGTGAAGACTTATGCTTATGGAATTAGTGAAAATATATCAAAAGTTACTTGTGACAGCTTTTTCTAATTAATATTATTGAAATGATCTTATGTTTATTAATTTTCACTTACTTATTAAGTTCACTAAGATTTTGTGAGTGATAGTTGCTTTGCCCGGAGGCTTGTTTCACTTTGCCCGGCACCCTGGGCAAAGCGAATAATAGTACATTTCGATGCTAGTGCGGAAGGTATGTCATTACTTCACGAGTACCGAGATATCTTGCCACGAGCCGCAGGCGAGTGGCAAGACTCGGGACGAGTGAAGAATGACATTTCCGCACGTGTATCGAACGACGTTTTTTAATACAGTTGCGAAAAAATAAGAAAAACATTGTTAATCGTACACTAAACAAAAGTGGTAACAGTGACAGCTCGGTTAGACGTCGTCTTTAAGTATATTACATCTATGGGCGTTTGGCAGCTATTCCGTTCCATTCAGTCATCTTATTAAGAACGGAATTTTCAATATTGAATATTAAAAAATAAACGTGTTATAATGATGAAGAGGTAAGTAATTAAATATGAAATATGTAATATTTTTCGTATTCTTACATTAACGGTAGGTTTTTATGCTGATTACGACATTTAAAGGAAACTAATATTAACACTCATCAATAAGTAGTCGTGAATTGGAACAAGTATAAATTAAAAAAAATTGGAAAAGTAAAAAGCACTAGTTCGAGATAACCAACTTTCCGCACGCTAAACAGCTACGTAAAGTAGCACTTTTTGAGCAACTGTATTAAAATAGTACATTGTGTATTAAGGGCGGGAAATAAGAAATTACGAACGAGTGTCAATTTTAAGCCCGACGCGAAGCGAGGGCTTAAAATGTTCACGAGTTCGGAATTTCTTTACCGCCCGTGGCACACACAATGTTTTTCATCACACTTGTAAGGAAAAAAAGGAGAATTAATAAAAACAAACTTCTGTATAAAACACTTTTCCGCCCTAGGGCGAAAATTTCAATTTCCCGCCCGCAAGCCCTACGTGTAAATAAGTGTTTTTCATCACACTTGCTCGGAAAAGATTTTTTCCGCCCTAGGGCGAAAATTTCAATTTCCCGCCCGCAAGCCCTACGTGTAAATACATCTTTTCCGAGCAAGTGTGATGAAATAGTACATTGTGTATTAAGGGCGGGAAATAAGAAATTACGAACGAGTGTCAATTTTAAGCCCGACGCGAAGCGAGGGCTTAAAATGTTCACGAGTTCGGAATTTCTTTACCGCCCGTGGCACACACAATGTTTTTCATCACACTTGTAAGGAAAAAAAGGAGAATTAATAAAAACAAACTTCTGTATAAAACACTTTTCCGCCCTAGGGCGAAAATTTCAATTTCCCGCCCGCAAGCCCTACGTGTAAATAAGTGTTTTTCATCACACTTGCTCGGAAAAGATTTTTTCCGCCCTAGGGCGAAAATTTCAATTTCCCGCCCGCAAGCCCTACGTGTAAATACATCTTTTCCGAGCAAGTGTGATGAAAAATATCTTCTTTTACGTTTTGTTCAAAATTGCAGCAATTATTACACATTAGAGGCTAGTGTTGTTTAAAATTAAAAGTTTATTAAATAAAGACTTATTATATTATTGACACTTTTTAACCGACTTCCAAATCTCAAAGAAGGAGGTTATCAATTCGGTTGTATGTTTTTTTTTTTTTTTATTTTTTTTTATGTTTGTTACTCCATATCTCCGTCATTACTAGATCGATTTTGAAAATTCTTTTTTTGATTGAATGTATATGCATACAGATTGGTCCCGTTTTTGTCAAAACCCAGTTCTGATGATGGGATCCATGAGGAATCGAGGGAACTCCTCAAATCTTAAAGGCATACATATAGTGATTTTTGGGTTTTTATCAACAAATCAAGCATATACACCCAAAAAAGTGACATTTGATGAAGTGGAACTGCTGATGATGATCAGAACGGAACTCTTTAACGACGCATAGTTCACGGTTGGCGATTTGTCCTCTTCGTTATGTTTGTTAAGCAAGTTAAGTTTTTAAGCCACATTTTTGTCAAGCTCGAGTTCTGATGATGGGATCCATGAGGAATCAAGGGAACTCCTCAAATCTTAAAGGCATGCGTATAGAGATTTTTGTATTTACATCAGAAAATCAAGCATTTTCATTAAAAACTGTTGCATTTGATGAAGTGGAACTGCTGATGATGATCAGAACAGAACTCTTCAACGACGCATAGTTCACGGTTGGCGATTTGTCCTCGTCGTTATGTTTGTTAAGCAAGTTAAGTTTTTAAGCCACATTTTTGTCAAGCTCGAGTTCTGATGATGGGATCCATGAGGAATCAAGGGAACTCCTCAAATCTTAAAGGCATGCGTATAGAGATTTTTGTATTTACATCAGAAAATCAAGCATTTTCATTAAAAACTGTTGCATTTGATGAAGTGGAACTGCTGATGATGATCAGAACGGAACTCTTAAACGACGCATAGTTCACGTTTGGCGATTTTTCCTTTTCGTTATGTTCCTTAAGCAAGTTAAGTTTTTAAGCCACATTTTTGTCAAGCTCGAGTTCTGATGATGGGATCCATAAGGAATCGAGGGAACTCCTCAAATATTAAAGGCATACGTATAGATTTTTTTGTATTTTCATCATAAAATCAAGCATTTACATTAAAAACTGTCGCATTTGATGAAGTGGAACTGCTGATGATGACCAGAACAGAACTCTTCAATGACGCATGGTACACGTTTGGTGATTACGAATTTCGATTTTGACTTGGACTGGGACCCGGACTCGGACTCATACCCGGATCCGGTTCGGACCCGGATCCGGTTCGGACGCGGACCTGGACTCGGATCCGGATTCGGACCCGGATTCGGACTCGGACCCGGACTCAGACCCGGACTTGGACCCGGACTCGGACCCGGACTCGGACCTGGTCTCGGACCCGGACCTTGACCCAGAAAGCCACTATGATACCTTAACTAAATAAACAACTATGATTACCTACCATAAAATTAATGTAGGTATAAAGTACGATGATGCCAATCTTACTAGCTCCTCCCGCTTAAACCCCCGTACACCGTACGGCATGCGCCATTAAATGGGTTAGGTTAGGTTTGAACTGCGATCCTCACAGAACCGAACAAGGATTAGGTTAGGTTAGAACTGCGAGCCTTACAGAAACGAAATGCTACTTGAATAGTGGGTTTGATTAGGTTCGAACTGCGGTCCGCACAGAACCGAACTGCTGTCTGAGGAGTGGGTTAGGTTAGGCTAGAACTACGACCCTCATGGCTCCTCTTCACGATGGGCCAACGCCGGCCACTCCAAGGGACGCATTTATGCGTTAGAGGGAGCAAGTGATATTGCTATCTCATTCTACCGCATGGCTGCGTCCCTTGGAGTGGGCGGCGTTGGCCCATCCTGTAGAGGAGCCATTATACAGAAGCGAAATGCTAGTAGAAAAGTGGGTGGTTTTACCTCCTTTTCTACATAGTGTACCATCTACAATAATCTTTCATCGGCCCCCATGGAAGTCGGTTTTTTTTTCTTAAAAATTATTTCATTTCTTCCTTGTTACATTTTTCTGTTATGCCGCGTCAAAGCTTAAGGTGTTCACTATACCCGGACTTCCCCTACCTACCTATACTAATTTAGTTAGTCTTGGATCTTAGTTGAAAGACTTTAGACTAAGTTGGGTGGATTTATGGTACTAAGAAGGAAGTAGGTAAATAATACTGGCAAGTTCAATTTGTAACTTAAATGATGACTTTTAATACATTTTCTATGTTACATTCGTTTGTACAACAGTACGATGAAGTATACAACGTATGCCCATCACGAGTCGATCTCACGAACAGTACAAAACATAACTAATATCAAAGTATCAACTAATATCATGTGTAAAAATTACGTATAAAAATGGTTTTGGGGGTGCATTTGATCTTTTTATCACATCATCGATAAACAACATTACTGAGGAACAAAACACGGTACACATTATGAAATACAAGTAACATTTGGTATTATCTTACAAAATACATGATTTTTTTATCAATATTATTAAGAAAACTAGGGTTAGGTTAGCTAGCCGCCACGAATCAAAACTACAAAGACAAAAATGCAATTTTGATACGTCAAACTAAAGATTCAAAATTAAATTAATCTGGAGACCTTTTTAAAGGCCTCTGGGCGGCAAGAGCTAGTGGGTAACAATTCTGCCCTGTTAAGACAAAACTGCGTACTTATCTTTTTACATTTTTCCTGTTTCGCAGATACCCCGTTTTGCCGTAACAGGGGAGAATTAAGTTTTATTGCATAGGTGAAATTCAAGAATCGATGATTAATGCAAAAATTCATCGCAAATAATGATCTTATATACCTACCCATTAAAAGTACTTACAGCAACACACGCTGACCGGAGGTGGATCTTATATCTTGGTAATAAGATTTATTTTATACATATTATCAGGTAAGCGTAATACGTCAGTTGTGATACATTATCTGTACCGTGTGATAAGTAAACAGAACAAATTAATAAATGAGCGATTCTTAAAAAAATAAACATAATTTAGCAGAAGGATTTGAACAGTCAATTCTTCTCACTTTGTGATTTGGTTTTAAAATCCTTTGAGCTAGAAAGTTAGTTCAGGGATAAAATTATGTGGTAAAGTAAACGTTTTAACACTTCAAAATTCCAAATGTAGGAGGTTCTTATTCGATTGTTTTTTAAAAGAAACGCTCAGAAACATACAATTATATTAAAAATATAGTCTGACAAATAAGTTTTGTCAGTAACAGTAGAATCAAAAACTATGCTCCTCCCTCTTTTTGGGTTTATAGTACTAGCATAATAAGAAGAGAGTATGATTCTCTCTGCCTATGCTCCACTGGCAATCGACTCTTGCCAAACTATAGAAAACATAGGCACTAGTAGATATAAAACAAAGATTCTTAGTTTCGTCCAATTTATTTATCCTCCTAAGTCCCTGCGTACAATTTTTTGTACATATTCCAAAATCTTCTGGTTCCAATTTCAAAAACAAAACAATTACTTCTGGGTCTCAGGAGGATTGTGGATACGCGTCAATTAAATAATTTAAATTAATAAACTTATAAAAAACATACAAAAACTGTTATTATCACGCAAAAGAAGAATATGCTTGTATTTCTTTATTGTGTATGTCCTATGTACCTATATGTATAATTTGACTAAATTAAAAAGGAAGTTCAAGTACCTATGTCGTGTATTGTCTTTATTTCATTTTATACTTTTAGTGTGAACTACCTACCGTTAATAGTTTAGACATTTCTTACATTGGTCATATCAGGTACTTAACTATCATATATTATTTAGCGAAAGTTTGCTTTAATAGTGTTTTAGTGTTATTAGTTAATATTATACTATTAAGCAAATGACCACACGTTCAGAATCGTCAATAAAAGACATAGATTTTAAACAACATTAACTTATAAGTATTTATGAGTTGAACAAAAGTAAACGTCATAAGATACTGGTCTACGTATTGAGTGGTTTTTAAATACATATAAAGCTCGTTTTAGTAACCTGGCCTAAGTTACAACATTTTGAACAATCGGGTACTTTCCATTTGCTCCAGAACTGTAAAATTTCTTAAGAAATGGTGTTCATCAGACAAAAAGTGTCAGTCCTATAGAACTACTGAACGGTACCCAAATAATCCGGTCCCTGTCGTAAAAGCCACAAGCCGTGTTGCCATGGTAACCGCGCAAAGTAGCTGTAAAAAGGAAAATAACTTACGGCTTGCGACTTTTTGAAATGGGCGCCAAATGTTGTTAGGAATTTAACGTTTGTAACTTTTGTAAACTTATGAGAAAGAATCCTATCTTTCATACGTTTCAATTATTTAAAATCGGCGCGCTCATTCTTTCTTTCGTGTTCAACATCCATGTCTTCAATATGTCTCGGCAAAAAACTTACCTACCTAAGAAATGCCTCTCTTGGTGTCGTAACGTCATGTTTTCAACATTTCCAAGTTTCATTTACATACATAATACAAGTGGCCCGTGTCGTTATTTTGAATATACTCGCAATATCTGAGTCTTTGTTAATATTTTCAATTTAAGAATGTAGGATGTCATGAATTCAATGTTATAGGCACATTTTGATATGCAGGGTGCACAAATAAAGATAAAATAACACCTTTGTGTTGTAAAGATAGTTTAAAAATAAGTAATAGCATGATAATAACGTTTTTGCAAGGTAAATATTTTTTGCAAGAAACAGATGCAACCGATTGTTAAATTAAATTAGTAATCGGTAGAATCTCGAATCGTTTCAAGTTTTCCTTGAAAACACCTAGCTTACTTTGTTCTCAACTAAATAACTTGTACATAATTAGGTTTCAAGCTTGTTCAAGGCCAAACAAATCAACTAAGTATAACAACAAGTAAGAAATAACGTCAATGAGTGAGTCATACGCTGACGACCCCCAAAACCGCAAAATGAGAAAATGCAACAATTACAACCCGTGAGATCGACCCGAAACAATTAATTTGAAGAATGCCTAAATATCTATCTAGCTAATGGAGCAATTACTTACATTAAGAATCAGACCTTTTTAAAGAGAAAGTCAACAAAAACTGGATTCCGAAACTATATTGCATAAGCGGACTAAATTTACATAGTAAATACGAAACGTTACGTTCAAAAAGGTCCGAGTCGACTAGGCGTTGGGGCGTCTTCCTGCACCAAAACAAACAACGTCAACAACAACGAAAACTGCCCCACTTCCTAAATAATTCGTTTAACTTAAAGTTGGTTAATTTCATTCACTGTCCGGCGCACAACCTTGGCGGCTCCTTCACTTCAACATGGCGCCGCACTCACACTAACGAACGTTCAGACACTGTGTGTGTGTGGTCACCGCACATGCCAGAGACCGAGGTTAAGTACACTAAGCCGAGGCAACTTCATGATGTCTTTCAAGCCTTGCGGCGTGATACACGTACAGCCGTAGAGATCTATCGCCTTCAGGTTGCGCAGGCCGTCGCTCAGCGCGTGCAGCCCTCGGTCCGTCACTCGAGTGCATTGGCCTATATTCAGCGTCTCGAGCTGCGATAGCCTCGCGACCCGCTCGAGGCCCTCGTCCGTCAGCCGACAGGCGCTGAGCGATAACGAGCGCAGCCCCGACAGCCCCAGCGTCGCGTGGGACAGCGCCTCGTCACCGACTTTATCACAAAATGACACATCCAGTGCGGTCAAGCGTCCGCTCTCAGCCAAATACGCCACACCGACATCGGAAACACCGTCACATGCCCTTAAATTCACGTCTTCTAATAGTGGAAGCCTCGCTAAATGCCTGAGTCCCGCATCGGTGACGGCAACGCAGAAGGAGAGGTTGATCGATTGTAATTTTGGAAGCCCGGTGGCCGTATGCTTCAGAGCTTCGTCGGTCAGCCTCTGGCAGTCTTGTAGTCCTAAATGCTCCAGCTCCGGCGTGCCTCTCGCCTCTCCACCGCCGCACAGATGCGCTATGCCCGCGTCGTTCACGTGCCAACAGGATCTTAGGTTCAAACGCCGCAGCTTTCTTAATCCCCACGCTATTAAAAGCAGGCCCGTGTCCGTAACATTTGAACATCCGCCTAGTTCTAGCTCTTCCAAATTTTTGAGCGATTGTGCTATCCTCCCGAGGGAAGAGTCTGTTACTTGTTTACATAGGGATAAGTCTAATCTTCTTAAAGCTGGAAGTTCCGCTGCAAATGCGCTAGCTAAAGCGGCGTCTGTGACACTATAGCAACCGCTTAGGGAAAGGGATTCGAGGCCTGGAAGCGACGCGACGGCGTCTCTCAGCCCTCTTCTAAGGGACAGGACTTGTAGTTTTCGAACTCCTCTCCGGGCTAGGGAAGCGAAGAGTACAGGGGCAGGCCTACGAAGATGTAGAGCGGCCTCGACGCCGCGCCACACGGACCGGCGGTCAGCCGCGTCCCTCCACGCGCGGCACACCTGAGCGGCGCGGCCTCGGTCCCGCACGGGAAGCCTTTCGAATATAAGCGCCAGGAGCTCCGGGTATAACCTCGAAATGTGCGTCCCCTGCGGCTCAGGAACGGGCTCCGGCACGTAAGGCACGGGCAAGTGCGGCCGATGCAGTCTGTACGGCGCGCTCCTATGTTTTCTCCTCGTCGTGCTCGGCAGCTCCGTTAGGCCGAGCCGCTCGTCTCGCCAGGACAGCATTTCCTCCGTCCACGCACTCATCGCGGCGACACTGCACTATAACGACATCGCATCGGACCGGTTTTCGGAGAAACTCGTGTTTGATTACACGAGAGATGATCGGAACTGACGTCCGTCGCGCGCGTTTGCTCCTCGTGCACTGGCGAGGGAGCGGCGCGTCCCCCGCGGCCTTCCCCGCGCCCCGCAGCGCCCTCGCGCGGCTATTGGTCGCGCTTGGCGGCACGTGACGCGCGCCGTATCGATTCGAAGGCTCTGCGGCGGCATTTTTAAGTTGGCGGGCCGAGCGCCCGCCCCGCCCCTCGTCCCGCGCCGCCCGCCGTCCTAGAGTAAACACCACGCAGACGGTAACCCATTTTTTACCTGCACCACCGGAACCTCAGATAGTGATGCATTTTATTTTATTCTATGTTTACAGTTATAAGTTATAAGCTTGCTTACAGATCGCGCAGACTACCTGGGATAGGAATTAGGAATGCTGATGAGATAAGACATAACAATACCGTTCGAGAAATAGACCCCAGATCTGAATTAATCAGGTTTCACTGTGAGCCGCTACTTATTTTAAATTTAACATTTTAAATATAGTACATAGTACATACCTAACTACTTTTGAAATCAAAATTATTATTTTGCAAGTATCAATAACGAGTGGCAAACCATTCGATTGGTCTTTAAAAATAACATTAAGGCGGCTAAGAGCAGTATTTGGTTCACTTAATATTTTTTGGAAATAATCGCTCCGAAACTCGAAAATAATTTGTGTACCACCCGCTAACTTTTCACCTAGGTGTGCAAAGAGCTAAAAGCAAATTTATTGTTGAGGTTGTTACGGAACTTTAAAAATAGTTCGTGGAAATGATAATATAGTTATATAGGTACCCACGACAGTGATCTACTGCTAAGAACTTTTAGGTTTTCTATCGTAAATTCCTATGTGGAGAATATCCTTTCGAAAAGTTCGTAGAAGCATTATCTGTGCGACGTCTTAATTTTCCTCATATAACGGAACTCCCAATTTCGTATTTTCTGCCAATTTGATAAGTTATATCTATCGCTTACGCTACGTCTTACGTAGGCGAACAACGCGCGAACGCGGCGCGGCGCGGCGCGGCGAAAGCGGCCGCCGCCGCGCCGCGCCGCGCCGCCTGACATTCGCGTGCAAATCGCGCCGCACCGCGTTCGCAACGAGATCGCTTACGTAGGACACTTCTATGGGCATCAAAGGATTGATTTCGCCGCGCCGCGCCGCGCCGCGTTCGCGCGTTGTTCGCCTACGTAAGACGTAGCGTTATACAAACCGCTCTTTCAAATGAAAAGCGAATGAAGTTAGAATGAACAATACAGATATTTATTTTAATGATTCATAACAAAACCGTTTTTAGAGTGCGCATTAATAACGAGTTAATACTTTTTAGATTCGAAACTACATATCAACACGAGCACCAATGCACTTTGACTCCATATCTAATCTTTGAACCTAGTGATAAGGCGGCAAAACAACTCGCGCGCCGTATTTTCGTTCTCGCAGCACTTGTCGACGAAACACGGCCATTTTAAATAGACCCCCGCTGCTTCCCGTCGGGCCTATGAAACAAGATACTGTAGATACTCCCACTGCTATGACACGGGTCTTTTTAAAATTGCCGTTTGATAACACTAGCCAACTATTACAAGGGCGACCGGTTGGCGTTCCAAATATGATTTTGAATTCAAACGCGTTCCAGAATGAAGTGGGACTGGCCGTTTAAAAATGATCAGCCTGTGGCGAATTTAAAAAGATTACGAAGGAATGAAACTGTCAGGGGAACGGTCTGTGTTCGAAATTTGTAAAGCATTTGAGTCTGTCTATAGTGTTTGAAACAATGCAGTTCAAACGTCAATTTATTTATGTGTCATTGAAACTATATTGAAACTAATTGCCCCCATTAACAGACTCAAAATACAGCGTTTTCGCATAGTGATGTGACAGATAAGCTCTAGGTTCAACGAACTTGACTCAACGCTTACCTATACATTAACGACATGACTGCATTTGAACACACAGAGCGGCTACCGCGAAAACCGAAATTCGCAAATTGCGGGGATCTTTCTCTTTTACTCCAATGAAGGCGTAATTAGAGTGACAGAGAAAAATCCTCGCAATTTGCGAACTCCGATTTTCGCGGTTATAGCCCAGGACTGCCTATGCTATTCTTAGTTTTAGGTATGATGACGACATGCAGTGCAGGCCTGATATTAAAAGCTATCTAGACACGCGGCAGCGTGTCAAGCCAAGTTCAAGCAAAGGAACTGGCTAGCCAGCGCCAAGTGTAATATTACACGAACCACTTGGTGCCACTTTTGACCCTTCTATAACTCAAAACATCTTTAACGTAAACACATAAAACTACGTGTGTTTAATTATATCCATAAGGACATCTAGAAGCCCAAATTTCATGAAGCTAGCTCAAACGGTTATAAAGATATGAAGGTCAAAAAATCGTAAATTTTAAGACTGACTGACATACCTATAGTACCTAAACCTAACCTACTTCCAGATGACCTAGAAGGATGAAATTTGGAATCCAGCTCAGTTATTGTGTGAAAGCGTAGGAAAAAATCTCAAAATAAAAAAAAGTTATAAAATAGGGGGGGTCCCCATACAAAAAAAACATTTTTTATTGTGACTGACATATAAGTACCTAAACCTAACCTACTTCCAGATGACCTAGAAGGATGAAATTTGGAATCCAGCTCAGTTATTGTGTGAAAGCGTAGGAAAAAATCTAAAAATAAAAAAAAGTTATAAAATAGGGGGGGTCCCCATACAAAAAAAACCATTTTTTATTGGGACTGACATATAAGTACCTAAACCTAACCTACTTCCAGATGACCTAGAAGGATGAAATTTGGAATCCAGCTCGGTTATTGTGTGTAAGCGTAGGAAAAAATCTAAAAACAAAAAAAAGTCAATAAATAGGGGGCGTCCCCATACAAATTTCTTTTTTATTGTGACTGACATATAGTACCTAAACCTAACCTACTTCCAGATGACCTAGAAGGATAAAATTTGGAATCCAGCTCGGTAATTGTGTGTAAGCGTAGGAAAAAATCTAAAAATAAAAAAGTTAAAAAATAGGGGGGTCCCCATACAAAAAACCTGTAATACGCGCTAAACAACCGGCCAACGGTGTGTCGTTGGCGGCGCGCGGCACCACATAATTAATACAAAGAACAGAAGTAAAAAACATGCAGCGGAAACACAAGAAAAAACATTAAATCTCAATACCTGCCTAGTTTTCTGTACAAAAAGTATTGATATCCCATCAAAAACATAAATGTAAAAAAGGAGAGCCAAGTTCAATACAAAAATTATGCTTGGCTGTGGGGTTCGCCGCAAAAAGAATGGAGATCTAAATGAGTGCCAAGTTCTATGCAAAATCCAAATATGTTTATAACATTATAAACAAGTATTAAACTCTATTTCTTTGCTTTATTGGATACCTATAACAATTGCTGTTATTTAAAAAAAATGTGAGATCTTAAAGTAGGTTAGATTTGGCTTGGCCAGTTTTTATCAGAATTACAAAATATATATGTTGAATAACTTTATAAAATGACTGATGTAATGAAAACTGGCCAAGTCAAATCTAACCTGCTTTAAGATCTCGCATTTTTTTTAAATAACAGCAATTGTTATAGGTATCCAATAAAGCAAAGAAATAGAGTTTAATACTTGTTTATAATGTTATAAACATATTTGGATTTTGCATAGAACTTGGCACTCATTTAGATCTCCATTCTTTTTGCGGCGAACCCCACAGCCAAGCATAATTTTTGTATTGAACTTGGCTCTCCTTTTTTACATTTATGTTTTTGATGGGATTAGATATACCGGCGGTCTTTTTAAATCGGGAATTCTGGAGATTGATGCTACTATAAAACCTGTTACCATTTTTCTAAATTTTTTCTAGGGATACAAGAACCCGCCACCAAAAAGCCGCTCTCATACAATGGAAGTTACTTTAGAACGACGTATCTACTTAAATTACATGAACATTTACGTAACATTTATCTATGTCTGGTACTAGTTTTTGTTGCTAAAAATTGTTATACAAATAGCAACACTCCTAACTGTACATAGGTGGACCTTATTACAAAAGGCATAAGGTCCACTGTCCACTGATACAGTTAACAGTTTGGGCGATGGTGGTGATAGAAAATATATATGAAGGTTTGTATGTAAAACTTCTATCCGCTCTAGTTAAATTTCCTTGCATTATTATTATTTTATTATTATTTTGCTATTCGACTGACCTGTTTACCTTACCATTTACCTTACCTAAGTAAGTACCTAGGTAGTTTACATTTACAAAGTAAGTAAGTATAGGTACCTACGTAGGTTTCCAGTGGTTTGATAGGTTCATCACCCGAAGCCTAGGGTTGCCATATGAATGCCATATGAAAAAATTGAATATCCTGACAAAAGTGTGGACACTCTGGTCTGGACATCACCCTAAAAATCCTGATATTTCCTAGACGGTCATTTCTCCAAAGTCTACAACCGCTTTAAATAACTTTCCTATTCCAAAACCTTTAGTGGGTCTCGTAGGTCCCTTAACTGGCCAACATATCCCTTTCTTCTGCCCGACTCCAAACTTTTTAACTCGCCAGGTCCGTCACATCCTTGACAATGGACCACAAATCCTGATACCTATGTCAGGCTAATGAGACCCACGGTATACCCACTAAAAACCCCCCATATACCGCCTCGCCGCCCTATTGGTGGGGTTACGGGGACGCTTGCGTACTCATCCGCGACCCCACCGGCGGCAGCCGCCCACGAGCGGCTCCTTCGCAAATGCCCGAAGGCCATTCACGCTAGGCGCGCCAGATGGTTCGACGCGCCTTCCTCCTCCGCCTCCGTTCTGCACTGAAGCGGACCCCCCCGAGCCCGCCACAAGGAAGCTACGGGCGCCAGAAAGTTCTCCGGCGCCCGGCGACAGATCAGGTCTATGGTTCTGTCGCAAAACCACAATTCGGCTGCAGAGGACAGGGAGAACGGCACATCGTAACACCGACACTCCTCTTCCTCTGCAGCCCCACCAACGCCGCTACAGCGGAACGGCACCGCCAAGTTCGCAGGGGATAGGGCGAGTGGCGATCGTAATACCATCACGCCTCTTCCCCTGCGATCCTACCTCGGCCGCCGAGGATAGGGAGAACGGCTCACCGCAATACCGACACTCCTCTTCCTCGACGGTCCACCTCCAACGCGTCACAAGCGGGCTTAACAAGCCCACTTGGAGCGTCCTCCTCGGGCCAGCCCGACCGTCAAACAGGCCGGCCCTGGTTGTCTCTTCGCTTCACCGTGGGTGACCAAGCCACGGTTACTAAGCCCCTCCACCACGACAAGGTGAGCAACCCGCGGGGGGACATATGGCAACCGTAAACCAACCTATCCACTGTCGCTATAGTTATTTAAAACCAGGGGTAGGTAGGTCTATGTACATATTTAATACTCAGTCCAGACGGGTACTGGATCATTATGACCATGAATGATCGGTTTGTAAGTAAAGTTGTAACTTTGTACTGTTTGTAGCTATTCGATTAGATATCATATTATTAAGTGCCTAATAGTACCTTCATATTTATATTGGCTCTTGAAGTAGCCATTTTATAGTAAATAAATAGATAGGTAAGTACTTAAAATAATGAAACTATAAAATTATTAACCACTCCACAAAAACTTTCCAATACCTACTTTGTATTAAATATAAAATCACGGCACAAAATCAGAACATTTTATAATGCAAGTCCAGACCTCACGCACACTAACAAAGAAACAGGTAAAATTTCATACGCACGTCCTCGTATGCGATAGATTCTATGTGTTGAATACCACGTTATATTTGTACTTCAGAAAATAATTTATAAACCTTTTTAAAATAAAAATAAAGTCTAATTTGGCTCGTTCATGTCATGAGCTTCTTCATTGAGGATTGTAATAAAAACAATTTTACACTTGCGTTTTAAATACAAAATGACAACCCTATATTAAACGTATTAAGGTTCAAGTTAGTGTTGAGTTTGGTTTGACAACTGCATGGTGGTATAATGTTGTGTTAGTGTGCGTGGAATGTCAAGCGACTTGGATAGTATAGGCACCGTTCCACTTGAGTGGTTTAGTTTTTTTTTTATACGGAAATTCTAATTTTAGTTATTTCATAAAATACCACGCGAGACAAATTTTATGGCGATTAAATATCCAGTAGGTAGGTACGAAGGCTTAGGTACTTAGGTACCTACTGAATTAAGTGTTTAAAACAAAATCTAACTTTATAGTTGCGTGTTGCGTAAAAAATGTAACGTAATTGCAACATGTTATGTAATTTCATTTTTCCCGATATTATTTTTAACTCATGCCAACAATAAAAATGATTACTTAAATTTTTGTTGTGGACGTTGTGGTTTGTTTTGTTTTCTTTAAACTTTTTGTAAAGTTAGGCAACCATGGCGGGAGTATTTCAACATTGGTATTTTGCAACCCTTCCCCCTCTGACCCGGATTTAGATAGGCAACCCGTTTGCGATTCATCTCTGTCAAAGTTAAATAACAGATATTTATAATACCGGTATTATATTATATAAATATCTGTTAACTTAACTTTGACCGGGCACTGTTGGTCAAAAGTACTTTTATAATTTAATTATGCTTTATAGAATACACATTTGAGTACCTGAATATGTACATATTTAATACCTAAAATTATAAGTTAGAAGCTTAATACATAGTGGTTTCCAGAAAAAAAGTGTACCTAAGTACCATTAACTTTTTTTCTATAAATAAATCTCCTCAGAGTCACGAGGACTATTGATTTAAAAAGAATAGTTTAGAAGAGAATAATACTCTTTTTGATTCTGAATTGAAATGGAATAGGTATTCCAAAAGTTAAATATTAGTAGGTAGGTATGTATTTTGAAATAAACAAATATGTAGGTTCATGTAAATATGTTCATAGCCTATACCTACTTTTTTTTAAATATCTAACTTGCAATTTTGAATTTTCGCTGACCCATTATTAAATATGTACCCAGCATAGATTTATAAGGCATAGATTCCTAGTTCGTACACCCCCAGTGAAGCCATTTCAAGTGCGACGTCACGTCACACTCGTATCATCGTATTCGAACGGCCCTCGCAGTACTCAAAGTCAAATCGGTTTGTGTATACCTCCCGTTTAAAAATCAAAAACTACAGGAAAGATGGTTGTTTGTACAGTGAATGGGTGTCACAACACATCATATAATAAAAACAAACCGCCTGATATTACATTTCACGCGTAAGTATCGAGATTAATGTGATATTTTTACATAATCGTAAATACAAAATTCCAAATTTTCGTCAGCCGCCATTTCTTCTAAATGTTGCCAGTGCAGTGAATATTTTTTCCTCCAAATGGGACATGACGTCTACATTCTAAAATAAATACGCTCAATTAAATTTCATTGTATAATTATAGAAAATTATAATTAAGTTAATTATTTAGGTAAGTATTTACTTTTTTCTTATTTTTATTTTGTGTCATGTTCGTTTCAGTTTTCTGACGCTACGTCTTACGTAGGCGAACAACGCGCGAACGCGGCGCGGCGCAGCGCGGCGAAAGCGGCCGCCGCCGCGCCGCGCCGCGCCGCGCCGCCTGACATTCGCGTGCAAATCGCGCCGCACCGCGTTCGCAACGAGATCGCTTACGTAGGACACTTCTATGGGCATCAAAGGATTGATTTCGCCGCGCCGCGCCGCGCCGCGTTCGCGCGTTGTTCGCCTATACGTAAGACGTAGCGTGACTGATCGGAATGACGCAATATGGAAACATTGGAAACGGACTAAACACAGTCGAATATGCTCTGTCCTATTTAAATTTATTCTTATTATTTTATGCACATTTGTTAAATAAATAAAAATAGTAAAAACTCATCAGCTATTTATTGAATCCTTATTTCACAAAGTACAGAAATGCAACAAATCCCAAAATAAACAAAAAGCTTTTGCTAGAAAATCGAATCTACACACTTCCAAATTATTAATAACCAAGTGTGGATGTTGTTAAAATTCCCCTACTTTGAGAGAAGTAAATATACTGGCAACATGTTTTGTATATATGTGTGTGTTTGCTGAGCGTAAAACACGAGCGTTCCACGCACACATATATCGTGTTTCGGCTTCACTTTTGGCAGGTTAGCCGTATGGGGACTATCTGTCTATGCGTTATTAGTTTAAGGTACCCAGTATATAAAATACCAGGGGGCCGATTTTTGAATTTCGATCACTCGATTTCGTCACTCGAATATCGGTGGAAAACGGCGATATGCTAATTTTTGAAATACGAGCGATCAAAATTTGGAATCTAGTGGTATTGACCACTCGATTTCAATTCTATTAGTAGAATTTAAACGTCTAGTAGTGGAGATATCAATTAACGAAATTCACGAAATCGAGTGGTCGAATTTCGAAAATCGGCCCCCAGGTGCGCTTCGGTTTTTCAGCTTTAGATACAGTCAGATGCAGAAAAAGTGAAAAAACTAGAATGAAACCTCTAAAGTCTAAGGTAAAGGCAAACCACACTCTTTTGTTGGCTATATAATTTTAATCCCTGCCAAATTCCTGTTATTATCGACCGAAATAGAAACCAAAATATAAACCACTGCATTCGGCGTTTTTACATCGGTACGATTTTGACAGGGGTCTCTTTTTTGTTCTACCTGGTCCTTCTATGTTCCCAAATCCCAGCACTAGCTGAACGATCTACTCATTTTAACTAGTATAAGCTGACCTATAGCCCTGATAATCTATTAGGCAACTAGAGATCTATACACCAGTCATTGAGTTGAGGATTATTCTAGTATTTTTAATAAACTATTGGAACACAGCCCTTGGAGAAAGCTAGAAGTAAAAAAGCATAAGGACCTTGTACCACGGCTGATCCACGTTTTTTTGGCCAGACGGTGGGTGTGTAAGTTCTTATCAATTGAGAGAATAGAGTCTATAGTTCGTTTTTTTTAGCATTAGAAAGAACTTGCAAGAAGGTAAGCGATCTTGACACGTCTTTTAATTGAAAAACGCTTTTTAAAAATCAAAAACTATTACTTATTTAAGAAAGCAGAAGAATATAAATGATCGTATTAGATTCATAATTGTGACATATTTGCCGTAACTTATTTTCAAAGTGTGTTTTTCAATTAAAAGACACATCAAGATTGTTTACCTTATTTCTAATGCTAAAAAAAACGAACTATAGTTTTGGGAAATACCTATTTCTTCTAGGTTCCTACTTCTAGAATGCGACAGATTATATAGTGATATAATAGTTCTACTCCAGTCTGAGTAAGTACATCAACCAAGTCATTTACCAACAATTTATGTCACGGTCATTAGTCCCTATTCTAGTCTAGGAGTCTAACTAACTCCTAGTACGTGCTTACCTACTTTGTGTAAAAATATAGCCAAGTAAAACTGGTCAAAGCTACATACAAGTACCTAGCTGATGACATCAGAACTTGAGCAGCCACCAACCAGTTGCATAAATCAAATGAATGACTCATTTAAATTGGTGCGACGTAAGTGCTACGGTCAATAAGAATTAGTAGTAATTTATTTCTTCCGAAAGTAAATAGAATAATTCCAGGAATAATTTGTTCAAAAGTTTGAACATTTACGATCATTCAAAGTTGGAATAAATTTCACAAACTTATAAATTTGACAAAGCATGGAATAGGCGCTAGCGACATCTAGTGGCGAGTGGTATTCCTAAGTTAGCAGCACATGATACCGCCATCTGTTGCTGAGTAGCAAGAACATGTAACTAAGAAAGTCCAAGGAACTTTCTGTAGCAAGTAGTTTTAAGACTATGGTATAGATGGCGCTGTTTACAAATATACATTTTTCTTCTGCGGTTTCAACCATCTCTCAGTCTAGACAAGTCTAGATTACTAATAATGTATGTATAGCCAAAAATTGATGGATTAATATTTATAATATAAAATAAATTTATTTTATTTTATTGAAATGTATAAAATAAAAAAGTGCCCCTGCGTGTGATGATTTAAAAATATTAATTGAATACATACCTACATATTTTGTTTCGAGAATAAAGTCAGATCACGCTAGTGTTTATGGAGCTCATAGGGATTTGTATGCATCCTTACTGCCATGTTTGTCAAATAATTTTATGTAAACTATATTGTAAGTAGATTTTTTTACACATAATAAGGCTGCAACGCCCTTGGTCCAGGACAATTCAAGTTTAGAACAGGATTTTATTTGTATTATCACTATTATCAGTGTATTATCATTATAACTACACAGTAACTTACCTGTCAGCACCCAGTAGAAGGTCACTCCATTAGGTATTAAAGAACCATACCAGATGCATAAGTAGCGCATTTTTCTTGTATGATAGGCCGGCTGGACTATAGACACTATAGTACACAAAACCTTCGACTTTCTTCCAATAAAGAAGTTTGTGTTGACACAAGATGGTCAAAAGGTTAAACCTGTTTAAAGCTTATTTATTATTTGACTAAGTGAAAACGCCGAGTCTAGCACATTGTTAAATCCGGACCGGTACAAAACGAGTACAGTAGATATGGCTTTATAGTAGTCTGTCAAGCCATTTCTAGTACCTAGTCTGATCTTTAGCCTCCTCCACACTCGTGCGCGAATCGCGGCGCGAAGCCGCGAACGCGAGTGTGGCGTCGACTTTCGCAGACAGCGAAATCGACTTCACACTCGCGTTCGCGGCTTCGCCCGCGATTCACGCGCATAGTCTGGAGGGGGCTTTAGATAGATAAGAGGGTCTACCGCGAAAGCCAAATTTTCGTTATCTGCCTCTCTATCACTCTTGCATATTTTAGTTATAATTATATATCATATAGATAGGTAGGATAGGCGCCATAAATTAGCGACTAAATAGATAACCCCGAGAATAAATTCGAATTTACATTAATAGTACCTATATATACCTAGTACATATAGGCTGATATAGGTAAGTACCTAGTTGAAACATCCGAAATTGTATTGACGGCTTAAATGACTATAAAATCAAAATCACGTATTAACCCATTCAGCGTTAATCACGACACGTTGTCGTTTTGTCTCCACGAAGCATTTTCGCTACATACCGGGAAGCCCATGTTATAGGCTACGACGTAGCGCTACGACCGTACCTCAGCGATGAATGGGTTAAAAATCTCAAATATGAATATTCATAGGTACGAAAATTACTTGTTTATTTATTTATTTATTTATTATTATTTAAAATAATACATATCACTTACAGACTATATATAGTCCAACGCGTAATAAATATTACATATTTATAAAATACTAAACATTATTAACAATTTTTAACAACACATAAAAAAAATTACAATCACAAATAACATAGTTGGCGGCTTGTAGCTTCTGTGAACTCAGTCAAGGTGCAGTTAAATAAGTCTACCTTATTAAGCGCCGAAATTCTAAAACGTAACAAATATAAAAGCCTCGGTAGAGAGTACCATTTTGTACCATTTGGAGTTGAAAGTCTAGGTCCAATGGGGTCCCAGCGCGCGTAAGTTGTTCGCAGAAATCGCGAAGCGTCTGGTTGACGTAACTGGTGACCGAAGAGCTGGCGGCTACCTCGCACAACGTATCAGTATTGCGATACAGCGGGGAAATGCCGCCAGCATCCTTGGTACAATGCCTCAGGGGCCTATTTTAGATTTAAGCTAGTTATTAATTTCGTTTAGTTGTACCACTGTATATATATTGTTTGTAAATAAATGATTGTCAATTTGTCAATATACTTTAGTAGATACTTCATTTAATATTAATATCGCCCTGACAGTAGGTGAATTGGCCAGTAAGTTGGTACGCGCCTTGTGGCCTTTAGTGTGGCTTAGTGTGACGACTTTTAACGGAAATGTTCAATTATATAGTTTGATAGTTACACGTACAAATATGGCACTAGTTAGCCTAGAAACTTCACACGTATGTACACTTGTTAAACTAGTACCTATCTACCTGTACCTAAATACTACCTGTAATCTATTTTATGTAAACGTTAGAGTAATTACATTAGTCGATCGAACACCGGCCAACATCGCCAATGCTGGGTATAATGGCTCCTCTACACGTTGGGCAAACGCTCCGCCAACGCTTGGCCCATGAGTTGGCCGTGCCTTGGTCGGAACGCTACTACACGTGGCCACGTATACATTCGTCATTTTTAATTTTAAAAAACACAAAAAGCATGAACGTCCACCCTCGACCGCGTTCGAGCACGCACTGCCGATTGGGCCACGTGTAGATGCGTACCGCAATCCCTTTGATGTGCGGCCGAAAAACCGACACCGCGGCCAACTCATCGCCAACCCGCGCGCCAAAAGCCAACCGACACCAATACCCCCTCTACACGTTGTCCCAACATATTGGACCAATAGGTTGGGCCAACGTGTAGAGGAGCTATAACACGGAGCTCGGAGTAAAGGATAGCTCACGCTAGACCGCGCCGTGCCCGGACCGGGGCGTCCGACAAGTAATTTTCCATGGTGGTGGTGGTGGTGCTTTCCATAGAAAACGAAGCTCCGGAAGCTCCGGCCCGGCCACGGCCCGGTCTAACATGAGTCATCCTTAAACAGTCGCTCGATCGGTTTCGCATCAAGGGGCCATGCTAAGAGAATGCCATTCTTCGGAAGACGAAAACGCACATATGTAGGTCCATAAAATTGTTATGAGAAAATTTTGTATAGTTGCACCAAACAAAGTCTGCAGCGGATTTGATAGCCCACGCAGTGTAAGTGTTATGTATACGTCATAATTTCATGGAATTTCGTTTAAATGACATTTGTACTGCGTGGGCTATCAAAATCGCTGCAGACTTTTTACGGTCTGACTATAGATAGGTTGTGGTACGAGTATAACCCTGTGACCTGTGACTGAGCGTTATCGGTCGGTCAATAAAAATCATACAAATCCATGCAAACTTACAAAAAAAAAATCATTTTTATATGAAAAGATATATTGAAAGAGAACTTCAGAAGCAATAAAGCCTTTTGGCACGTGTCAAATAGAGGCCTAGCATCCATCAACATCGAACGCGCTAGTGTAATGCATAATCGGGACGTGTACTCTAATCAATGAGGCCACTGTTCGGTCTGTGATTATGTCAACTATTTGAACACTATTGCCATGTGTTGCTTTAAAAAAAGTAAGTAAGTACGTTTTAAGTTTATTAACGATTCAACGTATTCCTATTTCCATTCATTAATTTTTCAGCGCCTGTCTAGGAAAAGAGCTGGAGCTGCACTGCATACGCATCTGGCGAATTGTCTACCGTTTGCCCCGTACAAACGCGAATTTTCTGATGATATGCAGGTATAAGAGTTTCCTTTTCTACGAGAAATGGTCAAAAATATGCACAGATAGGTACATAATCGCCTGCTTAAAATCCAGAAAAAAACATCGCAACACAGAAAATAATATGCGTTTGTACGTGACAGCCCGTGGAATGCTCCTTCTGTGCATTTGGATGTATTATTGACATTATTGTCCTCTTTCCTCATAAATGTGACATTTGGGTATAGTTGAGGTAGGTAAGTAGTAGAATTTACCAAAAAAAATCCCGTTCGTTCGGAGAGAACTCTTTGTAAGTTACAGGTGAGAACGAACTCTCTGCCGACGCTGTTTTTGACCAAAATGCCGTCATCGATTGGACTTTGTTAGGTCCACGTCTACATCCAATCAAGTCAGCTAGTTAGCGGACATACAGACAGACTGACAAGTGGTCGTATTAGCATAGTAAGGTGCGTGTGGCGCGCCCATTAAGCTCTGATACAGCTTTCCCGTTGGTGAGAAACAAACTAGGACATGTCACGTAATTTTTCACTAAATAAAGTTGGACAAGCAAATTTGTATTTATTTGAAAATAATCACAGTTTCTTAACCACGTCTTTACTAGTTTTCATTGCAAAAATATATTATAAGTAGGTAGGTAGGTACATAGAAATGCAAGCGTCAACAGACTGCAGTGACCGCTTAACATCAGACCGGCAACACGCTCGTTTGCCACCTTTGGTATAAAAAACGTATGTATTGAATAACAAAGATACCTGTCTTGAATGATTTAACAATATAAGACCGTGACCGCGCAGGATAACCCAGATCATCACTCATAATTTGCTAAATAAAAAGTAGGTTCAAAATCAGATCAGATCAGACTTACTCACGCAGCCATGCCAAGTAAAGCAGTGGCGTAACTAGGGGGGGGTTGGAGGGGGCACGTGCCCCGGGCGCCGTCCAACGGGGGGGCGCCAAAATGCACAAGACCTTTCGTTAGGAGGGAGGGGGGGGCGCAAATTCGGTGCCTGCCCCGGGCGCCATATCCTCTAGCTACGCCTCTGAAGTAAAGAGCTTAAAAAAACAACCAAGATAGCTTACAATCAAGTTCAGACTAAGTTATACGTACTATAATTCGGACCAAACCAGTCTTGCCCTCTCCGCGTTCCGGACCGCACGTCTGTACCTCCCCCAAAATATATCGGGACACTCGAAACTTATTTCGCGTGGAAAAACGCTCAAGTGTTGAAAAAAACTGTGTTTCAGACTTTTTTCTTTTGGCGGGAATTAAAAAGTCATTTAAGTAGTTTGTTTATGGTTTCGGTTGCGGTATGTGAGCCAATTGTTTATTGTCTTTGATTTTGCGGTTTTGAAGCAACCGCACTCAACCGCAGATAAAATTGTTAAACTAGATGTTTTCGTAAACGATAAAGTGATTATTGTTACTGCGATTTAATACAGATTTAATGTGGTTTGCCCACGTAAAGTAGTAAATTGGAGTGTTTACTAGAAACTTTAGATTTATTTCATGCTAACGTCTTACAAGTCATTAACTACCAAGATATTTACATACATTAAGAAAGCAACAACTTGCTATATCTAATTAACCTACCTAAAATCTAAATATTTTGCTGACTAAAATTTAGAGTCACTCTCCCTAAATAAAAACAAAACCTATCATTATCAAAACTATTAAAAGAAAAATATTGCCTATTTTTTTGTTTACTCTTACATATTTATTAATCATGAATTGCTTTTGCTTAATGATTTTATTATTTCACAAACGCAAATTTTTAGAATGATTAGTGTCCGTGTACCGATAGTCCGGAATATGAAGTTTTAATATGCGTTCGTTTCAAATTAGATTCAAATAGGCATTTCTAATTTTGTAGTGAAGTGTCAAGTTAATAACAATAAATAAGCCACCTTATTCTTAAGTGCTAAAACTCTTCACTACATTATTTTCCCAAACTCGTATTTTACTCGACGTTATCGTTCAAAATTCAACCTTACGTAATAGAGATAAATTATAATTTACTAATTCGCTCAATAGCCCTAAAGGAGTTAAGAGATGCTATAGTAGAGGCGTAGTCTACAAAAGGTAGAGATTGTTAATTAAGATAACAATAGTTTATTCAAATTATGGCGATCGAAAATTGCCGGGAGCATTTAAAGTGAAGCTAATTGGTTCTTCAAAATTGATTAATAACCTGGAGGGATCCAGGTACGAATACCTAGGTTTTGGTGCGTAACGGACTTTTTTAACAGCGCACAAATTGGCAAAAATTAAAAAAAAGCTTAATGGCTTACAAAATGGTAAAACTAATTTGTAGCGTGGGATGGTAACACTTGCACTGCGTGGGCTATCAAAATCGCTGCAGACTTTTGGTCTAACTCTAGTATTTCGAAGATCTCGGAATCGGCTCTAACGATTTCGATGAAATTTGCTAAATTGGGATTTTCGGGGGCGAAAAATCGATCTCGCTAGGTCTTATCTAGTTTTTATATGTTTTCCGAGCAAAGCTCGGTCTCCAAGATATTGAGTCTTAGGCCCACTTGCACCATCCCAATAACCCGGTTTAACCGGTTAAACCGTTAACCTAGTGTCAAATTGTACTGGTAACCATGGTAACTCCAAGTTTAACCGGCTAACCTCGGTTTAGTAGAATGGTGCAAGTGGGCCTTTTATAAGACCACACATTTCGGCGGGCCCCTGTTTCACTACGCCTGGCACTAGTCGTAATGGCTCCATGGTGCTGTCATTTACTGTCCTGGCGATGTGCTACGTGGAATCATTATTTAGCTCAAATAGAAATTGACCTTTGAATTAAAATAAATTTTTGGAAGTTCAATTACAATTATTCTGCTAATAATGGAAAAACAGGTACAAAACAATTATTCCAATCTCAATAGTACCAAATACAGCAGGTATCGCTCGGGTCCATATCCTGTGGAAACAGAACCCGCGGGTTCCCAAGTCCGTCATGGCCCCGTATAATTGGGATCCGACTACAATGGAATAGTCATAAAGGCGTAACTAATTTCTATATGGGAGCAGGCTGGAGAATTTTAGTCGATGCGATACGACTTCGACACGATCGTTTTGGTATCACCAAGAGAGTTGAGGTGAATGATTGCATACACAGCTACACAGAGTACAAATCGCAAAAACAGTATTGAATGAATGAACGAGTGAATATGATGTAAGCTAAAAAGAAATCTTGAAGAAACTTTTTAGTTCATCTTCTGTTGGCGTTTCAACTTGCTATCGGTACGAAAAAAGAACTATATTGTACCTACTTAATTTCAAAATTTCGCTGTCATTGTGAGCGTGACTTCAACTCTCGTGCCCATATAATATATATGTCGCAGTAAGATAGATATAGCCGTTATATAGTTATAACCCTAGGGATATAATTATATGACGTAACATAGTTATACGAATGCGATTCATTACTATCTTACTAGGTATATAACTATAATACGGCTTTAGTTTAGTGATATAGTTATATTACTGGATTAAGTTTAGTGAAATAATTGTAAGTAGGAGTGCAGCGGTGCGGCGGAGGTATAGTTATATCCCTAGGGTTATAGTTTAAGCCGTACAGTACGTAACTACGTATTATAATCATATTCCTAGTAAGATAGTAATTGTAGGTATTAGGAGTGCGGCAGTGAGGCGGAGGTTTAGTTATATCCCTAGGGATATAGTTATATGCCGTATTATAATCATATTCCTAGTAAGATAACTATTATATACATTTTCATGCTGCTATTTTTAAGGGTTTATGAGGCATTGCGATCGATTCACGAAAGCTAGCGCGAGATTTGACAGAATTTCAATGAAAATAGCTGTCACTCAGTAGAAATATCGCGCCAGCTTTCGTGTATCGACCTGTACTTTTGCGTAATATTGCTAAAAAGTATTATACGGCATATAACTATATCCCTAGGGATATAACTATACCTCCACCGCACCGCTGCACTCCTACCTACAATTATTTCACTAAACTTAATCCAGTAATATAACTATATCACTAAACTTAATCCAGTAATATAACTATATCACTAAACTTAATCCAGTAATATAACTATATCACTAAACTAAAGCCGTATTATAGTTATATACCTAGTAAGATAGTAATGAATCGCTTTCATATAACTATGTTACGTCATATAATTATATCCCTAGAGTTATAACTATATAACGGCTTTATCTATCTTACTGCGACATATATATGTATAAGCAGGCAAGTGGCAAGTGATAATTTTAACGACACGACTTTGGGACTTTGTAAGTCCCACACTTTAATTTAACTTGCGGTAGACTAACGCCGTTAGATAAACAAGCCTGTGGTTAGAAGCAAATCACTAGATTGAGCTCTACTATCCCAACGTCTTCTTAACGTATCGTCTTTATCCTAGTATATCAAGAGGAAATCATTGAGACATTCAAATAAGAGAAGTAGGGAGGTCAATTCTAATTTTACAATTTGTTATGGGTTTGAACTGGTTTTGATACGACCTTGACAATGGGCTTGGCTTGATGAGTAGCGCATCGTACGATTTGTACGCACGACTTCATCAATCACCGTGAGCGATGTTCAAGCTCGTATCAAAATAAAATCAAAACCGCCATCGTATTTACATCGTTCGAACTTACATAACATCCAAACTAAAATGAGTGTTAAGTACCTATATTTAACAACGGTAGATCGTATCGATGTCGTACCGCAATCGTCGCGTGTAAACCCTATTTTATTTAATAATAATAGCGACTTATTCTCTATTATTATGATAATAAAAGAATTTTTGAAACTTATTGAGCTCCGATTGTTGTTTCCCCCGTGTAAAGTTGGATCAGACTTTAATCCTCATTGTTGTTTCGAGTCGAATCAAGTTTTTAACTTTTTACAGAAATGAGTTGCCGTTTTTATTATATATTAATTATTTTTGTGAACACCCACGAATTAATTGTTCGTGTGAATAGTTCAGTTCGTTTTTTAAACTTATTGGGATTATTGGTCTTAAATGTTGGCAGGTGCATGTCATTTTATAGCATGGTGAATTAAATTTATTAAAGTTTAGCTGTAGGTAATTGGTATTAACTTTATATTCTCTTCGGACTTATAAGTATTTTTTTAGTAAAATATATTTTAAAATACGATAAAACATGCGATACAAACAATATCATAGTTAAATGATACTGATATAATTTTAATCAATTACTTAATATACCTACTTCTTTACGTATAGGTAGGTAGGTAAAGGAATAGTCCGTGTTAGTTAACTGTGCACCGACTTTGATATGACAAAGTGCCATTAACCATATTTTCACTATGTCTCTACGAAGTCTGTGTACCGACTCTAAGTAGGTACTTACATATTTATAGAATATTAAACTCTACATTATTAATCACTTGACTATCAAATGTGAATATGTTTAAAACGTGAATGACACAGAGAACCATGTAAATCAATTAAGAACAATGTGAAACAGTGCGACATAACCTAGAAGTGCGATGTAGTCGGCCATTCCGTGCGATGTGACGGCCATCTTGTGAGCAAGATGGCGGCGGCTGTCAAAATGGCGGCGCTGCTGGCGTTGCTGGCGCTGGCGCAGGCGCGGAGGGAGCCGTGGACCAATGGGAGCTGGTTGTGAGTATTTACATTATGGTTATTAACAAGCTTTTATTAGGTCGACCTGTATGTAACTATGTAATGGAATCTAAGGTAACTAATTTAACCATCTTCCAAGGATCGTAGCGTCATGAAAATTGGCAGCTGTATGTAGTTCTGATGACAATACAATAATATGGTACTGTCGAGCTGATCTGATGATGGAAACAGGAGGTGGCCATAGGAACTCTGTGATGAAACAACGCAACCAATTGTGTTAGGGGTTTTTAGAATTGTCTCGATGAGTATTAGTTGTCTGTCGTAAGAAAAGTACAGTCAGCGATAAAAGCTTGTACCAAAAATGAATTTTTTGCCAAAAAACTTGTTTTATAAAATAACACGTTGTTGGAGGTGCAGTCGAATATCACGTACTTAAACAAAAGGAGTAGGTAAGTTTGAATTATACATTTTGTTTTTTTTTTAAATTAAAGTTATTAGACCCTATTGTAGTGAGCAAGACAGGTGTGAATACTGTGAATCTCATTTAAACTTTTCGTGGAGCTGTCTTGGTGTGGTCTTGATATTGATAACGTTCATTTCTCATGCGAAGTTTATTTATTTATTTACCCCCTTTTTCATAAAAGTGTACTAAAGTTGACAAGCCGATAATAATCGTTTGTCCCTTTCCGACGAATCGGTATGATGGAAAGGGACAAACGATTATTGTCGGCTTGTCAACATTAGTAAACGTTTATGAATAAGGGGGTTAATCTTTATTGCACAATAAAAATAAGAACAAATGGCGGACTTAACGCCTTAATGCGAAATTTTTGTATGTTATTGAATTAGGTAGGTATTATGCTAGTGCCCAAAAATAATAACCTTTTTCACAAACCTCTCGTGGGTTACTAGCCCCATATTTCGCCACCATATATATGCTGAAGCTGCACAACCTTCCTTCTCCTCTGCCCAACTCTTCAGATAGCTTCTAGTGATTAGTACAGTTTATAAAAAAACCTGACAACCGCCAAGTCCCCCCTTAATCCTGACAAGGGACCAAAAATCCTGATATATCACGGGAAATTTTGACGTATGGCTACCCTAGTCGCATCTGTTCCTCAATTCCCATAAAGGCTTGGGTACTCAGCACGGCTTTGTTGTCCTATTATTTCTTTCAGAAAGTTTCATATAAAATTCAATAACCAGGCTGGTTATGGGCGGAATTGTTCGCCGTAAAAACACCTGCGTCGTCTAGACGGTTAGCGAATAATAACGGTCGATATACGCAGAACATTGATTTTGCTTGTATTTTTTAATAAGGAATCTTTAAACT
Organism: Cydia fagiglandana; assembly: GCF_963556715.1. Lineage (NCBI taxonomy): Eukaryota > Metazoa > Arthropoda > Insecta > Lepidoptera > Tortricidae > Cydia > Cydia fagiglandana. The sequence goes on along the minus strand of NC_085933.1, from coordinate 22,751,591 downwards.
CTTGTGTGATGAGAATCCTGACCGAATTTTTAGTAATTTTTATGTTTTTGAGAACGATTTTTTCTACTCTATACAGCACGACCGATGTTCGAACCCACGATCTTTGCTAGACCGTCCCGGGGCCGGGCCGGAGCTTCCGGCGCTCTGTTTTCTATGGAAAGCACCACGTGATCACCGATCAGCCGTCATACAAAATGACATGTCGGACGCCTCTGCTCGGGCCCGGCCCGGTCTAGCGTGAGTCATCCTTAAGCGCCACTTGCACCATCCCACTTACCCGGGGTTGTTAACCCTGTGTCTGGTAAATGGTAACCATGGTAACTCAAGGTTTAACCGGTTAACCCCGGGTTAGTAGCATAGTGCAAGTGGCCCTAAGTAAACTAAGTCTAAATTTTCCATATCGGAATTATGGCATTTTGGAAGAATGGTCCATTTAGTTACTTAATTACTTGATTTTATTGATGTATGAACTCAATAAGGTTAACTTAACTACAGATGTCCAAGTTACGGAAAGTTTCCAAAAAGTTGGAAATGTTCTCATGGATTTCAGGAAAATATCACAGGAAACCAAGAAAACTTTAATTTTGGAAATGAAAACTGCATTATAGAGATCGGCGGGGGTGAGCTATTTACCTTATAATTTGACATGTCTTAAGTCATATTTTAATGCAAATAGCTCACCCCCGCCGATCTCTGATTATAAAGCATTATTTACAAGGAGGTCACCACATATAGATGCAACTTTAATTGTAAAACGCTATTACGTTTCGAGCAGCACAACTGAGCAATATTCTATGTACACCATTTTATACTTTAGTTAAATAATAACCCAGGTACACCACTGTAAGGTAAATTACACGAGTAAGGTAAACGTATTGGTGCTCAACGCGGTCCCAGTACATGTCATCTTGAAACTTAAGTCATTGTCAATAGAGGAGCATGCAGTCGAGCGTCGTACCTAATATTACGTTTACCTTACCGGTCGTAAGTGTAACTGAAGAAATGAGCGATCGCCCTCCCATACTAAAGTCCGGGAGGGCTTATGTGTGGTGACCATATTGTCTTATTTGCTCCGTCTAGTAGTCTGTGATCTAGTAGCCTAGTAGTAGCTAGTAGTCTAACTAGTAGTATGTGGGCTTATGACTCCCGCGCGTCTCCTCTCATCTCCGCTCACCGCCTCAGTAGAAAGGCAGCCAAAAGAAAGAAAAAAAAAGAAAAGAAAGAAGAAAGGAAAGGGTCAGTAGAAAGGGAGTAGCTTCCCGTTTAACACATGACGTAGTTGTATTCTTCCGCTGGTATGCTGCTCCGCTGGGCTCCATACAGCCAGAACTGGTATGAAAGGGTCGTTATACCCTCGCTGATGAACGTCAGGCTTATGGTGTCCTGAAAGATACATCTGCTATAGTAGCTGCAATACGAACTGGCGACTGGGGTCATGATGCCAATGCCATCTCTTTCACTATTAATTGGTGTTATTAACAAGGGAAAAGGAGATAGCATTGTGACCTCGGGGCGTGAGCGCGGCGTGAGCGTTTTATATGTAATGGTTCCTCTACACGATGGGCCAACGCCAGCCACTGCAAGGGACGCAGCCATGCGGTAGAATGAGATGGCAATATCACTTGCTCCCTCTAACGCATAAATGCGTCCCTTGGAGTGGCCGGCGCTGGGCCATCGTGTAGGTAGAGGAGCCATAAAAAGCGGCGCGCCCCGCTCACGCGCCGCCCGCATAACGCGCCTGTGTGACGGAGCCTTTAGCTTTAGTTGTAAGTACCTGCAGTATCCCTCCAGATTGTATGTAGGCGCCGCCTCGCAAGCCGTCCGTGAACAATATCACCAGGTACCCTGTTATAACGTAGTCTTTCTCTATTTTTATTTGTAGCTAAAAACAAAATAACTTAATTAAAAATTATTTTTTCACCATTTCGTAGTGTTTATCTACTATGTATTATTAAAATGTATGTGACCTTACAATTCTATTTTCTGACCCAGTTTGTATCAGAGAAAAGAACTGTAATGCATCGACAATCATGTATTTCTGGCCAATTTAGGGCGGTTTCAGACTAGCATTTTATATGAGCTTACACGTACGCGCGTGTAAGCTCGTATAGACCAAATGTAGAGAAATGTAACGCGCGTATAAACTCGTATAACGCCCCGTAAGCCTAAAACCGCCCTTAGACCTCTGGAGATTGCTTTGCTTTGCTTACAAAAGCCTGTGAGCCTTTGTGAGTGGCCTGTTTTTAACAAATCTACACAAGTGTGTTCCTTATATAATTAAGTTTATCCCTTGATACTGACTGTATTTATCTATAAATATTGACTTACATCGGCATGTTCGGAGGAAGGGTACGCCAGTGTGAGGTTTACGTCTTGTCGGGGAAACGTCCAGGCATTGCTCCCTCGCAGCAGCGTCCAGCTCTCTATGACGTCACAACTTTATCATTATCATAATTAAACCTTTCTAAGGTTCAACCCAGGAGAATTTTTGCACTTTCGAATTTGGACATTTCTTGTATCTCTGATCTCATAATTCATAACCCAGAGGCAAAGACTATGATAAGCTAGCAAAGGCCCTAAGCCTTGCATGCTAAAAGGACTTTTTTGTGCCTTGCATGGCACTTAATTCTTTGCAATCTTTACAGGAGACAGACATGCAAACACACATGATATGGAAAAAATATAATGGACATTTTTAGAACTTGTAAAAATGTAGTCGTTAAAAACCTAACACCAATATTTATCTGCAAACAAACAATTAACAGGCAAATTTACTTACTTTCAAAATCCTTGAACACCTCACAATAATATTTCTTAAAAGTTCTGTATATCACACCATTCACTTGTATCGGATTTGAATAATGTGCTTCTTCGAGCGGCTGTATCTCTATTTCCCTGCCTAATTTATTTTCATATATCACGGCACTTGTATCACTTAAATAACATAATAGTAAAAACATAAAACACTGCATAATATTTACGAATCATAAGATACATGGGTGTGTTGCTCAAATCAGTTGAGAGATAGGATTGATTGTATTTGGATAGAATGGTGTGATAATAATGTTTTCGTGTGTAATATGTAATAGCTTGACATGATAACGAGATAATTACATTGCAGGCCTGAAGGCCCAGAGTCAGTACCAGAACCCCTAGTGTACATTTCATTCGATTAGCGTGACGTACGCGTTTTAAACTCGAAAACCCATAAAAAATTAGACTTAACGGAAACGCGTACCGTAAACCGGGGTTACTTTGATTTGCGGGTCGACTTTGATAGCAACTTCTCTCCGCTACTAAAGTCCTTGTTTTAACGAGTTGAAGAAAAACTTCGCAGTATTTTTTTCTTTATTGGCAACACTGATAGTTGTTTCACCACGCAGTAAGCGGATGCGAGTGTAATATTATTATTTCGTCTAGAAAAAAGATATTAATGGCGGGTACGCTTTTCTTCCTGATTTTATTGGTTGAAAAACTTTGACTGTATTTGTGTCAATAATTAATACATGTAATTTTATAGTGTCTTACGTTAATCAGTGTTGATTCGCGAGTTTATAAAAAAATACATGAATTCGACAACCTCCACATGCGCACGTAGCCGGGGAATCCATGGGTCGGGTTGTCTTTGATCACTTATACGTGGTGAAATTGATCAGAAGATTAAAGAATTATTTTGGCAGCTTACGATTTTTTTATGTATTTTTTTCAATAGTAATGTAATAAATAGGCATCGTTTGAGTCAGTGGAAGAGTTAGAGATTGTCGAATTATAAATTTGTATCTAGGAGTGGATCTCTGGAACTGCTTATCTGATTATAAATATTCTTTTACCTGTTTCTTCCATACCGTTGTCGTATGGAATTAAGTTTCTGGGTGGAATTTGGCTACATTTTATCCTGCGGCTTTGCTTTAGATGTTTTATTATACGTGCGTAAGGCCACCAGCCCACCAGGGCATTAATTCTACAATAAATAAATATGCATTGTTTTTTTTTATAGAAATAATGCCAGAGATTACAAAAAAAAAATATCGGGTAACGAGACTACAAAAAATACCAAGAAGAACAACTTAATGATGTATTCGCAAATATTGGCACAAAATCTATTCGTGCCGCATATAAAGAATGCACACAATATTTTTTATAGAACTTTATACAATAAGTATAATAGTAACACGTCAAAAACCCGGGTGCACAGACCAAATTTACTGAAACGGAAAAGCTTGCAATTCAAAAATCTGTTGCTAAGTGCGATGATAAGTTAAATTCCTACGTTATTTATAGTAAATAAGCGCTTAATTTTTCTAATTTGTATCATTTCGTATGATATCAAAGTAACCCCACACCTTAAAAATATAAATAACTTAAAAAGTACTTTACCGATTTTTATTTTTTTATTTTTTACGGGCTTTTTAGCGGGTCTACTTTAGATTGTCAGCAAAAAAATAAGTGGTTTCAAAGTAACCCCATTCTCAATATAACTTTGACCGCGTTGTTTTTATTTTTTTCTGAAAAAATTATAAGTTCTAATTTTTTTTTTATTTGGCAGGCGGAAAGAAGAGAAAAAACCGATTATTATATTTTTATTTCATATTTTTACGTATATTAGGATCGTCAAAAAATGGTGCCAAACTCCAAAATTGATCAAAGTATCCCCGGTTTACGGTACGTCACGTCACGCTATCGAATGAAATTTACACTAGGGGTCAATTTAGGGCACAGTAGTATTTATTTATGTAGCTGATGAAACTGTACGCACGCGGCAAAAACTGTACGTACCTGTGGTAACTGATGAAAGGATGAAACTATAGGTACGTACCGTACGCGCAATATTTATCTCTAAGAACGGGGCCACACTGGCGATTTGCGAGTGAGTTGTAAACGAGACGAGAGCGCAGCGAGTTCGCCGCGAGCGCGCAACGAGTTCGCCCCGAGTACCTACGCAACTTTATCGCCTCGAGCATGCAACGACTTCGCTCCCTTTCCAGTAACATAGGTCTCTAATGTTTCCTTATTGTATGGAATGTGTACATATAAGCGCCAAATAAAAAAAATACTTTTAATACTTTTAAAATATAATTTATAAACGTCAACACATGAGGTTATAATTCTGATGGGCCTTCCCACCCCAAAGCCCCGCCGGTCCGGGAACGCCATACAGCCAGAACTCGTAGGACAACATCGTTATACCACTCACATCGAAGTTTAGGGTTATATGGTTCTGAAAAAAAAAACCAGTTCATCAGTCGTTTTTCCTTCGCGGTTCGTCACAATACACGTTAGATCGTGAGTGCAATTTAGTAGTAGGGATAACTTCCAGTGATAGGATCTGTGCGGAAAGAGAAGACGAGTGGGTCGTGGAAAGAAAGGGAGCCCAGGGAGCTACGACTCTTCTCTTTCCGCACTTCATTTCACGTCACTTGGACCGTTTCTCGAATTAAAAAGTGCACAAATATAGGTTCGTCTGTAGGTATATATTCCATCGCTGTGTCCAGTATTTTGGATGTAGTCGAGTTAAGCTAAAGAGTTAATTGTACTGAACTGTACCCTTATTAACCCTCCCGATGCTATGGAGCCCGCGCACTCCGTGCCGTCCGTGAACAAGAGAACTTCGTAGCCAGTTATCACGTAGTTGTCTATGTTTCGCCGTATTTCTGTCTGAAAATTACATTATATTAGGCTATTGTATTGTAAGTTGCATTAATTTTGCTGTGTTTTAAATATTGTAACGATTCTTAATAGTCTGGCTTTTATGATTTTTATGTGAACAAATACTTACATCCGAAGTGGGGTACGACAACGTTAAATTAACGTCCTGTTCTGGAAACGTCCATCCTTTGGACCCATACAAAATGATAGAGGAGCCTGAAGATAAATTAAATAAAAATTAACTGTTTTTTAATAACTCACGGTTAGTTTCACTAGATTTGTATCGACCGGGATATGGACCGTGATTACCTTTTGTATTGTTTTCGACCACCAGATATTTCAACGCATATCCCGATCGATATCAGTAAGTCTAGTAAATAAAAATTAATCTATAATATCAAGCTTTTTAGGGTTCCGTACCCAAAGGGTAAAACGGGACCCTATTACTAAGACTTCGCTGTCCGTCCGTCCGTCCGTCCGTCTGTCACCAGGCTGTATCTCACGAACCGTGATAGCTAGACAGTTGAAATTTTCACAGATGATGTATTTCTGTTGCCGCTATAACAACAAATACTAAAAACAGAATAAAATAAAGATTTAAATGGGGCTCCCATACAACAAACGTGATTTTTGACCAAAGTTAAGCAACGTCGGGAGGGGTCAGTACTTGGATGGGTGACCGTTTTCTTTTTGCTTTTTTTTGTTTTTTTTTTTGCATTTTAATCTATATTTTCTAATATAATATAGATTTCTGGTATTCAATAATAAAAATAAAACATTCGTTTTGGAATATCTTCTGTATCGAGTGAGTTCGCGGTGTTCCACTTACGAAAAATTAGCTTCGATCGTAATCCCTGCCCCCTCATACAGAGTGGCTACCTAGTGGGTATCTTTCTCTTTTACTCCAATGAAGGCGTAATTAGAGTGACAGAGAAAAATTCCCGCAATTTGCGAACTTCGATTTTCGCGGTTATAGCCCTGATAACCAATTAGGATGCATTTAGATTTATTTATCTTAGTGTGCAAATGCGCTAGGGCTAGGACGTGGCTAGGACGTCAGGCAATGGGCAGATAGCAAGTTTATTGGATGTTATTGTATAGGACTTTAGGCTTCAGGGTTGTGGAATCCTACGAAACAACCACAACCACTCGACGATATGCGTTGATAAGAATAAAGATAGGTATTATTTTGTTTATTTATTTTTACCAAACCTGAGCCAACCTCTATCAATTCAACATATACGTTAAGATTTTCGATGTATGTAATTTGGTCACTTTGACCATAACCTAGAGTTTGTGCGGAAAGAGGAGAGTCGTGGAATGTATTGGGCCAATCATTCACACTCGCACTCTACCTATCTGAAGTTGGCTGTATGGTACACAAACATCTTTACAAGCCAACGTTCCAAAATATACCTAGAGTCGGACCTAGACAAGTCTGCAGCGGATTTGATAGCCCACGCAGTGCAAATGTCATTTATACGTCATAATTTCATAGAAGGTTGACGTTTACAATAACACTTTCACTGCGTGGGCTATCAAATCCGCTGCAGACTATTCTTGGTCTGACTCTATTTAATACGACCTTATTGTCAGACGCGTGTAAATATATTTTTGGCATTGACTTAACAAGCAAATTAACATATAAATATATAAATTAAACCCTAAAACATTACAAATATAGATGGTCAAGCAAATGTTGTCAGTAGAAAAAGGCGCGAAATTCTAATTTTCTATGAGACGATATCCCTTCGCGCCTACATTTTTCAAATTTGCCGTCTTTTTCCACTGACAAGATCTGCTTGACCAACTACAAATTGCATAGAATTTGAAACGCAGTCTTGAAAAAATAACAAAGCAAATCTGTGTAGAGTTGTTATGTTGCCGAACAAAATACTGCCTAACAATTAAAAAAAAAACGGCAATAATAACTCGGTAAAAATCAATAATTTAATTTAAAAAATATATTAAATGCCTGACCAGGAATATATGATCACGCGCCATGTTGCGGAATTTCACTGGAACTATTTTTTTCATACTATACTGAACTGTCACCCTTTCCATGAGAGTAACAGCGCCCTCTTGACAATGATCATATATTACTGGTCATTTACAACTTACTATCATTAAGAACAGGAGGCAAGCAGTGGTATCTCATAATAGTTTTAAAAAGAACGCCACTCAAGGAAGCCTGGATGGCATTGTTCTGGATAAAGTCCGGTTTAATGAACACATCTTCACTTAAATCAGACCCGACGGGCACGGCACTATTTTTGACCACAGACAAAATTAAAAGTAAAAAACTCGCGCCTTGCATACTATTTTTAACCGACTTCCATTTCATAGAAGGAGGAGGTTCTGTATTCGGTTGTGGCTATTTTTTATTTTTTTTTTCTATGTACGTTCACCGATTACTCCGACATCCGTAGTCCGATTTGAGTAATTCTTTTTTTGATCGAAAGGAGCTACCTCCGAGTTGGTCCCATTTTAATTTGGTTCTGTTCTGATGATGGGATCCATGAGGAATTGAGGGAACTCCTCAATTTTTAAAGGCACATGCATGGTGATTTGAGTGTTTTCTTAAGCAACTCGAGCATTTTCTCCCGAAAACCACCACTTTGATGAAGTAGACCTGATGATGATGATTGTTTTGATGATAATGATGATGATTTTTTAAATGTAGTACGTTCACCGATTACTCTGACATCCGTAGTCCGATTTGAGTAATTCTTTTTTTGATCGAAAGGAGCTACCTCCGAGTTGGTCCCATTTTAATTTGGTTCTGTTCTGATGATGGGATCCATGAGGAATTGAGGGAACTCCTCAATTTTTAAAGGCACATGCATGGTGATTTGGGTGTTTTCTTAAGCAACTCGAGCATTTTCTCCCGAAAACCACCACTTTGATGAAGTAGACCTGATGATGATGATTGTTTTGATGATAATTGATGATGATTTTTTAAATGTAGTATGTTCAGCGATTACTCCGGCACCTGTGATCCGAATTGAGTAATTCTTTTTTTGTTTGAAAGGAGTTGCCTCCTAGGTGTTTTCGTATTATTTTTGGTTCTGGTCTGATGATGGAATCCATGAGGAACTGAGGGAACTCCTCAGTTTTTAAAGGCACGTGTAAAGTGATTTCGGTGTTTTCTAAAGTAACTCAAGCATTTGCTTCCGAACACCGCCAATTTGATGTAGTGCAAGTGTAGCCGTACCACGAGTTTGACATTGACATATTCGCTAAGTTAGCGACGCTAACGTCTTCGTAACTAACTTTTTATGCATCTCGCTCGCACTAATATGCCAATACGAGCGAGATGCAAAGAAAGTAAGTTACACACACGCTAGCGAATAAATCAATGTCAAACTCTTGGAAAGCTGGTAAGGCTACTGATCGGGGGTTAGGGTTAGGAGTTAAGGGGTCGGGGATAAAGGGGTCGGGTAATGGTGGTTGTAGGGCTGCTGGTTCAGGGCCGAGGGGTACATGGATCAGGAGTTGATACGCTGTGAGGTAGAGTGATCGGGGGGGTTGAGAGATTGGGTCAGTGGCGGGGCGGAGGATGGATTTAGTGTAGTGACAGGAATTGTAATTTCCCAGACGGACTCGAGAAAATTCCTGATTACATATTTATTAAAGTAGATACACGAATTTAGTGTTAGTCATGATGTTGTTTTTCATTCATGCGTCGCGCTCTTAACAATGCGTTAAAACTAAAAATTGAAAAATAAAAACTTTTTACAAAAAAAAGAAAACCGACTTCAAAAAGGATGAAATAAAATATTATCCATTTTAAGTCTATGCGTTACCAACTGATATGTTTGAAGTCGGTGCCAAGCCAAGTAGTAACAATACCCGTCAAATATAATCAGCCTTATGACTATAAATCCCATTAGAACTGTATTAATAACTATTATAAATGTGTAAGTAATTCTGTCTGCCTCTTTGTCACCTTTTCATGGCTATACAACTGAACCGCTTCAGGTGACATTTGGCAAGAAAGTAAATTCCTTGAATTGTTTTATATTATGAAACGTAGTTCTCTGAATAAGGGACGGGAAATAACTTTAGTCCCAATCTCACGCTTGCGTACCGACTAACATGGTACGGACTGTGCTAAGGTTGGATCGTGTGTTCTGAGGTGTGTTCTTAGGTACATTCGACGTCAAAGATATGGTTACACTTTTGCACCTTACTCCTTTGTAATAAGACGAAAAGTGTAAACATATTTTTAACGTCAACTGTACCTACAGAAAGTACGTTAATTGTCGTCGTGTAAGGCAAACCAACGTACATCCTTATCGATTCGCACCAAAATCATGGTATGCTTCCAAAGTTGGCTTGGCACCGACTTCAAACATATCAGTTGGTAACGCATAGACTTAAAATGGATAATATTTTATTTCATCCTTTTTGAAGTCGGTTTTCTTTTTTTTGTAAAAAGTTTTTATTAAAAAGTTATTAGCATTTGTTTCAAATTTAAGGTTATTATGAAGAATGACGTGAAAAGGTGATTAAAATGATTAACATTGTCTGATAACGTCAACGTCCTCGTATTTTGATAATTAATTATTGATCGAGATTGAATTACGTGTTAAATTATCAATTTATCACCTATTATCTGGATTATCTGAAATAACACTAAAATGTTTTCAGTTGAATGTAGAGTGTTTTGGTTTCGCAAGTTTGTTATCTATGAATTAATTGAATTATATAATTGAATTAATAATATTATATAAAACTAAATAATAAAATAAAACTAAATTAAATTAACTTAGCTTATGATATGACCCAGATATCCCAGATGAAGGAACTGGCGCATGCAGATGAAGGCAGTGTCTCATTAGGGCTGTCCCACTTTTCTGAAACAATGCCCAAAATTCTATTAGGGCTATTAGGCTATTAGAGTCATAGGTTTTTGATAGGTACCTATTATTTTGATACCGTTTGATTACTATCTAATATTTAGGTACCTATACTCATTTTAATCGCTGCGTAGGTTGCTTGAAGCCTACGAGTGATGAATGAAGTGAATAACACAAGCCGTACAGATCAGGATCGCATAGACATTAAGCAACTAATTACTCATCTTATCTTAGACCCATTCATTATCAGAATACCATTGATCGTATTTTTTACGACAACAATCTAGCATCCCCACCTTCATAAACAACGCATTTTGAACTTTCTTCCATTTGAATAAGGATCAAAGTAAAAGGGCGCGGGTAGTAAAGATATTGAATTGAAACCGGTCGGGATCGGAACCCGACACTCTTTTGACGTAAAATCCCTCATTAGGACTACTTAAATACTATTACAGGCCATTATAGCTGGCTCGAAGACATGACGGTTGTATATGTGTAGAGATGTTAAAACATCTATTTAAACGTTTGGAGAATTTGCTTTTATATCCCAGATTTTAAAACGATAGTTAGCTCAATGGGGTTGGCAACTGTCAAAGGTTTTTATAGATGGCGCCAGCATAGGCTTTACCTGTCTCTAGTTTTGTTCTATGAGATTTGGTTTAAAGCGTCCAGGCCCTTTAAAAATTTGACACTATTTTATAAGTAGTTGTAATTTTATATGAACTTTAAAAGTATGTATTAAGTACTTATGTGTTAAATTTGCTTTTACTTTAACTTGATGAATTGTTGTGTATAAATAGCTACGGAAGTAGTGTCATAGGGTGCAAATTTTGGTATCGGATGAATTCACTTGGCACAGATGTATATTATGTTTGTGCCAAGTAAATTCATCCGATACCAAAATTTGCACGTCCCATACATTGGGTGACACTACTTCCGTAGCTATAATGACTTTTACTAAACTAAGGAAAAAGTGGGTTTTCAGTGAAAATAGGTAAAATACAGACTATGGTTAAAATAAAAAATAGGTACAATCGCCATCAGAATTTAGATATATCAGAGCGACTAAGGCGCTCACAAATATCTCAACACACCTCTATTGTCAAGGCGTTAGAGTGCGTGTTTACTGTTTAGATATTGTGACTACCTTATTGACCGCTCCGATATATCTGGTTCTGATGGCGACTGTACATATCTCTACAAAGAAATAAGTATATTATTGGGTAACATTTCGATTGGAAAATGTAATAACAGCTTTATACCAATATATCCTGTACCTCGCGTTCTTTCGATCTCACAAATCAAGTCGACGTATCGTATCGTATTTACTATTTATTTGACGATATTAGAAATATCTCTTGCCTTTTATTGCCTCCTGGTCCAAATACAGGTAATTTATTGTTATTTAAACGCAGTAAGGGAAACGTTATTTATTAAGAAAGATATTTTTATTTGTAACGGTAGATCTAATCGAGATGTAAATTCGTTTTAAGAAAGATTTTATATAACAGACAGGAAATGTCATGTTATAGAAAGATATTGCTATTTTATATCATGAAGGCACAGAGCAAACTACTACGTTTCAGCTTAGAACTCAGATCGCAGGGAACATTTAGAAAAGAGCAGAGCAAATCATTGTCGTGTGCCGTATTTGGGCATTTTCATTTTCACTTGCACTTTACTTAAAGCGCGACTTAAATAAGTCATGTTTCAGTAACGTCTAACCGTTACATTCCTGACAAAATGTATGAGATTTGACATTGACCGTCAGTTTTGTAACGATTGCTAACCGGCCGACCGGCCGTTGTGAAGGACCAAAGGGTCCAAGGGTCCTTTGACCACTGGCACTTAAATCTAGCAACTACAAGCCTTTGAAGAAGCTTTCAGCCTTTGATTGTTGATTGCCCTTGCTTTGGCTGCTTCCAATTTCTCATCCACTTAAATACAAATGTCGCCATTCCGAGTAAGCAGGATATTCATAATATTCATCAAACATATGACCAGTATATGTTTGACCTTTGATTCCGCTTAGTTGGCACACATCCCAGCACATATGGCCTTAATAAAGTACGAGCGGGACATCACTGTTTACGCGCATATCGCTCTCGCTCACACACATCCGCGTGTGATAACCGTCAGTCTAGTTATAGCACAGAATAAATAATAGTACTGCCGGACAGAAAGGAAACTTCCTACAAAACCGAAGTTTGACTGCGGTTCAGGGTCGAATCATAATGCTATCCCTTTCTAATATATGGCACTATCCCTTTCGGCTATTTAGGGTTGTCAAAACAAAGTGATTATCTTATCTGTGGTCGTGCACGCAAAAGGAAGTCAAGTGGTGCCATCCCTAATAATTGCTCGGAGCAATGCTGAGCCGAGCGTAGCCGAGTTTGGCCGAAGTCAGGAGTTTCGCACCCCTGTTTATAGTAGCTAGGTACTCACCGCCGAGATGGCATGATTTGCTAATACATCACACCAGACATGGCGGACAGTCCTTCAAATATTGGATATGGATACTCTGATGCCCATCACAGTAATTAACTGAAATTTCTATTCAATATTAGACCTTAACTGGTAGTGTTATGAGTGGTTGTTGGTTGGCAGGGATGGGCTTTGATAACTTTAGTGACCTTTGATTGTAAAGTCTGCTGGATGAGATTGTATACCTACTTGAGTACCGTTTACATGCGTATATTTTAGGGCCACTCATACAGACGTTGGATTTTCAATTTAATTGTATAGGTACCTAATTATCAACACCTTCACTCTATCTGCGGAATATTTTTTCTTGTTTCATCTCTTTCCTAAATACACAAATGACTATGAAGTAGGTAGTTGTATTTCATAGCGTTTAATTAAGTAGGCATTCTGAAATTTTCTATTATTTGATATCGATTTGGTTTAAGTGACTTACAATATCACACTTCTTTAAACTCTCGCATTTGCAGGTACACATTTTTAGTGAATTGGTCTAAATCATCAATAAGTAATAACACTACCTTATACATATTTGAAACCGCTCCTGATTTTTTGTTAAAATATATGTATCTTTAGGGTGAAGTCACTTTTTGAGTGTCGAGTCGCGTATATTCTGCGACATTCGGTTTCATTAAAAGTCCTGTTTCTGTTGAGTGAATTCTGTTGATTACGCGACTCACAACTCAAACTCAACCTCACGGTCGTCTGGCTTCACCCTTGGAAACAAGCGCTTCACCTAAAATGATAAGTTATGATGACACCATTAATTGCAATCGAACTAAATTACCACTCAGCCACAATTGCCAATTTAAGGAATGTTATGAGTCAGACAAAGTAACTGCAGCATTGCACTTCCCTTTATCTAAACAAAAGTTAACTAGTGGATCTGTAAGCTGTAGACCTCGCGATTAGCTTAAAAATAAGTACCTGTTTACTTTGTTGAGTCATTAACACAGCGAACTTACAATGGTCTTAAGTGCCATAGGGTACCTACCTACTGGCACTAAAGTCCTTTGTGCCAATTTCCACTATTTACATATAACTTTTTCAAAAAAAAACGAAACTACAGGAAAATCCTTCCGAAGTTGCTCATAAAATTTTGCTTCGGTCAATTAAAGAGTACCATAAACATCATCAGAACCGTAAGATTGAGTTGTTAATAATTTAATGTGAGGATCCATACCAAAACAGGCTGTCCTCATGACGATAATTCTAAAACGTAACAAATATAAGAGCCTCGGTAGAGAGTACCATTTTGTACCATTTGGAGTTGAAACTCTAGGTCCATGGGGTCCCAGCGCGCTTAAGTTGTTCGCAGAAATCGCGAAGCGTCTGGTTGACGTAACTGGTGACCGAAGAGCTACCTCGCACAACGTATCAGTATTGCGATACAGCGGGGAAATGCCGCCAGCATCCTTGGTAAATGCCTCAGGGGCCTATTTTAGATTTAAGCTAGTTATTAATTTCGTTTAGTTGTACCACTGTATATATATTTGACGATAATATCTATGGATTATAAGAACATAAGCTATTAGGTAGACTTATATACAGGAGAGTAAACACGTCCTCCTTGGGTAGTTAAAAACTCATTATCAAAACAAAATCGCGATACAACCTTGCAAGCAGGAAAATGACACCAGTAATCCATTACCACATATAAACCCGCCTTAAGGTCCAAACTAGATCTAAAGACATTTGACCTCAACTCGCGCGTCAGTCGTCCACTTCACTTCACACAACGCGCACATAACCTAACAATGTTCGTCAAGTGTCTTATACTTTGTGGTGTGATCGTTGCGGTTCACTCAAAAACTGTAATCGTGGGTCAAATATACGAACAAGGAGGTGTGAGAAAGGTTTACGACAGGACTATTGAAGCCAGCTACATACCCCTTTTTGTAAGAGAAGAAGAAGTTAAATTCGAGTATCCAACAGCAGACATGAAGATCAAAGGTATCGCTATTAAGGATTTGGAGAATGGGAACGCCCAGCCGTCTATTACGAGAGGAGGTCTCGGATTCAACTTTGTGAACATCAAACTGAAGAGCGAGCGAGGATCCGGATATAAATACTTGATTGAGATTTTCGCTTGATTTTGTCCTGTGTAACTGAACGTATACTTAAGTGTGCATGTCTTGTGTGTGTCAGATAGAGTAAAGAAAGTGTAAAATATAAACAAAGGAACCGGCGCAATCATGTGAAGGGTCTGCAAACTTTGATTTCAGTGGCTCAGTTGTGTTTTGTAATTGAAAACATTAAAAGTTTTAAGTTCAGAGGCGATTTTATTGTGTTATGATCATTTGAATTCATTCGTCGTTAGGAAAACTTAATTATTTATGGCTGGAAACTAGAACAGGTTTAAACAACATGTTTATGCCATGTAGGTAAAGCCCCCTCCAGACTATGCGCGTGAATCGCGGGCGAAGCCGCGAACGCGAGTGTGGAGTCGATTTCGCTGTCTGCGAAAATCGACGCCACACTCGCGTTCGCGGCTTCGCGCACGAGTGTGGAGATGGCTTAAGGTGCATTGGGGTAATTTCCAAAGCGGTATAATTTTGATAATCGCTAATATCAACTAAACTATAGAAGCACTTTGCATACTTTTGCCACTGAATAAATAGTAGTAACTACTACTTACCGTACAGAAAGGACACTTCCTAGAAAACCGAAGTTTGACAGCGATTCAGGGTCGAATCGTGATATCCCTTTCTAACTTATGGTGTCCAAATTCTAGTAATTATCTTGTCTTAGGTCGTGTACGCAAAGGGGCGTCAAGTTGTTTCAACCCTAATAATTGTTCGGAGCAATGCTGAGCCGAACGGAGGCGAAGCCGAGTTTGGTCGAAGTCAGGAATGTCGCCCCACTGACTTTTGCAAAACTTACGCTACTGCAAAGCTTACCCACTCATCTTCCCGTTGCTACAGCAGAAATTGCTTCTGGGTTAGCAGATATAGTTGGATTAGTTGGTCAAACCAAATTTGTCAGTATATAAGAACAAAAAACTATACTCATCCTTTTCTTTTGGGTGCTAGTACTAGGTACATAAGACAAAGATAATATGATTCTCTCTGTCTATGTTTGAAATGAGACATTCCTTTGACAAACTATATTTTCCATGTTCAAAATTATCCCGCATCCGAAGTTATCCCAACGCACCTTATAGCACGACTAGCCAACTAGATTTATAGGACACTTAGAACGATGTCACACCAAGATAATGATTTATATTGTTCTCGTTCCTGGTGTTTTGATCTAAACTTATATGTCGTTACCCTAGTTCACAATCGTACCTTACGGAAAATAATTGTTGTAAATAGTACCATAATACCACAGACATAAAATTGTTATTACATCCAAATTTTCCGCGGAATTACTTAGTACACCTACCTACTACTGTGAACTAGCTAGGGTATCGATGTTATTATGATATATGAGCAAATCAATAGGTACCTAATGTATATGGGTAGGTACTCACTTACACACTCCTGACTTCTGCTATGGTTTCAAACAATGACGAATTCCCTGCTTACTATAGAAATTATATCAGACGATAAGTACCTAGTTCAAATATAGCTCCTAAACCATTTCAATAAAGTTACATTTGGTGAAAACACCTATTCGATTAAGATCATTTTGTTTATACTGTTCGATCAAGAGTAGGTACACAACCCAGAACAATTGAAACGAGATCCATATCTTCTGATTACAAAGCATTGAAAAAATAACGACTCAGAAGACAAACTACTTAGTTCTTATTATTTTACGGCCAGTGAAGAGGTACCTTGACCTTCTTGCATATACAAACTGCATCTTATGTGCACCTGACCATAGGAGTACTATTATTTATTCTGTGCCATAGGCGTATCTGCAGCAGAAAATGGTAAAATGTACATTTACCCCGTATTCATAAAACTTTACAAGCCCCAATTAAGGCCCTCCCCACATCTGGCGTCTTTCGAGCGTCGGCGTCTGTCGGCGTCGGTCCAGCGCTATGGAAAATGACGTCGCTGCGCAGTTGCGTCGACGCTGCGTCGACGTTGCGTCGACGTCGGCCATAGAATTGTAGACGCCGACGCTCGAAAGACGCCAGATGTGGGGGGGCCCTAATTAATTTATATTTTATCCCTTTCTTAAAAATACATGATTTATTAGCTAATAGCTAATTGAGACTTATAGGGCGTTTATCTTTATTGCACAAAAGAAAACACATAGGTAATACAAAAGGCGAACTTAATGTCTGTGCCAGTCAACCATTCGTAATGAATACGGGCATACATACATACAAAACATGGTCGTATCTCCTGGCAGTTATTTATTTGTAAGAAAGCCGCTCGAGGCTATATTACTAGGTATATTTACTACCTATATTTAGATATCTAACATAAAAATGTATAGGTACTTAATAGTTAATTTTTCGTACTTTAAATTTTTCTTGCACCTATTACTACTTGTTCTCTGTTTGGCCCAAAGGTTAACTGGTAGAGAATGCCTCTGGCATTAAGTTCGCCTTTTGTACAATTTTTACTGTGCAATAAAGTTTAAATAAATAAATAAATATCTACATACTTAATGCGTTGTTATTTTCCTGTTAGGTCATGCTCGAGATACGGTTAGTTTCTCGTTAAAAGACCAAGTACAAGACCGAAAACCTATCGATGTATTAATCAATTTATACATTGTCTTTTTGCTATTTAAATGTGATCCAATAGACAGATACCGTAGAATGGGGTGAGTTGGGTGAAATTTGACTTTCAAACCTCGCTCAAATTTTATTTTTACATCTGAAAACTGAATGGTGTACTTATATAATAAGTGGTTCGGACGTTTGTATTTTAGTTTGGGTAACTACCATTCTTTGACGATAACTTTGACGATAAAGAGGAAAACCCACCTCACCCCGTAATGCCTCGTATTTGGGGTGAGAGGGTTTTTCATACAAAGGTGATTTTGGAAGATTGTTGGATCGATTTTTTTTTATTATGCGTTAATACGCATAATATAGTAATCTATAGCCCCATTTTAAATTGGAATACATTATTTTTGTAGGAGTAGCCTTAAAATCCCTTCTCACCCCCCACTCAAACCTTCTCTCCCCCTTCATAACCCAACTCTCCCCGCGAAACCTACTCACCCCGTTTTACACGGTACCTAATTAACCTAAGCAAATTTTAATCAGGGATGATTATAGGTTTTATCGCTGTTGATTCTACATTTATAACACTTTTAACGTGATATATCGTCCTATTTGCAGTTAGAATGCAAACTATATATGTACTTTCAAACTGCCAATAGGAAAAGAATCATTCATTGAGTGGCCATGCAATTTTGCGGCTGGGTTTGCAACTTTGTTTGAAATTCTTTTAATTTGATACTGAACGAAACATAAGAAATGCAACTCTGTTCCAATTCAAAATCGTTTAAAATACTTTGAAGTAATCAGGGGAGCACCGTGGACCTCAGTGGAGGCCAGGAACGTACGATTAATTGATCACACCTGTAACTTATCTACATACATTACAGTCTACTACTACCTGCAACAACTAGTAAACTTAGTTTCATCTCAGACTATTGCCTAAAAGCAAACACTGGTCACAAAACTATAACAACTTTATTAAACACAAACCAACAAACATCTTACTGACTAGTCACTTCTTGCCATGGTTGAACAGGAACGCATTCGTTTCAATGGCGTACACTTCCACCCAAAAGTTGTATCCTCTGAAGACCGTAGGGCTGTCCAGCTCAATCGTCACACTTTTCTCCCCTATCCCCCCTTTCTTGATGTACGCTTCTCCCCACTTATCCTGTCTTAGGTCCAGGACTTTGATGGCGTTGATGACTTCGTTCCTCGAACAGTTGACTGTCACATCCTCCCATCGCACCCAAATGGCAGGATTCTCTTGATGTACTTTGCTGTATATCAGCTTCGAATTCACATCGGGATAGCCAAGGAATAAGTCGTGACATGAAACATGGAGAACAAAAAATGTGATCAACAAAATTCGGTAAACTGCAGACATTTTGAGGGCAAAATATAAATTTTGGTGATACGACTGTTTTCTAAGGAGGACCAAATAAATGTGTAAGTAGATTGAGTAGCTAGAATATGTTTCTTTTGCGTCTGTATGTTAAATTAATTAGCGTTTGTATGTGATTTCGTCGTTTCTATGAATGGGCATTTACGGATGATATGGCTCAATTTGTCATAGGTAGCGAGAAAATATGATCTATTGTGTATCAATGTATGTTTGCGAGCTGTAGGTGTAGCTATTTTATATAATAAGTTTAATAATAATAAGAAGAAGATAAGTTTTTCTATCTAGATTTTTTCTCATTTCTTTGTTCGTAGTTTTTTCTGTTTTAGGTACCTACATTCGTATATTTGAATGTTAAAAGCCAAAAGCTTTTACTTAAACAAGATAACAATAATATCAATATATTTAGGTAGGGGTAACAAAGGGAATTCCGTAAGTTGGTAACGTATCGCTTTCATCCGTATGAGATGAGATTTAAGAATATGTATGACTAACTTACAATATTAATCATCTACTAGAAACATGCTATGAACGTTCAGGTATAGTACCTATCAATAGTATTATACTGAATACTGAAGATGAGTCAAACGGTAGGTATAATTCCCAACTGAATACTCGATAAGTTGTTTACAAATGGCGACATCTCGTCATCTCGCCGACATGTGACAATGACGCAATTTCCTCGTAACTCCAATACCTAACGAGTATCGAAAATAACTCCCAAGTTAGCAGTTGATTGTTGACCATAAACTATATATGATCTCACTAATACGTTCTGGGCCATATAAATACGGACACACGTCTCGTTTTTTTCATTCAAGTTTAAAGACAATATGAAGATCGTCGTGTTGTGTTGTCTAGTCTTCTCATTGGCTAATGCCAATGATATTCGTCTAGGCTTCGCTGATAGCCGTTCTACACGAATCTACAATGAAATAAAGGAAGCCAATCCAGCATTATGGACAAGGACTGACCAAATCGTAATCAGTGCAGCGGGAAACAATGTGATCACAGAAATCCTGGTCACGGATCTGAGACCAGACAAAGATGGTGAAGCGAGTATCGTGAGCGGCGGGATCGGCGGGAAGACGGTGACCATCGGACTCTCAAGCCCCACCATTTTGAGGGGATACAGATTCGAGATTGAAGTGTTTGCTGCTGACCCAAATTTAAATGCTAGATATTACAGCAAAGGCGGCCGTAGTTATGATCAGTATCAGGATAATGGACAGTTTGCGCGAAAGTATTGATTTTGTTTATAAACTTGTTTTTGTACGTTATTAAATTTTTTTTTTAATGCGTGTCATTTTTTAATGCCCTTCTTTTTGTTTACTTATGATGTTCCACTCCAATAGAAAATGATAGTGACAGAACGCCTCGATTTGTTTGTTTTTACATTTGTTTACTGTTCTGTTTACATTTGTGCGTGTTTTTAAAAATATTATTCGACATCACAGTGTCTCAAAATGTTCAGTTAATTTTGAGTATAAGTATTTATCTGTTCGAGCGGTACCTACCTAACCTGAAACATGAATTAGCAATTTTTATTTAGAATCAGCCATAAATGTTCAAAACGTAATCAAGCAATATTTTATTGACCCACAAAAAAAAACATAATAATAACAGTACCTTCAGATCCATAGCGCAGGCTTCGTCACCATACAGATAGCTCATCCACCTCAGGTGAACATGAATTTAAACCAAAGTAAATTCATAACAGAATCGAACAATTTGACATTTTGTTGTTATGGAAATTTTACTATTATATTGGTAATATCACGTAAGACGTAAGAAGATATGAACATTTGACGTCATAGACATGTTTACATTATTGTACATATCTTCCTCTTTTGTAAATATTTACATCTTTGATGTCGACGGTACATAGGTATTTTTTTATAAATCGTGTTACGAGTAAAAATTAAATGTGTCTTAAAATTGTAAGGTGATAAAAAAAAGTCTTACATCACGTTACCTATTTTATTCTCGGTGACAAAGACAAGTACCTACCAGTGGCGTCGCGTCAAACATATACATAGGCAAGTCGGGGCTAATTTGGCTTATACATAATTATTTCCTTTACAACTCTGCTCAAACGTCCAAAAACAGGCAAGCTGGTGGGAATCGGCTTTTATGGACGCGCCGCCACTGGTACCTACTATCAATCTAACAACTCACAGCAAGTCGGGCTTAATACTACAAGCATGAAAGCAATGCAGGTACATACTTGCATACCTACCTACCTACCCAGGTACCTACTAGAAAAATGGAAATTGCTCCAAAGCATTGATATGTTTTTCATGTGTCACAAGGAAGTCGGCTTGTGCTGTGCTG
The DNA here is from genome assembly GCF_963556715.1 of Cydia fagiglandana. NCBI lineage: Eukaryota > Metazoa > Arthropoda > Insecta > Lepidoptera > Tortricidae > Cydia > Cydia fagiglandana. The sequence goes on along the minus strand of NC_085933.1, from coordinate 22,730,233 downwards.
TCTTTAGGTACTTTATTTTGATTATTCATAAACGTTTATTCTACAGATCTACAATCTTTATTTCATGGTGCAAAAGGTCCAGCTTAAACTAAGATTAGGTACACATTTACACACTAATTGTAATTCATAGTCGTAAAAGAGTGTAGTGCTCTTCACAACAAAACAAAAACCGGAAACTCAGTAGCACTGACAAAAAAACATAAATAAATAAAATAAAATATTTTCAAAATGCACCAGGCACACATAAGTTAAAAGGAATTCAATATCGCCCATAGATGGTCACCGTGAAGTTGAACCCGCCGCCTCGCTGGGACTTCAACTTGATCTTCACAAACCGCTGTCCAATGCCTCCAGCAGAAATCGACGGGTAGCCTCCTGAGCCATCGCGATCGTTGTCCTTAATGTGGATAGCTCTTATATAGGCGAAGTTATACTTCCCCGGTTCCGGGTATTCAATAATGCTGGTCCTCACGAAGAAAGGGAAGCCATATTTATATTCATTGACATTGTATAAGACGACGTCTCCGTACGTGGTCTGGCCTAGGACCAGGTCGTGGCTCTGGCAGGAATAAGCCGCGAAAAGGCAGAGGAGCGGTAAGACGGTTAGCGCGCGCATATTGTTCGTTCGTTTTGATGTGATAATTGATCGCGCTCCTTTTTATATAAGATGGATGAGATTATCCAAGATGCAAATAGCTGTTATCTTAATTTTATCTCTAGTTTTGGGTAATGCATAACTATTTTGCTTACGATCATGCGATCCTGACGTCAAATTTGGTGATTCATGTGCTACGTCGTATGCCGTGTCTTCTGTCGGGTCGGGTATAATACCTACTTTTTAGGGTTCCGTACCCAAAGGGTAAAACGGGACCCTATTACTAAGACTTCGCTGTCCGTCCGTCCGTCCGTCCGTCCGTCCGTCCGTCCGTCCCTCCGTCTGTCACCAGGCTGTATCTCACGAACCGTGATAGCTAGACAGTTGAATTTTCACAGATGATGTATTTCTGTATAAAATAAAGATTTGAATGGGGCTCCCGTACAACAAACGTGATTTTTGACCAAAGTTAAGCAACGTCGGGAGTGGTCAGTACTTGGATGGGTGACCGTTTCTTTTTTGCTTTTTTTTGTTTTTTTTTTTGCATTATGGTACGGAACCCTTCGTGCGCGAGTCCGACTCGCACTTGCCCGGTTTTTTTATTAGGTTGGAATGGTTTGTTTAGTTCAATTTAATTGGTTTTAAGTTAGGCCAGTGGGTCGACCACATTTTTTCAGCGTAGTACTAGTTCTTTGTTGAGAGATGGAGCAGAATCCAACTTGGTTAATATGAACTATTTTGATTAATTTTGACATCTAGTTTTTTTTATGAACGTATATTTTATTTTGCTGCATGTACCCTGGAGATTTACAGCAATATTTTATTAGATGATTGAGCAATGTTTGTTTGTCCCACTTATCAAATATACAGTTTGATAAGGGTTGTGTCATGGCTCTGTCATGTACCTACATGTATGTCAATGGTTGTAAACATTTAAAGTAATTATTACGAGGGTCTTAAAGCATTTAATTGCAAATAATACCAATTACTTACTTTCTTAACACCTAAACCTTTATATCACATTAAACCTTTATATATATCACATAAAATTATATTATGGACGTAATTTTCGCTTATAGTTTTATTTAAGGAACCAAATTACTATAATGAACATTTGTTTAAGATATTATCAACTCGAATAGGAACTTTCTCTTCATCTTTGTACATACTTAAACATGTTTTAAAAGTATGCACCTGTTTAAGTAAAAGTATGTTTGCTTTATAAAATGGAAAACCACAAATAAGTACCTAATGAAGTAAGCAAGATATATTTTTTGCAGTATGTAGTAGTTATTTACATAATATCTAAACTAGTCAAATTTTATCATGAACAACATATTGGTATACAGGGTGTCCCAGAATTCGACGTCAAGTCGTAAACGGATGATAGACCAAGTCATAACAGTTATCATAAAAATACAAAAAAAAATCCAACTCATGTTCTTTAAAAATTATGGTCACTTTAAAAATTCACTAAAAAATCCACACCCTGTAATGGTTCTTTAACTCTTGTTACTACAAATTCCTAGGATTATTATGTCTTGTAGCGTTGACTATTAGACAGACTGTTTGCTAGAGTTGTTTGTGGACGACATTATTCAATAAAGGTAATTTTTCTGTTACTTTATGTTCACTCTGTTAGTATGTGTATATATAGTGGCACGCGCTAATGCAAGGAATCAGTATATTTATATGTATTACAATAGAATCTTCAAGATTTTGCAGGCTATCATTATTATTTTAAGTTTATCATCCCTCCTTCTTTGCTTTCGCATATTTGATGTATATTTATCAAAGATTCCTAACTTACTTACGGTAATATTTATACTTCGTTTTTTTTTTAAACATTAGAAAGAACATAAGCGATCTCTGACGTGTATTTTTATTGAAAAACACTTTTCAAAAATAAGATGCAGCTAATATGAACTATAATTTGACAATTGTTCATTATTGCATAACATTTTATAAAGCACTGTATAAGATACAGCTTCAAATTTTATACACGCACTTTTGATAAAATGCGCGCGATAACTATACTCTTATTTTCCTGCCTTTTCGGGATATATTCCTGTCAAACCTACGATTTGGTTCTCGGAAAACCGACCGGACGTGACGTCATCATTTACGAATCCCAGGAAGTCAAATATGGCATTAAATATAGTGTTAGAACCTCTATTGTTGAATACCCTCCACCAGGAAAGCAGAGCTTCGCCTATATTAGGGCTATTCTTGTGAAAGACAACGACCGTTTTGGGGGAGGCTACCCTAGGATCATCCAGGGCGGAGTTGGACAGAAATCCGTCAAAATCGAATTGAGGAGTCAAAGGGATTATGGATTCAATTTCACGGTGACTATTTATGGACGATATTGAAGACCTTCTTGTGCATATTGCGCGTCATTGTGACGATTGTTGAATAAATATTAAACTTTTAAAGAACATTGTTTAATTTCAATGACCGCTCCCTAATTCTTAAATTACAAAATATCTGTCATTTGTTTCTTCAGTACTCATACTTATGGTTTATTGATAATATTAATTACGGGTCAGGCTTACATGACTAATATACTTAGGTAAATTAAAGGTAGGTTAGGTAGGTTAGGTAGGGTAGGTAGGTAGGTATACATGATTCATAAATCTGTGAAAAATAAATAAATTTAACAAGTCATTTATTGCGAGATTATTACTTTTAGCTATTATTTGATTTTATTATGAACTACATATGTACTTATAAAAATGATGTCAAATATACACTAGTAATACTGGCACAATACATCAACACGTTCTTGTTTATTTGTAGTTGCATCGAACATACGCCTTAAAAGTATAATTTTCCTCGTGCGATATAGTAAAAGGTGAATTCGTATTTCGAATAAACATATAATGACATTAATGACGAGTACATTAAATAATTTTAAAATAAAACTAGTAGGTATGTATACCTCTATTACAATTATTATTTTTTTAAATATCTAAAAACTACCCTCTGATCGTTGGCCTTTCGGTAAGGTGCCCATCACGCAGGCAGCATCCCTATTCCCCGCACTGCCGCCCTAGCCAAGGTGACAATCGCTATCGCTTCGCCATCGAATCGCTTTGTGTCTCTCTATCACTCTTCCATATTAGTGTGATAGTGACAGTTGCTTTTCGTTCGCTACGGAGCGTTAGCGATTGGCATGTTGTGTACGCCCTGTTTCGCGATAGCGAGTCTTTGCGCGAGAAAGCTGACGGCGCGGCGCGAGTCTCTTGCTGCCTCCCGAGGTCATTTTGGAGCCCAAGGTTGTAAAAAGTATTGTTGTTGTTGTTTTAAGTATTTATTTATTTAAACTTTATTGCACAAATTTACACAAAAAGAGTAATAATTGGCGGGCTTAACGCCTTGAGGCATTCTCTACTGAACCATTGGGTTAACTAAACAGAGACAGTTAATTAGTTTGGTGCAGGATTGTAAATAGTGGATATGAGAATAGACACAAAGTCGAGACTACATACTAGGTATGATACTATACTTACTTACACAAATATACATTTTAAATATACCTATACGTATTCGCATTATGCGATATAGTAAAAAGATTGTTTTATTTATTTTATTAATTTACAAACCTAACCTAACTCTACTAGCGTTGCATGTGCAGCGTTGCACCAATGCACTAGAGTTGCAAACGCCCATAAGCCGCGGTGGCTGGTTGACATGCTTAACATGGCTACATCCTTGTTTACCACTGTCAGGCGTGTCTCACTCCGCGATTTCGTCGCTTTGCTACAGGTAGCTGAAAGTACATCCGTTCAACCCCAATTTTGGGGTTTGCCATAAGCCGCGCGTGGCGCTGTCGCCACCTAGCGGCCATATCTGTCCTGATCGTAATAGACGCGTTTTGTTAGAGAGTGAATCTTCTGTACCCAGTACTATTATTTATTCTGTGCCACTGTCATCATCATGCATTTTCCTTGCGCTATCCCGGCCACGGCTCACAGGAGCCTGAGGTCCACAACTAATCTCAAGTTTGGCTTGTTTACCACCACTGTCGTATTATTAAAAAAACCTATAATATACAGGGTGGAAGGACATTAAGCTCCTGTTAGGCTTAGAACAAAGTATAGTTTTTCGCATGGATGTTTAAAAGGCCATAATTTAGAAACGGTTACCCATATTAACATAGTTTTTATTAGCTTAGGCTAAACAATCCCCCTTTTTCGGAAAGGATCGTTGTGCCTTTCCACCCTATATATGTTTTCATGACACGTAATTGTCTTCAGTAATAAACAAGTGACACCAAGACGAAGGATTGCAACCAGTGGATGCTATTATTGGTAATAAACAGTACCCATAGAGTTGTAGTGACAGGAATTGGTCGCTCATAAAGTATGACTCGCGCTAGACCGGGCCGGGCCCGGGCCGAGGCGTCCGGCATGTCATTTTCTATGACGTGTGATCGGTGATCACGTGATGCTTTTGCTTTCCATAGAAAACGAAGAACCGGAAGCACCCGGCCTCGACCCGGTCTAGTGTGAGTCATCCTTAATGGTACCAATAAGAAGGCTCTACCGGCCTAGCCAAGGTTACAATCGCTATCGCTTCGACAACGAAAAGCATTATGTCTCTCTATCATTCTTCCATATTAGTGCGACAGTGACAGTTGCGTTTCGATCGCTACGGAGCGTAAGCGATTAGCATCTTGGCTACGCGGCCAGATTTGCTTAACTTGAGTAATATTTTTTCATGTTATTATTTGAGTTAAAGAAACCGGCTAACCGTAGACCGTAGGTAGGGAATGCAATCTCGATCTCGCAATTTCGAGATCTCGCGAAATCTCGCACGAATTTTCGAGATTCAATCTCGTTGCTCGTTGACCGTAAATCTCGATTTTTGTAATCTTGTTCGAGATCTCGATTAATATTTTCGAGATCTCGAACGAGATTGAAAGATTAATTCGTGTGAATTACTTTGTTTAAAGTAATCTTTTTGACGTTAGATCCATGACCCATGTTGTTACGGCAGTGCTATTGTGTGCAGGCGGCTTTAGCTGACGATAAAAGCACTGTGGCACGTTCTGTGCGGAATGTCAAATTGGAGCTATATTTATTTCATGTTTTTTTTAAATAAATGTTTATTTTTTATTTAAATTGTTCTTTTTACTTTGAAAATATAACATGACGTACCCTAAATAAGTAGTATGTACAGAATCCTTAGAGATTTTTGACCAAATATCACATTTTTAGTTATTTTGTCAAATCTCGATCTCGTCGAAATTAATCTCGATCTCGAAAGTCAGACGGTCGAGATCTCGAAACACCCAATCTCGATTCAGAATTTACGTGCAAGATCTCGAATCGCCAATCTTGGTGCGAGATTGCATTCCCTAACCGTAGGTAATGTATCGCTGCGCACTCTACGAGTATAAACAAGATGCGGAAAGTGGTGTTATTCTGATATGACTGCATGGTAACTCAATGTTATGACTTTTAATGTATAGGTTCTTTACTAACCCACCACCAGTTAGATTCTATAACTATAATCTAGGTATGTATACATACAAGACACTAGTATGTAATATAATTAATTATAATGTACCTACTTCTTAATATCTTGTGAATTATTCATTTCTGAATCGTCGAAGTTTTTTAATAATATTTATAATTTATTTTAATTATAATTATTTATGGCGTAAAAATGTACTCGTAAGAAAATGGTTAATTAGTTACGTAACAGACACCGAAAACAGGAAAGTATGAATAAGCGAGGAAGTACGGATCACAAGATATGACTGTGTGTGTTCGTGACATTACCTGCGTCAGATAGCTGATGGATGGACTTGTTGTCTTCAGGGGATGGCGTTATGCAGCAAAGAGCCATGTAAATATTCATGAAATAATATGTCGCTTGTACTGATTAAAATTTATCGCTAGGTACCTATCTAAGATTTATTTTAATATGAAGACTATTATTTTGTGATACCTACAGGTTACCTACACATAAAATGAATACATAATAATATAAATGAATAACATGTAAATCTAGGTAAAATACAAAGAGTTTAAATTAAAAACTAAAAATTATATAAACTAACATTCATTATATAATATATATAAAATAAAAAAATTATATAAACAACATTTGTTCTTATAAATTCTTTAAATTTGTTCTTATAAGTCTTGAAAAAGTAAGTAAGTTAAAAAACTTGAATATTAAAACGTAACTACATAGATTAAAAACAAGAGCAATAAAAACAGGTTTGTTTGTATTAAGTAATATTTAAATAATTACATATATAAAATATAAATGTCCATATAAAGTAACGCCTTGTATATTCCATCAAACGAATATTTTATTTTATTTCACTAACTACTTACGGTTTAAGTAAAGTAAGTACTTATGACGGTACGCTAATATTCTGTGTAACACACGCCGGCAAACAGGAATGTGCCCGCTAAGTGTGTTAGTAATTTACTATTTATTCATTTGGAAAATACGTACCTATTTCGCACTAGACAAAAATAAAGACAAATTAAGATAACATCCATGCATGATGCTTCTTTCTTACATAACATCATCCCACTATATAAAAGAATGGCGTCTCATTATCACCTCAAACGAACGAACAAAATGCGCGCGCTAACAGTCTCATTATCGTTTCTGTGCCTTTTCGCGGCGTACTCCTGCCAGAGCCACGACCTGGTCGTCGGGCAGACCGCGTACGGAGACGTCGCCTTATACAAGGTCCACGAAGTCAAATATGGCTTCCCTTTCTTCGTGAGGACCAGCATTATTGAATACCCGGAACCAGGGCTGCATAACTTTGCCTATATCAGAGCTATCCACATTAAAGACAACGATCGCGATGGCTCAGGAGGATACCCTACGATTTCTGCTGGAGGCATTGGACAGCGGTTTGTGAAGATCAAGTTGAAGTCCCAGCGAGGCGGCGGTTTGAACTTCACGGTGACCATCTACGGACGATATTGATTTATTTCCTTTTAACTTATGAGCGCCTTTTGTAAATATTTAAAATTTTGCTTGTCAGTATTAAAGTGCCATTGAATTATTATCTTGTTAACTTATTTTGTTTTATTGTAATTACCTACTAATTACACCCTATGTTAAAACACATTGTGACTTGTAGCCATGCTTGTAGAAAGTCCATTTTCTACAAGAGACCATTTTATTGCCAATTTTCCATTTTTTTAGGTACCAACCCACAATAGGAAAATTTTAAAATTGATTTGAATATTGTGAGAAGTGAGAAGTACATAGGTAGGTACTGCAAGTCTTTGTACAACCATATTGTTACCATATGTTGTTGTTAGCTAGGTACCTTCTTAATACAACACTTTGGCTTACCTATTATAACAATGTCACGAACTAATTCTTGTAATACATGTATCTAGAACATGATTGAATGGAAACTCATACGCATAAGAGACGTCATTGCTTCATTATAGAGAGGTAAAGGCCTGATTCCACTAGTGTTCGGCACAAGCATTTTTTTACTGATTATTATGCTTGTGCCGCACAGTGCTGCACACTGGTGGAATCCCGCAGTAACGAGATCCCATCGACCCAAAATTACAAGATCGTTTAAGTCTCCATCGGTCATGTCATAACATAGCCTAGCCAACATGACAATCATTGATAGAAATCTCCAATGTATGGAAATAGTTTCGTGACTTTTCGTAGCATCGGTCATCCCGGTATTTTTTTTCTTTTGATTTGGAGACAGTGACGGATTAGCCACGTGGCAAAAGTAGCAAATGCCACGAGCCCCGCGCGTTTGGGGACCCGCGCTCCTAAGCATTGTGTCCGAAAATAGTCTAATTTCACTTCGTTCAGTTCATCCGACAAAATTAAAACAATCCATGGGGTAGAATTAGCTTACAGGCCCCGCGCTGGCTTAATCCAGCATTGTTTGGATTGTCCATGTACGAATGTTCATATAAAACCCATGTAAAAATCCTAGAAAGTAAACCGGGACTTTCCGTCGACTTATTTGCATTGCGAAACTGTCCGCCAGCCTTATCGTGGAAGAGCACACTTTACGACGGGGCAAACAAATCAGTCAACCACAAGTGGAGTCATCTATTTACTCTTGGATAAAAATATGTACAAAACTATAGAATTCATTACGAAATAAGCGAGACGCGCCGGGGCAGAACCCGACACTGACTTCAATTTGCTTCCATATAAATACTAAATTGTAATTTTCGGTTGCGATGAAAAGTTGTATGTGCATCAATTCCGCTGATCAATTCCAATTCCCGTGTCGTAACTGACGCATTAATCCGCTATCTTATTCTTATATGTACCATCACGCTCCGCGATTGTTGAGCCATTTCGGGTATTAGGAAAATTGGTTGTTCAATGCCGCTACGGAATATCCAATTTAGCTAGAACCCTGAATGGCACAATAATGACGGAGCAGTCACACCTACAGTTAATTATTCTCCTGTTACTAAAATAACTCCTTCTATTAGTAAAATGACAGTTGGATTGGACAGATTGAATAGCATACGAACTGTTATTTTAGTGTTTATGACTAAACATACCAACAATCGGGGAATTCTATAATGTCATAGACAATCAAATCGACACGACCATTGCCTTCCCCATTTTGACCTTAAATAAGTCTCGACCGGTAGACTAACTTCCTTTTCCTTTGTTCCAGCAACATGGGCCTCCTCGAGTTCGAGAAGTGGTCGAACCAGGACCTGTTCTCCGAGAAGTCCCGCCTGTGCGGCAAGCTGAGAGGCTTGACGCCAGGGCAACGGCGCGTGTGTCGACGACACCGAGACCATATGACTGTGGTCGGAGACGGGGTCAAGCAGGGCATTAGGGAGTGCCAGCATCAGTTCCAGCAGAGAAGATGGAACTGCACTATCATGAAAGATGAGACGGTGTTCGGACCTCTCACTCTTATAGGTAGATACACCACCACACCACATGACACTCAGGATACGGCGCGTATGCCGACGACACCGAGACCATATGACTGTGGTCGGAGACGGGGTCAAGCAGGGCATTAGGGAGTGCCAGCATCAGTTCCAGCAGAGGAGATGGAACTGCACTATCATGAAAGATGAGACGGTGTTTGGACCTCTCACTCTTATAAGTAGGTACACCACCACACCACATGACACTCAGGCAGCGGCGCGTATGCCGACGGCACCGAGACCATATGACTGTGGTCGGAGACGGCGTGAAGCAGGGCATCAGGGAATGCCAGCATCAGTTCCATCAGAGGAGATGAGACGGTGTTCGGACCTCTCTCTCTTATAGGTAGGTACACCACCATACCACATGACACTTAGGAAGCGGCGCGTATATCGGCGACACCGATACCATATAACTGTGGTCGGACTGGTCGGAGATAGGATCAAGCAGGAGATTAGGGAGTGCCAGTATCAGTTCCAGCGGAGAAGATGGAACTTCATTATGATTAATATTATTAAGAATAAGAATAAGAATAAGAATTATTTATTGCCACACACATACAAGAAAACAAAGACGATAAAAACAAAACAAACAAAAAAAATTCACATGTTGAACAATAAGTACGTGTTGAACCAGCAACAATGAAATTAACATAGATTGACATTAATCGTTCTTATGTTATAAAACTTACACATAAACAACCAATAGTGTGACAATAGGGATGGACTCAGCATTTGCTGTGTTACAGACTAGCTGTCACAGCGCTGGTTTTCAGTTCACCCCTAATTATACATATAAGACACTAGCTGTTGCCCGCGACTTCGTCCGCGTGGAATCTTATCTTCAACATTTTACATATTTAGTACCTATAATTTTAATATCCAAGCAATGTTGAAATTAAGTACTTTTCTTTTTTAGCAAGTTGTATGAAGTTTTAAGTCAAGTGGATTTTGATGTTGGTTGCTGAAATTAGTTTTCTTGTATTCTCATATTAGGTACCTATGCCCTTATACAAAGATTCAAGTTCCGCATTCCGCACTCACAAAATATCTGATCTCCATACAATCTTTCAACCCCTTTCTCACCACCTTGGGGGATGATTTTCGAAAATGCTTGAATTAGTTTTCATGTTTTTTAATTTATTACCTTTTTTCCAAAAAGTTAAAGTTCCTAGCTTAAAATTAAATTTACATCCTAAGACGAATTTTCATCCCCCTTTTAGCCCCCTTCGGGATTGAATTTCCAAAAACGTTGCAAGTACTTTTTTTTGTAATCGGCTATTAATTATGTGTTTCTAAGAAGTTTCAAAGCATTTGTAATGGATTCAAACTTTGAACCCCATTTTAACCCTGTTAGGGGATGAATTTTACAAATCGCTGAAATCACTTTTGTCTTCTAATAATATACCCAAATACAAAGATTCAAATCCCGCACTCGAAAACGTGCATGATATCCATACAAACTTACAACCCCTTTTTCACCACCTTGGGGGATGAATTTTCTAAAACGTTGAAATTAGTTTTCTAGTATTTTAATATAATACCTTTTTACAAAGTTTCAAGTTCCTAGCTTCAAATAAAATTTGCACTTGATGACGAACTTTCATCCCCTTTTTAACCCCCTTAGGGGTTGAATTTCCAAGAACGTTGCAATAACTTTTTTTTTGTAATCGGCTATTATGCCTTTCTAAGAATTTTCAAAGCATTTGTTATGGATTTAAACTTTGAAACCCATTTTAACCCTGTTAGGGGATGAATTTTACAAAACGCTGAAATTACTTTTCCTGTCTTCTAATAATATCCCTAAATACAAAGGTTCAAGTCCCACACTCGAAAAAATGTTTGATATCCATACAAACTTTCAACCCCTATTTCACCACCGTAGGGGTTGAATTTTCAAAAACGCTGAAATTAGTTTCTTGTATTTTAATAATATATCTTTTAACGAAGTTTCAAATTCGTAGCTCAAAAGAAAACTTTAACCCCATACAAACTTTCATCCCTTTTTAACCCTGTTAGGGGATGAATTTTACAAAACGCTGAAATTACTTTTATTATCTTCTAATAATATCCCCAAATACAAAGATTCAAGTCCCGCGCTCGAAATATTTTTCGATATCCATACAAACTTTCAACCCCTTTTTCACCACCTTGGGGGATGAATTTTCTAAAACGCTGAAATTCGTTTTCTTGTATTTGAATTTGATACTTTTTTACAAAGTTTCAAGTTCCTAACTTAAAATAAAATTTGCACCCGAAGACGAACTTTCATCCCTTTTTTAACCCCCTTAGGGGTTGAATTTCCAAAAACGTTGCAATCACTTTTTTTTGTAATCGGCTATTATGCCTTTCTACGAAGTTTCAAAGCATTTGTAATGGATTAAAATTTTCAACCCCTTTTTAACCCTGTTAGGGGATGAATTTTACAAAACGCTGAAATTACTTTTCCTGTCTTCTAATAATATCCGTAAATACAAAGATTCAAGTCCACCACTTGAAATTTTTTTTAATATCCATACAAACTTTCAACCCCCTTTTCACCACCTTAGGGGATGAATTTTCATAAACGCTGAAATTAGTTTTCTTGTATTTTAATAATATATCTTTTTACGAAGTTTCGAATTCCTAGCTTAAAAGAAAACTTTAACCCCATACAAACTTTCATCCCCTTTTTAACCCCCTTAGGGGTTGAATTTCTCAAAATCGCTTCTTATCTCTTGTACACTTTATAAATTCAATCTGGTGTGCAAATTTCAACTTTCTGGCTTTTGTAGTTTCGGCTCTGCGTTGATGAATCAGTCAGTCAGTCAGGACACTTGCATTTATATATAGATTAAAATATAATAAAAAATAAAACAAGTGTTTTATTAAATCTGAGTACTAATAACAACTAAATCTAAGTTAATTGGCAAATGACGATGGCATGAGAAAAAAAAAAGGCGGGGGAAAAAATAATAATAAAACTATTAGCTAGGCAGGGCAAGACATGAAAACTTTCTAGGTACTGTTCAATAGGTGTTTCAAGACATATTAACAAGACACTTCTCAAATAGGTATCCCAAACACTGCCATCTTAGCAAAATAACTGAACATAACTTTGGCGGGTTCGAAAACGTTGTTTTTGCGTTTTGGCTGAATGTATGTAGGTATAAATTTACCCCCAATTAAATCATTGTCTGCTCTTATATTGGACGATATCTACACAGCCCTATAAATCACATCTAATCAACGTCATAAAACTCCGAGACTAACAACAGCTCGGTTTTATTTCTCCATTTCTAGTAGTAAAAGAGCGGAATAGTGGCGTCACAGCACATAATACATAGACACCGCATCATGAAGCGTTAAAAGGCATGAGGTCACCACATACTATTTTCACCTACTTAGGTTAAACTTTACTTGTAAAATACTGCGATTCGAGCAGCACAACTAAGTTTCATTGATCCTATACAATTTTATACTAGAATGATATAAATAAGTACCCCTGATGCTTAATTTTTGTAAATATTTTTAATTTAAGTACGTCCCGTCATAATTGTGGGCACAACTAAAATAGGGTCAGACGCAGTGCAAGTGTTATTTTATACGTCATAATTTCAGAGATGTTTGGCGTTTAAAATAAGTAAATAACACATGCACTGCGTGGGCTATCGAAATCGTTTTCTTGGTCTAACTTTAAACGGTCGTGCTCTCGTACATTGCACGGGAGCGCTTGTATGAGCTGACCTCTATTGTCATAAACCGTCTTTAAGGGCGATGTGTAGGGATATACTGTAAACGCAATCCTGTTCATGCTCCTGCTCTTGCCCTAGCTGGTCGTCTGAGGCGGCTTTTCGAGCAAGTGGCAAAGGCAGCATTTAATATATCTTATGCCCGTTAAGAGCATGTTCGATCGTTCGCATTCCGCGCGTATCTGCTTCGTTTAGTAGTGTAGGTGGTCTGTGCATCACAGTAAATCAGTTAGTGTCCGCGCCCGACAAGATTTAGAGCTATGTGGAGTTTCCAGCAAGTAGCGACTCAGCGCGGATTCCTGGATCGTGCAAGTTTGAAATTGATAAACGCCTGAGCATTTCGAAAATGGAAATGAGAAATGGGAACGCTTCCAGAACTGACACCCATAGAACGGGTTTTTTTGTCCAAATGTGTGTCTAAAGACAATATATCTATTAAATTATAATCTCGTATGTTGTCATCACATAAAGATTACGGTATCTGCACAATTTAAAGATGCTTATAAATTTATAAAAAAATCTCGTGCGTTGAAATTGAAAATAGTAAATTAAAAGGATACGCGAACTTGTCGTATCGTAACTATAAAGAATCCGTTTTGCCTTGATATCCTAAAAAATATCGGTGTTAAAATTTGCTATCAACTTACTTGAATGTGGTTAAACCAAGAAATACTTGCTCAAGCAAGCGGTCAAAGTTAAAACAAGTCTTCTGTAGTTGTAGAGTTTGAGCATTTAAAACTGAGTAAGTACTACTTGGGTTGTTTTCTCACTCTTTTACTTTATTCGGTATTAATTATGACTTTTCAATATTTTGATTTTCCCAATATTCAGTTATGCTAAAGCCCTGTCCATTATAAGCGAAGCATAGATTCTCAAAGAAAAATATATAAAGAAAAATATGGAAAAGCAACTGTAGACCCTTTTTCCGTCTGATCTAACAGAAAGAGTTTACGATATTTTTATTGGCGCTGTCAGCGGAATATGTATGGTAATTTCTGTATTTTTATCTCGGCTGTTATTGTTCTACTATATTGTTTTGCGAAGATGTTAGATTTTATATACATTAGCCTATTGAAAGCGTCATGTGTAGGTATGTATGTAGAGCCTTGCATTATATAAGTGTTAAGGGGCCTACACATGACAGATAACAGTTTGCCAGACGATATCAGCCTGTCAGTTAAACGCATGTATATGTGACAGTTGCGAACAACTTACAGGCTGATATCGTCCGGCGAACTGGTAATCTATGGGCTCCTTCACTGTCGGATGGTTTGTTATAGCGACAAAATGATTTTGTTAAATTCAAGTTTCTGACCTTGTAAGCCAAGGTCACTGTCAAAATAACCTTGAAAGTTTAATAGGGAAAATTGACAGTTGACACAATCAAATAAAGATCCGAAAGTTTAATGGTTTTTTAAGTATTTGACCTGGAGTCATGGACTCATTTTGTGGCGACTGGCGATGGCGGGAGCATGAAGAAAGCCGTGACCTGATTCGTTTACACTAAATATAGGTACCTAATAAATAGCTTTCTATAAATAAATAAAATCTTATTTTCCTTCTCCTTTCTTGTTTGTAACTTGGCCTTGTAAAGGTTACAGCCGTACCGATAGCTACTAGGGAACCATAAATGATGTTGTTACATCTTATCAACGCCTGACGACGTTGAGACGGTCTTCACATCCGCACATCTCTCTCGCACACCGGAGCGGCGCGCGGATCCGCGTCACTGTGGTATGTGGTATGATGCTGATCTGTCGGTGTCCAAAGTGACATGTCTTCAACCAAAAACGTCACTTTTGACACTTTCATACAAATACGCATGTCACGTCACAAGAGTCGTGTCGTTCTGAGGGCCTACCGCGAACCACGTTCTACGTGTTGCCTCCCTGTCACACTTAGGTACGTACGAATTTACAAGTGCGTCAGAGAGAAAACAAGTCGAACGTGGTTCGCGGTAGGTCCTCTGTTCTCAGTGTCCCGCTGGCGTGGAATATCGCTTTCGGCGGGCTTGTGGCGACGGACGACTCGCAAGTAGCGAGTGCAGTCGCACCGCGAGAACGAGTTATATGTCTTCTCATTAATAATCATGTCATTTGTCCACAGCGTCGCGAGAGACAGCCTTCACGCACGCTATCACGGCCGCTGGCGTGTCGCTGTCGGTGTCGCGCGCTTGTCGCGACGGACGACTGGCCAGTTGCGGGTGCAGTCGCGCTGCGAGGCCGAGGTCGCTGCATTCCGACTGGGTGTGGTGTGGATGTGGCGACAATGTGGATTACGGATACAAGTGAGTACTAACAACTTTACGATACCAACCGAAAAAATATTCATATTGGTTTCCGTGAGATATTCCATCTCCCGTCGTTATGAAGTCTGTTCCTGGTTTAACTAGGCCATTTCAGTTAACCCTTCAAATAAGTAAATAAGTAGGTACCTAACTACATATAAATATAACCAATAACGAAGGATCAATGGAGAAAGATAAATAACTTATGTCCTTGTTTAAAAGAATGGGCATCAATTTTCAATACAATGAAAGAATACATATCACAATTGCACCGGGTTGCTATCAGATAAGTTTGAATTGAATTGTCATTTATTCACAAGAACATATGGTACATGAGATGTTACAATAATGATACTGAACCTTAATACATTCGGTCGTTAGGCATGTGAAAATTAAAGTTTGTTTAACCTAGTTAACTACTTAATGTATAGTGCATGCATATTATTACTGATTTAAATAAGTAATAAAAATAATTAGGTATATATAATGTTATATGTATGTATAGTCAAAAAAAATATGGAACAGGATGACACGTTGTCTAATGATCAGAACGATTCAATTGGAAACAATCCCACATTAAACGTAGCGTTTAACTCGTTTGCTGTCTTCACAAACAGTTAAACATCCAAATGGCGACAACACGGCGACTATTGAAAATCCCATATAAAATAACTGCTACAGTTATCGTCTCTCAATATTCTCAAGTAGACACGATATTACATTCAGAACTTAGCTCAATCTATTACAATTTCAATATCCATACTAATATTATAAATGCGAAAGTGTGTCTGTCTGTCTGTCTGTCTGTCTGTCTGTTACCTCTTCACGCTTAAACCGCTGAACCGATTTTAATGAAATTTGGCATAGAGATAGGTTGAGTCCCGGGGAAGGACATAGGGTAGTTTTTATCCCAAAAATCCCTTTTTAAGGGGGTGAAAAAGGGGGTGGAAATTTGTATGGGGAATCAATAACAGCTGAACCGATTCGGTTGAAATTTGGTATACAGATAGTTTGAGTTCCGGGGAAGGATATAGATTATTCTAGAACATTCGAAAGTATTCTGGAATGTTCCACAATCATCTAGAAAGTTCTCAAATATTCGACAACATTTTCCAGAATGTTCTGAAACGCTGTGGAATGCTCTCGAATACTCTCATATGGTCTGGACTATTGTAGAAATGTCTGCCGAGACCCGGGACGGCTTCGAATGTTCTAGAATATTCCACAACATTCGAAAATATTCTGGAATATCCCACAACATTCGAAAGTGTTCTGGAATATTCCACAATGATCTAGAATGTTCTCGAATATTCGACAACATTCCAGAATGTTCTGAAATGCTGTGGAGTGCTCTCGAATACTCTCGAATGTTCTGGACTGTTCTAAAAATGTCTAGCCTCCGAGACCCGACACCTCACCATGTACAAATTTTTGTAGGTATATATTTATTTAAACATTATTGCACAAAATACAAATAAAATGTACAAATGGCGGACTTAATGCCTAAAGGCATTCTCTACCAGTCAATCATAGCCAATCATAACTTCAAATACTCCTACTTCTTCAACTTCACTTTCTCTTACTTCTTCAACTTCATCTCCTCCAACCTTTTCAACGACTTCAACTTCTCCTACTTCTTCGACCATTTTAACTTCTTTATCTTTACCTTCTCCTACTTCTTCAACTTCAACTTTAACTTCTCCAACCTTTTCAACTTCGTCTTCTCCTACTTCTTCAACTTCAACTTCTCCAACCTTTTCAACTTCTTCAACTTTCACTTCTCCTACTTCTTCAACTTCTACTTCTTCTACTTATTCAACTTCAACTCCTCCTACTTCTTTGACATCTACTTCTTCAACTTCAACTTCTTCAACTTCTCTAACATCATTTTCTCCAACTCAAACTTCTTGGACTTTTTCAACTTCAACTACTATAACTTCAACATCTCTTATTTTTTCTTTAATTTTAACTTATCCAACCTTTTCAACTCCTTCAACATCAACTTCTCCAACCCTTTCAACTTCAACTCCCCCTACTTCTTCAACTTCAACTTCTTCCACTTCTACTTCTATAACTTCATCTTCTCCAACTCAAACTTCTTCGACTTTTTCAACTTCTCCAACTTCTACTACTATAACTTCAACATCTCTTATTTCTTTAATTTCAACTTATCCAACCTTTTCAACTCCTTCAACATCAACTTCTCTAACCTTTTCAATGCCAACTTCGCCAACTTCTTCAACTTCTACTTCTCTCACTTCAACTTCTCCTACTTCTTCAACTTCAACTTCTCCAACCTTTTCAACTTCGTCATCTCCTACTTCTACAACTTTTCCAACCTTTTCAACTTCTTCAACTTTTACTTCTCCTACTTCTTCAACTTCTACTTCTCCTACTTATTCAACTTCTACTCCTCCTACTTCTTTAACATCTACTTCTTCAACTTCTCCAACTTTATCAACTTCTTCAACTTCTCGAACCTCCAAGTTGGAGTGGAGGTGGAAATGATGTTAAGATACAAAAATATGGTTGTCTGTCTGTATAGTCCTACCGGTGTTCATCGATTTAGAAGACATTGTCACGTCAAAATTAATAAATAACTAAAAGAAAATAATAGGTATCTTAAATTAAAAACGGCTCAAAAGACCTTTCGTTACAAATAAAGAAAGTTCGCATTTTTTACTAATTAGTCATCCATTTTGGGAGTGAAATGGCGGGGTGTAATAAAAAGCAGATCAGTTTAAAAATTATGGTACCCAAATTACTAATTCCACGCAGACGAAGTCGCGGGCAAAAGCTAGTAAAGGATAACTTCTACGATATAACCTCGTATACCTATGCGCGCCGGGTACCTACTACTATGTTCAACTACTAACATACAAGAATTTCTCTTGAATAGTAGTTATTCTAGAATTCTATAATTCGACCTCTTTCATCCCCTGATGTCCTGGCGGGAGATTATTATTTTATTTAAATACCGCTGCTCCCGTGAGCCGAGTTTTTCTCTGCACTCTTCGATTTTATGCAAGCCTAGTATTTTTCCCCCACTATGTCGAAAAATTTCCCCGCAGAATCGAACATACTCCCTACTTCCAAAATGGAATAACAATTATGAATAATGGTACTTACCGCTATATTGGGTTGGACTTGGACTCATTTTGTTATTTTATTCAATACCTAACTAATTCGTAAATGTCAGACTAGCTTTCAATTCTTCCTATTCTACGGGTCCCTACACGTTTTCAATTTCTTCAGCAGGTACACGACACGGTCATGAATATGAAAGCAATTGATAATGATAAATTTATTTATTTATTTATTTTAAACTTTATTGCACATACAAAAAAGTACAACAGGCGGACTTAATGCCGGTATAGGCATTCTCTACCAGTCAACCATAGGGCGAAACAGAAAAGCGTCCATGTCCATAAAAATATCAGTCAGCTTTAAATCTAATAGACAAGAAACAATACGCAGTAGGGCTACTATTGGACATGTCCAAGGCGTACGATAGGGTGTCCCACCCCATCCTACTAAATAAATTATACGCTATGGGAATCAGGGGTTTAGCATATTAGCATATCAGTGGCTAAAATCATACTTGCAAAACCGGTACCAACAAGTGCAGATCGAACACTACCACAGAGAATCGAACGAAATTAAAACAGTAAAATCGGAAATGCGTCTAGCTACCTGTTCTGTCCCTCAAGGATCAGTAATCTCTTGTCTGCTATTTATTGCATATATCAATGACCTACCGAAAACAATAGACACAACATGTATTATGTTCGCCGATGACGTGTCACTACTTTTAAAGACTACAAATAGCACGGAATGTACCGACCACCTACGGAAAACCCTAGAAGACGTAACTAATTGGCTTACAGACCACAATTTACAGATAAATCTCAAAAAAACTAAAATCATTCAATTCAAACCGATACAGAAACAACCCTTGGATATCAAACTTGAAATAAACGGTCAGGCTATTGAAGAAGTTAGTGAATTTAAATTATTAGGTATAACGGTAGATAGTAGCGTTAACTGGAAAAGCCATATTCAAAATGTAAAAACTAAATTATCCCGATTTGTCTATGCGCTAAATATTCTAAAAAGAAACACAAATTTTGAGACTGCGCTAACAGCTTATTTTGCATATGCGTATGCGTGGCTCCGATATGGTGTGGTTTTATGGTACTCAAGCACTGATGCAAATGATTTGTTTATAATGCAAAAGAAATGCGTCCGTATTCTGACAAACACACGAATACCAAACAGCAGTCGCCCGCACTTCGTAAAACATAGATTACTTACGTTACCGTGTATATATATACTTGAGTCCGCACTTTTTGTTAGAAACCACTCGGAATTGTTTAAAACCAAAGGAGAAGTCTGTAAAACTAATAGTAGGTCTAAAAATCAGCTAGTCTTACCAAATACTAAATTAGCTATGTGCAGAAAGGGGCCCTATTACCAATGTATTATAATTACAAATAAACTCCCTGACAGTATAAAACAGGAACCGAGCGACAAACAGTTTAAAATTACGCTTAAAAAGCTTCTTCTAGAGAAAGCATATTATACAATAGACGAATTTCTGAACGATCAAACACTGGAATAATATTGCTATACTATGTATTTACTCAAATTAAATTATTTAAGTTTTTATTGAAATATTATTGTAAACATCTATCGACATTCATGCATTCTCTAAAAGTTACTTAATAGTTAAATTAATTAATAGTGACCATATTGTTTATTACTTGAATTTATTTATAAATTAACCTGGACATTTAATATTAATAATCATCATAATCTTGTTATTTTATTTTACTAGCTTTATAAATGAACTTGACATTGAAAAATGCATAAACGTCGATAAAATATAAAATATTAAAACTATGAATATAGATTTTATTGCTATTAGTATAAGATGCATGCATGTACTAAATATTTAATACCTAGACTTAAGATATATTGAATGCCCTTACAGGGTGTCATGTACCTACTATCCACAAATTGTAACACCTAATGTAATTATGAACATGACTGCAATACAATAAAGAATAAAGAATAAATCTTAACATACCTGTCTGAAAACACTGCGGTACACAATTTTCCCCGCAAGGCAACTTGTCAGCCAGTGTGCACACCTGAAATCCGCTGAAAGTTTCAGGTAAGCTCACCTGTTTCACCTCGCACCTGGATACCAGGAAAACAAGAATCAGGTGAAGTAAATTTTACCTGTCGCTCGACTAGCACACCATCAAACTTAACCAGAAAACGGACGTGTGTGTGTCATTTAGGGAAAGGTAGCGCCCGACGCACACAAGGAAACAGCACATTTTCCCCTTTTATAATAGGGAGCGAGAGCGGGAAAGCAGTATCTGCCTCAAAACATAGCGACCTTATTGGGCTGTACGTCGTTTGCGTAAAACGAACATCGCATTCAAAAAGGTGAGCTTCGTTTGTGTGAGTGCACCTGAAATTTCGGTATCCACGTGAAAAGGTAAACTTTTCTCCTTTAACATCCTTATCCCCTAGTACTCAGGTGGAAGGTAAGACAGGTGAAAAATTTTACCTTCGCTCTTCAGGTGTTTTCCTTACCTGAAAAATCCTTCTAGATTGAATAAATCGGCTTCACCAGAATTACCAGTAAACTAGTGATCAATATTTTAATGATTCCTATTACTGTATTTTTACTACCCTTAAAAACTATCAGTGAAAAATAAGGTTGGTAAGATTTTATAAATAGTTCAATGATAAGGTTCTATATAATTAGCCACGTAATTATTATAAGTTACCTATTGCTAATTGTAATTATTAATCTGAAAAACAAGCTACGTATATCTACGAAAAAGATATCAGAACAGTTGAAAGCCGAGAAAATAAATACCTCAGGATTTTAAAATCCTCTAAAACAACAAAATTCCTTTAGCGGTTGTCGGAGAGCTGTCAAAACAATCAAATAGTCGTTAATCAACTGTCAAAAGCGCCTCACGGGTGTCAAACCATGGCTGCAGACAGGTCGGGTACCAGGGCGCTAAGGGTAGAAGGGGGTGTTAGCTGGTGAAGGCAGCGGGTAACGCGGCTCACGAAATGTGAAGGTTTCCATACAAAGGTTCCCAAAGTTTCCATACAAAAAAATTAAGTATGTATATAAAAAAACGGTGGTTACGGGCCAGTGTCCATATAAATCTGCCCGTCCTCCTTTTTCAGAATTAGTTTTTACGGTTGTTTTCTTTTACATCCTCGCCATTTTGACATTGTCAGAATTACATTTTAAGAAGATTGGTCTTCTTTAAAAACTTTTATAACACTCATTTCCTTCAAATATTTAACTATTTAGAAAGTGCAAATCGAAAGTAGGTGTATTAGCTGTGATATTTTATTACATTGCCCTTAAATAAATTATATCCATCATTACTCCATTACCCTCGAAAGACATTCACACGTTTGGTTTCACACTAAAAAAAATACTGTAAAAATTCATACCTTAAATTATTAATACATAGTTTACGTGAGCCTACGTTACGTACATACGACCGAGTAGTATTGAAACTACGTGGAAACCGTAGGCCAACCCCTGCTCCTTCTGCTGCCCCGGTCCGTTTTCACGCACTGAAAGGGTTAGACCGACGTTAAACGCCTCAAAACGTGGTTTTCATTTAACCATTAGTACAATAAATATACCGTTTCGTTAGTTATACCACTGTAACCGGATTTGTTTAATGCCATGTTCATGCCAGAATAATAAAATTTTAAATATAATTTTTTTAATTTATATTATAACCGCTTTTCGATTAATTTGTGTGTTAACATATCAAAATATTTTGTACTAATTAAAACCGGAAAGGAAAATATTTATCCACAAATATACTAATTTAGTTTCTACCATGAAACTTCTTTGAGAAATTTCCTTCGTTCCTTTCTTTCAAGTTAGATTTCCACGACACCAGGGAATGATGAACTTATTACACAATTTCTTCTGTGTGCAAACCTCTTCCAATAATTAATAAAGGAAAACAATGAAATTTTTTTTTTATTAATTTTCTTTACGGCGTTTTCACAAAAACACGGGATTTTCTGCATATTTTGAGGCAACGTTACCAGGACATCAAAATACTAAAAGAGAGCTACGGCGCAAGCATTGCGTGGAATTTTTATCTTTGTCGTTATAGCAACGTGGCGTTTTTCAACGACACGTCATCGCTTCGAGGCTGTCGAACTAGGAGATCAAAAATCATAGGGAGTTGTAATAATGTCTCGTTTCAACGTTGCTAAGCGACACGAAAACATCCCCCGAATATCTTAATTTAAATTTAAATTAGAATAGAGAGGGCGTAGGACAAGCAGCATGAGCCAAGAAGAATCTCCACGCCTCAAGGTGGAGCTTTGTAAAAATCCAAACCTTGAATACTAGGGCCTAATAAACACGAGAAGCCCTATGGCACGGGTAACAAAAACGTAAAAAGCCGACTATGTAAGTGTGTAGTCTCTACACGGAAAATGGGAGGAGCTTTAGCACACATCGACACTGTGGAGCTTTTTAAGTTTTTTTTGCGGGGCAGGTTTTAAAAAAGCTTTTCTGATTTGTCTCTTTGAATTTTCTCCACCGGGATACCATGATGGCGAGCAGTTCGGGAATGATCGGCATGCGGTGGAGAATGCGAGCCGAGAATCCGGCAAAGGGAAAATGCGCCTTTTCTCAATAGCGTGGACTTCATAGAGAAGATTTTCCCGCAGTCGAGTATTTTTCACACCAGGGCCGCATGGGTGAGCGGAGATTGGCCGAATTCCTCGCGTTTTGTGGAATGTTCCATACAGTCGAGGCCTCTGAATACGGTTTTATTGTATGGAATTTCAATTTTGGGAATTTTACTTTGTTTACGATTTTCAATAGCATGATATGGCAGGGTAGGTAATAATGCAATGTTTCATAATGAATATTGTTGGTTTTAATGGCTTTACTCCGCAATATCAGATTATAGAAAATCCTTAATTGTTTGCCATGTCAATAATACTCATATTACTGATGATTTTGATTTACTGATATTACAGACAACTCAACTTACACATAGCAACTGAAACACTCATAGTCAATGAATTAAAATAAATAATGTCTGCATTTCGTTAATAAAATTTGGCTGAAAGAAAAGTATGTAATCTTCCGTTCAGTTTTACGAAAATAGGTACCAAACGTTTTCGTAACTCGGAATGACTCAGAGGAAGATTTTTGAGGACAAACGGTGAAATTACGCTTATATTATAAGATTTTATAAGTAATAGAAAAATCCATCCATCCACTAAATTTTATATTTTATCTATACAAAATAAAAACTAAACATTTTTGTGAGTCTCAAGAATTAGGCAAATTATTCAAGTTAAGTAGGTACAAAATACTAAAGCAGCATAACCTGGCAAGACGGCCGGTCCAAGCCCGGGTAAAGGATAAGCTTACCCGGGTTTAGCGCGTTAAGCATGCTTAAATCCGTTATCGAGTACCAGGACCACATACGATTGAGGGGGCCGATAATCCGGATTTCGATGCAATGTTGCCAGGCCGAAAATATGCACAGAAAAACCTACGTGACATGAGAATTTGGCCCTAAAATACTCGCAAAACTGAATAAACAAATTAGAAATTGTTATTTATGCGATGTTTGTCAAAAAAAACAATCCCATTTAATTGATTAAACAACAAAAGAATTGATACTAGGAGCAGTACGGATAGCCAAGAAGTAAAACCGTATTTTCCCTCGCTTTTCACATAAAAACAAGCAAATTTATACATTACGCCACTACATTGAAGTCGTTTTTAGGTTGTTGAACTCCGAGTGGGTCTACAGATCGATACGGCGCGTAGCTCGTAGCAAGGGGCGTAGCTGCTACGAATTAACTGTAACATATCTGTCTCTTTCCCGCCTACACACATAAAACTTCACCCCGAACTTTGTTGATGTGTAGTTTAGAGGTTCTTCTGTAAACAAATAGTTGACGTTCCACCTGCGTTTCACAAATATTTTTTCACCACACCAGCTCGGAAAGGAATACTTAGCACTTCAAAAACGAATAGCAAAGTTGCATTTTATCCACATGTGAGGCCAAGTAATCAAATGCAAATTTTGAGTTGTTTTCTTATGTTTGCTGGTAGAATTGACTTTTAAATGATGATTTTGGATGATAAATATTTAATAACATTCATTTGGATTTGATTTGGTTTGATTTTGTTTGATATTTTACATTTAATATTTGCTTCGGGTTGGTGTGGTGAAAAATTTTGTGTTTCAATCGGGGGCAAATTTTCTTTAACCCTCGTGCTTTGAAACCCTCGCAACGCTCAAGATTCCATTTTTTGAACCACTCGCTACGCTCGTGGTTCAATTTTGGAATCTTTCGCTTGCTCGGGTATCAATATTAGCACGGGCGGTTAAACAACAACTTTGCCTTGTAAAACAAATAACTATTGTTTCAGAAACTTTTTTTTGTTGCTGGGGTCTTGGAAGAGTATGCGGAGTTGGGATTTGTCTTAAATTGTTTGTGTTTAAATTCGCCTTTTGTAAGTTGAGGCAAAGAATAAATAAATAAATAAGTAGAATAACATCAGTACTTTCTAAAAGTAGATAATTATGTACTTAATCATCCAATGTTTATTTTTCTGTACAGATTCACCGAAGACTTTGTGGACATTCGGGAGAGCGAACGCAAAGTTAAACGAGGCAGCAGAGAACAGGGCAGACAGCTGATGAACAGGCATAACAACGAGGCAGGGCGACGGGTAATCATACATTATCATCACTTTCATCACTTTAGATATAAAGGTTAAACGAGGCAGCAGAGAACAGGGCAGAGCTGATGAACAGGCATAACACCGAGGCAGGGCGACGGGTAATTACACATTATCATCAATTTTCATCGCTTTAGATATAAAAAGTAAAAAGCAGCCGAGAGCAGGACAGACAGCTGATGAATAGGCATAACAATGAGGCTGGACGGCGGGTAATCACACATTATCATCTATTTTCAACATTTTAGGTCAGATGATGAAACGCAAGCGAAAGCAGGGCAGGCAGCTTATGCACAGGCATAACAGCGAGCCTGATGGACGATGGGTACCAAATACATTATCATCACTTTACACACCACAGAGCAGGGCTATAACCGCGAAAATCGAAGTTCTCAAATTGCGGGGATTTTTCTCTGTCACTCTAATCACGCCTTCGTTGGAGTAAAAGGGAAAGATCCCCGCAACTTGCGAATTTCGGTTTTCGGGGTAGCCGCTCTGGTACACGTCGTCCAACCATCTGAGCTTGGGCTTGCCTCTGGGGTCCTCCGGTCGGCCTTCTAGTACAAAACAATAGTATTTCCTTTGGTCATCTTCTCATCTTCTATTACTTTCAAATTATTATTCGAGTTTGTACCAACAAATAAATAAGACTTTATATACATTTGCTAACGTGCTACTTAATACAGATAAATATATGATATTCATAGGTATCGACAAAACACGATATCCCATCGAGGACAAGCCAATAAAAAGGTGGCTCAGTCTGTCTGTGGCTATGAAATACAAGTACTTGCCACAGACAGCTAAACTTATTAGGATTACGGCGGATCGGCTCCGCTAATACTCTCCTACTTACTAAACACTTTGTGGCCACGAAACTAGATTCTAACCACCTTATTCAAAAACGCGCTACAAACCTCAATTAGCTAATAATCGTTAGTCCTTATCTGTCATTTACACGAAAATTATAATTATTTATTATACAAAAGGTTAATGGTACATAAATAATCATACAAAAGTAACTTAAATATATCTAAATATTAAAATATTTTAATCTTAAAGACCTCCACGGGCTGTACCGGGTGCAAAGGTGCCCATGATACTTGCCGCGTTTTTGACTTACACTGAGAGAAAAATCATCACCAGGAATTAAAAAACAGTTCTGTACTGGGGGAAAAAATGAAGTTTTAGTAATAATTATAGACGATTCACTATTTCTGTAAAGTTTATTTATTTCTACAAACAGCTCAGTAATCCCAAATATAATTTCAACAAACAGATAATAGAAATTGCAAGGACTAATAGAAATTGCAAAAGTCAATTTGTTCCTATTAGTTGACTCTCCTTGTACCCGGATTAAGTTTATTTTTGTAATTCTAAGTGTGTTTTTGTTGTACTTTTCTCTCAGTGTATGTAATTGTAAGAAAGGGATAAGACATATTTTAACTAAATCAAGCCCGTAAAGTTTTATGAATAAGGGGGTAAGCTTTTATTTAATTTGTCCTGTTAGTGCCCTATGTGTGTATGCATGTTAGTGTAGGTCAAAATAAATCTCGGAAGCTAAATTTGACTCACTTCGCAATTTACGATTGAGGTGAAAATATCATTCATAATAGGACCATTGCGCTAGTTTTCGTCCGGCTCTAGGCTCGTCAAGTAAACGAATGACGAAAGTTTGAATATAAACATTCATTGCTACACAAATTTGGACTTATTGCAATCCTTAATATCTAAACAATTTATCTACATAAAAAAATATATTTCGCAAGTAGCAAATTAAAAATGAAATGTATTATTTGCTAATCCGTCAAGTGGACGGAAACTGACACTGGAAGGTAAACTGAAGCAATTACCCTATGTAAGTCATGTTTCATAACACTAATTTAAAACGTCACGATATTACACATTATTATTTCTCCGAGACCGCAGGAATAATGACGTTCTCGAAACGTCCGAGATCATTTTAAAACTTAATAACACGCACTTAAGTCGCGTTTTAATAAGTAATAATGTCATGTTTCGTGGCCACAAAATGACCTCTATGCCCCTATTACTTCAGATTATATCGATCTGACTAGTCTACAACGGACTTACAATAATTTCTACTTTTCTCTTGATACTTTATACGGATTAGATACAGTCAACAGCAGAAGTAGGTGTTCAAAATTACCTTGACGCGCTCTTATTCTCTTCTCAATAAAGTCGCGAACCGTAAAAACACAACTTTTTTAAAGG
The DNA here is from genome assembly GCF_963556715.1 of Cydia fagiglandana. Lineage (NCBI taxonomy): Eukaryota > Metazoa > Arthropoda > Insecta > Lepidoptera > Tortricidae > Cydia > Cydia fagiglandana. The sequence goes on along the minus strand of NC_085933.1, from coordinate 22,702,671 downwards.
TTTTTAGTACCCTCTTAAGTTTATCACAAATATAATGTATTTCACAGGCAGTGATCAAGAAATCTCGCGTCACCTGCAAATGCCACGGCGTGTCCGGTTCCTGCAGCCTGGTCACATGCTGGCAACAACTGGCCTCCTTCCGCGAGATAGGTCAGTATCTCTAATCTCAAATGCCACGGTACGGTGTGTCCCCTGCAGCCTGGTTACATGCTGGCAACAACTGGCCTCCTTCCGCGAGATAGGTCAGTATCTCTAATCTCAAATGCCACGGCGTGTCCGGTTCCTGCAGCCTGGTCACATGCTGGCAACAACTGGCCTCCTTCCGCGAGACAGGTCAGTATCTCTAATCTCAAATGCCACGGCGTGTCCCCTGCACCCTGGTCACATGCTGGCAACAACTGGCCTCCTTCCAGGTCAGTAACTAATAGCAAGTCAGATATCATACCCTTTGTAAGGGCACGGCCTATATGGTAAGGCAAAACTGACTACCCTGTAGGATTAAAATATCACATCCCCTAGCTCTTTGTATTTTTTCTAAATGCAGAATATTCAGGACTATGTGTTAATGAGGCTTGAATTGTGGAGATTTTAAAATTAGGTCCGTTAAAGAGATATTTAGCTTGAACGTAACTTCAGCTCCATGATCCATCTCCATAGCATCCACAAAACCATGTCAATTTAGAAAGCTTCAGTTTTATTACGACTAAACCGAAGCCGACAGTACAAAATGGTTGCCATTTAAAACAAACCCCGCAAACAATAGAAACTATCCACTTAATAACTTGAAATTAATCTACCAGGGTGCCAGAAGACATGGGATATTAATATGCATCGTTTACATTCGCATATCGGGGATAACTTTGGAAAACTCATGTCTTGTTGCCAAACAAAACACAACCTAAATAAGTTCTCATTAGGGTTGTTTTTAGATAAGCAATCTACAAAGTAAGAGATTTCTAAAGTTATTACTTGCTATACGGAGGTGTAATGCCTCGTTTAGATCTTACTCATTTTAATTATGTGTTATAGCACGTTAGTTTGTGTTAAATGGAACGTAGATAGTACGATTTGTGGTTGATAGAATACTAAGTTTAGCAATGAGCAGCGATAACCTACTTATAATATTATTACTATATATAGGTTATCGCCTCTCAAATGAAACTGACTAAATCGCTAAATGAAACAGTAAATAAAGATTAATGGGAACCGACAGTTCCGGGTAGTGAATATTCCTCTACTATTAATTATTTGCTTTACTGTACGAGACATTACTGTTATTTTAATTAGTTACCTACTTAATAAATGTTGAAAATAAGCTAAACGCTATCTAAATTATTACCATGTGAAACGTTTATAAGTTTTTCAACATACTTTTTGAAGTGAAAACTTCTTTAGCGGCGCTGTGCACATTTTGAGGTGGGGAAAAAATGTTAAACTCGAGACAGCGTAAGGCGTAATAACCTTTCTACCGCTAAAATGTATGCCTGAGCCTGCTATTTCGTTTAGGCGGCGCAGGGCGCTTGCGTGACGTCATGTGTGACGGACAATGTAATTGTTTTTTGATTTAAATGCCATCTAGTGAGTTTCCCTCAAACTCGTATTAATATAACTGTAGTTCTCACAGTGATGTGCTTAGGGGTTTCAAGTAGGTAATGCGACGAAATAACGCTAGATGACGTTAACCTCAATTATACATAGTGCTGCAGACATTTTGCACTAGGTACATGGCTCTGTTATTAATATTTTGAGTAACAATGTCATTGAGTTTTCACTTCTGCCGGCACTCCCGGAGTGCAACCCGTTGTTATTTTTATTTTTACCCTTACATCCATTTAAAATTAATAAAGTGCGCCTTAAAGTGGTTTTTAAAACCCCCGATTTAAATTGAGTTGATAATGATAATACACATTAAACCCTAATAAACCACCCTGTAGAGTGTAGAGAATGTCCTCATTACCATAATGACATACTATTAACATCCCTATCCGGTCTTTTGTTAAGGCACACATATATTTTACCTAATTGACCCACCAACCCTTTATTTGGGACACTTTTTTATTCCTTTTGTTTTTTAAGGTCCGTACCCAAAGGGTAAAAACGGGACCCTATTACTAAGACTCCACTGTCCGTCCACTCCAATCACGCGAGGTTGGATAGGGAGGGGGGGTTTGCACGAAAAAGTCACGACGGGGGAGGGGGGTATAAGGACACCTCACGTATATTTTTCTACAGTGAACGGAACTAAGAAAACCTACCACATGAGCAGTAGGGCTACCGCCAATACCGAAAATCGTCAATTGCGGGGATTTTTCTCTGTCACTCTAATTACGCCTTCATTGGAGTAAAAGAGAAAGATCCCCGCAATTTGCGAATTTCGGTTTTCGCGGTAGCCGCTCAGATACTTTTTCTCGGTTTCGTTTAGAGCCCTTCAACGTGCACACTAGCGCCACTACTAAATTATCGTGATTATTTAAATTTCACGAAATTTAAAATTAAATAATCACGATTATTTAGCAGTGGCGCTAGTGTGCACGTTGAAGGGCTCTTAAACATAAATCTTCACTCCGCACTTCAAAATAGCGAGTCTATTGTACGAAATTTTGAAGCGCGCCTTGACCGCGCTTGACCCCGAAAAATAAACAATATACAAACAAACAGTGTTATTTACACGTCATTATTTCATAGAAGTTTGACGTTCAAAATAACACTTGCACTGTGTGGGCTACTAAAATCGCTGCAGACTTTTCTTGGTTCTAACTCTATAAAAGGCCACCCAAAAAACAAAAATGTACTTTCTTTGGAACTATAAAATGAAGACTTATAAGAAAACGTTAAATAAGGCAACCGTTGGCAGGCCGTAAAGTTTCCTAACTTGTTTATTTTTTATTGAGCCATAAATATATTAACTTATTCGAGAACGCGACTTAATCAAGTTTTCAACCTTTCTTTTAATGATCGTTGGCTTCTCTTAAAGAGCCCCATTCACTGCATATTAAAGATATTTTAGCCCAAAGAGTATTAGGGTCAGTTGCGCCAACCACATTTGACAGACTGATCAACATCACTCGACAGAGAACTATGAAAATTGCCATAGGTACAATGAAAAATTTGGAAACCATAGCCCATAGCATAGCCCAGTACCTATTTAGTCCATAGCTTTCACCCACTGGTTAAGTTCATTTTAGATTCCATCAACTCTCAATAGTCCTTACACGGCAAGGGGCAAGGACAGCATCCGCTCGGAGGACCCCTTACAGTTCATTAAAGTGTCAAAAGGGCCTCTTCTTGTTAGCTTCGGCTCCGCGCACGCATCCCAAATGTCTGGAAGTGGAACACCATTGTTTCGTGATGTGGGAAAGACATAATGTTGTACATACTTATTATTAGAGTTAGTTGATATGATATTATAGATATTTAAAAATAACGATTATAAATATGTACCCAGGCAATTAAAAAAAAAGAGTTTCTCCCGCAGCTAGCTCATATCAGATCAGAACCGTGAATGGTCGGCTTGATTCTAGAATTTAAAAAGTCGCCCAATTTTATGAAGTTATGTCGGCATGTTCTGTGCCGACTGCCGTTGCGACATTGCCTTAATAAAAACAGCTTAATACTTCTAATAAGGTTAAAAGCGCATTTAAATTCAACTAATTTTCTATTTTACGACTTTAAGGGTAGGTACACTGTTGACCTAACTTTTATTATACCATTTGAACAAGTTCTGATATCGATCTCTTTATTATAGATGGTCAAGCAAATCTTGTCACTCTTGTCAGTAGAAAAAGGCGCAAAATTATTTTTTTATAATTATGAGATGATATCCCTTCGCGCCTACATTTTTCGAATTTGCCGCCTTTTTCTACTGACAAGATCTGCTTGACCAACTTTATACAGTGTGGAAAGATAAGTCGGGCCCTGGAGGGAAACTACCTTAAATCCTTAAGCTGGCTCATTTTACTTAAAGGAGACATTCCTTTATTTTTAAAAAGAAACAAAACTGCATTCAAATATTTCTTGGGTTTTTCTTCAATTTGGCTTGTCTAAAAAAATCTTGAGTACTGAATATTAGATTTTATGGATATTTTATACGAGAGACGAGTGTAAGACCGAATGTTTCTTGGAGAAATGTTATCATTAACATTAACTGTGTCGACTAGTAGAATAAAATTGCGAGTGCTTATTTTTTGGAATTTTTAGTCGGTTTGAGTCCCGGGCGAGGCAAGCGAGTTTTAGAAATTCTTTGAATGCACTTTTGTTTCTTTTTAAAAATAAAGGAATGCCTCCTTTAAGTAAAATGAAGCCAGCTTAAGGATTTAAGGTAGTTTCCCTCCAGGGCCCGACTTATCTTTCCACACTGTATACCTACTTAGCCAGAGGGTAGACCCCTACTGAGAAAAACTAAAAATGAAATTTCGTTAATACTCTTTCTCTATCGCTCTTGCATATTCTACCTGTCTTACCTGCAAAGTCAGTCAGTCCATCTTAAACAACTTAGAGAATTAAGAATAATATCAAAAGTATTCAAATTAAGACAAATTGTATAGGATTAAAATCTCGTTGGGATTCAATGATGCCCCATAATTACTGGTTCGGAATACAACACGCCATCTTCTGGGTGGGCGCGTAAATCAAACGCCTACGAACTACGAAGTGCGACTAAAGCTTCGTTTACATGGGTATTTTAAAGGTGGCCACTGACGAGCCTTCCAACAGTCCAAATAGCGTGGCTGCAATCCAAAAGCGGTCCGTGAATGTCAAAAACGTACAATGTTTAATATTAGAATGCCGTCCATTTGTGTCAAAGTTTTTTAATTCTTAAAAAATAACCTACTTGGATCTGTCAGTATGTATAATGCCGGCTACATACGTAACGATAAATCGTTGCGATAAAACTGTGCAGTCCGAACTGCGCAGTTTTTTCTGCCGTGTGTATGACAAATCGTTGTCGATTATCGTAACGATTTGTCATACACACGGTTCGACTTATCTGCACAGTCGGACTGCACAGTTTTATCGCAACGGTTTATCGTTACGTATGTAGCCGGCATAAGATGATTAAAATGAAAGCCCCCTCAAATTTATGGTGTATAACTTTATACCAACAACAGCACATAAGGAAAGTGACCAATAAACCTCGTACAGTAACGTGTAAAGGTCTACAAATAAGATGTCTTTGCATCAATCGAACGAAGTTCTCTCAAAGCTTATTTATTGTTTTGGGACGCTAATAGAGCCTAAGAGTATATAATTAAAGTAAATTTATACACACACCGTATTACTACTGAAGTGATATATTGGGGTATAGCATGTCATTATATTTTAAGCGCTTCATTATTTTAATGATGCCTTTCAGATGATAAATTAGCATTCTAAGCTGGGACTGGGGCTGACTCCAACGACGACGATCACTTGATATAGTTGATATAATCAATTGGATATTAAATTTTGTGATAAAAATATAAGAAATGCCACGGTTATTAACGGCTGTTAAAATATCAAAAAAATTACACTCTTTGTGTTAAATGACATAAAAGCCACTTTCATGTTTTGGTAGAATAATTAAGTACCTACGTAGGTATATTTTCTCTATACATACCTACTGACCGTACTGATCCAATAACGAGTTGATTTTCCATTTACCACAAATTATAGTATAACTCTACATTATAATATACCTAAATAATATAATTGTTTACCACTGTAAGTCTGTAACATATCATATTATTTATATTAATAAAAAATAACATATCATAAAATATTTTGAGTGCCATGACAAAACCCCCCCAATTAACATCTTTTATTACTTTTGATACTCCGTAAGTTCGATAAGGACGATAAAAATGACCACTGAGAGGTCATAACAAAATTACTTCTGTTGTTGACTATACATGTAAAATTGCTTTAAATTCGCAGGCGACTACCTCCGCGATAAGTACGAAGGTGCCACGGAAGTGAAAGTATCCAGGCGAGGCAAACTGAGGCTGAGCGACCCTCGGTACAGGCTACCTACGGCCCAAGACTTGGTCTACCTCGAGCCGTCGCCTGACTACTGTGTGAAGAATGACTCTCTGGTTAGTAGATGACCATAATTCAAAAAATTCAAAATTATTTAGTCATTTAACATGCACAGGGTATATAGGTGTGTCGAATCCTCCATTTAAGTTAATAATTATGTCAGTATGATACACTGGTTAGAAGCCTTGGAGTCTCTTCCCTAGTTTCTTGTTTTTCTCTCTCTTTTTATGAATTTCTCCTATTTTTATGGAAAAATAACATGTAAATTTTCAATGAGAGATAAATATTATCTATCTACCTCGCTTGAGCTATGACTTGAATCCCTAGAATGTCCGACATGTTGAACCGGCATTGGCCTATTTGCCACTTGCATCCGTTTTAGATAAGCCCTTTATGCTTTAACTTTATCGAAAATTTCGCTTGAGTCTCTAGTTTAAAGCTCGGAATTCATGGTGGACGGCGCCGTTGCCTGGTCGAGCGTTTAAGACTCTTCACCACGCTTTGGCATAAAAATATCGCAAGTCGCAAAGCAAGTTCATACTTCCACAGCGGAGTTAATTTAAATACATACCACGCAGCAGCATAATTATAATCTACTCCGGTTCTCTTCACGATCGATCGGCACTGATACTGACAAATACCCTAAGATCTTCTTTATACTCCTAAGCATTATGTAATACCTATTTTCAGGGTTCCCTCGGCACATCAGGTCGCGAATGCAGCCGCACATCCGCTGGCATGGACGGCTGCGCTCTCATGTGCTGCGGGCGAGGTTACAACACTAAGAAACTGACGGTCAAGGAGCGATGTCATTGCAAGTTCCATTGGTGCTGCAGAGTCGAGTGTAACACCTGTATTAGGACCGTCGAGATCTACACTTGCAAGTAGGACATGTCAACATAGACTCAGTTGCGTAAACAACAGTGGTGACAGTTCCGTGGCATGGGTGCCTTCAGCTTTATGTGCTAGGTGAAGCAACAACAAGAAACTGACGGTCAAAGAGCGATGCCATTGCAAGTTCCATTGGTGCTGCAGAGTCGAGTGTAACACCTGTATTAGAACCGTCGAGATCTACACTTGCAAGTAGGACATGTCAACATAGACTCAGTTGCGTAAACAACAGTGTTGAAAGTTCCGTGGCTTGGGTGCCTTCAGCTTTATGTGCTAGGTGAGGCAACAACAAGAAACTGACGGTCAAAGAGCGATGCCATTGCAAGTTTCATTGGTGCTGCAGAGTCGAGTGTATCACCTGCATATTAGGACCGTCGAGATCTATACCTACTTGCAAGTAGGACATGTCAACATAGACTCAGTTGCGTAAACAAAATTAGGCGTGGGCGAATGGGGCGTTCGCCCTCGGCCTCACACTTAGGGCCCTCGCAAAGCCAACCTTTTCATTACCTTGGGAAAACACATTGAAAAGGGCCTCGCAGATGTGGTGTTCGCCCGCGGCTAGAATGGCTAGATAGATTCACGCTACGCCACTGTATGTACTTAGGTAGGTAAGGGATGTATTTGTTTATAATGCTCACTATTCACTATCTGAACCATGAATGTTGATGCTTGAAAGCCATTTGTGTTAGTGTAAATACGTAAGATAGTAATTTATTCGTAGACTTTTCAAAATACCTATGTATAAATATGTAATTGTAAAAATGATAGACATTCCTCGAAGTCAAAATAGGATTGGGCGACACGAAAAAGTAACGCAAGTCACTATTTTATATTTAAGTAATTTGTAATTAACCCATTCAGCGCTAATCACGACACGGTGTCGTTTTGTCTCAACGAAGCATTTTCAATACATAATGTTTAGTTTTAAAATATAGTTTTATAATTTGTATGCTACTTTTAAGGTATTTATGTATGGGCGTTATGGGCCACTAGTTGCCTGAAATAAAGATTTTTCATTTTCATAGCGGGAAATCCATGTTATCGGCTACGACGTAGCGCTACGACCTAGCTCAGCGGTGAATGTGTTAAGCCGTATACCACCATTGTAACACCTCTACAGAGACAGTGTGTTCGACGCAAACCCTCATGTACACAATAACCCTCTTATTCATAAACGCGCTACAAACCTCAATTAGCTAAAAATAATTCAACTAAATCAGGCCCGTAAAGTTATATGAATAAGGGGGTTAGGAATCACTTGAACCTAGCCGTCGCCGTACAATCGAAATTACACTCTCATTCTAAAACTACATATTTTATATTTCCATGTTATATTATCAATAAAAAAACATGAATTTCGACATGTAAATTCAAGTAACATGCTATCTCTGTTGTAATTACAATTATTTAAATAAGGGGGTAAATAAATAAATATGAATAAGTATGAAATATGTATGTATTTTGTGACACAGACATAAAAATTATCTCTTATCCAACTAGAGTAAATTAAAACTAAAATGGTGACTCGCGTTACTCGTAGTACTCGTACCGTATTTTTCGTAGGTATAGGTATCCATAGCTTAGCATAGCTTTTAGTATTTTGGTCCTTCAAGTGAACACCATAGATTTGAATAATTAAGATAAAATAACGAGGCTCAGTATTAGTAGTAAGGGTTTAAAGAATAGTAGTGTCCGACCGAAGGTTCGGTTTCGGTTTCGGTTTCGGCCAGTTTCGGCCAAAAAATCATGTTTCGGCTGTAGTTTCGGTTTCGGCCAAAAAACGGCCGAACCTTTCGGCCGGGCCGAAACTTACGAAATGGTACTTCGGAATAAGACCAAAAGTTGGAGAATAAGTACGAGTAGGACAACAATATTAATACCTATGACATATTATACTGATTCATGTATAGGTACAGAAATTAATTGCTTTATTATAAAACACAATTCCACTAATGAGGGCGCCACTGGACGCTCGACGCAGTCTTAAGAGACTGTCAATACCTATAACGCGCACACTTTCGGAGTGAATGACTGATTTTACCTCAATTTACTATTGGTCTGTGTTCCACATGTCCTCTACTTCAGCTTAGCCTTTGGCCTCGCTGCGCCATGCTCGGCCTGCGGTCTCGCTTTTTAATACATACAATGGACATTGGTTGGAGTCTGTGCTCAACTACTAGTCCTGAAGCCTGAAGCACGGCTTTGACTTCGCATGAAAGTTCGCCTCACTGGGGCACTTCGGACTTTTAGGCCCAGGTGAAGATTGGTACCCGGCCTTGCGATATTGTCAATAAAAAATTTCGCGCTTGCGCTTTTGGTTGGTTTTTTGGTTGACCCTGTATCTACATGTTAATACCTTGACTGGTGAATGAATAGAGTTAGCCCAAGAAAATTCTGCAATGATTTTGATAGCATACGCAGTGCAACTAGTGCAAATGTTATTTATACGTCATAATTTCATAGAAGTGTTGACGTTTAAAATAACACTTGCACAGCGTGTGTTATCAAAATCGTTGCAGAATTATCTTGGTTTAACTCTAGTAATTTTCTTAAAAAACTGCTTATGTAACATCCATTTCAAGGATAGTGGGTGTTGACAGCCCCATAATATGTGTATAAAAGGGGTTTTATGACATTTTTTCAACGATTTTAACAAGTCTACAAAAGTTTCGGTTTCGGTTTCGGTTTCGGCCGAAACTAGAGCCAAAGCCGAACATTCGGTTTCGGTTTCGGTTTCGGCAAAAAAACATGTTTCGGTCGGACACTAAAGAATAGATATACATACATACATAAATGTTCAGTTCAGGTTGGTGTACATCAAATATAGTAGGTACTATGTGCATAATAAATTAAAAAAATTGAGCCCCGAGCGTAGCGGGTGGTAAAGTACGGACTCTCAGCTCTAAGAATTTCGTACTTCGACCAGCCATTTCCTATGTCTATCGCACGCGCATAATTATACTACCGTCCTGCTCGCACAGAGCTCACAGAGGCATTGACCACCTGCTTCATCGGCCATGAAAAAGTTGTCTCGTGTAACAATATTTTTCATTTATATAGCTGCTCCGCGCACTGACGATGCTCAATGCGCTCCTTAGCCCCCATTCGCACGATAATTTTTTGAACGCGCGTTAAAAAAGCGTTTGAAGCTATATTTGAGCATCAAATTGACGTGGGCAATGTTGGCGCAAAAACGCAAAAAAGTGGGTAAAACCGGAATTTAAAAAAAATTCAAATAAAGTGATGCGTTTGGTTTGGTCATAATGGACGTGCTGAGCAAAAAAAAGTCTATGCCTATGTTATATAATTTTATTTAGAACTTTGTGTTTTTTCGAATCGGGCAAAGTTTGCGATAATGATGATGGTAGCTTATATTTTAAGTTCCATAATTATAACTCAAAGTGATCTAGAAATAAGTAGTCTTATTGTATCGTAAAACCTTAATTGTTCTTGTCAATATAACAATACAATTCCTATGTAATTAATATATTTTCATCATACCAGCTCGGAAAATCTCTACCTAAGTATATATATAAGTATAGGTAGACATTTTCCTAATATTCTCTAAAACAGATTTTGTGCATATTTTTAGATGTTTCTTTACGTTTAGCTGTGGAACTTTTAAGAGATGATTTCGAATTATCAATACCTACACATATAATATAGCATAATTATGTAATATATAAATGTTATATAGCTAGTATTTTCCTCGCATTATGTGGTAATGTGGTGAAAAATATTGTATATTGTGTTACATCCAGCAGCAAAGTTTGTTTAAACATCGTACCTTGTAGGTAGGTACCCTCGCAACGCTTAAGATTCCACTATTTTGGGGTCTTACGCTTGCTTGGGTTTCAATATTAGCAGGAAGCGTTAAACAAAACAATTTTACCTTAGCTGTTGAAAAACTAGTAACTGTTTATTAAACACTTGTTAAAAAATCGTAGTGACTGTACCTATTTATTCTCCCAACCTAGTAGTTGATTATTCTTTATTTCAATAAATTATCTTCTATAAATAAAAGTTTACAAACCCTTGCTAAAAATGTCATTTTTTTTCTTTTTACCCCAGTTAGAAAAAGACGGCAATTTAGCTTCTAGCTTCCCATACATTTGAATTTTGCGCTAAATTAAGGGTGGTATTAAGCCCCCTCCATACTATGCGCGTGAATCGCGGGCGAAGCCGCGAACGCGAGTGTGAAGTCTAGTTCGCTGATATGCGAAATCGACTCCAGACTCGCGTTCGCGGCTTCGCACCGCGATTCGCGCACGAGTGTGGAGCGGGCTTTACACCTGACCAATTTCTTTGTCCAATGTGCATTGCGTCTCACTCTCTCATTAAGCAAAATGTGTGATGCAAATACACATTGGACCAAGGGCCCAACCTTTTCTGTTCTCTTTCACGACGCAGCAACTAGTATCATTTCTCTCTCCTCGCTCTTTTAAAATGCCGTTTGTCAAAAAAGGACAACCATACTGTTGACAAGGTGGACTTCAAATCAAGTGTTGCCTTTCTTGATGCGCCCAGGCTGTGTATGTGTGCGTAAAAGCGTATATGTGTGCTCTTTTAGGGATGTGAAAAGTCGATTTTAATCATGTTATATATCGATAAACGCTACACAGCGGAACGAAATAGCGATTAATTGAAGCTTCAATATCTTCGTTAAACATAAACATAATTGAAATGCTAATGGATAATGAATATATTATAATATAATAATATAATTCAATTATTGCGGAACACCTATTTTAGGAGGTATTTATGTATTTTAATTAAATATCTGAACTTTCCCTTGGTTCCCTGCTGGGGCGTGACTATAAAATTGTGATCTGATAACCACAATAAAGAATAAAAGCGTTTTTGGTCATTTTAGGTATCGTTAAGCCTTTAGCGCCCTCCACACTCATGCGCGATTCGCGGCGCGAAGCCGCGAACGCAAGTGTGGCGTCGATTTCGCAGATTGTTCACGCCTTCGCGCCTTGTTCTCCGTTTTTTGTCGGTATTTCGGCCCGCGTCAAAGGAGACGCGAAGCGCGAACTTGCAAGACTCCACATTACACAATAATTTGGCTCCTCTATAGCAAGTAGATATTAATTATATTATGATTATATTATATTAAGCAGCTATATTTTACGGTTTTACAATAAAACAAAATGGAAAAACAGCTAAATCACGTACGATGCCATAGATAACTAACAGTTAAACTCGATCAGCTGATGCTTTTCCGCCATATTGCCACAAACCACACTGCGAAATCGCTGTGAAGTGTGCGAGTGTGGAGTCATACGTCAACTTCGCGATATGTTCGCTCCGCGACGTCGCGCCGCGATTCACGCACATAGTCTGGAGGGGGCTTTTGAAGTAAAATTAAAATTGCAAGAAATGTCGATAGTTTATCGATATGACTTTATCGACATGGCTACAGCAACGTGGGCCTCATTGTTAATCGTACACTAAACAAAAGTGGCAACAGTGACAGCTCGCTGAGACACCGTCTATATATATATTATGCTTCGAGCAACACGGAAGGGAGGCGGCATTCGCACTATTTCCCCTCTGCCGAGGTACAAGATTAGCGCGTCAATAAAATCTAGCGCGGGTAATAAAACTAGTTGCACTTGGATTTTTCACTAGACTGAGTCCAGACGCGCGCGTGAACACTGCTGCACAAAAATGCCTGTTTGCTCGGTTTTTTTGTTATAAAAAGAGGTCGGGGACATCAAATTTACAAAAAGAAAGTGTTACATTTCACATGTAATATTTTTTTTTACATATCATACGTTTAATTACATTTAAATACAATTATTATATTTTAGTCTCAAGTAATTGTTGGATTTATCGATTTTACTCGCTCAGTACAAATTGCGGATCGGTCGAGCGACAAATCCGACTTCTCATCTCTCAGAATACAATGACATACTTCAAAGAAAATGTGTTAGTGTACGTGTTGTGACACTAGTCACTCGTCCGTACACAAAAAGAGATCGAGGTTTGCAAGATTTGTCTTTGACGTGTGTCATTTTCTATGTATTTGTGTCGTCATTACAGAGGGCCTACCGCAAACCAAGTTCGACGTGTTGCCTCCCTGTCACACTTACGTATGAATTTACAAGTGCCATAGAGAGGCAACACGTCGAACGTGGTTCGCGGTAGGGCCTTTGATTGGATTTTGTATGTAAGTGTGTGAGAAGTGCGACTGTGTGCACCTTCCCCCCGCGAAAAATGGCAGAATGATTTGTACGGTGAGATATCACTTGGGCCCCTCCCTTCCGACGTGTCGGAAGCCGGTGTTGCTCGAAGATATTATGTCTATGCATTGGACCAAGATATTGAACAGATTGAATACCATCCTAAAGCCCCCCATTCACACTCCTACCTTGTAGTCAGCCTCGCAGGACTACGGCGTAGGATATAGCTCACACACCCTCCTACGTTGTATAGTACGCCTTGCAGGACTACGGAGCAAGAAATACCTCACACACGGTACTGTTTTGCCGTCCATCACCAGTACTACTTCGTTTCTCACAAGTGTCGGTCTACTTATGCCGGCTACATACGTAACGATAAATCGTTGCGATAAAACTGTGCAGTCCGACTGTGCAGATAAATCGAACCGTGTGTATGACAAATCGTTGTCGATTATCGTAACGATTTGTCATACACACGGTTCGATTTATCTGCACAGTCGGACTGCACAGTTTTATCGCAACGATTTATCGTTACGTATGTTGCCGGCATTACCATAGATATAATAATATATACAGATACCTTCCAAGCGAGCTGTCAGTGGGACCACTTTTATTTAGTGTACGATTAACAAAGCGGCCCACTTTGCTGTAGCCATGTCGATAAAGTCATATCGATAAACTATCGACATTTCTTGCAATTTTAATTTTACTTCAAAGGTTTAACGATACCTAAAATGAACAAAAATGCTTTTATTCTTTATTGTGGTTATCAGATCACAATTTTATAGTCACGCCCCAGCAGGGAACCAAGGGAAAGTTCAGATGTTTAATTAAAATACATAAATACCTACTAAAATAGGTGTTCCGCAATAATTGAATTATTTATTATATTATAATATATTCATTATCCATTAGCATTTCAATTATGTTTATGTTGAACGAAGATATTGAAGCTTCAATTAATCGCTATTTCGTTCCGCTGTGTAGCGTTTATCGATATATAACATGATTAAAATCGACTTTTCACATCCCTAAAAGAGCACACATATACGTTTTTACGCACACATGCACAACCTGGGTCACCTAAAAAGGGGACACTTGGATTTGAAGTCCATCTTGTCAACAGTATGGTGGTCCTTTTTTGACAAACGGCATTTTTAAAAGCGTTGGGCCCTTGGGCATTACACTAAAGGCGTGTCCAGACAGAGGTGATCAAATTGACCGATTTGTCAGAAATTCAATTGGTGGCAATTTCCAATTAAATCACCAATTTTAGATTTATGCTGATATTAAAGCCCCCTAAATTAAAAAATGCCCCAAAACGAAAATTCTGGCGTCACAAATTGGTATTCTTGCATCCGCACTCTATTTTATCGGTAATATCAGTCATAATCGGCGGTTTAATTCGGTGAGCCAAATTGGCGTTTGCGTCCGCACGTCCTGATTCGATCGGGCAATTTAATAAGATAATTAGAATAAGAAATGTTTATTAGCAATTTAATAAGATAATTAGAATAAGAAATGTTTATTAGCACACATAATAACTAATAACACAAAACTAAAATTCAACTACATAAAATATTTGTGTTTGGCACAAGGTCCTTACTCACTCAGCTTCTTGTTGGCTTCTTGTCACGTTGTGTATCCTAGGACACAAAACGTGACGTTGTTTTCACGTGTAGAGCCCTTGAAAAAAAAAGTCAGGCAGCCATCTTGGATTTTAAAAGGAAAACATTTAATTTATTAAAAATTCACATCGCATTTTTAGTTGATCAGTTCTTCATTTCAGTCTCCAATCTTTCAAGAAAGTAGTGAAAAGCATATAGTTACGTATGCGAAAATGGGGAAGCCTGAACCTGCGCGCAAATGTGTTAGTTAACGTTTACCATGGTGTAACATTTCACAACTTTAGTTTTGGTAATGTAGGATGTAGGTAAAATTTACGTTTAAGCATGGTGTGTCGCTTCGGGCAAGGAATGGATCATCTAAACACATACCTATTCGACTAACATTACATTTAATTTAACATTTATACAGGTTTTATGTTTGCAAACACAACGTGTCATCTGTGGCTTGTTACCTGCATCTGCACTAAGGGCCTTGTTTTTTGTCGTCTTTCTCACGTCCGTCCTGCTTTTGGGTGTTTAACAATACTTAAATAAATGGTTTCATAACATCTGGTGCCAATAGTTCTTTGTTTTTGCTTTACATCTTTATTGCACTTCAAATGGTTTTTTCGTGTTGTAAGTGTAATATTGAAGTTATGTGTAATAGTAATGTGAAGATATTTGTGCATTGCAGAGCTCGACGACTACGTCGAAACCTTCGAATTTAAGTTTACGCGCAAGCTCATCGACTAGGATGAGTTCTAGAAAACAAGTCAATGTGGCCAAAAGAAAATGGTCCAAGAAAAATAAAAAAATTAAACAGCTATTTGAACAGCTTCGCGAGAGCCATAGCCAGTCTGTCATAGATCTAGACGAATCTCATGAGACTGAAAGTAGGAAGCGGAAATCATCTTCAGTGTCAGATTTGAGCGAAACAGTCAAGGTGAAGGTCAAAAAAATGGATCAAAACTCAAGTGTTATTGTGATACAAGACAATGATCATTTGTCTAATGCAACTCCACAGAAAAAGCGAAGTCCACTTCATTGCTCTACACCTCTTGGCGGGAGACAGAGCACAAATTTTATAGACTTAAATGTCTCTGCAATTAAAAATGCAACAAACAACAATGATTTATTAGATAACTTTAACCGTGAAGTGTCAAATTTAACATCAGATATAAAAAATGGGATCCCTGGGAACAAACAATACATAACAGTAGACCTCACAGGAGAGGTGCAGGGAACGAGTAAAGGTAAGCAGACATATTATATATTTCCAAAGTTTAAACAATTATAATATTTAAAACTTTCATGTTTTGAACACATATTAACTCACATTTATAGATGGGTCTATTCCAAATTTATTGTATCATCTTTATTTACTGACATTTCGACACAGGTTTCACTGCTTGTGATCGCGGCTAACTGTCCGGCCGTCTATAAATGTGGGTTTAAACAATTCATTCTAAGAAATGTGTTGATTTCATTTGTTGCTTTCTGCACTAAAATATTAAATAATATGAAGCTTAAGTAATTAATTTACATTCAGAATATTCTGAGTCCCACTCAACAAGTTAGGTATGTGCAATTTTAATACTGTTTGTCATTTTCACTACAACAATGTGAGTGAGATTGAATTTTTAGAAATTTGTTTACAAAAAACCACAAGACTTTCTTTTTCATCCAATGATATAATTCCATAAACACAAAATTTGTACCTCATTGGCTGAATAACTACATGACCGGCTTTTTTATTTACATTATTTTAATATCCGAATCGAGATTAGGTCTTGACTATATCATATTTCATAATATGCGATGATTGGACTTCAACTAGATTAACTAGAACTACAGGTTTATATTTGTATAATTTGTAGGTAATTCATTACTGCATTATTTTTTGATTTACATAAATGGGATATGCTTCCCAAATTTTAACTTGGCCGGATCACTAGAATTGTCTTACTCTTAGTTTTGTAGAAGAATATAATGTATTTATTTGTTGTAGTTAAAAATCTTAATTGGAAATATGCCTTTTTTTCTCCTTTTATAGATATGGTCAATGTCACTGATAGTGACTGCATATTAGTATCGTCAAATACGTCTGTGAGCTCAAGTAGAGACTCACAGATAACAGTAATAGAGAGACCCAAAAGTACAATATCTGAGGAGCGAAAAATTCGTAGGGTCGCTAAAGGTCTGAACGGCTTGATAGCCAACCTGGACACTTCGTCCCAGGGCAAACTCCTAAAGATGATAACACAGAACATTTTCAGCGGCTGTAATGTAGCTATGGGTTTGAAAAATAACCTAGATAATGATAGGGTAAGTGAAAAAGTATATGTTCTCAATGGAAATATATTTCTCAAGTATGCAAGTATTAAATTTGTGTATTTTATGTATCTATTTTGTTGAGTATCTATTTATATATTATTATATGTGGTACGTATCGTAGTCAAATTGTAAGAAACCGCCGTTTATAAAATGCCGAAGACAAATTGTAAAAAGGCCGCATTTTGTAAAATGCCTTATGATATTAACAGCGCTGTTTGTAATTTACCGCGGCATTTTGGTCGAATTAGTTCTTTCATTTACCACGCGGGGTGCTGCACATCAAAACTATGAAAAACGCTAGGGTGTCCATCAAATCTGGAGTTCGTCGGACTTATTAGGGGCGTAGGGCACGGCGGGCAAGCTTATGGATCTGGGTGGCTCCGGCATTGCGGAAGAGCCGCCTTTCCGCCCTGGGTTGGATTCCCTCCGCGTCTCCGATTTCGTAATTGCTCTCTAGAGACAGGATATACATAAAGTATCCACATAGATATTGGGCTGCTCTGATTCGGTTTTGGCTGACATTGAGGTTTTGGTGGCCGTGAGGGTGGACCGGATGGTGTGAATGGAAGTGTAAATAAATGGTTGTTTGGTATAAAAGTTAATATAAATGTATAAAACAGCTCACCCTCAGACAACCACCACGTTTACGTTGACACTATTGAGCGCACTAACAATTTGCCGTCGGCAATTCGTAAACGTGAAACGGGTTCTCACAATGCTGCCCTCCTAAGGGCCCCCCACATCTGGCGTCTTTCGAGCGTCGGCGTCTACAATTCTATGGCCCACGTCGACGCAACGTCGACGCAGCGTCGACGCAACTGCGCAGCGACGTCATTTTCCATAGCGCTGGACCGACGCCGACAGACGCCAGATGTGGGGGGGGCCTAAGCTAAAAAGCGGTATTTAAATTTTCATTGATAATACGTCCTTTTAGCTCAGGAGGGCAGAATGTACCTTCGTATGTATGACTATGATACTCGTATATGAAACTAACAAAATTAAATGCCATAGTTTATTTTACCTTATTACACACAAGCTATTAATACCTATATAAATATATACTTATTATATTATTTTTGCACGGGGGCTGTCCATAAATTACGTCATCGTTTTTTGACGATTTTTGACCCCCCCCCCCCTAAAATCATCCAAAAATCATGCTCCGAAGGACCCCGTTTCCAGACCCCTAATTTGAAATGACGTAATTTATGAATAGCCCCATGCCATAGTTTATATATGTATTTATATGTATTTCAAAAGTATTTTAAATACCAATTATTTTGTAACTTGATGTTAGATGTTGTTTTAAGCTGATATTGTTCTACCTTGTAATTCCATGTAAATCCTATTCTGTTGTTATTTATAAATGACTAAGCAAATCTAATTAATGATAGTAACTAAAGCAAACGACAAGTTAAAATGAACTCATTAAGCCAAAAAAAAATAGGTAGCCAATTTCAGATAATCAATTTCAAAAGAGGATAAGATTTTGATAATATGTAATACAACTAAAACAAATAAACCAATTATTTAGTGCAGCTGTTTCAAAAGGATGTATTACCACTAAAAAGTCTTTTATTTGCACTAAAAATAAGCAAAAACATCTGGCCTGGCCTGCATGTTTGTTATAAATATATAGGATATAGCAAATATGTATACCTAAATACCTATGTCAAAAGCGCTCGAATGATTTGGCTAGTCTAATGAAGGGCTCTAATGAATATCTTGAATTGATATTATTTATTAGAAAGCTCATTCATCAGATCAGAGCTGGTTCACCCTTGTATTTTATTTATGATAGCACTAAAATTACTTATTTCTATACTTTGCTTATGCTGCAAGACTGTCAGTTATCTTTAGGAGTAAATAAATAATTAATTATTATAGGACCTTCCTAGAATAAATCCAAAAGTATAAGAACAGGATTGCTGCCATAGTCTTGTATTAAGTATAAAATAATAATATGAAATAGCAATTTCATTTCATTTATTTATTTCAGTATAAACTTACAGTTTAGCACCAAAACGTTTACATGAGACTTACGACTATTATATAACATTATATGTTATACCTATGCAATAGCCTAGCAATGTATGTTTGTGTTAATTTTTTTGTTAAACCCAGCATTCAATAAGAAAATCTAAAAGGCATTTGTAACAAAATATTCCAGGTACCCCGCATAGCCGAGACACCCGAAGATGTATACATCAAAGAGATGTTCAAGGGTGACCGGCCCTCCAACAGCAGTGTTGGCAGCAACATTTATAATCCGGATAAACATGTAAAGAGGAAAGGGCCTAGGACCATAGTCATAGATGGAAGTAATGTTGCAATGGAGTAAGTATTGATTGAAATGTTTGTCTTTTTACCCTTTGTATGTTACGCCAGGCGTGGCTCACTCCGCGATTTCCATCCGTTCGACCCCAAATTTAGGGTTTGCCATAAGCCGTGCGTGGCGCTGTCGTCACCTAGCTTTGTTAGAGAGTGCGTCTTCTGTACCTAGTACTATTATTTATTCTGTGGTTACGCCTATTATACAGAACCACCCTGTCACCGTCTGTGGCTAACTTTGTCGGTCAAAGTATGAATCAACCACAGATACAATACATGCAAGGAATGCATTAATTAGACGTCACCGCAGATATTTTCAGTGCAAACTAATGGGAAAAATAGTAATAGTTTAAAATATGTCCCTAGGTCTAGGTACATTGCTATCAAAGAAATCGAATGAAGGCGAAGGTATCCGTTTTAGCTTGGGCAAAAATTCTTTTGTATATCCGAATGTTATCGTCTACAGGTCGCATTTTTCAATCGATTCTCGTGAAAGTTGGTGAGCTAGTTCGATAATATTTTTGTCTATTCATTTTTTAATTTTTTTCATAATGACAGCCATGGGATTCACGAGATCTACAGCTCACAGAGCCACTAGTTAGTAGTAGCAGTGCATCACTATCGATGGCTATTCTTTTTAGGTTTCCGTACCCAAAGGGTAAAAACGGGACTCTATTACTAAGACTTAAGACTTCGCTATCCGTCTGTCTGTCCGTCTGTCACCAGGCTGTATCTCATGAACCGTTATAGCTAGGCAGTTGACATTTTCACAGATGATGTATTTCTTTTGCCGCTACAAAAACAAATACTAAAAACAATATAATTAACATTTAGCCCTACTTAAATGTTAATTATATTCTGTTTTTAGTATTCCCATACGACAAACGTGACGGTGATTATTTTGCTGTTTTTTGCGTAATGCTACGGAACCCTTTGTGCGCGAGTCCGACTTGCACTTGGCCGGTTTTTTTAATTTATCAAAAGCAGAGTTTTGCGGCAAAACATTGTCATCAAGATGTTTCATGATAATCATGATAAAATTAAATAGTGTATCTCAGTGATAGAATACTTTGTAGGTATGTAACATAAGAATATGTATCTAACATTAGGCGTTTATTTTACAGGCACGGCAGGGGCAGAGAATTCTCAGTAAAGGGCTTGAAGATCTGTATAGATTACTTTGTGAACCGGGGCCACGAGGTCAGGGCGTTCGTGCCGAGATTTAGGTAAGCACTTCTTTATACATCATTCCTCTGATCCGGTATAAGTTTTGATAGCACTTTAGTATCCTCGTGCCGCCCACCATACAAAATTATAGCCAAGGAAGTTAGAATCTTGTTGTATTTTCAATTGGGTTGAATTTCATTAGTTCGAAAATTTTACGAGATAAATGAAATGCTACCTACTTTATTTTTAATTAAGGTTGACATTCCATCAAAACTGAGTGTACATCCTAATGTACATTGGGCGGCACGCGGGTATACTTACTTATTGGGACCGTGCTGCTTAACGTTTGCAACGTTTAGGGCAACTGTCAAATAATGAGCGCAGCAAAATAAAGTTTATTCCTTAAAAATATTTACTAACATTTAACATTTAAAAAAAAGAAACTTTTTTGACTAGTAAATACCCTATTGTATTTGTTGTAGGTGTAAATTTGGCAAGAGTACTGATCCTCGACTGCTAGACGCGATGGAGCGCAGCGGTCTCGTTGTGTACACGCCGTCGCGCGAGGTGCACGGCAAGATGATCGCTTCCTACGACGACAGGTACCTTCAGCCATTGAGAAATATAGTTCTATAGTAACTGGCCATCCTAAACTAAAAACGAATTCTATTCACCTGTAAACAGAATTCATTTTAGTATAAGGTGGCCAGTTATACCAAAACCTTTGGGCACACTGGTACTGGACACTAATCCATGACAGAGTACACGCGCCGGGCGCCGCTCCTGGTATGGCGGGGCGTTTTGCGCAGAGTAAATCTTCCTCGATGATCTGCGCTGCGCTCCGCCGGTCTGCCCGGGCCTTTAATAGGCATCCGCTTCTCCTTATAGTATTTTTAGTAAGCCATTAATCATAATTGCAGGTACATAGTGCAGTACGCGGCGGCGGTGGACGGCGTGATCGTGTCGGGCGACAACTACCGCGACGTGGCGCTGGAGCACCCGCGCTGGCGCGCCACCATCGAGCGCAGACTCCTGCCCTTCACCTGGGTGCAGGACATGATCATGTTCCCCAGAGACCCGCTAGGGAGGAACGGACCCACTCTAGAACAGTTCCTCAGGCATGACAGCTAGCTGCCTAATACTCGCCGGTAGCTTCGTACAAAACCAAAAACCTCATATCGTCGGGTGACAAGCTAAAGTCACTAACACCATTGAAATTATTGAACAATAAACCGTGTTACAAGTGTAATAAAGTGCATTGTTACTTAAATATTTTGATAGTACTTAATGACTTTTGCTTGTCACCCGACGAATATAGTGTAAGTCGTATAAACGTTGTTTTTATATTATAAATATTACTATGAAAGGTGTATCGTCCCAATCTGTGTTAACTGATAATAAAGAGACAATACATAAAATATTAAAAGATCTTGTGAACAAATTATCGTGTCTAGCTCAATATTAAAAATAGCCGATTACACTTGTAATATGTAACTCTAATATAATGTTGGGGGGCCCTCAAATCTTAAAACTATATATTTTTATAATTGGAACCCCAGGATAAAAAGGTGTTATTTTAAAACGTATCATATAGATCTATAGATTCTTATTTTTTTTATTCATAAGTTTCTTAATTATGTAATGTTGAATGTCCAATGTTTTATATCAATTTTAAAATTTCGGAGTTTAACTCCTCGAGGCTCAAAATTTACGCCTTAGTCCCACGAACGAGATATATCAATATCACACGCGATTTCATACAAATGTATGAAAAGTCAAGAGCCCCTGAAACTTGAAGGTTTTTCTCGTTGCTAATGCCTAGGACTCGAGGGGTTAAACTAACATAAAAAAATCTAGAGTTACCCGGCCATAGTGATATACGACCTATGAACAAAACGAGATATGTCCCGAGACTGAAACGCTACTTTTTGTGTTTAGCACTGATCAATGCTGTAATATTGTAAACCTTATGGTATTGACATAAGATTTAGTATTCACTGCCACTGGCCAGTGCTAACACGCAAAAAGTTAAAAGGCCTGTAGTGTCTGTTGTCTATAAAATACCAGGCAAAAGATTTATTCGTCTTAACCGAGCATTATTACATTTATTACTATGCCTATATTAAAATTGTGTAAGGTTACCATATGATTTTATATTTGCATCCAATGTAATAAGTTGATGAGTGAAGATATAAACGAGAACATTTTACGTACATATAAATTATTCCTGTGTATATCTCCAGTCAGGTAATATCATACACTTAGATAATCTTTTATACTGATAGTAGTAGGATCGGTAGGACGTATGGCAAATCTGGGAGTACTTATGTCGCTCGGAACATTCTCTGGAGGCTGCCGATAAAGTATAACTACTCTAATGAAGTACAACTTAGTATTTTTGTATGAAAAACTCTTGTAATATTAGCATTAGCACGTAGGTTTTCGCGGGCTGGGTTTTCCGCAAGTCGACGTCATAAATTGTAGCTATTTTGTGTAAAATTAGCATGTAATTTAATTTATCAAATCCGCCTAAAAATAAGAATACTACCGCGCTTATCTAAATCTCATCAATTGTAAATCTTATCCTAAAGATATGGTATCCACTTGAACTAACTTTCAAATGTAAGGTTTTGTCAAGCGCAGCAGTTTACAGATACCCATATCGGCACTACTTTGTAAAAATCTAGTATCTCACACTACTTACTCAAAGTTGAAAGGCAGTTAGTCTGTATGTATCCCATACATAAATACCGCTTTTTTCTTTAGATTGATAGAACAAGATACGACTTTTTTCACAATAGTGCCTATATGTAACGTCTTTGGCCATAAGGAAGGTATACATAGTCAGTAGGTGCTGTTTCAATGTGGTCTATCGGCAGCTTTCGAATTATCTGGGACTTCTGATAAAAT
This sequence comes from Cydia fagiglandana, assembly GCF_963556715.1. Classification (NCBI taxonomy): domain Eukaryota; kingdom Metazoa; phylum Arthropoda; class Insecta; order Lepidoptera; family Tortricidae; genus Cydia; species Cydia fagiglandana. The sequence continues at coordinate 22,679,225 of NC_085933.1, read as the reverse complement.
AAACAGTATACATTACTGTATAACTGAAATAATTATCTATTTGTGATTAAGTATATTATTTTTGGTTTTTTTTCTTCAGTTTATAAAATTAAAATTATATAAATTTATGGCAGGAAAATATAATTTGCGTGTTTGCAAATTTGACACAACTATTGAGTTGCAGATACTTTTCTTAAGGGATTCACTTGGGTGCAATGTCTGATATTGGTTTGTCCACTAGTTTTCCCTAGCTTACGCCAAATTGTTTATCGAGTTGTCAAAGTTGTCGTCAAAGCCCATTTCATTTATTAAACATTTTAAAAACTTACAATTTTATGTTATTTAAATCCTCGCCCATGAATTTTGGTTAATTTATTGTAAATCTAAAGCATATATCAAGAAAACCCCAGATGTTTTGAACATTTTTATTTGAATAAAATTATTAAAATTTTCTACACAACTATTGCACTAACATTACAATGGATATGTCTTGAGTGAATAAAACAATAAATGCTGCAAGGTCGAGATCAGGCATCTGAGCGTCCAAGGTGGTCAAAAGTATCTGATGATCTACACATTGGTAATAGAGGCGTGTTCAGATATTTGTGAGCACCGTGGCTGCTTAGATATATCTGATAGCGGCTGTAGGTACATTATAAAGCTGTAAACAAGTGCAATATTGAATGAACAAGGTGATTGGTACATTTTGATAACATTATATTTACCTTGTAATTTAATCAATGTTTTTGAAAATAAGTAACAACACTGTCTTCTTATTTGTTGTTTTTGTGTCTTTAAGCGAAACTATTTCAATACCTATCTCTACTAGTAGCAAAATACAAAAATAATGATTTTACGTAGCTTTTACCTTCTACCGTATCATACAAGCTCTCTCATTACATGCTATAGTCCAAGCTCGAAATTATCGCTTAGGTTATGTTCACGTCACGTCTGGGCCGGATTTGTACTAATTATCAAAATACGTAAAATCCGCGCCAATTTTCGTGAAACTTTCTATACCTACAAACAAAATTGAAATTTAATTTCCAAGAGAATAGTGTTGCGACAGTCAGGGTCCAAATGATAACTTTTCATACATCGCACTATATTATGGGTAGTTTTGTTTTTAAATATTATAGGCAATTTCACAGCCTATTTTCAGTGTTACCCACGTATTACCCCTATAAATAATCTACATATAGGTATACACATACCATGAAAATGTTCGGAGCTCATAAAGGAAAAAAAACGTCACATTTCGTGTGCTTTACGTATACAAATACCTATATTCAATTGCGACTAATGTAGTTTAGGTATGAAATATGTTTAAGAACTTTGTCTCTACGTTAAGCCTCCTCCACACTCGTGCGCGAATCGCGGCGCGAAGCCGCGAACGCGAGTGTGGCGTCGATTTTCGCAGACAGCGAAATCGACTCCACACTCGCATTCGCGGCTTCGCCCGCGATTCACGCGCATAGTCTGGAGGGGGCTTTAGATGATAGCGTTTTGGGGCGGAGATTTAACACATTGACTGCTAGCGACCCGGGTTCTCTATTCGTAGACGATTTTCGTTACACGTTTTTCCCTACGCTCGTAGTGCGCAGCTCGCGCTGGCAGTGAATGTGTTAATTATCGGCCAATAATAATATAACTAGAGACTAAGAGCCACCACACACTAGCGTCTCCCGAGCGTCAGCTAGCTGCTGCTCGATGCAATGTTGGCGCAACTGCGCAGACGAGACGACGACGCTCAAAAGACGCTATTTCAATAATAGTGTGGGTCTCTCTAACAATGACTGAACTCAATTTTTGTTTTTATATTTAGATACAAGATAATAGAAGAAACTTGGTGCGCTGTTTTAATAAACAGTACACCATTAACTAGGAAGAAATAGTTGTTTTTGGCACTGCTAGATTAGCAATGAAAACATCAATTTAAATAGATTAATAAAAATATTAAAAAAAGAAATATGCAAGGTGCCGATAGCAAATAGTCGATTTCTGGTCTAAAATAGTTTGAATCGCCACCTTACTTAGAAATATGTTAACCAAGATAAAACAATTAAATAAAACCAGGCTAAAAATAATTAAAATGATTAAGTATATACTCGTAGTTAAAACATGCTTATTGACTAATTGTTAAAACTTAACATTGACATGCTAAAACTTAATACAAAAAATAATTGACATGCAGATTAACTTTGGCATTATTTAATTAATATTTAAATCTGTATTCATTTGTTCTAGTAGACTTATAAAATTTAATCATTTGAACTAAATACACATTAGTTTACGGACACGTATTATTAGGTATTATTTTCAATTCAAATACAAATAATTTAAATTATTGTTTATATCTAATATGTGTTAAGATACCACAAAATATAGGTACATAGTAATCTCTCTTGGTTTGGTTAGACTTTAGAGTAATATTTGATGGTACCTACCTAAACGTAGTAAACGTGTTCTAATAATTGAGATCTTTTTAGAACATAGCCTGAGATAACTTTTTAAATGCAGAAATTATATAATAAACACATATTGATGAGAGACATTGCGACTAATATAGGTATAACATTATGGATTCATTTTTGGTTAGGTTATAGGCCATTACATGCAACCAGAAGCTATTTTTAGTAAAGCATGTTAGACATGCGGGTAACATGTTAATATTATGTAATTTGCAACCTCATTGTCTGTGGTTTACTTCTTATAATAACCTCTATATTGGGTGATTTTGGGGTCGTGATCCATGTCAAAAATGTATTAAGATTAATTCAGAACAGGATTTCCCATGGGAGCGATATGAAAATCGTGTAAATATACCCCTGGACCGTTTCGTCTATTTCGAACCCTCAAGGTGAAATTTGATTTATTCCCCAATTTTGTGATTAATAGTCCCATGGGGACATTCGTTTAGTATGACAATCTAACACATTTTTTCCATACACGACGCCAAAATCACCCAGTATTTATAGTACTTAGACACAGACATATTTTCTCAGGACGGCCGATTAGTAAAAACTGCACTTGATAAAACATAATTTAGCACCTCAAGCGCTGTCTTTCGTAAGCATTTTATCCAATTTCAACTGCTCTAACTGCAACTGCCTCCTAATGGACCCCAACTGCGTGAGTATACTCACACTCTTACCCTCCTCATTTGGCAAACTCTTCAAAATGTTCTTCTGAACCACAGGCACCTTCCACTTATCGTCTACAACTTGCATCGCTTCGCTCAAGTCCGTGTTTTTCTGCACAGTCTTCACATTGACCGGCGAATGCCTTAACACTGGTATAGGATTATCGTTATCTTTAGGCTCGTATTTCGGACGGTCGTGGACTAGCGCCTCTACTACTACCTTACCTTTACTTAACCTAGCCTCTTTCTCACTGTTGTCTGTTAACCTAGATTCCCTGTCGTATCTCGCGAGGTATTTGGAAGCTAAGCATTCTGAGCTAGCGGTGTCTAGGCGAGAGCTGAGCATTTCTTTGGAAGGATTAAGGTTTTTTCTTAGATAGCTGTCGACATCGTAGTTTGGTGAGAATATAGAGTTATCTGGTATGTTGGTGGAGAAGTGTTTTTTCTCCTTGGCCTTGTGGACCGAGGGGCAGTAGAAGGGTATCTTGGAGGGTTTAGCGGGTCCGTCGCTGTGTGAGGTGTGCGTGTGTGTGCGCGCGCGGAATAGCGTTTGTTTCTCTAAATCTATTTCTTTTTGTAGCGCCGTTCGCTTCTTTTCGTAGTCTGTTGCGTTTTCTTTCATCTGAAAAGAGAATAACATGTTTTATGAGACAGATTTAGCAAAGGTGGCACGAATTAATTGAACTAAATGGATAAAATTTATATCATCATCAGCTTTAATTTATATTTATGTTTAAAGTTCTTAGCTGAGCAAGGTTACTCCATCCGACGATGATTCCAATCTAACAGTGTTCCTTTGTATATGATTAGCATTTTCAGGGAAAAGTGTATCATTTACTTTTTACCGAAAATGCATTAAGTTTTGGTTTATTTCTACTCAAATTCACGAGGATTGTGGCTTTAAAAAGGAAAAAAAAGTCTCGGAAAAAATTATCACGCATTTCGTCATGCATTTTGTTCGGACCGTTTGTATGAAAAACTGGGGGCACTTTTCTTTGTTGTAATTAATAGTCCTCGAGAGTGTCGAAATAACCCAAGACTTGTTAGTTTTCGAAAAAGTAAATGGTACATTTTTTTCTGAAAACCCTCGATATGTCTTTCTATAAATAAAAAAATTGCATGTACAGTGGCGTTCAAAATTGCATGGATAGATGTCGACCGTAATTCCTTAATATTAGGGTTGAAACATCTTCATGCACTTTTGATCGCCAGTTCAGATGTACAGTCGCCATCAGATATATCGGAGCGGCCAAGGCGCTCACAAATATCTGACCACGCCTCTATTGTCAAGGCGCTAGAGTGCGTGTTCAGATATTGTGAACACCTTGACCGCTCCGATATATCTGATGGCGACTGTACATACCTGGTGTTGTTGTGCGTTGTGCCTGTTGAGCTCTAGCTCCTGAGCGCCGCGCAGCATGCGGAGCTGCTCCTCCAGCCGACGCATCTCCGCCGCCTCTAGCAGTCTGCAACACAGTTTTCAAGTTGTCTGTCGTTGTTTGGAATCGGTTAACCGATTTGTTGCGTGTTCCATTTTCGAAAACTTTTGGCTGTGGCGCGGAACAATCATTTCATGACACGGCAGCCATGCCATGCGCCATAGAATATGATGACACGCCTCCCGTGTCATACGCCACACGTAAAAAACATTCATGACACGGCAGGCGTGTCATCAGCACCGAATCGGTTAAGGCTACATTGGACAGGCAATTCCCTCCGCACACATATTATGAGAAGACGGGAACATTTGATACTCCCCTTGACGACGCTCGTGAGTCCAGGGCCTAAGGGTTTATTTAGACGGTGCGAGAATTTGCTCGAATGCGAGTTTCATTACATTGCGTTATTTGATTGGTCGGCTGTGTTGTTGTGACTAGAGATGCACCGGATATTCGGTTACCATCCGGTATCCGGCCCTTATGTTACTATCCGGCCGGATACCGGAAAGTGCCCTACTATCCGGCCGGATATAGCATAGTAACTTTGCTTGATTTTGGAGTAGACAAAATGGTTTTAAGAAACAGTCACGGTCATAATCGTACTCGTTTATAATTTAACCTTTTGGCCGCCGGACCTAGTCCGCAAAGACGCTCACTCACACGCCAGAGCAAATTTTAAGTAAACAACTAATAAAAAGTTTAGGGATTGCAAATAGTGATATCGATATTTACAATATTATGGTAAAAATCTTTTTAATTTAGCTTTGTTCTTATCCTGTTTTAATTTCATTCCAAATTGCCAAAATTAAACATATGTTTTACACCCGAAAATGTTTAAAATATAGGGATTTAACATAAAAAACAACCACTAAACAATGTCGATTCAAGACGTGATATCGCCGCACTAGGCTGTACGAGAAGTCTTTTATACAAGACAACGGCGCCCATGGACTGCCCGCAATGCAGACCGACAAGGACTGTTTCCGCGCGGATCAAGTAATAATAGTCTCTAGGTCAACGGCGTAAGCGCTTGTCGGTACGTAAACTTTATTGGCGTAACGTTAAAGCTGCGCATCATGTGTCGATAAAGTCAATATACCGGAACTGTTTTAGTGAAAATTACACGTGGGTTGAATTTTTAATGAGTGAAGATATTATTCCGGAATTAGAATCTATCATTATAATTTCAGTTTGGTTTACATTAATCTATAGGTAAACTCTTATCAAAAAAACGTTCAACGACTTGTTACAAAAAAATTACACATTAACTTCAATGTTATAACAATAAAAGTAAAGTCTGATAAACAGGTATGTCCCTGTACCACACTTGTGCGAAGCGGTCGCTGCGGTGTATCCCTTCCCACTAAGCTATAAAATAACATCAATTATTTTTTTTATTTATCTCTTCTGCAATTAAATAGTCCACAATCTACAATGGCAAATTTACTTGTCTGACTCTACTTTATAGAGCTAAAGAAGCTACCTGAACTTTAAATATAGTTATGCCTATCTGACTTTCGTTCTACGTATTCTAGTAAGTAGTTACCTACTATTCGTTGAAAAAAATTGGCGATTAACAAGTGTTAAAATACTTAGATAAAATCATATTTCTGACTTTATATTTACTTTAAAAATTCCCATATCGAGTTAACATTCCCATCCCTAGCTGTCTTTTATACAAGACAACGGCGACGAGGAACATGAAAAATGTTGAAAATTGGAGCAATTTTTTTAAATGCCTTATTATAAAAGAAGGGATTTATATAGCGGCTTAAAAAGCAAATAAATGAAAAAACAAAGACCTTAAATATGAACACGAGTGTAAATGAAATTGCAATTTTTATTATTTTCACATTAACTCAGTGGTTGAATTTGTGTCTTGTATACAAGACGACGGCGCCAGCGTATCGTTCTATCGTTGTCTTCTATACCGGACAACGGCGGTCAAAGGGTTAAAATCATTAAAATCAATTTAAAAATTCCACTTACTTGCACGAGCATATATAAGGTATAATTACGCCGGCCGAATATTTGGCGGCCGGATACCGATATTCGGCCAAGAGTCAGGCCGAATATCCGGTATCCGGCCAATCAACTATCCGTTGCATCTCTAGTTGTAACCTCAATGGTCCGCAATGCAACTAAAATCGCATGCAAATTCGCGCGCCGTCTATATGAACCCTAACACATTAATTGCCACCCAGCCAAACAAAACATCCGCTCCAGGCCACAACAATTTCGTCAAATAAAGCAGCAGTACCACGATCCCGACTACCGGGTCGTCAGGCCTGGAAATGAAATCATAAAATACCCGATAGTCGGGTTTTCAGCACTGGTGCTAAGCGATTATGAGATTAATTATCTCAATGAAACCTTACTTTTCTCTCGCCTTCCTCTCCTCCCGAATACGCTGCTGCTCGAGTATCTGGTTCTTGAGCTCTTGCTGGTAGTACTGACGCTTAGCCGCGGCTTCCTGAAACAAACAGTAAGCCAACAGTTCAATTGCACTACAATGTCACAGTTATTGATAGTAGAAGAGGTGTAAAATGTATGAAAATGTCTTTAAATTCGTTTCCCAATGACCCTTTATGGCACTGTTATGTGGGGTGGGGCGAAAGCGGAATACATAATTATTATGTATCTGACATATTGGAGGTCAAGGCTTTAAGGCCAAGTGCCAATGTAATGCAGCATTACTCTTGTAGTACTTACATAGGCCCCGTGCATGAACTAGCAGGCAGCATACTTAGGACCCGTCAGATTTTTGGCGCGAGGCGTGAATGTTTCGTTTATGCTTCCGACGTAGCCCACAAGATGGCAGAACCTACTATGCACAAGGAAACGTACCGACGAAAACGGTAGAGAGTAGCACTTGCTTTGGCAATGTACATGTGCACATGTTTCCGATTCAGGCCACAAGATGGCAGACCCTCCAACGCGCACGGTCCCTATAGCATTAGTGGTACGCAACGCAAGGGATAATGTTACGCAGGAAGCCAGAGTAGTGGTGTACCTTTTCGGCCATGGCGTTCCGCTGCTGCACGGCGTCGGCGTCGAAGAATGATGGCTTGTAGCGCTCCCCGCTCGCTCGGTCTGGACGGCACAGCGACTCTGTAACACATAGTTATAGGTATTGTCTCATTTCAACCATAGACAGAGAGAATCATACATCTTTGTCTTACACTAGTACTGGCACCTAAAAGAAAAGGATGAGTATAGTTTTCCTAGTTCTTACTGACTGACAAATTGGTTTGACCAACAATACATAGAGACGTACAGAATGAAATTTTAACCATAAGTCATACTCTGCGTAGTGACTTTATAGTTCATAAGTAACTGAACAACTTTTATTATAACACAAATGCCGACATCGCGATAAAAATGTGGGCTATCCCATAGAAATCGTGGGCATCACATCAGCTGGCATGTATGAAAAAAATAATATTTTTTCGCAATTTTGATTTGTCCAATAAAGACACAACACAGAGAAACCTACCAATTAGTCCCCCATGCATGTTCAGTGGAAATTAATGGTTTTCAGTTAAAAAAACTAAAGAATTTTCTAAATCGGCCAAACCTAAGAAAAAACAAAGATCTTGCCGAGTTGAGACCCTTTTCAAAAGCCGGATAAAAACAGCTTTGACTGAAACTATAGTTCGTTTTTTTAGCATTAAATAAGGTAAACAATCTTGATGTGTCTTTTAATTGAAAACCACATTTTAAAAATAAGTTACGGCAAATATGTAACAATTGTGAATTTAATACGATCATTTATATTCTTCTGCTTTCAAAAGTAATAGTTACTGATTTTTAAAAAGCGTTTTTCAATTAAAAGACATGTCAAGGTCGCTTACCTTCTCTCAAGTTATTTCTAATGCAAAAAAAAAACGAACTATAAAAAGTTAATGTAAGTGGGTAAAAACTCACGCTCTAAATCGGGGAGGCTGCGGCGCTCGGGCGCCACCGTGCGCGGCGACAGCTCGCGCTCCGCCTGCGTCAGCGGACATGGAGACGGAGACGATAACTGAAATTAAACAAATACTCATCTCTAAAAGCGGCCAAGTGCGAGTCGGACTCGCCCATGAAGGGTTCCGTAGCAGCAAGTAACATAATAAAATTGCGGTTTACGATTTATGACGTAAGTATTAAAAAAAAACTACTTACTATAGTTCGTTTTTTTTAGCATTATAAAGAACTTGGAAGAAGGTAAGCGATTTTGGCATGTCTTTTAATTGAAAAACGCTTATTAAAAATGAGTAACTGTTATAAATGATCGTATTAGATTCATAATTGTTACATATTTGCCGTAACTTATTTTTAAAATGTGTTTTTCAATTAAAAGACACATTTAGATTGTTTACCTTATTTCTAATGCTAAAAAACACGAACTATAGATCGTTCAAACCGATTTTCGTTGGAAGTTTGCATGGTAATGTACATCGTATATTTTTTTTAGTTTTATCATTCTCTTATTTTAGAAGTTACACTCACATTTTACCACTTTGGAAGTGTCTCTCGCGCAAACTTGAGTTTCAGTTCTAAGTATGGGGGACCCCCAAAATTTATTGTATTTTTTTCTGTTTTTGTCTTAAAACCTTAATGCGGTTTAGTTTTTATAGTTTCGGAAAAAAGTGGCTGTGACATACGGACGGACGGACAGACAGACAGACATTCACACATGACTGTCAGTTTATAATAAAAAAACCCATGAGCAAGCTTACCCTGTAGAATTCAGCGTCGTCCGTCTGTACGGCTACCGAGAGAGGTCTGCCGGCCGTGGTTGTCTGCACACCGGTGTCTACTTTGCTGCAAAAGCAAGACACGTCGAAAAGATAACTTTAATTGTAAAAAAAATATTTACAGATTGATTGTATCCCATACCAGTTTCGTAAAAATACTCTGGCAAGCAACTTTAGAAAAATGTAGGCGCGAAGGATCGGACTGATGTACAAATTTTGAATTTTGCGCCTTTTTCTACTGACAAAATTGGCTTGCCACTATTGCCTAAAATATACCTAAGTATGTAGTTTCTCGGTAGGTATGTTTATTTGCCTTCCTAGTACAAAAACTCACCTAGTGAAAGTCTGCGTAGCACTGAACACAGTGTTGACGAACGCTCGCGGCCGCTCCGGACTGACTCTGTCCCGCTCTATGCGCTCTATCTCCCTCTCTCGTTCGCGTTCTTCTCGCTCCCTCTCCCGTTGCTCGCGCTCTCTTCTCTCTCGCTCCGCTTGTTCCTTCTCTTCTTGCTTCTTCTTCGCTTGCTGGAAATCAAAAGGTAAAAAATGATTTGTAAGTAATGATGGGTATAAAATGATCTGTAAGTATTAATTATTTGGCTTTCTCAAAATCGTTTCTCGACCTCTCTGTTATAGGTGACCAGTAACATGAGCCATCTCACCTGGTCACTGCTGCTGGCGCAGTTTCCTAAGGGCGTTCCTTCTGCGTTCATACTCTCTTAGGCCCAGGAGTTGAATGCCTGACGCTCTCTCATTAACTTTTCGATAAACAACCATAATACAAGAAGCTCACCTGATCTAGGTATTCCCTGTACTGTTCCTCCGGCGTTCATACTCTTTCAGGCCCAGGAATTCAACGTCTGAGGCGCTCTCACGCGAACTTTTCGGTAAACAAGCATAATACAAGAAGCATCTCACCTGGTCGAGATATTCCCTGTACTGCTGCTGGCGCAGCTTCCTGAGGGTGTTTCTTCTTCGTTCATACTCCCCGAGTCCGAGTAACGCGTCGCCCGACGACCTCTCGCCCCGTATGAGGGGGTTGTTGGGGGAGTATTCACCCGCTTTTAGCATTACGGGGAGGCCTAGGTAGCGCTGTAACAAGATACGACTTTTGTTACTTCTATTACAGCAGATTATTACAAAATGCAAAGAATATTAATTTTGTATCAAGCAGAAACGTCGGCAAACGATACCACACAATATTTCAATATAAAGGGAAAGTGGAAACAGACCTGCCTTCCCTCTAACACCATGTAGTACGTAGTAAAAAACGGTTTACCTTTATTTTGCCGTCAATTTTTCTGCAGATTTTCGTTTCACAGAAAATGTTTCAAGTAATTTCAAATCGCAAAATAATCTTTACATAGAATATTTACTTTAAATAATTTTAGTTCGGATTAGTTACGTTTCACCAAAAATTTTAAACATTAGTTTTGTTTCAAGAACAATTTGTTCATGTAATCTCATTTCACAGAATCATCGATCTGTAGAAAAGTCACTTCTTATAAATACAGTTCACCAAAATTTAATATACAGAATAGTCATTTAGTCGAATTTTATTTACTTAGTCGTTAATTTAACGCAATCTGCTTCTCTGGAAGGAATTCGTTTTTAGGGGTTGCCGTTCTACTCGTAACCTAACCCACTTTTCTGGCAACAGTTCGTTTTCTGGGGGGTCGCAGTTCTAATCTAACCTAACCCACTTTTCTGGCAACAGTTCGTTTTCTTGGGGGTCGCAGTTCTAACCTAACCTAACCCACTTTTCTGGCAACAGTTCGTTTCCTTGGGGGTCGCAGTTCTAACCTAACCTAACTCACTTTTCTGGCAGCAGTTCGTTTTCTTGGGGGTCGCAGTTCTAACCTAACCTAACCCACTTTTCTGGCAACAGTTCGTTTTCTTGGGGGTCGCAGTTCTAACCTAACCTAACCCACTTTTCCAGCAAGGGTTCGTTTTCTTTGAGGTTGCAGCTCTAAAGTAACCTAAACTCCTTTTTTAGCAATTTCAATGAATACTAAGAGTATATGAAAGGTAATTTTGTAAAATAATAATTGTGGAAATTAATATTCTGTGTCGCACAAATAATATTCAATGAATAATAATTCTAAAGTAAGTCTTTTATTTTATTTAAAAATCTTTGAATAAATATTCTGAAGTTTAATCAAGTTACAAAATATGTTTCTTTGAAATGAATAATCGAAGAAACAGAATTAATTGTAATAAAAATCTGCGATTCGATTATTCTATGAATAATTTTCTGTATAACAAAATTCTGCAAAAAATTTGGCGATAAAATAAGGGTACACCGTAAAAAACACACATCATCATAAAACAGGAAAAACAAATCACAATCGAGGCAGTAAGTTTTCCAACATTTCCTTAATCTCTATGTATTGCAAACAAATTGTTCCACCGATCATGTTAGGTGTTTAGAGTTCCATAAGGACTCAATCAAAAAGGAAAAAGCCAATTTATATTAGCGTGTTGCTGTAACAATTAATATGATCATGAGAAGAGAGAGATGGCGGGAGATACTGCAAAGGAGGGTTCAAAGTTCCCCATGATTACGACTACTCTGCCAAGAGCATGCGACGAAAAAGAGAGGGTTTTTAACTGTCCGTTGACAAACTGGGCTGGGACTATATATAAGTTGTTTTTAGGGAGACCATAAGCAACACAAGACACAAGCAGAACATGCCACAGACAAGCACCCGGCACGGCTACCGTGATTCAGTCTGTACGGCGCGAGCCAGGAAAGACCACGAGGAGGTCTTGCTAAGGAGTTATTGTAACTCACAAGCGGTATTGCACCTTTAAGTCTAAGGAGAGATTATGTCTCTTTGTGTGTTATACCGCTTGTACAATGGGCTGTGCTCTGAAGAACTATTTGACATGATGCCAACTGCCGCTTTCTATCACCGCACCGCTCGCCGTCGGCAGGGTGTTCATCCTCACACCCTAGAACCTAAATGGTCGCGTACTGTGCGATTTAAGAGGAATTTCCTCCCGCGGACGCTCCGGCTGTGGAATGAGCTCCCTTCCGAGGTTTTCCCGAGGGTCTACAGTATGGGGTTCTTCAAAAAAGGAGAGTACAGGTTTTTAAAAGGTCGGCAACGCGCACGTAACAGCTCTGGAGTTGCAGGCGTCCATAGGCTACGGTGACTGCTTACCATCAGGCGGGCCGTATGCTTGTTTGCCACTGATGTGGTATTAAAAAAAAGGTGGTGGGTAATGTCCGTTGTAAACAAGTAGGTACTTCATTCCGGATTTATTCTCAGTCGACGTAGCGTTGCGCTTGTACAGTGATCTGCATAACCCACTGGTTACTCGTGCGCGATGGCTCGCGTTTGAGCAGTAATTGCTAATGAAATTCCTGAAGCAGCGAGCCGCAACGAGACTGACGGCTCTATTAGGTGTCGTTCGTTACCGCTCATGTAATTAGAGACCAACACGCTTTAGTTTATAACGATTGGTGGTAGTGGTAGAGAATTAGTATCAAGCCTACATCGGCCATACCGCTGCTGGATAAGTACAGCAAATAAGGCCACTGGCACTGGCTAAGCCCAAACGGCGCGGGGCAAATTAAGGCCTTCATATATTTTGTCGAGACTTGATTTGCCGCTCGCTGCGCCGGTCGCCGCTTGCGTCCAGACATATATGATGGTCGTTTTTGTCTACTGACAGCGTGATAAAACAGTCTACGTCACTTTCTATCCCGCGGAGTTAAAGAGTGACAGTTATTTTATCACGTGGATAAAGCGACCCATAATACGCCTGCAGTACGAAAGGAGTAGGTACAATCGCGATTTTAAAGATGTTTGCTTGAATTAGAACCCCTCAGGTGATAGCAGACACACGCGCGTGTGAAATCGCGCGCGACGCCGTAATTGATCAATTAGCCGTACGGACACTACGGACTAGCGTGCTGCGAATATTGATGGACAGTTTACATTCACACGCTTTACCTAATATGTAGGTTTATATAACAAATATGCATATCTAATCGTAAACGTAGGGGAATTTTAATGTAGAATTTCTGCTAAATCATCCTTTATTCATTTATTCCTCTAAACCTCCCTTACTTAACCGTGACCCCATTCTCCGATAGGATCGGCTCCGGCTCGGATGGCCTCAGTCATCGTCGATTGCCACCGCGACCATTGCACGCTACGCCCTATTTCGCAAAAGGGTTAGTTCGTCTACGCCAGCGGTTCTCAAACTTTTTTGGTGACGGAACCCTTTTGGAAAGCGAAGTATTTGACGGAACCCCAAATTAAATATTTTCGTTCGTCACTGTCGATCAGATATACCTATTGTTTTTTTCTTATTATTAGAAGTATTTTCGCAGAACCCCAACAGAGGCTTTGCGGAACCCTAGGGTTCCGCGGAACACACTTTGAGAATGGCTGGTCTACGCTAAGTTTGCATTGACTCGACAGTGACAGTGTATGGCAGCATTAGCAGCGCCATATAATTATGACGTACACCGAAAAAATACCCGAAATCATTAAGTAATTAAATAAAGAAATAAATTTTTATCCTAAAACCGATTTTGTTGTTACAAACCAACCTGTTGGCTGGTGTAACACCTTTCGCAAGTTCCAACTTTTGTGAAGAAATAAAATATATTGTTAGTAAGTACTGTCATACAAACATTTCTTTCGCCGTGGCTTTTGGCGTGCACAGTCTGGGACTTCCGTCCATCATATAAGTACGCCAGTCCGTCAGCACAGTCCGTCATATAAGTACGCCAACTGAAATGACTACAACTTTTTATGACCAAACTTGAAACTATCGAACTTAGATTCTCAAAACGCGAGCTATTTCCTTCGCACGGTTGTCAGTGATTACAAGTTCCAAGGCCCCAAGTTGGTATCACGCCATCTGTACACCGAACTGTAAGTGAGCTCTGCACGCTATGAGTTTTGCAAAACGGGGTAGGGCTAAGAGCTAGTGTCGAAATTAGGACGGTAATCGTGTTTTTTTAAGGACTTACACTTAATTCTTTGGCGTATGTTTTTGATGGTAATTGGTATAAAACTAGCTAGGGTACGCCCCAGGTACCGGTATTGTTATTTTAATTAAAATAAAATTATAAATTACAAAAATACAAAATCAGTATCTGCCTATCTGGGAACTCCTAGTTATCGCCATACAAAATCAGAAATTCAGAACCAGAAAGAAGAAAAGTCAGAAGGACAATAAGTGTGGGCAATAGTTCGTGTCTTAACCATGCAGGGGCTCTACCATGATGTCCTTATTGTGATTGTGTTTAGGCCCTAAGAATATGGATATCAGGGTAAGGCCCTTGGTCTGACAAGATGATATCATTTTCATCACGCATTTTAAAAGAAAAATAAAATGGAGAAGTGCATGCGTATAAATTATTTTTCCACTCTATCTTTAAAAGGGCTTGGCTGATTTCGTTGATTGTCGGTAGGTAAACAAACATTAATACTTTTTTTTCCGCGACGTGCGCTCGCATCGGTTTTTAGTACCCCATCCATCACGCAATTTTCATATCTCGTACAGACAATATATCAGGTAAGCTCCTATACTATTCGTTTAGGGTGGAAAAAGGGATGGTTACGCATTAATTTATTAAGTCGACTCATTTCGGTCAAGGTCGTACCTGCCATATTTCACATAGGTTAAAAACACGCATGACTTATGGCCGTAAGTAATGGGGAAATTTCCTGAAGGGAACCACTTAATACTGCTATTACGGTAAGAGGTTATGTGGTGAAGTTTTATAATTTCCGGGGTGAAAAATTACCCATGTGAGTGATGTGAGTAGTAGGTATTAATTTGTACATATCACGAAAATAGTATATGGGTTGACCCGAATTAACCGTACCCTTAAGTAATTGACTCCAAATGCAGACTGGACGAATAGGTAGGTACTACTGCTATAGTATTTTAATTCTAAAATTACGATGATGTGACTTTTTTGTGAATTAGAAAAGTTATTTCCATTTGTATGAACAATAAGATAAGCATTTTAAAAATAACAATCCTACACTTTTCAATAGATGCTTAACAATTTTAGCGTCTTATAGTTATGATATGAACAGACATCGTAAATTTTATAGTATTTTTCGTGCAGCGGAATTGGTAGATAATTCCAACTGAAATGGTAAATTAAGGTTAATCTTAACGTAATTAACGCTAATTAATCATTAGGGTTGAAATTGTTTATTCCAATACCGTTAACACCACTCCGCTGCACCGAAAATGCTATAAAATTTAAGATGTCTGGTTATGAATTAGGTATGATAGCGAACTTTTAGATTAAATTTTTTACCAAACAGAGTTTTAGGTGTGTTGCTGCCAGTACCTACTATCTACAATCTACAGCTTGTGACATAAATATACATCATGGGAATTTAAACACGACGTGTATATTAATATATTTTTGGCGAACCTCGCCGCACCTATCATGACATGAGTTATTCCATTTGCTTAGGCACTGTAGGCGAATCGAGCGCTACAGCCAACCAGTTTATAAATAAGTTATGCGGTCTATATGATATACGTAACAAAACTGTATAAATACCCAAATTATCCTGAGCTCTATGCAGCTATCTGTTAGAAGGAGACACGTGCATTTATGTAACATATCATAGTGAAAGGACAGCTTCCGTTCTGAGCTAGGTGAAACAACCCCGTTGCCTACATCATTTTATTCTAACTATAGTTTTATGTCAGTAGTTGTGATAATTTGTTAGATTTGTAAAATGCTTCACAAAGGTCTGCTTGTGCGTATAGGTAGTCAAGTGTAAAAACATGGGTGCACTCATCATACTCAAAAATATGTCCCATAGCTCTTATTTCTGAGTAAGTTGTATGGACCCATATTTTTACACTTGACTGTGCATGTAGGAAAAGCGGTGGCAACCTCGAAAAGCGTTTTTTGATCGGCAAGCAGTGGATGGGAAAAGGCCTGGACGTGGACGCAGTCCAATACGTTGATCTGATCAGATCCGCACCTCTGTTGACTCCACAGTTCACATGGCTCTCCCACACCGCCAGCGACAGAAACAGATGAAGAAAGATCGTCAGAGAGAAAGTAATAAAAGGGAGGTCACGACCCTCAATATTTAGGACTACGACGCAAGGAGGGAGGTACCTTAGGTACCTATATAAATAATAGCTCGGTAAGTGCTGCGAATTGACGCCCTGAAAACAATGGCGGGCGAGGCCGGGCGCGGGCGCGGCGATAACAGGACATTAGACAAATTAATTCCCTTATCTATGGCTATAATATAGTACAGCGGAAAGTTATAGCTGGGCTACGTTTACTGTAGTTTAGCAGCTAATATTTTTACCCATAATAAGTCACAGAACATTATTTATTGAAGAAGCCCTAGCAATATGCGCATTCGAATACCTATTTGGCAAATGTTACCTTTATGTATAAGGCAATTATAATATGTACTTATAACTTTTAAGATAACTTACATAGTTATAAGTATGTACTTTAATTTGGCTGTAAAACTACGATAACTTACATAGTTATAAGTTATAACTATGTAAGTTATCTTAAAAGTTAAAAGTATTCTTTGACGACCGGTCTGGCCTAGTGGGTAGTGACCCTGCCTGCGAAGCCGATGGTCCTAGGTTCGAATCCCAGTAAGGGCATTTATTTGTATGATGATACAGATATTTGTTCCTGAGCCATGGTTGTTTTCTATGTATTTAATTCCAGTATTTGTATATATATCGTTGTCTGAGTACCCACAACACAAGCCTTCTTGAGCTTACTGTGGGACTTGGTCAATCTGTGTAAGAATGTCCTATAATATTTATTATAACTGACTTACATAAAGGAAACATTTGCCAATTCGGCATTCAAAAGCGTATAGGTATTGCTAGGCTTTCCTGAATAATTTTTGTTAGTAGTAGTAGCAGTTGCACCGCCTACAATCTCTCTGCTTTGCCTTAAGAGGGCGTCGAGGAGGGTAAATTTTCAGATTCTGTCAAATTACCCCATTTCACACACAAATGCAGCTCACACACACTACCTCAATTTACTGGGACAGGTCAGTGACCCCTAATGTTTTTTTAAAGGTGCTGTTTCGAGTTTAGTGTTAACTACGGACCTTCTTTGAGGAATTTAAACTGTCAAAGCTTTCCTTTGTGAGAAGACAGAGAAAAATCACTTTTTATATATAGCTTTCCTTGTTTGTTCATGTCATGTCATAGGTATGTGACGTATTAGTTAATTAATTATTTTCGTTGTTGACTTTTATTTGTATTAAGATAGGTACAAACGGCGATGCTCTTAACTGTCCATCGGTGGACCTTATGCCTTTTGTAATAAGGTTTACGAACTGTCATTTAACAGTGTGGTCATGGGCGATGGTATGCGGTTTGTAAACATAGTCCGAATTTACCTACTCGAAAAAAGTGGACTATATCTAAAATGATCCCCTTATTAGTTATAGGGCTTGTAATATTTTTTTACAGCTAAAGACGCTTATTATATTTCACTTATAACTTAATTGATAATAAGGCTTTAAAAACCTCTAATAAAATTCAGGTACTACATATACTTGGTCAAGCAGATCTTGTCAGTAGAAAAAGGCGGCAAATTTGAAAAATGTAGGCGCGAAGGGATAGCGTCTCATAGAAAATTTAAATTTCGCGCCTTTTTCTACTGACAAGATTTGCTTGACCATCTACATGTACTACATTTATACTTTTGTAAGTCAGTAAGTGATGCTTATCGGGAAATCAAAGAACTCATAATTAGTAATTACCTATATAAAAATAATTAAATTTACTATTTCGTCTCACGTTCAATAAGGCCCGGGGCCGGGCCTTGTCACCCGCACAGACAGAGGGCCTTTTTAGCCCAAGTACAAGTTCAAGAATAACAGAGAATATAGTAAGTATAATTTAGTTCATTTATCTCAATTATACAATTTTCACACAGGTAAAATGTACATACATTTCAGCGTGTAGGTACTTATCATATAACGATCGTTTTTGTTATAAAAAAATATTTATTTATTACACTGTGCTAAACATGAGAACAATATGTTATAATCTAGTTCCTTTTTATCCTATTCAGTTCACATACATTGTTCGTGGGTAATAAGGCCTACAAAATTTCCCTTTAGGCCTTATTATCCTTTATCTGGAATTAATTACGCCTTAAATTTAAAATGGTATACAGGGTGGAAAGATAAGTCGGGCCCTGGAGGGAGCCTTAAATCCTTAAGAGTGCTATTACATTTCGGGGTTGAGCGAGTTTAGGTATTTTACGCGCTGCGGCAGGCCGTGCGAGCTCAGTATTCCGATCCCTTCTACCACACTCGCACTACAATGATGGATTAAACATTCTTGATCCTTCGCGAAGCATATTGAAATCAACCATAACAACACTAACTGTACTTAACTTATAAAGTCCTAAAACTGTTATTTGGTAAGTACGAAAATACTAAATGCAGTGCAAATGTACATAGGGGCTGTTCATAAATTACGTCGTCTATTTTTGACCCCCCCATCCCTCAAATCATCCAAAAATCATGCTTCGGATGACTCTGTTTCCTCCTACGTCATGCTACCATCATCCGATGTCCATGACCCCCTCCCCCCCTCCTCCCATTTGAAACGACGTAATTTATGAATAGCCCCATACTCGTACTTATGAACGTATATTACTCGAAAGAAATTATAGGTACTCGCTTATTTACAAGAAACAAGTTACAAGAAACTGAAGATACACAGGGTCTGATGATGGAGCTGGAAGGTGGCCACGGGTACCAGTCTATCATGTAACTAAACCACTTCGTG
Organism: Cydia fagiglandana; assembly: GCF_963556715.1. Taxonomy (NCBI): domain Eukaryota; kingdom Metazoa; phylum Arthropoda; class Insecta; order Lepidoptera; family Tortricidae; genus Cydia; species Cydia fagiglandana. Next base: position 22,660,128 of record NC_085933.1, on the reverse strand, counting down.
TTTGGGCTCGTTTGATTCGTCTAAACAAGATCTTTGACACTGAAGATACACAGGGTCTGATGATGGAGCTGGAAGGTGGTCACGGGTACCAGTCTCTCATGTAACTAAACAATTTCGTGTTTGGGCTCGTTTGATTCGTCTCAACAAGATCTTTGACACAAGACAGTACTCAGGGTCTGATGATGGAGCTGGAAGGTGGTCACGGGTACCAGTCTCTCATGTAACTAAACAATTTCGTGTTTGGGCTCGTTTGATTCGTCTCAACAAGATCTTTGACACAAGACAGTACTCAGGGTCTGATGATGGAGCTGGAAGGTGGTCACCATTACCAATCAACCATACAACTAAACCACATCGTGTTTAGGCTCGTTTTATTCATCTCAACAAGATCTTTGACACTATATAGGTGATACTCAGAGTCTGATGATGGAGCTGGAAGTTGGTTACCGGTACCAATCAACCATGCAACTAAACCACTTCATGTTTAGGCTCGTTTGACTAGTCTCAACAAGATCTTTGACACTAGGTGATACTCAGAGTCTGATGATGGAGCCGGAAGGTGGTCACCGGTACCAATCAACCATGCAACTAAACCACTTCATGTTTAGGCTCGTTTGATTAGTCTCAACAAGATCTTTGACACTAGGTGATACTCAGAGTCTGATGATGGAGCTGGAAGGTGGTCACCGGTACCAATCAACCATGCAACTAAACCACTTCGTGTTTAGGCTCGTTTGATTCGTCTCAACAAGATCTTTGACACTAGGTGATAAACCAAACACGAAGCCCAAACACGGAGCCCAAACACGAAGTGGTTCAGTTATGTGATAGACAGGTACCCGTCGCCACCTTCGAGCTCCATCATCAGATCCTGAGTACTTTCTTGTGTCAAAGATCTTGTTGAGATGAATAAAACGTGCCTAAACACGAAGTAGTTCAGTTACATGATAGACTGGTACCCATGGCCACCTTTCAGTTCCATAATCAAACCTTGTGTATCTTCAGTGTCAAAGATCTTGTTGAGACTAATCAAACGAGCCCAAACACGAAGTGGTTTAGTTGTATGGTTGATTGGTACCGGTGACCACCTTCCGGCTCCATCATCAGACCCTGAGTACTATCTTGTGTCAAAGATCTTGTTGAGACGAATAAAACGAGCCTAAACACGAAGTGGTTTCATTGCACGGTTGATTGGTACCGGTGACCACCTTCCGGCTCCATCATCAGACCCTGAGTACTATCTTGTGTCAAAGATCTTGTTGAGACGAATAAAACGAGCCTAAACACGAAGTGGTTTAGTTGCATGGTTGATTGGTACCGGTGACCACCTTCCGGCTCCATCATCAGACCCTGAGTACTATCTTGTGTCAAAGATCTTGTTGAGACGAATCAAACGAGCCCAAACACGAAGTGGTTTTGTTGCATGGTTGATTGGTACCGGTGACCACCTTCCGGCTCCATCATCAGACCCTGAGTATTATCTTGTGTCAAAGATCTTGTTGAGACGAATCAAACGAGCCCAAACACGAAATGGTTTAGTTGCATGGTTGATTAGTACCGGTGACCAAATTCCGGCTCCATCATCAGACCCTGAGTACTATCTTGTGTCAAAGATCTTGTTAAGACGAATAAAACGAGCCTAAACACGAAGTGGTTTAGTTGCATGGTTGATTGGTACCGGTGACCACCTTCCGGCTCCATCATCAGACCCTGAGTACTATCTTGTGTCAAAGATTTTGTTGAGACGAATCAAACGAGCCCAAACACGAATTGGTTTAGTTGCATGGTTGATTAGTACCGGTGACCACATTCCGGCTCCATCATCAGACCCTGAGTACTATCTTGTGTCAAAGATCTTGTTGAGACGAATCAAACGAGCCCAAACACGAAGTGGTTTTGTTGCATGGTTGATTGGTACCGGTGACCACCTTCCGGCTCCATCATCAGACCCTGAGTACTATCTTGTGTCAAAGATCTTGTTGAGACGAATCAAACGAGCCCAAACACGAAATGGTTTAGTTGCATGGTTGATTAGTACCGGTGACCAAATTCCGGCTCCATCATCAGACCCTGAGTACTATCTTGTGTCAAAGATCTTGTTAAGACGAATAAAACGAGCCTAAACACGAAGCGGTTTAGTTGCATGGTTGATTGGTACCGGTGACCACCTTCCGGCTCCATCATCAGACCCTGAGTACTATCTTGTGTCAAAGATCTTGTTGAGACGAATAAAACGAGCCTAAACACGAAGTGGTTTAGTTGCATGGTTGATTGGTACCGGTGACCACCTTCCAGCTCCATCATCAGACCCTGAGTACTATCTTGTGTCAAAGATCTTGTTGAGACGAATCAAACGAGCCCAAACACGAATTGGTTTAGTTGCATGGTTGATTAGTACCGGTGACCACATTCCGGCTCCATCATCAGACCCTGAGTACTATCTTGTGTCAAAGATCTTGTTGAGACGAATAAAACGAGCCTAAACACGAAGTGGTTTAGTTGCATGGTTGATTGGTACTGGTGACCACCTTCCGGCTCCATCATCAGACCCTGAGTACTATCTTGAGTCAAATAAATACATATAGAATGTCAGGTCGTTTCAAATATTTTTAATCCTGTCCGGTAGTTTATTAAACTGTACCATTATAAATTATAATACTATAAAAACAGTGCTAGGATCAAAGTCTCTCGTTGCGGTTTACACGCACACAGTATAGCGTTTTACACGGCGCCCGCCGCACACAATGATAAAAAACCTCGTCGTCGCCGTTGAAAATGTGCGGAGCCGACCGACACACGTCCTGCCTGTACAAGCTCTGCCGCGGCACTGAGCTGGTGAGCGCGCGTCATCGGTAATATAGAGTAGTTTTCAAAAAATTGCCAAAAAATTATAGTAGAATTTCATAAACACTAATGTATACCAACAGTATAAGCAAACGTTGCAGATTGCTTGAGTATGAAAATGACTTCGATATTAAGTAGATTTTCGTAGAAATTGACACTTGTTTCGGAGAGAAAATTGAGTTCGTTTTACTTTGATTTTCTCTTTCTCAAAGGTATGTAGGAAAAATATCGTTTGATATGCTTAAAGTACAGGGTATTAGTAATACAAAATAGCCAGGTTTAGCAGAGAAAACTTCTCAACATTTCCAAATAAAAGCTTGCCGTTCAGTGCTTCACGCGGTTTTTCGGAAACGACCATCAGAAAAAAATTCATACTTATTTAATAAGTCCTTTTTCTAATATTTACAACGATATTTAAAAAGATAAGAAGACGCTTTTACTGGAACAAGTACTCATTGTTTCTAATAAGGAGCACAAAGTCCTGAATTTCGTCGACTAGTATCATCAATTTTGCATTATTTCGACTTTTCTTGTAAGAGCGCTCTTAAGCTGGCTCATTTTACTTAAAGGAGACATTCCTTTATTTTTAAAAAGAAACAAAACTGCATTAAAGTATTTTTCTTTTTTACTAAATATTAGATTTTATGGATATTTTGTACGACAGACGAGTGTAAGACCTAATGTTTCTTGGAGAAATGTTATCATTAACATTAACTGTATCGACTAGTAGAATAAACTTGCGAGTTTTTATTTTTTGGAATTTTTAGTCGGTTCGAGTCCCGGGCGAGGCAAGCGAGTTTTAGAAAATCTTTGAATGCAGTTTTGTTTCTTTTTAAAAATAAGGTATAATTAAGGTAATTTCCCTCCAGGGCCCGACATATCTTTCCACCCTGTATATTAAATTAAGGCCTAGATTCATTTGATTGTTGGCATTTTGTTTTATAGTTTCATGTGATCCACGATGACGCGCTGATTTGGTAAATCTAACCTTTAATAACATGGCAATACAAGTCAAGGCACGCGTTTTCGTGAATGACACGATCTATACTTTGCATTTGTAATAGGTACAAGATTGTAATATAGAGTGTTTGTTACCTAACTTACTAAAACAATCGATTCCAGGTATAAGACAATTTATTCTCAGAAGAATATACATACCTATACAAACTTCACTTTTAGAATTGATTTAAATTGTACTACATCGCAAAAGCTTATTTTGTGTTTCGTAACGATAATTGTGTTAATACATACCTTACCTACCTTACGATGCTCCGCAAACTCCTGCATCTTTTCATACCACTGCCTTTTGTTATCGTTGTAACTTTTGAAAATGTACAGTCTCCCACGAAAACGATCTGATAAACATTTTTAATGTTATAAACCTACAGAGTTGGGATGGCAGTAAGGCTGTCGTTCATACTACTTTATACGGGCCCGACACTATCATGAATGACAAGACTTATCATAACATTCCAACGTTTGATCCAGTTCGGTCATGACATTACAAAATCTCCTCAGTGAGGAGGCCTCAAACACTTATCAGTATTTTACAGTACTGCTTACAGCTATTTAATTGTTATTTTAACTACTATTCTTGAATGCTGGGCCTTGTTACCCGTCGGGCCTTATATTCCTCACCTAACTTTAACCTTAAATTTCTCTGTTGCCTTTAAGAGGAAAAATAGGAAAAGCCTGATTCGTTGTAGTCTAGTTATCTGGCTTTCGAAATCACTCGGTTTTATAGCTTGAGCATCGTTTTTTTTATATAAATTTTACTAAACGCTGACACTCGTTCATCTCATTTTAGGTACAACTTTGCATAAGTGTATTTATTATATTGTAAAAGATTTCAGATTTTCAAGGGTGATTCGTTGTAAACACACTCTTTGGGATAATAATGACATTTATTATAATTATCAAAAAATTATCACACGACATGCACATATCACACTTACACTGTACGATTGTTTCCGACGTACGTAAATACTTCTACATAAATATAATATTTGTTGTGACCTGGGTTCCGGCAGAAAATCAGTGCTTTGCTCGAAAGAGCGAAGCGTACCACTGAGCCGTGACCCTTTTGTCCTGCTGCAACGCACACAGTTTGTACTACCTACCTACTTTTATGAAATTTTACTTTTGTACCTACTCATTTCTATGCTATTTTCTTTGTAACTCAATTTTCTTTGTTAGTGTAATAATTATTGTTTTTTCTTTCTGTTATGATGTGTTTAAAATTATATTGTGTGTCATTGCAGCTGTCAAATAAATGATTTATCTATCTATCTATCTATCTATCTTTTTTTTATCAAGAGATGTGAACGCTAGCGACTAAACGGTGACTGCCTTTTCCGCTGATTTTGCTCGACACAAACGATTTATAAACGGCAACTAAGCCACTAGTATTGGGTTGCCTATAATCATTTTTCCGTGAATGTACTCGTAAACCTCTATCCGTTAGTATGCGATTCATTAATGGACGCACCATCGGGACACGGTTCTTTAACAGGTAATGTTAATAATCAGTGAACATCTTTAATTACGCTCAAATGCTTAAGTTTCAGTACAGGTAAAAGTACATATGAGCTGTACTTTTAATTGTTAGTACAATCGGCATCAAATAGATAGTGACGGCCAAAGTGACCAAATATAGCTATAGGATATAAATGTGGACGAATAAGGCCAGGTGAAGCATATAAGGCCCACCTTTATTTTAACTGAAATAGTTCTATTAATAATCAGGATATTATTAACAAATCAATTCAATATAGATTTCTCATTTGTTCATGTTTCTTCATATACCAAAATAGTTATATAAATATTCCAGCGCTTTTGAAAAATACACGTTTTATAAAAAAAACCGGGCAAATGCGAGTCGGACTCGCGCACGAAGGGTTCCGTACCATAATGCAAGAAAAACAAAAAAAAGCAAAAAGAAAAACGGTCACCCATCCAAGTACTGACCACTCCCGACGTTGCATAACTTTGGTCTAACATCACGTTTGTTGTATGGGAGCCCCATTTAAATCTTTATTTTATTCTGTTTTTAGTATTTGTTGTTATAGCGGCAACAGAAATATATCATCGGTGAAAATTTCAACTGTCACTAGCTATCACGGTTCGTGAGATACAGCCTGGTGACAGACAGACGGACGGACGGACGGACGGACAGCGAAGTCTTAGTAATAGGGTCCCGTTTTACCCTTTGGGTACGGAACCCTAAAAACCATACCATGTTGGTTCGGAACCGGGCCTTGTTACTTGCACTGACAGTTGAATACTGACTTGAACAGAAGTTCAAGAATAACAGAAAATATTACCGGACCTTATTAGCTTTTATCATGAATTAATTTAATCTTCAATTTAAAATGGTCTATAGTAAAATACGGCCTACATGAGTAATGGAAAAACAAATTGTATTTTATTTAGAAAGTACTTATATGTTGTTCATAATCTTCAGTAAGCTGACTTCTAAGAGTCTATCTATTATAATTAATGTAGATTGACAGTTTACTTAGCAAATTGTACTTTTATACCTTTAGGTTTTATGTCGGAAGTATTTCAGCCAATTTGTACTGAAACAAGCATTTGAGCGTAATTAATGATGTTTACTGATTCTTAATCTTAAATATAGCTATTATGTAGGGCACTTAAATTATTTTAGCGGACCGAGCGGATATGTATGTTTGTAGACCACTTATTTATTTAAATAATTAAATTGTAATTCATTCAAAAAAAGGTTATTAAATGAGGGATATAGATACCTCACCTACCTTATTACAAAGCATTACAAAAATGTCCAAAGGCCAAAGCCACGCTGATAAGACATAAGACCTCATAAATACCTATAAATAAACGTTCACTGAAAAAACTTTAAGGCATTTCTGATAAGTAATTATTTTTCGTTACTGAGTTATCGTTTTGCACCGAATATCAATGAAATAAAAGCACGTTGTTATTTGATAGATACATTTATATAAACATCGTCACATGAAACCAATATAGGTACTCGTAAACCATACCACTGCGATGGAAATATCGTTCTTTCAACTGATAATATAGCCACAAAAACTCGCTGAGACTGCAGGTCGAGTCTTGGTTTCAATTTCTTGATGATATATCATTGAATTAACTTTCAAAGCACGTGATAGCTCAGAATAGCAACAAAACTGGTTGAAACTAAAAATTTTATTGCTGATATTATGTGAACAACATTGCTTCGTCTTCATAAATAAAATTTTAATAATTTATATTGTTTACGTTAAAATGTGAAGAAATTTGTTGATAAATTGTCTATCTAGTATATTGACATTATGTCATATATGTTTTTAAAATGACGTAATATGAATGCCAGCACAATGAAAATTTATTCCAATAAGATAAAACAAATCTTCAAACTTTTTTAATTTTTAGTGAATTAGGAAGAAACTAATTACGCTGATTTGGTTGTGTTTGTATATATTTTAAATAATTTGTTATATTTTTAAAGTATTATGACTTATGAATAAAAACAAATCAAAATTTTAATGACTCTGGATCTCCGTGTGACATTATTCATTTACCCTATTTATTTTGAACACAGTTTTTCACTGGTATCATCATTCGTATACGGACATGAATTTCTGTCAATATATATGCCAAATTGAACTGTCAATTTGGAAAAAGCATGTACGCGTCCGCTTCCAACGGCCCACAGCGGGCATCTGAGGAGAAGGAGAATTTGACAGATATGGCGGATGTATGGAAATTTTACGAAAGTTTACGTTTACGATTGAATTTCTCTGTAGCCTTTAAGAGGAAAAATAGGAAAAGCCTGATTCGTTGTAGTCTAGTTATCTGGCTTTCGAAATCACTCGATTTTGTAGCATGAGCATCGATTTTTTTATACAAATTTTACTAAACGCTGACACTCGTTCATCACGTTTTAGGTACAACTTTGCATGAGTGTATTTATTATATTGTAAAAGATTTCAAATTTTCAAGGGTGATTCGTTGTAAACACACTCTTTGGGATAATAATGATATTTATTATAATTTTTTTTATCAAGCGATGTGGACGCTAGCGACTAAACGGTGACTGCCTTTTTCGCTGATTTTGCACGACGCAGTCTTAAGGTTGATTGGTAGAGAATGCTTTTGGCATTAAGTCCGCCTTTTGTACGATAAGTTTTCTTTTGTGCAATAAAGTTTAAATAAATAAATAATACCTACCTTAACAGAATGAATTAAACTTTCAGGGAAAACGGTTTCAGAATAACATGCTTCATAATATGAAAAACTCTAAAATGTTCTAGAATATAGACAGATCCTTTCACACCGTATAAATACAAGGAGTTTCTTAGTCATTAGTGGAAAATCATTATACGATAGGTATAAGGGGGTGTTTTCATTTCATTTTGATATATGACAATCCATCACGCATCACGGACAGTTGTTATTAGTTGTTATGTAGGTCGGAAAAAAGGTATTTTTATATCAAAATACAAATAAAAAGTTCATATATGTAATTATAACCATTAAGTTCCGACTAGTTCCGAGATTAAGTCAGTCATGTTTGCCGAACTACAAATACTACAATGCAACGTTAGTCGTAATAAAAACTAAAAGTGCAGTAAGCCATCAAAGACGGAAAACACGAAAAAAACCGGCCAAGTGCGTGTTGGACCACGCATAGCGGGGGGTCCTTTACCTTCATATGATATTAAAAACTAATACCAGCAAAAGGGGAATCTTTCCGGCACTGGTCTCTTAATCTGTTTAATTTTTTATTTCTGTATTTATGGAGCAGCTAACCGATTTCAAATTTCGTCAAGTGGACGAAAACTAGCGCAATGAGCTTTATATGTAAGTACCTATAGTATATCCAATGCTTTTACGTGAAAATGGTCGTAGGACACATTTTACTATCATTATATTTTATTTTCGTTCTTCTTTGTTCCAATGTCGTTGAATGATTAGGTAGAGTTAGATCAAGATAATTTTGTAACGATTTTGATAGCATACGCAGTGCAAGTGTTATTTACTCGTATTTATACGTCATAATTTCATAGAAGTTTGACGTTTAAAATAACACTTAACAGAAAAGTGCACAGTGCGTGATGGTGCGTGCTATCAAAATCGTTGCGGACTTGTCTTGGTCTAACTTCTAGATTGTTATCACAGATAACTTACCACTTTAAGCAAATAAACATCCATTTAAACCACTCACGGAAATTAAAAACAAAACATTTGTGTCAAACATTTTGAATTTCCGATTCAATTCCAAATTCAAATCACACGCGAACTTATCCGTCACACATTACCGCCTTATAACGTTGATATTAGAGTCTATTATCATGTAATTAAAAGGTAAAAGTAAGATGGTGTTTATCTAAACAGTCAAATATTACAATCATTTATTATGGAACTTATTACTTTAAAACTAAAGTCTAATATAGCATGATGGGCGGTAAACGTAAGTTGGGTATGTTTGATCGGCCAGTTAGCTCTGTTTCGGTCCAAAACGAGCTTCTGACGCGGCGGCTACATTGTTTCTGGCTGTATTGTTCGTTTCGTGCACAGCGAAACCACAAACTAACAGTAGGTCTGCTGAACTGCGCAGACGTTATTTTACTTATTTTTGTTTAAGTGAGTGACCCCCAGTTTCAGAAGGCTCTCATGTATCAATAAGATTCGGACCGTAAGCGAGAAAAACTAGGCCGCCAAAAATAAAATTCACAATCTGCATAAGTAGACACGTAGGTTCATCTATTCTGATGAATCAGACTCCATCATAGAGTCTAGCTGATATACCTAAAATCATTGCATTGAATACGCGAAATGATGTTTCACCTTGAGTTTAACTAAATGGAAATCAAATCCGTGGACATTAATCAATTTTCCCATCTTGTAATCAGGAAATCAAACCTGCTGTAGGATGCGTACATATGGTGTGTGGCCGAGGTCACACGCATTGATGCGCTGGTAGGTACGAGGTATCCGTGCGAATGCAAACGTTAATTTTGATGTGTGTGGGTGACAGCATCTTGTATGACGCCACTACTATAATATTGGCACAAAGGCTCATGTGCTTTAAGTATGGTTTAGTTTTACTGCACTTGGTGATGAAAGGGGCTGGGTTAAAAAAAGTTTCGTCTCACTTAAAATGTATTAAAAAGTTGCCTTACGAATTAACAAATGATAGAACAGTTTTATTTTTCGCTTAAATTGACAAATGACGGTAATTTTGTGCCTTCTAATAGCGGCTTGCATTTCTCTTCGGCTGGCTGACGGGCGGAGAGCTAGTAAAACCACTCTGGCCTCCACCGATAAACAACTGCCAGACGCCGTATAGCAAAGCAACACGAAAAGTTTCGTAGTTCTCAAAATTCTACGCCATCTTAGGGCCAAACCAGATTGCAACCCTACTGCTTGTATGGGCACTGCACGCCGACGTTGCAGTTAGCGTGCAATTGCCATACAAATTGCAGTCAAGATGCAGTCCGTCTGTATCGGCCCCTGCATCGTTCAGATCAATGCAGCCTCCAGACTTGGCAGATTGGCGCATCGTTTTGGCAGCAGCCCAACCTTTCCAATGTCAAACCTACCCGCGCCCAAGGACTCGAAGCTATTAGGAAGATAAATGAAGCGTTGAACCTTGGCTAATGGCGCCTTTTCAACCGTTTCGGTAAAAGCAATAGTTGTACAAGTAATATTAGTTATTGAAACTATTTTTTCCGTACGACAAAAGTAAAAAAAGAACACTTAAGTATACAAGGAAAGCAGTGGTTCATCACCTTTTTGTCAATACCTAAAAATATCTGAATCCGGCTGAGATAGTCATACACAAATAAGCAAAGGCCGGAAAATCATATCGTCAGAAAATGCCTATCCATGAATACTATAAAAAGAGGCCGGAGAATAATGATCCTATATTATGTCAATTATGAAAATGAAATTTAAATTATATTATTAAATTGTGTGCACATGGACATTCTTGTATATGTGACGTCCCACGGTCAAAGGTACCTTATGGCGGGTATGGAGTTATGCATACCCCAGTAATCTACAATAAATAAGCTATCGATAACACAAAAGATCAACCTCCTAAGTTGCGTAGTTACAGAGATATGATTTTTTGAAAATAAAGTTGTGAAATGAGCAACTTTACGATAGAGAAGTTTTAAGTTTAGCCGCCTAAAAAACTATGTTCCTGAAGTAAGTTACATAGTTGACTACAAATAATAATACCTTATATATCTGAGATTAAAAAAATGTTGCGACTTGTTCTGTAATGCAAATAGAAACCTTTGATATCGACTGATTTATGTGTATACTAACCAGGGACCGTTACCGGTATTCTGACTACAGGTTATTATTGAGGTATAACCGGTGTAATTTGAATTTGGGTACTTATATCACTTAAGCTCCGAATAGAGGTATTCGAATACCGGTATTCAATAGTGTTATCGGTTTAGCCAATTGACAACAAATACCACTATTTGATAGTTTACTCCTAAAGCTATTACCGGTAATAAGTAAGTGCCAATACCGGTTGTAGTAGTACCACGATTCGTTCCTTCGCTACTCGTCAAGGACGTTGTCCGGCCCGCTTGTAAAGTTGTAAATACTTAAGATTCGGATCTTAGAATGCCCGTTTTCATGTTGCTGGTGAAATTAGCTGTTAGGTGATGATTTTGACGAATACATTTTTAATAGCGTTCATTTGATTCTTTTAATTGTTTTTTAATTGTTGATTTAATTGTATTTTATTATGTATGTAGTTTATAATCTCAAAGATATGAGCGCCGATCAGACGTGCGCGCCGCCGCCATAAGGAGTACGCGCGCCGCCGCCGCCCCTGGTAGTTTAAAATTCGCGCCGAATATTTTTTTATAAGACAGTATTATGCAGCGTTAAAATATGTAATAGGTTATAGTCCGATAAGAAATAGTTGAAAATTATTGCGGGCGCCACTTCCTACGTAACTCTCACATTTTTGACGTAAAATACTTACTTAAAAATGTCAATAATTACGTACTTACGGAATTTTTCTGGTTATATAATTGAATTTCTACTATTTTATGTCGCACCAACACCATACTAAGTCATTATTTGTCTTATTACAACGTAATGAACCAAATAGATAAAAAAATATTATTACGGATTTTTTTTCCTGTGCGTTCATCAAGACATCAAGAGACAGACCCGATTTCATTTAAGAAAGTTCTTACGAAAATATTGATAAAATTACATGCATTATTGTATACCATTGTTCAGATGTTGCTGCATCCTACGATACCCCGCTAAGTTTGATTTAATGTTAATAAAATGACGCCAATGACTGGTAAAATTTTACCACCTACGAGCTATAAACTTTTTGGAAAAATATAAAAATAGTAGGTTTTACTTTAGTTCATAACATAAGTTGACATTATCAGTAAGTGTATTTGTAATTAAAAGCAATTATTCTATATTAATTTAAAAAAAAACATGATATTGACAAAAAAAAAACCTTATGCATATAAAGTACTGTATATTCGGCAACGTCCAAAATACTAGAGGTCTTTTCATTATGCAGCGTATCTTTTTATTTACACCGAACCTGGCAACATCCAACATATTTGTCATACCTATGTTTTTTTCGAAACTATTATAAATAGATTTTTTTCATGATTTTTCTACAATAAACAACCACATACCTAATAAGATAATAACACCGAAAAAATGATACTAACACAGTTTTTTAAGATTTTTTTCCCTTGTCGATTTAAGGGTTAAGCATGACTTTTCATTATACGTCTTAATATTGAAAAGTTGAAAAATTCCACGCCGCCGCCGTGGATTTTTTGGTGGCGCGCCGTTGCCCAATTATTTTCGACCGGCGCGCACGTCTAGCGCCGCCCGATAGGCATTTAGCCGGCGACGGTTCGCCGGTCAAAATTGGTTGGCGGTGGCGGCGAATCGGCGGCGTAGCCTTGAAAACTTGGTTTATGCGAAGAGAATTCAAACCTTTTAATTTCAAGGATTATTTATTGAATTATGGTAGAAAAAAAGTTTTTCATGCCATGAACTGTAGATAAGCAGCACAATGAACATCTTTATATTGTGAGGTTACTGTTAATTGAATTTATCACTAATTCACTACACCTTATAAAACAAAGTCTCCCGCCGCGTCTGTCTGTAACTATATGAATGTATGTTCACGATGAACTCAAAACCTACTCAACTGATTTTCATGCGGATTTCAGCTATCAATAGAAAGATTTTTGAGGAAGCTTTAGTTTAGGTGTACAATTTGTTAAGGTTTTGTGTTATCCGTGCGAAGTCAGTGCGGGTAGCTATAGTCAAATATAATAGTTATTATATGTACGTATCGCCAGGAGAGGTGAATGATTACACACACTGCTCGCACAGAGTACCTACTAATCGCAAAAATAGTATGAATGAATCATGAGTGAATGCGACTTAAACGTACGATATTAAAAGCCTATAAAAAAAACCTTCAAGAAACTTTTTTACAGTTGATATCAACTTGATATTGGTACGAAATACGGAAGCCTAAAAAGAATATTAATTTCAAAATCTCACTGTCATTTCATTACATGATTTTGTTGTTGTGTGCGTGACTTCAACTATCGTGCTCATACCTTTACATTCAATTGTTGAGGATATGTTCTGGAATAGACGTATTAGGTTAGACTCCATATCACCTATTTCTTATTCATTGACATTGCCTGGCCACCGAATCGCTAACTACTGCCACATGTTTAGCTTAAGCATAGACAAGAGAAAGCATGCAGTCTAATATATATTAGCCAAAAAAGTTATATATCCGAACTTAATATAAGGTGCTAACAAATTAGCTACCAATATTTTTACAGCTGATAATACTCGACTCCTGGAGTATATTTAAGTATGAAACATTTAGGTTTTATGATGTTCTTTGAGAAAATTGGAAAACAAATTTGCTACGTAAAAACACCCTGTTAATGAGATAATTAAATGAGACCTCTTTTTAACTGGCCACTTCACGTTGATAAATGAAATGACACGTTGATGATAATGACATTTAACACAAACAATTGTTGGCAAAACAGAAAGTGTTAAACATCTTGTCAGTTAAATCATAGACAAATATAGTAAGCATAGAGTGCTCACTCCATACATCAGTTTTGGTACCAAAAAGACTATTATTTTCGTAATTGACATTTAGCATCGAGTAGCGGAATTATCAGTACCGCTACTTGATACTAGATGTCTCAAATGTCGCGACTCACGAAAATTGTATTGAACAACTATTTACAACTAATATTAAAGCAGAAGGAGTTGAAAATAAGTTCCAGTTAATCCTTGTTTAATATTCGCTGAAAGTTGTTGAGCATTAGACTTTTCGGTCGGTGCAACATCTATTGTCAAGTAACAGTACTGATAATTCCGTTACTCGATACTAATGTTGACTACGAAAAGAATAGTATTTTTGGTACCAAAACTGATGTATGGAGTGAGCATGAGCACTCTATGTATTTTTTCTTTATGTGGTTAAATGCACGTAATGATTATTTTTAATTAATTTTATTAATATAATTTTAATTTATTTTTTTGTTCGGTAAATAAAACAAAAATATGATATGAAAAGTTTTCTTGATTTCTATTTAAAGTTAACTGTTTTTATATAAAGTACCATCTCTTAAAATATCGATACCTACAGCTTGGCAAAAAAGAGTAGAAATTAAAAAGTGCCAACATTGTAGTGTCGTCCCTTTCAAACCAATTTATATAAGAAAACGGGACGACACTACAGTGTTGCCACTTTTTAATTTCTACTCTTTTTTGCCAAGCTATAATTTGTTAGCACCTTATATAAAAGCAATAAATTCCCGATCAAACTAATCTGCATAGCATTTGCAACGACAACGTGTGTAAATATCATCGTTAATGTCAAATTTCTATGAAAATATGACGTTTATATTATAATAACACTCCCTCACTTTGTTCTGTTCAAATCGGTGCAAAGTTAGCTTAGACAGACTCTAGTATCTAACAAGGTCACGCCGATGCCACGGCGATAGCGCAGTGTCGGCAGCGGCGACGCGAAAATTTTGGCGGCGGCGGCGGCGCGAAAATTTTGATGGCGGCGGCGGCGCGCCGGCGCGGCGCTCATATTTCATATGGAAATGTTTTCTGGGGTTAATTCTTTTCATTAATTCATTCATTAACCTCGTGCTTTGAAACGGTCGCAATTTCGAACCACTTGCTACGCTCGTGGTTAAATTATGAAATATTTCGCTTATACTGCGATCAATATTAGCATGAGGACTTAACAACAACTTTAACCTCTTGTCGCAAAGTTTTTGGTTACTCTTTGATCAAGTGCAATGAATACCGGTATTAAATACGATAACCATTACCGGTATACTGAATACCTGTTATTATTGAGGTATTAATGAATACCGGTATTTCATTATGTCAATTAGTGTAGTTTAGCGATAAAGACAAAAACGGAATGACAGCAATACCTCTAATTCGAATATAGGTATAACATTTTAACCGGTATTCGTTTGACAGTTTATATACAGGTATTTAATAAAACCGGTTATACGGTCCCTGATACTAACCAGTCTCTTGAAAATAAAGTTTTATTTCATTTTCACGATTGATTGCAATGAGCTCTCAAGATTTAAATTTTATCTATTAGAAAACGACACTGAGAGACAGTTTAAGCAAAAAACAATACCGATTTAGAGGTGAAAATGTATTTTCTGACTTTTTCATATAAAATCAGAAAATTGAATATTTTTACTTTTAATGTAACACACAATCAATTTTTCTGAGCACATATGAAAGAAATTCTGTCATTCAAATGAAATAAATCCTAAAACCCCAACTAAATACTATATTTAATAGAGATGCAACGGATAGTTGTTTGGCCGGATACCGGATATCCGGCCTGGACACTGGCCGAATATCCGGTATCCGGCCGCCGGATATTCGGCCGGTGGAAATATACCTACATTTCGGTTTTTCAGGTGCGCATTCTGCAGGTTTGACCTGTTTCCTAGTAAACGTTCGCGCGAACTCATTTCTAGGTTCGAAATGAGTGCGCGTGCAAGTCAATGGAATGATTAAATTGTTTTAAAATAATAAACAAGTACGATTATCACTGTGTCTGTTTCTTAAATGCAATTTGTTTACTCCGAAATCAAGCAATGTTACTATCCGGTATCCGGCCGGATAGTAGGTCACTATCCGGTATCCGGCCGGATAGTAAAATAATGGCCGGATAGGCCGGATACCGGATAGTAACCGGATATCCGGTGCATCTCTAATATTTAACCCCTTATGCCACTTTAAACTTACATAACAATAACAGTATTTGCTCCATACATTTACGAAAAGGTACCTTATGGAAATAAATCTAATAATACATCACTACAAAACATCAATCACATTGAAGCTTTTATCTTTTATGAATAGAAAATATTAATTTACATTAAACTGCCACAAATTTAATTGGTTCTTTGTCATAATCTTAAAACAAATTTTAAATGACAGTAATATTAATTCTAAGACAACACTGCTTATTCTTATGGGGAATAGGGGTAATGTGAACAAAAATAATTTAATTAAATACTTTGAACAGTTAAACTCGCTTGCAGTGCATGAAATTATTTTTTTCACATTCCCCTATTGTGAACAAATGTCAGAGGCAGAAAATACCACTAGACATAAGTTAAATATATCTCTATATAATCTTTGTACATATAGTAGTAAGTTTAGCATAATTGACACTAACAATTTTGTTAGTAAATACCATATGCCTATGGTGTTTTTGACTAAAGGCAAGTGTTGCCTTTCAAATTATTATAAAAGACAAATAGCTTTATCGCTATCCTATTTACTTGACATTTCTGCCAAGAATTTGGCAGACAATTCTGCTCCTATTGAGCAGCCCAGTATGAACTTGGAATTGGTTCCAGTCATAACCAATGATTTAATAGATTTAAACTAGCTGTTAAGACAAAAGATTCTGTCTCTGGCAATTTAGTTTTAAATAAATATAATGAAAAATACTGCAAACATGGAAAGTATATCCACCTGGTGCATCAAAATATTCAATGTATTAGAGGAAAAAATTTGCAGATTGAACTTTTTTTGAATGATTTTAATATTGATATTTTATGTCTTACTGAACATTGGTTACATAATAATGAATTAATGCCCCAATTTAATAATCACCAGGCGGGAAGTTCGTTCACCAGACTTAGTTCCATACATGGTGGGTCATTAATTATATTAAATAGTCAGTTAAAATTTAAGGAACGTAAGGACATTGTATCCATGTCTGTTGAACGGACTATAGAACTAAGTGCAGTTGAATTAGAGCAATTTATTGTTGTCTGTGTGTATAGGCCGCCATTAAGTAATTTTGAATTATTTGAAAACATAATGGAATCTGCCCTACGTAAAATATCATCTTCTAGTAAGAAATTGCTTATATGCGGCGACTTTAAGAGTGCTATTACATTTCGGGGTTGAGCGAGTTTAGGTATTTTACGCGCTGCGGCAGGCCGTGCGAGCTCAGTATTCCGATCCCTTCTACTACACTCGCACTACAATGATGGATTAAACATTCTTGATCCTTCGCGAAGCATATTGAAATGAACCATAACAACACTAACTGTACTTAACTTATAAAGTCCTAAAACCGTTATTTGGTAAGTACGAAAATACTAAATGCAGTGCAAATGTACATAGGGGCTGTTCATAAATTACGTCATCTATTTTTGACCCCCCCCATCCCTCAAATCATCCAAAAATCATGCTTCGGATGACTCTGTTTCCTGCTACGTCATGCTACCATCATCCGATGTCCAGACCCCCCCCCCCCCCTCCTCCCATTTGAAACGACGTAATTTATGAATAGCCCCATACTCGTACTTATGAACGTATATTACTCGAAAGAAATTATAGGTACTCGCTTATTTACAAGAAACAAGTTACAAGAATCTGAAGATACACAGGGTCTGATGATGGAGCTGGAAGGTGGCCACGGGTACCAGTCTATCATGTAACTAAACCACTTCGTGTTTGGGCTCGTTTGATTCGTCTCAACAAGATGTTTGACACTGAAGATACACAGGGTCTAATGATGGAGCTGGAAGGAGGCCACGGGTACCAGTCTCTCATGTAACTAAACAATTTCGTGTTTGGGCTCGTTTGATTCATCTCAACAAGATCTTTGACACAAGACAGTACTCAGGGTCTGATGATGGAGCTGGAAGGTGGTCACCATTACCAATCAACCATACAACTAAACCACATCGTGTTTAGGCTCGTTTTATTCATCTCAACAAGATCTTTGACACTAGGTGATACTCAGAGTCTGATGATGGAGCTGGAAGTTGGTTACCGGTACCAATCAACCATGCAACTAAACCACTTCATGTTTAGGCTCGTTTGACTAGTCTCAACAAGATCTTTGACACTAGGTGATACTCAGAGTCTGATGATGGAGCCGGAAGGTGGTCACCGGTACCAATCAACCATGCAACTAAACCACTTCATGTTTAGGCTCGTTTGATTAGTCTCAACAAGATCTTTGACACTAGGTGATACTCAGAGTCTGATGATGGAGCTGGAAGGTGGTCACCGGTACCAATCAACCATGCAACTAAACCACTTCGTGTTTAGGCTCGTTTGATTCGTCTCAACAAGATCTTTGACACTAGGTGATAAACCAAACACGAAGCCCAAACACGAAGTGGTTCAGTTATGTGATAGACTGGTACCCGTCGCCACCTTCGAGCTCCATCATCAGACCCTGAGTACTATCTTGTGTCAAAGATCTTGTTGAGATGAATAAAACGAGCCTAAACACGAAGTGGTTTAGTTGCATGGTTGATTGGTACTGGTGACCACCTTCCGGCTCCATCATCAGACCCTGAGTACTATCTTAAGTCAAAGATCTTGTTGAGCCGAATCAAACGAGCCCAAACACGAAGTGTTTTAGTTGCATGGTTGATTGGTACCGGTGACCACCTTCCGGCTCCATCATCAGACCCTGAGTACTATTTTGTGTCAAAGATCTTGTTAAGACGAATAAAACGAGCCTAAACACGAAGTGGTTTGGTTGCATGGTTGATGGTACCGGTGACCACCTTCCGGCTCCATCATCAGACCCTGAGTACTATCTTGTGTCAAAGATCTTGTTGAGACGAATAAAACGAGCTAAACACGAAGTGGTTTAGTTGCATGGTTGATTGGTACTGGTGACCACCTTCCGGCTCCATCATCAGACCCTGAGTACTATCTTAAGTCAAAGATCTTGTTGAGCCGAATCAAACGAGCCCAAACACGAAGTGTTTTAGTTGCATGGTTGATGGTACCGGTGACCACCTTCCGGCTCCATCATCAGACCCTGAGTACTATCTTGTGTCAAAGATCTTGTTGAGACGAATAAAACGAGCCTAAACACGAAGTGGTTTAGTTGCATGGTTGACTGGTACTGGTGACCACCTTCCGGCTCCATCATCAGACCCTGAGTACTATCTTAAGTCAAAGATCTTGTTGAGCCGAATTAAACGTGCCCAAACACGAAGTGGTTTAGTTGCATGGTTGATTGGTACCGGTGACCACCTTCCGGCTCCATCATCAGACCCTGAGTACTATCTTGTGTCAAAGATCTTGTTGAGATGAATAAAACGAGCCTAAACACAAAGTGGTTTAGTTGCATGGTTGATTGGTACCGGTGACCACCTTCCGGCTCCATCATCAGACCCTGAGTACTATCTTGAGTCAAATAAATACATATGGAATGTCAGGTCGTTTCAAATATTTTTAATCCTGTCCGGTAGTTTATTAAACTGTACCATTATAAATTATAATACTACAAAAACAGTGCTAGGATCAAAGTCTCTCGTTGCGGTTTACACGCACACAGTATAGCGTTTTACACGGCGCCCGCCGCACACAATGATAAAAAACCTCGTCGTCGCCGTTGAAAATGTGCGGAGCCGACCGACACACGTCCTACCTGTACAAGCTATGCCGCGGCACTGAGCTGGCGAGCGCGCGTCATCGGTAATATAGAGTAGTTTTCATAAAATTGCCAAAAAATTATAGTAGAATTTCATAAACACTAATGTATACCAACAGTATAAGCAAACGTTGCAGATTGCTTGAGTATGAAAATGACTTCGATATTAAGTAGATTTTCGTAGAAATTGACACTTGTTTCGGAGAGAAAATTGAGTTCGTTTTACTTTGATTTTCTCTTTCTCAAAGGTATTAGGAAAAATATCGTTTGATATGCCTAAAGTACAGGGTATTAGTAATACAAAATAGCCAGGTTTAGCAGAGTAAACTTCTCAACATTTCCAAATAAGAGCTTGCCGTTCAGTGCTTCACGGGGTTTTTCGGAAACGACCATCAGAAAAAAATTCATTACTAATTTAATAAGTCCTTTTTCTAATATTTACAACGATATTTAAAAAGATAAGAAGACGCTTTTACTGGAACAAGTACTCATTGTTTCTAATAATGAGCACAAAGTCCTGAATTTCGTCGACTAGTATCATCAATTTTGCATTATTTCGACTTTTCTTGTAAGAGCGCTCTTAATGTAAATATTATGGAAAATTCAACAATGTCTTGTAGATTATTGAATCTTTTTAAATCTTGTAATCTCAACCACATGTTTATGGAGCCCACTAGAGTGACTGCTACTAGTGCAACCTGTATAGATAATATTTTCACAGATATTTTTCCTATTGCTAAAAAAGTTATCAGCAATTTAGAATCTGACCACTTAGGTCAATTAATGGTATTTGAGGCATTTAGGAAAAATACCATGAGAAAACAAATAACTTTTGTACCAGTAACCTCGGACCGCGTGGAAAGAATGAAGCTAAGTTTAGTTCAGGCGCTACCCTTTTTGTCTTCCGATATGAGTCCTAATAGTATGTATAATTCATTCTTTCACACTTTTATGAATCATTATAATGCGATATTCACCTCAAAATCGGTCGTAGTTAGTGGTGCATCAGTTTTTAGTGAGTGGGCTACTGCGGACTTACATCAAAGAAGACGTGAACTGTATGCCTTATATGAGGAACGGCGGTTTAATCAGAGTGATGAATTTAAAGAACATGTGAAGGCGTATTCGAAGAAGTTTAAAGTAGATTGTCATATAGCTAAGCGAAATTATCTAAGTCAAACAATTAAAAGTAGTTCAGACATTATTAAAGCAACCTGGAAAGTAATAAATGTGGAGACTGGTCGTTCGAAACACACAATTAAAGAACTTAAACTAAACATTGATAACAAAATTATAGATTCTAATTTAGAAGTAGCTACAGAATTTGAAAAATTTTTCACTTAGGTACCAGTATCTACAACTAAGGATTTAAATTCATCACCCTCATCTGCTGTTACATTATTAAAAGATAACGCTCCAGAGTGTTGTGGAGACCTTCATTTTGAACATGTTTGTACCTCAGATGTAATAAAGGCGTTTAAATCAATTAATGTCAAAAAAACTAGTGACCTCTGGGGAGTCTCTGTCCATGCTGTCAAATCCTTAGTAGAAATTGTAGCGCCTGACTTGGTAGTTATATTTAACAACAGTGTTGATTGCGGCGAGTTTCCTGATCTAATGAAACATAGTAAAGTAATTCCTTTATTTAAATCTGGTAGCAGCTCTGACCCCACTAACTTTAGACCGATATCTGTGCTACCAACATTTAGCAAGATTTTTGAAAAATTAGTTCTTTCTCAATTAGTACGACATTTTAACGTTAATAATTTGATGCATAATAAGCAGTTTGGTTTTACACGGGGTCGCTCAACAACCGATGCTGGTGTTGAGCTAATTAAGCATATTTTCGATGCCTGGGAGGAGTCACGAGATGCTTTAGGTGTCTTCTGTGATTTATCTAAGGCCTTCGACTGTGTTTGTCATGAAACATTAATCAGGAAACTTCATTATTACGGCGTTAGAGGATCGGCACTGAATTTACTTAAGTCCTACTTAAATGGTAGAATACAAAGGGTCGATGTGAATGGACAGCGATCATCTGGGTCATTGGTCTCTATGGGTGTACCACAGGGGTCAATATTGGGGCCTTTCCTGTTCCTTATCTACATAAATGACTTGCCATTCCTTGTTAAGACCCACCATGATATAGTATTGTTTGCAGACGACACCTCACTTATTTTCAAAGTCAAACGACAGCAACAAGCTTACAATGATGTAAACAATGCTATTTCAAAAGTAGTAAATTGGTTCAATGTTAATAATTTAATGTTAAATGAGAAAAAAACTAAATGTATTAAGTTTGTCACTAGTAGTAACGTAAGGCATGTGCAAGCAAGTGTCATTGTGAAGGATGAGGAATTGGAATTAGTTGATAGTACAGTTTTACTTGGTATAACTTTAGATTCTAAACTCCAGTGGGGTCCCCATATTGCTACTCTTTCGAATAGACTGAGCTCTGCAGCTTTTGCAGTGAGCAAAATCCGTCAGTTAACTGATGTGAAAACAGCTCGATTAGTATATTTTAGTTACTTCCATAGCATTATGGCATATGGTATTTTACTGTGGGGCGGTGCTTCAGAGATAAATACCATTTTTGTTCTGCAGAAGAGGGCTATTCGAGCAATATACAAAATGAATCATAGAGACTCACTTAGAGATAAATTTAAGGAAATTGACATAATGACAGTGCACTGTCAATACATTTATGAGAATATTCTGTATGTACATAAAAATATTGTAAATTTTAGGAAAAATTGTGAAATCCATAATATTAATACTAGAAATAAACATAAGTTCGCAGTGCCCTTCACTCGGCTCCATAAAATTAAAAAATCATTCATGGGTAATTGTGTAAGATTTTATAATAAACTTCCAAACCATATTACTGAATTATCTATTAATAAATTTAAGAATTATGTAAAGCGTAAACTTATTTCCAAAGCTTATTATACCACACAGGACTACATGAATGATAATACAACGTGGGATTAATTGTTATTCGAAATGATTATTTATTTATTAGGTATATTTGATTATTGATGAAGAAATTGATATTCCGATGTAATACTATCTACTTGTTTGTTACTTATGCTTTTTTTGACATTTAGATTTTATTCTAGAAATTCTAGACTAGTATTTTTTTATACAATTTTTAATTTTTTTTAAATGTTTGACGATCCTTTTGTGAAATTCTTAGTGTTAAATTTGACATGTATAATAATCCAATTTTATTATGGAATAATATTAACATCAATAAATTGCTCTGATAATTAGATTAAGATTAATTACTATTCATAAGAGCTTGTTGCTAGGCCTACATGAATAAAGTATATTTTGATTGATTTTGATTGATTGATAATAATCTTAAAAAAGACCAATAATTTGTATGTAATGAAAAGGTACCTTGTGGTTAAGTTACATGATGAGGCATGATGATGATGGAACAGTTAGGATAAACTAATAATATTTTGGGGTAAAGATGTTATAAATCGTCTATTTCTTATCAATAATATATTTTGGTTGCCATTGAAGACAAGCGGCATTGAGGTTCAATGACCTTAGATATTCCATAAGGTAATGCGTCGGGTATTGGCATTTTTCAGCAAACCAATGGCTGATTTATTGCATGCGACCAAACCAAATGAAGATTATTCTAGTTAAGAAAGACTTGACGAGAGTAACTTTAGTATAATAGCAGGCTACTTGGATTTATAATGTCGGTCGATGTACGGTTATAATATTTGCTAGGCGCCCCAACCAGAACTGAAATTATCAAATTAGTTTTGCAGAATGCTAATACAGTTCTCTACCAAACTTCTTTTCCCGTATTGACTAGTTTTTTTGGAAATTTTCAACCTTTTTTCCATAAGGTACCTTTTTACTAAACTCTGAGACGACGTTACGTACTAGGCTTATAACTAACTTATAACAAAAATAAAAACAGGTAAACAAACGTTACGCATTAAGGTTTGAGATCACACAATAAAAAAAAATTGAGAATTTTTTCACCTCTTTACAAAACATTTCATAACTCCGAAACTAGAAACCCTCATAAGGTACCTTTTCTCGTGGAACGTCACATATAGGCATGGTCATAGTCTAATAAAACATGGTCTTCTCTTCCCAGTGACACAAGCCTACGTCACAATAACATGGCCGCTATATATATCGCTATCGCATATTATCATATAGCGCTGTCGCATGATGACGTAGGGTTGTGTCAGTCAGGTGACCTTAGAAAAGACGGGAAGAGAGTACCTGGCGGAGTATATTATTATATGGGCATGGTGGAGGCTAGACTACAACGACTCCAGAGGTTGGCCTGTATGGCGACTACGGGCTGCATGAGGACAACACCTACCGCGGCCTTGGAAGCTTTACTGGGCCTCCCGCCGCTGCACCTCTTTATACAACAAGAAGCGCTGGCTGCGGCGGTACGTCTCAAAAAATCTAATCTCTGGAGACCGCCTAGGGTGCCACACACCGAAATCCTCTACGAGGCAATAGGTAAGGAACCGCTTATAGAAGCGGTGACTGACAGGATACCCAAGCAGTTCGTCTTCGACAAGAAATACAAAATACAATTACACGAAGAACCCCATGAAGGACTCAACCCAAGGGAGCTGAGAATCTTCACGGACGGATCAAAAACAAGGTCAGGCACTGGCGCTGGGGTTTTCTCAGAGGACCTAAACATACACATCTCGACACCACTTGGTGCCCATAACACAGTCTTCCAGGCGGAATGTATGGGCATTATAATGGCAGCACACGCAATCGTCTCAAGGGAAGTAATGGACTACCCCATCCGCATACTCTCTGATAGTCGGTCAGTACTACAAGCTCTACAAAGTTATACTTTCACTTCAGGGCTAATTTACGAATGTCACAAAGCTCTGTCAGAGGTATGTACCACCAATGGCGTAACTCTGCAGTGGATCAAAGGACACAGCAACTCACGAGGTAACGATGCAGCCGACATCTTGGCGAGAGGTGGCTCGGAACTGAGGGTGGCAGGACCTGAGCCAATCCTACCTCTGCCATATGCCTGGCTCCGGAACACGCTGCGACACAACACCAAGGTAAAACACCAACAATACTGGTCTAACCTAGGCACCTGCAGGCAGGCGAAGGAAGCCCTCCCGACACTCAACCCCAATCTGTCGCGGAGGCTTCGACAGCTGAAGAGACCACAGCTCCGGCTTATAGCTGGGGCAATAACTGGACACGCCTCATTTAACAAGCACCTACTAACCCTACGTGTTACAGATAGCCCCCTCTGCAGAGCGTGCATGGAGGCAGAGGAGACAGCCGCCCACGTCATTCTCGAATGCCCAGGGGTGGCAAAATACCGGGCACAACACCTCGGCTCACCGGGGTCTCTCCCAGAAGTCGTCGGCAACGTCAAGGGTCTGCTAGGCTTCTTGGTAGAGTTGGGCTGGCAGGAATAGTGCCGCCAACCCATTACGCAAAATAGGCGCGATATTACGACGTCGAGTTGCGGAAACCAAGCCCGCGAAAACCTATAACCTATAACCTATGGGCATGGTTTTTTATTAGTTATAAGTGTTTAATAAGTAGGCGTATTTTAATATTCTTGCTCATTAAAATGTATTGTTTGCATGCTGTTTGTGGACAGCTGAATGAGGAGGACAACAACAAACGTGAACATCTGTAACTGTACCCTTTTCACGCAAATAAATGATTTATGATTTATCAAGACCACGTACCTCATGTACGAAAACTATTGAGGATATGGAAAGCCTTAACTTGCGTAAGGAAGGCGCTCTGAACAGAACTGCCTGGAGACTCAAAATAAGGAAAGCCAACCCCGTATAACGGGAAAAAGCGAGGAGGAAGAAGAAGAAGAAGACTCGTCACAAATGCCTTTAAGCAAACACAAACAAGATATACATAATAATATACTTAAGTGGCTTTCATTGCGCGCGAGAGACCAATCTGACTGAGTCCAGTAACAAACATCTAGGCATTATTGTTATATTTTAAACCTAAGCGCGTGGGCGAGGATATACCTAATTTATAACGCTCAGTGATTCGACATTGGCAATGATATCACTGAACGGATTAACAATATATGTACAAGCTTGTATAGCGTCAGCAAAAGTAAGTAAGTATATATGTACAGTCGGGGTCCCTTTGTTTGACATAAAGTTTTAAGTCATAATGTATACTTACCTATTGTTTGTCATATTATATCTTTATTTATTTTTCTTCTTAAGTTAGGTTAATTATAATATGAATATAAAAGTAAAATATAAAAACACTTACAAAACAATAAATAAAAATTATAAACACATTATAAAAAACCAAACCTAGGGTGCCGCCGGCAGCGGGGCAGGGCCCAAGCTGCCGGTGGTCAGGGCCGCAGAGTGAGGAATCGACGTACTATACGCGCCGTGTCCAAAATTACCGCCTTCTGCATCATCATATTATATTATTTTTAGTTCTAAAAGTGAATCCGTTAACTTTTCAGGATTTACGTAAGGTTATCCTATAGATAGATTAGGTTTGTTTTATGGCAATGCTGAAAAGTTATGCGTTTCTGAATGAAAATGCGGACCAATAAATAATGTATTACGAGTATTTATGCGTATTACTTATTTATTTATTAGTCAAATAAGTAACACAGAATTACAGTAAAACCAAGGCACTGTAAAACTACAAAAAAAAAAACAAATAAACTACAAATAAAAACAAATAAAAACCAAAGACAAATTAAACATTCGATTTGGGCGACGACGTAACAGCATGGCTCCGTTGCGTCGTCTGACTTGGTGTAGGATTCGGCAGATTGCCCCGGTACCGCCGAAACACCGCACCCTTCGGCCAGAAGTCCGCGCTTGCGATGGTGTCCTGCAGAGGCCGCGGCACGCACACCACAAATGAACTGAAGTGCACATAGTGACGCGACTGTAGCTGGTGCACCCTCAGCGTGTAGCCAGTCTTCCGGCGGACGTACTCCACCACCTCGTCGGCCCCGGTGGAGTAATGCAGGCGAGACACGTAGAGCTTATGACTTAAAAGTGTTAAAACTTTTTGGGAAACAATAGAGACCTTGTAGAGCCCCATTACATTTATTAAATGTAACGAATAAGATAGGTACATCGCTTACTATTACACTGTGACCACGCTAACCTTGCATAAACTTGGCAGTGAAAATTCATACATATATTATTAATAAGCTCCATATTTATATCCATAGGTAATAAGCTAATAAGCACTAAGTATTTTAGTTATACAACGAATGGCATTGTAAAGTACTTATCATAATCAAAACAATTATATTATATTTTGAAAAGAGGCCGTTACGATAGTACTTCCCTAACAATAAGTCAATCAATCATTCCATCAAGTCCTATTCAGGTATTCAATTTTCATCGCGTACTATCGCGATCGCAACATGCTATTGGGGTATTTGTTCCAAGTTAATTGTATTGGCGTAGAATTGTTGTATTATATGTTGTATATGTATACACGTTACGTAAGTACAGGGCAATTAAAGTATGGCAACTTTGTCGAAAACTTCGTGTTTTTTGACTATTTACTGTCATTATTTTAAAACCTTTGTATAATCATAACAAATGGTTACCTACACCCTTCGAGCAACACCGGCTTCCGACACGTCGGAAGGGAGGGGCCCAAGCGACATCTCGCCGTACAAATCTTTCTGCCATTTTTCGCGGGGGGAAAGGTGCACACAGTCGCATTTCTCACACACTTACATACAAAATCCAATCTGTAATGACGACACAAATACATAGAAAATGACACACGTCAAAGACAAATCTTGCAAACCTCGATCTCTTTTTGTGTACGGACGAGTGACTAGTGTCACAACACGCACACTAACACATTTTCGTTGAAGTATGTCATTGTATTCTGAGAGATGAGAAGCCGGATTTATCGCTCGACCGATCCGCAATTTGTACTGAGCGAGCAAAATCGATAAATCCAACTTGAGACTAAAATATAATAATTGTATTTAAATGTAATTTAACGTATGATATGTAAAAAAATATTACATGTGAAATGTAACACTTTCTTTTTGTAAATTTGATGTCCCCGACCTCTTTTTATAACAAAAAACCGAGCAAACAGGCATTTTTGTGCAGCAGTGTTCACGCGCGCGTCTGGACTCGGTCTAGTGAAAAATCCAAGTGCAACTAGTTTTATTACCCGCGGTAGATTAGATTGACGCGCTAATCTTGTACCTCGGCAGAGGGGAAATAGTGCGAATGCCGCCTCCCTTCCGTGTTGCTCGAAGCCTACACCTACAGAAGGCAAACCGGCACTTTGGCATTCCGTGAACAATTAACTATAGGGGTAACTAGAAATGCGTCGAGGGTGATAAAGTAAGAGAGAGATAGAGAGAGTACCAAATAAAAGAGAGGTACGCACGGCTGCCTAACGTTATTTCTCTCGAATCTGAAATCCGAGTTCATTCACATAAATAGAAATCTAGATACCAAAAAGTAACTAGGCAAAGGCATACCTAGGTCCTATACTGCTACTTTCTCTGTAAATAAGCGTGCGTGAATGTCCCTTACTTCAAATACAACGTATCTTCGCAATCTGGCATATTGGCGACTTTCATGAGATCTCCCAAATTTAGACTAGAATCTACAAAGTACAAATCATTGTAAACGCCACCGAAATTCAAATACTACACCAATCAGCCAATCACTATCTACATAACTGCTCAATCTGCGCGAATTTTTCCTTTCCCTACAAATTGTACCACCAATAATATACCTTATCTTTTTGCAATATGGTCGATCTATGATCAGTGCATTGTTTCGACGATGTAATGGTGCGATCGCGTGGGCAGTGCAGGAAGCGTAATCGCAGTCTTTTGTACGTTGCAATACAATTATGATTACAGAAACAATCACAATTATGGCATAGATCTATTAGGCAAGTACAAAATAGATTTAGTGCTGGCTGGTTCGGCTGCCTACAATCATTTTCTACAACTATGTAGGAAGAGTGCTGACATGCTCAAAATGAGCTTGTATTTTTAGCAGGAAGACGGGTACAAGAGCCAAGGCGCAACAGAAGTTAGAACAGAGAGCAACATTAATTATTCATTGAAAAAGCCTACCGACCCTTACCGTACAGAACACAATTGCTATGGCCAAAAGGCCTACGGACAGCGGCACGGAATGTCCATAGTCTAATAAAACAGTATATATTATTATACCATGGAAATGTCAAAGGATTTTGCTACCAGTCAGCGCACCTAGTACCGTGACATTCCGGCGGAATACCAAGACATCCCGCCGAAGGATCCCCTGGCGCGGTCTTCTATGCCGTGTCCAGACCCTTTCGATGCCATGGGATCAATTTAAATCATTAGAATTTATCTCGTATTAATACTAGAGCCTACATGTTCAAGACGTTGTGTCGAGTCGAGCCCTGAAATCGGGCCGAAGGACCATGCATCAGCGGCGGCGCGTCAAACATATTCATAGGCAATCCGGGGCTAATTTGGCTTACATATTTCCTTTACAACTCTGCTCAAACGTCCAAAAACAGGCAAGCCGATGGGAATCGGCTTTTATGGACGCACCGCCACTGCCATGCATAAAGATAAAGATAAAAAATAGTTTATTCAAGTAGGCATATTACAATGCGCTTATGAACGTCAAATAAACCTTTACCGGCTCCAACCGTACACCTCTGCCCCGAGAAGATTTAAATCCCCCCTCAATTGGAGGAGGGTATCCCAATATGGGACCGGCAACAAACTCGGCCGGACACATCTTTTCAAAACATTATTACATCTTATAATTAACATGCATTACGAGTAATTAAGAAAAATACAATTTAAATTACTATAGAATTCATGCAATTATACTCAGTGAGTACATAACTTTATAGAATTTGATATAAAAAATAAACATATATGTACATGAAATCACAAATACGTAGCTCTTTCAGAAAACATATCAAATCTTACAAAAGGAAAAGAAATTAAAATCAATAAAAGAAATGAAGAACGGTACGGCTATTATTCTCAATAAGAAATGGGGCCTGCAAATCGAAAACACGATGCATCTTTGTGATAGACTCACAGCTGTGAAAATAAAAGCGGAACCGCAAAATATGCTCATTATTCAGACATATATGCCAACTAGTTCACACCCGGAAGAAGAAGTAGATAGTGTATACGAGCAAATAGAAACACTAATGGATACAAATAAGGAAAAAGAACAATTGCTAATACTAGGAGATTTTAACGCAGTGGTGGGAGAAGGTAGAGACGGAGAGACAGTTGGTAGGTTCGGGCTGGGGAATCGCAACAGAAGAGGAGAAAAACTGGTACAATTTTGCAAAGAACACGACCTAACAATAACAAATACGTTATACGATCAACCTTATAGAAGACGTTACACATGGAAAATGCCCGGTGACAAAGCTAGATACCAACTAGATTATATATTGATAAAAAGAGAACACAGGAAGTGTGTAACAAAATGTAAGAGCTACCCAGGAGCTGATGTAAGTACGGATCACAACATGGTTATGTGCAATCTTAAAGTCAAACCAAAAAGATACAAGAGAGTAAATCGAAGCAAGAAAATAGATCTCAGAAAACTAAAATGTGATATTGAAACTAATGTGCAATATAGTAACTCAATAGGAGGAAAATTATTAGAGTATAAGGATAAATATATAAGTGACAATTCGATTAATGAAATAGATGAAAGATGGGACGATATAAAGAATATAATGAAGGAAAGTGCCAAAGCCACTGCGAAGAAAGAGAAATTGATCCCTAGGAAAAAATGGCTCACGGCAGACATTATAAGCTTGATGATAGAAAGAAGGACTATAAGAAACAGAACTGATGAAGAAAACCTGCAAAACTATAAGAGAATCACAAATAAAATAACGTTGTTGTGTAGAAAATCAAAAATAGTAGATATGGAAAAAGACTGTGAAATGATTGAAGAACTCATAAAAAAAGGAGAAAATGACAAAGCATAAGGAATCATAAGAGAACTACATAGGAACCATAAAACCAAGTCAACAGCAATAACAAACGAGAATGGGCATATAATAACGGACAGCAAGGATATTCTGGCAAGGTGGATAAGATATGTAGAAGATCTATACAAAGGAGATGGACTGGAAGAAAATGATATAGAGATTGAAGGGGAAGTGCCTAAAGATGACATGGGGCCAGAAATAATTAGAAGAGAATTCGATAGAGCACTAAGATCAATAAAAAACGGAAAGGCCGCAGGTGCTGATGACATCTATATAGAAATGATAAAATACGCTAACAACCCAATCTTAATGGAAGAAGTTTATAAGCTGGTGTCGAATATGTACGCAAAAGGAAAAGTACCCAAGGACTTTACAACGACGAAAACAGTAATGTTACCAAAGAAAGCAAACACCATGAAGTGTGAGGAACACAGAACGCTTAGTCTAATATCACAAGCTTCAAAAATCCTACTGAAGATAATACAATATCGCATACGAGATAAGATTGAGAGCAACCTAGGAGAGGACCAATACGGATTCAGGAAGCAGAAGGGTACTAGAGAAGCAATACTGGCATTGAGATTGACTTTAGACCGACGATTAGATATAGGCCATAATACAAGTGTAGCCTTTATAGATCTGGAAAAGGCTTTCGACAAGGTGGATTGGAAGCTGATGATGGGCAGACTTAAAGAAATAGGATTAGACTACAGGGATCGGAAGATAATATATGAACTATACAGACAACAAGAAACAATTATAGAAGTAGATAATGAAAAGGGAATGGCTAAAATAAAACAGGGGGTAAGACAGGGATGCTCATTATCACCACTCATATTTAACGTGTTCATTGAAGCTGCCATCCTAAAGGTTTTGGATTCAGTAAAAGAGCAGGGCATTCAAATAAATGGAAAGAGAGTAGTATTTGTTAGGTTTGCGGATGATATTGCAGCCTTAGCCAATAACAACACTCAATTAGAAAAGTTGGTAAATACAATGTTGGTAAATGTAAGTGTTTCAAGAATTTGGACTAAAAATTAATGACAATAAAACTAAATTCATGGAAGTGTCTAAGACAGGTAATATAAAGAGTGAGCTAAAAATAAGGGGAAGAAATATAGAACAAGTCAAGAACTTCAAATATTTGGGAAGTATTATAACAGAGGACACACGATGTACTCCAGATATAAAAGCAAGAATTGCAATGGCTAAGCAGACTTTCTATAAGAAGAAAAACCTTTTTAAATCACGTATATCCTTAAACATACGGAAGAGATTTATGAAAACATATATATGGTCCATCGCACTATATGCATGTGAGACATGGACGCTAAATAAGAGAGATGAAGAATACCTACAAGCATTTGAGATGTGGTGTTGGCGTAGGATGGAAGGAATAAGTTGGACTGAAAGAGTTACGAATGAAGCTGTTCTAGAGCGAGTGAAAGAAAAGAGAAGTCTAATGAGTGTTATTAAAAATAGAAGAGGAAGAATGATAGGACACCTGCTACGACACGACCACTTCATCGGAAACATTATAGAAGGGAAAATAAATGGAAAGAGAGGGAGGGGAAGACCAAGGAAGAGCTATATGAGCCAAGTAAAGGAGCATGTAGGGGCCGTGTCGTACCAGGACACAAAGTGGCTGGCTTTGGACCGACCAAGGTGGAGACATCTTCATCACGCTGCACCGACAAGAGCCCAGCTCTTAAATTGAAAGAAAGAAAGAAGGAAAAGAAAAGAAATGAGAATACATATTATATGAATCTGACTGATTGTTATGAGATGCTTTCATACAATTTAATGTGCTTTCTTACCTGAGCTGAGTCACCTTTAACTCTACACATAATACAATATTTTTAATTGCTACTTGTCGTTATTACAGTTTCTGGTTTGGACCATGCATGTTTGTCTGTCAAGTAGTCCTCGACTCTGTAATAAGCCTTCAACATCAATGACTTTTTTAAGTAATTCTTAAGAGCTGGAAAGGGTAATCTTAAAGCATCCTCAGGTAACTTGTTATAAAAATGAATGCATTGCCCAACGAATGACTTCTGTACTTTACGAACACGAAACTTTCTGATAGCAAGCTTATTTTTATTTCTAGTATTATAGTTATGGACATCAGAATTCTTAGTGAAGGAGTCTAGATTCTTAACAACATAAATAATACTATCATATATGTATTGGGAAGCTACAGTTAAAATATTAATTTCTTTAAAAAGTTCTCTTAATGATTCACGCTTATATATTCATCACGCAATTATATATAGAACGAATGGCTCTCTTTTGTAAGACAAATATAGTCTGTATGTCAGCTGCTTTGCCCCAAACCAGAATACCATATGACATTACACTATGAAAATAACTATAATAAACAAGGCGAGCTGTCTCAACATTAGTCAATTGTCTAATTCTCCTCACAGCGTAAGCGGCCGAACTTAATTTGTTTGCTAGTGTTCTTATATGAGGACTCCATTGTAGATTTTTGTCCAATGTTAAACCAAGAAACAGTGCTTTATCTACCATCTCTAAGCATTCATTATTCAAAAGTATCTTGGTATCGACTGGTTTAACATTCGGCAAAGAAAATCGAATGCATTTAGTTTTCTTAGCATACACTGTATACAATACAATAATCTTTATTACACACCTCACATACTTATAGTTTACAATAAATGTACAGTAACATAAACAGAGACAATAGAGGAAACAACAGGCGGTCTTATCGCTTAAGAGCGATACATGCATAATGACTTACCCGTATATATCTCTCTAGGTCGGGCGGAATCTCTCCAGTCTCTCTCTCTCCCTCCTTCTTGTCCGGCGCATTCTGCTCTACTCTTTCTTCGCTCACTTTCCCGCTCGATGACTTTGGTGCGGCATTTTCTTTATTGTTGCTCTCCTGTGGACAGAATAAGAAGCTTTTAAAAGGGTCTAAAAAAAGAATCTTCAGAGATTTAGCGAAGTTTTAAACTGTTTTATGTAGCCTGTGCGGAAAGAGAAGAGTCGTGGAATGTATGGGGCCCAATACATTCCACAACTCTTCTCTTTCCGCACCAGACTCAATGTTCTCCTATTACTCCAGACTAGTCCAACCACGACTGGTTTATTGTTGACGGGTGGTCTCATTGTCATCAGGTCAGGATCTGAGGATAGCGTCCTGCAGAAATCGTTAGAACGTTTCTAATTTTAGCACACAGTAGGTTGTAACTCGTGCATTTCCTTGGAAGTGGCACTACTAATAAAAAATATAACAGTAGGTATTTTGTGAAGTCTGTTCTTTTTAGGGTTCCGTACCCAAAGGGTAAAACGGGACCCTATTACTAAGACTCCGCTGTCCGTCCGTGCGTCCGTCCGTCCGTCTGTCACCACTTCACCAGGCTGTATCTCACGAACCGTGATAGCTAGACAGCTGAAATTTTCACAGATGATGTATTTCTGTTGCCGCTATAACAACAATTACTAAAAAGTGCGGAACCCTCGGTGGGCGAGTCCGACTCGCACTTGGCCGGTTTTTTGTCAAAGGTTTGTAGAGTATATGCGGAAAGAGAAGTATCGTGAAATGTATGGGATCCAATACATTCTATCTACGACTATTCTCGTTCTGCACAGAATCTATTCGGTTAGTTACCTACAACGACCCAAATATAACCCATCACCTGAGCATGTCAACAGCAAAACAGACCAACGAACTATTAATGTCTAATCGATACGTCTTGGCATTTACGGGGTTAAGAAACAGGGAACGTATACATCAGCCCACTCAGCCAGCCTACTCAATATTTCAGCGGTAAGGAGGGTTGGAAATGAACATTGTTCAACCGAGCGACTTCGTTGGGCTTATTAGTTATGATAATTAATTACACGTATTATTGAATCCTAGTGGTTCAGTCGCGCAACTTTCAAACTAGGATTCGTAGTACTAGTAGTCGTGTCCTTTAAAACGGGGGTTATTTTATTCGAAACCTGAAGCCCGATCGCATAAAATGAAATTTTGCTCTTGCATAATGGAGAGAGGCGGATAAAGAAATTTCGGTTTTCGATTTTCGTTCCTTATTAAGGCTATACGGCTTAGGGTGCTATTCCAATTCCACCTAGGGAATGCTCCCGGTACTGAATTTGTATGGCGAAAACCGGGATATCCCGGTTCCGGTACTGTATTTGTATAGAAAACCAGTACCGGGAGCACTCCCTAATTCCACCTACTGTGGCGCGCCGTTCGAGTAATAACCACGCGAACGACGCGCCGCAGTTTGCCGACCCTGCCTG
The DNA here is from genome assembly GCF_963556715.1 of Cydia fagiglandana. NCBI lineage: Eukaryota > Metazoa > Arthropoda > Insecta > Lepidoptera > Tortricidae > Cydia > Cydia fagiglandana. The sequence continues at coordinate 22,624,979 of NC_085933.1, read as the reverse complement.
CACTTATCCTCTATTGACTTACTTGACTTTGTATAAAGACATTTCCAACTCCAGTTAGTTGAACTTTGAATTTTTATATTCCCAAATGAAGGAATTATAATGATATCTTCAATTTTATTGTTTTTTTTTTATTTGCGTTAAGTACATGTACATGGAAATACAGTTATACAGTTACAAGGTATATACAATTCAATCATTTTAACTTCAGTGAACACTGAAGTGTGATGGCATCACATAATTAGCATACATACATGTATAATTGATGTCTATAAAAAGGTCTCCCAATCCATTCTATTTTTAATTTATTTGTCATTTTACTACAATTTATTATTATTTATGATACTATAACCTCTAGCCGCCCATACGTCAAACCTTGCCAAGCAAAATGAAATTTTATTTTGTGAAAACAAAGTTCAAATTAGAATGGAACAGGAGACCTTTTTATAGGTCTCTGGGCGGCTAGAGGATAAAGCATGCAGAATGGTGGCAGTAACTGACAAATTACCCTATTTCAACATTGTACTTTATGATAACAAAATATAAAATTATTAAATCCGGTTTTTTTTGGTTTAGAACTTAATTAGAGTAGGTTTAGGTACTTAGGTAGGGATTTAAATTTTGAGGTCTTTAGAAGAAGAATCCACCCCTGACCAAAATAATAACATCTTTTTACCAAATTTCATCATAACCATAGCTCGGACAGATCATCACAAAACCATAGTAAAACAGTTGTAACTCAAACATAGAACAAGTTGTTTTAAAGTTTTGTTATTTAATTCAATTTCTAAATTATATTCATCGTTGTAACCCACAAATATCCAAAAGTTTGTGCTTTTTCTAAAACTGTATTTGATTTTGCAATAACCTCTCCGAGTTCTGATCATAGCATCAGTGATATGTACTCTACTATCTCAGTTTGAATGAAATTAAAAAATATATATATATCAGATATAAATTGAAAATGGCCAAATAACCCACAACCGGGATGTCTATTTGAAATGTATTTATGTCATTGAGAGAAAGGTAAAATTCCTACAACTCTAAAATGATGTATGCCATTGGAAGGGATAACAAGAAAAATACCCGCTATGTTGCTTCAATAACATCACTAGCATACATAGACCTACCTTTCAAAAGCTTCCAGTATTGTAAGCAAATTGCTGGTGAAAACTACCAGCTGACTAATTTATAAAAATAATTTACCAAGTACAATACAATTATTTAAACCACTATGCTAACTAATCAAAGCACCACAAAATATCCACCACTTTCTAAGCTCACTTGTTTACAAAAAGTTCCACCAGGCACTCTTATTTAAATAAAAAACATTAAATTAACGTAACTTGCAGTGATTTGAGATATTAGCCGGCGAATGCAGCAACTACGATGCGGCACCGGCTCTTACTGGCTGGAAAATCGATAGTGCGATATGCTAGACGAAACATAAACAACAGGTGGTTAGTGGTTACCGTTTCGCGCTAACTTTATAAAATAATGTCTAACTCACGTCTGGTCGCGTCGGCAACCCCAGTCGCGTCTTTTCATTCTCTATCTCACGCCTTTTAACTGCAATTAGCCTTTCTAAATCCGAAGTAGATAGCATTGTGTCGCTTAACGCGAAAGTCCCAAGTTTCACATGCAAAAGTGGGGTATTATTCAATAACAGCAAAGATCACACATTGTTTATTCATGTATATAATCCGATAGATGATCTTAAGCTTCGCGACTTTTACGAGTATTACAAAATAAATAAATAATTAGATGATAACAATAAAGTCGTTACACAGACTGCATGTTTAAAAATGTTGACCATTGACAGTCACTGTTTTGACAGAAGAATTATTACAAGGCATCATACGCACGAGCGCTTTTTCAACGCACGTTAAAAAAGCAATTGAATGTCACAAATACATGTAGATTTATCATAGAGGTACAATAATATAGAGAAGACATGGGGGAGGGGCCAAATGACCGAACGAGATACACTTATAGAACTTTCAGTAGGAGTAGCAGAGAAAGCGGTACTATTGCTTGTCCTTGTCACAGTCTCACTTTTTGTTTGTTCCCCACCCATAGAGGTACAATAATATAGAGAAGACACAGGGGAGGTGCCAAATGACCTTAGAGGATATAACCAACGGAGACGCCATGTCTAAAATTTTCGGTACAAAATAGTCTGCCGTTTTTTGCGGGGGAGGGGCACATCAAATGTATAGGTACGTCATGTCAGATAAACGTCAGTCCATACATATGGTTGACATGTGGTTGACCATTGGCCGCCTATTTTCGACAGAGGGGAACGCCTGTTAATGGCGGCTCCATTGTTAATTACTCCGAGCAAATGACCGAACGAGATACACTTATGGGCATTTTCACTTGATTGAACACCTTTAACGGCCGGTTAGCAATCGTTACAAAACTGACGGTCAATGTCAAATCCCATACATTTTTTCAGGAATGTAACGGTTAGACGCTACTGAAACAAGACTTAAGTCGCGCTTTAAAGTACAAGTTAAATGAAAATGCCCTTATAGAACTTTCAGTAGGAGTAGCAGAGAAAGCGGTACTATTGCTTGTCCTTGTCACAGTCTCACTTTTTGTTTGTTCCCCACCTTTTTGTTAGTATGGGCTATGGTGGGCAACAAATAACCCGACCGAATTACGAAGATTGTTTTTGGTATATTGTCAGGAATGTCAAAACGTGTTTTTAATATTGTCGCATTGCGTATGTTTTGTCCCTCACGGAGGCACGCGCACACCACTTCTATAGAATGCTACTTCTATGAGATTTATTCATACGATGGTGGTGGCGCTTTTATCAAGTGTTGTTGAATTTTCGACTTTAAGCCTTGGCTGTTAAATCGAATTTAGCGTGTAAACGGATTCAAGTATTTTTTAACGCGCGTTGAAAAATATCTCGTTTATGGGGCCTAAAGGGGTCCGTCATGGTACTCATGGTTCTGTCCCAGTACGTATTGTATTATAGAGTGTAGTACATTAGAACACGGTTAATTAAAGACGTTTTGAAGGGATTTTTTCTCAATTTTTATTTTTGTTGAGGAAAATTGGGAAAACTATAGCATTTTTTTTATACATAAGTGATTGCAAACGTTTTTAAAATCATTTGAAACAATTCGACCTGGAAAATGCTGCGAATGTCACAGTGACAGTGACATTGACAACTTATTATAGGTTAGCCGCACTAAACTGGTATTTTCAATTAACTAATTTTATTATTTTTAACTTGTATATCTTAAAACACTTAACGTCTAAAATTACATAACAGCTTATCTAGTAACATACTCGTACATTTCCTACTTAACGCATTGACATGCGTAGTTAGACCAGTTAACCTAATTGTTAATAAGGTGTTTCGAATAGTTTGAACCAAAGTTTAATTTAAAATTTCCGTTTACAATGGATGCTAATTATGATAAGAGAATCGCAGAGCTCAAGAGTAAGATAAAGAGCTATCCAGACTTCCCTAAAAAGGGTATCCTCTTCTGGTGAGTTTTTGCATGAAGTTAAAAGGGAATATTCAAATGCATGTTAATGCATACTGATCATTTTTGTGTGTATGAGACCTTTAATTTCGTTGTATAGTATTAACAGTATAAATTAAGTAACACTTAGTTTTACAAGTACTCAAGTTTAATAGAATTTTGTAACATACATATAATCACGCCTATTTCCCGGAGCCTATTACGATCCTGACATACCTCTTTCGCTTCCGTCATTTTCATAACATTCTTCATACACACTCGCCGGTTTACAACTTTGTAACAATACTTTCAAAAGGTGATATTATGACCTTGTCTATTTATTATATTAGATAGTATAAAAAAATTAAAATGCTTTTTCCAGGGACATATTCTCAGCCGTATCCGATGGCGCCACATGCCGGTTACTCCAGGGCCTGCTGGCTGACACAGTCCGCAGCAGGTTTCCAGATATCGATGCAGTAGTGGGGCTGGAGTCCCGGGGCTTCCTGTTCGCCTTCTCGCTGGCTGCGGAGCTTGGGGTAGGGTGTTTGCCTGTGCGGAAGAAAGGCAAGCTGCCGGGAGATGTGGTGTCGTATAAATATGATTTGGAGTATGGATCAGTAAGTATCATTTTGAGCTTAACTACATGAGGCATCAATGCAGATTAAAATGAAAATAAACATAAGTCATCTAAGATAGCAAAAAGGAGTAAAACAGCTTAAAAGACAGAAATGTTATTGAAAAAAGAAATTATTGCGACTAACATGGGTTTAACAACTTTTATTACCTAAGTTTGCTTAACCCTGATAATATTCAGCTTCACACGATTACACAAAACCTTAACATTTAAAAACCGTCCTCAAGAATCACTATTAATAGGTGAAAACCTAGTTAACTAGTAGTTTTTGCGTTAATCGCGAACATACATACAGATAGACGTGGCGGAGAGTCAGAGACTTTGTTTTATAAGTGTAGTGATTTTCTACATGGGTCACTGAATAAAAAGAAACCGCAAATATGCTTTGAAAACTGTTTACAGAGCTAATTTACATCTTTCCTATTTAAGTTGAAATCTTTAATTCCAGGATATTCTGGAGATCCAGAAGGACTCGGTCAGTCCTGGCCTCAAGTGCCTCATCGTAGATGACCTCATCGCCACCGGCGGCTCCCTGTCTGCGGCTGTGAGCCTCCTCAAGACCACAGGAGCTGACGTCTCTGGATGCTTGGCGGTTCTGGAGTTGGTGTCACTAAATGGTCGCAAAAACATTCCTCAAGGTATACCCGTGTATTCTTTGATCAAGTATGATTAGCATTAAATAATGGAGCATTTAAACTGTTAATAAGAACAGCTAGATAGGCCTAAGTGTAGCTATCAGGATTTTTATTATGTATATATATGTACATACATGTTTTGATTGTAAATCAAATGTTTGTATATCATCCCAACTATTCCATATGGGGTTCGAATTGAGCAGGCTCACTAAATAAAGTACAAAAGCATTTCGAAATATTATTAAAATATATACATTCGTATTATAATGTATAGTGATAAGATTTACAAAATAGTGATTTATACTTTCATGATTTGTACACATTATTTTTCACAACAATGGCACTTAATTGCGTAAAACAGCCTCGCTCGCAACGTCGGGAGTATACGCTCGAAATTTTAAACTTAATATTATGCGATTAAGTCCCGTCGTTGTGAAGTGGTATGACAACATTTTTACCGCTTTCTTCGTTTTTTTAGAATTAGAAGGAATACGTGTATTTTTATTGAAAAACACTACCTAATCATGTTAAAAAATCTTGTACAATGGTACAGAACCCTTCATGTGCGTGTCGGGCCCGTTTTTTTAAGTAGAAGTAGTATCATAGGTTCAATTGTGATTTAAAAATCTCATCATTCCTTTTGCTACCTAATAATTTAAGTACATATAAATACAAGGAAGACGGTTTATTAAATAAAATATTTGTATTGTTTTAAGTCATTGTTTTATTATAATTCTATTAAAGCTAATAACACAGTACAAAAATTAAAATACATCCAAAAATATGGAAAACATTGTTTAATTGATATAATATATGAGTATTGATTTATACTTATTAGATCAATCAATAGTACAAGCAATTATTATTTTTCAATCTTATCGCTAATTAACTAACGTACATTCCTAATTGGTTTATTGGAAAAGATAAAAAAGCTGTTTAGGTACTTACAAGCATTTTCAGTAAATTAAACTAAAATTTTAATAAATAAAGGTAATTTTGAACGTCTAACGGACGTAAAGTAGACGTTATATTATGTTACTCTTTAACAATAAACAAAATGCGTTATAATAAAATATTTCCAGTATGTATTATGTAAGTAATAAATTACGCAGTGTGTCATGGAAAAGATGGATGTCATGGCCGTGTGGTGAAGCCTTAAAACATTGGCCTGTAATAATCATAGGGTACTAAAATCAGTCAGATCGAAATATTTAAAACTGGTCATTTACGTAATTAAGATCGAATATCTAATTCTTATTTCGATCCGTTTCGAGGATCATCAAATTACATTTTAAAAATTTCAATAAGTCACAAAATATCTAAATTTTTAATTTTGTTCATCAATTTGGAAACCTTTCTTTGGCTCTTGAACTTCCTGCGGAATTTCAATCTCCTGCTGAGGCGCGGGTGTGGTAAAGTGTTCAGTTTGATGTTGTTGGCTAGGCTTGTCTGTAGTTGGGGCATGATGTTGATGATGTTCTTGCTGGCCTGTGGGTCTGCCAGTAGTAGGGACAGGGACTTGGTGTTCCTGCTGGGCTCGAGGCTTGCCTGTAGGGACAGTTCCTGGCTGTTGCTCACTTGGTTTGCCAGTTGTAGAGAAAGTTACTTGGTGTTCCAGTAGGCTTGTAGGCTTGCCAGTTACTTGCTGTTGCTGCTGGTCTGTAGGCATGCCAGTAGTGCTAGAGACTGTTTGGGATGGTTTCTGGTCAGGGTACTCGGATTCTTGGACACCACGGTTGCCCCTCTCATTTGTCTTGGTTGTCTCCTCGTCAGCATAAACTTCAACTAAGAAGTCGTATCCTCTGAGAATGTTAGGGCTCTTGAGAGAAATTGTGACGTTCTCATGTCCGATTCCACCGCTGGATATGCTCGCTACGCCGTCCTTGCCGTCCCGGAGATCAGTCACATTGATCCCAGTTATAAGGCCGCTGGTGTTAACGAAGATATCCATTCCAGGCCTTACAGCAGACTTCCAGTCACCTGCATAGTGGCCTTGGAAGATTGGTTTATGGCTCACGGTGCCATTATAACCCTCTTGTAGGTCGTTGGCACTGGCGAACGCCGCAATAGCGAGCACAGCGAACACTTTGGAATACATTCTGGATGTTGGGAATGAACTGAAGCTGATCCAATTTACATGAGCCTTTTATACAGCGTTTAAGGAAAATTTGAGGCATGATATCACTTGTTTCTTTGTCTGTGACGATGGTCATCTTAGTCATAACCCTCCATCAGGAAAATACCCCGCGTACAGTCGGTGACACAGGTGTGAATAATGTTTTTTTCATTTGTTGTTATTCATTGCATCCCGTTGCACTCTGATTGAGTCATGACTCAATGTGTTAGGGATATTTTAATCTTAGGAATTTTACCAACGAAACATGCTGGAGATATTCATACATAGGGAATTCTACATCTAACAAAAAATTAAAAAGGTATTAAATATATGCATCGAAAAAGACAGCCATTAGGGGATTTAGGTACTTCCCGCAGGACACGTAGCGTAGGTATTCGTAGAACTATATATATGTACCTATATTGTATAGGTACTGTACCCAAAGACGAGTAAAGTTAAGTAATATAACCTAACGTCACAGTGAGTTAAAATCATACATTTTTGGTTGAAAGTCGAAAGCGATATCCGTATTTATATCCGTCTATCATGCAAAATTATTTTTTAACGGCATGACGCTTTAAGTCGGCAAAACGAGTAATAAGTTATCGCCATAAACACGTACGAGTATCTACCAAGCTGTAAAAGCGAAGAATTCAAGTCACTTACCTACTTAATTTTTAATTTCTTGGACAATTTGTACGTATCAAAAAGTCAAAGAGCTGGCGATAGATAGAAAGCTGGAAGATACTCCACCGACAAGAGAATAACTCTTAAGTTAATGATGATGATGACAATTTGTTAGTACCAATAACACTAAATGTACATAGGTACCAAGGTACCTACATCATTGGACGAAATTGGATATGGGGGTGTGTGATATTTTGGTGGTTTGTCAAATGGCAAAATCTAGTACAGTCAGCAGCAGATATACCTGAGCGGGCAAGGTGTCCAAGAAAACATATACACTTCAATCGTCACAAAAATAAGGACATCTAAGATGTCATTTTCACGTAGGCTTCCAGTTCGTCACAAATACCTTAACTTCTGAGTTTTTCTTTAACACATACACCCTTATTTAATCACAATGACAATAACGGTTAAAAAGTCAGTGGTAACTAAGCAATCAAATTCAAGCTGCTGTCATTAATACCTACACGCACTGCCAATCACGTATGTCAGCAGCCAGGGTGCCACCAGTTGCTAAGCAGGTGTTATTTCAATGGTAACTAAGCATCAACATTTTATCTATTTAACTTTAAAATAAATGCTGTAGCACTACGAATTGACACCTCCTTTCTTAAAGAAGTATTTTATCGTTAAGTGTCAAACTTATACAATTAATAAGTAGGTTCTACTAGAATGATCGGTTTTTTTATTTTAACTGTCATATGCAGCTGTTCTTCCAAACCGTTGATCATATTATATACCTATGTTAATATATTTATTTAGCTCACTTATTGTAGTAAAATATACTATACAGGGTGGCCCATTTAGATCGGCCAGTATGGGAAAATCTGATACTATACGATATACACCGATCTCTTCTTAGGAATCATGTCATCGATTTTAGTAACACAAAAACTGCATTCATATATTAAAAAAAATGTGTACTCAGCTCGGGAATCGAACCCCGAACGTTTTGAAAAATAAAACTAAGACTATTTCTATTTAGATATCGATTGTGTAGGTCTTAAGCAATAAATGTTACTATGAAACATGATGTCTGAAATTAATAAAATGCATTGTTTTCATATCCTTTAATTTAATTTAGTCAGTTTTCGAAGAGACCAGCATTTTTAGGGTTCCGTACCCAAAGGGTAAAACGGGACCCTATTACTAAGACTCTGCTGTCCGTCCGTCTGTCCATCGACATTTGTCCGTCCGTCCGTCTGTCACCAGGCTGTATCTCAGGAACCGTGATAGCTAGACAGTTCAAATTTTCACAAATGATGTATTTCTGTTGACGCTATTATAAGTAACAAGAAATACTAAAAACAGAATAAAATAAAGATTTAAGTGGGGCTCCCATACAACAAACGTGATTTTTGAGTAGTAAATATCAAATGGCATTCCGCACAGGAGTAATCTAAGTAACGCCCACTGCGGGTTCAAACCTACAACGTCCTGATAGAAAGTCGTACATACGCTACATGTGACATTATCTTCAAAAATTATATTAAACTAATGCGAAATTAACATAAAACCAGAAGACACAAATTAATAATAGAAATGAAATCCAAAAAAAAACAAAAAGCTGTAATTTCTAGGTGCGTACGACTGAGATTTGAACCCGCGGTCTCTGCTTTGAAAAGCAAACGCCTGTTACTGAGACCACGACGTGCCTTGACAATTGGCTCTAAATTCGGCTTCAGTTAGCTTTTGCTATGTGTCATTCGTCTTGACGATTCTGTTAAAAGAAATAGTTTGCAGTAAGTTGACCGAGAGGCTCCTGTCAAATGGTTGAAGGGCAAAACGTGAGATAGATGTATGTGATGACAAGACTGTACTGCTTTCGATGATTGTCAAAAAGCTTTACCTGAAATTAGCATGGCTATCTTTTATTCAATATTCGACCATACTTGTATGCTTTAAAGTCTATTTTTCCATATTGTTCAGATATATTTGACACGTTGACCGCTTAGATACCATTGGTTTTTTGACAGCTAAGGTATCAATGACTTGTTGTAAGTGTAGAAATTAATGAATAGCGACTGTTAACATATTTGTGACACGTTGAGCGCTCACAAGTAAATACTACCATGACAGTCAACAACTTTTTGACAGTTTAAACGTTTACCGCTCTTTGAGCACCTGGAGTGTATAGCGACTTCTGCTGCTGACTGTACTACAGACATGTTCGCAAATAAATACTAAAAAGATTTCCATACTGTGGCGTGATCGCTTCTATATCTGGTAGGTGGTAGGCTTCTAAATATAGTAAGTAGTACAACTAGTACATATGTTCTAATTATCTGTTAACCATGTTGTAACAATGAGCGTTCAACCGTTCATGTCTCACTGGTGAATCAGTTAAGAACCAGTTGTAAAAAATTCCTAGACTATTAGCAGGCGTGGCTCACTCCGCGATTTCGTCGCTTTGCTACAGGTAGCTAAAAGTACATCCGTTCCACCCCAATTTTGGGGAAAGCCATAAGCCGCGCGTGGCGCTGTCGCCACCTAGCGGCCATATCTGTGCTGATCGTAACAGACGCGTTTTGTTAGAGAGTGAGTCTTCTGTACCTAGTACTATTATTTATTCTGTGCTATTAGTTAGGTATATTCTTGTTCTTATCTATTCGTTAATTCTGTAGGTACTTAAAAACCTTTCCATTTCGCCTAAATAAAACTCTGTAGGTAAACCCTTTTTTTAATACCTACTAAGAAAATATGCCACACGAAATAAGTGAATAGACGCGTAGATCATTTCTTTATACTTAATATTTTTTTTAGATTTTCCATTGGTCGTCATAATTATGAGTATTAATGAATCACATTATTTTTGTCGTAAATCCCTACTTATGTCTCATTTACAATGACTAAAAGTAGGTACACTACGGTGAACGCATATATTTAGTATGGAAACCGCCTTTAGGAACATTACACATACAATTATTTAACAATTAAAAAACAAGAACATTAAATTAGCACACATACAAAATTACGCCTACATTTAAATAAGACGACGCGTTTACAGAGCCTGTAATCAAAGCTGGTAAACAAAATAATAGTCATCTTTTTTACACTAATGGTACATAGCTAAGTGTAGATGAAATGCATATAATGTCAATAACTACCAATCAGCGACATTAATCCGCTAATAACCTTCTTGCTGTACGTACTGGCCGCTGAGAGTTTGCGGTTCATATTTGATTAGAATATGACTTGGACAGGGATAGGTTTATGCCATACATTGAAGAACCAGTCAAATAATACACGTATAATAATTTAATGCAGATTAAAAGATAACTAGTTAAAATGTTGATGTGAAATGACAGACTAACTCAACATAAGTAAATATATCATTGTTGTATAAATGTATTCCGCTATAATAAGTATTTTGTATATTTTATTATCAATTTGTATGGCAGTGCGAAGTCACATTCAGGTATAGTCTGTCCGTTTTTCTAAGATCAAGTACGCCATTGTAAATGTATGGTAAACTTGATCTTAGAATTCGGACTGGCTATACAGCCTGCAAAATTTACATGGGTACACGAATCGGGTCAAAAAGATTTGAAAAGGCGGAGTCACAATAAATCCCCACTTTCAGTTCCAATGGAGATATTTTATATGTACAGTCAGCAGCAGATATACCTGAGCGGGCAAGGTGTCCAAGAAAACATATACACTTCAATCGTCACAAAAATAAGGACATCTAAGTTGTCATTTTAGCGTAGGCTTTCAGTTCGTCACATATATCTTAACTTCTGAGTTTTTCTTTAACACATACACCCTTATTTAATCACAATGACAATAACGGTTAGAATGTCAGTGGTAACTAAGCACTCAAATTCAAGCTGCTGTCATTAATACCTACACGCACTGCCAATCACGTACGTCAGCAGCTAGGGTGCCACCAGTTGCTAAGCAGTTGTTATTTCAATGGTAACTAAGCATCAACATTTTATCTGTTTAAATAAATACTGTAGCAGCTACGAATTGACACCTCCTTTCTTAAAAAAATATTTTATCGTCAAGTGTCAAACTTAGACAATAAATAAGTAGGTCCTACGAGAATGATCGGTTTTTTATTTTAACTGTCATAGGCGGCCGTTCTTCCAAATCGTAGAGCATATTATATGTTAATATATTTATTTAGCCCGCTTATTGTACTAAAATATACTATATAGTACTAAAATACGATGCTCCGCATCGATCAAAGAACGAAGGAGAAAATATAGAATTGTAACTTAAACGTTCACTGTCCCAGTCTGACATTTAAACCTTATGGCTTTGTAATAGAGGCTAGCCGTGGCCCCACGTGAGGAGCACGGGCAGGCATATCCAACTATGACTCCTCTCTTTATTTTGTTGGTTGGACTCATGATCCGCAAGAACGGTGCCTCCTCTTCTATAGATGTACCTATGCGATAAAACCATCACTGCCATGCATATACCTACGTAATATGCTAACTGTTGACCATAGGAATGACGAATTTTGTTTTTACAACTTAGCAGACAGGATAGAGTATACGGAGTTATATACGGTATGTATCGGATCGAGGGGCCGGGGGGGAGACCCATTGATGTTTGGGTATGCTGAGCAGCTTTTGCTATGGGACAACCCTGAAACCCCGGAAAAAAAATTATTCTCCCATAGAAAATTTCAACATCAGACCAGCAAAATGTATGAAACTTCCAATTATTTTTCCGCGTTTTCGGGGTTGGTCCCGTGGTGGAAGTTGTTCAGTGTGACCTGAACATTAATGGGTCTCTTTCTTGGCCTTTCATTCTGATACGTACTGTATATCTTTGAACTTATTGTTAGTATAACCAGTATAACCTAGCAGTAGGTAAACATCAAATGGCATTCCGCACAGGAGTAATCTAAGGAACGCCCACTGCGGGTTCAAACCTACAACGTCCTGTTAGAAAGTCGTACATACGCTACATGTGACATATCTTCAAAAAACATAAACTTATTAATATAAACCACAAATTAAGTAATACTCGTAATAGAAATGAAACCCAAAATAAAAACTGTAATCTCTAGGTGCATCCGACTGAGATTTGAACCCGCGGTCTCTGCTTTGAAAAGCAAACGCCTTAGTCACAAGACCACAACGTGCCTTGACAATTGGGTCTAAATTCGGCTTCAGTTAGCTTTCGCTATGTGTCACTCATTCGTATTGATGATTCTATTAAATAAAAGAAATAGTTTGCAGTAAGCTGACTGACAGGCCTCTGTCAATGGTTGAAGGGCAAAACGTGAGACAGATGTATGTGATGACAAGACTGTACTGCTTTCGATGATTGTCAAAACGCTTTACCTGAAATTAGCATAGCTATTATTCATTCAATATACGACCATACATGTATGCTTTAAACGTCTATTTTTCCATATTGTTCAGATATATTTGACACGTTGACCGCTTAGATACCAGTGGTTCTTTGACAGCTAAGGTATCAATGATTTGTTGTAAGTGTAGAAATTAATGAATAGCGTCTGTTAAGATATTTGTGACATGTTGAGCGCTCACAAGTAAATGCTGCCATGACAGTCAACAACTTTTTGACAGTTTAAACGTTTACCTCTCTTTGAGCACCTGGAGTGTATAGCGACTTCTGCTGCTGACTGTATATAGCCGGTCAAGCAAGTTTGTCAGTAGAAAAAGGTGCAAAATTAAAATTTTGTATGGGACCACACCCGTTCGCGCGCTTACATTTTCTAAATTTGCCGCTCTTTTCTACTGACGGAAATGGCTTGAGAGAGGACCTACATATATGTGACGGTAGAGGGTGGATTCGAATGACCAACATTTTCAGATAATGTGTGTATTTGTTAAATTAATTCAGTGGAAGTGTATCTACATATAGAAGACCGGGTATGATTATCTCACGAGTTATATCTCATGAATAGAACATATTCTAGATATCTTTCCAGGCATCCACTTAATTTCATGTCTCTCTAATTGCACAGCTTTTTTCCATAGTTCTCTGCGAATAGCATCTTGTGGGAATCTGAATGGAAAGTAATGTAAAATGATAATATCAAATTTGATTATTAATTTAAATTATTAGGTTTTTTTACAGCTCCATTCCATGAAATAAAAAAGGAAAATACAAATCTGTAAGAAAGAATTCATTACTACATTTATAATTATATAGAAAATACCTAAACCAAGCACAAGTTAATAAAATACTTCAAATACTTCATTCAAATACTTCATTTAAATACTTCATTTGGCATAACACCATCCCTATTATCCTCGCAATTTAAAAAGTCGTATGTTGTTATGAAAGTCGTATGCAGTTATTACGTTTTAGATTAGCACGGTAGTATTGAAAACAAATCGTCATGTTTATTCCAAATTTTACTGAAGTTATCTGTTTACTACAAGTGAAAAGTGATTCCACTATCCTTGGTATGAACTAAAATAACTTCTGCACCACTTCACGACACATGAAGACACTTTTAATTACAAAAAAACGTTGTTTTTATAAATCAATTTAGCCATCCGTCACTGACTGTCATCTCGGACCAACTAAAGTTGCGAATCGAATAGTTTGTAAGCACCGCCTACAATCGAATAGGTTGGGTCATAACTGAGCGGACAGAATACTTCCATGTATATCAGTTCGCTGGTACACTACAGTACGCAGAACATACGTATTGTTAATTTCAGGAAAACAGTTATAGGTACTCGTACTTACTCCCGAACTTCGTTTTTAAATAGGTGCAATTAAACTAGTTACATTTTGGTTTAGGTAGGCAAAGTCAGTATGAAGCAACATATCCATTGGAATAAAAAAATGCTAGGTAAGTATACTTATTTGACTCCATAATAAAAAACAGAAAGTATGTAAGTAGTTCAGTCCAGACCCAATTTATAGGGTGAAGTACCTATCTGTAACTCGTCATTTATCTCAAACAAGGGTTTGGTTTTGGGATAAAAGAAATATACAATTAAGTATATAGGAAAAGCTAAGTTCAAAGGCGAACTTATCGCTTTGAGGGAAATATACCTAATATACCCAGCCTAGTAACATACCAAGGTATTTTAGTTGAAAATTCTATAAATTTTGCATACTTATCGAATTATCCACCTATGGTTGACCAAATCTTTGTAATACATATGGCTTTTCCACTCAACTGTACCTACACGTTTTGATCATATTACTACGTGGTCTACGTGACACATCTAAATACGTTACATGCATTCAAATTAGATAATATCCACGTGTACTTCCATTTTTTATCTCATTCATCACTGTTATTGCGATGGAGACGAACTTAGAAGCAATTTAAGGAAGCTAACTTTACAAACTTATACGTGCCGGTGGTGAAATCTAAAGTGAATGCAATCGCTAAGCAGATTGTATTAGAATCAGCGATTACAGCGACACTATGGCACGCATAAGTAACATTGTGTCACGGGAATCTGCTATTTTACCAAGTTATGAATGACGGTGGTCAAATCACGAACTAGCTTCATCTTTATACATGTTCTATAGCAGACAGCGCTTTTTGAAGGTAGGTAAAGGTCCTACGTAACTTTGTCGTCCTTTAAGGATAGTCGTTCATAAAAATGTGTTAGCGTACGATCCAGATAGGAAACTCGCTTGATTTTTGTATCCGGTATAACATGGGTATAACGACTTGTGACTCTTGTGAGGTTATATTGTGGCCATGATAATGGTGTGTGAGGTTAAAGACTATTTGACACATCAGACAAGACAAAACCCTTTGAACGCCACGCCTACTTATCGTATGCGGCGCGTTATCGGCATGTACTTGATATTGCACACGTCAGTTAACGTCTTTTGGCAGTCAAAGGGTTATACCTACTTAGTGTCTATGGATTTGAATTTTGGTGTAAATGTATAGGGTGTCGCGTTCAGTATGGATCATAAGGAAGGCCAATGATAGTTAAGGGACTTACCGATTTCATCCTCTGTAGGTATGTTCAGTGAAAATTCGGAAAAAAAATTCGATGTTATGATCTATGCTGAACCGTGCATTCAATAAAAACTGATTTCCCAATGAGCATTTATTTTTTAATTTTTACCTAGGATGATTTTATAAAAGTTCTAAAAAGGGTTACTAATAAACACATATATCTAGGACAATTACCGCAGTCAAAAACTTGGCTAAAGCCCCACTTGCATGTACTTAGCTGTGTACAAGTTATAAAAAGCTTTATATAAATTAGGCATATTAACTTTCACAACTATTATGAAACTAACTGTTATGAAAGTAAATTATAAGGGGACAGGATTACCTAATCAAACGTCTTATTAAAATAATAATTAGAGCGTTATTCATAAAGTTTACAAGCCTCAGTTAGCTAATAATTGATAGTTATTTTGAGTATACCTATTTGTAAGAATTAAAGGGATAAAACATAAATAATTAACTACTTAATTGAGGGAAGTGAAGTTTTATTGAATAAGGGGGTAAGTCTACAGCCTACACCCTATACACCACACACGTCAATAAAATTTCAAATATGGAACGTCTATATAGGTACATACAAAAGAGGCTTTAGCTAAGTTTTTCACTTAAGGCCGGTGCACACCGGATGCGTGTGAATAGACGTGCACGTACGCGTTGTAATAAACAGATCCCTATGAGAGACGGCACACCGCTTGCGTGACGTGTATCCAACACTTTAGCGTACCTATACACGCACGTGCACGTCTATCCTACGTGCACGTATAGTATACGACGTATATCTCAGGACGGGCCTTACGGGCACTAAAAATGGTACTAGTTCAGCGGTGTTATTCACAAATTCGAGTTAATCATCATGCAGTCTAACGCAACTAGTTGCGATCAATGTGCGCGTGATGCACACTCATAAACCAATCGCGTTGTAGCGGTGTCACACCGTTGTACTGGCCCCATTCATGCCCAATTCTTATTGCCCGTAAGGTCAGTCCTGAGATATACGTCAATGATCTACGCACACGCAGCCGGTGTGCTCTGGCCTTTATACCGGTCGTTGGCCGTGACATCCAGACCATTCTGTCACGTAGACGACACGACGACAACTCTTCCTTAAACGGGCTTTTTTTCCGGAACGGCGCAGTAGTCCGGTTTGGAGCAGGGGCACTTCTCTCTCATCTTCAGGCCGCCCGCCATCTGTCTCAGGAACGGGTGCTGCATATCGCTGTAGAACGGCCTGGAAAAAACAAACTCGCGTAAGCTGATGTGTTCTTGATAAGAACTTTTTGTAGGTGTTAGTAACTTCGTAAGGCCAAAGAGAATTTGAAATAGAGGAATATTGTCAAAGTAAATTATGTAGTCAGTATATTTACTGCCATCTTTCGACACAAATGATTAAAACTTTTAGAACGCCATTTAACTTTGATTCTTATTTTGTCACTGATATGTGTTAAATTGGTTAAATATCAAAAAGTATCGCCATCTACTTGAGAGTAGGCCAAAGGTCGAAAAGATGGCGCCATACCTTTGGCCTATCCTCTTATCTTTGATAAGGCGGTCTTTACATCTCATTATACCACATGGCTGCGTCCCTTGGAGTGGCCGGCGCTGGCCCATCGTGTAGAGGAGCCACTACGTTGGATGCGGATCCGCACTCCACTCGAGTACAACGCTGTCTCGCTCACACATCGCAGTGGCAGGCAACTCTCAACTGATCACCGGTGACCCTTATGTCTTATGCAACAAGGTATACGAATAGTCAGACGGTACTGACCGGCACAGCATGCGGCCGATCTCCTCGTTGTACTCCTCGGTCGCGCGCTGACATTTCTTTAGCTGTTCTTGCTCTTCCTGCAACGCTCGCTCCTGGAAGTTGTAATTATAGTATTAACAATTAAAGGCCTGTGCACACCGGCTGCGTGTGCGTGACGTGCACGTGCGCGTGCGGCGTTGTGGTATACAGATCCTTATGAGCGACGGCACACCGCTTGCGTGACGTGTGAGTGTGCGGCTCCAACATTTTAGCGCACGTCACGCACACGCAAGCCGGTGTGGCTCGGCCTTAAATATACCTACAACAGTAGGTATGCCAATATATTAAAATATGGTACCTACTACGGATCTAAAGTAAATGAATTGGTATTTTTCTGCTACCACGATCAGCGAAAGCCAGTCAGTAACAGTATATTTGATTACCCATAGGTAATAATTCTAATTCGCTTCGTTTACTTTCAAAAAGGGCCCCAAATTCGTATGTCCCCATGCGCCCCAGCATAGTTTAAGATGGCCCTGAGTGAGGTCCTTGTGTGCCGCGAGCTGAGACAGCTGGAGTTTCTTCTGTAGGTGCTTTTTGCTTGATAAGTTCACATAAATATAAGTTTACCTTGAGAAGTTTATTGTATTCAATCTGCTTCAACAGATTTTCTTGGTGCTTCTTCCTCTCCTGGGCATCAGTGAGGTCCTTGTGTGCCGCGAGCTGTGACAGCTGGTTGAACACCTAACGGTGGTACCTACTCTTCTTGTTCGAGGAGTTTCTTTTGAAGGTCCTCTCTTGCTTGATAAGTTAACATAAATAAAAGTTTACCTTGAGAAGTTTATTGTATTCAATCTGCTTCAACAGATTTTCTTGGTGCTTCTTCCTCTCCTGGGCGTCAGTGAGGTCCTTGTGTGCCGCGAGCTGAGACAGCTGGTTGAACACCTGGCGGTGGTACTCGTCTTGTTCGAGGAGTTTCTTCTTCAGCTGTTCTCGTGCTTCCTTGCGGTCGTGGATCTGGTCTATCATGGCTTTGCGCACATCCTGTCGGACAAATTGATGATATTAGGGCATTTATCGATTACATTACACAAACATAAATCATAATCAGGGTGCAATTCCTCTGTATTGCAATTGCATCCTCATTTCCTTGTGAACTCTACGACGGCGACTTGTCAAAAATCTATGAAAACCTCGGGTAGCCCCTTAAACAGTCTGACTCTGTCTTCTGCTACTTAGCAGCTTAGATGGCGGACTAAATTATATTGCGGTTATCAAATATATACTTATTCGTTATCCTAAAGACTCACCCACCTTACTTGCCTGCCTTGCCTGCTAGTATCAGTTGCGTTCTCGCGCGCGACCTCATACATTTTGCGCGAATTGAAGTACCTTTATACTTGCGTGCGAGAACGCAACTCATGCTAGACGGTCAGTTATCTCTTAACTTTCTTGAGAGCCGGAGGCTTTCGCTGAGCCAGAATATTATAGTAATCATGGACTCACCCTGTTGGTCTTCTGCGACCAGCTGAGGTACTGGCAGCGCTTCTCGTCGACCATCTTCTGGTGGTGCGCCGCCACGTCGCGTATGTAGTCCTCGTTGGCTGACTCGGAGGCGCGCATGTCGTCACGGAGCTCGATCATCTTGCGATTACATTCGTCTAATTCACGCTGAGGGAAAGAAATACAATTTAAGTAATTTATAACAAGTTTATACGTAAGATATTATTGGAATTGATTGTGTAACTCATTGTTAGATCTACAGGATTTTTCGGCCTCGAGAACCCCCATAGAGCAAATTTCATCGAAATCGTTAGAACCGTTTCCGAGATCCCCGAAAACAATATATACCTATACAGGAATTGCTCGTTTAAAGGTATTGAAGGTTCCCCGAGAGACAGACATAAGCCTAATAGTGCATAGGGAGACCCCTGACAATTTCTGTTATGTGTTCCTTTGAAAATAACTTATTCTAAAAATACTTTATACTGTCGTTATGTAGCTATAGTTCATAATATCATAGCTCCGATATTGTATTCTGTCGCATCTGATCTCTTAAAGTTTCTTATCTTGCAACTTCACGTCTTTAACGGAGGATAAGGTTCGCAAAATAAAGGTAGACCGACGATCAGTCAAAAAACTCTAGTTCAGCAGTAATAGACAACTTTACGCTGATATAGTGATAGGTATTCTGTTGTTACCTCCTTGCGTCTCCTAAGTTCCTCTTCAGCCTTGACTTGCGCCAGCCCCTGTTCGCTCAAGGAGGCCCAGGCGTCCTGTATGACCTGCTGTTCATGGGCTTGTTTCTCCAGCGTCAGTTTTCGCTCTTCGATTGCTAGTGCTCGGTCTTCGCCGGTCTTATGGCGAGCTTCTGCGCGACGCCGTTCCGCTAAAATTGTGAACAATTCCTATTAAGTTTAGCAAGACTCCTTAGCTACAAAAAATGGTACACGGAAAGACCGAAACTTGATATAGCTAGCCAGAGTCCACTCCCTTAACTTAACAAAGGCTTAATTAAAATCAGCTTTATTAATTTCCCATCAGAGTTGAAAGCTACCAAAACTCCCAGTCGTACCTTCCTCCTCGTCCTTAATAGCCTTGTCACAAAGCTCCTTGAAGTACAGGGTCTCCTGCTTGAGCCTCTCCTTCTCCTCTGCCTGTTTGATTTTGTTCTGTTCTATCTGGTACATGGAGAACTGGTGGCATTCCATGTCACGGCGTACGCGTTGTATGGCGTCGTATTCCATGCGAGCTGCCTGTAAACCATTCATTTTTATGATAAGTTTTTATATGATAAGAGTTTTTATGATCAACCGTCATACATTGTTTTTTTTTTCTCCAGGGATTGCGTCGACTGAATCTGCTGGGCGTATTATTTTTTTTTGGCCTGCGGGTTTATCAATTCCAACAAATATTAGGTTATTAGGCTTTTCCAACGTTTTAGGCTTGTAGTGCTTGTACTGCAAAATAATGTAAACACAGAGAATGTGCTAACCAAAGCATCGGACTCCTTCATAGCGACGTCGTACCACATCTTGTCAAGTTCTTTCTCGGCCTCGCGTTTCGCCGCCTTTTCCCTTATCTGGTACAGCTGGATGTCCTGAGCTTCCATCGCTCGAAGTTTTACGAGGCAAGGCATCACGTGGACACATTTAGATCTACGGAAAGTTTAGAGTAGGTATTATAAAGGTTATGTGAGACTTTGTTGCATCATATAAATATATGGTCTCCTCTTGGTGCTTACGTAGGTAGTTGTGCAGAAATGGTTAGCCATTTATTATTACCTACGAGAATTTGTGAATGTACAGAGGTGCTATAGTTACTTTATAAGTACAAGTAGATACCTACTACAAGCGGTGGACTGTCCAAAAGGAATTACTAACGCTCTTACTGTCCTGACGTTATAGTTGTATTCAACCCCAATTTGATCACCTCGCCCTGATTGTTGCTGCCTAAATTATACATACCCGAACTTGTAAATGTAAAGGCCGCTGTACATATTGGGCCAGCGTGGGCCGTCTGCGTTACAGGGAGCAAGTGATATTGCTATCTCATTCTACCGCATGGCAGCGTTCCTTGGACTGGCCTGCGTTGGCCCAATACGTACAGGGGCCTTAAGGTGACTTACAGAGGCGTATCCTTGTACTTCTCCTTTAGTTCCTTCTTCCTCTTTGCGATGAGATACGCCAAGCGCTCCTTCTTCGCCTGCCACATTTCTTCTCTTCCCGCTTGCACTTGCTCCACGAACTTGCGGATGTTTTCTTCTTCTTCACGGGCGTACAGGTCTTTTAAGCTTAATGGCCATGGAAGATTTAGATAGTAAATAGCTAATGAGGCTAGTTGCAGCAAGCCCTAGGCAACAGAATCTTTAGTAATAAGTACCTTCTAGCCACCTCTCTCTCAGTACCCATCGTATATTAGACATTATATACTGTCGCCCCTATTTAATATCTGGCCGCCTTACTAGGGGCACTAGGGCCTACGTAGGCCCGGGCCTAGTGAACCTTAGGGTTAATCCACCACTGGCTACCTCCAAAGATCGGTCCCCATTTTCCCCTTCGTAATTAGTCTGAGAAAATTGTTCTAGAAAACGTTAACAGTTTCGAAATAAACTTTTAGGTATGGTAGAAAAAATTGCTTCATAAGTCAGAAACGCGCATGTGACACCCTTAATATAGCAACATCCATAGACTACGAAAACCGCTTAGCGTTGCTTGTTAGTCTCCATAGGCTACGGTGGCCAAGACGAGAAAAAAAAGTGCGAAGCAAGTACCAGGGCTTCATGAGTTACGAGAAGGTGTCGTTGACCATGACCAACCCGCCGGGCAACGTACGAGTATGAAGTTATCGCGGCTGCTCGCGTGTCTTGGATAAATATAATTTTTAAGAAAAAAAAACCGACTTCTATGGGGGCCGGTGAAAGATTATTGTAGATGGTATAGGTATACTATGTAGAAAAGGAGGTAAAACCACCCACTTTTCTACTAGCATTTCGCTTCTGTAAGGGTCGTAGTTCTAGCCTAACCTAACCCACTTCTCTGATAGCAGTTCGGTTCTGTGAGGATCGCAGTTCAAACCTAACCTAACCCACTTAACGGCGCATGCGGTGCGGTGTACGGGGGTTTAAGCGGGAGGGGCTAGTAAGATTGGCATCATCATACTTATATACTTACACATTTTATGGTAGGTAATCATAGTGGTTTATTTAGTTAAGGTATCATAGTGGTTTTCCGGGTCAAGGTCCGGGTCCGAGTCCGGGTCTGAGTCCGGGTCCGAGCCCGGGTCCGAGTCCAGGTCCGGTCCGGGTCCGAACCGGATCCGGTCCGGGTCCGAACCGGATCCGGGTATGAGTCCGGTTCTGGGTCCGAGTCCGGGTCCCAGTCCAAGTCAAAATCGAAATTCGTAATCACCAAATGTGTACTATGCGTTGTTGAAGAGTTCTATTCTGGTCATCATCAGCAGTACCATTTCATCTAATGCGACAGTTTTTAATGTAAATGCTTGATTTTATGATGAAAATACAAAAAAATCTATGCGTATGCCTTTAATATTTGAGGAGTTCCCTCGATTCCTTATGGATCCCATCATCAGAACTCGAGCTTGACAAAAATGTGGCTTAAAAACTTAACTTGCTTGACAAACATAACGAAGAGGAAAAATCGCCAAACGTGAACTATGCGTCGTTGAAGAGTTCTGTTCTGATCATCATCAGCAGTTCCACTTCATCAAATGCGACAGTTTTTAATGAAAATGCTTAATTTTCTGATGTAAATACAAAAATCTCTATACGCATGCCTTTAATATTTGAGGAGTTCCCTCGATTCCTTATGGATCCCATCATCAGAACTCGAGCTTGACAAAAATGTGCATTAAAAACTTAACTTGCTTAACAAACATAACGAAGAGGAAAAATCGCGAAACGTGAACTATGCGTCGTTGAAGAGTTCTGTTCTGATCATCATCAGCAGTTCCACTTCATCAAATGCGACAGTTTTTAATGAAAATGCTTGATTTTTTGATGTAATTACAAAAATCTCTATACGCATGCCTTTAAGATTTGAGGAGTTCTCTCGATTCCTCATGGATCCCATCATCAGAACTCGAGCTTGACAAAAATGTAGCTTAAAAACTGAACTTGCTTAACAAACATAACGAAGAGGACAAATCGCCAACCGTGAACTATGCGTCGTTGAGGAGTTCCGTTCTGATCATCATCAGCAGTTCCACTTCATCAAATGTCACTTTTTTGGATGTATATGCTTGATTTGATGATAAAAACCCAAAAATCACTATATGTATGCCTTTAAGATTTGAGGAGTTCCCTCGATTCCTCATGGAACCCATCATCAGAACTGGGTTTTGACAGAAACGGGACCAATCTGTATACATATACATTCAATCAAAAAAAAAAATTTCAAAATCGGTCCAGTAATGACGGAGATATGGAGTAACAAACATAAAAAAAAAAAAAATAATAATAAAAAAAAAACATACAACCGAATTGATAATAAGTTGTGAATGTCCTTCCTGTGTCCTTCCTCCGTCCTTTGGGATTTGGAAGTCGGTTAAAAATGATTAGGCTTGGGGTTGATTACCTTTGTCTTTTCTTTGCTAGATCGTTCTCGTAGGACTCCATGCATAACTCAACTCGGCGAGCCACATTGTTCAGCAGAGATCTAATAAAAAATACCAATTTAAGTATTATAAAAAGCGCGTATTTTCAGATTATCTACTTTGAGAGATCGAACCTTCGCGCAGATCAGATTCGATTCAAATCTTAGACAAGTTGGTCAATAAGGAGATTAAAAAAATGCATGTGACACGATTCGCTGGCCATAAGATTCACTTGCTAAGGAGATAGAGCTATATTACTCTGTATCTTTATGTAATTAAATAAAAATAAACAAATAATTTGTAAATTTTCGGGTAGTTTTATTGGTTAACCAACCAAATTACAAAACCACCTGGATCTGTCACTGAACGACCTGACTTAAACTCACATTATTTGATCATGTAATGCTTTCATCTACCCTCAACTGTCTTAAGAATAAGAAGCCATTTGAGGGTAGATTTTGTTTACTCTTTTTTAATACCTAAAGATACAGACATAGAATTAGACTTGCTTGCGATCGCAGCTGACGAAGAAATCGCTGTACTGCTGGTCTTTGAACTCCTTCAGCTTGTTCTCTTTGCCCTTCCGTTGCTCCTCCTCCTCAGCCCTCAGCTTTCGCACGAACTTCACGTATCGGAACGTCGAGTCTAGCACCCGGGAGGTCTGTATATCATTTCAAAATCAGTTACAATTCAAGTTAAAATAGTACATTTCGATGCTAGTGCGGAAGGTATGTCATTACTTCACGAGTACCGAGATATCTTGCCACGAGCCGCAGGCGAGTGGCAAGACTCGAGACGAGTGAAGAATGACATTTCCGCACGTGTATCGAACGACGTTTTTTAATACAGTTGCGAAAAAATAAGAAAAACATTGTTAATCGTACACTAAACAAAAGTGGTAACAGTGACAGCTCGGTTAGACGTCGTCTTTAAGTATATTATATCTATGGGCGTTTGGCAGCTATTCCGTTCCATTCAGTCAACTTATTAAGAACGGAATTTTCAATATTGAATATTAAAAAATAAACGTGTTATAATGATGAAGAGGTAAGTAATTAAATATGAAATATGTAATATTTTTCGTATTCTTACATTAACGGTAGGTTTTTATGCTGATTACGACGTTTAAAGGAAACTAATATTAACACTCATCAATAAGTAGTCGTGAATAGGAACAAGTATAAATTTAAAAAAATTGGAAAAGTAAAAAGCACTAGTTCGAGATAACCAACTTTCCGCACGCTAAACAGCTACGTAAAGTAGCACTTTTTGAGCAACTGTATTAAAAAGGATATTTACCTCGTTTACAGAGGGCGTGATTTATATGCAAAGCAATGCGAAGAGTTTTCTCTAAACAAAATTATATTTACCTAGTTGTTTATTGGCCCAGATACAAAATACAAATACAAAATACAAAATCGTTTATTTGTCCAACATAGGTATGAATAGTACATAAGTACAGATCTTATAGTATTACTGTTGTATCACTATGTTGTGCCATAAGGCGTACAATTATTTGTCATTAATGGACTGTGACTACATGCTGTGCACAGTTACCATTAATTATAGTCTAACAAAAATTCGCTTACACTATAATATGTTTTGTCAACTAATAGGTCAGGAAATGAATGCTCAAAAAACGTTGTAGAGGGAAATGCCAGGAACACAATTTTTGACTCCGTAACTTTGTTTGGACTTGTTAGGAGGTGAACATATCAAAAGTCCCCGGCTGTAGCCCCGGTGCTGGGGGGTAGAGGGGGGTAAGAAGGTCGAATTTTTCGGTTTTTCATTGATATCTTGGAAACTTTGCGTCTTAGCGACATGACTACTAAGACAAACCGAAAGCTGGTAAAATTAGTTACAAGTTTTATTCAGTCAAGTTTTTCGATATCTTGAATAGTTTTTGAGATACCCGCTCTTGAAAGTTTATTTAGGGATTTTAATTTTATCTTGATATCTACATCAGTGAAGCTGTTAGGCCATGTTTGGTATCATTTTCGTATAAATCGGGGGTGCTGAATTCATTTATGGTATCACATTGACACTATTGCGAAGTAAAAATAAAATTTAAAAAAATATATTTTTTTAAATCCCTATTCACGCTTAAACCGCTGAACCAATTTCGTTGAAATTTGGTATAGAAATAGTTTCAGTCTCGACACAGGATATAGGATAGTTTTTATAACCAAAAGCATCTTTTGAGGGTGTGAAAAGTGGGGTGGAAATTTGAATGGGGAGTCAATAACCGCTGAACCGGTTTAGATGAAATTTAGGATGGTATACATCTGTGATTTAGATGAAAATGATACCAAACATGACTTTAAATCTTACCTTAAGCAGCATTAACTTCAGGAATTCAGTTTCGTCGACGAAGTTGAATTCCCCCCATACTCCATTTCACAACTTTAAAGGATGATTATTGAGATAAAAAGTATCTTATATCCTGTCTTGGGACTTGAAATAGCTGTATACCAAATTTCAATTAAATCGGTTGAGCGGTTTCAGCGTGAAGAGGAATTTAAAAAAAAAGATAAGTGTTTAAAGTTTATATGTTTTTTCTTAGGAATGGTGTCAATGTGATACCTAAAATGAATTTAGCACCCCCGTTTTATACGAAAATGATACCAAACTCGGCCTAGCAGCTTCACTCATGTAGATATCAAGATAAAATTGAAAGCCCTAAATTAAACTTTCAAGAGCGGATATCTCAAAAACTATTCAAGATATCGAAAAACTTGACTGAATAAAACGTGTAATAAATTTTATCAGCTTTTGGTGTGTCTTAGTAGTCATGTCTCTAAGACGTAAAGTTTCCAAGATATAAGTGAAAAACCGAAAAATGAGACCTTCTTTCCCCTCTCTAACCCCCAGCACCGGAGCTACGGCCGGGGACTTTTGATATGTTCACCTCCTAACTAGTCCAAACAAAGTTACGGAGTCAAAAATTGTGTTCCTAGCTTTTCCCTCTATAACTTCTTATTGCTTGGCCTATAAATATTTAATAACTTTACTTTTAAAACTTGTCATATCCTCTAAATTTCTTAATTCATTCGGTATTTTATTAAAAATTTGTGGGGCCATTCCAAATATACTTTTCCTATATAATGCTGTTTTGGAAGGCATTGAATTTATTTTGTTCCTAAGACGTATACTCTTAAACTGTTGAAATAAGTGGGGATTACTTTTAACAAAAATTACAATTTCGAAAATATACAAACAAGGTAGAGTTAATAGTCCTAATTTTTTAAAATATGGTTTACATGAACCCAGTTGCTGAATTCCACACAATGATCTAATGCATCTTTTTTGCGCTTTAAACGCTACTTCTCTGTCAACTGAGTTTGCCCAAAATATAATGCCATACCTTAGTGTTGATGTTACATAGGCTTGATATGCCGTCAAAACAACTGGTTCACTAACAATCTTTCTTAAATTATATAAAACATATGAAAATTGATGCAGTTTCTTACATATAATGTCTATTTGATTTCTCCATGTCAATTTATGATCTAAGCTTATTCCTAAAAATTTTGTCACATCCGTTTTCTCAATTTGTTGCCCCTTATATGAAATATTTAAACTACATTTATCATTTCGCCTTTGTTTAAATGTCATTATTTTAGTTTTTTCTAAATTGATTTTTAAATTATTGCTAGTTAACCAGTTTATTACTGATTCTAATGTCTTGGATATTTCAGTTTCATATGTTTCTGGATCTTTACAAGTGAACATTATGGTGCTGTCATCAGCAAAGAGTACCATTGGATACTCGATGGCTTTTGGCAAATCATTTATATAAATAATAAACAATAAAGGGCCTAAAACGCTTCCCTGAGGTACGCCATAATGAATTTGTCTAACTTCCGATGAATAAGTGACCTCAGTTTTCGTTTCAACGCATAGTGTATTTATTTGAGTTAACTGCTTTCGAATAACCAAGTAAGACTTAATCAAATTATGCACATTACCTCTAACTCCATATTTATATAATTTATCTAGCAATATTCTATGATCTACAAAATCGAAAGCTTTCGACATATCCATGTAAAGTGCTGATACCGGAACTCTCTTGTCAACATTTGTTACTATTACTCGCATAAGGTCAAAAATAGCCATATTAATAGACTTACCTTTACGAAATCCCATTTGTTCTTGCGTGAATAAGTTATTCTTTTCAAAATATCCGTAAATGGAGTTATGAATTACTTTTTCTATAATTTTTGAAAAAATGGAAAGCAGTGCAACTGGTCTATAGCTGGCTAAATCTTCCTTATCCCCTTTTTTAAAAAGCGGTTTAACAATACCTATTTTCAATCTTTCCGGGAATTCTCCCTTTTCTATACATAAATTAGTAATATGACTGATCAAAGGTGAAATTATACAGGATACTGCCTTTACTACTTTTGTACTAATTCCGTCGTAGCCCGTACTGTTACTGTTTTTTAAAGAATTAATTATCATTTTAATGTCATGGGAATTAGTGGGCTTCATAAATATAGAATTAGGTAAATTGCAT
Source organism: Cydia fagiglandana (assembly GCF_963556715.1). Lineage (NCBI taxonomy): Eukaryota > Metazoa > Arthropoda > Insecta > Lepidoptera > Tortricidae > Cydia > Cydia fagiglandana. The sequence goes on along the minus strand of NC_085933.1, from coordinate 22,597,118 downwards.
GTCATCGTATTCATATAATTATAGTTATCATTTTTAGCACTCGCAATATTATTTTTTTGCGTTGATTGTATGTGATTCTGCTGTTTTGACTTACTAAGAGTTTGGTCAATAAAGTACTGATTAAACGCTTGCGCAATTTTTTCCGGTGATCTTATAGTTTTGTCATTAAATATTACCTGTTGAATATTTTCCATCGGTTGTTTAGATTTGTGTTTATTTATAACGTTCCATGATGCCTTTGTTTTATTATTCGATTGTGTAATAAAGTAGTTATTTTGTGCTTTCTGGGTAAGTTTAATAATTTTTTTCAGGCGCTTTGAGTAATTTTGAAAAATTATTTTATCGTGTAGTTTATCTTTCGATAATCTATATTTCCAAAGTAATTGGCGTTTACGCTTACAACAACTCTTTATTCCTTTGGTAATCCATTTAGGTTTTGACGTTGAAGTAACTTTAACTTTTTTAATAGGAAAGCACAAATTGTAAAGCAATTTGAATTGATCTTCAAAACAGTTGTATGCTTCATTTGGATTAGTAGCCAAATAAACATCATTAAATTTTAACTCTAATAGACGATTTCTAAACTTATTAATGTTTTCCTGACTTAAATCACGCTGCTTCTTAAACCAATAAGCAAGAATACATGTTTTTTTAACCGGGCATTTCAACAGTTGAGCTGTATGGTCCGAGAGGGCAAAGTCAATCACCTCACCTGCACTTCCTCGCACATTGTGTATAATATTATCAATACAAGTATTGCTGGATAATCTAGTAGGCACAGATATTTCTAATCTTAAATTATAGGATGACAACAAGTTTTTAAATTTTATGGATTGCGGTGTTCTTTTGAGGACATCAATATTAAAATCACCAAATAGTATGATTTTCTTTCCTGCAAAGCACATTTTATTCAATATCATGTCCAATTTATTAAAAAATATGTCGAAAGTGTGACTATTGATTCTTGGAACCCTATATATACTAATGATAATTAATTTGTGGTCAATTAATTCTATTCCCGCGCACTCCATTACGTTTGGTATTGAAATATTATTCAATTCATTTAACATTTGGTATTTATGAATATTTCTAACTAGAATGCAGGATCCACCATTTCTATTATTTCTCGAGTAAAACGCTGCAAGCTTAAAATTAGGAATAGCCAAATGAGTTTCATCACCTTGTTGCATGTTGTGTTCCGTGACACATATAACATCAACCTGAGTGTCCTTATCCTTTAGCTCTTCTATGTGCACACTTAACAGATTAGACTTATTTAAAATACCATTGATGTTTTGGTGCAATACATTAATATGGTTGTATACAATAAGATCATTTTTTAAAATTTGTGCTGGTCTATTAACTGATAGTTGGGAGGATGGTCTGCTGCACATAAAAAATTTAACTGATTATAGAATGTTTTGTTAACACTAATAAGAACATTATTTATATTTTGAGCTAATTTATATTTCCCTCTATAATTTAGTTTATATCCTTTTGCATCATAGTCCCTTGCCCCAAAATATACATTCTTAGGAGTTTCGAGCCATACATGGGTGAATTTCGCTAATTGTTTATGTAACATAACATTGAACCTCTAGTAACAAAATTATTATAGTCCTCGGCATAATTATTTAAACTATGTACTATATCACAGACAACAATATTTGTATGAGAACACTTTTTTATAGTAGTTTCTAATGTATCTATAATTCTATTTAACGGAGTGATGTTATAATCGCTCCCTCCACACATAATTACCAAACAATCGCTTTTCTTAAAGTCCTTAATTTTCTCTTCTATGTTTAGTAGTACGCGCTTAGTAGTCCCATATTGAATGATGTCAGCCGTGAAGTCATAATCGTTCTTACGAATTTTCGACAAAGGTAGTAGAAGATCAGCTCCACGAAAGTCCGATAAAAGCAATAATCTTGGTTTACTTGGATTTTTTGCATTGTTAATTTTGCAGTTCATCGTTGTCTTTTCTGGTATCGCTTGTGTTGAATGAGTTTCTCTGGGTAAGGCAGGCTTTCCTGATAAGTCTAAACTACTTTTTTCTGCTACAGTATTATTTACATGCCGCTCTAATTGACTTAAAGTTTTTTGCAATGCCTTAGTAGAGTGTTGGATACGAGAAAGAGTCACTTCTCGGTTTGCCAATGCGTCTGATTTCCGTTTATAAACAGTATTTGATGTAAGAGCCTTGCTGAGTTTAATTTGGAGCGTTTTTATTTTGTTATTTAATGTTTCTATTTCACTCTCTAGATTTTTGATTTTTAATTCATAAATTTGCATGTTATCCTCGGTGTGTACATTTTGTATTATTGGGCTATGACTAGTATTTTTTGTCGGTGTGGTATTCCTTACAGGGTCTTTGTTTAGCAGCATTAATACACTAATTCTCTTATTAAGCTTATCAATTTGTTGTTGTTGTTCACTATTCTCTATGTTTAACCTGGCAACTTCCTCATGAGCACACGATAACTCAGTGCTCAATTCTTCTACTTGTACTTTCAATGCTACAATTCGAGAATTGTCCAAAGTAGACATATTTGGAAGGCTACTCTAGGACTATGAAACGTACTATCTTTCAAAGTAGAGTTTATCTTATCTTCGCTGTCGTTTGAAATTATTGACAAATTTTCACAGGAAGGAGATCTAAGAGGCATTTTGCACATTTGTTGGGATACTTCATCTTGTGGTGTAGTGGTATTGTCAGTACATGCGGCTCGTTTCCTATGCGTAACGTTTCTTTCTGGCGTAGTGTTGTTTTGCTCTGCCATTGCTGATGAGGTGCCAGATTCCGCTAATATTTTTGGCGTGCTGGTTAATTTAGATGGCTGCGGGACGCTGGAAGCGCTTTTTGGTCGTACACAAGATGAGCATTTCCAATTATTTTTATTATCATTTGTCATCAAGTTAAAACGAGCTTTTGTCACGTTTGTACACGTCAGGTCAAAGTAATTTTTACAATTTTTGTAGTTGAAGAAACAGTCCTTAGGTTTTATTGTTTTCTTGCATTTAAAACATTCCATCTTATTAAATAGTCTATTAAAATATCACTAAATTAATAATATTATAAAACAAAAAAAAATGTAGAAATAAAAAATACAAAAAGTCAACAGTCAGGCTGGGCTCGAACCTGATGGTTTCGCCGCTTAACAGACATAACACATTTCACACCACTAACCGGGCAAAAATGACAATTCGATTTGGTTCATGAGTAAGCTTACAACTTAACTAAAAGTGCTGGTAGCTGACCGTTAAGTAGGTACGTAAAAGGTTTCCAAACGGAAGGTCTTGAGATCAAACACTGGCTCGTACCTAATGGCTCCTCTAACTACAAATTGGCCCAACGTTGGACCAGCGAGATGCCATGCGATGGTTGAAACGCAACTACCCGATATAGTTCTGTAATGGGCCACGTGTAGATGCGTACTGCCATCACTGGCCCACTAGCTTTAATGTGCGGACGAAAAACTGAGATCGGGGCCATTCCATCCCCATCCGACGTGTAGAAGAGCCGAGCCATATAACTTACGTAGTAACAGTCAGGCGCGCCGCGGGGCCCAGGCCCATCCAGTGGGGCTTTTGCCCGCCGTGGATCCATAATAAATTATTATCTTGTGACTCGTGTATACACTACAAATTGACATAAGACATCAATTATGACTTATGTGACAATTAACTATCATTTATTTTAACAACAATAGCCAGTATTTGTCACAACCAACTTTTTTGGTGGCTCTTTTTATAAAAGTTGGCCTCCTCGTTTCAGTTTTGCTACCCAACTATAGTTTGTCAAAGGGCTGTCTCATTTCAATCATAGACAGAGGGAATCATACTATCTTTGTCTTATCACTAGTATTAGCACCCGAAAGAAAAGGATGAGTGTAGTTTTCCTGGTTCTTACTGACAAATTGGTTTGACCAACAATATCTAGTACCTATACATAGATAAGGGTATTCTTCGTTTTTGGATGTCGGTCAAAAACAATACCGATACTTCCCTACATAGGTAATAAAATTAACCCTTTCACTGTTAATGGCGGCGCGTTAACTGAGGCGCGCGGTTACAGCCCAATATCAACCTTCAAGAATTCCGGCAAGGTTCAAAATGGCGCGCCGTGCAAGATAGGCGTTTAATGATTACTATAGACCGACCGCTTAAATGAGTCCTCGCCTGCGCGGTACGGGGGCGACGGGGTAGGACGACTAAGGGTGGCGGGGAAGGTGCGGGCGGCAGGCGTACGGTGCCCGCTCCTTCCCCGCCACCCTTGTAGTCGTTATACCCCTAGCGGTCAGTCTATAGCTACTACCCGCTCCGGCTTCTCACGGGTCTAGACACGCGGCAGCGTGTCAAGCCAAGTTCAAGCAAAGGAACTGGCTAGCCAGCGCCGAGTGTAATATTACACGAACCACTTGCAGGGCCGGATTAACCCTAAGTCAAAGTAGGCAACTGCCTAGGGGCCCCGCCTCAGCTAGGGGGCCCCGGCTCGGCTAGGGGGCCCCGGCGGCTCAGCACGCACCAAATAAAATTCTGTTCCATAGGGTCAAAATTCATGAGTAAATTTTTGATTCTTATAATGAGTATGCTTTGTTATTGTTTTTTTCCACTCTTTAAATCAGCGGTCGGCAACCTGTGGCCCGCGGGCCGCATGCGGCTCGTGAACCTGTCACTTGCGGCTCGAGAGCCGCCTTGGCTACTTTGTATGTGATAGTGACAAACGACAGTGTCTCATAAAGTCATAAATATTAACAAAGTACGGCCCGCATCACCTCCGTTAACTACTATGTGGCCCTTGGCTGCTAAAAGGTTGCCGACCGCTGCTTTAAATTAATGAAATACTGTTATAAAAATTGAAGCAATACGTTACAGTTTACGGGGCGTATTCTGCGTACCTGTTGTAAAGTTGTAATAATAGGTATTTTCAGGAAAAATAGGTTCACTTTTTTTCGAACAACCAACAACTTTTGGGTTATTTTGACTCAGAATCACGAGGACTATTGATTAAAACAAAGAAAAAGAAAGAAGACGAACGTGTCCCCAGTTTTTCATAGGAATGCTTGACCTTCGACCTCACTTTTTACCTCAATTTACCATTGGTTTGTGTTCCACATCTCCTCTACTTCAGCTAAGCCTTTGGCCTCGCTGCGCTAAGCTCGGCCTGCGGTCTCGCTTTTTAATACAATGGACATTGGTTCGTGTCTGTGCTCGACTATTTATCCTGAAGCCTGATGAAGCACGGCTTTGACTTCGCATGAAAGCTCGCCTCACTGGGGCAGTTTGGACTTTTAGGCCCAGATGAAGATCGAGACCCGGCCTTTTAACACGCTCTCACAATTTGAGATATTGTTACAAAAAAATTTCGCGCTCGCTGCGCTCGCGCTTCTTTTTGGTTCTTTAGTTGCTCCTTTTATCATCGACATGTTAGCTTGACTGGTGAATGGATAGAGTTAGACCAAAGTATGTAATGATTTTGATAGCATACGCAGTGCAAGTATTATTTATACGTCATAATTTCGTAGAAGTTTTGACGTTTAAACTAACACTTGCACTGCGAGTGCTATCAAAATTGTTGCAGGCTTATCTTGGTCTAACTCTAGTAATTGACCGAAGCGAAGCGAAGGTCTACGTTTTGACTCGGGCGTTTCGCTTTTGTATGTCCGGATGTTCTCCTCTACAGGTCGCAATTCTTAATCGATTCTCGTGAAATTTTGTAACCGAATTCTATAAACCAATAAAATTTTTTTGTCGAGCCATTTTTTGAAAATTTTTCAAAATGGAAAAGTTGTGATAACTCTCGCTTATACAAATAGTCGTATCGGTATCATAAGAAAGTATTCTTTTTGAGACATGTTTACAGATTAAATGTCAAAAAATTCAGAAAATTTATTTCGCTGGTTTTGGAGGTATTAAGATATTTAGTTTTGTATGTCCGGATGTTCTCCTCTACAGGTCGCAATTCTTAACCGATTCTCGTGAAATTTTATAACCGAATTCTATGACTCAATAAAAAAAAATTGTCGAGACGGTTTTTGGAATTTTTTCAAAATAGAAGAGTTGTGATAGCTTGCGCTTAAACAAATAGTCGTATCGGTATCATAAGAGTGTATTCTTTTTAAGACATGTTTACAGATTAAATGGCCAAAAATTCAGAAATTTTATTTCGCTGGTTTTGGAGGTATTAAGATATTTAGTTTTTACTTGAGAATGAGTAGCTAAATTTCGTCACCTCATGTAAGAACTATCATGGTGTATTTTGCAAACGTTCGCTTTTTTGTTTGCACGGAAGGTCTGGGTTCGATACCCAGTAATTATATGCTGGGATATAACTTTTTGTATTTTTTTACACTTAAATTTCATATCAATTGTTGTTTTTATTTTATTTTTTATTTAATTTACTCAATTTTAAGCTCTGCTCGCGAGGTCTACAGCTCACAGAGCCACTAGTTTAAGTAATTTTAACATACGGAAATTCTTTACTATTAGGTTCGGCTCGGCGTTCGGTCTTATGGTCGGACAATCGCTGTTCAGCCTCGCAAAATATTAACTATTGAGAAAATCAACTTTGCGGCACTAGTTGAGCTTAGCTTTTAGCCTCGCTTAAAATTTGCCATTAGAGGTAGATAGGAAAGTGACGCTGAAGCCTAAAGGGCTCTCCCCACACTTGACGCGACGCGGAATCGGCCAAAACCGATAGAATAAAGCTTTAAGTCCACGCAGTAAGAGCGAAAATGACATCGTTCGATTAGGACCGACGCTGATGATTAAAATTAAAAACGCAAACTTATTTCCCTGTACTGAATGTGCTGTGTGCAGAATTGACTGTGGGGGGCCCCGAGCCTCGTACTGCCTAGGGGCCCCGACATGCTTAATCCGGCCCTGACCACTTGGTGCCACTTTTGACCCTTCTATAACTCAAAACATCTTTGACGTAAACACATAAAACTACGTGTGTTTAATTATATCCATAAGGATATCTAGAAGCCCAAATTTCATGAAGCTAGCTCAAACGGTTATAAAGGTATGAAGGTCAAAAAGTCGTAAATTTTAAGACTGACTTATGACTTATAGTACCTAAACCTAACCTACTTCCAGATGACCTAGAAGGATGAAATTTGGAATCCAGCTTGGTTATTGTGTGTAACCGTAGGAAAAAATCTAAAAATAAAATAAAGTTAAAAAATAGGGGGGGTCCCCATACAAAAAAACCACTTTTTATTGGGACTGACATATAAGTACCTAAACCTAACCTACTTCCAGATGACCTAGAAGGATGAAATTTGGAATCCAGCTCGGTTATTGTGTGTAACCGTAGGAAAAAATCTAAAAATAAAAAAAAGTTAAAAAATAGGGCTTGACCGCAAAACATTTTCTATTCGCATGTTTCATTTAATAATTCGGTAGTTTCAGTATTAAAATCTATTTAAATCATTTTGGATACGATTACTTCTTATTACCCCATACAAAAATATATTTTTTTATTGTAGCGTTGGAACCGTTACAAGCAGATATTTGAAACTACCCCAATATATGTATTATTATATTTGCTATATTAAAATAAAGTTTAGTCAAAAAATAAGTGGTGTCCCCATACAAAAAACTTGTAATACGCTCTAAACAACCGGCCAACGGTGTGTCGTCGGCGGCGCGCGGCACCACATAATTATACAAAGAACAGAAGTAAAAACCATACAGCGGAAACACAAGAAAAAACATTAAATCTCAATACCTGCCTAGTTTTCTTTACAAAAAGTATTGATATCCCACCAAAAACATAAATGTAAAAAAGGAGAGCCAAGTTCAATACAAAAATTATGCTTGGCTGTGGGGCTCGCCGCAAAAAGAATGGAGATCTAAATGAGTGCCACTGCCAAGTTCTATGCAAAATCCAAATATGTATTTATAGGAACAAAATAACATTATAAACAAGTATTAAACTCTATTTCTTTGCTTTATTGGATACCTATAACAATTGCTGTTATTTAAAAAAATGTGAGATCTTAAAGTAGGTTAGATTTGGCTTGGCCAGTTTTTATCAGAATTACAAAATATATGTGTTGAATAACTTTATAAAATGACTGATGTAATGAAAACTGATTGAATGCTTTAAGATCTCGCATTTTTTTTAAATAACAGCAATTGTTATAGGTATCCAATAAAGCAAAGAAATAGAGTTTAATACTTGTTTATAATGTTATTTTGTTCCTATAAATACATATTTGGATTTTGCATAGAACTTGGCAGTGGCACTCATTTAGATCTCCATTCTTTTTGCGGCGAGCCCCACAGCCAAGCATAATTTTTGTATTGAACTTGGCTCTCCTTTTTTACATTTATGTTTTTGGTGGGATTAACAAAATACACCTAAGCCTCCCTCTAGAATCAACTCTATTGATAGGTATAAAAACCGCATGAAAATCCGATGAGTAGTTTTTGAGTTTATCGTGAACAAACATTCAAACACAGACCATAGATTAGGAATCCTCTAGACCGAGTTTAGAGCAATTATTTCATGCAACCGATGATGCCAAAAATGCGGGTGTTCGCGGGACGTGGTGAGCGAAATCCCGTGCCGTGATTGGTCCGTTCAAAGACACGGACGTCACACAAAGAACTCGAACATGGAGTAAAATTACCGTATGCGTGGCAGAGGGGGTAGAGCGACTAATGCTCAGTCTGGAGGATGTTTTGTCTGTGACACAGACATACGCGGCGGGGGACTTAGTTGTATAAAAGGTGTAGTGATTAACAAAATTAATAAACACTATTTAAAGACTCATTTCTTTAATCAACTTTTCATAAAATATCAATTGAGATCAGAAACAAAAATCAACATAAAACTTAAGGAACTAACTTACTTTAGAACTGTTTTATTAGTAAAATATTGATTAGTACAGAGTAGGTACAGTCCGATCACTATCTAATACGTTAGAAGTAATCGTATCCAAAATGATTTAAATAGATTTTAATACTGAAACTACCGAATTATTAAATGAAACATGCGAATAGAAAATGTTTTGCGGTCAAGCTCTTCAAATAACAACTCAGTCATATTTGCAACTGTACATGACAAAATCATTTACAAAATATAAGTCATACCTACTAAAATTTCTACGTGTTCTGGGTAATCCATAGCGGCTTTCCTTATTGTACTTAACAATGCTATATGGCGAGTCTTTAAATAAAAACAGATGTGTGAATACCTACTTTATATATTTTTTTATATTTATCTTGAGTCGATAAAACACTTAAAGCACGCAAGAGGAATGGTAGGTACCTACTCCTACTCATTTTAAAATGAGTTAATGTTATGCTTACAACTAAAATAGTTAACATTTTCAGATTAATACTCCATATCACTGATTTTTAATACAAATCAAAAGCAAGTTTCGGCATGAATCACATAGTTTTTCGCCTTGCCGTATATCAAAACACAGTTACAAAACTAATCAACAAAGTGCATATTAGAGTAATTGAAAAACATCTCCAAATCAAACAAAATATAGACCTATAAAAATAAAAATCAACACGATTGATAATCTGCCTTAGATTAGTAATAAATTTAAAGAAACATAAATCTAAGTATCACAAAACTGCCATGATTCACAATAAAGAGCTATAAGTTGTAATAGAGTACAACTTTATATACCTTTTTAAGGCATAATATATGAATACTTACTTATTATACTGATAAAAGTACCTATCTTAATAAAACTTACATTTAGGTACGATAGGTACTAATATGGCACCACATCAAATACATACAACATAGGCACATTTTTGTAGACTTGTCTGTATGTTTTGAACATTTGTTTAACATATTTAAGGCACATGTAAATCTTGAAGAAAAATAGTTAAAATACTATTCGGCATTATTTGAAAGCAACTCAACGTTTTTTTTTTCTCCAGCACTACCTACTCATCGCCAAACCGCATGAAATTTCGAAACAAAACTCAACATTGAATTATTGCACGACTTAAACACAAAATAAAACCCATATTTTGTAACCAAATAAAATTTAAAGTTTAAATAAAGATGTTAAGATATCTTAACAAACAGTAGGGTCAAGGCGGAAATTGTGGCTCAGCTCGAACAGTGGCTCAGTCGCCAAAATAAATATCGCCTCTCGTGTTGAATTTAGGTTGAGTGAGCCACTGTACCCGGACTTTTTCTACCGAGCCACCGTCCCCTCCTTGACCCTATGTATATCATTCTCTAACAATCCAAACACCACCTTGGCCAGAGATTGCAAGACCAATTCTCCCAAGTTCTAGTTGCCAGATCTAGTTATATGAGTCATGTAGGATAATGTAATATCTCCTAATAGGCTTTAACGCAAAAAAATAAATCTTTATACAATTTAAAAACAAAACTAAAAATTCTCATATCATCGACAACACTAGGCTCAAATTCTACCGATAAAGAACCATAATTATCGTAAATATTCTCACAAATAGGTTCAAATTCTAATGAAAAATTACCTTATTTCACAGCGAAACCAGTTTATGGACTAAGATATCTTAACAAAAAGACTGATATGTATATCATTGAACTCTATCTGCCCAAACACCACCTTGCTCGGAGATTGCAATACCAATTCCCCGTTCATTAACTTCAAGTTGGCACCGCTAGGTATACAAGTCTAGGCTTGCTAAATCTAGTTGTAAGCCTGGTTGAATAATATTACCCAACAAAATCAAATAAATCAAACGTCTCTTTAATATACTTTAAACACAAAAGAAAACCGACTATATCATCGACAACACTAGGTTCAAATTATACCGATAAAGAACCACATATCGTTTAACATGTATGTTAAGATATCTTAACAAAAAGAATTATATGTATATCATTCAACTCTATCTGCCCAAACACCACCTTGCTCGGAGATTGCAATACCAATTCCCCGTTCATTAACTTTAAGTTAGCACTGTTAGGTATCAAGTCTAGGCTGGCTAGATCTAGCTGTAGGCCTGGCTGGTTGTCGTAAGGCAGGCTGGGGGGCAGCTCTTGGATTTCGCCGATCCAGGTGTGGGGCTCGCCGGTTACCTTGTTGAAGACGGTTATGCTACCGGTGGTTAGCTCTGGGTCTGTTGTGAGGGTCTGGAAAAATACAAATACGGAGCCATCCATATACTAGTAGTCATAAACTCTTTATTGTACAAAAATACATATTAATAATAACTTAAAATTAGTAAGAAGTACAAAGGCGAACTTATCCATTTGAGGGATCTCTTGCAGTTAACTTTTGAGTAGATGAGATATATGGCGGATATGATATTCAACTCTATTGACAGGTATTCAAGTTCGAATTTCAACAAATATTTTATATTACATGTACTTAGTCCTACTTGACGCTGAGCACGTAGAGCGCGGACTCGTGCTCTATAACCCGGGACTTCCACAGCTGCTGGTGCACGCTGCCCAGCGAGTATGTGATGTTCCACTCTCGCTTCTCTTGCTTGTACCACGAGTCCCCATGTTCCTATACAGTCAACTCACCGCCAGCGTGGCGAGGAAGCACCCCGGCGGCTCGTACTTGACGCTGAGCACGTAGAGCGCGGACTCGTGCTCTATAACCCGGGACTTCCACAGCTGCTGGTGCACGCTGCCCAGCGAGTACGTGACGTTCCACTCTCGCTTCTCTTGCATGTACCACGAGTCCCCATGTTCCTATACAGTCAACTCACCGCCAACGTGGCGAGGAAGCACCCCGGCGGCTCGTACTTGACGCTGAGCACGTAGAGCGCGGACTCGTGCTCTATAACCCGGGACTTCCACAGCTGCTGGTGCACGCTGCCCAGCGAGTATGTGATGTTCCACTCTCGCTTCTCTTGCATGTACCACGAGTCCCCATGTTCCTATACAGTCAACTCACCGCCAGCGTGGCGAGGAAGCACCCCGGCGGCTCGTACTTGACGCTGAGCACGTAGAGCGCGGACTCGTGCTCTATAACCCGGGACTTCCACAGCTGCTGGTGCACGCTGCCCAGCGAGTATGTGATGTTCCATTCTCGCTTCTCTTGCTTGTCGATGTCGTTGGAATGCTCCTTTAAAAGATACATAATTAAATAATAGTACACCCCTATTACGACAGAAATGACCGCAAGGTGGCGCAAGCGTAAGCAGGCGTTCGTTCCGTAGCGATGCGCGGCAACTAGGTACTACTGCTAGACACCAAAATTGGTGTGGGCCGCATGCACTTGTAGCGGCGCGACGAAATCGCGGAGTGAGCCACGCCTGATGATTATAGCCTCTTTCCGGTGTAAGGGGTGTGTGTGTGTATGAGCCGAGGACAAATGGGAATACACCGTCTTTCCGGCAGTCGTATAATGTTACTCAAACGTTCGGGTAGTCGTTAAACACACAGTCTAGCGAACGGAAAAGAAAACGTGTCATCGGCTACATATCGATTCACAAGAGCTGGCATGAATGAAATGAATGACCGAATGAAGATATATGTGTGAATCATTAACCAATAAAATGATGGCTCTGACTGATGCAGGTGTCGGTGTCACTCATACAAATAAAGTTTCGTTCATTCCATTCGTGCCAGAATTCTCACTGTCTAAAATAAATGATAATGGTGGCGGTGGTGGTCGATCCATTCTGTGCTTTCGGGTCAGGGAATGTATACAAAATTAAATCACGTTAGAGACAATAAAGAACCACAAGGAAGGAGAAAGAAAAATAATAACATATTAATGTTTACCTTTCTAATGTGGTATTCAAGTATTATTTTGGGTCCAGCCCAGTTGCACAGGACGCACTGCATTCTGACGTCCATGCCCATACGCTCCATGTAATCCTAGACAAAATTAACGCTATTATGTAAATGTAAAAATAATGTTTATAACGTTAAGTTGGTTCGCTCAGTAGTCCAACTTATAAGTACGTAATGTAGTATTGATATGACGAGTTGCTTTTTATTGAATTCAGGAAAACATCGCGAGGAAATTCCCTGATACAAAAAAAAGGTTCGTGCGTGGACCGCACAGTCGCCATTTGATATATATATCGGAGCGGCCAGGGCGCTCACAAATATCTGAACACACGCCTTTAATGTCGACCCAAGAGTAGATTGTTAACCAAGGGATTTCTAACGAATTGTTTACCAATAGTACCTACTTGTCAGAAATAGATGCTTTTAATCGAGTTTAATACGTTCTTTTATTTCAAATATGACGAAAGTAAAATACATTTGTATTTTCGTAGTATTTCTTGAGGTAACTAGGTACTCACTCCATCCTGGCTGATGAGCTCCAAGGCATCCTCGACCATGTCAGAAATGGTGACGTTGGCGCCTAGATCCTGAGACTGCACTGTTCCAATGGACGAACTCGATCTGTTCGGGTCTGTAAAACATTGTTGTTGTTGAAAAATGCAACATAAACATAAAAAGGTAGAGGTAGGGTAGAGGGCGCCATAAGCAGTTAAAAAAATGCATATACGAGGGAAACGCACATTATTTTTATACCTGTGATAAAAATAATGTGCGTTATTTACTGGACGAGATCCCTGTGGATTTGTTTATTTACATTGTTTTAAAAAATACCTTACTTAGGTACTTCACTCACTTCACTGCCTTATAGGTAGTGACCCAATAGAACCTATTTTATTGAAGCCGGTTAAAAAGGTTCTTGGTCTCTGACACAAGAGAATGCCGGTTCCATATTCTGCACCACTTCACGCCAGTTGAGGCGGAGGAGGGCAGGCAGTATAATCCCTTTAACTCCAGTCTGGGCCGGCCGGATGGACGTTTAATATTATTTAACACTTTCGATGCCGGGCGCCCTGTTTCCAGTATAAAATGAACACACAAACGTGTGTTGGCAGTGCATGTGTTAAAAGAACAAATATGTAATTATAAGTGGATAGCAGACGCCACTGGTGATCGTAGAGCTGGCAGCTTCCTCGCACAAAGAATAAGTATTGCGATACAGCGGGGAAATGCTGCCAGCATCTACGGCACCATTCCGCAGGATAGTTTGTAATTATTTATTTTTAGATTAGTTTTATTTATTTTTAGATTTAGTTTTTAAGTTTTGTAGGTTAGTTATTTAATTATGTTTTAAGTACGAGCCCCGATGCATATGTTTTCGTCAGGTGACCCCATTTTTTGAGGTTCTCGCGTTTGTTCAAAAATAATGTTTTTGTTTAAAAATTGCTAATATTTAATGCTTATACTAATGTAATTTAATTTTATATGGTAATACTCTGCAATAACTAAATCCAAATACAAGAAATACCGTTTGTACTGAAAAAAACGTTACGTAGATATTTGACGGGTAGGATTACAACATCTGTGAGAAGGGCTATTACCAGGGAAAGCAATAGGGCTCTGCCAATGTACTGACAATTTTGTTTCGAGCCCATGCATGCAGCAGTGCTGTAGGAGAGGACAATATGATTTGGACAACGTTTTTGAAAAGTCCTTTTTTTCAGCAATAAGAGTCTCATGCAATTTTATTATACGATCAAAATAAACTACATTAAACATTGCTATTATGGTTCCCATTACTGGGTCATTATATGTTCATGTGTAAAATTTATTAAAATAGTTAAACAAAATTGTTGCGCGGAACTAGACGAAATCATTTGCATCGGGGCTAGTATTATTTTTGTTTGTAGGTATTAAGTTTGTATGCACTAAAAAAAAATTATAAGTAAAGTACTAACCTTCGTAGCACCGGAAGTCGTAATCTTGCTCGACGAACCTCAGACAGTCGTTCATTCGCGAGTTATCCATGCTGCCGTAGTATTGGTCCCGTTCGTACGCTACATAAATGTTAGCTATATTACAATAAACTTCTTTCACCATTCAGGTTTAATATTTTTAGGGTTCCGTACCCAAAGGGTAAAACGGGACCCTATTACTAAGACTTCGCTGTCCGTCCGTCCGTCCGTCTGTCACCCGGCTGTATCTCACGAACCGTGACAGCTAGACAGTTGAAATTTTCACAGATGATGTATTTCTGTTGCCGCTATAACAACAAAATAAAATAAAAACAGAATAAAATAAAGATTTAAATGGGGCTCCCATACAACAAACGTGATTTTTGACCAAAGTTAAGCAACGTCGGGCGTGGTCAGTACTTGGCTGGGTGACCGTTTTCTTTGCATTTTTATCCGTTTTTTTTTTGCACTAATTACATTAATTACTTAATAGGTACGGAACCCTTCGTGCGCGAGTCCGACTCGCACTTGCCCGGTTTTTTGTCATGCCGGGGCCACACAAACGGGTAACGGCGGAGACGCCGTTGATTATCGTGATGGCCCAGATCGGGCCCAGTGTGGTCGTATGAAAAACGTCTATTATTGCGATAACGGCGTTTCCCGCCGTTTCCGACTGGTGTGGCCCGGCATAACAAGAATATAAATCGTGGATATATGCGTGCGTGGCTTTCGATCAGAAAAAGGGCCTTATGTTTCATGTGCAATAAGTACCATTTCATCAGAATTTCTGTTGGAATTTAAGATAAAAAGGACCTTATAAGCATAAGGACCCTTCCGTAAGGGATGCCTCATATCGTATCTAATAAATATCGTACGTCTATAAAAACCAAGTTAGTTTATTATTTAAGGAAAACATCGAACAAAGAACAATGTGAACAAAGAACTGGAGAAAAATCCTTAGAAATTTAGTGCTAAGTGAAAAAGAGAACACAAAAAAATGTTTATGAATAAAACAATAATTTCAAACGAAACAAGATTTAAATATGAATGATTGGTTTAGGAATGGAATGGTTAGTATAGTATAGGCCAAAGCAGTGATTCATCAGTTGACTTTATCCTAAGATAGTGAAGTAAAATATTGAACACATTCAGTGCTGAAAACCCGAGAATCGGGTATTTTATGATTTCGTTCCCAGGCCGGACGACCCGATAGTCGGGATCGTGGTACTACTGCTTTACATGGCGAAATTGTTGTGGCCTGGAGCGGACGTCTTGTTTGCCTGAGTGGCAATTAATGTGTTAAGATTAAGAATAAAAAAAAAACATACAACCGAATTGATAACCTCCTCCTTTTATATTTGGAAGTCGGTTAATAAACAGGCATCACAGATACCTACTCTTACGTTATCTAAGTTATTTTATTTTCTGTGGCGCTTCTACCTTTTTAAGAAAATAGTGACAGTAAAAAGAGGGCAGTAAGAACTAAAAATTCAAGGTACTCAGGTACCTTTCCTACGTAAAACGCGGTTTAGCACTTAACCCTTTGAGCGCCATGCGTATTACGAGTACATATAGCACGCAATCGTAAACCTTATTGGCAAGCATTTAGATTAATATTGAAGTGTCACCGTGCGCATCTCTGGCCGTCTTTAGCGGTCAACGGGTTAGTAAAAGCGCATAGTGCAGTCGTATTTTTATACAGCTGAAGTTGACTGACGCAATAAAAAATAAAATCAGTTTAAATGGGAACTTTATAAATAAGTATCGCTCTATCACTCGATTATTATAACAGTGAAAGAGACGGAGATAGTCAGAACTCGGTTTCTATGTTTTAACATTGTAAAGAAGCTTAAGTCTCAAGGCCTATGAGACTCCAATGGTGTTAATATACGCATTGTCTAAGCTAAGCAGTTCCTTTTTGAAGAATCTCAGACTGTGATCCATCGAGGAAACATCGCCAACGGAGTTTTACTTACTTCAGCTAATAAAAATACTAGTGTATAACAAAACAGAGGGCCTACCGCGAAAAACTAAAATCGACATTTAGAATTTAAACTGTGAGACATAGTAATACTAAGCTAATAAGCCCGCCTGCAATGACAGCGCAAGACTAACCCCAAACGGTTATCTTTATCTCATCACGCGCCTCGCGCTGCGCAGCGAGCGGCAGTACGCGGCGCGCGGTCATCGTGCCCGCTAAAGTGTCATTCTATGGAATTTGCTAACTATGTAAACAAACCGCCATATTAAAAATAGAATGACACTTTACAGTTTGACAGTTCCATAGAATGACACTTTACTGCTTAGAGGATATAACCAACGGAGACGCCATGTCTATAATTTTCGGTACTACTAGACTATTTTAGTCTGCCGTTTTTTGCGGGGGAGGGGCACATCAAATGTATACGTAACGTCAACATAGCCATGTCAGATAAACGTCAGTCCATACATGTGTTTGACATGTGGTTGACCATTGGCCGCCTTTTTTCGACAGAGGGGAACGCCTGTTAATGACCACTCCGTTGGTTATATCCACTAAGCTTTACTGCACTGTTAGTTTCGACGTCGATTTTTGTTTTTCGCGGTAGGCCTTCAGTGCAAGATAAGCGTTACTTACATGCCATATATGGTTCCGTGTATGTCGTCGCAGGCCTTTGAGGCGCCCTGCAAGCCGACATGCAAGAAGACAAGCGAACACAACCCATAGCACAAAGGGAATAGGGTGAAAAATTGCGTAACCTTTTGAACGCCAGACAAGCAAAAGGCGTCATGCCAGTTTCAAGGGTAGTTGTTGTAAGCTACTAGTACTGCTGACTTATATGTATTGAATCCGGGTCAAATTAAGGAGTCAGGCTAAGCTAACTCTGCAGCGATTTTGTTATAACTCCATAGAAGTTTGACGTTTAAAATGGCACTTGCACAGTCTGTGTTGTCAAAATCGCTGCCAAGTTAGCTGTGGTACTACTACGTACTGGAAACGTCTGCTTAATTTTATTAGTGTTGAAGGCGTTCAAAATGTTAGAAGTTCAGCATGTGGTGACCATTAAGTGCAATTATAATTAGTAAGCAAGAAAAGAACCCTTGCAGTTTAAAAATGTACCTTCACATTAATTGGTAGGTACATTTATTTAGTGCAAATCTATTATAGTCCGTTTTTTTTAGCATTAGAAAGAACTTCGCAGAAGTAAGCTTGCTGTTCCAAATCCGGCACTTTTAGCGGTAATAATTTGAAGTAAATTATATGTATTGACCATGCTACATTAGATAATTCAATAATGATTAACAATTAAAGAGCCTGATAAAAACTGCACGCTTGCTTCTGTGGAGTTCTTTCTAATGCTAAAAAAAACGAACTATAGTAACACAAAATATTAAATAACAACATATAGGATGAAACTAAACTAGATAGAGGGAGAAGCAAATTAATACGAGCGTAATTCAGTTCAGTAACGTTACATACGTTTCACAAAGAATATAATTAGCCTCGCGAAGCAATTGCCGCGCAAAGCAGCTCTGTTTACGCAGATATGCCTCGCACGAGGCGTTGTGGCCGCGCGTGCGTATTTTCGTGTGGACCCTATTGACGTTATTCATAAATGCGTTACTGGCCTGAATTAGCTATGAATAGTTTGTCTTTATCTGCCATTTTGACTTATGTATTTGTAAGAAAGGGATAAAACATAATTTAACTAAATCAGACCCGTAAAGCTTGAATAAGGGGGTATTAATTTACTCCTCCCTGGTTAAGCAAAGTGGTAGCATGTCGGTTACTCCGCGAAGATGATGTGCAACTGTGCCTAAATATCGGGAACTCACAAAAACAAATATAAAGTAGAAAAAGGCGCGAAATACAAATTTTCTATGGGACGATAACCCTACATTTTATAAATTTGCCGCCTTTTTCTACTGACAAGATTTGCTTGACCATCTATACATGATATTTACCCCGTTTTTAATACTAGTTATAATGTAAATAAATGACCATATTAGATATACTTACGCGGTGGCCACTGTGGGAGTGGAATAAACGCATTTGGTGTTGGTGGTGGTCGCCAACTGTAGAAGTGGCTGGTTTGTTAAGAAGTGGCTCTTGAAGTTGTACATTGTTTCCAGGAGACTTGTGTTGCGTTTGGCGAATTGGGGGTAGTTCAGTACTGAGAAAATAATAAAATAATTATACTAACAAGATAATATTTATATTTCATAACATTTTGGAAAACATGGTGATCTGAAGAGTGCAAAAGAACGCAATTGGTCAGATTGGACGAACCAGGCCAATTTTATTTATTTTATTTTTTGATTTGTGTGTTTAGAAACATCTCATAAGTCAGAAAATTTCATCAAGATGCACGAGGCATTCGGCCAGGTCCAAGGCAACCGCATCCGCATGCCGGATGCCTCGCGAGGATACTAACATACATAAGCTTAACAAGAAGCACTTACTCCTCTCGGACTCCTCGCTGACCTGCACGTACAGCGGCTGCGTGACGTCATGCCGGATGTGGTTGCCTCGGAACTGGCCAAATGCCTCGTTAATGCGCGGCAGCTCACATCTGTGAAAGATAAGGGAATATAGTAGAATCAAAACAATAAATTAAAAGTGGAGAATTTCGCCGCCTCTAGTGAAGTCTCGGTAGCTCAGCTGGCAGAGCGATGGGCTAGTGATCGTTTGCAAACGTTTCTGCTTAATACAAAAATTAATTTACTATGTATTGGGTAGCGCATCGTTACTGATACATTTCCAATATGACTTGGAACTCATGCCACAATCTCTCTTGTTGTTACTGCACTTTTGACTGCAAACTCTCGCGGAAGTAGCATAAGCAGGAGTTTACACAGCAGAAATATATAATTCATAATTCATTTATTTATTGCTTTTGTGGGTTTACAATAGGTCTTATAACTAAAAATCAGTAGGTTTACCACAAACCCTGTTAGGGCACAGCATTATTATATTCCTAGTCCCAGCTCTAGTAGTGCCTACGAGTGCCTTGTAGGCAGTGGCCCTGTCCGTAGCGGTAAAGTGTAAACGTAGTTTAAGTTAGTGGGGCCTTACGGTATGGAGAAATTGGAGAATCAGGAAAGTACCATCAGCCGCAAAAGTACATGGCGACTTTATCAATGAATTCATTAATAATTTCTTCATGACATTTCGCAGCTCACTACGTACATAGAATGACTGACCTGGTGTTTAAAGTGCTCCGGCGCTCTCTGACTTGCTCTGCGCGGATCTTCTTGTGGTAGTACACGGAGGTTGTACTCTCTGGTGTCACTTCTGTGAAGTCTGGCATATCTTCCACTCCTACAAATAAATGTAGCAAATAATTAGAAGTAACTAGGGGCAGGCGTGGCTCACTCCGCGATTTCGTCGCGTCGCTACAAGTACATGCGGCCCACACCATTTTTTTAGGGTTCCGTACCCAAAGGGTAAAACGGGACCCTATTACTAAGACTTCGCTGTCCGTCCGTCCGTCCGTCCGTCGGTCCGTCCGTCCGTCCGTCCGTCCGTCCGTCTGTCCGTCCGTCCGTCTGTCACCAGGCTGTATCCCACGAACCGTGATAGCTAGACAGTTGAAATTTTCACAGATGATGTATTTCTGTTGCCGCTATAACAACAAATACTAAAAACAGAATAAAATAAAGATTTAAATGGGGCTCCCATACGACAAACGTGATTTTTGACCAAAGTTAAGCAACGTCGGGAGGGGTCAGTACTTGGATGGGTGACCGTTTTCTTTTTTGCTTTTTTTTTTTTTTTGCATTATGGTACGGAACGCTTCGTGCGCGAGTCCGACTCGCACTTGCCCGGTTTTTTTATATGCCATCTAGGCGTTAAGCGCCCCTAAGGCGTTCCTTCAGTCTCCACATAGCTGTTTGAAAAAGCACCTCAAAATGGAAGGCACCACAGGTGTTAGGGTAGTTGAGGCTGGTAGCCTTATTCTATATTCCAGCTGTTGTTACTATGTTTAAGACAAGATAAGTTACCGCTGGTGTTAGGGTAGTTGAGGCTGGTAGCTTGTTCTATGTTCCCGTTGATGACGTCCTGAAGCGTCAGTTCGATGCTGCATGTCAAGCTGTTGTTACTACGTTTAAGACAAGATAAGTTACCGCTGGTGTTAGGGTAGTTGAGGCTGGTAGCTTGTTCTATGTTCCCGTTGATGACGTCCTGTAGCGTCAGCTCGATGTTGCGCTTCAAGCTGTTGTTACTACGTATAAGACAAGATAAGTTACCGCTGGTGTTAGGGTAGTTGAGGCTGGTAGCTTGTTCGATGTTCCCGTTGATGACGTCCTGAAGCGTCAGCTCGATGTTGCGTGCCAAGCTGTTGTTAGTGTAGTTGAGGCTGGTAGCTTGTTCTACATTCCCGTTGATGATATCCTGTAGCGTCAGTTCAATGTTGCGTTTCAAGCTGTTGTTACTTCGCGTGCTAGAACAATACAAACAAGACCGAAGTGATCCCATAAGTGTTCCGTGAACAAAGTTTTGTACGGAACACTAAAAACGATCCCCAAAACTTTCCCATTTATCCTTTAACATAAAATTAAGATTTGTCACTCCTGTGGACGGTAGTTTATAGATTAGGCGTGTCCTTTATACGGGCAAGGCAAATTTAGGTTATGGACATGTCTACAGGAGACATGAACCTTATTGCTATGTATGGGGTCTGATGGGGTCATACAGCAGCCGTTAAAGTTATTGGAAAACTTATTCAATTGTTTACCTCATTGTTGAGCATCGAATTTTAATTTTAAGATATTCCGGCTATTATGTATGGTGGGGCCGAAAACGGCTAATACGTAAGTTAACCTTGCTCCTTGTTAGAATATAGGTAATTGACAAACCAAATTTTATCTCCATTCTCCCTTGTTGTATCTCCTTTTGTAGAACGCTATGAATATTCTCCTAATTTCTGGTTATAATATAACATATGTAAACTAAAATCTATCCGACGTGAGGTTACTCGGTACTCTCGGTAGTAGTGTTCCAAGAAAATAGCTTATGTATGTATGAAGACCATCTTGCTCCCAGTGCCTCCGACGCCCACTTTTCCCAGTTACGCTGTAGTTACCTGGTATAGCTATCATGCGGCGGCTTGTCTATGAAGGTGGTAGACGTGGACATCTTGCCCTCGCCTCCACCAACGTCCACTCTCCCCAGTTATACTGTAGTTACCTGACACAGCTATCATGCGGCGACTTGTCTATGAAGGTGGTTGGCGTGGACATCTTGCCCTCGTCCCCACCATCGCCCACTCTCCCCAGTTACGCTATAGTTACCTGGTGTAGCTATCATCCTGCGGCTTGTGTATGAAGGCGGCGAGCGCGGACATCTTGCCCTCGCTGTTGCGGACTCCCACTCCCCCCACGGGCACTAGCTCCTTGGCGATGGGGTAGATGCCGCTCAGCAGCCTCTGACGCTTTACGAGGATATGTCTCGAGCCCTGGAGAACAATAAACTTATGAAATTGATCCTAGTCCTAGATATCCTATGCTATACGCAAAAATTTAAAAAAATAATATAAATACCATTCTGCGTCTCCTTATTTGAAGAAAGTAGGAAAGGGGGCTTGTATTTCTTAATGACCGGAATGTTCATTGTTCATTTGCGTGGCTTTGTCAGCCGTATCTATATCTACCGTACTACTACTACGTACACGTATAGGTACTTAAAATCCCCTTAGTCCCATGATAAAAAAGGAAGAAAACTTACTATAGGTGTAACTGGCACTATCTGTCTCTCCTTATTCGACAGAAAGTTGGGTTTGTACGTCTTTATGACGTGTAAGTTCATCTGCGTGGCTTTGTCGACCACGTCTATGTCATTGGTTGACTTCACTCCTGAAATGCCCTGTGCAAAACCAACTCCTAGTCACTAGACATCCCTTTTTAGCGTTCCGTACCCAAAGGGTAAAAACAGGACCCTATTACTAAGACTCCACTGTCTGTCTGTCACCAGGCTGTATCTCATGAAACGTGAATTTTTACCGATCATGTGTATTTCTGTTGCCGCTGTAACAACAAATACTAAAAACAGAATAAAATAAATATTTAAGTGGGCTCCCAGACAGCAAAACGTAATTTTTTTGCCGTTTTTTGCGTCATGGTACAGAACCCTAAGTGCGTGCATCCGACTCGCACTTGTCCGATTTTTTTGCTATACGCAAAAATTAAATAAACTTACTAGCTGTGTAACCGGCGCTATCTGTCTCTCGTTATTCGAGAGTATGTTGGGTTTGCACTTCTTAATAACACGCACGTTCATCGGCTTGGCTTGTTCGAGCATGTCGACATGGCGTTGGTTGACTTCGGCGAACTTGTTCATGAAGGGCTTGAGTTTGACGTTGCAGCTGCGGAGGACGCGGTCGCTCCCTGGGTGTGAAGTGCTGTAAGTATAGCTATTGTGAATCAGTTGGTACTTGAGTACCTAATTCTTAACCTCCTAAGTCCCGGAATTGTGCTCGTTTTGAATTTGGAACGTTGGCTTATTTAATCAAAGTTAAAATTAAGTTTTGGAATTATGGTTTTATAAGGACCTCTAGGACTCAGGAGTAGACGTGCGCGCCGGTCGAAAAAAATCGGGCGGCGGCGCGCCACGAAAAAATCCACGGCGGCGGCGTAACGCCGGCGGCGTGGGATTTTCAACTTTTCAATATACATATAATGAGAAACCAAGATTAACTCTTAAATCAACACGGGAAAAATCTCAAAAAAACTGTGTTACATCATTTTTTTGGTTTATTGTAGAAATATCATGAAAAAAAACGTATGTCATTATGTTGGACGTTGCCAGGATCGGTGTAAATAAAAAGATACGCCGCGTAATGAAAAGACGTCCAGTATTTTGGACGTTGCCGAGTATAGACTACCTATTTTATGTGCATAAGGTTTTCTTAGTCTAATTCATGTTTTTTAAAATAAATATAGAATAATTGCATTTTTTAATTAGAAATAAACTTACTGATAATATCAACTTATGTAACGAATTGAAGTAAAACCTATTATTTTTATATTTTTGGAATAACTTTATAGCTCGTAGGTGGTAAAATTTTACCAGTCATTGACGTCATTTATTTAACATTAAATCAAACAGCGGGTTATGCTAGGAAGCAGTAACATCTAAGCAATGGTGTTTACAATAATGCATGCACTTTTATCAAAATTTTCCTAACAAATTTCTCAAATGAAATCGGGTCTGTCTCTTGATGAAAACAAATCCACACACAAACAGGAAACAAACAAACACGCACACACACACACACACCACATCCACAGGGAAAAAATCCATAAAAATATTTTTTTTTATCTATTTGGTTCATTACTTTTTAAAATGTTTTGAAACACCTAACATCCCTCTATATTATAACAATTTTACTCCGCGCATACTTGGCAACGTCTAACATATTGGA
The DNA here is from genome assembly GCF_963556715.1 of Cydia fagiglandana. Lineage (NCBI taxonomy): Eukaryota > Metazoa > Arthropoda > Insecta > Lepidoptera > Tortricidae > Cydia > Cydia fagiglandana. Next base: position 22,573,032 of record NC_085933.1, on the reverse strand, counting down.
CTTAGCAAAAGTGCCGTGTTGTCGATTACAACGGGCAAAATACTGGACATTACACTTTTTACACTTGTTTTACCCATAAACAAAAAACATTTTTATGTAATTCATATTGCCACGTAATAAACGGACCATTTAATAACCTATTGCACATTTTATTTTAACGCTGCTTAATACCGTATAAAAAAAATGAACTATAGGTAAAATGTCAGTCAGTTGGATGCTTCCTTGCAAGTTCTGCGTTCTGTAGGACTTTGACAAAAAGATTATGTTCACACTGGTTCCCAATATTTTCTTATATACTCATACTTAAAAATAACATATCATTCAAGTAGCATTAGTAGTAGTAGTAGCTTCCTCGTAGTGTAAGTACGCTACCAGAGGAAAGTAACGCTATGCTTTAATATTTGGTGCAGAATTTTTTTCTTGGGATGTCCATTATAGTGGACGTTATTGATTTAAGGGTTAAAATAAATAAAGCAATAAATTTAAAAAAAACTGAACAGTCGGAACGCTAAAGCTGGGCACGTCGCACGCGCTTTATGTCCATTTGATTTTAAATTTGTACTCTTGCGGGCTTTGTCTCGGCGCGAATTTTAAACTGCCGGCGGCGGCGGCGGCGCGCTGACTCCTTATGGCGGCGGCGCGCCGCGGCGGCGCGCACGTCTACTCAGGAGGCTATAGTTCTATAGCACCGAAAATTGTTAAAGAAACAGGGTAAGGTAAAAATTTAGTAGGGTTTGGTGTTTCGTTACTAGCTTACTAGGTTAGTAAAAATTTAGTAGGTTAACAGTATACCATTAACTCTTAGTAGGGATTACCTGACTAAGCTGTTCTGTGGCTGCATCGTCTGATAATGCCGTAGCTCCGAGCACCGCAGCATGAAGGGCGATTGTATCGTATCGCTTGTCTAAGACTAATATAAGAGCGATTATATGTTCCAAAACAATAATAAGAGCGTTATAAGCTCACCACTTTCATAAGAGTGCGCAATCTGAGACTTTTTTGACGGTTGGGTGGGAGACACAGATTCCCCGTTACCTGGACTTACCTGACTATAGCTATAATTACCTGACTACGCTGTTCTGAGATCGCATCATCTGATGGCGTAGCTCTGAGCACCGCAGCATGCACGGTGGGCGTTTCGGCGTGTCACTTATTGCGGGAGACAATGACTCGCTGCTTGATGAGTCTATCTGGAATTCAAGAGCTATGTAAATTTATTTAAGTTATTTAATAAAGACGACAACTAAATAAGTGTAGATATGCTTTGGCCGCATTGCCTCGGGCACTTCTCCACTGACCGAGCTGCTTCGCGCGGCAATTTCCTCGCGAGGCGACTCGTTCTGTGTAGACCGCCTAATAATTACCTACTATAATAAAAAAGAAATGTTAAAAGACTATACTTGTACCTACTGTGGTAACAAAAGTGGCAAAATACAAAATAAGTTCGCGATAGACTCGATTGTAAATGTGATTTAAAAGTGGCAAGGTATGGCAGTAAATGAAAGGGCATAATATAATTTTTACATCAGTTATATCAAACTATACATTCTGTCAGTTTCAAGACTTTCAAGCATAGTAAAATATATAAGAATATATGTCACGCCATTTCCGTCAGTAGAAACGACTTGCACAAAGGATTTTAGTCCCATAGAAAATTTGAATTTCGCGCCTTTTACTACTGACGAACCTGTTTGACTGCCTATACAAATAACTGGAAGACTGACAACTTATTAAATTCTCTTCTTTTTTTAAAAGAATGAGGCAATACTTTGAAAAACCAAATGAGTTGCCAGCCTAAAAAATTAAAGAAACAATATTACAGTGATTACAGTCTGCCTGCTCCTCTTCTTGTCTTGTGTGAGGTTCTTCCGCTCCTGCTTTACTCGGCGGATGATCCGCTGCACCTCGGATTCCGGGGAACACTTCTTGGCATTTATCATTTCCACAAGATACACTTTCTGTAAACAGATACAAACAATATTTTTCACAATGAATAGAGTAAATTGAAAAATAAAAGGATGATTTTAATTTATTTGCATAGTTTATGGCTAACATAGATAACATTGCTGCTGATTTTTGTCTCTTCCTAGCAAATACAAATATCAAAATGAAGGATAAACCAACAATGATTAACGTCTCTTAGATTTGGCAGATTTATGAATAATTGTAAGCAAATGTCAAGTATTTTTTAATTATGTAATTTTATGCAATTTAGGTGGGTAGTAGGATGTATGTACCTCCATATTGATAGTGAAATATGTTGAAAGTTGCAGACAATTAAGTAATAACAGTCATAGTAATTATCATACATACATGATATAACCCAATTTTTTTTTGTACAACATAAAATAAATAAAATGCTGCCGGATAATATTAAGAAATAAATTAAAAACAGTCATTAGATAAAATATAGGAATACATTTGATAAGTCTTTGGTTACATTTATAGCCATAATCATATTATTATAACTGTTAGTAACATACAGTGGTGGATTTTCCCTAAGGCCCAGTAGGCCCGGGCCTAGGGCGGCAAGATATTTGGGGGCGTCAAATTGTGACAAAAAATTCGCTGATGATAACAAGAAATAACTCAAAATGTAGTCAATGCTGCTGCTGCTGATGACGATGGTGATGATGTGGGTGCTGAGAAAGGGGCGGCTACAGGGCCTGGGGCCTAGGGCGGCAAAGACCGCAAATCCGCCACTGGTAACATACTACGTTTTGATTTATTACAGTTAATTTTCATTGCTCAGAGAGAAAAATATATGGAAAGAAACATCTTTCCCACACAGTTAATCATTACATACTATAATACAAATTTCCTCGCACCGTCTGTCTGTAAGTCTGTATGTACGTTCGCGATAAACTCGAAAACTCCTGAACAGATTTTTATGAGGTTTTCACCTATGAATAGAGTGATTCCTGAGGAAGGTTTAGGTGTATAATTTGTCGAGATTTGTGTAAATTGGTTGAACTATCCGTACGAAAAGTCGGGGCGCGTCGCTAATTGAAAATAATAAAAATACTCACTTTAACGTTGGACGGCAGTTTCAGGGATTTAGCAAGTTTCTGCAAACACCTGTACGAGCAAAGTTCTAACCGGCTCGTCGAATAGACCGATTTCTCCTCCATCATCAGCCCAAAACCCTGGAAGAAAAGTTTCGTCAGTTTTCTCAGCAACTTGCCGGCACAAAGCACGTGCGTGGAACCATTCAGCAAAGATGATGTAATTGTGCTTTACTTACCGCTAAAATACCCTACTTAATAAAAGTAAGCCAAATTTTTGTGATATAACCCTACGATGTGTGAAAACATTTCATATTAATCACTTTTTAAACTTCGGCCCTCAAAGAAAAATAAGTTGTTAAACTTTTTATTTGACAAGTGGTACGGCGGAACTATTCGAGCTAATTTTAAAATCATTCAAATACTTGAATGGCAAATTAAGTGTTTTAATCTGAACGTAGGATATTTAAGCACGGCGAAATAATAAAACCAAACTTTATATTTCTACACTATTTAATTACATTTAAATATAATAAGTCATGTATTTTTTATTAAAAATCACAGGATACATAATGGTGCGTTCACATTGAGCAATTGGCTGGAAACCATAACATTATGGCGCTAAATTCAAAACTGCCGAGAAATTAACCAGTCGCGCCTACATTTTTCTTTATCCTTGATATATTTCTGTTTAATTTATTTTATATTGAAGGTAGGGTCTTAAGTTTTTCAGATTCCATAATTCTTCTGAACGGGTGAACAGGATTCGTGCTGCAAGTCAAAGCAAAAATGTAAAAAATATCTTTTTGTGTGATTCTCGTTCTACATTTTGGTTGTGGGGTTTGTGGGTAATAGTCTCACCTCATTCTCTTTGGGTCTGTGTCGACGTGCTCCATCGCCTGCTTGAACATAGCTGCCTTCTTAGTAAATGGTTGTAGCTTTCTTGTTTCTAGGATTGACTCTGTTAACTGCAATTAGTATGATAAATAATAGGTTACTTAAAGTAACTTACTTTGTGGCAAGTACCTACCTACAGTCAACTGTTAACCTCTAGCCGCCCATACGTGAAACCTTGCCAAGCAAAATTAATTTTATTTTGTCAACACAAAGTTCAAATTAGAATGGAACAGGAAACCTTTTTTAGGTCTCTGGGCGTCTGGAGGTTAAATAAAACAATATTAACGTGCCTTAACTTTCCGTGTATCCCTTATCTGCGTGGCTAGGTTTTGTCGATATTCTAGCTGCCGTTTCAGCTCCTGTAAATGATAAATAAAATAAAAATAGCTACTTAGAGTCCCAAATAGCAAACAGAAATTCAGAATTTGAACAGGCTTAATTGGATAGAATAGGAACCTACTCCTAGTGTAAAATGTCGAGCTATTAATGCGAATGGGTTTATAGTGAGGTAAGTAGTGTCACCCAATGTATGGGACGTGCAAATTTTGGTATCGGATGAATTCACTTGGCACAGGCCTATAACCGCGAAAAGCGAAGTTCGCAAATTGCGGGCATTTTTCTCTGTCACTCTAATTACGCCTTCATTGGAGTAAAAGAGAAAGATCCCCGCAATTTGCGAATTTCGGTTTTCGCGGTAGCCCCTCAGATGTAGTATACGTAAAGCTAAACCAATCCAGCCCGGTAGCCATCCGCCACCCCCTGGTGGGTAGGCAGGGCATCCAAAGTTACACGCCGCATATCGGCTTCTATTTGCCTACCCCCTCGAGTTTGGTATCATTTCAGCAAGGTAACTTTGTCAGTAGAAAAAGTCTTGAAAATCAAAAATTGTATTGTAGATTGATCCTTCTTGCCTAAATTTTTCTAGTGTGCTGCCTTTTTCTATTGTCCAAGCTGGCTTGCCAAAGTATACTTACCTGGTTGGCACTGTCCAATTTTTTCTGTAGATCTCTCACTGCCTCGTTCCTCACGGCTTGCATTTTGTTGTCCCTCTTTTGTCGTTCTCTTTCCAACTCGTAATTCCTCTCTGCTATGTGTGCCCTGTATTCTTCAGCAAGTTTCTAGGAAATAGATACAGGTTCAAGTAATTAAATAAGACACTATATCCTGTAAGTGTGAGAAAAATCGAAAAACTTTACCTGCCTCTTTATCGCTCTTGCATATTCGAACGATAGAGAGGCAGATAAAGACATTTGGAATTTCGTTTTACGCGGTAGGGCTTAAACCATATCTAAAGGGTCTCTTGACATAGGGTGGTGTTTGGGTACCTGTTTCTGCGCCCGTTTTTCTTCTTCCGCTTGTCTCATTCCCTCATCTGTGTAATTCTCTTTCTCTCTCATCCATTGGTCGACGACGTTATCCCTGTCCTGCTCTAATGCTTGCGCCATCCTCCTCTCGCGCTTGTGGTTGGTTATGAACAGTTGCTTTTCTATTTGTAGTTGCGTCTAGAAATCAAGTAAAAGGTTTTGATACTTCCAGGGCTCTTTGCCAACCATGTAAAAACCTTGAAGTTTTAAATTTTACAGCTTGGCAAAAAGGAGTAGAAATTAAAAAGTGGCAACACTGTAGTGTCGTCCCGTTTTTTTATATAAATTGGTTAGAAAGGGACGACACTAGAGTGTTGCCACTTTTTAATTTCTACTCTTTTTTGCCAAGCTGTAAAATGAACTTAAGACTGATGATTGAACTGTGAATGTTGACTGATGACAGTGATGACTTGTGAATGAGGCACTCAGTTTTATACGTAGGTGTTTGTACCTATAAATGAGAACGTACCCACGATGTTTACTTGCCGCTTCTTATTTAGGTAAGGTAAAGTGTCATTCTATAGAACTTGCGAACTACGAGTAGTACGAGTATGTAAACAAACCGCCGTATTGAAACTGTCACTGAATGATCATTTTAGTATGGCGGTTTGTTTACATAGTTAGCAAGTTCCATATGTGACGTTCCACGGCAAAAGGTACCTTATGGCGGCTAGCACTTACGTCGCATCGCGCCGCACAATATTGGAGCGACGTTAATAATAGCTTAAGCGCCAACCGCCATAAGGTACCTTTACCCGTGGGACGTCACATATAATGACACTATACGCCCGTAACTTCACCCTGCTCCGCGCGCCTTAAGATAAATTGATTACAGGCGCCATCAGATATACCGGAGCCGCCAAGGTGTTCACAATATCTGAATACGCACTCTAACGCCTTGACAATAAAGGCGTGCTCAGATATTTGTGAGCACCTTGTCCGCTCCGATATATCTGATGGCGACTGTACCATTGAACCCTGAAAAAACTTTTTAATGAAACGTGATATAATACCATCTGATCCCTCTTTCTCCTTGTCTCCCGCTCGATTTCCTGCAGAGCCCTCCTTATGGTATTATCGTCCATTTGCCTCGCCCGAGACTTCTCTGAAGCGAGCCCCTGTAACTTCATTTCATGGCCCTCTATGAAGTTAATTCTATTTTTCATCTGTTGTTCTTTCTTGCGTTTTAAGGCTGAAATAGGTACGTTTGAAGTTTTAAAAGGAAATTGAGGTGGATTAGCTTATGTAAGGTATTTTAGAGGCATTCTTGGTTCTCTTTGAGAATATAAATCTATTACAAATACTCATAGCGTCGGCCTAACTCGCAAACCTCGTAACTCCTCCGGGGGAATTACGAGATTTGCGACTATAAGTATTGTTGTCCAGGGTAGCGATTACTAATTTCCTTGAAATGGAGTTACGAGGTTTGCGAGTTAGGCCGACGAATTAGGTATGTTTACCCTATTGTCCCTATTAGACGGAGAGATGGTGCCTATAGCTATAAAATAAGTTGACATGGAAATCCATACGCTTTCATTATCGTTCATTATCGTCTCTTCACGTTGGGCCAACGCCAACACCAACGAGGGACATATTTATGCGTTAGAAGGAGCAAGTGATATTGCTATCTCATTCTACCGCATGGCTGCGTCCCTCGTTGGCGTTGGCGTTGGCCCAACGTGAAGAGGAGCCTTTACAGAGATCAGAATAGCAGACAAAAGGGGTCTTAAATCATTATTTAAGGTGTACGTGTACACTTTATAGATTTTCAGGTTTGATGTGATGTTATAGTTATTTGATTAGTCATTTATATTCGAATACCAAGCGAGGCGTTTTAGCTATTGTTGTGGCTAGATGTTCAAGTTAAAATATATCAATCGCCTGCAAATTATATCGTTCGAATGTACACACTTTAGGGGACTAGCACACTGGTGCAAATCCGAAGCCACACGCTCCTGTGTTGTGAGCGAGACAGCGCTATGTAGGTACCTACGAATATAGAGATAGGCGTAGGTATCTGCATCTAATGTACAATGTGAAAACCGCCTTACTAGCTGGAGTGATATTCATAAAGTGAATGTACCTTCGTAATGGTCCTCTTCCATCTTCTTCCTCATTCGTTCGAGCCTCCTGTTCTCTCGCTCCCTCTCCTCGCACAGCATCTCCCGTCTCTTTCTGCTGGCGCTGGCGATCTGCTCGTCGTAGGCTAGCCGGCGTTCGCGCATCTCTTGTTGCCTTCTGTACTCTTGGTACTTTTCATACTGTTCCTAAAGAAATAATACTACACTACATTCATGGCTTACCCATGCACTCTCCCCTACCTAGGTATTTTAAATTTTTTTAGGGTTCCGTACTCAAAGGGTAAAAACCTAAGACTCTGCTGTCAGTCTGTCTGTCACCAGGCTGTAACTCATGAACCGTGATAGCTAGACAGTTGAAATTTTCACAGATGATGTATTTCTGTTGCCGCTATAAGTAACAACAAATACTAAAAACAAAATAAAATATTATATTGAAGTAGGCAAATCCATATCCCATACAGCAAACGTGATTTTTTTTGCCGTTTTTGCATAATGGAACTCTTCGTGCGCGAGTCCGACTCGCACTTGGCCGGTTTTTTAAGCTTATCGCGAGGTCTACAGCTCACAGAGTCACTAGTCATAGTAGTAGGCTAAAATACCTTCCTTCTGACGTCATCCAATAACACCTCATGCCACATTCTATCAATGTTAGCTTGTTCCATCTCCATGCGTAGTTTCTCCTCCATTTGCGCCTTCTGCAGCGCTCTGAGATGATATTCGTCGGCTTTTGTGCTCTGCATTCCTTTGGCACTAAAACAGTAGCAAAGTAGGTAAAGGTAAATTCACAGATGTAACACGTTTAAATTCAAACACGGTCATTGCACGCATATGCATTGGATTTACACAAATGTGCCGACAAACATGGTACCTACGGACTGCGCCAAGAAGGTTCGACCGTGTGTTCTTAGGTACCTACAGAAAGTACGTTCATTTGTCGTCGTGTAAAGCCCCGCATTCACACTCCTACCTTGTATTGTAGGCCGCCTCGTAGTCCGCCTCGTTGGTTAGGATTGCGTATGGGGGTTGCGGACTACGAGCCGTCCTACAAACGGCTAAACGGTAGGACGGCTCGTAGTCGGGGCTTAAGGCAATCCAGCGTACATAGGTACTTCAGTATTTAGCCGCATCCTTATCGCACCAAAATCATGGTATGCTTCATAATGGCTTGGCACCGACTTCAAACATATTAGTTGGTATTGGTAAGTAACACATATACTTAAACCTCCTTATTTATAAACGCGCTACAAACCACAATAAGCTAATAATCATTTAACTTTATCTGTCATTTGAACTTATATCTTATGTGTAAGAAAGGGATAAAACATACTTTAACTAAATCAGGCCCGTAAAGTTTTATGAATAAGGGGGAAAAATAGATAGGTAGGTAATATTTAATTTCATCCTTTTTGAAGTAGGTTTTTTTTTAAGTTTTTAAATTTCCAACAGGCTCCACTAAGCCTCTTCTTAAAACTTGAGGTCTATTAGCACAACATCGTAATACTTACCCGCAAAATTACGAATCTACTCACATTTTCTCCCTCTCCAAAGCCTTCAAGCATTCTCTTATCTTCTCTCTTTCAATCTCTTCCTCATAGCTCTTCAGTTTACTTAGCCTCTCCTTACAATACCCACATTCTTGCTGGGCCTGTTTTGCTTCCAGTTCTCTTCTTAGTGTATCCTCTTCTTCTTCTAGAAGATGCTTGAGTTTCTGTTGTCTGTGTCAGAGGTTAATATCTTCTGTGTCTAATAGAGCTTGCACTTTTTCGCTTGTCCTGTTTATTATCGCTCTGGAAAAAAGGTAGAGCACAACGGAATATTAATTAAGTATAATAGTTAGTATAATGACGCACGCCTTGTAAATGACCGGGCTCGAAAGACCCGAGAGTTTCAAAACGGAGATACACACAGTGGCGGATTTGCAGTCTTTGCCGCCCTAGGCCCCAAGCCTTGTAGCCGCCCCTTTCTCAGCATCAGCATCCATCATATTGACTACATTTATATAGATCAGGCAGCGAAAAAGTATAGATGGAAATGCTTGAGACACATTTTTAACTTAGTAACTTTTTTGGACTCGTTAGGAGGTGAACATATCAAAAGTCCCCTTGAGCGGGGGTAGGGGGTTTGGTTTGAAGGTCACATTTTTCGGTTTTTCGCTTATTATATCTCAGAAACTATACGTCCTTGTGACATGATCGTCGGAACATAGGTTTTACGAAAAAAATAAGCAAATACTTATTCATTTTAAGTGACAGTTTTATCAATAAAATTACTTTTTATGTACCTACAAAAACATTCAAAAAAGAAACATAAGAAAAATATTTTTTTTGCTTTATTTATCCTAAAATAAAAAAAAATATATATTTGAGATTCTTACAATGAGCTCTTTGATTTGATATGTAACACGATATAGTTTGAAAAACTTTGTTTTTAAATTTTCTCATTTACCCCCCCAAAATGGCCTCCACGTTTAAAATTCGTTTATTTACGTTACACGTCCATCTTTGGGTCACAAACTTACATAGGTATGTGTGCCAAATTTCAATTGGTCCAGCAGTGTCGAAGAAAATAGGCTGTGACAGACGGACAGCCAGACGCACGAGTGATCCTACAAGGATTCCGCTTTTTTTTCCTTTTGAAGTACGGAACCCTATAAACGGGGAACAAGGCGCGAAGGCGTCAACAATCTGCGAAACCGACGCCACATTCGCGTTCGCGACTTTGCGCCGCGACTCGCGCACAAGTGTGGAGGGCCCTCGAGATATCGTAAAAATTGTAGCTGGTAGCAAATTTAAACAACTTACATTAGGTATAATGCTCATTCCGTTAGAACGCATAGTTTCCGAGATATAAGCGAAAAACTGAAAAATGTGACCTTCAAACCCCTCTCTTCACCGGCTCAAGGGCTACGGCCGGGGACTTTTGATATGTTCACCTCCTAGATAGTCCAAATAAACTTAGGTACGAAGTCAAAAATTGTGTTTCAAGCATTTCCTTCTATAGGTACATTTTTATGAGGATTCGCTGCCTGGCCTAATTTTGAGTTATTTTTGTTATCATCAGCAATTTTTTTGTCACAATTTGCCGCCCCTAATATCTCGCCGCCCTAGGCCCGGGCCTACTGTGCCTTATGGGAAATCCGCCACTGGATACACATAATATAATGATAATAATTTAGCCTATATACCTATGTCCCACTGCTGGGCACAGGCCTCCTCTCAAGCACGAGAGGGTTTGGGCTATAGTCCCCACGCCAGCCCAATGCGGATTGGGGACTTCACATACACCTTTGAATTTCTTCGCAGATGTATGCTGGTTTCCTCACGATGTTTTCCTTCACCGAAATGCTAGTGGTAAATATCAAATGATATTTCGTACCATAAGTTCCGAAAAACTCATTGGTCGAGCCAGGATTTGAACCCGCGACCTCCGGATTGAAAGTCAGGCCATATCCACTCGGCCACCACCGCTTATACAACGGGATAATAGCTGATTGAAAACTAGAACCACTACTGGTTACTAAGTAGGTACCTAAGTAGGTGGGTGTGGGTCTGTGGGTACTAAAATCACGTAAAATGTTGTCGCTGTAAATTTGACAGCTGAATTAATTGGCGCGCTATTGCGCTGTAAGTAACAATTGGAACTTACTTCTGCAAATGAACTTTATCATAATCTACGATGTCACCCAGTGTTTTTATGTCGTCCACATTGATTGTGGGCTCTGCTTCGAGCCTTCGCCTTTGCTATAAAAAATGAGACAAATATTAAAATATATTTTTTTAATATAAAACGTTGTGATGGACCTATTTAGGTACTTAATAGCTAAAATTTTTGGTGATATTTACAATCGTTTTAAAAATTTAAATTGTGTTGTCAGTTTGGAGCAGATGGGTGACAATGTAGCATAAGTAACCTTAGTGTACACGAGTACAATCGCCTGCCCTTGCTGTGTTCCACCCTTTTATATAAGTTTCGTCATTTTGGCAAATAACTTAATACGTTTCGAACTGCTGCAGCACAATATAAGCAGCACGTTACATGTCGTAGGTCACACGTGTACATTTCCTGAATCAAAAAATATATGGCGAACAATAGAGGAAAATACAATGCGTCTTGTACGTACGTCCACGAAGCTAGTGCCATATCCATCCTCCACAGTTCTCATTATTTTTTAAATTCCAAACTGGCAGGATAAAACATTATTAAGGTAAGTAGGGCCAAGGTAAGCGAAAGAATCAATTAATCACGTACCTTCCAAAACCGAAAAGGATGACCGAAATAGACAGACTGCTTGGTGATGTCAGCCATAATTGATAACTGGCGATCAGAGCGATCCACCCGAGTACTGAGTAATTAGGAACTGTCATCGATTCAACGGTTGCTTGGCGGCCGTTGGCTGGGGGATTATATAGGCCCCGTGCATGAACTATAGGGGGCAGCATAGGAGCCGTAAGATTTTTGGCGCGAGGCGTAAATGTGTCGTTTATACTTCCGATGTAGTCCACAAGATGGCAGAACATACTATGTGCACAAGGAAACGTACCGACGAGATCGGTAGATGGTAGCACTTGACCCCTATTCAACAAGCGACGTTTGACGTATCGTGTTGATCTCCCGTTGATGTGGGAAAAATCATAAGTTCTCAAATACGTACAATGTCAAATTTTGACATTAACAATCCACAGTTAGGGTGACAAGCAAACCAAACCGAACCACCCTTAGTTTAGAGTTGAGTTTTGGTTGTACCAAATTATATTATCCACCGTTGATGGAATCAACACTCAGTATGCAATAAAATCAACTGTTGATTTGACGTGCATGCGAAATCTGACAGTTGTATATATGTCGAATTTGGCTCCTTGCATTGGCAATGTGCATGTGCAATTGTGCACATATGTTTCCGCTTCAGGCCACAAGATGGCAGACCCTCCAACGGGCACGGTCCTTATACGTTTAGAATAGAATCTTTATTGGATAGATAAAATTAATTTGTAATTAAGAAAACACGACTTCTTCATAAAGAGTAGGATAAAATATTATGCTTTTATACGAGCTAGCAACTGATATGTTTGAAGTCGGTGCCAAGCCTTATGTCAAGTCAATAAGTGCCTTAATCAGAATACACACAGGTGTGAGAAAAACAAAACAAATGAACCAAGCGATCGCATAGTAAACAAAGAGCTACGAGGGTTGCACTGAAAATGTCGGGAATAGAGAATACTGTCGCATCTAGACAGTCAATCTTTATTTTAATGCATACTTAATCTCAAACTGACCACGCATATAAATTTTCTTTTGAAAGTAATCATTCTGTAATGCACACGGCTCATAATCCCAAAGTCCTTTTTGTATGGCGATTTTGGAGCCTTAGTGGTTTTGTATGAAATTCGTGGAGTAGCCAACGGAATTGAAGTTTTTTTACATATATATATAATATATAATATTTTTTTACTGTTGTCATATGAATATTTAGGAATGTCGAAATCTGCCGATATGCAACTTTTTTGGCAGTCTTTTTAATTAACAGCACAAATGCGATTTTAATTTTTGACGTCGCTTTGGAATGACATGCTTCTTTAAGATCATCTATGGGATAAAATGAAAGTGACTTTCATATTTAATTTTAACCGCAAACGAGCGTACGATGAACTCTAGTTCATAAAAAAATAACAGAAGCCCATTGTAACTTTTATTTGTTCGCTGAGGGCATATTGAAAACCGTTTAAAAATTTGATCGGAAAAATCACTTTGCCAAAAATTCAAATAATGTTCGACATACAATTTTCAAATTGCCAGTAATTCTTAAATACAAATGACAACCAAATGAAATATACCTTAAAAGTTTTATAAAGAGTTACATTTTTATAAATTATATGCCTCTTTCTATTATGTTATTTCTAAGTGTCCCATTCCCGAATATTTCAGTGCGACCCTCGTATTAACTAGTGTAACTAGTACATACAGTAATAGTAAAAGGAAATAAAGTTAAGGGAAGGCTATAATCAATATTGATACTGTCAATCTATCGTAATTGTACGTCTGTATGGGGTTCGCGTGCTTTGCAGCAGCACACACAATGCTGCCACAGCAGGCCAGATAAATTAGAGTCTAGAGTTATACTAAGATAAGTCTGCACCGATTTTGATAGTTTAGATTGTGCAAGTGTTATTTATACGTCATAATTTGATAGGAGGTTGTCATGCGGTTCCGCGCCCGGCTCTCTGACACTGCGGGGTTGCGAACTGCATCGCAACCATAGTTGTTTTTAGTTTTAATATATATTTTGTAATAATATGTATGCTAGTTTTAAGGTCAATGGTCAATGGATCTATGGGCCAATAGTTGCCTGAAATAAATAAATAAATAAATGTTTCATTTCATTTCACTTCACTTCACTTCACTTCACTTCACTTCACTTCACTTCACTTCACTTCACTTCACCTCACCTCACCTCACCTCACCTCACCTCACCTCACCTCACCTCACCTCACCTCACCTCACCTCACCTCACCTCCTCACCTCACCTCACCTCACCTCACCTCACCTCACCTCACCTCACCTCACCTCACCTCACCTCACCTCACCTCACCTCACCTCACCTCACCTCACCTCACCTCACTTCACTTCACTTCACTTCACTTCACTTCACTTCACTTCATTTCATTTGAATGCAGAATTTGCAGAGCAGTCTTATCTTGGTCTAACCACAGAATAAATAATACATAGTACTTTACTACCGTACAGAAAGGACACTTCCTACAAAACCGAAGTTTGGATGACGACCGGGGTTGTAAAACTTCTCATTCACACTTGTAGCGAGTGAAAAAGATGGTAATAGGATCTCGGTCGTTATTTTGGCTTGCGGATAAGATAGAGATTGCGGTAAACAATCAAATGCATTTTTTGATTACTCTTACCCTCCTAAGGCCCAGCCATACAAATGAAAAATCCAGAATTTGCCACTGAAATTTGAACCTTTAGTGCAGGGAATAGACTTGATTTTGGTTTTGTTTGAAAATTGAACGAATCAAAACAAATGCGACTCTGTTCCAAATGAATATGATTTAAATTTCATCAAACTGAATAAGTACTTTAGGTAGGATCTTGGGCCTTAGGAGGTTACGACTGTTATGCGGGAAGGGCAGTGATCTTGATCGTAGTTAGTCTAACTACTTAACTTGAATTAAGATTAGCATTAGCAGCATAGCAAAGATAGCTCTTTTGTAGACGTTGCACCGGTTGTACCAGTGCATTAATTTCACTCACACTAAACTTAAGCGTAATTTTACGAATGATGTTCTACTTAAAAGAGAATTAAGACCAATTTAAATATCAAAATGTATTTAATAAAAATATTTTTACACTAAAAAAAAAAACAATTTGTAAAGTTCCAATACATATCCTAGACAAATAAAGTTAAGATAAAAATCTGGAAATTCTAGTTAAAACCTGCTGATTTTTTCTCCATTTCATAGTTCCACACTACACTATGCGAGTTCACTGACCCTCATTACACTGAGTGCGCAGGAGACAGATTTACGGTGATTATTACACCCTCTTCCCCTGCCTTTACATATTGAACTCTATACCCCACACAATAAGGATGAATCTGAAGGCATTTCTTTTGTAGCGATACAATCAGTGTGCCTCCAGGGAAATAGGGACCAATACGGGAGTAGGTGTGCCTTTTATAGGCTACATTCCTACTACTCAAATCAGCTCCTTTTTTAGAACTGTCAAAACGATTTGCTAATATGGAATTTATATGAAAACGAATGTAGTGACGTCACGGTAAACTCACCTACTTTTTATATTTCAATCCGATTTATTAAATACAAATTGTGTTGAAAATAGCTGCTATCCATGTTTTTCTAATAATTATCTGGTGCTTTATTTCGTGCATGGTTTGAAATAATTTATTTTAAGTACAGGAAACATCCCTATTGCATAGGATTTGCAGGTACTTAAATAACTAATGTTTTTAATAATAAAAGTATAAAAGTCGTATGAAATATTGTTTGACCTTTAATGATTTTTTACACTATTTAACCAAATTTTACCTAAGTAATAAATTTTACGTTATTTTGTCTGACAGTACAGAATATCGACAAAAATAGGTAAGTGACCTGAGTGAGCCAGACTTAAAATATGTTACGAGCTGGTGGAAAATTGGAAATACATAAATTCATACACATGAAAAATTATGATTTATGATTGATAAAAACGGAGTTGGACCTGTTGGACTGTATCCCAGCTGCTAAATAAATATTATGGGACAATCTAGCAAGGTGTATGAAATGAATGCGCATAGGTATGATAATATTGTGGGTTACATGTACCTACTATGGCTATTAATACAACAACAAATATATGCGTAAAGTATATAATAGTTATTTGTTTTACAAGGGGGCAAAGTTGTTGTTTAACCGCTCGTGCTAATATTGATACCCGAGCAAGCGAAAGATTCCAAAATTGAACCACGAGCGTAGCGAGTGGTTCGAAAAATGGAATCTTGAGCGTTGCGAGGGTTTCAAAGCATGAGGGTTAAACAAAATTTGCCCCCGAGTGAAACACAAAATTTTTCACCACACCAACCCGAAGCAAATATTAAATGTAAAATATCACACAAAATCAAACCAAATCAAATCCAAATGAATGTTATTAAATATTTATCATCCAAAATCATCATTTAAAAGTCAATTCTACCAGCAAACACAAGAAAACAACTCAAAATTTGCATTTGATTACTTTGCCTCACATGTGGATAAAATGCAACTTTGCTATTCGTTTTTGAAGTGCAAAGTAATTCTTTCCGAGCTGGTGTGGTGAAAAATATATTGTGCGGGCAGCGTACAGTTCTCATACTATTTGCAAATGGGATTCAGTTTGTCTGAGATATCGTTTTTTTGTTTTTCCTAAAAACGGTGATTTTGATCTATCCCGGTTTCCTTGGACTCACTGCCATAATGACAATATTAACGCGTCTAAGCACATGGCTATGCCAAAACCTACCTTATTTAGACTGTAGTAAGGGTGGAGATAGGCGCATTTGGCTGTGATGAGGGTATCACTTGGTTCATTTACTTAGTGGCGATGAAGATTGTTGGGGTAGGGCGGAATGTTCTGACGGATGGGATTCTATTATGGCGTGTTAGGTAATTACTTGGGGTTGCACAAGAACCACACATCATTACATCAACATTCATTAGGCTTTATTTGGAACGGCAAAAAGTTAAAAAATCGTAACTTCCTCCTCACTTCAAGTCTTAGTGCGTTGAATAAAGGTGACAGTCCATTTCCGATGACAGCTGCACTACTGTTCATTTTACTGTGGAAATTGACAATGACAGCGACGCGTTCAGTACCAGTAGTGCAGCTGCGGTTAGAAATGGAATGTTACCATAACCAGTAAGGGCTTTGAACTCTTAAAAAATTGTTAATTATTAATTGTTTTTCATACGCTAAAGACTGCTGCCTTTACTCGCAGCGCGTCTCACTCGGACCAAAGATGCGAGAGGCGAGGCGAAGTGATGTCAAATCGAGATTAATTTGTAAGTTCAAATCAGTCTCGTGGGTACTAATGTATTAAGGCAGTGGTTCCCAAAGTTGACTGGGCCCCGACCCACTTTAAAAAAACTGCCAACTACAGATTCAGGACCCACCTCCTGGCCGTCTTAAAAAGGGGGCATAAAACATGTTGGTAACGCTCAGATTCCCTAGTAGTTTCAGGGTCCACTTATTATTCGCTCGCGACCCACCAATGGGTCGCGGCCCAAAGTCTGGGAAATGCTGTATTAAGTATGACTCACGTCCGACCGGCCGTAGACCGGGCCGTGTTCGACCCAGAGCTTCCGGCGCATCGTTTTCTATGGAATTCATCACGTGATCGCCTGTCGTGTCTTAGAAAAGTAAGCGCATGAAACTCCGGCTCGGATACGGCCCGGTCTAACGTGAGTCGTCCTTTAGGGCACACTTTCACGGCGCACAATTTGTAAACGCTCGAGCGCGTTATGCTGGCCATAAGTATACTGCCATTGCAATAGCTATTATAGCCGAGAAGGGCTTGTGTAGTTTTTCCGATCCAGTGTCATGAAACTTTTGAGGTTTGTAACAATGTGGGAGTGCACCGCAATTAATACGCTTTCCAGAAGATTCTCATCACCTAAAGAAAATAAACTTTTTAAGTACCTAAACTAGGAGGCGTATTCAGACTGTAATAGCAGGTTTTGAATATTTGATCTGGATTTGTCATATATTTGCTCAGTCAGTGACCCTTCTCGCTAAGCGAGTCCTACTACGCACGCACTTGACCGGTTTTTTTATACCTAAAATAAATTGCTCCGCTGCCGTAGAAAAAGTCTTTGTAACCTAAAACTAAGGCTTAAAAATCTCGCAGAGGTATGAAAATTCTGAATAAAGCCTCTTTACCGTAGATAACTACCCAAGTACTTAAACTTGTAAGGCGAAAGTATATAACAGATGTTGACTTACTCACGAACATAACAGATTCTCTTTGCCGAGCTGGCATTTTGCCGACAAATGTAAGTAAGTACTCAGTTTGCCTGGCAACCTATCTAGAATAAACTATTCGATGAAAGTAGAGTATTATATCTTTTAACATATTTTATTATAAATTTATAATATATACCTACTTACTTATTCTTTATTACTAGCTGTAAGTACGTTGGATTTGTTTGTTTGACACACATCTCTCAATACTATTAGGTGTAAATAGGTATACAGGGTGGAAGATTTCTAGGGACTGAACTGAAAGGATGCTGTTATCTAAGTTATCTACAATCGAGTCAGTATAGTCGTAAAGCTGGATTAAAAAGTAAAGGAAAATCATTATATAATGAAATATTTTTACGTCAGTGAAAACCCTATAAAGTAACTTTATTTTTTAAATGGACACATGTCATGTCATTAATAGGATATTCTTGCTAGGGTTGAAACATACAGATTTTTGCACTAATGTCTGCATGTAAAATATACACAAGTAAGTATAACGGGTTAGCACTGATTGACTAGCACGTCTTTATATATAATTATAATAATTAACTCTGTATTTTATTTTATTTTTAAATTACTTGCATATTACTATGTTACTAACCATAGCTTTGATAAGTCTTGTAAATATGTAATTAGTAACAGTTTTATGGATATGTACATACTTATGTCTGAATTAAATAAATGAATTGAATTGAATTGAATTGTTATCTTTTCGCGGATTAGCAAAGTAATAATTTTGGTATTAACTCACATTATAGACGGGTCTAACATGAATTTTATTCAATTCAACATTATGTGTGATAGGTGGTTTGAAAATGTGATCTACCCCAAACTTTTCCATACACTTTCGTCCGGTAGATGCACAAATCTCTGTTTTGACATTTAGCTGGGACATCAGTCAGCCGCGACCACGACCAGTGAAACCTGTGTCGAAACGTCGGTAAATCAAGGTAATTGAATAAAATTCGCGTTAGACCCGTCTATAATGTGAGTTAATATGTGTTCAAAACGCGAAAGTTTAAAATATTATAATATTTTGGTTTTAATTAATATGAATTTCCGCAAAGTAGCGCCTGATTCTATTCATTATCTAAACCTGCTAGGCCTAGGGGCACTATGCTCAACACAAAGGGCAAAGCCTTTGTCCATAGTGCTTCAAATTTAATCAGGTTGCCGGCTATTGTCAGCCAAGAGCTTCCAGGAGAGAGGTGGATAATATAAGTACATATACATACATACCTACACTGCATTCTCGTAAGATTGTTTCCACCACATCAGCTCAGAAAGGCTCTCTTTATTCTTCATAAACTGACGAGATAGGCAAAGTAATGTGATGCAAATTATGAGTAGTTTCCTCCGGTTGGCTGATGGAATTGATTTTCAAGTGATGATTTTGAATGATAAATATTTATTAGATTATTAGAGTTCATTTGGGATTTGTATTGTTTTACAATTAGTATTTTCGCGCGGTAAAACTTTTTTTAACTCTTTTTCACTCGGCAGCAAAATTTGTTTAACTCGCGTCCTTTTAGGGCCCCCCCACATCTGGCGTCTTTCGAGCGTCGGCGTCTACAATTCTATGGCCGACGTCGACGCAACGTCAACGCAGCGTCGACGCAACTGCGCAGCGACGTCATTTTCCATAGCGCTGGACCGACGCCGACAGACGCCGACGCTCGAAAGACGCCAGATGTGGGGGGCCCTTAACCCTCGCAATGCTCACGATTCCACTAAGAAACACTTGCTACGCTCGTCCGTGGTTATATTTTGGAATCTTTCGCTTGCTCGGGTATCAGCATTAGCACGAGGAGTTAAACAACAATTTTGCTGAACATTAGTTTATTACATATAGAATATTCAGGTAATATTGGCGTGGATTCCAAGTCATAGCGGAATAACAGGCAATGAGATAGCCGACCAATGCGCTAAAGAAGCAATAACGATTGGCAACCACTTGTATGACCGATGCTTCCCTCGCGACATTAAGGCCCAAGCTCTGACCCACGTGCGAGATGCCTGGAATACTCGATGGCAAACCACTCAACTACAGATTGCTAAACATTTTCGCAGTATCCAACCAAATATTCTCCATAAACCGTGGTTCTCTGGTACACGAAAGTCGATGCCGAAGAACATTACATCAGCGATCATTCGCCTTCGACTGGGCCACGTTTGCACCCCCGTTCGCTTAAAAAAGATGCGTGTTCGAGACCACTCTCTATGTGAATGTGGTCTGGCGGAGGGTACTCTCGAACACGTATTTTGGGATTGTAATCGTCTTGTTACCCCCTTATATGACATTCTCCCCCCTAAAATTCCCCGTCCGGTTACCATTAATTTTCTTCTTACACTAGTTACCTCTCCTTTTGTGAACGTCTTAGGTAAACACATAAAAAACAATAACTTGTATTTGTAGTAGTTAGTTATAATAATATATGTTTGTTTTGTCCTGGTTGTAGGTGGATCTACATTCGATTCTCATCAGATTGAACTGCGTCGTGGATAGTCACCGGCCAACTGTCTTCATAAAGCACGTGCCTTCCTAAACCTTGACGTTGGCGGAATCATCGACAATATCGATGGAGCCATAATACCCAAAGATTGATTGATTGATATGTTACTCTTCGATGACCGCAAAAATATGTGACGCCCCATGGTATAATAATATACTCCGCCTGGTACTCTCTTCCCGTCTTTTCGTGGTCACGTGACTGACACAAGCCTACGTCATCATGCCACAGCGCTATATGATAATATGCGATAGCGCTATATATAGCGGCCATGTTATTGTGACGTAGGCTTGTGTCACTCTGGGAAGAGAAGACCATGTTTTATTAGACTATGGTGACGCCCTCTTATGGCTCTTATTATTATCTTATCATCGTGTCAGATATTTTTGCGGCCTTAGTTGTGTAACATATTATTGTAGGTGACTGTACAATAAAATGAAAAACTAAAACATGTACTAATGCACAGTGAAAGTACCGGAGTAGGTAGTTGGATACAGGTAGTGCAGGTTTAAAATATTTGACCAAGTAAATATCCGGATGGGGTGTTTTGGCGGCGCGCCAACCGACCTCTGCTGTGCTCTACGTGTATAATGCAATTTAAATCTAGTGTTGTGTGTTGAGTCTGTTAAGTTAATCTTCTGTGATGTGTTCCTGTTATAGTTCTATAGGAACATGGGGCTCTTAATAGTACATTTCGATGCTAGTGCGGAAGGTATGTCATTACTTCACGAGTACCGAGATATCTTGCCACGAGCCGCAGGCGAGTGGCAAGACTCGGGACGAGTGAAGAATGACATTTCCGCACGTGTATCGAACGACGTTTTTTAATACAGTTGCGAAAAAATAAGAAAAACATTGTTAATCGTACACTAAACAAAAGTGGTAACAGTGACAGCTCGGTTAGACGTCGTCTTTAAGTATATTATATCTATGGGCGTTTGGCAGCTATTCCGTTCCATTCAGTCAACTTATTAAGAACGGAATTTTCAATATTGAATATTAAAAAATAAACGTGTTATAATGATGAAGAGGTAAGTAATTAAATATGAAATATGTAATATTTTTCGTATTCTTACATTAACGGTAGGTTTTTATGCTGATTACGACGTTTAAAGGAAACTAATATTAACACTCATCAATAAGTAGTCGTGAATTGGAACAAGTATAAATTTAAAAAAATTGGAAAAGTAAAAAGCACTAGTTCGAGATAACCAACTTTCCGCACGCTAAACAGCTACGTAAAGTAGCACTTTTTGAGCAACTGTATTAAAAAAGATTTATCCACTTATCACGGGACAGCAGGGGCCGCAGGCAAGACCGCAAGATGACAATCGTTTGCCAATAGAAGAGTAAATAGTTATTTTCATCAGACCAGTTTGTAAAGCCTCGTTTGTAAAATTGATAAACAATGATCTTACATTTTCCAGCATTTTTGGTGCAGCAGAGTGGTGTTAACGGAATTGGTATAGATAATTTCAACTGAAATGTTAAATTAAGGTTAATATTAACGTAATTAACGCTAATTAATCATTAGGGTTGAAATTATTTATACCAATTCCGTTAACACCACTCCGCTGCACCAAAAATGCTGCAAAATGTACGATCATTGCTGATAAAAAAGCTGCATTTTGCTCACACGCTTATGGCAAAGTAATTGGATGCAAATTTTGAATTATTTCTAGCAATGCACGCACGAGAACTTTCCAAAGTTGCGAAACTTTCCACATGAGAAATTCTCGGTAACTTCTGAGAATGTTCTCGAGAACGAGAATTTATTTATTTATCGTAGTTTATACCATGAACATTCACGATAGTTTAGGTGTAGTCCTTACCCCCAGAAAATTCCGACTTTTGGTCGTCCGCTTCCGGTCAGAAAAATGTATGACGGCCCGGCCAAACGGTCAGACTTAGGTGGGGGGTGCTCGACCAAATGTCATAGAGGGACCCTGGCAGTTTTTGACGCCGCCATTTTTTTTCAATATGGCCGACTTTTTTTTTTAACTTTTTTAATTTTGTCCTAGCGCGCTGAAATTTTGGTCACGGTATCTCGGGGTCCCCTAGATACTTATGAAAAAAATGTTTTTGGTAAAATGCTACAATTGCGGGAAAACTGGCCACTTTTATTTTGTATGGCAACTTTTAAACGGTGCGTGATAGGTGGGGGTTGGTCGACCAAATGTCATAGAGGGCCCCAAGAAAAAACAATCTGCATTAAAAAAAAACAAAATGGCCGACTTTTTTTTTTAATGTTTTTCAAGTTGGTCCGAGCGCGCTGAGCTTTGGCATGGCGGGAGATAGAGGCCTCTAGATTCTAATGAAACAAAAAAAAATTTTTGGAAAATATTGTCGAAAGTCGAAATGTTCTCTGATATACAGTGAGAATTTAAGCAACTTATTGGTAAATTTATCACATCAACAAAATAGCTAACTGTAATAGACAATAATATATGCATAATAACATTTAGTTTTAAGTTATGCCTATTTAAACTTTATTTCAAGTATATTCTCTTGTTTAAACAATAATTTCCATGTTGCAGGAATGTTCTGAGAACATTCTCGAGAACGTTTCCGCTTTTTGGGAATGTTCTGCAATTTGTACATTGCTGATTATTTCCTTATGTTGGCTTAAGTGATGATTTTAAATAATAAATAAATATTTTAATAACGTTCATTTTGATTTGTTTACTAAAGTTAGTTAGGATTGGAGTGGTGAAAAATGTTGTGGTTTACTCGGTAATCAAGTTTGTTTAACGCTCGTGCCTTGAAACCCTCGCAACCCTTTAGATCCCACTTTTCGAACAATTAGAAAACTACAACCAATTGAGTAAGTAAAATGCGCAGATATTTTTGTAGGTGACCGTACCTATGTGTAAACATTTTATTGTACATAAGACAGATTAAGATACAACTAAAAAGAAAGTATACAATGTACAAAAGCGAAATAATGGCTAAGCTAAAATAGGTAAAACGCGATGATATAATATGCCAGACGAGACCACATAAATATTGTAACACACCTTCTCTAGCTAAAACCACATGTGGTTCTATAAATTCCGTTTTTTGCTCATAATGAAAAAGTTTCCTACGTGAGATTTATGCGCAAGTATGAGCAAGTGAATTAGTGAAACATGGTCCGCGTTTTATATTTTTTAATTTTGAGTTAGGTACCGCAATTTCTATTGAACTAGAGTGGTAATAGAGTGGAACCAGAGATGAGTGTGGAAAGCTAAACTTTTATCTCTCCTGTGAAGTACGATAGTTTTAACTTTAGTTTTTGCATGACAGACGGTTTTAATTTATTCGCATGATTATCTTATTGTAATATAACATGTAAGAAAAACTTGGTACCTTAACCTAGGTCTCCGCAGTCAACCTGTTCCACAGACACGAAACCTGTAATTGGCATTTCTTCATTTTACACAACTTAATATGCACATGGACAAAATTATTGCTTATATGTACAATGCAACTTTTTGTATTTTTGGTTCTCCGTTCATCGTTTTCTATGGAAAGCGTCACGTGGTCGCCTGTCATGTCATAGAAAAGTAAGCGCCGCGCCGCCGGAAGCTCCGGCCCGGACACGGCCCGGTCTTGCGTCAGTCATCGGAGTCATCCTTTATGCTACAATTGTTTAGGTATTGCTAATAACGAATAAAGAACCAATAATTATTGATTAAAAACAAAACCGTAAGTATTTCATTTTGTACACACTTCCCCTGGGTATTAACTTTGCTTAAAATTCCACAGAATCTACAGGAATAAATAAAGCGAAATGAAATTCGTACAAACCTGTATTTCTTTTCATCTTTGCCCCATTTCAGACAGTTCCTTGTAAAACCCCGGGACGGGGATATTCCATTCCACTTGAATACACCGTTTAAAATAGGTTTACACTGGTTCTCTTTACATTGTATAATTTATTCTTTTTACTGCTCTAGAAATGGGAACATTTTATCTACTCCTACGAATATGATGGTCGTTCTTGTCTACGTGACAGCGTGATAAAACGGTGTCCGTCACTTTCTATCCCACGGTGTTAAAAGATGACAGTTATTTTATCACGTGGATAAAGATGGATAAAGCCATATGCGGGCTGATTATTTTTCCCTATGTTTTGTAGTTACCTATTTATAATAAATATTTTTTAAGAAAAAAAAACCGACTTCTATGGGGCCCGGTGAAAGATTATGGTAGATGGTGCACTATGTAGAAAAGGAGGTAAAACCAGTACCTACTTTCTAGTAGCATTTCGTTTCCGTAAGGGTCGTAGTTATCTAGCCTAACCTAACCCACTTCTCTGATAGCAGTTCGGTTCTGTGAGGATCGCAGTTCGAACCTAATCAAACCCACTTTTCTAGTAGCATTTCGTTTCTGTAAGACTCGCAGTTCTAACCAAACCTAACCCACTTTTGTTCGGTTCTGTGAGGATCGCAGTTCAAACCTAACCTAACCCACTTAACGGCGCATGCGGTGCGGTGTACGGGAGTTTGAGCGGGAGGGGTTTGGCATCATCATACCCACATTTTATGGTAGGTAATCATAGTGGTTTATTTAGTTTAGGTATCATAGTGGTTTTCCGGGTCAAGGTCCGGGTCTCTGAGTCAGAGTCCGGGTCCGAGTCCCGGTCCAAGTCCGGGTCCGGGTCCGAGTCCGGGTCCGAGTCCGGGTCCGAGTCCGGGTCCGAGTCCGAGTCCGAGTCCGGGTCCGAACCGGATCCGGGTATGAGTCCGGGTCCCAGTCCAAGTCAAAATCGAAATTCGAAATCACCAAACATGTACCATGCGTCGTTGAAGAGTTCTGTTCTGATCATCATCAGCAGTTCCACTTCATCAAATGCGACAGTTTTTAATGTAAATGCTTGATTTTATGATGAAAATACAAAAAATTCTATACGTATGCCTTTAAGATTTGAGGAGTTCCCTCGATTCCTTATGGATCCCATCATCAGAACTCGAGCTTGACAGAAATGTGGCTTAAAAACTAAACTTGCTTAACAAACATAACGAAGAGGACAAATCGCCAAACGTGAACTATGCGTCGTTGAAGAGTTCCGTTCTGATCATCATCAGCAGTTCCACTTCATCAAATGCGACAGTTATTAATGAAAATGCTTGATTTTCTGATGAAAATACAAAAATCTCTATACGCATGCCTTTAAAATTTGAGGAGTTCCCTCGATTTCTCATGGATCCCATCATCAGAACTCAAGCTTGATAAAATTGTGGCTTAAAAACTTAACTTGCTTAACAAACATAACGAAGAGGACAAATCGCCAAAGGTGAACTATGCGTCGTTGAAGAGTTCCGTTCTGATCATCATCAGCAGTTTTTGAATGTATATGCTTGATTTGTTGATAAAAACACAAAAATCACCATATGTATGCCTTTAAGATTTGAGGAGTTCCGTCGATTCCTCATGGATCCCATCATCAGAACTGGATTTTGACAAAAACGCGACCAATCTGTATGCATATACATATAATCAAAAAAATAATTTTCAAAATCGGTCCAGTAATGACGGAGATATGGAGTAACAAACATAAAAAAAAAAAACATACAACCGAATTGATAACCTCCTCCTTTGGGATTTGAAAGTCGGTTAAAAACCGGACAAGTGCGAGTTGGACTCGCCCACCGAGGGTTCCTAACAAAATTTAACGTATTTATTATTAGTTTTCAGATTAATTTTCCTTGTACTTGTAGTGTAAGACGATATTACTTACCAAATTTTATCCTATTCTGCGAACTTCTTCTAATAAAATTCGTCGCCATTATGAAATAATATTTCAACATGTTTACTTGCAAGGTTTGAACTTTCACTAAATAAGTACCTACCTACCTACAGTTACAAAAACTCTTGCGCTATTCACAATTTAGTTAAACGCCTCCCCACAAAGTACCAGCATATTAAGGTAGTTGATACAAATCTGTGGGTCAAGATAAAAAAGGAATTAAGTAATACCTTTATTTTACTCGGGACAAAAAGTTTACCAAATTAGGCAACTGAGCAAAATAGGCGTCATATTTTAAACCCGAGTGTCCCAAATAGCTCTGCGCTTTACTTATGTAATGAAATTCTTATTTTACGGGTTTGACTTTAACTCAACGCTCAGACTCGGAAAATGAGGTTTCTGAGTAATTCTTGGATGTACGCTTTCAGACATCTATCCACGTTCAAGGGGAAATATTGTATGAATTTTAAAATAGCGTTTTTATGACAATTACTTACTCTTTTTTACTTCAATACGGTAAATAAAAAAAACCGGGCAAGTGCGAGTCGGACTCGCGCACGAAGGGTTCCGTACCATAATACAAAAAAAAAACAAAAAAAAGCAAAAAAAAACGGTCACCCATCCAAGTACTGACCACTCCCGACGTTGCTTAACTTTGGTCAAAAATCACGTTTGTTGTATGGGAGCCCCATTTAAATCTTTATTTTATTCTGTTTTTAGTATTTGTTGTTATAGCGGCAACAGAAATACATCATCTGTGAAAATTTCAACTGTCTAGCTATCACGGTTCGTGAGATACAGCCTGGTGACAGACGGACGGACGGACGGACAGCGAAGTCTTAGTAATAGGGTCCCGTTTTACCCTTTGGGTACGGAACCCTAAAAAGGATGTTAAAAGTCTAATAGTCTAGTCTAGTCTAGTGTTATTTATTAGTAAATACCTACATATCACAGTGTAAGTGGGTACCTATATACCGTATGTTTGTGTTGTGTATTCCACTGTAGCATCGAAACTATTGTGTTAACTTTGATTAATGTCGTGTCATTGGATTTCTGTTTATGATGATATAGGCCGTATTTTTACCTATACTTCCAAGAAGTAAGCTCTATAAAAAAAACATAGTATTTTTATGTTTGTGTATGTTAAATATAATAGATACCAGCTAAAAGTCTGCATTGCAAGAAACCCGATGGAGTGTAGGTACAGTCACCTGCAATAATATATTACTCTTCGAAGGCCGCAAAAATACGTTCTTATGGCTCTACAGATAAGATCGTTACAGATATTTTTGCGACCTTCTAAGAGTAACATATTATTGCAGGTGACTGTACCAGTGTACCTACTTAACGACAATTAATACAATTAAATTTTAAAGTAGTGCGTAGTGCCTCGTTACTTTGGTTTAAACTTCCGTTTTGATAAGATCTTGTTTGATATGATCCATGAGACCATGACCAAATTTTTCAGTAATATCTTTGCATTTTCGATCGAGGTTGGAACCTGTAATTTTAGCCTCCTAAAACCCAGTCATTTTTGCAGTTTTGAATTTGGAACCTTCATTTATTCCATTATAGTAAACTATATATAGGTACTTCGATTTTAATTTGTTCTTTTTAAAGGAACTCAGGACTTAGGAGGTTAGACCACCACGCACATACGAAAGACACAGAATGTCTAATCATTAATTAATAACGTCAGTAGCGTATGTGAGAACAAAAGCGTAGGTATGAGTAGGGCGCCTATCTTCGTGAGAGTATTTAGACACAGACAACAGGTGGTCTCATCTATTACCATAGACAATGGACTAACAAGACTATTGAGCACAATACTATACTTAGGTGTAATTTTGACAGATGAATACTGTAACTTGCTCTTAGCCTGATTGTCGAGTGTTGAGGGTTTTGATATCTAATATTTAGCACTAAATGTACCTATCCTGCTGTGCCGCGTTTGGCCCGGGGATTTTTGATAGGTTAAGTCGCCCTCACATATACTTTTATATTGCATACGAGCTCTACCACTACCACCAGTTTTGACAATGATATTCACTCACGTCTAAGTAACTTACTTTCTATGCATCTCGCTCGTACTCGCATATTAGTGCATGCCAGATATAAATAGAAAGTAATTTACGTAGACGCGAGCTAATATGTCAATGTCTAAACTGGTGGTAGCCGTACTTAGAGATCCTCAGGTCAAATTTAATTTTGTAAACCTTCATCTAATTTAACTGTTCTTATTATTTCATCGCATCATCGCATATGTTATTACAAAAGTTATCAGTTTAAAGTTCATGATTTTCTAGATAGTAGAATAATCCAATCCAATACAATAAAAGTTGGACAGTAGCCAATGCCAAGGCTATGAACCGACCGAGGTTCTTTTATTGTGGCTACAACACAACTGTCGCTTATTCCACGCGGTCAGCTAAATATCATCGGAATGGCGTGGCACTTATACTCTGTATCTTTATGTATTTAAATAAAAGTAAACAAAGTATATCCTCAAATGGCTCCTTAAGCCAGTTGAGAACATTACATGATCAAATAATGTAGGTTAAAGTCAGGTCGTTCGGTGACATATCCATCAGGCGGTTTTATATTTGGTTGGTTAACCAATAAATGTTATAACTACTCGAAGATGTACAAATTGTGTGTTTACTTTCTTTTAAATACCTAAAGATACAGACTACAAGCAATCTGAAACTTACATACATGCTACCTATAAAGAATAATGGTACCTACAAGTGACTTTACCGTTCTTCGTTAAACCGACACCTTTGATCTCTTGCACTCTTAGGCCCACTTGCACCATTTCACTAACCTGGGATTAAGCGGTTAAACCGTTAACCTAGTGTCAAATTGTACTGATAACCATAGTAACGCCAGGTTTAACCGGTTTACCCCGGGTTAATGAAATGGTGCAAGTGGGCCTTAGAGCATTTAGTAACTAGAGACGTCATCGCTGTCATTTTCTGTACGAAACAGAGGGCCTACCGCGAACCACGTTCGACGTGTTGCCTCCCTGTCACACTTACGTACGAGTTTACAAGTGCGACAGAGAGGCAACACGTCGAAGGAACCAAACATTCCGCCGGAGCTAAATAAAAATGTATCTTTTTCTATCGAGTTACCGTATCCTGACCCTTTGGTTGTTCACCTTACCTTACATAGTTTCCGGAGGCGGGTCCCTTGTGTAATTTTAATGGGAGCAAGGGTTTTAGGTCGTAAAATAGAGGTCTAATCGCACACACGCTTTACATGGCTTTAATATTTATTGGCACTCCGGCTTCTGGGGCAATTGAGGATTGAGGCTTTGTGCGGAAATTTCAAGGCTGCAATGTATTTTTACGCAATTTCACATTGCATTTTGGCAATTTGTAAAATAGCTATACCAGAGTTTTCACGAATAAGGAGAAGGTTCTGTATTCGGTTGTGGCATTTTTTTATGTCCTATGTTCACCATTTATTCTGAGCCCTGCCCTGAGGTCCGATTTGAGTAATTCTTTAATTATTAAATTGGAGCAATTTTTGTTTAACTCTTGTGCGTTGAACCCATCGCAACGCTCAAGTTTCCTATTCTTGGACCACGCGCTATGCTTGTGTTTCAATTTTGGAATCTCTCGCTTGCTCGGGTATCAATATTAGCACGAGGGGTTAAACTACAACTTAAATAACACAAATAACATTTTTTTTTCAATACTAATCTCTATACGTATATTTTAAGTAGTGAACGTCGATGCCATGAGCACTTGGATTATAGGTGGGTACACACTAACGTTAAATTGAAAATAAAATAAAAAGTGGGTTTTCAATATGAGTGAAATGCCATTGCCCTCTAAAGCTTGAAATAGGTACCCGAAATAGAGTTGACCGCGTAGGCGTAAGGCAAAGCTAGATAATAAGGTGACGTTCATAAGGATCTCTCTACCACAAAACAGATAGGTGCAGAAATCAACCTACATACAAAGCGCGCTCGAGCAACGCACACATAGACACTGCTCACGGACACGATAT
Source organism: Cydia fagiglandana (assembly GCF_963556715.1). NCBI lineage: Eukaryota > Metazoa > Arthropoda > Insecta > Lepidoptera > Tortricidae > Cydia > Cydia fagiglandana. Next base: position 22,542,918 of record NC_085933.1, on the reverse strand, counting down.
CTCGGACCAGTTGGGACCAGTGCGAGCGCGAGTGCCATCCGCTTGAGACACGCGTCTGTGAACTTTTTTGTGCAATAATGGAGAAACAAAACAAAACGTTATTATAACTGTACAGTGGACGGTTGTTTAAATTCAACATTAAACGGTGAATTGTCGTTTTTTAAGCTACCAGTGGTTTCAGAGAGAATGCGTATGCGAATTTATTACTTTGTACATGAGAATGCGAATTTATTACACTTAAAAATATAATAATCGTGTATTTCGCCAATCTCGGAATCATCGCAAGATATTTTCTGTGGCAAATTTGTAATATAAAAATGACATTAAAATTAAAATACCTATTTGAGTTATTAATGTTATTATTAATTTATATTTCCATTCTTCCCGTTTCATCCTCAACAATAAATCAAACAACTAAATACGAGATACGATACGATAGATACGAGTGCCACTACCACGATAGTTTTTTGTGCATAAGTCATAGTTCGCAACAATCGCAACCCTAGAGCGACCGCCGAGCGTAGGTATGAAAAGTAAAGTACATACATGTGATTGACTTCTGTACTTATCTATTTTGTGTCTCTACTTACATGGATTTGTTTGAACTAAGTAGGTATTATAGTTTTATCAATTAATGACAACAGGTACTTATTTTAATTTCTTCAGGGATACATGGTGTATGTATTGTTTGCCTTATTCTTAGAAGAAGGTTAGTTACCTACTGATAGTTACTAATAGTTAGGAGCAGAAAAATGGACCTAGTCTAGCAAATTAGGTATCAATGCGCTGAAAAATATATAAGTCCTAAAATATCGCCTAAGTACATTGAGTAATACCGCTTTACTTAATATTTCATAAAAAGCACTTACAATGACATAATTGTCGTTGACGAGAGTAAACGTTAAACGTCGCTGGCGGGAGATCAAAACGTCAGTTACATTACTTAAATTAACGTTGTTACACATCTACGGTAACTTAAAAAGGTTTTCTTCGCCTCCAATTTGAGCCGGCATCAATTTTCTACCCTCATCAAGAGCGAACAATGGGGAATGACCTTAAGGTGGCGGCCAGGGCGCATGCGTACGCCACCCCAGCCAAAACTGTCATGGCCGCTCAGTCCGCGTATCGACGCCGCGACGCTGAGCGTTTCCGAAACTCCTTCGCCAGAACCGTTTCCGAAAAAATAATTGACACCATAGACTATATTGTGCCAGTGTTTTGGTGACAGTTTGACTAGTGCTGTGCATTTTGAATTTGGAATTGCGGGTGTTTTTTGGGGGAACGACATTAGCAGCCAACTGTAAGTAACACTATGTTATTGGGTGAAAAAATACTCTTTATTCATTCAGATGAGAGAAAACGTATTATTATCTACGAATAAATGCATTTATACGTTCCCGTAACAGTATTTGATACCTACTAAGAATGTGATGAATTATATTGATTTAAAAAAGTTTTTTGCGAGGGCGCCTCAAAATGTTATTAATTTATTGATTAAGGGTCTTTTATTTTACTTAAGGCGTTTTCTTGGCTTCTCTTAATTGACGGGCGGGCAATGAATGGTGCTATTAAATTTAATATAGCCATTCTCTGTGATATTTTGGACAGATATTGTAACTTACACCTAAATTTTGATAAAGTAAGATGTTTGAGTTTTGTTTGATATAAGTTATAGACGTCGAGTGAAGGTAAGTACCTACTAGGTGCCACAGATATGGATTTAAATCTAAGTAATCGTGATTTTTTAAAAGTTTAAGTACCTATAATAGTGGCTCTGTCAACTGTAGACCTCGCGATAAGCTTAAAAAATGTATAGGTAAAAAATAAAATAGGTATGTATTTACTTCGTTGAGTCATTTTCACAGAGAACTCATAATAGTCTCAAGTGCCTTAGACTCTACTGGCGCTTAAGTCCTTTGCGCCATTTTTAAGCGTTTTCCAAAAAAATGAAACGACAGAAAATGGAAGTATTTCTAACTACCAACCTGCTCACAAAATTTTGTGAGAATCGGTTGACAAATGCAATCTGCAGAGGAAAACATCTAGACATACGAGAACATTTTTGCTCAAGCTGAAACGAAGACCTTTCTTAACGCACGGTCAACGGTAAAACTTTACTAGTGACGCTACTACATTGATTTTGAAAGAAGGAAAGAAAAAGAAAATACATTTATGTACGTCAAATAAAACCATATTTTCTTACCCTATTTTAAGTTTTCTATATCTGTCGGCGGCCGATCGTAAGATTAGGCAGATCGTAATGTTCCTGTGTATTGTTTTGAGGATAGTCATATTAAATCAATATAGGTAAGATAGGTTCGTTAGGTTGCTTCAGATGCCCGAAGGGCAAACTGTCCAGAAATAGGAGCCCCGCTTAGCGGGGCTCCGTCGACTCAGGGAACGAGTCAAAGATTTTCACGTTTCACGATATGCCTGATATTACGATCTGCCGCCGACATATCAATTTTGTCATCTTAAGGCTTACTCAGAATATCCTTGTATTCTGTTAGTAATGCTAATATTGTGTGCCAAGAATGCCAAGATAATGTCTGGCATGAAACGTACTAATCGCAGTTAAAAACGGCTCGGTCACGATTCTCGGCCGAGGCGTAATTCCTACTAAGCCCCTTATTTTGTTTTATGGCGTTGGTTAAGGATGGCATGTCAGCGGGTGCCATTAAAACAAGCATAATTTTATTTTATTTTTCTGCATTAAATGGAGTATGACTGTTTTGAAGGATTTGTAGGTAAAAAATTAATAAACTTTTTATTTTTAGGTAACGTGAACATACAGACAAACAAAATCTGTCTGTATGTTCGCGATTAACTCAAAAACTACTGAACGGAATTTCATGTAGTGTTAACTTATCAATAGAGTTCTTGAAGAATCTTATGTGTATAATTTATTAATCCGTGTGAAACCGTGGCGGGTCGCTAGTAATAAAATAAAATTGACGCTTTGAAATCTGTTACAAAAATACTCATTGAGCACATCTCTTATCTCAGATTCATTTACGTCCCAGCGAAACCCCAATCAAAAATATCGAACACTCCTACCTTTTCAAATAGAGGGCAAACCCGTTTGATGAAAGCTTTTATAAAAGCTTTATTCTAAACTTCCAAGCTTTCGTGAAATAAAAATATTTCTCCTCTCTTCCTCGAAATATTTTTTAGGAATGTTTATTCTTACTTACCTACCCGTTTACAAAATGTAATTAAAAATTAAATCTGCAATCATTTCAACTGAAGCAAAAAACGTATTATCAATTACCTTTGATGCCCTGATACACAAACGCAAACGTTTGTTAATATTATTTATAAACAGGATGCCGAAATAAAAAAAACCGGCCAAGTGCGAGTCGGACTCGTGTTCCAAGGGTTCCGTACATTACTAAATTTTTAACGATTTTTTTTTATATATGTGAAACGCGAGTGAATTGCCTTTAAAAAAACCCGTAGGGGTCGGATCAAAAACTAAGTAATTGGTCCGACTCACGCTTGACTACATATTTCTAATAGGTTTTCCTGTCATCTATAGGTAAAGACCTATTTTAGAATGGAATAGAATTAGAATAGAATTGATTTATTCGTAAACACAAACAATCGGTACAATACATTATATACAAGAAAACACAAAATAAGATTAAAGTGCCACGAAATGGCCCCCATCTCAGCATGTTGCTGGTGGCTTCCAGCGCTGATCTTCCGATGAGAAAAAAAAATACAAGAAGAAAAAAAAGACATAGAAATAACATACAGTAAACCTTGGAGGATATAACCAATGGAGACGCCAAGTCTATTTATTGTATTTTTTTTCAAAATTTTAGACCCAGTAGTTTCGGAGATAAAGGGGGAGGAATGGTCATTTTTTGCCTATTTTCTTGAATTACTTCTAAACTGTATATTCTAAAATTATGAAAAAAATATGTTTGAGATTCTCACATTGAGCTCTTTCATTTGATATGTAACACAATATAGTTTGAAAAACTTTATTTTTAGATTTTCTTATTTACCCCCCAAAAGTGGCCCCCATGTTTAAAATTCATTTGCTTAAGTTACATGTCCGTCTTTGGGTCACAAACTTACATATGTGTACCAAATTTCAACTTAATTGGTCTAGTAGTAACGGAGAAAATTGGCTGTGACAGACGGACAGACGGACGGACAGACAGACGCACGAGTGATCCTATAAGGGTTCCGTTTTTTCCTTTTGAGGTACGGAACCCTAAAAATGACACTGTATTTTTAAGCAACCCATGGTGTGGTGTATCGAAACGCTCGTACAGCCTACAAAGCCGATGCATTTGCTTGCCTTTCCGTCGGCCATTCCTGAAATTTATTCATTGGTTCGTGGTGACTGGCCTCCACTGAGCTGGGGCCTTATTCAACCGACTTTTGAGATTAAATTGGAATCTAATTGCTTTTAGCGTTCGTTCAGTTTTACGAGTTGCTTGTTTGACTGATTGTTATATTCGGGTCAAACACATTCTAGAAAAAGGTCACTTCTGTGGACAATACAGTTTAAGTTAACGACTCCGGTACATAATTAGATATCCCGTTTTTGTTACTTGAGTCGCAAGTACTGAAAAAATGTATCCCGCCGAAAAGGTGCTGCGTAAAAATTAGCTTTAGGTTCCTTTAAATTTGTAATATTTACAGGAAATACGTGTTTGTAAAAAAATGTGTATGACCCATTCATAATTGACTACTTCCTTCAGCGTTTCAACTACTTTCCATGCATATATATCCACATTATTGTAATAGTGTGATTCTTTTTTGGTTCCTTGGCATCTTAATATACCTAGCGACCAGAAATGATAGACTAAAGGTCTATCGTTTATCTTAGGTCTATCTTATACAAATATTCTTATACAAATTATGGTGCGCAAGGTTAATTGTTCACTTTCACAATTACTACGAATATGCAAAGAAATCACCTTAACTTTACCTGTTTAGCATTTATTACATTTTAACAGGAAATTATAAAATAATACATTAATATATTAAAACCTACCTACCTGTTTACCTGTGTACCGGTTTAGTAGGTACTCATGTGCGCAAAGCAATATTGTAGAGTCGGACCAAGAAAAATCTCCAGCGGATTTGATGGGCTATTAATACGCAGTGCAAGTGTCATTTATACGTCATAATTTCATAGAAGTTTGAAGTTTAAAATAACACGTGCACTGTGCGAGCTCTCAAATCCGCTGCAGACTTTTTATGGACTGACTCTAGTAGACGTTCGATTGACAATGACGTAATGATTGGAATACTATCAGGTATGTTATAATAACTTTGAGGTTTCTGATTACGTATAGTACGTACTACGTAGTATATAACTAGGTACCTACTATTACAGAATGGCCTTCACTTCCTATATGGGAATACGAATAATAAAGACACGTAATAATGGTTGTATTATTCGTTCACGTATAATCGTTAACAAATCACACAATTTTCCAACCCCCTTTTCACTCAGAAAAATTATATTTAAGTTTTTTTTTGGGGGCGAAAGAAGTACAAACACATTACCTAGTACGTACGTACCTACCTACTGTAGGCTACCTAGAAGTACATTTCACTAGTACAGTATGCTAAAGAAGACGTTGCAGAACATTTATTTTATGATCTCTTTAAAAACTCTAGTCGAGGGATTTCAAAGTAATTGCTTGCATGAAAAATGTCTAGAAAATGCACTTCTTTTAGTATAATTAGTTGCTTTTAACCTGATTAAAGATATCGTCAAGACTTTATTAATAAAGCTGCTACTTTTATAAGTAGATTTACTTTTTATTATTTACCTATTCAAGGAATTTCAACAGCTAAGTATCGTCGTTTCTATAATTTAATTTAATTTATAATAATAATTTATTTATTTGCGTAAGATAGTACATGCAGGTTGATATAAGATTACACATAGGAATCAACTACCTCGTCGCATAGAGACATGCAAATAATGTTGGTCTTAATCTATTTACATATATGTACAATTAATCATTGACATTACATTAACAAAATACCTAGTATATATTATACCTAGCATATTATTATACCTAGAATATATTATGTTGGTATATATTGGTTATACTTTAAATAAGCCTCTCGAAACCAATTAAAGGAAGTTAGGTACATATAAAATTACAATGCAGTTTTAGAAATAATTCTATTTTATTTATCTACTTTATTGTATCACGGATAATTGTCGCGTCCTTTAAAATCGTCGCTGAAAATCATTTCAATACAGCTTCTTGCATACTTTGATGAAGAACAAAACTCTCCGTACATATTTATACCTACAGTCATTCTTTCATATCCCCCATATTGCTGAAGACATAAATTCAGGGATCAGAATTTCAATAACTCCCTTCCATAGTTTATTCAGCGGCATGTGAACATTCCCACATGAGGGGCATTTCATCTGCGCCTTTTTAAAGAGAAAAGAAAAGGCGCACGGAAAAACACAGCTCTGTGTCTGTGGTTGTACTTAAACGGCGCTCGGGGAGAAGGGAGTTTTAAAACCACGACAGTTTTAAATCCTACAATGATAAAATGTTACACAAATGAAATGATACTGACGATTTTTTTCAATGAACTATGGATATCCTGTATAAAGTTGTAGTATACTCAGAACAAGTAAATAAACGCATTTTATTTCTTTAGGGCTAAGATGGCCGGCTTTTTATCATTTGTCACCAATGCTTGTCACGTTCGAACAAGTAAGTGAGTGCGAAAGTGACGCATGACATGACAGATGATAAAAACGCGATCATGATACCGCTGAGTTTTGTTTTATTTCTTTAAATGACTAAAAGGAGAAGGATATAAAAAAAAGATAATTTTTATGATTGTCATACATACATACACCTCCGATTTCATGGAACTTATCATCACTTGGCATCGCTCTATGGTTAATCTCGTTAAGTTTTATCTCTTTCTAAAACAGGAAAATGTCTAAGGCTTCCCGATTTGACAGTTCGTCGGTAATATCACTTCTTTTCCCAAAATTTAAAGTAAACATAATGGTATACCTACCATGATATTATATGGTTGGTTATGTATCACTTACTTATATATTTTATCAAGTCATATCGTTCAGCTTCAGTGTTAATCCTTGGGCTTAACAGAAAACAAGCATTAAAGAAAGCACTCTTCCTTTAACTACGTTTAACTTTGGTTTAACTAAGATATAAAACTTCAGAACGCAGTGAAAGGCTCATAATTCACAGGCAGCGGATAAAAACTGGATCCATGTTAGTGCCCGGGTGAAGTTCCGGGTAGTTCTTTATTTTTAAAAGACTTACCCCCTTATTCATAACCGTTTACTAAAGTTGACAAGCCGATAATAATCGTTTGTCCCTTTCCGACGTATTGGTATAATGAAAAGGGACAAACGATTATTATCGGCTTGTCAACTTAAGTAAACGTTTATGAATAAGGGGGTTAGAGTTACTGCATTTCGTAATGGTTTCAAATAAAGCGTCAATGGGAAAAAAGGAACCAAAGATATGAGCACATATTCTGAAGGTAAGCATACTAAGTTCATATAGTCCCTTATGAACCAAAATTCATATTTTTTTTATTCAAACTAGGTACGACCTAAATTTTTTTGAAGTGAAAACTTCTTTAGCGGCGCTGTGCACTCTTTGTGATGGGGAAAAAATGTTAAACTCGTGACAGGTCACGTGTCCGTAAGACGTAAGATTTCGTGATGGAGAATTTTTTTTAAACTCGCGACAGCGTAAGACGTAAGACGCTTCGTAAGACGGACACGACGTGACCTGATCGAAAAACTATTACAATGTCATTGAGTTTTCACTTCTGCCGGCACTCCCGGAGTGCAACTCGTTGTTTTATTTAATAATAGGTAGGTAAAGGACTCATTTTGTCACTTTTCAAACGCCGCACTTACTGGTGCTACATTACAACTGCCACAAGTGATATTGATGACCCAATAGGTACATAAAAAAAATCCGTTCGAATTTTTTAGATATATTTATGCTCTGTGCTCTGGTAGTTAAGCGATAGATGACAAGTAGTGATAGCTACACACACGTGTAAGGTGCGAGAAAATATATAAGAAAGTTTTGTGTGACTTGTTTTTCGACGGTATAAAAAGTTAACGGTAAAAGGACGTCATACATAAATATTTAAAAGTTGTCTTTTATAACACGGCTTTTAGAGCCTGTAATCTCTTTATCAGACTAAGTAAAACAGTACTTAAAAAAGTACACGTAGGTACTTAGGAAATAACTCTTTAGCTTTTAATACATATAGGATTCATAGGTACAATGTCCGATTGGGATTACATATTCCACGAGTGCATTATTCTTGCAGAAGATTTCACGAAATCGACTAAAAGCGATATTCGATAAATATGTACATATTTGTCGATTTTCTCATACTCTGAGCAACTAAACTAGATACTTAATATGATTAAATTTGAATTAATTTGGTTGTCTTTCACTACTTAAAGAACCGTTGTTCGATAGTTCAACGCTTTGTAGGTACTTTGTCGATATTATCCTTTATTTAGTATACAAAAGGGCTCTAACGCTGTAGTTCGAACCCGCAAGTTCTCTGAACTCTCGCGATTGCAACAGAACAGAGTTTCATTAAACTTTTATTAAAAACATAGTTTGTCGAACGAATTTCATCTCGGAACGTCTGGGAAAAATAATGCACACGTTTAGGGTTTGAGACGAACATTTAGGTACCTATGAAATTTTCTCGCAAAAGGGATTCGTTTATGAATCCTCAGCGAAAGCATGCGAATCAAAATAGAGTGTTTTATGTGCGTACGTGTGTAAAGGCATTAATATTCATACTAAATTGTATTCACCAGACAGAAAGGAAACTTCCTGCAAAACCGAAGTTTGACAGCGGTTCAGCGTCTAATCAAGCTATCCCTTTCTAATATATGACACTATCCCTTTCGGCTATTTAGGGTTGTCACAATTCAAGTGATTATCTTATCGTTGGTCGTGCACGCAACAGGAAGTCAAGTGATGCCAACTTTAATAAATAAAAATAATTGCTCGGAGCAATGCTGAGCCGAGCGGAGCCGAGTTTCGCCGAAGTCAGGAGTTTCGCACCCCTGGTTTAGGGCACAGTTTCCTCAAAATTGTTTGGAATGATCACATACGCAAATACTCTACTCTTCTTTTAGGGCAAGTGATACTGAATGTCTTTGTTATTGTCGTTGTCGCTGTAGACAAGGCTTGTGTGGTCGATGCGGAAGCGACAGACGGCCACAAATGGGAAAAATAAATGACGTGCCCGCCTTGTAAGCGGAAGAGCGGGGTGTGACCTATTTTATACGAAAATATTAGATGATAACATTAGGACTTTCTTATGGCTGACGGGTGTAAGTTTCACAATTTCACTTACCTAGTGGTAACCACTGGCGATGTCTTAAGATTGGGTCCTTAGAGGGTTCTTCTCATCCTAGCACTTTACCGGCTGTTTCTTAAAGAATCCCGTACCTATACAAAGAATTTAATTTCATTACCATTTCGTACCACAGTGAAACTTTCATATTGATTGTCACTGTGACAATGACAAGGTACGAAATGGTACTGAAATTATATTCTTTAAACTGTACTACTTTATGTCAACATGATCACAAGGTTTAGGGCAGTCATTGGATTTTGCTAAAGCGACATAATTACCTTCTTCTGACTTCTGAACTCAGAGGGGAAGAGGTCAAATAAGTGATTAGTTAGGCTTCCTCATAATGTCTCCAGTCTCTCTAGATATTAGCTCAAAAATTTAGAAAGACGAACTTTTTCTTGTAGAAAATAACTCTTCGCTTTTAAAACTTTAATAACATGTTCCACCTACTTTGAGTAAAGTACAGGGGTGGGAAGCACCCAAATAATCGGTTTAAAGAAACCGTAGATACCGTAGAACTTTACTGTATAATTTAGAAGTCACAATGAATGGTCGATGGAAATGTTACATTTTTAATGTTAATTATATTTGATGTAATAATAGGTAGTTTATGTGACTGTTATATAATGAAAGGCATTAAAATATGACACTCAGAATTACACGAGTGTTTTTATGCCTATATGTACCTACACTTAATTTGTATAACAGTTAAAGAAAAAAGAAGAAATAAAAAGATAAGGTCATCCCCCCCATTTCCCGAGTTGTGTCGATCTCCCAAACATTTTGTATCAAGTACCTTTCTACTCTAACGCGACATGTATATTTAAACCCCAAATCCTCAAGATTGAAACCAATGGTGCGTAATCCGATAAGAATCCAGGCCATAAGAAATCCGAGCAACACGAGGGCTAATGGTTGTTTTACCCCTGTTCGTACCGAATAAGTTTACGTATCGATTTTATAATTATGCCGACTCTGAAACAGTACTCCAAATGCTGGTAATATGAGCCTGTTAAGGGTTATTTGTGGCCATGACTGGCTAGAATACCCGTGAGTTTTTAATCGGGGGGCACGGCAGTGCCCCCGCCAAGTCGAGCGCGAAGCAAGCACTGCCGTACCATCCTTTACTGGAACCATTTCGCCGCATTTTCAGGCCCCTATTTGAGAACCTCTGGATAAGACCAGAACGCAGAAATTTTGGTCATCCAGTAAGCTATAATCACATACTTAAAATCCAAAATTTCAAGTCTGTAGGTCATTTAGTTCCGAAGTTAAGCGAAAGCAAAGTTTCGCATTTATGAAACTCACTCATGATCATCAGAATAGAACTAGTACTTCCCATAAACTCAGAGAGCTGAAATTTGGTACAGAGTTAGGGTTTAATGGCCACATAAAGGGAAAACCTAAAAATATTGCAATATCAGTCACGTTTTAAAGATCTAAGAACTGCATAAGTAAGTTTGTAATCCCATATAAATATATGATATTACAAAGTTACTGTTGCAGTTCCTACAAATAGTAGGTAAAGTAAAGGTACACTACGATATACGATGTGAGTATGAATGAAGATATGTTTAGTTATGATATGTGTATACATAGTATGGGTATGAGTACCCGAAAAGAAGGACTGCCTACAAAAAGAGATGAGATCCCATCAAAAACATTACATGTAAAAAGGTGCAAGTCTCGCAACGCTTTCACTACAAAAAGAAGTGAAATCCCACCAAAAACATTCTGTAAAAAACTAGCCAAGTCTCGATGGAGCTGCTTGTTTATCTCTAAAAAGTAATGAAATCTAGACAAAGTCGTGCCAAGTCTAAGGTTCCTTACTGCGATTTCTTTATTATTATAGTTAATGTTGTGTGACTTGGCCGTTGAAGGGTACACAAGGGTACAAAACCAGGTGCTCCATGACACCATTGCACCAATCTGCCATTGCACCAAAAAGAAGGGTTTGTTTCAGGCTCGCCCATACATAAGTATTATTGAAATACGCAGCTTTATCAAGCCTACAATTGACTGGTTATTGAATCAACGTCTTCCAAGTGGCAATTTTCCATCGTCAATGGGTAGCGGTTCTGGCGACAGATTGGTGCAATGGTGTCATGGAGCACCTGGTTTTGTACCCTTGTGTACCCTTCAACGGCCAAGTCACACAACATTAACTATAATAATAAAGAAATCGCAGTAAGGAACCTTAGACTTGGCACGACTTTGTCTAGATTTCATTACTTTTTAGAGATAAACAAGCACCTCCATCGAGACTTGGCTAGTTTTTTACAGAATGTTTTTGGTGGGATATGATTTACCAGTTCCGAAAATAGGAACACGCGCTTTCTCGTATATTAGGTATGTATGTACTACATTTGGGCAATATGAACAGATACAACAGATATTTAGAACAAATACAAAATAAGTATATAGGTACATAATAATAAATATTAAAGAGTATTAATATTCTTTGATACTGTTAGTGAGACACAGATAACTATAACTAACAGCCGTATTCGAACACTGAGATACGTCAAATACAAGACATTAAAACGATATGGATTAGATATGTCAGTGTCAAAATTGACATTTCTTCAAACAAAAACGTCACTTTTGACACTTGTTTGACACTGACATATCTATTCCATATCGTTTCAATATCTAGTATTTGACGTATCTCATTGTTCGAATATGGCTGTAAGTGGTACGTTGAACGTCGTAACCGGGAGCACGAGTAAGCACGCCATAGCGGAAGTGCTCCACGGCCCCGGTAATTGCCACATGTGACACAATTTGTGCGAACACGACGATTCCCCTTGAAACATTACCCCTGTAATTTAATTTTGTGACTTTAACTGGAAATGAAAATTGATTAGTAATATATTAGAGTACGGAGTCATACACAGCAATTAGGCCAAGCTTCTCCTAAGGAGCCTATTGTCAACATTTGTTTTAAAAATTATATCAAATATATAAATAAATTTTATGGGACAATTTAACACAAATCGATCTAGTCCGATAATAACTTCAATAAGGCATGTGTTATACTTAGGCATGTAATAGATGACGTTATATATAATAGATATAGATAAGTAGGTACTTAAATACATAAAAAAACATCCATAACTTATTCAGATAGGTACACATATCGGTGATAAACCTACAAATAAAAGCCCTTACCAGGATTCTAACCCGAGATCTCCTACTTTGGAGGCAAATAGGTAATTATATTATTAAAATAAAAATCCAATAGCACTATAATAAGCCAATAAATCAATAGCAAACGTAGTATAACATTCCTATTTACTGTACTTTTCTCCGCTGTGTCTGCCTCGCAATTACAATTTAATAGTTGACGACAGCTTAATAGTCGTCGTTAGTTTATATGGTCGCAATATGGAGACAACCCTGGCGATATCCCGAGATATATTGTTACGACTTGCATATTATATCTTGAGTTACATGAAGGGCTGTGCGCAGCGCGTGTTTCCACTCACCTTGTTACAAGCTGTAAAAAATTGCAATTCGTCTAAGCTCGCGCGCACTTTAGTTTAGACTAGGGGTCCCATACAACCATTTCTAGTCGCCGTTACGACGCGGTGTTGACACATCTTGTGTCGACACCGTCTGTTTCGGTCACAATTCCAGTCGCAGAGTCGTCGCCGTGTCAACACAGTTACCAGAAATGGGGAAGGGTCGACACATGACACAAAGTGACATAAAGTGTGGTCGCCGTGTGCACACATTGTTTCGGGTTTGCGACTACTTTATGCCAAAATCATTCGTTCATTCGTTCATTTTGTTCCTGTCAAATGGAAACTGTCAGATGGAAAAATGCTTAAATAAAAATAAGTGACATTAATACGCCATCTCTAAAACGGATTACAAGACGTAATTATATATTGTTTGCATTTATATTACAATAGGACTTAAATTATTATGGGGAATTAAACTGCTCGAGTGATTTGATAAACTAAGTGTAATATAATCAACGCGCCACCACATTGTTTTAGTTTAGCCGGAAATGAAATTGTTTACTTCTCAGTGCCTGTGTTCATAACTATATTATTTGATGCATTTTTAGTACTTTGATGCGTATACTATACTTAAATAACAGAAATAACGCTTTACATACTACGAAACTTGTTAATTATGATGTATAAATATGGTTTAAGGCTGAGAAATATTGCAGTCACAAAGTAGTCGCAAATGTTTCGACTTTGTGTCGACTCTGTGTTGACACATGACACGCGCTGTCAAAAGTAATAACAAAGTTACTGGATTTGCAAAATGGCTCCTTTGGTTCATTCGTTTTCAGATATTCTCAAAGTGTAAGAGCCATGCCGTGGAATAAAAAAGTTAATCCTCATATTTTAATCGCGATTAATTTTGTCGACCTAACATAGATTGAAATTGCATTAATCTGAATATTAATCGAATAAATTATCGATTAAATCTCGATTGAAAGTTGACAGGGGGACATTTTTGTACGTAAATGGAATAGGATTTGCATGTAAATATTTCCCACCTTTTCGGGGCGGGGACAAATGGGACCACACAATTTTTGGATGTATTCCCATTTATTCCCGCAGGGAACAGATGGAATAGGATTTGAAAGTAAATATTTCCCATTTTTTCCCCCCTTATCGGGGTGGGGAGAAATGGGAACACACAATTTTCAGATGTATTCCCATTTATCCCCGTAGGGAACAGATGGAATAGTATTTTCATGTAAATATTTCCCAATTTTCCCACCATTTCGGGGTGGGGACAAATGGGAACATACAATTTTCAGATGTAATCCCATTTATCCACGCAGGGAACAGATGGAATAGTATTTTCATGTAAATATTTCCCATTTTTTTCCACCTTATCGGGGTGGGGACAAATGGGAACACACAATTTTCAGATGTAATCCCATTTATCTCCGCAGGGAACAGATGGAATAGAATTTGCATGTAAATATTTCCCATTTTTTCCCACCTTATCGGGGTGGGGACAAATGGGAACACACAATTTTCGGATGTATTCCCATTTATCTCCGTAGGGAACAGGTGGAATAGGATTTGCATGTAAATATTTCCCATTTTTTCCACCTTATCGGGGTGGGGACAAATGGGAACACACAATTTTCAGATGTAATCCCATTTATCCCCGCAGGGAACAGATGGAATAGTATTTGTATTTGCATGTAAATATTTCCCATTTTTCCCCCCCTTATCGGGGTGGGGACAAATGGGAACACACAATTTTCGGATGTATTCCCATTTATCTCCGTAGGGAACAAGTGGAATAGGATTTGCATGTAAATATTTCCCATTTTTCCCCTTTGTGTCGACTCTGTGTTGACACATGACACGCGCTGTCAAAAGTAATAACAAAGTTACTGGATTTGCAAAATGGCTCCTTGTGTTCATTCGTTTTCAGATATTCTCAAAGTGTAAGAGCCATGCCGTGGAATAAAAAAGTTAATCCTCATATTTTAATCGCGATTAATTTTGTCGACCTAACATAGATTGAAATTGCATTAATCTGAATATTAATCGAATAAATTATCGATTAAATCTCGATTGAAAGTTGACAGGGGGACATTTTTGTACGTAAATGGAATAGGATTTGCATGTAAATATTTCCCACCTTTTCGGGGCGGGGACAAATGGGACCACACAATCTTTGGATGTATTCCCATTTATTCCCGCAGGGAACAGATGGAATAGGATTTGAAAGTAAATATTTCCCATTCCCCCCCCCCCCCCCCTTATCGGGGTGGGGAGAAATGGGAACACAATTTTCAGATGTATTCCCATTTATCCCCGTAGGGAACAGATGGAATAGTATTTTCATGTAAATGTTTCCCAATTTTCCCACCATTTCGGGGTGGGGACAAATGGGAACATACAATTTTCAGATGTAATCCCATTTATCCACGCAGGGAACAGATGGAATAGTATTTTCATGTAAATATTTCCCATTTTTTTCCACCTTATCGGGGTGGGGACAAATGGGAACACACAATTTTCAGATGTAATCCCATTTATCTCCGCAGGGAACAGATGGAATAGAATTTGCATGTAAATATTTCCCATTTTTTCCCACCTTATCGGGGTGGGGACAAATGGGAATACACAATTTTCGGATGTATTCCCATTTATCTCCGTAGGGAACAGGTGGAATAGGATTTGCATGTAAATATTTCCCATTTTTTCCACCTTATCGGGGTGGGGACAAATGGGAACACACAATTTTCAGATGTAATCCCATTTATCCCCGCAGGGAACAGATGGAATAGTATTTGTATTTGCATGTAAATATTTCCCATTTTTCCCCCCCTTATCGGGGTGGGGACAAATGGGAACACACAATTTTCGGATGTAATCCCATTTATCATTTATCCTCGCAGGGAACAGATGGAATAAGATTTGCATGTAAATATTTCCCATTTTTTCCACCTTATCGGGGTGGGAACAAATGGGAACACACAATTTTCAGATGTATTCCCATTTATCCCCGTAGGGAACAGATGGAATAGGATTTGCATGTAAATATTTCCCAATTTTCCCACCTTTTCGGGGTGGGGACAAATGGGAACACACAATTTTCAGATGTAATCCCATTTATCCCCGCAGGGAACAGATGGAATAGGATTTGCATGTAAATATTTCCCATTTTTCCCCCCCTTATCGGGGTGGGGACAAATGGGAAAACACAAAATTCGGATGTGATCCCATTTATCATTTATCCTCGCAGGGAACAGATGGAATAAGATTTTTCCCATTTTTTCCACCTTATCGGGGTGGGAACAAATGGGAACACACAATTTTCAGATGTATTCCCATTTATCCCCGTAGGGAACAGATGGAATAGGATTTGCATGTAAATATTTCCCAATTTTCCCACCTTTTCGGGGTGGGGACAAATGGGAACACACAATTTTCAGATGTAATCCCATTTATCCCCGCAGGGAACAGATGGAATAGTATTTGCATGTAAATATTTCCCATTTTTTCCCACCTTATCGGGGTGGGGACAAATGGGAACACACAATTTTCGGATGTAATCCCATTTATCCTCGCAGGGATGGGAACAAATGGGAACACACAATTTTCAGATGCATTCCCATTTATCCCCGTAGGGAACAGATGGAATAGGATTTGCATGTAAATATTTCCCATTTTTTCCACCTTATCGGGGTGGGGACAAATGGGAACACACAATTTTCGGATGTATTCCCATTTATCTCCGTAGGGAACAGATGGAATAGGATTTGCATGTAAATATTTCCCATTTTTTCCCACCTTATCGGGATGGGGACAAATGGGAACACACAATTTTCAGATGTACTCCCTGGCGTGACAATGTGACGTAACGTGACAGGTGCGACATTTCGACAAGTCTCATTGTTGCTGACGTCACAGGCATCCATGGGCTACGGTTATCGCTTACCATCGGGCGGGCCGTATTCCTGTTTGTCACCATCATTGTATTATTTTTAAAAACTTTATTATATCGGCAAAAACAGGTATTTCTTTTGCGATGTTTATGATGATAATGATGGAAATTGTCACAAGATTTCAAAGAACTTTCGGTAATTCTTGAGTTCTGTGTCGGAATTTCGTGACAATTGTCGTATTTCTTGTGACAAATGTCATTAGCTTCGCAAAATAAGTACTTATTAACTGGCGATATAGTGGAGTTTTTTTTTAATTAACATGTTGGTGGCAAACAACCACACCGCCCGTCTGATGGTAAGCGATTACCGTAGCCCATGGAGGCCTGTGACTTCAATCACAGTGATGTAGACAATAGGGAATATTAGACAAAGCTCTGCGTAGGTGGCACTAGTAGTACACATACAGTAAACAAACATGCGTCACTACGTCACTCACATATCGCCTATCGTGAAACACGACAATCGAGGGTTCGGTTTCTGCCTCTCTATCACTCTCGCATATTCGAGCGATAAAGAGGCGGATAACTAAAATTCGATTTTCGCGTTTACCGGTAGGCACTTGTTAACAAACCGCCTTGATGCATCAATGTCATATTTTATTGTCTTTGAAAACTTGTCAAAAAACAGTTTAAGGCACAGTATGTATAAGTTAGTCTATGAATTTACTGAGTCGGTAGTGCTGCACTCTGGCGGCAGAACATTGCAGTAATATACCCTATTGTTGGACCTGTCACGCCCTAAAACCTATAAAACAATATTCATGACGACTTTTATGACAACATGCGTAGCCGCCATCTTGGATTATAAAATGGTCATCATTTTCGAATACTGCACTCCCTAAAACCTATAAATCGACATCCGTGACGACGCAAGTTATCTTTATTTTCAGATCTAACCAATTGCTACAGAATACAAAGGACAACAAAAGAAGCAAGGAGGTAATGAAACAAGCAAAAATACTGATGATTCCTCGACGCAATTGGATGATTCTTAAATTGTGTCCAGATTTTCTTGTCATAAAAGTTTTTATTTTTCACATATAACTCACACAAGCTCCGTGACATTTCGACCTTGTAATTTTTTAAATGTTTTTGTTTATATATGCGTATCTCACTAGAATAATATAATCAAGGTATGTTTATGTTTGATGGTTGAAATAGTAACTCTATAAATTATATTTGTGTCTTATATTCCTGCCGAGGACTTTTATTTTTCCTTTTCCTTCTACACAAGTTAGGCCAAGTAATAAGAATTTAGGGCTCTCAATTTTATCTTGACTTCTACATCAGTAAAGCTACGAGGCCATGTTTGGTATCGTTTTCGTATAAATTCACAGTACCAAATTTAGTTATGGTATCACATTGACACCATTCCGAAGTAAAAACATATAAACTTATTAAAATATTTATTTTTAAACTCCTTTTCACGCTTAAACTGCTGAACAGTTTTAATTTAAAGGTACACATATATTTTGAGTCCCGAGACAGGACATAATAAGTTATCTCAAAAATCATCCTTTAAAGGTGTGAAATGTGGTGCAGGGGGGAATTCAGAATTGAATTCTTGAAGTTAATACTTACTGTTTAAGTTTAGGTTTGAAGTCATTTTTTTTATCATTTTCAACTAAATCAAAGATGTAGAATTGTAGACCATCCCAAATTTCATATAAATCGGTTCAGCGGTTATTGATTGTCCGTACAAATTTTCACGCCACTTTTCACACCTTCAAAAGATGATTTTGGTTATAAGATCTATCCTATGTCCTGTTCCGGGACGCAAACTATTTCTATTCCAAATTTCAACGAAATCGGTTCAGCGGTTAAGCGTCAAGAGGAGTTTTAAAAATACCGGCCAAGTGCGAGCCGGACTCGCGTATTAAGGGTTCCGCCGTACATTAAGTCCGCCTCGCGCTTGGCTGCACATTTCTAATAGGTTTTCCTGTCATCTTAATAATCGTGATAGGTAAAGGACTAATTTGGCATTTTTTTCAAAATTTAAGAGCTAGTAGTTTCGGAGATAAAGGGGGGGGGGGGGGGGCAATGGTCATTTTTTGGGGATAAAATCAATTTGTTTACGTTATATGTCCGTCTTTGGGTCCCTAATTTACATATATGTACCAAATTTCAACTTAATTGGTCCAGTAGTTTCCGGGAAAATAGGCTGTGACAGACGGACAGACATACAGACGCACGAGTGATCCTATAAGGGTTCCATTTTTTCCTTTTGAGGTACGGAACCCTAAAAAAATTGTTTTTAAATTTTGTGGAACACGGCCTAGCACCTTCACTGATGTAGTGATCAAGATAAAATTGAGAGCCCTAAATAAAGTTTCAAGAGCGGATATCTCAAAAACTATTCAATATATGGAAAAAATTGACAAAATAAACTTTGTAACAAATTAAATTAACTTTCATTTTCTATAAGTGGCCATGTCGCTACGATGCATAGTTTCCAAGATATAATCGAAAAACCGGAAAATGGGACCTCCAAAGCCCCCTCTCTCCCCCCCGCTCAAAGGCTACGGCCGAGGACTTTTGATATGTCCACCTCCTAACTTGTCCAAACCAAGTTAAGGAACCAAAAATTGTGTTCCAAGCATTTCCCTCTACAACTTTATTGAGCATTCGTTGCCTGACCTAGTAGCGTATTGCATTTCTTTAAAAAGTTTTCTGTAAAAGGTTGACGGGTGTTGGGTGTTTATATGGTTTTGGTCGATTTTTATCATTCGCATCGCCCATGATGACTTACTAGAATTACGAGCACACGAGACACTAATAGTAGTTTGACAAACCTTGGTTTTCAAGAGGTATTTTATATTGACATTTGCTGTCACAAATTTGCTGTCAGATTTAGTCGCAAACCGCACGCAAAGTGCACACAAATGTGTCGACACCTTGTTACGGAAAAGTGTACACACGGCGACGACACTTTGTTTCGAAACAATTCTAGACACATTGTGTGGACTCTGTTACGACACATCTGACATTTAGTTACCACTTTGATGATTCTGCGACTGGAATGGTTATATGGGGTATTTCTGAGAGAAGGTATCCTACAGAAAATTAAACTTGTCCTGTTCTCAAAACTTATAACACTAAAGGCTTTGTAAAAAGTAAAAAAATATATATTTTTAGAACATAGTTACATTCTTGGCCCCTGCTATTGAAAACCATTTACTTTATAAAGAAATAGAGCACCTACATAAGATACCTAAACGTACTGGTGCTCGACGCGGTCCTAGTACATGTCATCTTGAAACTTAAGTCTTTGTCTGTCAATAGAGGTGACAGCAAGGTGTCATCTATTGAGAATTAGCATGTCGAGCACTGGTTACGTTTACCTTACAGATGACACACGTGAGATTGTTTAACCGATTCGGGGCTGATAACACGCCTGCCGTGTCATCAATGTTTTTACGTGTGACACGGAAGGAGTGTCATCATATTCTATGGCGCATGGCATGACTGCCGTGTCATGAAATGATTGTTCCGCGCCACAGCCAAAGTTTAGGTAAGTTTTCGAAAATGGAACACGCATCGAATCGGTTAATACAACCCACCCCAAAAAGAAATACTCGTTGTCATTATAATTTAACTACCTACAACGCAACCTGATTTCATTAAACCCTCATTCCGATGCGGTTTACCGTTTTTAAACTAATTAATAATGTGACAAGGCAAACATCACGCGTCCATATCGGCGATAAATGCCGTGATAAAGTGTCGGAGGGTGTCCCTTCATTTAACGTCCAAACAGTTGTACTAATAATGTGAATAAATATGTAGTGTATTAGCACACGCACATCGATTGGCACCTTCATTATCTGCTTAGTAATTTAGACGCTAACGCTAGAGCCTATCCACTTACATAAATTGCCCTTTTTTGGCTTTACTGTAAACGGTTAAAAAGCGTCAGTAACAAATACCTAATAGTTCACAAATCTAGGTTAGGGAAACAAGGTTTTACGGTAAAATCTAGTTTCATTCCGCGTCAAAACATGTTAAAAACTGAATTCCCATTTGTCGACCCTCAACAACCAGCAATTTCCATCTAGTGACAGCGCTGACGCGACGTGATTGGCTGAGCTGTCCCCGTGCGGTGAGCGCTGGCTGCCCATTGGCTAGACCTGTCGCCACTCGACGCTGATTGGTTGATTTAAGAGCCTCGTTACGTTCGATGCATGGTTTGAATGTAATTTAATAATGGGTTTTCATTAATTAGCTAATGGTAGTCGTTATGGGTAACTCAAGATTGTAAAATTGACGTCTATGGCTTTTAGTAACGCAAACGTCAGGCAGGCTTCTGGGAATTAATTCGCTCTTTTAAGCTAGAAATAGGTACATAGAATTAAATCATTAAAGGTAAACACAGTCATGACAATATGTACGTATCGTTAAAATAATAAACACTGGATAATTTTACATTGAGCAGAGCCTGAGCAGTTTTATTTTCATATAATTATGTCGAAAATCGGTGGAAAACAGCGAAATGCAAATTTTTGAAATACGAGCGATAGAAATTGGGAATACACACACACACATACACACACACACACACACACACACACACACACACACACACACACACACACACACACACACACACACACACACATACACACCAGGTTCCTGTACTTATACAAAATTAAAAAAAATAGTTTCTATGAATCAATCTAGCTTATAGTTACTGACTTTCCTTAAGGTGGTTCGCCTAGGTTACTCAAAACTTAAATCTCGCTAGATGGCACCACTTTGCAAAATTTCAGATTTTATTTTTTTGTGAAATGGTCTTGGTATTTGTATACTTAAAAGTATGTTTCGCGCACTCTTTAAGTAAATATTGAACTATTCAAATAAACATTGAATACTTCATTGTGCAAAAACCACCTTTTTAATTCGACGGAGTGTTGCTGTCACGCTTTTCCTACTATTACTCACACATGCAAACAGTGTTTCCGTGATCCTTGTAGTAGACAATTTCACACAACGTAAGTATGTTGCACTAAACATGACGGCACTCTAAATTCGAGCCGTGGTCAGCCCGGCAACGTCGGAAATGGTATGGCAACGTCGCAAATGTATCTGTACACGACATTTGTGACACACACATACGTAAAATTGATGAAAAGTTAAGTATGATTTTTGCATGATTTCTGTATGAAACATTGTTTTCCTGTTAATTTCGCGCAAACGAATATTCGAAAGAAGATAAATGCGGAAATATTTGTGTACTAATAGTGTGTAGTTACTTAATGAGCTTTGATTGAATTTTGTATGAAAAGCGAACCACCTTAACTGACTTTAGCATTATACGCCTTGTTTAAACTTGGGTGCGATTGGAATCACACTCAATCGGTTGATTGCATATTGTGATATACGGAGATACCGTACCTACTCAAGCAAAGCTTAGCAAACGCCTTTCGATTTTCAACTTTCCCCAATAGGACACAAAGTCGATTTTCACATGAGCTTGATAAAACAGGATCTCTGAGTTCTAATGAGTCTTTGAAACGCGAATCGAAACATTTGAACGGTGATAAGACGTGAGTTTGAATATTAAGAGGCCTTATCTTTATGTAATTGGGTTGGGCGCAATTTTGGGTAACCTTGATTTTTAAACTCGAAGTTCTCCCATTAGGTTTTTAGGAAATATTAAGAGTGACACGAACATATTCGCCGCCATGTTATAGAAGTTACGCTCTCATTTTAAAACGTCATTCTGAAATAAGTAACATGAGCAATATGAACATTGAACATTAACATACCTACATATAAATAAGATATCTATGCCTGGTACTAGTTTTCGTACCTAGAAATTGCAATAGATACAAAGACATTAGAGCGAGTAGGACGAAGACCTGTCAATCTGGCGAGTCGAATCGGCCCCTCAGGACTTAGGTACTACAGGTAAGTTAAAACCTAAAGTTAAAAAAAAATCCTACATCGTCGTCAACCGGCAAGTCACCTACACTCCAAAAGGCTGGCCGTATTTCCTCGCTGAATGGTGATACTTATTCGCTGTTTGAATGGAAGATATTGGATTTTAATGAATAGTACTGAATTTGCATTAAAATGCACAGTAGATATTTTCCGAGCGATAACGAGTTTATTTGTGGGCCGTTAATTGTTGATTAATCGAATTGATATTTTAAGCCCCCGCATATTCATGAGTTGCTGTTTATTTTGCCGCCATGTTTGATTTTAATTTGGTCTGTAATGTTTGAATGCTTTTTGTAGGCATGTGTAGCGAAGGTAGGTACATGACAACAATTATTTATTCCCGACGGTTCGACGACGGTGCCGTCCTTCCACATATCGATTGAAACCCCTTTTCTACCCTACATTTTTCAATGTTTGCCTATGTATTCTTATACCTACTTAAACTAAATGCAGTTTTGTTTCTTTTAAAAAATAAAGGAATGTCTCCTTTAAGTAAAACCAGCCAGCTTAAGGATTTAAGGTAGTTTCCCTCCAGGGCCCGACTTATCTTTCCACCCTGTATACGTCAATGTATCGTCCATGATATCAAAGCTAGGGTAGAATATTCATTATTTTTAATAAACAATAAAATTACGTACCACGCACATTAATGTGTATAATTAGTTAGAGAATTACAACAAATCATAACTCGGCTACAAACTTAACTGTATGTTTAATAGTCCACCAGTTATATTATTCACGAACAAACACTCAGTTCCCGAGAGAAGGGACAACTGCTATTGAAAAAAGTAAAATAATACTTAGGTAAGTAGTTATTATATAGTTTTAAATGGGGGCAATGTTTTTGTTTAACTTGACCTTCGTGTTAATATTAATACCCAGACAAGCGAATGATTTTAAAATTAAACCTCAAAACTTCGATAATTAATTTATTTAACTAACTTCATTATTGATATTTGATTTTCGAGCTTAAAGCTAAGCGAGGGATTAAAGGCATGAGGGTTAAACAAGCATTTTTCACCACACGGACCACCCCAATGCGAGGAAAATAGGTAATGTAAAACATTAGAAATAAAATCCAAATAAACACTTCTAAATATTTATTACTCAATATCATCACTTAAAAGTCAATTCCACGAGCCAATCGTCGCGATTCGGGAAATGAATTAGAGATTAACTAGATACGATATAGTGAAGACATGTGACGTCCCACGGGTAGAGGTACGTTGTGGCGGTTGGCGCTTACGCTATTTAATAATAGCTCCAATATTATTGCGGCGCTATGCGACGTAAGCGCCAGCCGCCATAAGGTACCTTTTTTCGTGGAACGTCACATATCTTCACTATTTCATGTCTAGTGAATCTAGAATTCATTTCAGTGGAACGTCACATATCTTTACTATTTCATATCTAGTGAGTCTCTAATTCATTTCCCGAACCGAGCCGAATATGTGGATAAGTAAATTTGCACACCTATAATGGCTTTGCAATTCTTATGGATAAAACGAATCTTTTTCATAATAAATAAAAAAAAACTTTACGAACTGGTGCGATGAAAATACTTATACAAATGTCTACTCATGGTGGCATATTTCGACACTTAG
The DNA here is from genome assembly GCF_963556715.1 of Cydia fagiglandana. Classification (NCBI taxonomy): domain Eukaryota; kingdom Metazoa; phylum Arthropoda; class Insecta; order Lepidoptera; family Tortricidae; genus Cydia; species Cydia fagiglandana. The sequence continues at coordinate 22,518,544 of NC_085933.1, read as the reverse complement.
TGCAATATCAATTTTAAAACGTTGCCTCGACTTGATCTTGTTCAAACTTACGGCGCGATTCGGGAAATGAATTAGAGATGCACTAGATATGAAATAGTAAAGATATGTGACGTTCCACGGCAAAAGGTACCATTGCCCCGGCTGAATATTGGAGCGGCGTCAATAATACCGTCAGCGCCAGCTGCCATAAGGTACCTTTTGCCGTAGAACGTCACATATCTTTACTATTTCATATCTACTGCATCTCTAATTCATTTCCCGAATCGCGCCGTTATTCGAGAAATCGGCTCACTTTCGGACCACCCCACATTTAGCGTCTTTCGAGCGTCAGCGTCTACAACTCTATGGCCGCTGCTCTACGCAACGTCGACGCAAACGTGGACGCAACTGCGCAGCGACGTCATTTTCCATAGCGCTGACCAGAAGCCGACAGACGCCGACGCTCGAAAGACGCTAGATGTGGGGGGGGCCTTATATTTCGACAACTTTACCTAGGTAGGCTCGCAACAGTCGCAACCCTACAGCTCGTCCGCAGGGGGCTAGCGAGGGATGAAAAACGCACAAACGGATATTTCAGCCCTTCTTGTTCTTGTTCAACACATTTTGGGGTGATATCTGTAGTGGTTATCTATGTTGGGATTTGTATTGATTTTCATCACGCTGCATTTTATTCTTGTACATATTTTGCCGTCAAATGGTCATTACTTAGGCTTATTTTACCCATACTATTGGAGTAGCATGTTTGTAATGAGACTTCGGAATTGCGAATTTTCCTTCTCCAACTTGGAACAATTAAGGATGCTTCTTCAACAAGAAACGTCATTTTAGAATAGAATAGAATAGAATAGATTTATTCGTAAGCACAAACAATCGGAACAGTACATAGTATAAAAGAAAACACAAAATAAGATTAAAGTGCCACGAAACTACACACACTACACTGAACACACACTGACTGGTGTTTTAGACACTGAGAGATCATGTCAGAATCATAACCTGTCATTATAATCAGAATACGCCTCTCAGATGTCCCTTCGCTAGCGCCTGCTTGCCTCTTTGTTCAAAAACCAGCCTTTCATATAATACTATCCCATTCGTACATATGTATGTAGGAAAAAGCTTGCGAAGATTTCCAAACTCTACGGATGCCTTAAGGGTTTTAGGTTACATTTAAATAAACATAAACCTTATAGTGATAAAACTAAAGCTTAGTTTTGCTTGTCATTTGAGCAGTCTAAAGATATTCGCTTTAGAGTGTTTGTAATATTTGGTTAGACTCGGTTTATTTCGTAGCATTTCTCTAACGTAGACGTGCCTCGTAGACGTGCTACGCCGTTTGTAGCTCGTTACAAAAGCTGGACCGATCGATTTTGTGGGACATAAGTATTCCGAATATTTAAATATACTGTTATCTTAAAAGTAAGAAAGCTAAGTTTTTAGGCTGAAAAACACTAAAATAACAAGACACGTTTTGAAAATCGATGCCTCAGGAACAAATATCGAGTCGATTCGAGCTTTAAGATACGTCTAATATTACGACTAGATACTCGTACGATATGGATTAGATATGTCAGTGTCAAAAGAGAACGTTTTGTTTGAAGGAACGTCACTTTTGACACTGACATATCTAATCCATATTTTTTTTTTTATTAAGCATGGGTTTACTCATGGCCACAGACTAGCCGAGGCGTAGACGTGGCCTACGATGGAGCGAGCTCGCCCAGAAGGTGCCTGTTCACTCTTGATTTGAAGGTTGCCGGGTTATAAGAACACGGAAATATAGACGCCGGCAAGGAATTCCATTCATTCATATCGTATCTAGTCGTAATATTTGACGTATCTTAAAGCTCGAATCGGGCCGAATGTAACGGGTTTCGAGCCCAGGATTACCAGCTCCATATTCTTTCTATTTTAGACTACAGAACAGAGAACCTGCCGAACGGGTTTCCGGCACTCAATGTGTTAAAGAGATGCCTTTAAGGAAGAAAATTAATGCCGTTTCTTATGTGTTAGCAGATGTGGTTCACTCCGCGATTTCGTCGCGTCGCTACAAGTACATGCGGCCCACAGCAATTTTGGTGTCTAGCAGTAGTAGTTGCCGCGCTAGCAGTAGGAAGGATCGGACGCCTGCTCGCGCTTGCGCCACCTTGCGGTCATATCTATCTTGTCTGTGATCTTAATAGACGCGTTAGAGAGTGAACCTTCTGTACCTGCATTAGAAAGGCATAAAGAAATCGCTTAGTAGGTACATTCAAACAAGGTTTATTTATATCATTTTTGAAACTACACTGTTCACGTTGAGAGTTCCATATTTTTAGACTTCATTGTATCGCTATTTGTAGCGAGTCCCTCGGGGCATCCGTCAACGTCGCGCCATGATTCAATATCGTCAGCATCCCTAACAAGCCACGTGACACCACAAACAGAGCGAAATATGTACACTTAGAACTTTAGGTTAGGAGGAATGGAAACAGGAATTTTGAGAATGGATCTGTGTGTTAGCAAAAGTTCTCTTGCGGAGGCCTACGTTTCTTATCTAATCTCGGAAGGATAATTCGATCCATTGTCTAAGTACTACATACATTGAATAACACCTTTTGCTACACCTTAAAACAAAGTCCCCCGCCGCTGTCTGTGTATATGTATGTTCGCAATAAACTCAAAAACTACTGAACGGATTTTTATGAGGTTTTCACCAATCAATAGAGTGATTCTTGAAGAAGGTTTAGGTGTACTGATTTGTTAAGGTTTTGTGTACGCCGGAGCGGGTCGCTGGTATTAAAATAATACTTAATGTCTGGCAAGTTCTGGTATGCTGGTATGCACAATATATTTATGACGTCACAAGCTGTCAAAAACATTGCGAAGCCGTCAGGAACTGGTAGACATTATTTTTCCAACTGAGAGTGATATATCGTCAGTTGCCACTGACAATTTGCGGCACAACTCACAAAGCGCCCAGTTTAAAGCTTTTCCGAATAACGAGTGATCCGTCACTGGCCGCCATTTTGACCGCGCATTCCCAATGTTCTTGCGTAACCGGCTTCCACCCGGCTTCATACGGCCCGAATCTAACTTTAAGATACGTCAACTAATTCGACGTCGACTTCAAACATATCAGTTGGTAACGCATAGACTTAAAAAGGATAATATTTTATTTCATCCTTTTTGAAGTCGGTTTTCTTTTTTTTGTAAAAATTTTTTATATTTACCTACAGATGTTTTTATTGCAGAAAGTTACCAGAATTTTGTAAGAGTTCTAGGAAATTTCAGGAAAATTTCACAGTTAAAGCAAAGGAAGCACTTACAATTTATGTATAATTAAGTATTTGAACTACGATACGTAGTAGTAGAATACTCGTATGTCCTTAAACTACGTCCAGGACCCGGGTATGTCCTTAAACCACGTCCAAGACCACCGGTGGATGGGCAGCAGCGTCCCTCAAATTCGGTGTACTCGACTGCGATCGCCAACCCGCCTGCCAAGCGTGGCGATTATGGCATTTGCCCCCCCCCCACCCCAAAAGGGGGAGGCCTATGTTCAGCAGTGGACGTCTTATGGCTGAGATGATGATGATGAAGTATTTGAAGAAAAAAGTTCCGCCGAGTTTCTTGCGCCGGTACTCGTGTCTTTTTGGGACCGTGATGGTATACATATTTAGGGTTAGGAGTTAGGACCGGTGATAGCTTCTGACATTCATAATTTCATATGTGCATTGTAAGTAATATGCCTAGATTGAAGAATAAAGACTTGCTACTTTCACTTTCACGATGGAAGTGTAAAATTTCGATTACCATACAAAAATATGAGGAGTTTTCGAAATTTTTCCAACATCGGCCGGCCTAGCCAAGGTTACAGTCGCTATCGCTTTGACAACGAAAAGCTTTATGTCTGTCTATCGCTCTTCCATATTAGTGCGACAGTGACAGATGCGTTTCGATCGCTTCGGAGCGTGAGCGATTGGCATCTTGGCTACGCGGTCAGTAGTTTTATTTAGACTGGTTTGGCTAAGCGTTTATCTCCTACATTCAGCTAGCGTTAGGATTACATCTCTGGCCAAATAAATCCCACAGCAGACAGTTTCATTGCCGGCACTAGCACGGGGTCATACTGAAATACGCCCGATTGCAGCCGGGTAAAACTATTTCCACTAAAACATTGGGCAATCTACGCTGTAGCGACCATTGTGCTGGGTTCCATTGTTGAAATGTATATTGGTTTATGGAAGTTATGGCCTGGAGCTCTAAACTCGCACAATTTTATGATTTAATTGTAATTCAGCAGCGTCAAGTGGGGCTATTCGGGAGCTATGGGGCTTTTTCGAACGATGGGAATAACCCGCTTCAACTGCTGTTGTTCCACGCGTCCATAGAAAACGATATGCTTGTTTGATACCGACGTAGGAAAAATCTCGGTAGAATGTGCATGCAAGAGGCCTGCGCTGCGCAAGGGCAAATATCGTATACCTTCACTAATTTTATAGCGCACTTATGACGTTTTCACATAGGTATATACTCTGTAGATGGGCATTTTCACTTAACGTGTACCATTAACGGCCGGTTAGCAAACGTCACAAAACCGACGGTTAATGTCAAATCCCATACCTACATTTTGCCAGGAATATGACGGTTAAACGTTACTGAAACACGACTTAAGTCGCGTTTTAAAGTACAAGTTAAAATGAAAATGCCAAAATATGCGTCCCTGAAACTTGTATAATTTGTGTTTTTCTTTGTCATCAAAATCATCTTCTTTTTCAGGTACCATCAGCTGTCAAGGTACATTCTAGTCATCACTAGATTTCTGTGAGTTGAATAAATGTGAGCCATCTTACAAAGGTACAAGTCGCCGTTAACTTTAACCCGTCGAACGTTCACCATACAATAAATTGATGCAAAGCAATTAGACCCATATTGATCTACTTACCTACATATCAAAATCCCTTCCATAATTTTGTCGTCAAAACAAAAGGTAGAAAAACAGGCGTTTAATATTCGTAATAGTTTTAGCATCGATTTTGAAATTTAATCTCGTTAAAATGTCCACACGATGTTTGAACAGGGCGGGAAAGAAAAACCGATCTACTTCACGATACTGTTATCTGCAATTAGCTTTCCCGTTCTCGTCATTAAATTGTTATTTTATTCCGAAATCTGGTACGTTCGCTCCGTCTCATTCCGACTCACGCTGAAGACTACCAGCGACAGAGATGGAGATTGTCTTGAATCTAAACGGGAAATGCTCGGCGTTTTCCTTAACTAAAATTACGATCAACAAAAACAAGGTACGGGTTGATTAAGTCGGAGAGTTAATACAAAAATACGCCTCATGACTTTCGAATTTCGAACGCCATGACTGGCGAGTTTAATTTTCAATCAGCTTTGTCCGGATGGAGGCAATTTGGCGGTTGGCACGTGGCTTTGTCGTTTCGAAGAATTTTCATTAAGGTACCAATGTGATATTAGAGCCAATATGGGAATGGACACTGATGAATGAATATTGGCCTAGATCCTTTATCCTGCAGCGGTATCCTGGTCGCGCTTTTTTATCTACTGTCATGCAATGCGTCGCTTTCGCACTTTTTATTTTTAGACCGTGACAGGTGTGGTGACGAATGATAAAGAGCTGACCATATTAGCCCTACTGACATTAGCTATACATATTCGCGGGTAATCTCTTTCGAACGAATCGAACTTTGTTTATTTTTCAAAAAATTACTCTTGAGAGTCAAAAAACTTCCCAAAAATTTCTTTTTTAAACTTTATGATGAATTCTCTCAATAGGGATAGTGGTATGTAAGTACTTATAGGTACTATAATATTTAGTTCAAACATATGGAAGATTGTCCAAATATTTTATGTCGTAAAAAGCTTGAATATTAATTATTTACAACGAGAAGCTACATAAATATGGATATCAGTATTTCCACATTACAAAGTTAAAATCTGACGAAACATCATATTTCACGCATAATTATATGAAACCTCGTCCCAAAACTACAGACAAAACCACAACACAATTACCATATTCCACATAATAATAATAAATAAGTTTTGCAGCTGAATTTGTACCATGTTTTCGTGTGAAATACTGCCTCGAATATTTCCGTTCGCATGAGGGAATATATGTGACGGAGGTGGTATGAAGTTAGGCTGTTCTGGCAAATGGTGGAATAGTGTTGGACGGAACATAAAATGAAAATGAGTGTTTTGGCGAAGGCGTTGTTAAAAAGTTTAAGAACGGCGCTTTGTTTTATTTAATTGTTCTGGGTGATGCATTAGGGCTGGAAGTCCCAGATGGTGTTTGGTGGTGTGTAAATTATAAGTTTTTTGAAGTGAAAACTTCTTTAGCGGCGCTGAGCACTTTTTGAGGTGGGGAAAAAATTATAAATTCGATTCAGCGTAACGCGTAACGTAACGCTGACGTCATGTGTCACGGACAATGTTATTCACCAAAGAACTTTAGTCATAACGTATCATAATCAGGTCAATTATTTAAAACTGGACTTTTGTATTAAGCAATAAAGCTCAATGTTCTAATCTTGTACGGGCTGAAATACGAGGATTTCACAGTTACATTCTAACTTTATATCACTCCAATACGAGTAGGTATAATTCAATAAAGCTACAACTTGATGAAATCGCTAATAAAAGTGAACTCTAGTACTGGTGAATAAAACTCAAAATATCATGACCAAATATATTTAGATGCGAGGTCTGCAAGGTAACTTTACAATTTCTATTCGAATTTTAAACAATTAACGCTACAAATTTAAGTTCACTGGCCAGCAATTTCGGAACTAAAGTTTTTCAATAGAAAGGAGGATGGGTCAATAAAATTATACATAGTGCTGCAGACATTTTGGACTAGTCATTGAGTTTTCACTTCTGTCGGCACTCCTGGAGTGCAACTCGTTGATTTTTTTTTCATCCCACAGCGGATTTAAAACCCTAAAAACAAGTAGGTATTCCTGATAAATGACTTCTTAATAAAGGAACTGTATCTGTAGTAAATTTTAACGAAGGCAATAACAGGATTATTGTCAAGTAAATGTGTCATATATCTTTGTATAGTAGCGATTTTTATTTGAAACCTTAAAATGTTGTTTTACTTTAGAAAATCCAAAGTCAAGAAAAATCAATTCACCGTCTATTATTACATTATCAGAGCAGCAGTACAAAAATTTCCCCGCTTATTTTCAATATATTTTTCCATTCAAAATCTGCCTTCGACATCGGTTGATAAACCATTCATAACACGCTACAAATATTTTTCTAACATAATAAAATCTAAGCGACATTGTCAAAACATGGGACAATAGAGTGTTTTTTCAGGCTATTGACTGTGTATCGAAAATAAACTTTTACGGAACACAATCAAACGGACGGGCGAGTTTTGTGGGAGCAATATTTACGATTCGGATCAATTACTACTGAACAGATTATATGGGTGGTGTTGTCTATGGTGATAACAATTAAACTTTATTAAGGATGACTCATGCTAGACTGGACCGGATCTTCCGATGTATGAATTCAGGTGTATGAATAGAGGTATTAAACTTAGCAACATCTTAACTAAACCTCTGTTAAATTTTGTTTCGTTTCTATATTATCTCTACCTCACTAAGGGCCCCCCACATCTGGCGTCTTTCGAGCGTCGGCGTCTGTCGGCGTCGGTCCAGCGCTATGGAAAATGACGTCGCTGTGCAGTTGCGTCGACGCTGCGTCGACGTCGGCCATAGAATTGTAGACGCCGACGCTCGAAAGACGCCAGATGTTTCATCAGTTTCATGCATACTTACTTTGATCAATATGTAATCTTCAACGACTTGCAGAATAGAAGGAAGGAAAGACTTGCAGGGTCATTCACAAAAACATGTTTATACGGTCAAATTGCCGCGAACCATATAAAATGTATGAAAAGAATCGTGGCAATTAGACGCGACCGCAGACATATTCTTAGAGAATGACCCAGAATTGTTAATCAGTGGTATAGAGTGCACGTTATTACATTTTTGAGCAAAAAAACTGCGGAAAGTTCCGACTGCAATTCTATGATAATGACGGCATCCATTTCCCGAACATTCCAGCAAGCCACTATTATGTGTAGAGATGCACCGGATATCCGGTTACTATCCGGTATCCGGCCTATCCGGCCATTATTTTACTATCCGGCCGGATACCGGATAGTGACCTTCTATCCGGCCGGATACCGGATAGTAACATTGCTTGATTTCGGAGTAAACAAATTCGATTTAAGTAACAGACACGGTCATAATCGTACTTGTTTATTATTTTAAAACAATTTAATCATTCCTTTGACTTGCATGCGCACTCATTTCAAACCTAGAAATGAGTCCGCGCGAAGGTTTACTAGGAAACAGGTCAAACCTGCAGAATGCGCACTTGAAAAACCGAAATGTAGGGTAGTTCCGCCGGCCGAATATCCGGCGGCCGGATACCGGATATTCGACCAGTGTCCAGGCCGGATATCCGGTATCCGGTATCCGGCCAAACAACTATCCGTTGCATCTCTAATAATTACACTAGTTACGTAGACTAGGTCAACAGTGACTCACCGCGTAAAGGGTGAGCCCGCATCGCGAATTTGGGGCGCAAACACAGACGTTCATCAAGGAAAGGCATATCTCACGCCGGAGCGTACGTCATTTAGGGCCTTACGAATGTGTGTCACTTTGTGTGTGAGTTGTGTACATATGTGGAGTGAACCGATCGTTAAGGAAACAAATATTGCTTACTACAATTATAAAACATAGTACGGTCAAAGTATTAAGGAGGATTTAATGGAAATGGCATCTTCACTACCCAATATTCGGCTAAGTCAAAAAACAATGAAGTTTATGGCATTAAAGAGCTGCATTAGAACTTTAATAATCTGCTACTATCCTAGGTTTTGCTAAATTAGAGTATAAAATGTAGAAAGTAAAAATATACTCAGAAACATGAACACTGAAAACAATACACTTTTTTTTGGGTAGCCGTGTAATAACACAAATAGGTACATAATATGATGAGAATTTCAGTCAAAAGTATTAGGGGTTATCAAATCTAACAAGCGGCTGATAATCGCTTGTCTCTATCATTTTGACATTTGAGTTTGATAGAAAGGAACCAAATTGAACAAAGGTATCCTAAGTTTTATGAATAAGGGGGGTGTCTATTAACGCCTTAATGACCGAAGACAATAATCTTATGCTTGAAAATGCAAGATATGAAATTATATTGTTGTCTTAGGGCTGATTTAGACGGCGCGCGAAATCGCATGCGATTTTAGTTACATTGCGGACTGTGAATTACGTCCAATTCAACCGACCAATCGAAACCCGCAATGGTATCAAACTCGCATGCGAGTTCTCGCATCGTCTAAATCGGGCTTTATTATGAGAATAATTATCTCTCAGTGCTGATCTACTCGTATTGAGCCGAATTCCATCAAAAATTCCGTAATGGCATTAACAAACAGGCTAACCCCAACAGTACCAGAGAAATAACACAATTGTACAAAGTAAATGCAACTTCATCTCTATACACTTAAGGCATGTTATCGATTGTAGGGATACCTAAACTCGATCAAACACATTAGTACCTAAGAGCTATAAATCAAAACCGAAAACCCAGTTACTTTAAACCCTATTCAAATAAACTTAAAGCTGAATGTCGTTTGTTCAATACCACTGCATAACAGGATATGAACAGTCGCTGCTGGCGTCATATCCGGGGCCGAGACTACTTCCGGCGCCACGGAGAACCGGAAATGGGTCATGTTCCAAGATTTATGCGATTTGTATTATTTTTAGCTAAATATTTTCTGTCTGGTTTTTGGTGTCGGCGGTCAGGATAATAAATATGTTCAACTTAGAGCGTGGACAGCCTAGAGGTAAGAGCGTGCGACTTTCAATCCGGAGGGGTTTCGGTTGGAAGGTCAGATGGCATTCGCTTTCATAAATACTAGTGCCTACGCCAATTCCTGGGATTAGTTGCCAGCGGACCGCAGGCTCCCACGAGCCGCGGCAACTCATGCCAACAAAGTGAGTAAATACCTAAGAACACTTTTTAATTACGTAGGATATATGATAAATATTCAAAAACCCCATGACTCCAAGCAGGTACACGGTACACATAAGCATAATCAGGCAAAGTCCATAAAAAGCGCTAAACAAGCGCTCACTTAAACACAATAACGTACACCTGTTTTTAATTAAAATGCTAATTATTTACTACCGGCAAAAGAAAACATTAATATCGGGAGGCACGGTGAAGCAATGCATATTTCGCCCTCATTATTTCCAAATTAAAAGAATATTTTCGACAATATTTGCAAGTTAGAGGAACATTCTTTTAATACGGTTTTTTATCGGGCGTCGGAGATCGCAATGGCACAACAGAAGTAGATTTTTTTTAAAGGAAAATTAATATGGTAATTAAAATGCGAACACATCTGGTATGTACATATTTATTATTTGCCTTCTTTGAAAGCGACTAGGTACTTACAGCATTGCCGGTTATATAAGTATTTGAGCTAAGAAACGAATACTAAAAAGTGGAGAAGTAGATGGAGAAGTAGGTATTATGGTTGTACATATTATTACTGTGTATCCCGCCGTGGCGCCGAAACTACTGAGCTGATTTATTGAATGAGGTGTCAATCGATTCATTCTTACTACTCGTATAAAGGCTTCAACAGAAATTGCAAGAAATGGCATGAGATTCCTGAAGTAGTCAGTATATTTACTGCCATCTTCCGACACAAATGATTAACACTTTTAGAACGCCTTTGACTTACTTATTTTCATTGATATTTGTTAAATTTTTGTAACGTCAAAAAGTATCTCCATCTACTGTAGAGTAGGACAAAGGTATGGCGCCATCGCTCCAAAAGATGATAGAATAGAAGGCAATGGAATGATTAGATTAGATTATATTAGATTAATTTATTTCTTATTGGGAATTACATGGTATTTAACAATGTCACAATGTTTCCAAATAACAAAAAGATCGTCAGATTGTAAACAATAATACATTAAAATAATTAAGAAATAAGTAAAAAATATAAAAAAATCAAATAATCATAATAAAAATTAAAGGTAAAAGTCAAATACAGTAAAATAAAATGTCAGAAAATGTCATGTTTTAACCTTTTATATGTGTGTGGTGGTAGAGCAGAAAAAAAAGATGACTAAACATTCGGTCAGGATTCTTATGATACACTCTTGTCTGTGTAGGTATCATTAGAATCCTTACATTTAAAGTGTAAGATGCCCCACCACGCGTGACAGCCGTAAAGTCCATGGAAAACTCTTGAAATATAAAGTAGCTAGACGCATTCACTTTCTGCTGGCTACTGCTACCAGTGAACCAATTAGAATAATTCAGACACTTGGTCAGCTTGTAACGCTAACAATGTTATAAATAAAAGCGCAAGCAAGTACAAAAATCTCAGCGAAATATGTCACAAAGGATAATTTATCGTCAGAATAAGGCAAGAGGCGCAACATAAATTTGCGACTTGAAGGTGCCCAGGCGGCGTAGCACGGTCGCGTTTTTATCGCTTGTCACCATACCTGTCACGTTCTAACAAGTATGTATACGCAAAGGGGACGCGCATAGTGATAGTTGATAAAAATGGACCCGTGCTGCGCCCGCAGTATTCGAAACAGACCTGCAGCGGTATCATGGTCGAGTTTTTATCGATAAAATTTTGATTTCGATAAAAAGCTAATGATTTACCACGATGTCATGTAGATAAGACAAGTGTGATCATAATATTTATAGGCCTGCGGCGCTATCATGCTCGCACTTTTGTCACTTGTCATGTCATACGTCACTTTCGCACTTACATATTTGTTAGAACGTGACAGGCATGATGCCAGTTGATAAAAAACCGACCATCTCAGTCCTACAGGCCTGCCATTATGAATATTGTTATTCTTGATTCTAATGCTAAGTATTCCTTTACGCTACGTTTAAGTTAAGAATATAAATACTTACTTAATATACCTACATATCTAAGCCAATTCTATTGTTGATCTTTATTCGGGGACTGTCGGGAATAAAGTAAGTCAATTTTATTGTTTATCTTTATCCGGAGAATAAAGACTCAGGCCATCCGTCTTGCCTAATTAGGGATGAACAACTGGAACTTCTGATTAACTCGGAGATTTACGGCGTCAGTTATGTGCCCTTCTTGGCTGTGATTTGCGGAATATTTTACTTGTTAGTATATATGTCGCAGTAAGATAGATAAAGCCGTTATATAGTTATAACTCTAGGTATATAATTATATGACGTAACATAGTTATATGAAAGCGATTCATTACTATCCTACTAGGTATATAACTATAATACGGCTTTACTTTAGTGATATAGTTATATTACTGGATTAAGTTTAGTGATATAGTTATATTACTGGATTAAGTTTAGTGAAATAATTGTAGGTAGGAGTGCAGCGGTGCGGCGGAGGTATAGTTATATCCCTAGGGATATAGTTATATGCCGTATAATACTTTTTAGCAATATTACGTAAAAGTACAGGTCGATTCACGAAAGCTGGCGCGAGATTTCTACAGAGTGACAGCTATTTTCATTGAAATTCTGTCAAATCTCGCGCCAGCTTTCGTGAATCGATCGCAATGCCTCATAAACCCTTAAGAATAGCAGCATGAAAATATATATAATAGTTATGTTACTAGGAATATGATTATAATACGGCATATAACTATATCCCTAGGGATATAACTAAACCTCCGCCTCACTCCTAATACCTACAATTACTATCTTACTAGGAATATGATTATAATACGTAATTACGTACTATACGGCATATAACTATATCCCTAGGGATATAACTATACCTCCGCCGCACCGCTGCACTCCTACTTACAATTATTTCACTAAACTTAATCCAGTAATATAACTCTATCACTAAACTAAAGCCGTATTATAGTTATATACCTAGTAAGATAGTAATGAATCGCTTTCGTATAACTATGTTACGTCATATAATTATATCCCTAGGGTTATAAGTTATAACTATATAACGGCTATATCTATCTTACTGCGACATATATAAGGTTATTTGGAAGAGATCGCAAATTTAGCGATACGCCCCTCTGGGGTCTGCTTTCTCTCTTTGATAATTTTTAGTGTTCCGTACAAAACTTTGTTTACGGAACACTTATGGGATCACTTCGGTCTTGCAAATCAGTTAAATATTTTCTTTAAGTTGTATGTTTTACTTAGGTGCGGCAATAAAGAGCATTAGGTTTATTTATCTATGTCGTTCATAAAGGTAACGTTTTGTAATGTTCAGGAGAACGAAATTTGGTTGTTTCATGAAATGAATAACCAATTATTGTAAAACTTGAGAAATAACGATGTATGAAAAGTAATAACTACGTTTTTTAAATTTTTTTTTTGCCTGATAAATCGAAAAATATCACACACATGACAACATAATTAGCATATGCGAGAAAACCTTCCTTGACAGCAAGAAATTGAAGATTAACTCAACAGGGAGGGTACAATGGTATTTGGTTCAAATATTTGCACGTAACCCCGCCGTGCAAACATTCAAACCAAATATGTATATCCTCAGGCAGACGTTTAGCAAAAAGCGAGAAACGATGAGCTAATTATTTCTTTTCCTCATAGGTAAAGTAGGTTAGACGTCGGTATTGTTAGAGCTCATTTAGACGGTGCGAGAACTCGCATGCAAGTTTAATTAGGTACTTGAGTGGTCGTGTGAAATAAATGTTACCTCAATGGTCCGTAATGTAACTAAATGCCTGTAAGTTCGCGCGCCGTCTATATGAGCCCTTAGCCACAGCAATCAACAATATAAATCATCATCATCATCATTATCTCAGCCATAAAACGTCCACTGCTGAACATAGGCCTCCCCCTTATATAAATGCACAATATACGCAGTCGCTCATATGATTGAGCTGTCTTCTCGCCTAAAAGCATTTTGAAAGGTCGCCATTATTGAAACCCCTTTGTATACATATGTGCTCCACGCTATTGGTCCGACGGCGCGCGTTACCAAGTCAACATCAAACATACGCCTGCGCCTTGTCAAGTTCTTGCACCGTGCAACTTCAACGCAACATCTCTGCGCACATCCCGTCACAGCTCGCAAGTCAAACTGCCCTTAGTGACAGTGTCAAATTTTTTAACTTATTTACTGTTGTTTTTGTATAGGTAGTTTTTCATTCTAAGTAAGTTATTTATTTATAAGTGTGGATGCAATCTTCAACCCAACCTGGCGACAGCACTTCGGCAAACTACACATGCAGCCTTTGTACTAAAAGTTTTAAATCCGTAAGAGGGCTTAATATACATTTTACGAAATCACACAGAAATTGCCTCACTCAAAATATCTCTCCTAATAGCCCCACCACTTCCGCCCCCGTACCATCGACCACTAGCAATCCAACAGTTCCTTTCCATCTTCATCTTAGTAACTTAAAACATAGTATCCCATTAGTTAAAAGAGTCCCGCGTGGCGCCAGAATCACAGTTGCAACCCATCTTTCCAAACTTATTGATTCATGCGTACAAAACAATAGCATCGATGACTGGCACAATCTATTCCTGTTCTCATACCGCACGCTTCACGTTAATGAAGACGACACTAACACCTCACTTACCCAAAAAATTAAAGACAACTGCTCTAATCAAACATTTCCGCCATCCACAGCAAACACCCAAAGGAGCCCGGGACTATTTAACCGGCGAAAGTATATTGAAAACAAAATCAGCGACGGAGACTTAAAAGGTGCAGCCCGTCTCCTTTTTTCAAGCGAGTCGCTGTCGCCAGACAATCCAGACACCCTTCAGGCCTTACAGACTAAACACCCTCCAGCTCCTTCAACCCCATATTTTCTCGATCCACCAACGGCTAGCCAGGTATGTCTTCAAATCAATAGTAAAGAAACCCTCGAGGCCATTATTTCTTTTAAAAATGGATCTGCAGCCGGGTTAGACGGAATCTCACCCCAACATCTGAAAGACCTCATTTCACATTCAACAGGCGATGCTGGTGAACAGCTACTAAATTCCATAACAAAATTAATTAATAAAATGTATACCGGAAATATTAACCCTGATATAGTCCCCATTCTTTTCGGCGCCAACCTTATCGCTCTAAACAAGAAAGATGGAGGGGTGAGACCCATAGCCGTTGGTACAACACTTCGGCGTCTCGCATCCAAATTAGCAGTCCGGCATATAATATCTAAATTAAAACCTCATTTCGAACCAATACAACTAGGATTTGGCACCAAAGGGGGGTGCGAAGCAGCCGTACACTCCCTGCGCACTTACCTCTCTAACACTACGTCCGAGGTGTTGATCAAAATTGATGTTAAAAATGCCTTCAATTCTGTAAACAGAGACACCCTGCTGACAGAAACAAAACATAACATACCCGAAATTTACAACTATCTCCTTCTATCCTACGCAGATCCTACAAAATTATTATATCGCCAGAACGTGCTTTCTTCAGAAGTTGGCTGTCAGCAGGGTGACCCGCTCGGGCCGGCAATATTCTCTTTGGCAATTAACCCTATCATCAAAAAACTAAATTCTAAATTTAACGTGTGGTACCTAGATGATGGAACCCTAGGAGGTGACGTAGATATTGTCACTTCCGACCTGTCCACAATCAAGACCGAATTTAGGAACATCGGCCTTGAAATAAATTTTACCAAATGCGAACTGTACATTCCAAATTCCATCCCTAACCACAACAATATTGAACAAAACTTCAACACCCTAACCCCAAACATAAAAAAAGTTAACAACGACACACTTTGCCTCCTAGGGTCTCCTATTTTCGAAGAATCTTTTCCAAACTATATACAAAATTCAATTTCCAAATTTACAAACTTATCAAACCGCCTTCTTGAAATAAGTCCTCACTACGCAATTACAATTCTTAAATTCTGCCTTTTTGTCCCTAAATTAACATACGCCATTCGCTGCAGCCCTATTTGGAAATTCGAAAATATTATTTTACCTTTAGATGACCTTATTAAGTCTACTTTGGAATCCATTCTCAACATTCAGCTCAGCGACCATTCCTGGACCCAAGCATCCCTACCCATCCGTCATGGTGGGCTAGGGATCAGAAAAATTTCTAGTGTATCCTTGCCAGCTTTTTTGTCTTCAGTCCACAGCTCCGCAAGTCTCATAGGTAAAATCCTACGGGGACTCCCCTCAAACTATGAGACTGCGGGCTTGGACGAAGCCAAGAAAGCTTGGTCAAGTGCTTGCCCGAACAAGGATTTCCCGACTCTTCCAAATTGCCAAAGGAGCTGGGATGACATTATGTGCCAAATTTCAGTGAATTCCCTCCTAAGCCGTAGCACAGGCCGCGAACGGGCCAGACTACTGGCTTCGGCGTCGAGGGAGTCCGGTGATTGGCTCTGGGCTTATCCTTCACCGAACACCGGAACCTTCCTCACGCCGGACACTCTCCGCATCGCGACCTGTCTTCGGCTTCCGAGTCCGCGTTTGTGCTCCACACAGGTGCCCCTGCGGCAGTGAAGTCGACGAATTAGGACACCACGGGCTATCCTGCCAAAAAAGTGCTGGCCGCCTCTCAAGACACGCCGCACTGAATGACATAATCCGCCGGTCTCTTGCATCCGTCAATGTGCCAGCTCTACTGGAGCCAACTGGCATAGCGAGAGACGACGGCAAGAGACCGGACGGCATGTCCCTGGTTCCTTGGGGTTTGGGAAGGGTGCTAGTGTGGGACGCTACCTGCGTAGACACTCTGGCCCCTTCTCACCTGACGGGAACCAGTAACCAAGCAGGTGCGGCGGCTAAAGCGGCCGAAAAGCTAAAATCCCAGAAGTACAGGGGTCTCGGCCCCGAGTATATTTTTATGCCATTTGGGGTTGAGACCCTTGGCCCGTGGGGTCCTAATGCTGTACAGCTTTTTAAAGAGCTCACAAAAAGGCTTAAAGACTTCACTGGTGACCGAAGAGCTGGCAGCTTTCTCGCTCAACGTATTAGCTTAGCAATACAGCGAGGAAATGCTGCCAGCGTCCTCGGCACCATGCCAAAGGGGCCCAATTTCCTAGACATTTTTTAATTATATTTTATTTTATTTATTTTTAGTTTTTAGTTTTAATTTAGGTTTATTTTATAGATAAGTTAGTTTATTTTTATTTTTAACGTTTGTATCTGCCTTATAAATAAATAAGTATATACTGAGAAAAAAAAAAAAAAAAAGTAAATACCTATATCTATTCTAATATTCTATTCTATTATTTTTTTCGTACGGAATCAACTTGAGCAATGAAAGCTACTCGGATCGTTATTTTAATCCCGGTGAAACACGTGCTACCATATGTAATGGTAAAGACCATAAGTAACGAAAAATAAAAGTATTTTCTTCCTTCCCAAGTGAGTCCCGCCTAATCGTTTCAATCAGAACACCATAAGCCCTTAACCAAACGTGCGACCAAACTTCTTTCGCCGACTACAGCTTGCTCTGGCATTGTAATTGCCATGGATTAAAGTAAGCGAGTCGGGCAAACCAGTATAAAAATTACGCAGCGTACTACGTAGGCGAACAACACGCGAACGTCTCAAGTTGGCGATCTCGTTGCGAACGCGAACGCCTTGGGCCCGCCGCGCCGCGCCGCGCCGCGTCGCATTCGCAAGTTGTTCGCTTTCGTAAGACGCAGCGTTAGGAGTTCACGGATAAGTAGTAGAATCGATCGCTAATTAAATTCTAACTAACTAAACTGGTAACTGTTAGAAAATAATAAGAACTTTGGGCGTGTAAATTATAGGTTTAATACATAACTTGTGCGGTAGTTTATAATTATGGTTAATTATGGACTGGTTGGAGGCGTTGCTGCGTGCGTTGGTTTGTAATAAATAGTTATTATTAAATATTTGATCTAAACTTAGTCCTAAAAGTGTAAAGGAAACTCGCTGTGCACATAGAACATGGGGTTAGTTTTTATCGATAGTCATCTTCATTCATTCAGAAGCTAGTTTTTATGAATTATGTGTTTCAAATAAATTTAAATAAATTCCAGGTAAGTATCTCATTCTGAAATTTGGAGTAATTCCGATGACAATGACAATGCAATTATATACTCACAATGCAAAACTATGCTGATCTGGTCAATTGATGATGCAGTCGAATTTAGGCTCATTATTAGAATCTCAATCTGGCTCAGTCTTATTATATAGTCAACAATAGGATTATAGAATGGTGTGTTCTAAATTCCAAACATTTTTAATGCCTAGTAGTAACTTGTTTTATGAACATCCTGCAATTAATTGCCGTCACTATTCCCATAATTTGGTTTCACAAGGCCGAGAGATAGATTAGCAAAGGGAACGGGAACTATTTAAGGGCCTGCGCAGAATGGCGCCGCGTGCGACCAATCGAGGCGGGGGTCATCTTGAACCCTTTTAGGGGACTGATTACACACAGGACTCTAGTACGGTTGAGGGGCGAAAAGATTGCATTTTCTTTGTATTGTCCGCGAGTTTGTTATACGCACGCTTTTTGTATGGTTTTCATTTTAAACAGTCTGATCAGAAGACATTCGGTTCTTTGTAATAAACATAGATTTCTTTTTTCGATTTACATAATTACAAAATTAAATGATAAATTATACAGGTAAATTGGTAAAAATCATAGTGTTTCAGGCACGTTTTTCACAGAAATTACCCAGTATTTTAGACTTACATAAAACCTACTGTTACGAGTCAAAAAGAAACGTGTCTGAGTATAAATTCTACGCAAACCAACACAACCGCCCTGTAATTTAGAAGTAACAAGAATTTTAAAACACCAAACAAGCCCTACAAATTAGAAACAAGCCCTGAGTTGAGCAAGATATATAAACAGAGCTCATAAAACCGTCTCGAAAGTCTTAAAGGCACATGCAAAACTCAGTAGATACCTATTAGTAGCAGTAACTGAACTTTTAGAGCTTTTCGATCTTTTAGATTATTAATTAGTGAACTTAGGGTACGTTTTCATTCGGTACGTGTAAGTATCTTCTTTAGTTTGCGGGTCACTTGTAAACTATAACTTATCGCCTGGTCAGTATTTCCACTACGGTAGAGAAAACGTCGCTTTAAAACGAATCTTCTAGCAAATGAAAGTCTTAACTGAATATTCCTGAATTTTTATCCAATCATCAACTGCGTGATTGGCGTCAAAAAATCGTTATATAAAGAGAAGTGCTAGCCTAGGCGGGTGAATAATATAAGCAAAATGAGAAATAAATTAGTAACGAGGAAATAACGACCTATCCCTCGCCAATATGGCGGCGCGACCCCTTATTACGGCACGTGACAATGACAATACGACCGCAACAACGGAAGGGATTATTTAAATAGACAGCTGTCACTGTCAAGTTACCTAGGAAATATTCGCCTAGAATTAGCTAAAATATACGTATAGACACCAGAAGCGGTATCATGGTCGCATTTATATCACCTGTCATGCTATGTGTCACTTTCGCACTTACATATTTGTTAGAATGTGACAGGAATGGTGACAATTGATAAAGAGCCGACCATATTAGCCCTACAGAAGCGGTATCATGGTCGCATTTTTATCACCTGGCATGCTATG
Organism: Cydia fagiglandana; assembly: GCF_963556715.1. Lineage (NCBI taxonomy): Eukaryota > Metazoa > Arthropoda > Insecta > Lepidoptera > Tortricidae > Cydia > Cydia fagiglandana. The sequence goes on along the minus strand of NC_085933.1, from coordinate 22,498,905 downwards.
CGTCACTTTCGCAGGACTTGTCACCCGGGTGGACTTGGCCAATTTTTCTTTAGTGTATGATATCTCCATGTTTCAGTTTACATAAGTTAAATTACTGTCAATGTGCACTCTGTGTCCTCGGTGCTTTTGAGACTTGTGATAAGCCCTGAAACTTATTGCTGGCTTGCGATACTGAAGGCTTTTGGGAAATCTCGTCGGCTGTACATGTACCTACTGATCATTTTAGTACCTTGTCGAATGTTGCTATGATATGACATTTAAACCTGTTAAACCACTTGCGGTTTACGACTACATATATTTGCTACTGTGAAAGTCGTGCGTGAGATGCGCGCCAATCACCGAGACGATCGTTAAGGTCGTATCAAAACCAATTAGATTATTAAATTGGAAATCGACCTCCGTCACGCTCGATCCACAGATATTTATTTATTATATTATATTATACAAGTATGAGTAATTTATACTTACTCGTATAGTTTCACATACGTAATCAAGTAGCCTATTATGGATGGCTTTATACATGTGATAAAATAAGTGTCACTATTTAACACCCCGTGATTGAAAGACATGGACACTGTATTTATCACGCTGTCACGTAGACATACATGACCATAATATCCGTACAGTACGGGCATGATGATTGATTCTTGTCTACGTGACAGCGTGATAAAACGGTAACCGTCAATTTTCATCGGCTCTGTTAAAAAGTGACGGATATTTTGTCACTTGGATAAAGCCATCCAAAATACAGGCCTGCAGGCATGTGGTAAAGCTTCTTGCCGTTAGATCAATAAACAAAAATTGCGTATTTTTACAACTGCCTCGGGGCTTCGAAATTGGTTAACGCGGGGGTCTGTTCAAATTGATTCGGAAAGTTTGTTTGAAATATTAAGGAATTTCCAAAGGAATCCCTAGGCGTAGGGGCGCAGTTTCCCTTAAAAAGGGGGCGTTTTAAGACGCGGGTCTGTGCGGTGATAAATAAAATAGTGTTTACGTAATATGCTGGGGGTCGGCAAAATATGGCGGGCCCACGAACCTTAGCGACCTTAGTACTCTTTATTATACTGTGGCGACGTAGCAGGTACTAAGGTACTTAAGTACTGTTAGTTCAATTTAGGTATAGTCAGACCGTAAACAGTCTGCAGCGATTTTGATAGCCCACGCAGTGCAAGTGTCATGTTAAACGTCAAACTTCTATGAAATTATGACGTATACATAACACTTACACTGCGTGGGCTATCAAATCCGCTGCAGACTTTGTTTGGTGCGACTATAGGAAAACATGTTGTTTTGAAGTGTAAAGTGCTGGGTCTACAAAAATTTATTAGGTAGTTCGCCAACCTCCCAATTTAATGACAGTTATATTTAAGAAATCTTATGTTTACTTGTGATTACGACTGTCATTACTAACTGTAGTGTTCTGTAAGTAAAAGTCTTTTATCCGTCAAATGTCACAACCCCATGGCCCATGATTTGCTACGATGTAAAGAACAAAGTGTTGTGTTGGTACAATGTATGTAAGTCTACTACCTACCTACGTTAAGGGAGAACAAAAGTGTATCTCACCTTACCTTGAGACGGAGGTATAATAACCCCTCACAATATGTCAAACTGGCTAGAGCCGTGACAAATCACCCCTACGTCGAACTCAGAATATAAGTATTTGAGGCAGTTTATTATTCTTCACCTTTCCCGTCAATTTTATTTGCATATTTGTAGTGTTTTTTTTCTTGACATGAGCTGAATTATTTCCGAAAAAGGAGGAATAATTAACTTTGTAAGATCCAGATTAGCAATGCACGCACGAGAACTTTCCAAAGTTGCGAAACTTTCCACATGAGAAATTCTCGGTAACTTCTGAGAATGTTCTCGAGAACGAGAATTTATTTATTTATCGTAGTTTATACCATGAATATTCACGATAGTTTAGGTGTAGTCCTTACCCCCAGAAAATTCCGACTTTTGGTCGTCCGCTTCCGGTCAGAAAAATGTATGACGGCCCGGCCAAACGGTCAGACTTAGGTGGGGGGTGCTCGACCAAATGTCATAGAGGGACCCTGGGAGTTTTTGACGCCGCCATTTTTTTTCAATATGGCCGACTTTTTATTAAAACTTTTTGAATTTTGTCCTAGCGCGCTGAAATTTTGGTCACGGAATCTCGGGGTCCCCTAGATACCTATAAAAATATTTTTTTTTGAAAAATGCTACAATTGCGGGAAAACTGGCCACTTTTATTTTGTATGGCAACTTTTAAACGGTGCGTGATAGGTGGGGGGTGCTCGACCAAATGTCATAGAGGGCCCCGAGACAAAACAAACTGCATTAAAAAAAAACAAAATGGCCGACTTTTTTTTTAATTTTTTCAAGTTGGTCCGAGCGCGCTGAGATTTGGCATGGCGGGAGATAGATTCTAATGAAACTAAAAAAAAAAATTTGGAAAAATTTGTCGAAATTCGAAATGTTCTGTGATATAAAGTGAGAATTTAAGCAACTTATTGGTAAATTTATCACATCAACAAAATAGCTAACTGTAATAGACAATAATATATGCATAATAACATTTAGTTTTAAGTTATGCCTATTTAAACTTTATTTCAAGTATATTCTCTTGTTTAAACAATAATTTCCATGTTGCAGGAATGTTCTGAGAACATTCTCGAGAACGTTTCCGCTTTTTGGGAATGTTCTGCAATTTGTACATTGCTAATCCAGATATATTCTGGCGATGGCGCTTTAGAATTTAGATCTTTCTTTTATTAATTTTTTATTCATAAGAGTTCAACTCGAATTTAATTTGTACATACCTATTTGTACAAGAACGCCGGGAATTACGAGGCTATATAAAAAAGTTATCAAACATTTTATTTACCTACTGTAAGGACACTTTGGTTCCAAAGGTAGCAGGGTGCGTAGCCAACATGACACTCGCTAACGCTCTGTAGCAAACGAAACGTTCACTGTCGCACTAATATGTAAGTGTGATAGAGAGACACAAACCGTTACGTTACGTTCGTCACCTTGGCTAGGCTACCAGGCTATTTCTGGCCACGTGCACGTTAATTCAATATACTGTGTGTAATATTTATACTGCGGGAAGCTCTATGACTGAAGGCCCACCCTTCAGGGGTGAACGCACTGTCAGTCCATCGTTGGCACAGTTAACTAACCCTGTTTGAGCCTTATTGCGACGAGATAAGGACTAATATTGTCAGATAAGTGTGTTGCTGTGAGCACAATAGCCTATCTTAAGCGCATGGAATCAATTATGGCGATGTCAACAGCTCTTGTGTGAGTGTTGAGTATGTCCATCTTTCATTCGGACAAATTACTGAGATTTGCAAGTCATCTAATATGTTGTTACCAAAATTATTTTAGGGTGGCTATACTAAAGATTTTAAGGCGAGAAAAGAAAAATACAACCACTGTAATTACAACGTTTATTCTCTTATAAAAAAAAACAAGGAAAGTTATTACTAGGGCCTTAAGGGCCTTGCAAACACTGCAGTTATCTTAGACTAGCTCTTAATTTTATCTAACCTGAGACTACACTAGGGACGAGAGAGCGAATGTGGGTTAGCGGCTAAAATATTATGGTTGAACACTTATACTCAAATATTTGCAATTTAACTAGAATACTGTTGGGCGCCGTAGAAGTAAATTAAAGTTTGGAAGTAGCTGACCTGGTCCGCAGAGTTTAGGGTACCAACAACACCGCCACGTCGTCAACCTCTCGGTACAGGCCAAGGCAGCACCCGCCGATCACCAGTCAATGTTGTCAACCGGGCACACAAGGAAGTAAAACCCGCGCCAGGCGGATTTGCAGGTAAAATGTAGACCCTGGAAAGGTTTTCAAATAGTAAGACAAGAGTACACAACGCTTTAGCAACGCTGGAACCTAAATAACTTTGCAACAAAATGGAGTCCAGACATACATAATTTCGAATTTGGAACGGCACGCGTCAGGTCAAGGTTAACATTTGACCAGCGCGGCGGAAGGTTAACTCTTAAAAAAAAAACAAATAATAACTTACTCGCTGTGGAAAAATGGCCCGCAAAGGGTGCTCTGCAACATATGTCGACACAAGCGAGGTCTATAAAACACGGCCACAAAGGCCCTTAAATTTGGGGCTGCATGTGCCCCACTTTTTCGCCTGGGCTGAAAATAAAAATCACCACACTATTAAACTGAATCTTACGCACAAAACTCGTCGCAAAAATCACTAAAATACTCACTCAAAAGGAAGATTTCTCCCGATTGGGTTAGAAATCGCCTGAAAAGGCTTGTTGTTTGCGGAACAACTCCAACGAAAATGTCCGACCTTCATTTTGGCAGGATATGACAGACCAAATGACAGAGTTGCCACAGCCCGAACTGGATTCGTGCGATCCTAGGTGATTTTGAAAAGAAAACATTACCTTTCTTCTTTACTTTATTTGGACTAATATTAAATAGAAAGAAAAAACAATATTTGAAGACAATTTTAATTTACAAACCCCTTTCGATTAAAAAAACCAAAAATGTAGGAAGACACCGAAATTATTTTTAATCTAGCAACCCGGACCATGTTGTTATCGACTGAGCTCGCTAGATGGCGTTAAGAGTATCAAACGAATATGGGTCACATACTAAACAGTATTAAAAAAATGAAGAATTAAAATTTTGTTGTTACAGTGCTCCCCTACCCGAAGAAAATTTTGACTACGGCAAAATTTTGAGCTGGCCCCCAGCTCGCAAAACCACCCTCTTATTTTCTAGACGAAGTCCCAAAAAAAAATCGACGCCAAAGGCATAAAGGAAAGCAACGACCACCCAATTCGAACCCACGCACTAAACCATAATAAAAAAATAAGCACAGCCGAGCTGTGCACAAATTACCACATACAAACTATAATATTACTGTACGGTAATCTACACTACGATACCCTAAACGTATATTAACCTAAACGAAACTAAACGCTAATAAGCGAAGCTGCAAAGCTCCCTACCTACACACTGCATCGCTGTATATCTTGGCGGCGCAGCGAGCGACCTGGGTCGCGGGCTGCGCCTGGTTTGTTCAACCATAAATTCCTTTAGCTAACTTCTATGTGACTAAAGGTAGCTCGCTAGGAAGGCCCCGCGATGGGTGACACTGTTACCAAAATTATTTTAGGGTGGCTATACTAAAGATTTTAAGGCGAGAAAAGAAAAATACAACCACTGTAATTACAACGTAACGTAATTACAACGTTCACACTATTAAACTGAATCTTACGCACAAAACTCGTCGCAAAAATCACTAAAATACTCACTCAAAAGGAAGATTTCTCCCGATTGGGTTAGAAATCGCCTGAAAAGGCTTGTTGTTTGCGGAACAACTCCAACGAAAATGTCCGACCTTCATTTTGGCAGGATATGACAGACCAAATGACAGAGTTGCCACAGCCCGAACTGGATTCGTGCGATCCTAGGTGATTTTGAAAAGAAAACATTACCTTTCTTCTTTACTTTATTTGGACTAATATTAAATAGAAAGAAAAAACAATATTTGAAGACAATTTTAATTTACAAACCCCTTTCGATTAAAAAAACCAAAAATGTAGGAAGACACCGAAATTATTTTTAATCTAGCAACCCGGACCATGTTGTTATCGACTGAGCTCGCTAGATGGCGTTAAGAGTATCAAACGAATATGGGTCACATACTAAACAGTATTAAAAAAATGAAGAATTAAAATTTTGTTGTTACAATGTATTAGATTCATTCTTCGCGTTGTATTGCGCGTTTGTCTGGATGAGTTTAGTTTTTCCGTTTGGATTTATGAGAGCCAAATTATTTATTTACGTAAGTAATCTCGTAGCCATTTACCAGCAGTGTCTTTAGTTAAAATTACTAAAGGACTACACAAGTTAATAATCATTAATTAACCTAAAATCACTCCCTAATATCAACGTTCCAGGCTAAAATAAGTGGCGCCCAACGTGGGGCCTTAAACCTTAACTTCTTTTCTAGGGAGGGGCATGTAGTTGAAAAATGGTTGTCTCCAATATTGTCTTTTCTTGATCTTGCCTAAGTAGAGTGTTACAGGATATCCCACAAATTACCAGAGCCTTTCCACGAAACCATTACGTAACTAAGGTATCAAGAATAAGCCGATATTGCCGGCCTTCTGCAAAGGGCAGACTCCCTTTTTTTAAATAATAAAGTAGGCGCCCTAGTAATGAATGGGGTCAATTAGGCGACGGGTGTACCTGACACTGCTGGGAATCTAAAGTCTCGGGTAACGGTCCAGTAATGGACCTAATGAAAATAACGCTTCAGTTAACTTTGAAAAAATATTTACAACAAAATATCTATATTTTAATTTAAGAATGAAGTAACTGTCGCTGTGTAAGAAAAGCAAGTGTCCAACAAATATGCGTGTTATGATATCCAGTGAGTATATTTGATGATATACTAGATCTATGATCACCAATCTGATTGCAGTGCTAGTGCGTCTTATCATTAATTTGTGTAAGTGTGTCTCGTGAATAGCTAAGCTAGTAGCATCAGAATTTGATCTAGATACCGACTGCCACAATTAGGGAAGGTACATGCTCACCGAGGTTCACATAATGGAGAAAGACCGCAGACATTATGCGTTACGAGGAAGCGACACCGTTGCTCTAAAACTCTAAAAGGACGTAACTATTTAGGATAATGCTAAGCAATAATGTGTTAACCCACATTTTTTAACCTGTATTAAAAGAAAAGTTGGAAAAATCACTGTCTCGGACGAGGCACGAACTCGCGACTCTGGATCACTACCCATCGCTCTGCCGACTGAGTTTTCTTGTCATTTAGTTTGACTCACGACAGTGTAAATCCAACATGGCCCTTGTAATACGTACTGTACCCCTAAAATCCCCGAACATACCGTCCACGCTTTGTATCGCGACAGGTTTATAAATGCCGCATTAAGGTGTTTGACGGATGACCGACGGGTGAATAGAGGTACAGAATTCCATCCACTAGGTATCCGACGCGGTTGTAGTCAACTAGTCACTCACAATGGGATATTTACGAAGACGGGAAAAGATGAAGAAAATTCGAATAAATTCCAATTGTTATTTTAGAAATATTTAAGATCTCATCCTACCATTTGATTCGAGGTCCGGATAGGTAGATTTTTACCTCTCTCATTTTTGATGTTCACCCTCATTGTGCTTGAGGAATGGCCGACAGGTGATGTATGGGTTGTAATTCACTATCCGACGGTGTGGGAGTGGATACAGAATTCTTTTCTTAAGACGGGTATTATACCTACCTACTCGTAAGATACATAGGTATAAAGGGGAAAAAATCGTAAGTGAATTTGGTTCGGTTGCCATCTCTACCAAATATAATGGATGCGTACAAAAAAATGTATTTTGAATTGATCAAGCATCACGGTGTTAGAGCTGTTTCCCACTGACGTCCAGTTTTTTACGAGTACGGTTTTTTGCAGGATCCCGTTTTAGTAGTATAGGTGCTAATAAATTTAGTATCTTTCACACGAGGATTCTGTTTGCAGGATCCTGCATGCATACTACCTACAGAAAACTACTACCTAATCCTGCATAAAACCGTAACCGCAAAAAACTGGACGTCAGTGGGAAACAGCTCTTACTGTGCGGACCTAAAATTTTAGAAACATTACGTTAAAGATCAAGTAATAGTAACACATAGTAAGTACCTATTTTTTAATTTTTATTATTGTCAACATTACAGACCAGAATTCGAACCCACCACGCCTTTAGGACCGCCTTTACCACCGCATTATTCGCCAGACAATACGAGTAGGTATCTATTTAACCTGTATATTGTTTTAAAAATTATGGGTAAAAATCATTTATTTACATACAATATATACATATACAGTGCTATAACTAAACGAAATTAATAACTAGCTTAGGTATCTATTTGTATCTCCAGTAAAGTCTCAGAAATGTTCGTGTAACTTGTGACATGTAGATATATCTAACATTTACGTCAACTGTCTTATACCGCCTCCACAAGCTTTCCCAACACTTTTTCTTTGTCATTTATTCAGCGAACGTCAGGCTAAATCTCAACAAACATCAGACAGCCAAAGCCGCGGCATAATCCTATCATCTAATAACGCTCGCAACTTAACAAGTGTAGTCACCAACGTGGCTCGGACGTGGACCGACTAACTAACGCGAGTCATACGAAAAATAACCTAAAGGCTAAGTAAATAGAATTCTATTTAGTCTTGAAGCAATTTACTGATAGCGACATGGACTAAAGTAACAGCCGTTGGGAAAACCAACCTAAAGCCTTAGGACATAGATCACTATTTAGGTTCGCCGCAATTGCGTATAAACTCTTCTATACACGGAGTGAGGCTTGGTTCTTTTATAATAAAATCCAATTTAGTATTAGCCTAGCTAGTTGCGGTGACAGATGGGATAAGCAAAAATGGACTGTATGTTACCTGTATTACAGTCAGCAGCAGATATACCTGAGCGGGCAAGGTGTCCAAGAAAATATATACACTTCAATCGTCACAAAAATAAGGACATCTAAGATGTCATTTTCACGTAGGCTTTCAGTTCGTCACAAATACCTTAACTTCTGAGTTTTTCTTTAACACATACACCCTTATTTAATCACAATGACAATAACGGTTAAAAAGTCAGTGGTAACTAAGCAATCAAATTCAAGCTGCTGTCATTAATACCTACACGCACTGCCAATCACGTACGTCAGCAGCCAGGGTGCCACCAGTTGCTAAGCAGTTGTTATTTCAATGGTAACTAAGCATCAACATTTTATCTGTTTAACTTTAAAATAAATACTGTAGCTCTACGAATTGACACCTCCTTTCTTAAAGAAGTATTTTATCGTTAAGTGTCAAACTTATACAATAAATAAGTAGGTTCTACTAGAATGATCGGTTTTTTTATTTTAACTGTCATATGCAGCTGTTCTTCGAAACCGTTGATCATAACTATTAAATACAAATACAAATACAAATACAAATTCTTTATTTGCCAGAATACAGTGAATATGTAGATGGTGACTTAAAATTAGTAGTACAGTGTACTCTACTCACAATTGAGCATGCAAAACTTATAATAGGTACATAATGTCATGCGATCAAATTAAATAATTGAAATAGCAGAAACCACAATAAAATAAATTACAAATCATTAAGTCAATCAAGCTGGATAAATTATTCTGAGACATTTAAAATTACATACAATTAGTCAACATCATACTCGTATTCGTCATTATTCATGTTCAAGAATTCACTTATGGAGTAAAAGCATTTATTTAATAGCCATTTAGATAGTAATTTTTTAAACTGGTTAGGCGTGCAATTTCTTAAATCGCTCGGTAACTTATTATAGACTTGAATACCCATACAGTACGCATTATGCCTATATATTTGGGTCTTAGCAAGAGGTAAGTACAGCCGTGTTCTATGTCGTGTTGACCTTGGGAAGACCTGGGCATGGGTAGGGAAGATATTAGGATGCTTATGAACAAACAGTGCCATCTCTTTGATGTACATGCATGGTAAAGGCAGGATTCTAGTTGATTGAAATAAGGGTCTGCATGGCTCCAAGTAGTGGGTGTTGCATACTGCTCTTAGACACTTCTTTTGAATTATAAAAGCCTTTTGCATATCTACGGCATTATATATCTATGTTATTATATTTATTTAGCCCACTTATTGTAGTAAAATATACTATACAGGGTGGCCCATTTAGATCGGCCAGTATGGGAAAATCTGATACTATACGATATACACCGATCTCTTCTTAGGAATCATGTCATCGATTTTAGTAACACGGAAAACTGCATTCATACATTTAAAAAAATGTGTACTCAGCTCGGGAATCGAACCCCGAACGTTTTGAAAAATAAAACTAAGACTATTTCTATTTAGATATCGATTGTGTAGGTCTTAAGCAATAAATGTTACTATGAAACATGATGTCTGAAATTAATAAAATGCATTGTTTTCATATCCTTTAATTTAATTTAGTCAGTTTTCGAAGAGACCAGCATTTTTAGGGTTCCGTACCCAAAGGGTAAAACGGGACCCTATTACTAAGACTCTGCTGTCCGTCCGTCTGTCCATCCATCCGTCCGTCCGTCCGTCTGTCACCAGGCTGTATCTCAGGCACCGTGATAGCTAGACAGTTCAAATTTTCACAAATGATGTATTTCTGTTGACGCTATTATAAGTAACAATAAATACTAAAAACAGAATAAAATAAAGATTTAAGTGGGGCTCCCATACAACAAACGTGATTTTTGAGTAGTAAATATCAAATGGCATTCCGCACAGGAGTAATCTAAGTAACGCCCACTGCGGGTTCAAACCTACAACGTCCTGATAGACAGTCGTACATACGCTACATGTGACATTATCTTCAAAAATTATATAAACTAATGCGAAATTAACATAAAACCAGAAGACACAAATTAATAATAGAAATGAAACCAAAAAAAAAACAAAAAGCTGTAATCTCTAGGTGCGTACGACTGAGATTTGAACCCGCGGTCTCTGCTTCGAAAAGCAAACGCCTGTTACTGAGACCACGACGTGCCTTGACAATTGGCTCTAAATTCGGCTTCAGTTAGCTTTTGCTATGTGTCATTCGTCTTGACGATTCTGTTAAAAGAAATAGTTTGCAGTAAGTTGACCGAGAGGCTCCTGTCAAATGGTTGAAGGGCAAAACGTGAGATAGATGTATGTGATGACAAGACTGTACTGCTTTCGATGATTGTCAAAACGCTTTACCTGAAATTAGCATGGCTATCTTTTATTCAATATTCGACCATACTTGTATGCTTTAAAGTCTATTTTTCCATATTGTTCAGATATATTTGACACGTTGACCGCTTAGATACCATTGGTTTTTTGACAGCTAAGGTATCAATGACTTGTTGTAAGTGTAGAAATTAATGAATAGCGACTGTTAACATATTTGTGACACGTTGAGCGCTCACAAGTAAATACTACCATGACAGTCAACAACTTTTTGACAGTTTAAACGTTTACCTCTCTTTGAGCACCTGGAGTGTATAGCGACTTCTGCTGCTGACTGTACCTAGAGTTTTAGATTGCTTTACTATGTATGGTATTTATAATACATATTAATTTATGTAGTTTTACTTACGCATTTTATCATAAACAGTCTACGGATAGCACTATGGAGATTTCAAAGAGAAGTGTTTTGTTTTTGTAGTGATATATAATCAGCTTTGAAAATATACAGGTACGAGCTGAAAAATAGACAGGTAGAGGAACAACGGTCAAAGTGCCAGAGTCCCGTGGGCATGCTTTGCTAGACCCTTGTAAACCCTCAAATAAAATTCGATGTTTGCTGGAAGGGAAAGTTTGGAATAGTGAATTCTCCTAAACATTGACTATTTGACTACATTGCTAGTGCGATTTCGTGTTGCTATAAACTCTAATTTTGGAAGCTTTTAATAGATCTAGTGATTAATGGACTAATGGGATTAGTTATGAGCTTCTAAATTAGTATTCGTAAAGGGGCCCACTGATTACCAGTCTGCCGGACGATATCCGGCTGTCAGTTTAATGCAAAGAGAGAACAACAAGCTGTCCTGTGAACTGGTAATCTGTGGGCCCCTTAAAAACCTTATCCGTTGCTAATGTTTTTTATTTAGGTACTCACAATCCAATAAACATATTATCTTAGCACGACTTTAGTTTAAAAAGAACAGCGTTTAAACATTCTCGCACGTTAAATAACTCATGCTGACTATTAAAAATCAATTTACCTCATTGTCGAATATTCAATCTGCCTATAACTCTAAAGTTATCAGCAACTACATAACCGGAAGCTTATAATTGTCTTCGCTCAACTAAGTTGCCTCAACAGGAAGTTCTCGCATGTTCGAATAATACGTGGTTCGATATGTCGATTGTGTGAATCGAACAATCTCCTGCTCGGGCGAGTTGGCAACTTGACAAGCCGCTACCAAGGGTTTAATTGCTGGAATGGTTCACTCAACGCTGCAAACTTGGATTTAGTTCTCATGATTGACAACGCACTTTCACTTCGTGGTAATTGATTATGTTATCGTTTTTGGGGAAGGAGGGAGGGGAAGGCACAGATCACGCGGGTTGAGCCTTGGAGAAAACTAACAGACATATTTTCAAGCATTTCGAACAGTAAAAAACCTCTAACTCCAAGGCGCTTTTGATTTTTTAACCGACTTCCAAATCCCAAAGGAGGAGGTTATCAATTCGGTTGTATGTTTTTTATTTTTTTTATTTTTTTTATTTTTATTTTTATTTTTTATGTTTGTTACTCCATATCTCCGTCATTACTGGACCGATTTTGAAAATGATTTTTTGATTGTATGTATATGCATACAGATTGGTCCCGTTTTTGTCAAAATCCAGTTCTGATGATGGGATCCATGAGGAATCGACGGAACTCCTCAAATCTTAAAGGCATACATATGGTGATTTTTGTGTTTTTATCAACAAATCAAGCATATACATTCAAAAACGTGACATTTGATGAAGTGGAACTGCTAATGATGATCAGAACGGAACTCTTCAACGACGCATAGTTCACCTTTGGCGATTGGTCCTCTTCGTTATGTTTGTTAAGCAAGTTAAGTTTTTAAGCCACAATTTTGTCAAGCTTGAGTTCTGATGATGGGATCCATGAGAAATCGAGGGAACTCCTCAAATTTTAAAGGCATGCGTATAGAGATTTTTGTATTTTCATCAGAAAATCAAGCATTTTCATTAAAAACTGTCGCATTTGATGAAGTGGAACTGCTGATGATGATCAGAACGGAACTCTTCAACGACGCATAGTTCACGTTTGGCGATTTGTCCTCTTCGTTATGTTTGTTAAGCAAGTTTAGTTTTTAAGCCACATTTCTGTCAAGCTCGAGTTCTGATGATGGGATCCATAAGGAATCGAGGGAACTCCTCAAATCTTAAAGGCATACGTATAGAATTTTTTGTATTTTCAGCATAAAATCAAGCATTTACATTAAAAACTGTCGCATTTGATGAAGTGGAACTGCTGATGATGATCAGAACAGAACTCTTCAACGACGACGATAGTACATGTTTGGTGATTTCGAATTTCGATTTTGACTTGGACTGGGACCCGGACTCATACCCGGATCCGGTTCGGACCCGGACTCGGACTCGGACTCGGACCCGGACTCGGACCTGGACTCGCACCCGGACTCGGACCCGGACTCGGACCCGGACCCGGACCCGGACTTGGACCGGGACTCGGACCCGGACTCTGACTCAGAGACCCGGACCTTGACCCGGAAAACCACTATGATACCTAAACTAAATAAACCACTATGATTACCTACCATAAAATGTGGGTATGATGATGCCAAACCCCTCCCGCTCAAACTCCCGTACACCGCACCGCATGCGCCGTTAAGTGGATTAGGTTAGGTTTGAACTGCGATCCTCACAGAACCGAACAAAAGTGGGTTAGGTTTGGTTAGAACTGCGAGTCTTACAGAAACGAAATGCTACTAGAAAAGTGGGTTTGATTAGGTTCGAATTGCGATCCTCACAGAACGGAACTGCTATCAGAGAAGTGGGTTAGGTTAGGCTAGATAACTACGACCCTCACGGAAACGAAATGCTACTAGAAAGTACTGTTTTTACCTCCTTTTCTACATAGTGCACCATCTACCATAATCTTTCACCGGGCCCCATAGAAGTCGGTTTTTTTTTCTTAAAAATTATAACTGCAAAGGTAACTTTTCTACTGCGCATCTTACTTCTTTCTAATGTTGCGTTCGACTATTCGTAGTAGCAGTTTAGTGTGAGTCAAGTTCCTCTCGGTTGATTCGGGCGCTACTCAAATTTGCCTTCGGCATAACTTTGATCGAACCTATAACCGCCTTCGTTCGTGTGTGCCAGCAACTGTTACACTATGAAGTCACCAATTGAAGATACTTTACGTTAAAACTACTACTTAAACTAACTGTTAAGTTTAAATCGTCGGGAATAGTTATTTAATATGTTATTGAACACAAGTTAAAACATAATTTTTCACCACACCAACTCGTAAAGACTCTCTTGATTGTTCAAATACTGATAAGTTGCATTATATCCACATGCGAGGAAGTAATCAAATGCAAATTTTGAGTTGTGTCCTTATATATAATGATAAATATTTCAAAACATTAATTTTGGATTGATATGCTTTTATTCTGTTTGATATTTTACATTAGTATTTTCCTTGTGTTGGTTAGGTGAAAAACTTTGCGTTTCATGAAAACCTCGCAACAATTCCATCAATTTTGGAATCTTTCAATTGCTCCGGTATCAATATTAGTACGAGAGGTTAAACAACAAATTTGCCCCCTTGTAAAACAAATAACTATTAATGGACCCGTCCATCGCGATTCCGACCAGTGTAACCGGCGCCGAGACGTCGGAAATAAAAGTCACATAATAAAGGACGCGATAGACGCGATAAAATTGTTATAATATAGTTTGCCAAGCCCTTTCCGTCGGTAGTAAGAAGAAACCATGCTATCATCCTTTGAAACTGCCATAAAGTACTGTATCCCGTAATTTGCAGACGCGACACTTTAAAGAAAAGCGAAGACATCCACTCCAGACCGCAGCCAACCAAAGACAGCCTTTTCGCCAACGACACACACACACACACACACACACACACACACACACACACACACACACATATACGCACACACACATTCGTATCTCAAAGGAGCCACTTACGCCCCTGCCAATCCAGAAAATCCTGTTAAAATCCAGACTATGTCCCGCACAGCAAAGTAGGCGTTAACAGTAAGGAAATAAAGTTTATATCTCAGTGTTGTAAAGATGGGCTGCATTTGTCAGTCGAGTGTACTTCAGACGAGTTCGAGTTGTCTCGTTACTTGACTGTTTTTTAGCTCGTAGGTAATCGTCTTTGCGTAAGTATCTATGCTGGATTCCATGTATTACATGTGACATTTTTATTTAGTGTGGGTAAACGCGGTTTAAGAAATAGATACCCTAAGCTCAAGACTAAATTATTAGTTATACTTGAGCCTAAATTATTGAAAAGAAACACACACACACACACACAAATTTTGCTTACTATACTTTTGTCTGCATGCCCGTGACTCCGCCCGATTGAGATTCGGTCAGTTTCATTTCCCCTCAATGGCGATCATTCCTAACGAAGTCGATTCAGTAGTTGAATGAAAAGGTGTTACCAGAGTAATTGTCTTTCTATAATTCTATACCTATAGTATAGCCCTAACTTCCATTGCGTTGATTTGTCATCAGACCGGCTAGCATGAGTTGCGTTGAGTGCGTTCGCGCGCGAGTTCAAACTTGAAGTCGCGCTGGATGTAATAGGTACCTGGGAATGCTCCCAGTACTGAGTTTGTATGGCGAGAACCGGGAATTCTCGGTTCCGGTACTGTATTTGTATAGAAAACCAGTACCGAGAGCACTCCCTAGTATGTACCTATGGAGTCGCGCGCGAGAACGCAACTCAATATTCATGCTAGCAGGTTAGTTCTCCTTCCAAAGTTCCAAGATTACACAACACCATTGACACTCGACCCGACTTACCCGATTCTGCATGGCAAAAAAAAATAACCCAAAAAAGGCGGACTTCATATGTATATGCCACAGGGCACTCTCTAAAATCCGTCTTTCCACTCGACATCCGATATCGGATAGACACTTCCGATAATTTCAGACATGTCGGGCCCCCCGTCAGCTATCGGACCGATAATTTTTGTTTGTGTGCGTGTAGACATTAATGTTTGCTGCACCTAGTGTGCCTCTGAAGCAGTGCCGCCCGTACATTGTGGATGTAGGATCCTATGTCCGATATCGGATCGGATAATGTGAAAATTGTTGAAGAGACTGCTGTCGCTAAGTAGTATCGCTATCGAATTGTGTAGATCTCAGTCAATGTCTGTGGTCAAGAACAAGAAGCCAACTGCCCGCAGAGATTAAAAAGTTAAGACATTCGTAGGTACCCTTATCTTTTCCCATTCCTCTAAGTTGAAGTGTAACAGAAGCCAGTCTTCGAATTTCGTTCCAAAAGTACCGTAAACTCGGGAATTTTATTGTCAGAGAGGAATTCCTGAAGTAGTAAATCCCCAGTTTTAGAGTTCCTAGTCACGTAACGTTGGGTTATTTCAACACTTTCCTGATTGCATTTTCCAATTCGCTGATAGTAGCACTATATCGGGGTGCATCGGCCAAATATTTCACGTGAGTTATTGGGTTTAATTAGAAATCGAATTATAATTCCTATGTTATTTATTGTTATTTGTTGTGTTGTCATTTCGTATTGTTGTCATTATAAAACTTCAATATATATTGTGCAAAAGACGAAAAGTATTAGGTAAGATCACGGCACTATACACCGTCCTACGTTTTTTGTGTCAATACAATATGACAATGGTTCTATCAATTCGTCAGTAGGTATTTTAACAGACGAAAAATATAAACTGTAATAAAATAATAGATCTTCATCGAGCTTAATAAGTTCCCTCGAATCATCCATCTTACGGAAGTAAAAATTGTCGATTACGCTAAAAAGTTCACATAACTTGCATCACAAACAATATTTATTTAGGTACCAACCTACCAACAACATTAAAAAAAAAACTTTATTAAAGTAAAGGAAATGTGTCGCTTAACTTCAAACTCGAAGTTGGACTTATCAGAGTTAGAAGTTAAGTGACTCATTTGATAATCATTAACATGATTTGATTTTGATTTGACACAATCAAGTTGGATTTTTATCGTCCGAATTGAGCCTCTTGTTTAACAAGCCCTTGCTATGCTACATCGCCTGCATAAGTTAGCATCATTAACTCGGGCTAGTGCTACTTACAAAGTCAAGCCCGTGCTAAGCTAGGCCCTAATCGGCCATGCATAATTTAGTGCCAGTTTACCATAATCATAGTCGGACGCCAATTTATACAATGGGTGAATTTCAATTTTATATCAATTACGTATTACGCTGAAACGTTGCAAACGATACCATAATGCTTAAAACTAACGAAAAAGTGAAAAAAAATCACTGTATCGGACGAGGCTTGAACTAGTGACTCCGGGATACCAGCCCGCCGCTCGTCGTACCAGTGTAGTTAAGTTTCATTCGATAGTAATCGTTGATAATTCTTGGGTCATTTGATATCTATTTTGTCAAACGAGAAAGTGAAGCCTTATGTGGCTTTTTGGAGATTTGTTTCCTGAAAGTGACCTGGTTACGAGGATACCTACTTTGCCAACTAGGGAACAAATCAATTTATTAAATATTTTTTATTTATTAAAAACGGGAAAAACCGTGTAATCGGCTACACTTATAGCGCGTAGCTTGCGCTGGGAGAGAATGTTTTAGGTACTTAATTTTTTTAAACATAGTGGTCATAAAATTTAACTATTCACCTAGGTACCTACCTACTTAAATATTAAGTTCTGAATAGCCATCGCGTGCTGTTAATGGTTCAAATTGGTCTAGACGAAGTATTTTAAAGTAGATTTGTCAACTTAGGCTAGGTCTGATAGCAATCAGTGTAATGGTTGGGTTTCGTGTTTGATAAATTATTTTAGTTGATATCATGTGTCATGTTATTGTACCTTGTATGTATATGATACGTCTGAAGCCGTGTCGCATTTTTAACCCTGTTTTGCTTCAATTCCGTTCTGCAAACGAGCAAAACGTTAAAAAAACTGTAACCCACCGACGGTTAGTCTGTCATATAAAAACGGATCGACTGACACCTCAGTCACAAAACATAAATTTTTTTGACGTAGGTACGTTAAAATTCGAATCTGGTCGGTAATAAATATTCTATGCTAGTTCAGTGCCAGTGGGAGCTACGCGATACGAGCGTAGCCAATAACATGGGAAAAATAGTATGCACGAACAGCTAGAGAACCCACCTAACGGGTCGCTCGCAGTGAATGTGATATGTGCAGATATATATATAGTCCTCCATGTCGTGTCCGACAACGGCGTCCTTTACGAATTCCTCTGATGAGCGCGTATATGGCTCGCAAAACCGAACTTAGTTTTAAATGTCCGATCGCACTGTGTAAAATAAAGCTGCCCTTGGTCGTTATAAGTGTGCAGATAGTGTCTACTGGAAGCTGGATTGTGGTCAAGCGGACCCCATCAAGCTCCCATGGCATGAGCCGTGGCTCGAAGCAACAAATACGATAACGCGTAACGACACAGACCGTGACTAATATTCTGCCCCACCCGTAATCGTAACAGCCATTTGAACAAGTTTGAATATCCAATTTATTGCGCGAGAATACGACGATAAACAAATAAATGCGTTTTCCAATGGCTGCTATACGCGTTGGAGTTGAATATGAAATTGATTTTACCACCACTTGGTGCGAGATATATTTTACGAGAATGTATGGCTGCGTCGTCTATTAAGAGAAAATATTCTACATCACTTTCTGAGAAACCTTTTAAAACTCCAACTGACATAAGCCAACATCGCAATTGGAAATAGCTCCCATTATCCACAAAACATTCCGCACATCATAATCACGTGTACATTACTCCACCTTAACCCGACGTACTAAGGCGTCTATTTGTATTCATGTTTATGGCTGTCTGTACATGCACGACACACCCCCTGCGATCCATCACCGGTGTTTGATTTGTCACGTCACCTGTTTACAGAGCACATGTTTGGCTGCGGTCGCCAAATGGATTATATGAGGAACGTTAGCCAAATGCTGTTTTGTCAGTGTAGACATTTATTTACATCATATTCTTATTTTGAATATTAATTTATTTCTATTTCATTGAACTTGCAGTACCTGCATACATATTCAGCAATGTCACAACCGATGACCAAAATTTGCCAGCTTAAAACTCTGACAAATTAACAAAGAATCAATAAGACATGGGTGTCTGTACTATGTGTACGGACTGTACGGTCGTCAGGAGGATATGGTTGTTATGTCTGATGACCTCATCAGCTAGCACTACCTAGTTCAGCTAATAAAACCAACTTGCCGATATAATACGAGTTTATATTTATAATTGGCATGAGCCATCAGTTCAATAGTAAATAAATGTAAATAGGTAATATCCATGTTCATCACACAAATAAAAATAACATTACCGAGATTCGAACTCAAACTCTCGAGCTTCGCAGGCAGGGTAGACCTACCTAAGGATCTAAAGTTAGCACTCAAGCGTGAATTAGAGCTTATTTGTACCAAAATGGTTAACATTAAATTAAATAAGTCCGCTGAAACCATTTTTCAGTCCATTGCAACGCCATTGTAGTCCTTTATGTATCTACTTACCAGCTGATTACAATGTGCTCACAGCGAAATACCGGTAACATTCTCATTTCGACAGCACCATGCCACTTCCAATCGTATTTCAAGTGCGGGAGGGTCCATATTACGTCGGATTAAGCGTCGAGCACGCGTTTGTGTTAATTGAATCGCGCGTGGACCGTACGGGATGTGAATGACCCTTTATAAAATCCGCTAATTACCTTGGATTTTGCATTAAAAAACAACAGAGAAAACTAAAATTACAAGACTGGTCTTTGGCGGCCTCTAATTATTATTTATTTCTTCATTTACTCATGTTGCACCTATTCTCAGGCGTTCTTTGAGTTCTTTCGCATGTCAGTCAAACATTTCGGTACCTGTAGTAGGTAGGTAGCGATTAGTTACATGAAAATAATAGCAACATGCATTAATTAAATTACATTAAGTACATCAGCAGCCTGAAAATACAATACATTACGATTTAAGAGATATGTATGAAAGAAGAACACATTATAATTATCAGGATGTAAATGGTCCTCACGGTGAGAGAGAAAAAATATCTAGTTAATACCAGTAAGATTTGAAGGTGTATAAAGTGTCAAAATCAAACAAAATATACCAAAATCTTTTCTGGCACAATCGAATCGAAACGAGGTCGATAGGTTAACGACATTGTAGCGATACGGTTTAACCTTCGAATACGCTTAGGACCCTCCACGCATTTCGGCCGACAACAATAATTTAATTCGCCCGCCGGAGCATCTCTAGCTAGACGTCTATGGCCAGACACAAAACGTCATAAATCTATAGAGAATGCAAACAATTTAACTACTTGCACATCAGGTTGTGCGTCAGACGAATACGAGACACTAAAACAAATATGACCAATCAAAATGCAGTGATCGCGTTTTCGAATACGGCCTCAAGCGAGTCGCTTAACTTCAAACTCGGGTAAATCCATCTGTCAGATTATGCGATTTTGGTATTAACAAAAGGTACCTAATAGGGTTGATGGTTAGGAATTAAACTTTGTGGTCCTGGAGGATATTTGCTGAGGGTCGAATGGATTTACCCGAGTTTGAAGTTAAGCGACAGAACTTACCTACAACATTCTTTGCCCCACATCGCCAACATTTATTACCGAAGAATGCCCGCAATTGTCGGAGTTTCGCCATTTTTCCCCGGGAATTTACGTCGTCTGGATTCTACGGGATCGCACCCAGATTGTAGAGCAGGTTTATTGAAGCCTGGAAAACCTTCATGAAATGCGTCCAATCATTGAATAAACTTGGAGATAAAGTGTAGATATCGCTAGATAAGATTCAATCTAGTACTGCTGTGTACAGATCCCTATGAACTGGATATGGAGTTATAAGCCAAAACCCAACATGTGTATACACAAGACATAGCCCGTTACCTATAGATAACTTTGCTGCTTTTTCCGACGTATTCAGTTATTTATTAGATAGTCATAGGACATACTTCTTTGTTTTCGAGGTTATTGAGGAGTTCAATTCTCGAACTGCTAAAATAATATGAAAATAGGTACTGTCCTGTCACCGAATCCTAATTTCCTTTTTTAAACATGCTGCTCTGTTTGGTTAGCTGGAATAACTGGTTAGCTGTTTGGAGATCTGTTAAAGGCATAAGTTCGCTTTTGTAGACATTTATTGTATTATTTGAATTATTTCGGTGTTATATGTAGGTCGGTACTTTTATTGTGCAATGAAGCGTTTTACTATTAGTTAGGTAGCTACTACCTACTAAAATTGTATACATACAAACTAAATTTGGACATTCTACCACTGAATAGTGTTTGTTTTGGCTGAAATTGTACACAAATCCCTAGGATTTATAAAACGTAGTGCTTATAACCCGGCAATTTCGAGTTTTCGCATAATGGGCTGAAATCAAGCTAGTTCTCATTTGCAAAAAGATCCTAACTACACCATTACTGGAATGCTATACGCCTTACCTTAAAAAATGAGCGTGCATTATTCTTAATGAACAGTGCTGGCGATATTCATCTCAACGATAAAATCCAACATAAGCAAGACCTCGATAACTTCAACAGATAAGCATAACTGAAGCTCAAACGTACACTGGTTGTTGGTTGATTGTTCTGAACATTGCGTTGGAAGGAACAGTCTTGTCGCGGCAAAGAATGGCACAATTAGTGAGTCGTAATTAACTGGTGCCTGGAGAAAATGGAACCGTGTCTTACGCTGTTACGGTTCTCCTGGGCGACATTTTACTATTACGGAACTTGCAAAGAGGATTTTTAAATACAGAAGACTGTATGGGTACTTTAAAAACTCTTCTTCTCCCGTTATCCTGGCATTTGGCCACGGCTCATGGGAGCCTGTGGTCCGCTTGAAAAATAGTCCCAAGAATTGACGTAGGCACTAGTTTTTAGGAAAGCCATCTGACCTTCCAAAGCAGAGGGGAAATTTTAAGAACTAATGGTGTTATTCATAAACATCTGCCGAATTTAATAGGTTGTTGAAAATTGTTTGTCATTTGTCTTTTTAAGAAATAGATACAGTAGATTTGCAATTGAACTGAGTGTAAAATCATTATCAAATTGAAAATTGATTAAATGTTTTTAAATTAGATTGATTTCTAGAGGGATTTAGATTAAATTTAAAATAAGGAAACAATACAAACTATTGTTGTATTATTTTAATATCACAAATAAAATTGAGCACATTTTTTAGAACAAACCCGCGATTGACGCACATTTTAATAAATAAATAACATATTTTATAACGAAGTCAAGTTACATTTTAACAAAACGAAATAAATTGCACGAGCAGGTATGTTAAATAAAAATAAAACTAATTATACCTTTTGTAAGTGGAGAAAGTTTTTTGCGACTTCTCAAAGGAAAAACGAACTTAACCTAAAATAGAATTACAATATACCTAATTTAATTTTGGACGGACATTACATGGGTATGCAACCCGATAAAGTTAAGCGATAAACATCTTTACGTACCTAATAATAAATAATAAAGTCACAATTTGACAATTACTAACCCCCTTATTTATAAAAGTTTACGGGCCTGATTTAGCATTTCATTTCAAGCATTTTACATGTCTACGGGCCTGATTTAGTTATATTATGTTTTATCGTTTTCTTACAAATACATAAGTCAAAATGACAGATAAGGATAATAAGTAAGTGTATTTCAGTCTAGAAAAATGTGACCGTATTAGAGGTCATAGGGACCATCATTCGGCGCGACGCGCGCGTATAGTGTTAGCTGTCACTAGTGTCACTACCAGCAAAGCAAGCCTTTACGAGTAGCTTGGTTTAGTACGCCTCACCTTCACAAGGGATAGAACGTGTAAAGAATAATATCTGAAACAAAAATAAATCCTGTTGTGTACAATCGTTGTGTCGATAAAAATAAATATAGTAAATTCGTATTTCAAAACAATGTAAAGTCGGGAAACAGTGTAACCGGGATAAATGCGTCTCTTCGCAAATGCAAGGAAATGTTCGCAAGGCAACTCCGGGCTCAGTACCAACATCTACTATACCAGCCAGCCTGTACTTCTGATATATGTAGGAGAAATGCTTTTAATATGTGTGTTGTAATATTTAATAATCTCCCTAAAGAGCTGAGAATGTTGAGTGGGAAAGTATTTAAAGTAAAATTGACTGAATGGCTGCATGAACATTGTTTTTATAGTGTTAAGGATTATTTAAAATTTAGAACCTAATGTATAAAATGATAATTTCCGATTTGTATTTGATATATATAACTAACTTTTTGACTAAATCTATCATAATACTTTTATTTTTAAATTTAAATTTCATTGACATTATAATATTTTAAATTTTCGAGTTTTGAACATTCACATCATTCATTGACATTGTTTTATTACTATATTGTTTTAATGATTGCATGTTAATAATTAGTAAATTAGTACCTTAATGTACGATTTTGTAAATATTTTGCATGTTGATGTTAAGTCGACTGAATACTGTGTCTATTTTATTATAAGATCTGATTGTTACGTATTCAAGCAAATAAATATTTTCTATTCTATTCTATTCTTGTGCTAAATGCGTCTTTTGAAGATGTCTTCGAAATGCAATATTAAAACTATTATAGCCGTCTGCATTCAAATCACACTTCGAACAGACATGGTTGCAACAGTTCTAAAATGTTCCGTTTCTAAGAAATCTTTAAAAGACGCATTTAGTCATCCGGCCAATGACGTACAACATTTTGTATCTATGGCACTATATCATTGGTCGAAAGACCGAGTCACGTAGGTGTTCAGTAAAATTCGAATAGCCTATTGGAACATAATATTAGAGTTTATATGAATGGCACGCCAGTCACCACCTCTTCCTCTTACCTCCTGGCCTGGTCCATACGCCGAGAGCGAGGCGTATGGTCATACGAGGTTGTGGTTAGTATACGTACTAACCACAACCTCGTATGACCATACGTGGACCTTGTGTTTTTGCGATAAGGTTTAAAAACAAGTACATACCTTCAGCCGGAACCGAAATGTTCAGGACCTCCTGTCTCGTCACATTTCTTAAGAAAACGCCCGTGAACACATCCTGAAACAAGTTCGGTGTCATATGTCTGTAGCAAAAAAGTTAGTAGATTAATTACTTGAGGCTTATGAAAAACAGAACATTTTTGTATGGACTTTTAATTTAATTTAATTAAATTTTTACGGTATGAAACCTTTAAGCATCACGCGACGTTTTTTAGATATTTCAAATCTATTTTAATTATTTTACTATTTTTAGATAGGGACCGTGCGCCTTGGAGGGTCGGCCATTTTGTGGCGTGAATCGGACACATATTGTGCACACTACATTGCCAAAACAAGTGCTACCTATCCTTGTGCATAGTAGGTTCTGCCATCTTGTGGGCTACATCGAAAGCATAAACGACACATTTAAGTACACCTCGCGCCAAAAATCTGATGGCTCCTATGTTGGCCCCTATAGTTCATGCACGGGGCCTATACATTTCTTTAAAGTAAAACATGTAGTTAAGAAGTTGTTACATTTTGACTAAAAATAAAATATAATAATCTCACCAAAATTGTATACACTTCAGTCTTTTCCAACCCATAGTGTGCAAGCTTGAAAGAGACATATTGACTGTCTCCCCTCAAATTGACAAGTGCGAAAGAATATGAAGAGTAGATGTCCCCTTTCATCGGTAGGTGGCGCTTCACCCACAGTGTAACTTTCTCTCGAATCTGAAATGATTAAGTGAAATTGGGCTGGCAACTGACAGACGTTTTTATAGACGGCGTAACCAGCATAGGTTTTACCTTAGAGAATATAACCAACGGAGTGGTCATTAACAGACTTTCCCCTCTGTCGAAAAAAGGCGGCCAATGGTCAACCACATGTCAAACACATGTATGGACTGACGTTTATCTGACATGACGTACCTATACATTTGATGTGCCCCTCCCCCGCAAAAAACGGCAGACTATTTTGTGCCGAAAATTATAGACATGGCGTCTCCGTTGGTTATATTCTCTAAGGGTTTTACCTATGTCTAGTTTAGTTCTATGAGATTTGTTTTAAATAAAATAAAAAATAAAAACAATAACTTGAGACTATTTGTAGGGTTGACAGATAAAACCTATACTGGCGTCACGCCATTTGTTAAACACTTCGACCTTCGACCGGCCAATCCCATTAAGAAATTATTCATAAAGCTTTACTACAATTTTATATAAATATTCCGACAAAGCTTTAGCAAAAATACATTTCTGTTCATGGAACTCTTATTTTTAGGGTTCCGTACCCAAAGGGTAAAACGGGACCCTATTACTAAGACTTCGCTGTCCGTTTTCTTTTTGCATTTTTACCGTTTTTTTTTTTTGCTTTATGGTACGGAACCCTTCGTGCGCGAGTCCGACTCGCACTTGCCCGGTTTTTTAAATACGAGAAAAGTAATTTCAGTGTTTTCCCAAAATGTATCCCCTGAAGGGCGTGATGAGGAACATATCGCAATAATTACCTTAAAGGCTCCAGCCATCTTCCCCTGAGGGTCCTGGGCTATGGCCAGCAGGTCCATGTTCTGAAGCAGTTGTTTCTCGAAGGGCTTGATCTTCTTCATGTCGCAGCTGAGCAGGAGCGGCGCGGACCACATCGACCACAAGCCCATTTGGATGCGGCTCTGGCTCTCGGTTAGGCCATTGTTTCCTAGGATTATCTGAAGAAATAAAACATTTTTTCGTACCATCGCCCACACTGTTAAGTGTATTTTATGTTATGCCTTTTTAGGGTTCCGTACCCAAAGGGTAAAACGGGACCCTATTACTAAGACTTCGCTGTCCGTCCGTCCGTCCGTCCGTCTGTCACCAGGCTGTATCTCACGAACCGTGATAGCTAGACAGTTGAAATTTTCACAGATGATGTATTTCTGTTGCCGCTATAACAACAAATACTAAAAACAGAATAAAATAAAGATTTAAATGGGGCTCCCATACAACAAACGTGATTTTTGACCAAAGTTAAGCAACGTCGGGAGTGGTCAGTACTTGGATGGGTGACCGTTTTTTTTTTGCTTTTTTTCGTTTTTTTTTTTGCATTATGGTACGGAACCCTTCGTGCGCGAGTCCGACTCGCACTTGCCCGATAAACTTAGTCAACATTGCTTACCATGCTATATAATACCTAGCTAGAAAAAAATGTGATTTCCTACCAAACATTCGTCTACGTAGGAAGTAATAATAAGTCTATTTAGATATCATACTTTTATATCCTCACCGCAGGCTTCGTCAGGTGAATACAAACTCACAATCAGCTACAGGCTTCGTCACAAAAAACTACAGCGGTAAAATCTGCAACAGGCTACGTACGTATAGGTATACCTAATGTCTAATAATGGTCGGTGAAGATGTTGTGGATCATAACGCTGTATCCACACTTGTATACTGCTCTTACCATGTCAGGATCGTTCCACTGGCCCGGCTTATGGAACTGCCTGTACAGCCTGTTATTCTTCTCGTAGTTCTCTATGATCCACACGACATTACCGAAGTTGATGAAGATGTCGTGGAAGTTGCGCCACATGTTACAGTGTTTCGCGATTGGCGCGTAGCTGAACTGGAAACACGGGATTTTTTCATTTATTCTTGAAGCATTAAGCCACAAAATAAGGAAGGTGACGATGATGTTGTCCAGCCCTAAAGCTGGGTCCAGATGGCTATAACGTGTAATGTAATCCATCGTGTAATGTAACACGAATTCTGCGTGTGGACGGCACCTACGACCATTACATGTAACGGTCGTGCCGGATCCACCGCCTGTAGTGAATGCTCCCGGTACTGAGTTTATATGGCGTGAACCGGGATTTCCCGGTTCCGGTACTGTATTTGTATAGAAAACCAGTACCGGGAGCACTCCTTAGCCTGTCGGTTCTTAGCGCGCGTCCACACATTGACGCTCTGTTACACGAAATCTTACATTACACGTTACACCCGTCTGGACCCGGCTTAACGTACGATATGTTCTCTCTAAGCTGCGAAAAATGTAAAGTGACCCGAAATTGAGTTGTACGAAAAAATACGCTTCCATTCTATTATATTCGTGACTCGAATTTGCATTCAACTTGCAGTAACGACCAACGCAGAATCGGGTCCATATTCCATGAAATCAAGCTGTTTTAATAGTAGTGGAGACTTTACTTTTATATACAATAAAATACATAATAATACCAGTATAATCCATCGCTTTCACCCAATAACCTAGTTCATTTTAGATTCCATCAACTCTCAATAGCCCTTACACCCTGGCGGGTGCTGCCTCTGCGTGCGTCCCATGACACGGGTAAGGGCAGCATCCGCTCGGTGTACCCCTTACATTTCATTAAAGTGTCAAAAGGGCCTCTACGTGTTAGCTTCGTCTCCGCGCACGCCTCCCAAAGGTCCGGAACACCATTGCTCCGTGATGGGAAAGACATACCAGTACCTATGTTACATTCCTACTTCCTACTCACCTTAGTCTTATGAATATACTCCTTATAATAAGGCCAACTGCACGAGAATACCATGGGTCTGCCAGTCTTATTCAAATAGTGACCAAGCTTTATGTATGCTGTAAACAATACACAATATACTACAACTTAAATGGAGTAAGTGTTAAAACAAAAACATCATAATAAGACGCGGTTATTTACCTCTAGGGCGAGTATCAAAGTGACAAATTGTTAACTACAAAAATAAATAAATGCATGGAAATGACCATACAGCTTTTCCTTCGTATCTGTCATTCCAATATATTTATTTTTCTTTTCAACTAACTCGATCGTCAGCTTTACTATGCTCCCAAATATAATACTATAACTCCTTGAGCATGGAGCGATGAACACTGCACACAGACCAACCACTCTGTGACAGTGCAGCTGCACATTCGATTGTTAGCTGTACGTCCAATACGCAGTTCGTCCAAATCATTATTGGCCTTTGCGTCTATTCTATAAATTCTCTGCAATAGACGCAAAGGCCAATAATGATGATGGAATGTGAAACATTATTTGTGTGATTAGATTACCAGTATCAAGATACTCGTTTTCCACAAAGCAGCCATCAACTTTGAGGTAATCCACGTCCCACTCTGCAAACTGCTGCGCGTCACTCTCGAAGTGATCTCGCGAGCCCGGGTAGTGCATGCATGTATCCTTGCCCACGTTTGTGTACATGCCGAATTTCAGACCCAGCTTGTGGACCTGGTGGTGAAGAAATACAAGATTTTTAGTCTCAAATAAAAACTGTTTCAAAAACAAATACAACAGCAACATACCCATTCGTAAATAAAAACTTATGACGAATATTAAACTGTGTTTAATTATAAAATATAAGGAACCCATATTAACTCCTTGTCATACTGAATGGAATGTAAAATAATACCACTAATTACATACTTCTTAATATTACATTCAATGAAAAGGTGAATTTTTAGTTGAAGTATGCTTTTTCGGAATAGTTGCATTTCACTTCAAAGGAACAGTACTATACAAAAAACTCACATAGTCCGCTAAGAACTTCATACCCCTTGGGAATCTTTTCCTATCCGGCACCAGACGGTCATTCCTGTCCCGCACCCTCTCCGACCAGCAGTCATCAATCACAACATACTCGTACCCGGCCTCCAGGTAGCCGTCGTTGAATAATGCATCCGCTACATCCATGATGAGTTGCTCACTGCAAAGTAATGTAATTTTTTTACATATTTTTTACTTTTGTGTGATATTTACGACCAGTCTGGCCTAGTACCCTATCCGTGAAGCCGATGGTCCTGGGTTCAAATACCGGTAAGGGCATTTATTTGTGTGATGAACACAAATATTTGTTCCTGAGTCATGGGTGTTTTCTATGTATATAAGTATGTATTTATCTATATAAGTATGTATATTGTCGCCTAGCACACATAGTACAAACTTTGCTTAATTTGGGGCTAGGTTGATCTGTGTAAGATGTCCCCTAATATTTATTTATATTTTAACATTCTGTCTGTGTTTGATAAGCATTCAGACCAATTTTTCTTGTCATATACCTATTGCATTTTTCGAGGACCTTATTTTCTGATTTAAAACAGGTTTTTAATCCATGTATTTAAACTGCCACATGCATACAAAGGATTTAAGATAGGTGGAAACTAAGAGGCTTTTAGGTCATGTGTTAAAAATGCAATTTCATAATGATATTTCATATTATCTAAGTTCAGAAACAAAATTTAATAAAAATATGCATGCAAATAAATACATGAAAAAGATAAAATGTAAAAAAACAGCTATTTGAGACTGTGACGTTTTCAACTAAAAGGTACTACATTGTCGGTTGTTGATAACGTTGATTTAAAATTTAAGTTTTATGGAAATAGTGCCTTATTGATAAACAACAATAATTCCTTTTGGTTGAAAATAACACAATGATTATAAGATACTGTACAAAAACTACTTTCATGCAGCCATGCCGTTTTTATATTGCTCTTATCAGATAATAGGCATTATACTTTTTAAGGCTTTTATTATCAAGTTTATGAATGGTTAAGTTCATTTATTCTGTTCTTTCCGACCAATGCTAGAGACAAACTATTATTTAAAAACAAAATACCAACATTACATTAAAATACATTCCTTAAATATTCATCAGCACCATACCACGTATACCTACAGTCGCCATCAGATATATCGGAGCGGCCGAGGTGCTGAAAAATATCTGAACACGCACTCTAAAGCCTTGATAATAGAGGCGTGTTCAGATATTTGTGAGCACCTCGGCCGCTCCGATATATCTGATGGCGACTGTACATTGTTTATTTTAAACATGGTTTATAAACAATAAATTCCGGTGGAACTCACTTGAGACATTTATCGGGGGTTTTGTCACAGTCGTCGGCGCACTGGTAGTACCCCCACGACATCCAGCCCATGGGAGGTGTCCTGGCCAAGCCGTTATTCAGTAACAACACGAAATCTAAGCACAGAGCGAAAATAAACACGAAAATCTGAAGACCGACATACATTCTCGTTCCGTAAAATTTAATCAAATTTGTACATTGAATATTAGATTATATGAATGGAAAGCTAATAAAAATTCAAGATTTTAGTAACCGAATACAAATTAATTCATTTTCGCAGAGAAATATTCATTAACTGAAGAACGGTAACAAAATATGAAATATCCATTTCAATATTGATCTGATTGATCGAGTGACACTGACATTTATGGCATGTGGGAGTCGTATTTTCGCGTTTATTTTTATTTGGCTCAACCAATGAGCATTTCAAAGTTGATAACGTTCCATTCCATAACAACGTCATTGCAAGTTCGAATCTGAAAGTACCCAAGTCAGCGCTTGCCAAACTTTCCGGAAACAATCGGTAAAACTGAACCCTAATATTTTTTCTTGGGAAAATCTAGCAGTGAAATCTTTTCGTAAAGGCTATTAGGCCCCGTTGTCACATCAAACGCAAGCCGTCACGTACGGTCGAACCGTCGGTACATACGAAATAAAAAGTAAGTGTAGTCGAGTACGATTTAAGTAAAGGGTCAGACGGACCTCGCCTGCGTGTTATATATAGCGTTCGTTGTGACCCTGTATTGGTAAAACTCGAAAAGGTTAAGAAAATAAACCTTGTGACTAGCATAAAAGCAAAAGGGCGGGATCTGTTCGTTTCGGTACCTACATACATAAAATAAATATTTTACTACATCTTAAGAGATTCTTTTGAAAACACAGGTAAAAATTTTCAGGAGTATAGATTGATTTACGAAGTGGGCATATTAACTAATATTTCTATGACTTTGCTTAAGAAAATGAGTAGGCGCTTGAGATGTTTTAAGGTAGGTGTACTGAGACACACCTATAACTTGTCAGTAGGAAAAGGCGCGAAATTGCAATTTTCTATGGGAAGACAACTCTTTGCGTCTACACTTATTTAATTTGCTGCCTTTTTCTACTTGCAAGGTCGCTGTGCCAAATATCTTGAGAATATAGTTTTGTACGTTAATATTGTAACTCCAGTGAACAACAGTTTGTTTAGCAGCACAACTTGGAGCACAGCCTTTTGAGCTTTTAAAGCCGTAACAATATTTCAGTACCTCTTCTTCCTCGCGTTATCCCGGCATTTTGCCACGGCTCATGGGAGCCTAGGGTCCGCTTGATAACTAATCCCATGATTTGACGTAGGCACTAGTTTTTACGAAAGCGACTGCCATCTAACCTTTCAACCCAGAGGGGAAACTAGGCCTTATTGGGATTAGTCCGATTTCCTCACGATGTTTTCCTTCACCGAAAAGCGACTGGCAAATATCAAATGATATTTCGTACATAGTAAGTTCCGAAAAAGTCATTGGTACGAGCCGGGGTTTGAACCCGCGATCTCCGGATTGAAAGTCGCACGCTCTTGCCGCTAGGCCACCAGCGCTTCAGTACCTACTTATTATAATGTAGCCGTAAACGCGGTGCTCAGGCCGAAAATTTAGGATTTTCAGAAAATAGAGTCACAAGGAAATAACACTGTCTTTTATAGTTATCTAGTTCATTAGTGTCAAAGCGACAAGCGATCGTACTCCGCTAACCGGATACCCGGACCACTCATTAGCGCCTGAAACTAGAATATACCCTTTATAGCTAACTCGCTGACTTTTATCATTATACTTTTCCATCTCGTTACTAAAATGTGACAAAGAAAGGAGTTTCATAATGGAGTCTGGATTCACTCTGGGGATTACAAGTCATCGTCGATTTCAATATAAAAGTAGGATTATTTTCCTTATTGTATATTTTCCAATATCAGTATTCATGTGTTTTGTTCTTACTTTTTATGAAATCGTTGAACATTTGATCAATTGAATCACATAGGAATATTCCATCTCATTTTTGAAAAATGTCGTTCTTGGGTATTGCGTAATTTAATCATTCGATTTCTTCCTCTTCTGTGAGAGTAGTACTTGGTAGTACGGTCAGCCAATAAAGTGGTTTACCACTTATCGACTCTATTATCTGATTGATAGAGTCGAAAAGTGGTAAACCACTTTCTTGGCTGACTGTACACAGTAAAACAAGACATCGCAGTCAATCTTCTTAGTTAGCTAAGAAGAGTTACAAACAAAATCAACCTTATGGGCCATTGTTTTTAATGGTTTTTAATTTTTTTTACGTCAGATTTTGATAATTTCTTTTAAAAAATTGGCGGGGGTTGGGGGAAGTTAAAAAATCGTTAATTGTGGATTAGGTTAGTTTGGTCCAAGGTGATGCTTTAATTGTGCTATTAATTAATCTGTCAATTATTTCTATGCATTTTCTTAATCTGAATACTGAATATAATCATATATACTACAATGGCCACTGATAAATAAAAATATTAAGTCAGTGTATGTCTATTGCAGATATCGACGGAGATGGACGGTGATGGCATGTAGCGCGATGCGGTGGCCGCTGGTGCTGGCGCTGCTGGCGGCGGCGCACGCGTTGCCCACGCAGGACCCTGTGCTGTTCGAGGCCGCGTTCCAAGGTAACATAGACCTTAGCGTGTTGTAATAAGGACGGTGATGGCATGTAGCGCGATGCGGTGGCCGCTGGTGCTGGCGCTGCTGGCGGCGGCGCACGCGTTGCCCACGCAAGACCCTGTACTATTCGAGGCCGGGTTCCAAGGTAACATAGACCTTAGCGTGTTGTAATAAGGACGGTGATGGCATGTAGCGCGATGCGGTGGCCGCTGGTGCTGGCGCTGCTGGCGGCGGCGCACGCGTTGCCCACGCAGGACCCTGTGCTGTTCGAGGCCGCGTTCCAAGGTAACATAGACCTTAGCGTGTTGTAATAAGGACGGTGATGGCATGCAGCGCGATGCGGTGGCCGCTCGTGCTGGCGCTGCTGGCGGCGGCGCACGCGTTGCCCACGCAAGACGCTGTGCTATTCGAGGCCGCGTTCCAAGGTAACATAGACCTTAGCGTGTTGTAATAATGGGGGTAATGGCATGTAGCGCGATGCGGTGGCCGCTCGTGCTGGCGCTGCTGGCTGAAGAGAATATACCTAACCAGTTAGTAATATACTTAGGTAGGTAATACAGTACAGGTGTTATTTTAAAACGTCAAACTTTATTGAAATTATGACATATAAATAACACTTGCACTGCGTATGCTATCAAAAGACTTATTTTGTCTAACTCTATGTGTGTGGAAAAATAGGTCACTCATCTCACCGCCGCTCACTTTATTTTGGAAATCCTTAACCATACAGAACGTGCTCAACACTAAATCACGTGACTTTGTAGAGTAGATCTATGAAAAACAACTAAGAATATATACCGCGCCTTGTCGACTAGACTATAAAGTATCATAAAAAAACTCATTTGTATGATAAATATTACCTTCGTCATCCTATAATGAGCAAAATGTGATTGCCTTGCTTCCAAGCGCGCTCCATATTCATAAAGTATTTTAAACTCTCATTCAATAAGGTCCTAAGCTACTGTTCAAGTGTTTGACACAAGTCGTAGTAGAAATAAAACAGTAGGACTACATGTAAAACAGCTTTCACATTGGCATACTCTACATAGCCTACATATATTTGCTTCGAGCATGAGTATGACGATTTTGACAATGATGTTATTTGAAAACAATTAGAGATATTATTATAAGATTGTAATGCAATTTTGAGAGTGACAGTTTGCTTAAGGCCCCTGTACATATTGGACCAGCGTGGGACAGTCTGGGGGCCGCATTTATGCGTTAGAGGGAGCAAGTGATATTGCTATCTCATTCTACCGCATGGCTGCGCCCCTTGGACTGGCCTGCGTTGGCCCAATATGTACAGGGGCCTTTACATTCCTCACGCTGCATTCGTTTACTCTATCTACTCCTATCCACCGGGTTTGAACGTTGCCATATTATATTACTATCGGCCCAATTCGAAGAATGCTTTATAAGATGTCACACCGATACAAAACCGATTTGTCAGTGTCAAAAGTGACTTTTTTTTTTTTTTTTTTTAATGGCTTTTACTCCTTGCTAAATTTAGCAAGGTGGATTCTGCCAATGTCGAGGTATAGACTTTTGACTTGTGAGACGAGAATGTTCGGTTAAATTTTGATTTTTGTGGAAGGATAGACGGGAACCTAAAACAAACAAATTATTGTGGACATCACAGACAAATACATTACATGACACAATTAACACAGTAGCAACATTAGTGAGAAAGAGCGGAAAGCGGATGACAGATTGTTAAGGCAAGCAACATAGCGGATGAAATGGAGGAAAAAAACGTAAAAATTAAATATAGATAGATAGAAGAGCTGTAATAATTAAAGTTTTATATTATGTTCTTCTACATACTTAATAATGACAGAAGTTAGGGGAGGGTCCATTAGAGTGAGAAGTGAGTAAAAGTTAATGGGTCGCGGAATATTTGAAGGTAACACATCATACAAAGAGTAACTGAATCTCGGACAGGAGAAGAAAATGTGATCTACGGTGCCTTCGTCTAACCCACATTCGCACAGTGACGTATCCCGGACCCGTATCTTGGCAAGAAATACAGGGGTACAAACTGGCCCCAAGCGTAATCGACAAATTGTAGACGTGACCCATTTAGGATAGACTCGGAATCTGAAAAACCATGGTTTACGTGGAATATTGGGTTGAATGTGGCCATAATGTTTTCCTACCTCCAATCTGGCAGAATTCCAGAGATTTTGCCACGTGTTAAACATATCAGTCTGTGCATGGCTTAGAAGGTCAGAGCTGTATATCCTGTAGTGACCTGGTGATCCCATCTCAATAGCTCTCTTTGCCCACAAATCTGCAGACTCGTTTCCAGGAATGCCACAATGACCTGGGATCCACCCGAGCACTATTTTTAACCCCTTTGAGTCACATTTTCTTAATAATGTTTTGATCTGAAGTATTAAGGGGAATTTTGCCTTCATTTTAAACTGATTGCCCATAATAGCCTGCAGGCAACTCCTGCTATCTGTAAAAATGATCATTTTTGCTATATTGTGAGAGTCAGCATATGCAATAGCTTCCAAGATGGCAACTGCCTCGCCGGTAAAAATGGATGATTGAGGAGGGCACTTGAACATCAAGACAATGTTATATTTTGGAATCACCACTGCTGCTCCAACACAATTTGCGGGATCATTTTTGGATGCGTCAGTAAACACTGGTAAGTAGCCTTCCCACTTTTCTAAAAGATTTTTAAATTTGTTGTTAGCTCCCGGGTCATTTTTAAATATACCAAGGTCTAAAATAACACTAGGGGTGTAAATTAAAGTTTCAAATTTTGTTTCAAATAAGGGGTTTGTTCCTGATTTATATAATATGGGGTTTATACGGTTTAATTTAGAATAAGAAATAATAATTTTTGGAAACTCCTTATGCATCCAATATGGGTTTTCAGTGACCAATGAAGCAAGAGCCCGCAAGCGTGTAATCAGCAAGTGATTGGAGTTGGAGATAGCTCTTATGAGGAACCTGTCAGCAAGATATTGTCTACGCAGCACCAGAGGAGGCTCCACACATTCTACTTGCATGGCATTTTTTGGGGAAGATCTCATGGCACCAAGTATGATTCTTAAGCATTTAGCCTGTATTAAATCTAACTTTTGTTAGGATTCCTTATTACATGGTTCTAATATAAAGGATCCATAGTCCATGTGGCTGCGAATAATAGCATTATAAAGTAGCTTTTGACAATATGGATGAGAACCCCACCAAACTCCTGATAGAGCTCGCAAAATATTGATTCCTTTTTCACACTTGTCCTGTATATATTTCAGATGAGGTTTTCCACTCACTTTTCGATCCAAGATGATACCCAGGAATTTGGTTGATTCTTTATTGGGAATGCTTTCTTCACCATAATGAACATCTGCAGTTGGCATGTTCCTTTTGCGACTGAAGGTCACAGCACAGCTCTTGGAAGGTGACAAAGACAGACCATGCTCTTCAAGCCAATCCTTCAGGTAACTCAGGCCCATGTTCAACCTTGCAGACGCCGTATCAACAGATTTTGCAGAAGTGTAGAGGATTAGATCATCTGCATACTGTAGAATGTTACAGAAGGGCAACACAGATTGTTCCAAATCATATGTATATATGCTGTAAAGTATTGGACTAAGAACGGATCCTTGAGGAAGGCCCTGCCACAGTGTACGAGGAGAAAGATAAGAGCTGCCATCACGGATTTTGATGGTTCTTCCTATGAATAGATTGGAGACAATTTGTACAATCTTCACGGCAATGCTCAGATGTAGCATTTTTGCTCTGAGCACCGGAAGAAGGACATTGTCATAAGCTGCTGAAATATCAAGAAAACATCCTAGAAGGTCCTCATTGTTAGAAAGCGAAAGTCTGATATCCGTGGTTAGTATGTTTAAGCTGTCCATTGTGCTCCTACCTTTTCGAAACCCGAATTGGGTGTTTGCTAACAGTCCCCTGCTCTCGACGTACCACTCTAGCCTATTCTTTACTAGATGCTCAAGTATCTTGCCCATCGTAGTGGAGAGCGCAATCGGTCGGTACGAGCTGGCCTCTTGTGGATTTTTAGTCGGTTTCAGTATTGGGATGATAATTTGAGTTTTCCAATCTTCTGGGATCTCTCCTGAGTCAAACACGTGATTCAGAATGCCAAGGAAGTATTCCTGTGAGAATGAGCTCAGTTCTGTTATGAAACAGTAAGGAATACCATCTTCTCCTGGTGAAGTGTTGCGTAGTCCATCCAAAGCTATTTTGAGCTCCGCAACCGAAAACGGTTCGTCAAAGGAGGTCGACGTAGGAGGGAGTGGTGGTGACTCTACGCAGGATAATTCTGGGGCAGTTGGGGGTGCCAGTTTGTCAGCAAAGTCCAAAAGCCAAGATGACCTGTCAGAAGAACATATGACATCCGGTTTAAAAGACCCTCTGAACCGCCTTATATTTTTCCATACGACTGATGGGGGAGTTCTAGGGGACAAGCTCTCACAGAACCCTTTCCAACTCTTCTTCTTTGTTTTGGACAATAAGCGTTTAGTGCGGGCCGAGGTTTTCCTGAAATTGATGAAGTCCTCTATGTCACCTGATTCATTAAATCTTTGTTCAGCTTCATCTCTCTCTTTCACGGCAGCTGTGCAGTCAGCATTCCACCATGGAGGTGAAAGAATTTTATCCTTTTTGTTTTTTTTCTGGGGGATAAACTTATCAGCTACTTCTAAAAGTAAATTTTTGAATTTTGAGTAATTTTCCGTATTGTCATTTAAGTTAGAGTCCCATTCTTTAATTTTTGTTTCGACATAAAGTGAAAATTTCGACCAGTCAGCTGATTGTAATCTGTATTTTAGAAGCGGTTCAGGAGACGGGGATGGAAGAACAGATGAGGGCTTGGAAATAACAATGGGAAAGTGATCGCTGCCATAGGACTGACGAAGCACAGTCCAAGATAACAATGAGGCCAAATTAGGGGAGCAAGCTGACAAGTCGGGAACGGATTGTGGGTTCTGGCCTGGATAGCCTCGATGTGTGGGCGAACCGTCGTTTATAATGCAAACGTTGATTTCATCGAAGATTTCTAACAAGAGTGACGAAAACCCATCCGAATGGTATGATCCCCACGAAATGTTGTGTGAATTAAAATCGCCTAAAACTATATGAGGAGGAGGGACAGAGGTTAGGATCGAAGATAATTCAGGAATAAGGTCAAGTTCTGGGTGAGGAATATATATTGAAATGAAATTAATGCCCATAACTTTAGCAGCTACGGCATTAATTTCATTTCCATGAGGAGGTAGGGGAATTTGAGAGAAGGGGTAGGATTGCTTGATCAACAAAGCGCATCCTGCACGTCCATCGACGCGGTCATCCCGGAGGCATGAGAAGCCCGGGAGTCTAAACCGAGACCCGGGTCTAAGCCACGTCTCCGAGATGGCCGCGACAGACACAGAATGGTTGTTGATCAGCTGGATGAGGTCTGGTTTTTTAGGAATAATACTCCGGCTATTCCATTGAAGAAATGTGGCCTGGCGGTCCATGGTGGTGAGGGAAGGAGAGTTTTTCTACTAGGGTCAACATTAAAGGTGCAACGTCGTTCGGTAGTATATCACTCCATTTTGCGATGATATTCGTTAACAGTTTAAGGAGGAGCTCCATGAGGTCCTCATTAGGAGTTTCTCTGGTGTATGAGTTATTGAGGGCTTGTCCATTAGGGGTTTGGGATGGAGGGGGTCGGACTATATTGTTATGGGCTTGTTGGTCATAACCTGGGGATAAGGAAGGTCTTGACCGAGGTGACAAAAATACTGTCTTGCGGTGAGAGGTTCTGGGAAGGGTAGAACTGGTAGAAGGTAAGTCTGTTAAGTCAACGGGAGATTGTGATGGGGGGGAATATTCTCTTGTGGGGCCAAACATTATATTTGCAACGTCCGCATAGGGTCTACGAGTTACAACTGGGACTTGTGTGGATGCTTCAGCATATGAAATATTTCTTTCAGACATTATCAGTTTGATGGTCTTTTGTCGGTGATGTTCTGGGCAGTTTCTGTCAGTGGCATAGTGTCGGGCAGTGCAAAAAATACAGGATATGTGTTCGGGAGCTACATTACACCCATCACCCGGGTGTTTCTGGGCACATTTGTAGCAGCGGGCATCTGAGCGACATTGAGTCTGGATGTGTCCAAATCTAAGGCATTTTCGGCATTGAATTGTTGGCAGTAGGTATACCTCCACAACTAGAGAAGTATAATAAGCAAATATTCTAGATGGCAGAGTTTGACCTTCAAAGGTAACTACTACAGTCTGGGTTGGAACCCAGGATGGAGAGCCATCCTCCTTGGTCACTTTCCTTTGTAGTCGACGCGCTTTCAAAATCCTACCTTTACCTTCTATTAAATTTGTACCCTTAACAAAATCAGTCATGGACCAATCTGTTGGAACTCCTCGAACTAGACCCATACGAGATATGTTGTATGTTGGTATGTTTGCTGATAGTTTATATTTATCTAGCATAGGGTTTTTTAAGATAGAGTTAGCATCAACGGCTTTATTGAATGTAACTGAAACTCTATTGCGACCTACAGATTTTATCCCGTCCTTCTTAATATTACATTAAGTATTCTTAGTATTACATTAAGTGACGTTTATTGTAGAAGAAATGTTACTTTTGACACTGACAAATCAGCGTGCAAAATTATT
Organism: Cydia fagiglandana; assembly: GCF_963556715.1. Lineage (NCBI taxonomy): Eukaryota > Metazoa > Arthropoda > Insecta > Lepidoptera > Tortricidae > Cydia > Cydia fagiglandana. The sequence goes on along the minus strand of NC_085933.1, from coordinate 22,459,927 downwards.
AATCTGCAGGATCTGTAATTGGCATATATACTTCTCTCATTTGACTATGCTAAAGTGTCGTACATCAAACTAAGAACATGATCGACTTAGCGTTGCAGAAGGTAAGCCAGGCACTTAACTCGGCTCCAGAGCACACAAGTCCCTACTTTACAGACTGCCCCCCTACCCCCATATGGGTGGGGGGTGATCTAGGGACGGGCACCTGGTGAGGTGAAATGCCCAGGATACTGAGTGTGCCCTTAACTTTTCATAACTGTATTTTGCATGAAGCGTAATATTGTAATTTATTCAATTTGCTTCCACATTCCATATTCAAAATTGTATAAACGTTTACTAAAAATAGTTAGTACTGATTATTCAAGTACCCATATTCAATTTCAATAAAAGGTAATCCAAAGATAATATTTTAATAAAAGGCATTCAAGAAAAGTATTTTCACATAGCTTGGCTACGGTGACTACACAAAATGTCACATTTTCTTAACCCTCTCCGCCCCTAAACGTGTGTCGTTATTGATTTTTTTTTTAATTCATAATCTACACATTTTTTACAATCTCGATGAAGAAACATACATCTTCACGCGGGCGCTGTACCATTTGTACCAATGCCAAAATGCTGGCGAAAACTAATGGGAATAACCCAAATCCGTCAAACGGCAACGTATAGACCTCATTCAATTACTCACACGTTTTTACAAGCATACACTCAAAAAACTCTTTCGGTCGAAATTCGGCCGTAAATTGCCGGCCCGTCCCTAGCCGCTCCATTGGCGAGGTTTGCTTATTGGTTCATTGCTTGCGCCAGTGTTCGCCACAAGTATGCTTTGCGCTTGACTGGAACTCCATTTTATCGGTCAATCGTCGTTTTTTTTATTCTCTGCTGATATTTTATTTGTGGTGAATGCCTACTAAATTTAGCAATGAATAAGTGAAATGAGTAGGGGTATGAACATTGTTTATATTTACAATTGAGAAAATAATGCAATAAATATTGGTAGCTACCGTCAGAATATAACATTTTCACTAGTATTTATTTGTTTATTTTCATTATAACTAATATAACTATATTATTTTTAATTATTTGCAATTTATATTCTTAATACTTAAGTACATATAAAGTTTGGGAACCGGTGGCACTCATCTGATTAGTACCTAACCACTGTGATTTTTCATGTTCATATATTTTTTTCATAAATGCGATTTATTGAATTAAAGGTTTTGTTTTACTTTTTGATTGTATATTACAAATAAATTATTATATCGTGTATTATATTAGAAATGTGAATAATAAATAATGAAAAATAAAGTGGAAAAAAATAAAGAAGAAGAAAAATTAAACCGTTATCCCAACTCAAAAACTTGTCAGAAAAAGGGAGGAATGACTGATAGTTTAAATAAAAAACATTGACCGGTAAAAACACCTTAGCAATAATAAGGGACGCAACTGTTTTCAAGATTAGTAGTTTTGTATAGGTACATATATAGTTGCTTTTATTTCCACTTTGGACATTTTACTTCTCATAGCAAACACCTGAAGATAGGTCAGCCACCTCCGAACGAAATGGCAATTAATTTTCAGTAAGATGGCGCCACGTGACAGAGTAATATATAGAAACGCAGACATGTTGACAGATCGTGTATCTCATCGCGATTATCCTGTCAACTGTCAACCGCGACAGTAATAAAGCGATAGGTAGTTTGTGCTCTTGATTACTTTGTGTCTATAGTCGCACCAAGAAAAGTTTGCAGTGGGTTTAGCCTACGCAGTGCAAGTGTTATTTATACGTCATAATTTCATAGAAATTTGACTATCAAATCCGCTGCAGACTTTTCTTGATCTGACTCTATCTGCACGCTAACAAAACTAGTCTAACTGTTGAATTCTAAATATTTGATTATAATAAAATTAATAAAATTATACTCAAAATGAAAAGGATGAGTAAGTGCTGACGGCGTTAAGTTTCAGCTTAGTTGTTTAGTTTAGTAGCAAGTTATAATTTTTTGACAGTATTAAAGCGAGAGCTATCGTTTTTTAACTGATAGCCTTAGCTTCATATTATAATATATGCAAAAAAACCGGGCAAGTGCGACTCGGACTCGCGCACGAAGGGTTCCGTACCATAATGCAAAAAAAACAAACAAAAAAAAGCAAAAAAAAACGGTCACCCATCCAAGTACTGACCACTCCCGACGTTGCTTAACTTTGGTCAAAAATCACGTTTGTTGTATGGGAGCCCCATTAAAATCTTTATTTTATTCTGTTTTTAGTATTTGTTGTTATAGCGGCAACAGAAATACATCATCTGTGAAAATTTCAACTGTCTAGCTATCACGGTTCGTGAGATACAGCCTGGTGACAGACGGACGGACGGACGGACGGACGGACAGCGAAGTCTTAGTAATAGGGTCCCGTTTTACCCTTTGGGTACGGAACCCTAAAAACCGGGCAAGTGCGAGTCGGACTCGCGCACGAAGGGTTCCGTACCATAATGCAAAAAAAAAACGGTCACCCATCCAAGTACTGACCGCGCCCGACGTTGCTTAACTTCGGTCAAAAATCACGTTTGTTGTATGGGAGCCCCACTTAAATCTTTATTTTATTCTGTTTTTAGTATTTGTTGTTATAGCGGCAACAGAAATACATCATCTGTGAAAATTTCAACTGTCTAGCTATCACGGTTCGTGAGATACAGCCTGGTGACAGACAGACGGACGGACGGACGGACAGACGGACAGACGGACGGACGGACGGACGGACGGACAGCAGAGTCTTAGTAATAGGGTCCCGTTTTACCCTTTGGGTACGGAACCCTAAAAATGAATTCTTATGTTACTCCGTCTATAGGTACCGGCAAGGATGCCTCGTCAAACTATTTGCAATGGAGCTAAAAACTAAACGTAGATGGCGCTCGCGATGAATAAATTGTATTGTTATATTCTAATTTTAGATGGGGCTCACGGCGATGGTAGTATTTAACAAAAAAAATTGCTAAAATAGCTGGCAAGAGTTGCATTATTCAAAATGTGCTGTGATTCCGAAATTTTCTCAGCCTGGCAGGTAAGCACGATACATCGTATATCAGACGAATTGGTGAGACTTATGAGAAAACTGTAGCTCAGTAAATTTAATTATTTAGTTCGTTCGTTAAATACGATCCACAGACCACATAGTACGTCGTCCAAAAAGTTTGAGAACCACTGACGCAAAACTTTATAGAAAACAAAGAAAATGTTATACTTTAGGCCATAATGCCGTAAAGCTTTGCAATTGTTGATTTTCTTCGGAAAAAACTAATCATCCTAAAATATAGGGGTAAATGTACGGCGTATGTATTAATACCATAGCGCGCCGTATGGAGCTACCCACCCGTGAGAGTGGGGGCCAGCGAGCGCGTTGATTCCATTAGGACCTGGTGCTGGCACGAGCTGAGCGCTTTTAACGGCTATTAGAATCAATTGTTATAAGGGGGGGTCGAAAAAGTGTCATATTTTACATGATCTCATGACTTCATATTGTAGGTTGTTGCTATTGTCATTTCATTGGTGTTAATATGTGGAAGTCGCATATAGTTTCCAAAAAGTTGGAAAAGCTTTCGGATGTTTCAGGCAAATTTCACAGAGTACAAAAAAATCATCAAGTTTGAGAATGGGTAATTTCAGTCCCCATACAAGAATATGAGAAGTTTCCGAATTTTTGGAAACTTTTCGACAGCACATCAGTACTCTATCAGCACATTAGTGGCGTGTCTGTTTTTGCATAGATTAAAACTGAACCGACAAGAAAAATCGAACCTGTTCACAAAATTTCGGGAATCGGTTGAGAAATTTGACCTGTAGAAGAGAACAGTTATAGGACAGGCATACGAGACTCTTCGCACTTATTAACAAAAAGAGGTCAGCGGTACCGGGTAAAACTATTAAAATTGGATGTGAAACCATCGAGCGAACGTTTTAATGTGCCTTTGAAGTCCGCCCCAGTGAACGCGCGGCGTGCAAGCCGTGATATGCAGCGTGTTTCATCCCGTTTCGACCCGCTACCTCTGATTAAACTGATTCAAATAGAACCGAGGACATACAGCAGGCCCCTGTTTCACCACGGTGACGATTGTCGCCTGACATCATAGACTAGGTATCCTTTAGACCGAGTTTAGAGCAATTATTTCATGAAACCGATGCAAAGACACGGACGTCACACAAAGACACTTTCGACTCGAACATGGAGTAAAACTACCGTATGCGTGGCTGAGGGGGTAATGCTATTATGCTCAGTATGGAGCAGAAATGGGCATCATTCGAATAAACTTTTATCTAAATAATCATTCGAATAAACAATAATTCAATATTTTTTTATTCGCGAATGATTCATCCGCGGATGATTTATTCGCGGATAATTCATTCGCGAATAATTCATCCGCGGATGAATCATTCGACCACTTTTCAAATAACGAATGATTTATTCGTTATTTCATTCAAATAAATCCACGAAAAATATTTAAGTTTTTCGGCTTATTCTAATCAAATAAACAACACGAATAATAACACATTTCATATGACTTGTTTTTACTGTTTGTTTGTTCTGGAATTAAATATTGTTAAAGGTTAAAAGATAAGCCCAGGTAGCATAATAAACAAAGGATTAGCGTGAACAATGATTTACTCACACACAAAGTTAGTAACTTTCTAGCCTGACCTAGAAAGAGATAGCTATATAATAAAACAGTGAGAAAACCAAATTTTCTTAGCAGTTGTTTGCTTCAGAGCGAATCTTAAAGCGTATCAGTAACTATTTAAGTAGTTGCAGGTTGTTAAATTGCACATCACACTTGCCAAATCTTTCTAAACCGTGAAAAGTTACTAAGGTTATTTCAATAAACAAATTATTCGTGGCAATTCATTCAACGAATAAATTATTCGCGGATAAATTATTCGACGAATAATTTATTCGAATAAGAATAATCATCCGACATTTTCATTCGTCATTCGCGATAAATTTTGTTATTTTTATTTGTCATTCGTCATTCGAATGAAATTTGCCCATCTCTGGGTATGGAGGATGCTTTGTCTGTGCCTGACATTGGCAAAACGTACAATGCTGGTCTAACAAGTAAAAATTGACGCCGTGATAGGAGTGTACACTGTACAGGAAAATTGTCAGTGTCAGGTGTTAATGGCCAACTCGGTGAAATAGGCCTCAGGTTATTTGCCATCGACTTGAATATGGACTTAGGGCCAGTTGCACCAACCACATTTAGCGGACTGATCAACGTCACGCAACAGTCAACTATGAAACTTCCCATAGAATACAATTTAGCAAATGCGCTAACAGTCGGTTTGGTGCAACCGACCCTAAGAGAATAAGTTACAAATACATATAACGTATCTGTAAAACGATACATGTTGAAAGCAACGAAAATTGGCAAACTGACAGGCCAGGTTACTGGCATATCGTTCTTACGTCCACCGATGAACAGCTGCTAAAGGCCTGGACCTAGTAATAAGAAGAGTATATCAAGGGCACTATGATATATGGTTTTCTCATCATATTATGTGCCATTTTCCAAGACTAGCTCTCCGCCTAACACTAGGCTCCATTCCCACGCAGTTAATACTTAAATAAAAAGTCACATTCTCATTGATCTCAACTTACATAAGCGACCCGCCCTAACTACACGCTGAACAATTTATTTCCCACAACGCCTCACCGTCTGTCAACTCAAAGACACACTAAATTCACCTTTATCCCTAACGTACTAAAAGTCTACCCGTAATTCTTGAACAGTACTGAAACTTGGTGCCGTTACAAAGTTGTTTCTTCAACATTTTCAGCTCTTTTGAGATAATGACACACGTTGAAAAAGGAAAGGTGGTACAGAAGATGTTGCGTTATTTTTTATTGTTCGCCTTTATTCTTTTCTAAAGTATTTCTGTAGGTATAATTGAGACGAACACTTCAATAAAGGAATTTATTTCATAAAACAAACACTAGCGGCCCGATTCGAGCTTTAGGATAGGTTCGGCAAATACTACGTCTAAATACGATATGGATTAGATATGTCAGTGTCAAACGTGAGGTTTCTTCAAACATAAACGTCACTTTTGTCACTGACATATCTAATCCATATCGTAACTAGGCGTAATATTTGACGTATCTCAAAGTTTGAATAAGGCGTTTTGTCTTATTTTGAAAGCACCTAGCTTAGATTTTGGGACAAATAATTGCCTCTTGGTGGCTTGCCGTACTATCTTCACGAAACAATCTTAGCCACTTTAAAACCCCCATTGTATTAGTTCAAAGTAAAATTACAAGCTTGGAATTTACGAGAATACTTAACAGATTATATTCATCCCTGACAATATCACGATATTGCCTAGCCCTACTGTACTTGTTCTAAATTAATCTAAATAATATCGTTGGATGAAGTGGGCGAAACTTGTCACTTATTAAATTGCTCGTTATTATCGGAGATTTAATGGTTACTATTAATAATTTGGAGTTATTAATAGAAAGGGTAATAACCCCATTACCGTCGTAATTGGCGATTTGTCCGCTCGTTCGTTTCCAACTATATCATAAAATAGGTATTAGTACTTAGTGACTTAGTAAATAGTTCAGTTCGTCAATCAAGCCTAGCATACCAGTAGACCCTCGGAGCAAGTCTTGTTAGAATTGTTAACTATAGTTTGTCAAGCCATTTCCGTCAGTAAAAACCGGCAAATTTAAAAAAATGTAGGCGTGAAGGATATTGTCCAATAGAAAATTTGAATTTAGCGCCTTTTGCTACTGACAAACTTGTCTGACCGGCTATTCGCTATGTGCACGACTGGTGCTGCCCTCATTTTGTCGGAATTTCTACGTTAAGTAAATCTTATGGAGTAAAATTAGTTCAAGCGGCTGCCGCTAGTACTAATGTCGGACATTCCATAAGGTTACCTGTGTTTGTGACGATCAGCGCCACCGACTTCGCACGTTCCCAATATCCTCCGACCAGAAGTCCCCGACAAGAAGAATTGAAATCGAAATTTCAACCTGATTGCGTCAGAGCTTTATTTTTCTTTCGGGAGGTTACGAAGCCTTTGGTTATGAATAAAGTATCCTATATTTTATCTATGTTTTGTTGTAGGCCGCTGCGGCTCGGGCAGCCCGTGCGAGCAGCTCTGTCGGGAGCTCCACGACGGCACATTCGAGTGCGGCTGCGCACCCGGCTTCGTCTTGCACGTAGACGGCTACGGTTGCCTCGGTGAGTTTTGTACTCCGCCTCGGTGCTAGTCAGAGTATGTGATGGCTCCTCTACATGATGGGCCAGCGCAGGCCACTCCAAGGGACGCAGCCATGCGGTAGAATGAGATAGCAATATCACTTGCTCCCTCTAACGCATAAATGCCTCCCTTGGAATGGCCGGCGTTGGCCCATCACGTAGAGGAGCCATTACGGCTCGGCCACGACATTGAGCGACTTGTAACGGCGGCAGCGACAACCATAGGTGGGAACGAAATGTCCGGTCGCTGTGTCTCGCTCCAACCTATGGTTATCGCTGCCGCCGTCGCAAGTCGCTCAATGTCATGGCCGAGCCGCAAGTGTGGTGGTTAGGCCGCGGACTGGAAGCAAGAGGCGTGGCGCTGCGAGCGGCCAGTGCGCGACAAGTAATAACGATGCTTTTTTTTAATATAACTTATATTACATTTTTCACATTTGACTTCTGTTGCAGAGTTAAACTCAACAAAACCTTCAGAAACCTCATTAGACACTGAAGAAGATGTCCTTTACCAAAAAGATGTGTCCTTCTCCGCCGAGCTAGAAGTTGCCCCGTCCATTACGAATAGAGTAAAACCTACACTAAGATCTATTGATAGAACGACGCCGCCTGTAGAAGATACGAGAAGAAGTAACAAGTATACAGCAGAGAGGTCGAAAGAAGTTGATGGGTTAAAGAGTTTGATAGAAGATGGGGTTAGTAGGAATGATTTGACGATCATTGCTGATGAGAATATTAAGAATGGGTTGTTGGAGGCGAGTCAGAGTGTGACGACGCAAGGCCCGAGTTTGGAGCAAAAAGTGAGTGACTATTTAAGCTGTTATTTATAGAATGAGTAAATTTTATATACCTTTGTATAATATCAAACATTCATCAGTACCTAGTTGATGTCATTGTTTTCGTAAAAAGAAGCGAAAGCGATACAAAACTGTAAAGAATACGCAATCGAGCCCTTTCCAAAATGGAAAACTCTATACTCTGTAAGGTATACGTACTAGTGCTCGACATACTAATGTCCAATAGATCTGATGACACCTTGCTGTCACCAGAGGCGTAGCTAGAGGATATGGCGCCCGGGGCAGGCACCAAATTTGCGCCCCCCCCCCCCCAAACGAAATGAACTAACGAAAGAGTTGATTTTTTACTTATTACTTACAGTTTACTTTTAATTGAGACAAAAAAGTGTTTTTAGTACATCGGTGGCTAACAAGCTTACGACCCACCTGATGGTTAGCGGTCACATGCGCGTTGCCGACCATTTTAAAACTTATACACTTATTTTTTGGAGATCTCCTTAGACTTAAAGGTTCAATATCGCTTGTGAGTTTGGGATCGTAGACTATTCACAGGTACAGCGCGCCTTTGGACTGATTTGAAGGGTCCAAGGTGGCATCCAGATGCTCCTGCCCAAAGGTGACAGCAGTACTCAATAAATGGGATCTGTCTACCTCAGAGTAAAGTATCGCCTCTCTTTATTGAGCACACCGAGTTTTATTTTTGGATACGAGCGCAGCCTACCCAGCAAGGTGGCTATGAAATTATTGGACGTCACTGATGGAGATCTCAACACCGAGGCTCCCAATACTCCCTGACATGGGAAGGCTTGTGCCTTGAAAAATGAGGTTTTCTTAGCCCTAAACGCGCAAAATTGAGTCTTGGTGGGATTGAATTGGACTAGATTGTCCCGATCCCACATCGAAACCTGACACAGGTTTTTCACGACATTCTAGTATCACAGAACGAGCGATGTTATCACGGCATGTCTTATACAGGGTGGTCCAAACCTTGACATCCATAATTTTTTTTAATTTCTCACGCTGTGGGCTATCAGAATATGTACGTTAGCCGACGTTTCGTAGTTTTCGAATTATGATTTTTATTACTTTTAACGTTTGTTAAGAAATTCTGGGGTGAAGATTTAATTTTAAAAAAAACTATTGAACTTTATTGTTTCTTTTTGTAACATAATCCTTGACCAACGGCGCAGTTGCTAAAACAACAGCATCCTCACTTGGCTGAGTTGAGCTGAGTTCAAGCTTAGATGTTGCCCTTACCTAAATAAATAAAAAATAAATAATGATAAAATACAAGCGATTTCAAGGACTTTTTGTTATTTTAGAAACTGCTAGACCCTAAGTTTTTTTATAAGGTCAAAAAAGTGATACTTAATAGTCCTAATTTTTCAGAGTCGCCGGTCAAAGGAACTGAGGTGGAAAGCTTCCAAATTAGTAATTCATTAAAAAAGTCCTCTTTTGTTATTTCTACTATTATTTTATGGTGTCACTTCCCCATCGCTATTTCATGTTATATGTGCAAATACCACGAACATGTATTAGAAGACATAAAAGCAAAGCGAAGCTTCACCCCGGAATTTCTTAACAAAAGTTAAAAGTTAAACTCTTAAACTACGAAAAATCGGCTAATCATGGGGTATATATATTCTGATAACCCACGACGACGATACTAAAAAAAATTTTTGGACGTCAAGGTTTGGACCATCTTGTATACAGGTTGGCTAAAAAATAACTGCATTTTCCTTGCCAGGGAGATTTTGGGATTACACCTACTGAGCAAGTCGCGAAAAAAAAATTTGGCTGTGTCCTACATTTTGGCTGGTCCATTTTCTATGGGAGGTATTTTGCCCATTTTGGCGCCCCCCCCTTGGACGGCGCCCGGGGCACGTGCCCCCTCCAACCCCCCCCTAGTTACGCCTCTGGCTGTCACCTCTATTGACAATGATTTAAGCTTCAAGATGGCATGTACTGGGACCGCGTCAGCACCAGTACGTTTACCTCATGCAATGTTAGAAGTTTCATAGGACTTTCCCATCATTTCGGTATTTTTCTGTATCTGTGATGGATGACATTTTTCTGACAGGTTCCGGACGCTACAGTGGCGCCTCCGTGGACAGCGGCGGTGGAAAACTGCAACTGTGCGCCCTGCGATGGAGCTCGGTGCTCCTGTCCGCTATCGCCGTCCAAGTGCAAACAAGGTTGGTATTTTATGGTTCTTCTACTCAGTGGCCCAACACATTGGCCCACTATATAGGGCTACCGTGTAGAGAGGGTAATGGCGTCAGTTGGCTTATGGCGATGGAATGGCCGCGGTGTCGGTTTTTCGTTCGCACATCAAAGGTAGTGGGCCCGCGATGGCGGTACGCATCTATACACGTGTGTAGAGGAGCCATCAAATTTTATTTAGAAGTATCCTGCTTGTTTAGGGCCCCCCCACATCTGGCGTCTTTCGAGCGTCGGCGTCTGTCGGCGTCGGTCCAGCGCTATGGAAAATGACGTCGCTGCGCAGTTGCGTCGACGCTGCGTCGACGTTGCGTCGACGTCGGCCATAGAATTGTAGACGCCGACGCTCGAAAGACGCCAGATGTGGGGGGGGCCTTAGAAATTGGTTAAGGTTGATATTGAATATTCACAACATCCACTATAATGTGACAGTTCACATTGACAACCACGTAACTTGCCCTAACGGCTAACAGTATCCGTACAACAATGTTCCCGATTCGATTTTATTAGACCGGAAGTACAGGCCGCCATTACGGGAGCCACTTCCTAGAGACCGGAAGTTGCGGATAACTTGCGTCTGACATTTGCTATTGAGCCAGGCGGCCGCAGATACAAGGGGTTTTAGAAATTATGTTTAAAAATAAACTGCTATACCGGTTTTATGAACTTATGAACTCGCGTCTAAATACTCTAAATTATAATTATTTTGCCCTTATTTATTGTTTATTGTGATTTCATTGTAATGCGTGGCATATTCCTGTCATTCACGTAGATATTCAATCAAACTTGAAACGTGATTTATTTATGATCCATCTTGGTTTCGTGTCATGTTATAGAAGGGAAGTAAGTACCTAATACTAAAGATTTTCCATGATTATATATTTCTTTATTCCGAAAAATTCCTAAGGAGGAATGTAATAATATGCAAATCGAAGATGCAAGTCACCCCAACACCCAACTCTGGCATACGGCGAATTACAAACTTCTCTCGGTCTGAGATCCACGATAAAATTGTGTCTGTGGTTGTGGTTCTCAAAGTTCGATCTGTCCAAGTTCGATCTGTTTCAGGCGAGACTTATTTTTCTAGTCCAAACCGGTTATAACTAGTCAGAAGAAATTCGATTAGGTACGGAATTAATATGTTGGATGTTTTTAAACCTACTGTCAAATTAAATTATTCATTGGATTAATAATTACACGTGCACATGAATGATAAATTAGGTTTTCTCTAAAATATTGATTAAAACTTTTAAATTCCATGTGGATGAGATCGTAAAACCTTCGTTCCTATTGTTTTTTTTAAATCACGCTTCTTTTCGCACTTTTCTAATAGGTATTCTCCAAGTTAAAATTGATTTCTACTTAACACTAAAGTTTTTTTTTGTATGGCAGATACTGAAACGACAGTTTAATTGCCCCAATGTACTTAAAAACCGACATATATATTAAATACAAAATAGGTACATAACCAGGTAAATTTAGTAGTAAATTGATATTTTTTTTCATTGTAGTATCTGGGATATAAACAGAGCTTAGATACCTACATTAAATAAAGTTTGAGAGCCGCAACTAGAGGGTAGTGCCCTAATCGACACCTAAAGAATCCGGGGCAGTTATCGGCCCCGATCAGAAGGGCAGGTGAGTAGTAATTCAGGGAATGACCCCACGGCCCGCTATCTGTCGAGGGGATACTTGTGGCATCTACATAATTATATATATCGCACCTTTGAGCTGTAATACCTTACCTCAATATATTCTTGAGCTATATCTTAAAATATATTAATATGCCGTAAATTGCACGGACACGGTAAGCGAAGAAAGAATGAAGAATGATAGTTGGTCAAACCAAATTTTTCAGTAAATAAGAGTAAAACAAGATCGAAGTGATCCCTTAAGGGGTTGTGCACAAATCATGCGAGGTGTTTTCGCTTACTTTTTGACCCCCCCTCCCCCCTGGGGATATTTGGTGAGGCTTTTGGCTACCCCCCTCCCCCACACAACCTCACGTGTATTTTTTTTAATTTTCATTCGACCTAATTTTAAGATAAATAGTATTGTATATAGCAAATCTTGTTTATTTTTATATTTTCGTTAAAGACTCGCTATTTTAAAGTACAGAGTGAAGATTTATGTTTAACTAAACCGACAAAAAATATCTACTCATGTGGTGGGTATTTTTTTCTTAGTTTCGTTCACTGTAGAAAAATACACGTGAGGTTTCCTTATACCCCCCTCCCCCAATGTGATCTATCGTGATTTTTTCGTGACCCCCCCCTCCCCTTATCGAACCTCGCGCGATTTGTGCACAAGCCCTAAGTGTTTTGTGAACAAAGTTTTGCACGGAACACTAAAAATTATACTCATTCTTCTCTTTTGAGTGCTAATACTAGAAAAAGATAGTATAATTCTCTCTGTCTATGTTTGAAATGAGACAGTCCTTTGACAAACTATATGTAATGTATTAAGTAGTAAAACGAATACTACAACTCCTTGGTACAGGGTATCAGCCTTACAGGTGTTGGCAGGTGCGTTTAATTTCTGATGCTTAGTCTGTCAACTCAAGATTCCTACCTACGTCAGAGGCCATTTCTCACAAGATTTGCGATGTCACGAGCTATCAAATAACAACGTGTAACCCCCCCAAACGATATATCTTCTGACTTCAATTAATTTAGGTATAGTGTTTCGCTCCGCATAAATTTTCAGCGCCCCTTATTTTCGTACGATTGGGGCGGGTGCGTGACAATTCAGGCCATAAGCATCTCAAGTGACGCGTGATGTGCAATCAACATGTTGAAACGATTTATTGCCTGTGACACATATGCTGCGTCATGCATAAATGAACAGTTTCCGCCTTTAGCAGGAAAATGACGCTACGGACTACGGCGTAGCAATCGTAGCACTCCTGCGCATCGAAAGCGTGGAATTACTGATTCTAATTTAACAATTTAGTAAGGTTTTAATTTTGTTTTGATAATGTAAAATTATAAAACTTTGCCCACCGCGTCACAGTTCAGTAAAAGCAAAATAACTTGAAAGTAGACTGGTCACACTGATTAGTGTGTGAAATGCAAGCAATCTTATTGATGCACCTGAGGTGCCTAATTTTAATTTGAATAAAAATTAGATTCTGCCTCCAGAAACAAAAAATAATTTAGGCTTTTTATCTCCATACAAAATTGTTTCCTAGTGTAAGAAAATGTTGATTCTCTAAGAACAAATTAAATTACTTTGAACGAAAATATTTTTAAGTGTTATTTTAAATATTTCGGTTTAAAAATTCTGATATTCAAAATTGCCGCCAAAATTGCCGTTGAAATGGACATTTTTCTTAGAGTCAGCTACACATATTAAAACAAGATTACCTACCGATGTCAAGTAGATTGCTTCCCAGCAGATATATCTTTAGGGCCCGATTAATTTACGCGAAGTGTTTCGATTCGCATCGCGTAACTTTTTCAGCACCCTCGCATTCGCACCCTCAGGGCGGGAGCGTGACAGAGCAGGAAGCCATAAGCGTCTCAAGTGACGCGTGGTGTACAGTCAGCATTTATGGCTACAGGCACACAGAAGCATACACATTTTCACCACACCAACGAGAGGAAAATACTGTTACAAAAATCAAATCCAAATAAACGCTATTATATTATCATTCAAAAATCAACATTCAAAAGTCAAATCAGCCAGCATCAGGAAGAAACAACTCAAAATTTGCATCAATTTACTATGCCACTCTCGTGGATAAAATGCTTCTTTCTCTTCAGTTTTTAAATAGGTACTTAATAAACTGTATTTTTTACCGAAACCAACTCTGAAGGTTCGGTTTTACTCTGACAAACCGAACTTGACTCGAAACATAATTTTGGTGCGAAACCAAAATTACGGTCGAACACTACAGAAAGGTTCGACAGTTTTTTGACCGAACCCGAACTTTCGACGGAAACATGATTTTGATGCCGAAACCAAAACTGTAACAGCCGGCCTAGCCAAGGTTACAATCGCTATCGCTTCGACAACGAAAAGCATTATGTCTCTCTATCACTCTTCCATATTAGCGCGACAGTGACAGTTGCGTTTCGATCGCTACGGAGCGTAAGCGATTGACATCTTGGCTAGGCGGCCTGGTCGGACACTACTTTCATAGCTGAATCTATTTATGGGTCACCTTCATCTATGTAGAACTAGTAACCCGCCCGGCTTTGCACGGGATGGCACGGGTTACACAAAACAACAAATTATATGTACCTACATTAAGAATCACTACCTTCCTCAAGAATCACTCTATTGATAGGTGAAAACCGCATGAAATCCGTTTAGTAGTAGTTTTTGAGTTTATGGCTAACATAAATACACACAGACATGACAGACGCGGCGGCGGACTTTGTTTTATAAGATAAGGTGTAGTGATGTAGAGTGTTAAAGTCCACTCCACTGTAGTCAAGTGCTTCTGCCGACTGTACATTCATGGCATAAGCACTCCTTACCATAATGAAGCGCCCTCCCCAATCGTTCCACTTAACGTGCTGGATTGTGTTATCGCCATCAAAGGGCGTGTCATTCGATTTGCCGCTAAGTGCACTTTAATGCAATATTAAATCCGAAAATATAATGTACAATTGTCACCCTTTGGATTTCAGTTGAGATAATTGAATTTGGGATTGGCAGGCGAGACTGATCGTATAATATGCTCGTACTGACAGTATTCCTTTTTTTAACCGACTTCCAAATCTCAAAGAAGGAGGTTCTCAATTCGGTTGTATGTTTTTTTTTTTTTTTTTTTTTTTTTTTTTTTTTTTTTTTTTTTTTTTTTTTTTTTTTTTTTTTTTTTTTTTTTTTTTTATGTTTGTTACTCCATAACTCCGTCATTACTGGACCGATTTTGAAAATTCTTTTTTTGATTGAATGTATATACATACAGATTGGTCCCGTTTTTGTCAAAATCCAGTTCTGATGATGGGATCCATGAGGAATCAAGGGAACTCCTCAAATCTTAAAGGCATGCGTATAGAGATTTTTGTATTTAGGTACATCAGAAAATCAAGCATTTTCATTAAAAACTGTTGCATTTGATGAAGTGGAACTGCTGATGATGATCAGAACAGAACTCTTCAACGACGCATAGTTCACGGTTGGCGATTTGTCCTCGTCGTTATGTTTGTTAAGCAAGTTAAGTTTTTAAGCCACATTTTTGTCAAGCTCGAGTTCTGATGATGTGATCCATGAGGAATCAAGGGAACTCCTCAAATCTTAAAGGCATGCGTATAGAGATTTTTGTATTTACATCAGAAAATCAAGCATTTTCATCAAAAACTGTTGCATTTGATGAAGTGGAACTGCTGATGATGATCAGAACAGAACTCTTCAACGACGCTTAGTTCACGTTTGGCGATTTTTCCTTTTCGTTATGTTCGTTAAGCAAGTTAAGTTTTTAAGCCACATTTTTGTCAAGCTGGAGTTCTGATGATGGGATCCATAAGGAATCGAGGGAACTCCTCAAATATTAAAGGCATACGTATAGATTTTTTTGTATTGTCATCATAAAATCAAGCATTTACATTCAAAACTGTCGCATTTGATGAAGTGGAACTGCTGATGATGACCAGAACAGAACTCTTCAATGACGCATGGTACACGTTTGGTGATTACGAATTTCGATTTTGACTTGGACTGGGACCCGGACTCGGACTCATACCCGGATCCGGTTCGGACCCGGATCCGGTTCGGACCCGGATCCGGTTCGGACCCGGACCTGGACTCGGATCCGGATTCGGACCCGGACTCAGAACCGGACTCGGACCCGGACTCGGATCCGGACTCGGACCCGGTCTCGGACCCAGACACGGACCCGGACTCTGACCCGGACTCGGACCCGGACCTTGACCCAGAAAACCACTATGATACCTTAACTAAATAAACAACTATGATTACCTACCATAAAATTAATGTAGGTATAAAGTACGATGATGCCAATCTTACTAGCCCCTCCCGCTTAAACCCCCGTACACCGCACGGCATGCGCCATTAAGTGGGTTAGGTTAGGTTTGAACTGCGATCCTCACAGAACCGAACAAGGATTAGGTTAGGTTAGAACTGCGAGCCTTACAGAAACGAAATGCTACTTGAAAAGTGGGTTTGATTAGGTTCGAACTGAGGAGTGGGTTAGGTTAGGCTAGAACTACGACCCTCATGGCTCCTCTTCACGGTGGGCCAACGCCGGCCACTCCAAGGGACGCATTTATGCGTTAGAGGGAGCAAGTGATAGTGCATGGCTGCGTCCCTTGGAGTGGCCGGCGTTGGCCCATCCTGTAGAGGAGCCATTATACAGAAGCGAAATGCTAGTAAAAAAGTGGGTGGTTTTACCTCCTTTTCTACATAGTGTACCATCTACAATAATCTTTCATCGGCCCCCATGGAAGTCGGTTTTTTTTTCTTAAAAATTATTTATTGGAATAATTATAATAGTGCAGGTACCTAACCTGCACACTTAATTGTGTCATCAAGTCTCGAAATGATATTGTTTGAGAGAACTGTCTCAATCATGGAATCTGTTTATTGCATCTGTGTATAGTCGGTTGCATATTCAGCAAGAATTGCACATAACATACCTAGTAGAAATTTAGGACCGATAGGCCGAGTTTCGGGGAAGACTGTTGTCAAACGATTTCTGTTTGTTTAGATTCCTTTCCTAAATACCTAACTGACCAGAATGAATGCGAGACCATTTTTAGGGTTCCGTACCCAAAGGGTAAAACGGGACCCTATTACTAAGACTTCGCTGTCCGTCCGTCCGTCTGTCACCAGGCTGTATCTCACGAACCGTGATAGCTATTAGACAGTTGAGATTTTCACAGATGATGTATTTCTGTTGCCGCTATAACAACAAATACTAAAAACAGAATAAAATAAAGATTTAAATGGGGCTCCCATATAACAAACGTGATTT
Source organism: Cydia fagiglandana (assembly GCF_963556715.1). NCBI lineage: Eukaryota > Metazoa > Arthropoda > Insecta > Lepidoptera > Tortricidae > Cydia > Cydia fagiglandana. The sequence goes on along the minus strand of NC_085933.1, from coordinate 22,442,715 downwards.
TTGACCAAAGTTAAGCAACGTCGGGAGGGGTCAGTACTTGGATGGGTGACCGTTTTCTTTTTGCTTTTTTTTTTTTTTTTGCATTATGGTACGGAACCCTTCGTGCGTGAGTCCGACTCGCACTTGCCCGGTTTTTTTTCGGGTCCTGAGTCACGACTCATGACTACCGTAAGATGATAATTTTTCAGGTTTATTGCCGCTAGCCATAAGTCTAACCTTCCGTATGGAGTTTTTAAACTTAATGCAATAACTTACTTACTTCGTTGGCTCAGCGACCCAAAATGAGACCTGGCCTCCGAAGGCTCCGACACAAGACAACGCCACTTTTCTCGGTCCTGTGCGACCTCTCGCCAATTGTTGACTAATGCAATAACCATCGATAAAAATTCCTCTTTATCTCTAGATTTAGCTGCTAACATGTTTTTTTCTTGTTTTAGACACAAAAATCACGACCCCGCGCTTCTCAGGCCACTCGTGGGTGGCGCTGCGCGCGCTCCGCGGCGCGTACAAGCGCGTGCGGCTGCGGCTGCGCGTGCGGCCCGAGCGCGCGCGCGGAGTGCTGCTGATCACGGGCGAGCACGACGACCTGTCGGGGGACTACCTGGCGCTGCTGCTGCGGAACGGACACGTCGAGCTCAGGTACCTTCAACCATTAAATATAATAACTCGTAGCACATTTTGCAGATCAGCCGGCCTAGCCTAGGTTACAATCGCTGTCGCTTCGAGAACGAAAAGCTTTACGTCTCTCTATCACTCTTCCATATTAGTTAGTGCGACAGTGACAGTTGCGTTTCGATCGCTACGGAGCGTAAGCGATTGGCATCTTAGCTACGCGGCCTGGACAACATGCCAATCGCTAACGCTATGTAGCGAACGAAAAGCAACTGTCAGTGTCACAATAATATGGAAGAGTGATAGAAAGACACATAGCGATTCGATGGCGAAGCGCAAGCGATTGTCACCTTGGCTATTAGGCCGCCTGGAGTATTTTGACGCACTTTAACGTTGAACAGGAAAAAGTATGTAATTTTAAGGATTGAAAATGGTCATATTGCATTAAGGATTTCTTAACTTCCTCTCAACGGAGAACTAGAGGGAATGTTAGGCGTGGGTCATTCTCCTAAAAAGTCTTGAGAAAATACACTTTTCACATATAAAACTCATAAAAAATATCAACACTTATTTTTTGGGTGCCAGTGTTTTATTTTTTTGTAATTGACATTCTTCTATCGTTCATAATTTACTGTAGGTACATCGATCGAAAACAACACACAAAATTAAGACCACCCACTTGGCCAAAGTTAATTGAATTTTCCTAAACTTCTACTAGTGTTGCTTACGTGGCTATACCAAGAACTATCGCATCGCATAGACTATCGTAGAATGCACGTTCCACTACAAAGTTAGAAACTCGGGAAGTTTACCTATGAGTATGTTATGGCTCCTCTACACGATGGCCCAGCGCCAGCCACTCCAAGGGACGTATTTATGCGTTAAAGGGAGGTGATATTGCTATCTCATTCTACCGCATGGCTGCGTCCCTTGGAGTAGTCCCATGGCCCATCGTGTAGAGGAGCCATTAGATTGCACCAGAACGGGGCATATTGTCCTACTTAGGCCACATAATGAGGGGGAAGATAAAAGCCTTAACAAGTTGATCATTGTTGGTAACACGGAGGGCAAACGAGGCCAGCAGACACGATCTCCAACTAGATGGAGCGATGAAGTAAAAGGGGCCCTTACCTCAACCAACTTTTGCTCGGTCGTCAGAGACGCGATGAACAGGCACCGATGGCGGCAGATCATAAAAACCAGGTGTGTAGCATCGACATCCACCGATGACCACGATCCTCAGTCATGAGGGAGCGAGCACCAGAGATGTTAGATTGCACGAATAACTAAACTCCATCCGTTTAGCCACAGTTGATTTAATTTTCATAAACTTCTGCTACTGGAGGCCAATTCAAACTCGCATTCGGATATAAAACGATGTCATTTTGTTATCATTCGCCTGTGCGTCCCGCTAGCGCCAATACATGTACAGACAAAGACCGTAGTTATGCAGAAAACGACGAACTCCATTTTTTTATCAATGCAGAAAGCGACCAAAACTACTGAGTTAATGTAAGTCACTTAGACAAATATAAAAAGTTGGTCGCTTTCTACAGAACTATGGTCAAATAAGAGTGAAATGCACGCCCATATGATAATTAAATGTGATCGTGACGATCGCATCGCGACGCATAATATTGGAGCGACGTTAATAATAGCGTATTAAGCGCCAACCGCCATAAGGTACCTTTACCCGTGGGACGTCACAAATGACATTTAGACGACCGGTCTGGCCCCTGTTTCACCAACGTGACAGGTGCGACGAATTGTAAAATCACTGTTGCTGACGTCACAGGCATCCATGGGCTGCGGTTACCGCTTACCATCGGGCGGGCCGTATTCCTGTTTGCCACCATCATTGTATTATTAAAAAAAACTTTATGATATCGGAATAAAACAGATATTTCTCTTGCTAAGTTTATGACAATTGTCACAAGAAACATTACAATTGTCACGAAATTCCGACATATACGAGTAACTCATTACCTGTCAAGAATTACCTACAATTCTTCTAAATCTTTGACAATTGTCAGAAAGTTCGCAGGAGAAATATCTGTTTTTTTTCCGATATAATAAAGTTTTATTAAATAATACAATGATGGTGGCAAACAGGAATACGGCCCGCCCGATGGTAAGTGGTAATCGTAGCCCATGGATGCCTGTGACGTCAGCAACAGTGATTTTACAATTCGTCGCACCTGTCACCGATGTGAAATTGGGGCGCCTAGTGGGTACCCGGTAAGGGCATTTATTTGTGTGATGAAATAAACACTAATATTTGTTCCTGAGTCATGGTTGTTTTCTATGTATATTGAGTATGTATATATCTATATAAGTATGTATATCGTCGCCCAGCACCCATAGTACAAGCTTTGCTTAGATTGGGGCTAGGTTAATCTGTGTGAGATGTCCCCTTAATACTTGTTTAGATACACTTTAGATATCAGAATGTACCTACCTACGTTCGACTTGCTGCCCGATTCGAACTTTAACATACGTCAAATATTACGGCTAGATACGATATGGATTAGATTATGTCAGTGTCAATCAAAAGTGACATTTCTTCAAACAATAACGTCAGTTTTGATACTGACATATCTAATCCATATCCTTTCTAAATAGATGTATTAATTGACGTATTACAGTTCGAATCGGGCGGCCCCTGTAGTACTGCTTCTGCATGTTTATACGTTTAGCAACAAACTCGCGAGTTTACCTAGGTATGCTAAATTGCACTAAACTCTATGACCGACTTTTCGCTACGTTGCGAATAACTCAGTTATATTCATTTAGTGGCCTGAAGTGAACCAGATCCAATTATGGCCGCAAATGGTCTGTAAAACGGCGCTGGAAATATTCACGCAATTTTTAAACCTAGAGCTGGCGAGAGAGACTAAATTCGGATTAAGTTAGCCGGTAGTTTCAAATCGCTTTTACAGTTAAATACTTTGTATCTTAGGGAAACGATAATTTGCAGTGTTCCCATTATTTGGCCGATCGAAGTGAGGTGAATTTCAAATGTTTTCAATTTTGAAAGTTTTCCCAACGATGTCTTGTTTTGAGTTGCGTAACTTGCGTAGATACAGAGATTGTAATATGTACAAAGAAATTTGAAATTTTCTTTTCACCACACCAGCTCGGAAAGGCTTACTTTGCACTTCAAAAACTGATAGCAAAGTTGCATTTTATTCACATGATAGGCAAAGCAATCAAATGCCAATTTTGAGTTGTTTTCTTATGTTTGCTGGTAGAATTGACTTTAAAATTATGACTTTGGATGATAAATATTTAATAACATTAATTTGGATTTGATTTGGTTTGATTTCGTTTGATATTTTTCATTTAATATTTGCTTCGGGTTGGTGTGGTGAAAAATTTTGTGTTTCACTCGGGGGAAAATTTTGTTTAACCCTCGTGCTTTGAAACCCTCGCAACGCTCAAGATTCCATTTTTCGAACCACTCGCTACGCTCGTGGTTCAATTTTGGAATCTTTCGCTTGCTCGGGTATCAATATTAGCACGAGCGGTTAAACAACAACTTTGCCCCCTTGTAAAACAAATAACTATTGTAACTATGTATAACAATTTTAAGCAACGAATACTGATACTTTACCAGATATAGATATTACGTACATGGTCATGCCAAGTTTCATGTACAGCTACTTAATTTAAAAAGCGTAGGTAGGTATCTAGGTATACACTTCCCCTTCGTAGGCAACTGACTGAGTTGACTGAGCCCGTGGGATGAGTTGGCCAGGGAGGTGGGACGACTGGCCCACAAAAAATGATGAGCGGGATGAATTTTCTGTGGGCCCATTGACCCCTTTTGATTTTTTTTGTGGGCCAGTCGTACCCCCTCTTTGGCCAACTCATCCCACGGGCTCAGTCAACCACTCCCTACTGCTTAAGGGTCTAGTAGTAGTAGTAATCACTTTGTTGTACACAACACAGGTCTACTCAGCCCAGGGTACAGTTTGAGGTACAGTTATATCGTTTGAGATATGTTCTCATGGTATTATTATGGTAGCCGCTTTTTGGCTATGACTCTTAAAATGTTTTGACTCGAAATAGTAAACCATTATTATTAATAACGGCAGCTACATAATTAACATACAATTTTCACTGACAAGATGTTATTTTGCAAACACTCGCATTTTACTCTTAATTATCTGAAGGCTAGAATTTAGCTCTTAAATCCAAAGCCCGACTAGCTACAGACTAATTAATAGTTGCCGAGCCAGGCTTTGTTCCGATAATAACTATCGATTTTATATCAAAGTATGTACACTCATTGCAGGCTTTGGCCGAAGGGATAATAGCTGTAAGCTTAGCTTCGAGAAGATTAAAGAACCGGCCTTTTTTTATTTCTGGAAAGTGTTTTTTTGATTTAGTTAGGATTCCGTGCCAATTTTTTTCTCTGTTAGAGTCCGTATTAAGCTGTCATTATAAACGTCATATGTTATATTAATGGTGACATTGCCACACTTTGACATTGCAAATGCCGTGCAGAGTTATCTTGGTCCAACTCTAGTTCTGTGTTATAAAACACCATGAAACTAACAAGGGAAATGGCAAAAAGCCTAGTTTAAATAAGGCCTAGTTTCCCTTGGTAAGAAGATCAGATGACATTCAATACAAAAACATAAGTGCCCACTCCACTAATACATATTTGGATCCCATACAATACAATAAAATTTAGCAAACATAGTAACAGCGACCACTGAACTATTATAACTGCGTATACACATGTAGAACCGGCACAGAGAACCAGTATTTTGCGCCAAGAGTTGTTGTTGTTTTGACAACAAACCGTAGAAGCGAAGCGTCTATCTCGAGACCTAAACGCGTAAGCGCCACGATTTTTACGGCACTTACGACGTTTTGGTCGCGCCGCACAGGTTGCAATTGCGACAATTTCATCAATAGTAATAATAATTCAATGACAACTACATACCGTTTTTTGCAACTGATCCAATCAGATTATTACCGAAGGATTTATTTTGGTCGGTTCTAGGCAGTAACAGTAGGCTACATTTAATATTTTTAACCATAAAATGTGAAACTACTTGTACAGCACGCTGATCCGAAATTGCACGCTGATCCGAAATCGATAGCTAGCCGAACAAAGCCGTGCTGGCTGTAACTGTTAATTAGTGCACGGGGGATTATCAAATTTACTCCAGCTTTTACAGGAAATTATTTGTTTTGCGGGATTGCGGTTGTTTTGATTTGCTGATTCAGATTTTTTGCGTATTGTCCTGTCGCTCGCATGTTTGTTTTCCTAACCGCCCCTGCTGAAATAGAATGGCGTAACAAGTAAACCGTAGGTTTTTTGTGCCAACTAAATATCGCAATATAACAGTAAAAAGACTCTACGTACCTAATGCAGTTACAGTGCGTCACCTTAACGGCTCGATTCGAACTTTAAGATACCTACTTTTGTTAAATAATAGATCTAGAAACGAAATGGAATAGATATAAGTAAAATCAAACTACAAAAATTCCATACTAAATTGTTGCTATGTTTAAGCATTTTATGTCAAAAATGTGTCAGTTACATAGGAAGTGGCTCCTTCAATAAGTAATTATAATTTGTTACAGTAAAATTGTAACACGGCTTATCGTAATTGGCCAAAACTCATTAAAACAGCAACACCTTTAACAGACCGCCTGTGAACCTTATGCCTTTGCAATAAAGTTTACCTGCGAATTATTAGATACCTGCGCCGCCGTAATGGTACTTAACATACTGATATAACACCACGGTGCTCCTTTAATTAGTCCGATGCAGTATCACAGTTCATTTCGGCTTTGAGCAATTAAATGATCGGTTTTGTCGGGATTTGCCGGGATTTTGCGTGCGCTGTGGGAAACTAATGGTGACTTTGTTTTGACGCATTTAGGCTAAATAAATCTTACAGGATTAGTCAAAAACGAGCACAGAACCCATAGTGTAAATTTCATTCGATAGCGTGACGAGCGTTCACGTTTGCGTTAAGTCTATTTTTTACGGGATTTTGAAAAGCGCACCAAGCGAGATGTTTGGAAACTCAATCGAATGAAATTTACACTATGAGTACTGAATAAAGGTACGATTAAACCAGAACTTGACGCAGAACATGCACAATGACGTGACTTACTTACGCTTTGCGTTTGTGTGTATATTTTGCTGCGTAAATTAAGGACAATTTATTTCTTGTGTCATAAGTCATGCATAAACTTGGTATCTATCTGAATACCTTTACCTACCTATCATCATTCACTTGTGATTGCCTCTTGGTAATCCTAAAGTTGACTAAAACGTTATTATTCTGAATCGACTCAATACAACTTCATCATAATTAATGTAGATTTCTAGACTTTTTAAAGTCTGTTATTTTAACGCTACGCTTTGTGCTTTAATTGACTTTAACATAAATCAATTTTTTAACAAGCAGATACGTCTGCGAGCGATACACACGAACACACGGATTGTGGAGGATGCGGGTTCAAGTCCTGCCGGAAGCGTAAATTTTTCCATCTTTTCCTTTAATATAAAATTTTTTAACATAAGTAATAGAAAATATCCGTGACATTGATAAATTGCTCGTTGTAAAATTCGTTCCCAACCGGCTTTTAAAAATTCATATCGATTATGTCTGGACCGTATAGAAAGAAATAATTTAATTTCTGAAGGTTGTTCGAAAGTCGTACACATTGTGATTGTGACACGCGTCGCAGCTAATACGATGTAGCGGTGTCATAAAATTCATAAAACATAAAAGTCACAGTATTTCTATCTTTTGGCTTCTCACTTCGGAGACAATGAAAGTGTTTTCCTGTTTTGCACACCGACGTCAGGTCGGCGTGGTATACCCAGCTGCAAAAGTGCATACCTACTTTAAGGATGTATTCTATTAATAAAGTGCTGGGCATGCACTTTTGCAGCTCGATGTACATTTGTTTCTATTAAAGTTACACTGAGGTACACCGCTAAAATTCGTTAAAATTCTTGAGATCCACCCGCCAACTTGATGCTCACGAAGAATCCTAATAGAATGTATGGTAATTAGTAATGTGTTGTCGTCCAGGTTCGACTGCGGCAGCGGCGCCGGCGTCCTGCGGTCACCAGAACCAGTCCGCCTCGGCCACTGGAACGTGATCTCCGTGTACCGCCACCGCTGGGACGCTTGGTTACGGCTGAATAACGGCAAGCGAGTGCGCGGCCGGTCTAAGGTAGGGTATACTTGTAAATGTTGCCGTCCAAATGCGACTGCGGTAGCGGCGCCGGCGTGCTGCGGTCCCCGGAACCAGTCCGCCTCGGCCACTGGAACGTGATCTCCGTGTACCGCCACCGCTGGGACGCTTGGTTACGGCTGAATAACGGCATGCAAGTGCGCCGCCGGTCTAAGGTAGGGTATACTTGTAAATGTTGCCGTCCAGATATCATGGTCGCATTTTTATCACCTGCTATGCGTCACTTTCGCACTTTCATACTTGTAAGAACGTGACAGGCATAGTGACGGCGACCATCTTAGCCCTACAGATCGACTGCGGCAGCGGCTAAGCCACCTATTTTCTCGACTAAGCGGGGGCATTGCAAGCATACGAGTAGGTACTTTTGAGGATAATTCGGCCGGTAATTCAATAAATGACAAAAGCTGAAGTATCTAAGAACTTTTTCCGCAAAAAAATCATTTGACCTAGACAAATCTCATATAAGCCTAAAAAAGAGAAACAGGTCATCACATTGTTCCAAATTCATTGTTTCAGAATAAATACCTATGCCTACATTTTATATCGTATATTTACTTAACAAACACTTTTTCTGAGAACAAAAGTTACAAGAAAAATACAATAATATAGCTACAAAGTAAGTAATTTGGAGCGTCTTCCGAGTATATTCCTGGACGAGGATTCTAAGAAAGGCGAGTTATAAAAGCAGGGATGTTTTAAAAGCAAATGCAGTTACGTCCTTTTGTATGAAGAACAGTAAAGTTTTCCTTTGAGGAATTTTCAGCTCGTTAGCGATTTATTTCAAGGTATTTTATAGGCAGCTTTGTTGGGGCCAAATAAAAATTCAATCAGCTTCATAAATGGCAGTGAAAAAATTCGTAGTGGTGTTTTTCCACTTTTTTAGAAATTAGAAATGTCTTAATATAAGGTACGTTAGGATCTTTACAGAAATAAATCTATATTTCGCTTAAAAATCAGATTTACAGTTGTATATCCAACATAACTCACTACTTTTTAACACTTAAGGATGAGTTAGGGGACTAGAACGGTCTGGGTCTGAGCCGAGGCGTCCGACACTTCAGTTGTCTATAGAAAGCATCACGTGATCACAGATCGCCCCTCATAGAAAACGAAGTCAGTAGCCTCGGCTCGGCCCCGGGCCGTTCTAGTGTGTCATCCTTTATTTGGTGCAGATATGTCATGCGTCTTTCTGTTACCCAAATACTTATCAAAACTATTTAGGAGTCCACACTGATAAATAATTAAAAAGAGATCGCCATAGCCATAACGACGGGCAGACAAACAGGTAATAGGATCATTAAAAGCCCGAAAGCACAAACAAAACTGCAGCCTCGCTTCCCGGCCTCATTTCTCATTCACCTCGATTAAATTCAACAGCACATTTCGGGTGTTATTCGAGTGTTTTAAAACAATGAGGTAATTCTTTATGCCCCGGCCAGGAAACGTCGGATTTAAGGCTTTTGCATTATTTAATGAGTTTTTGTTATTTACCGTGCCGGTGTGATGGACAGCCTTATGTGCCGAAATTGCATGTTACGCGCAATGCTGCATGCAGTCGAATATTTATTTCGTTTTAGTGAAATGTAAGGCGCTTAGGCACTCTCATGGCATTGTTGATTTTCGGTTGCTATATTAACAATATTACTGAATTTGGCATGACTACAGCGTTTAATGCCTTTAATGCAGTGTATTTAACCTTTTTCATGTCGTGATCCACTAAGCGTGCAAATTTTTTTCGTCACCCATTTACCTTTCATTATTTTACCTGTCTTGCTTGTATTATTTCTTTTTTTACCGTGTTTTCAAGCCTGTGGTCCCCTTGATAAGTAAACCCCCGTAGGGTCTGGGGTCTGGACCCACAGCTTGGAAAACACTGGTTATTAGTGTACTATATTATTAGCTGCTGTCCTCAACTTCGTCCGCATGGATGTATTTCCCGAAATACATGTTTAAGCCTATTAGGGGCTGAATTTTCAAAAGCACTAAAATTATTAATTTTTTTAAATATGTGACGTCCAACGGCTAAAGGTACCTTAGAGCGGTTGGCGCTTACGATTATTAACGCCGCTCCAATTATTGCGGCGCTATGCGACGTAAGCGCCAGCCGCCATAAGGTACCTTTTACTTGGAACGTCACATATTTTCTCTTCCTACTACTCGAGTCCCTACTCAAATCGTTTCCGTTACAAACTTTCAACCCCTTTTTATTAACTGATAAATTAAAAAAAAAACTGAAATTACTTTCCTCGTAAGTAGATATTATGTCTTATTATTATGAAGTTTCAATTTCCTAGCTTTATATACATCTTGATCCACATACAAAAATACAAATACGAGTTCAAATGCATTTATTTCATTACTTTTTTACAGCTGTGCTTAAGGTATAATATACTTCCCCCCTTCATCCCCCTTAGAAGATGAATTTCCAAAAATGCTAGGGTTACGACGACATTCAGTTCGGCCAGTGGTTCTAAAACGATGGTTCTCCGACGTGGTCTCCATTTTTTTTTATTGAACTGTCTATTACTTGTGACAGGTTTTGCAGTGGAAACGTACACCGAAAGACAAAATGTAACAATTTTTAAAAGACTTATCTCAGATTTTAGACATCATACTACTCAAAAAGCAAAATTTAGGTTTCGATAGCGAAGCCACACTAATATACAGTAGGTACTTAATACTTATCCATTACTAAGACGGTTTCTGCGGTTTTCTGTAAAGGCACGTACGTAATAATACATCAACGATCGTTCATAATCGGGTTTTGAGTCATCAAAGAGTGTTGATATATTTTTTATCAGGAATTTTAAATTTTGAACAACGGAAACCCAACAAAGCCTTTTCATAGATGAAATGGGCACCCTGGGGTGCGTGCACAGTTTGAGAACCGAAGACTCGGGCGGTGTTATAAGTACCTCATAGCAATTTCACATTTATTATTGTGCTTTAATAATTAATTTGAAGGGTGTCGTAACCGAGATCTTTTACATTTCCCACGACGTCTATTCAACCAGTATTCAACAGTAAGCAATATAATACTTTAGCTATAAATATCAGACAAAAATATTCTAAAATATGAGTTGAGTTGAGACAGGTTTTAATTTAATTTGCAGTCACATAATATTTCATGAGCGGTGTAAGTAAGTGCTTGCTTAGTTATGGTTTTCTAAACCTTTATTAAAATCCACTTTTTGCAGAACCTACGGAACCTAAATAAAAGTTAAGTCATAAATCTCAATATAATACATTTAGCTTGCTATACTAATGCTTTTGCCATGCTGTCAAACAAAATAAACACATCTATACTCGTAACATATAAAACTTTTGCGTTTTGAACACCTATTAATCACATTTACAACCGGGTTTACCGCGTGTTTACCGACTTTAAATAAATGAATAAATAAAAATAATTTATTTCAGACCTTGGTCCATTCCATACACTTATACTAAAAAACGAACTAACTAACTACAAACTAAATAAAGGTAACAAAATACTTAGAGCCACTTGCACCATTCACTAACCCGGGATTAACCGGTTAAGCCTGGATTTACCGTGGTTACCAGTACAATTTGACACTGGGTTCATGGTTTAACCGGTTAACCCCGGGTTAGTGGAATGGTGCAAGTGGGCCTTAAATTCGCGGTTTGTAAATAATGTAAAAAACACATCAGCTAAAACACACAATAGTTAAGAGGGCGTCGAGGAGGGTAAATTTTCAGATTCTGTCAAATTACCCCATTTCACACACAAACGCAGCTCACACACACTACCTCAATTTACTGGGACAGGTCAGTGACCCCTAATGTTTTTTTAAAGGTGCTGTTTCGAGTTTAGTGTTAACTACGGAACTTCTTTGAGGAATTTAAACTGTCAAAGCTTTCCTTTGTGAGAAGACAGAGAAAAATCACTTTTTATATATAGCTTTCCTTGTTTGTTCATGTCATGTCATAGGTATGTGACGTATTAGGTAATTAATTATTTTCGTTGTTGACTTTTATTTGTATTAAGATAGGTACAAACGGCGATGCTCTTAACTGTCCATCGGTGGACCTTATGCCTTTTGTAATAAGGTTTACGAACTGTCAGTTAACAGTGTGGTCATGGGCGATGGTATGCGGTTTGTAAACATAGTCCGAATTTACCTACTCGAAAAAAGTGGACTATATCTAAAATGATCCCCTCATTAGTTATAGGGCTTGTAATATTTTTTTACAACTAAAGACGCGTATTATATTTCACTTATAACTTAATTGATAATAAGGCTTTAAAAACCTCTAATAAAATTCAGGTACTACATATGTACTACATTTATACTTTTGTAAGTCAGTAAGTGATGCTTATCGGGAAATCAAAGAACTCATAATTACCTATATAAAAATAATTAAATTTACTATTTCGTCTCACGTTCAATAAGGCCCGGGGCCGGGCCTTGTCACCCGCACAGACAGAGGGCCTTTTTAGCCCAAGTACAAGTTCAAGAATAACAGAGAATATAGTAAGTATAATTTAGTTTATTTATCTCAATTATACAATTTTCACACAGGTAAAATGTACATACATTTCAGCTTGTAGGTACTTATCATATAACGATCGTTTTTGTTATAAAATAATATTTATTTATTACACTGTGCTAATCATGAGAACAATATGTTATAATCTAGTTCCTTTTTATCCTATTCAGTTCACATACATTGTTCGTGGGTAATAAGGCCTACAAAATTTCCCTTTAGGCCTTATTATCCTTCATCTGGAATTAATTACGCCTTAAATTTAAAATGGTATACAGGATGGAAAGATAAGTCGGGCCCTGGAGGGAGCCTTAAATCCTTAAGCTGGCTCATTTTACTTAAAGGAGACATTCCTTTATTTTTAAAAAGAAACAAAACTGCATTAAAAGTATTTTTCTTTTTTTATTCAATTTGGCTTGTCAAACGAAATCTTAAGTACTAAATATTAGATTTTATGGATATTTTGTACGACAGACGAGTGTAAGACCTAATGTTTCTTGGAGAAATGTTATCATTAACATTAACTGTATCGACTAGTAGAATAAACTTGCGAGTTTTTATTTTTTGGAATTTTTAGTCGGTTCGAGTCCCGGGCGAGGCCAGCGAGTTTTAGAAAATCTTTGAATGCAGTTTTGTTTCTTTTTAAAAATAAGGTATAATTAAGGTAATTTCCCTCCAGGGCCCGACTTATCTTTCCACCCTGTATAGTAAATTAAGGCCTAGATTCATTTGATTGTTGGCATTTTGTTTTATAGTTTCGTGTGATCCACGATGACGCGCTGATTTGGTAAATCTAACCTTTAATAACATGGCAATACAAGTCAAGGCACGCGTTTCCGTGAATGACACGATCTATACTTTGCATTTGTAATAGGTACAAGATTGTAATATAGAGTGTTTGTTACCTAACTTACTAAAACAATCGATTCCAGGTATAAGACAATTTATTCTCAGAAGAATATACATACCTATACAAACTTCACTTTTAGAATTGATTTAAATTGTACTACATCGCAAAAGCTTAGTTTGTGTTTCGTAACGATAATTGTGTTAATACCTTACCTACCTTACGATGCTCCGCAAACTCCTGCATCTTTTAATACCACTGCCTTTTGTTATCGTTGTAACTTTTGAAAATGTACAGTCTCCCACGAAAACGATCTGATAAACATTTTTAATGTTATAAACCTACAGAGTTGGGATGTTTAGTGGCATTAGGGTGAACAATGAAGCAGTGGAATTGTTGTTGTAAATATTTTTGGCGTGATAACGTCTTATAAATCGATGAACACCGGTCACGTTGTGGCCAAATCTCCATGATAACGTTGTGGACAGATTTCCATGGTAACGTTACGGCCACGTTTTCTTATGACGTTATCACGCAAAATTATCGTCCGTATACTGACTTTACAGACAACCATTTTTTGATGAAATAAATTAATGAATGATTCATAAAAGTAAAAAATAAATAATATTGCTAAAATGTTCATGTCTTGAACAACTTGCGATTGGAATCAACAATTCAAAATCTTGCGTATTATTACTTCATATGATGTCATACGGTTGTCAATATTATGGAAAGCCTATACTATATAACTTGTAAACAGTGCAGTTTTTCGTTATATAACGCTTCACGTCGACTTCGCACATTGTCGTAATTATTTACGAGCTTAAATAATAGTTTCCGGACCTCATTCGGTATAGTCCTTATTATTATTATTTAAAATAAACGGCTTATAAACCGCGAACAATTTGAATGAATGACACAAATTGACGACAGACTTAAAAAAAAAATCATATATGGTGATACAACAAGAAAATATTTGTCAACAAAATTTGGCTAGTTATACATATATAACGAACCGAACATGAACAACATGAAGAAGAATTTTTGTAAATCTAGAAAATTTAAACATTTTTCGTTTGTGACAAATCCGGTAGTTATGATATTTTGCAGACTTGTTTATGATGTAGGCTCAATGAATAATCCAAGTTTGTTTGAGCGCAACATTGTCCATAATCGAAAAATACGCGAAAATTTGGGTCTTTTTTTAAATTCGGGCGATTATAACCCTAAAGGACTAGGTTTGGATAGTACTTTAAAACGTTTTTATAGTTTACTTAATTTGCTTCAATACGTGACTAAAATTGTCTCCGTGGATCTAATACTTGCCGATATAAGTCTTTTCAAAATTTATATTTTTTTGAAATTGAGTTCGTAGGCTAAGTGAGTGCAGTGAGTTTGCAATTTTGTCTCAGGCGATGCCGCACAGAACCCTGTTAATAATTCGTTTCTTAATTTTAACTCTTCATTATTATTATTCTACTAGACGGGCCCGCAGCTCCGCTCGCGTAAATGAAATAAAGAGTTCGTCTTATGTTTAGTTAAATACCGACATTATCATGTATTCAACCCTGCCATGGTTTAAAACTGTGATAGGGATTTCTTATTTGTAGCCGTTATTTGGATAACTCAATTCGCAAATTTGTCAAAAAATGATGTGATTTGATAAAAGGCAAGATTGTATTTTTTCATCTACACGTATTTATTTAAAACTTGTTTCAAGATAAAATTATTATTTGTTCTTATAAGCCTAGTTGCAAAAACGTTCATTAGATTAATTTTCGCCTTAAGACGAATATGGACGACCACCGCCCTTAAATCGCCTTTTCATACAAATAGGTAGTCTAATAGTTCTCTCGGTCTTGTGATAGCTCTCGCCAGTCGCCATGGCCGAGGTTGAGCAGGTCTTGAGCAACTACGTCGTTTCAGCGGTACCTAGGACGTCCACTCGGGCGTCTCCCATTTTGTTGTCCCAAGTACCTGCGCTCTCTTCACGGCACGATCCTCTCCCATTCTCTCTAAGTGTCCGAGCCACCACTGAATTTAGCCGCTTTTGTCTCTCAATATTTCGCCACTATATCGGACCACATCCTTATTTCTATGGCAACAAAATTATATTACGATATTTGGCTGACTGCTGACTGTATATTTGCTTATTTTTATCAGGTCGCTCAATAATATCTGAACATGCACTTTAATCTACCTACATAACTTACTATCAACTTTGTATTTTTAGCCCATCTCAGCATTCTTAGCCCGTTCCCCGGACGAATGGCAATGTTTGCCGAAGCCGTGAAAGTCAATCTGAATAATATAACTCAAAAATAAATTTAAAACAACAAAATACAAATTGATAACAATAATATAGTAATTACTTTGATTGATAAGAATGATAAGTCATATATGACATAAATCACTCGTATGGGCTCTATAGACTAAGGTTGAGGTTGACAGCACTTTTTATTTTACTTCGTGTAAAAAAACTCAGAAATACCTGTATACCAACATGACAAACATAATTTAGGTTACTTTAACTTACGGATTTTTTGGTCTAATCTGTAGCCCCGCCAAACGAAAGCAACCGAGAGTTGCCGAGAGATGGCCGAATAAAGTTATTTTGAAAATTTTATTTGTTTATTGTAAATTAAATACGCATCGAAAGCGATAAATTTTATGTTCTAGTTATATTCTCATATTTAGATAATAGATTGGAACAGTTTTTTCTTATCATACGTGCGTCGTATTCGAGAAACGTGTCAAAAACTTTATTAGAAATTTGTAAGGCGCCATCTCGCTTCTCTCGTTTTTTATCCCGTTCTGGTTTTTCAATTTTATATATATGATGATACTCGTACTGCCTATTTATACTGTTTTTTTTCGTTTCGTTTCCTGGGCAGATTTGTTTTTCACTATTTCTCTTTTACTTGCTTTCTGGTTATTTCTTTGTTCTATGGCCTCAAGAATATATTTGGGCTCTTTTATCTCCATATTTCGGTCTAACCTGGAGTCAAGGATTTCTGGGAGCATGCAATCGAAATAAAAAGATGTTAGCTTTATTTCCATTTCTCTCCAAAACTCCTCGTCATATTTTATGTATTCCACTTTCATATCTACGTCCGTCCAAACTGCAAAAATGCATGTTTTTCTTTGCGTGATATGCAGTTGCCCTTGGGCCTGATAATGCCAGTCATGTTTCCGGTTCATAATAATATTACCACTTTTGTCTAATTTCCAGAAAGTTATTTTTTTTGCTTTGATGGCATCTTCTATTGAGAGACCTTTGGCAGAGTAAGGGCATTTAATCTCCACTATTTCATTTTGTCCAACAAGCCCATCGGGACTTGCCCCTAAAAATGGAAGATCTTGATCAACAAATAATCCACAGCGAGTTATGGGCCTTTGTATATGGAGCTCCAATTGCTCGCGTGCGACATTTTCGTAATTTTGTCCATGTTGAATGGATTTCACGTGATCCAATTTTTTTTCAGTCAATATGTTTTTAACGAGGGGTCCGCATTTTATCAACCCGCGTTTCGAGACTTTTCCAAAGATGGATGCAGTTAGGCGAAGGTTTTATAGCTTGAGCATCGATTTTACTAAACGCTGACACTCGTTCATCTCATTTTAGATACAACTTTGCATAAGTGTATTTATTATATTGTAAAAGATTTCAGATTTTCAAGGGTGATTCGTTGTAAACACACTCTTTGGGATAATAATGACATTTATTATATTTTTTTTTATCAAGAGATGTGAACGCTAGCGACTAAACGGTGACTGCCTTTTCCGCTGATTTTGCTCGACACAAACGATTTATAAACGGCAACTAAGCCACTAGTATTGGGTTACCTATAATCATTTTTCCGTGAATGTACTCGTAAACCTCTATCCGTTAGTATGCGATTCATTAATGGACGCACCATCGGGACACGGTTCTTTAACACGTAATGTTAATAATCAGTGAACATCTTTAATTACGCTCAAATGCTTAAGTTTCAGTACAGGTAAAAGTACATATGAGCTGTACTTTTAATTGTTAGTACAATCGGCATCAAATAGATAGTGACGGCCAAAGTGACCAAATATAGCTATAGGATCTAAATGTGGACGAATAAGGTCAGGTGAAGCATATAAGGCCCACCTTTATTTTAACTGAAATAGTTCTATTAATAATCAGGATATTATTACCAAATCAATTCAATATAGATTTCTCATTTGTTCATGTTTCTTCATATACCAAAATAGTTATATAAATATTCCAGCGCTTTTGAAAAATACACGTTTTATAAAAAAAAACCGGGCAAGTGCGAGTCGGACTCGCGCACGAAGGGTTCCGTACCATAATGCAAAAAAAACAAAAAAAAAGCAAAAAAAAAACGGTCACCCATCCAAGTACTGACCACTCCCGACGTTGCATAACTTTGGTCTAAAATCACGTTTGTTGTATGGGAGCCCCATTTAAATCTTTATTTTATTCTGTTTTTAGTATTTGTTGTTATAGCGGCAACAGAAATATATCATCTGTGAAAATTTCAACTGTCTAGCTATCACGGTTCGTGAGATACAGCCTGGTGACAGACAGACGGACGGACAGCGAAGTCTTAGTAATAGGGTCCCGTTTTACCCTTTGGGTACGGAACCCTAAAAACCATACCATGTTGGTTCGGAACCGGGCCTTGTTACTTGCACTGACAGTTGAACACTGACTTGAACAGAAGTTCAAGAATAACAGAAAATATTACCGGGCCTTATTAGCTTTTATCATGAATTAATTTCATCTTCAATTTAAAATGGTCTATAGTAAAATACGGCCTACATGAGTCATGGAAAAACAAATTGTATTTTATTTAGAAAGTACTTATATGTTGTTCATAATCTTCAGTAAGCTGACTTCTAAGAGTCTATCTATTATAATAATTAATGTAGATTGACAGTTTACTTAGCAAATTGTACTTTTATACCTTTAGGTTTCATGTCGGAAGTATTTCAGCCAATTTGTACTGAAACAAGCATTTGAGCGTAATTAATGATGTTTACTGATTGTTAATCTTAAATATACCTTTTATGTAGGGCACTTAAATTATTTTAGCGGACCGAGCGGATATGTATGTTTGTAGACCACTTATTTATTTAAATAATTAAATTGTAATTCATTCAAAAAAAGGTTATTAAATGAGGGATATAGATACCTCACCTACCTTAATACAAAGCATTACAAAAATGTCCAAAGGCCAAAGCCACGCTGATAAGACATAAGACCTCATAAATACTTATAAATAAACGTTCACTGAAAAAACTTTAAGGCATTTCTGATAAGTAATTATTTTTCATTACTGAGTTGTAGTAGTAGTAGTAGTAAAACACTTTATTGTACAAAAATCAAAACAAAACAGGAAAAATAACATTGGTCATTAGTACAAAGGCGAACTTATCCCTTTAAGGGATCTCTTCCAGTTAACCTTTGAGCAATTGAGGGAGAATTGGAGACGGTGGCTGAGTTATCGTTTTGCACCGAATATCAATGAAATAAAAGCACGTTGTTATTTGATAGATACATTTATATAAACATCGTCACATGAAACCAATATAGGTACTCGTAAACCATACCACTGCGATGGAAATATCGTTCTTTCAACTGATAATATAGCCACAAAAACTCGCTGAGACTGCAGGTCGAGTCTTGGTTTCAATTTCTTGATGATATATCATTGAATTAACTTTCAAAGCACGTGATAGCTCTCAGAATAGCAACAAAACTGGTTGAAACTAAAAATTTTATTGCTGATATTATGTGAACAACATTGCTTCGTCTTCATAAATAAAATTTTAATAATTTATATTGTTTACGTTAAAATGTGAAGAAATTTGTTGATAAATTGTCTATCTAGTATATTGACATTATGTCATATATGTTTTTAAAATGACGTAATATGAATGCCAGCACAATGAAAATTTATTCCAATAAGATAAAACAAATCTTCAAACTTTTTTAATTTTTAGTGAATTAGGAAGAAACTAATTACACTGATTTGGTTGTGTTCGTATATATTTTAAATAATTTGTTATATTTTTAAAGTATTATGACTTATGAATAAAAACAAATCAAAATTTTAATGACTCTGGATCTCCGTGTGACATTATTCATTTACCCTATTTATTTTGAACACAGTTTTTCACTGGTATCATCATTCGTATACGGACATGAATTTCTGTCAATATATATGACAAATTGATATGTCAATTTGGAAAAATCATGTACGCGTCCGCTTCCAACGGCCCACAGCGGGCATCTGAGGAGAAGGAGAATTTGACAGATATGGCGGATGTATGGAAATTTTACGAAAGTTTATGTTTACGATTGAATTTCTCTGTAGCCTTTAAGAGGAAAAATAGGAAAAGCCTGATTCGTTGTAGTCTAGTTATCTGGCTTTCGAAATCACTCGATTTTGTAGCATGAGCATCGATTTTTTTATACAAATTTTACTAAACGCTGACACTCGTTCATCACGTTTTAGGTACAACTTTGCATGAGTGTATTTATTATATTGTAAAACATTTCAAATTTTCAAGGGTGATTCGTTGTAAACACACTCTTTGGGATAATAATGACATTTATTATAATTTTTTTTATCAAGCGATGTGGACGCTAGCGACTAAACGGTGACTGCCTTTTTCGCTGATTTTGCACGACGCAGTCTTAAACAAAATATCAGAATTCATAGTTTAACCTAGAGAACCCTAAAACGAGCATTTAAAAAGTTATAAAGCTGAAATTGAGTTTGTTAGTTAAAAGTGAAAAGGCCTGCGGCTAGGATTATCCACCAAAATTGTTATAAACGTTTAAAATTGATTCGTTAGGGCTCTTGTACTATGCTGGCTGGGTAAAGTTTCAAACTCAAAACTGTTTGAGGTTTTACGAATCATAATTATTTTGTTTGATCATGTATTTCAGTATGCAAAGTTAAAATTGTTTATTAAGCATCATACGGTGTATGGAAGGCATTAGTTGGACAGACAAGATAACGAATGAGGAGGTGCTAAGAAGAGTGAATGAAAGGAGAGCTATCCTGAACACCATCGAAAATAGACGCGGAAAAATGATTGGACACTTAATACGACACGACCACTTCTTTAAAACTATCCTGGAGGGGCGGATAGGACACAAGCGGGGAAGAGGAAAACCCAGACGCAGCTTTTTGGAGCAAGTGAAAGAAAAAGTGGGGGTCGTGTCGTACCAAAAAGTCAAAGAGCTGGCGCACGATAGGGAAAGCTGGAAGATACTCCACCGACAAGAGAATAACTCTTAAGTTAATGATGATGATTAAGCATCAGGTTCTTTGGGATATTATCGGCGGTTATATTAAATAGAACCCTCGAATTACATTGTTTTATTTATGTATACCGTAATCAATAAAAACCTTTTCACCACACCAGCTCGGAAAGAATTACTTTGCACTTCAAAAACGAATAGCAAAGTTGCATTTTATCCACATGTGAGGCAAAGTAATCAAATGCAAATTTTGAGTTGTTTTCTTATGTTTGCTGGTAGAATTGACTTTTAAATGATGATTATGGATGATAAATATTTGATAACATTCATTTGGATTTGATTTGGTTTGATTTTGTTTGATATTTTACATTTAATATTTGCTTCGGGTTGGTGTGGTGAAAAATTTTGTGTTTCACTCGGGGGCAAATTTTGTTTAACCCTCGTGCTTTGAAACCCTCGCAACGCTCAAGATTCCATTTTTCGAACCACTCGCTACGCTCGTGGTTCAATTTTGGAATCTTTCGCTTGCTCGGGTATCAATATTAGCACGAGCGGTTAAACAACAACTTTGCCCCCTTGTAAAACAAATAACTATTATCGAGTCCAAGACGAAATTAATTAGCGAGAGTATCAATTTCGGTTTTAATGAAAAGTAAACAGATCGATTCAAAACCTGGCGGCCTAGCCAAGATGACGATCGCTGCGCTACGCCATCGAATCGCTTTGTGTCTCTCTATCACTCTTCCATGTTAGTGCGACAGCGACAGTTGCGTTTCCGCTACGTAGCGATTGGCATGTTGTCTACGAGGCCTGATTCTGGTAGAAAATCTGCCGTAATCGAACTTCAAGATATTTACAAGAGACGACACGTACTATTAGATCCATTCTTGATACGTTATAGTTTAGATATCAACTAGTTCTCTTTTGCAGCGCAATTCGGGCAACAAGATATCTATTAGATGTGAATTGGATCTCTAAGCCATATCCTGTGGAAACGTTCAAGAGTATCTCCAGAATCGCGCAAATGTCAAATTTGACAGGTTAGATCTTAAACATAATCGTTATCGTATCTTGGTGATGTCTAAAAGATATCTAGATGTCTATTTCAAAATCCGAATCGGGCTCAAACTGATTTGCAAGACCGAAGTGATCCCATAAGTGTTCCGTGAACAAAGTTTCGTACGGAACACTAAAAATGTAGTACTGTACACATCGCTTGCAGACGTAACTGCTTAATAAAAAATTGTTTATTATTTTTCGCTTAACATACATTGGGTATTGGGTATTGGGTAAAGTTCTATGAACATCTACCCGCTGATTTAAAATCTGAAACATCGGATGAAACATTTAGGCGCTAATTCAGAAAACTTTTATTGAATAACCCTATGTACTCCGTTAAGGAATTTATGTATCTTACTTTTGCATAATATTAATTTTATTGCCTTATTACAACTGACATATTTCTGCTATTAAATATTTTATAGTAATTACTCTTCATAATGAAAAATTGACATAATTATTGTACTTTATATTTATATTTCTTGTGAATTCTAGACCCTGATGATCCTTTTTGGGAGATAAAATATTAAATTATCTAATGGTTTATGGAATTCTTGTAGTTATGTTAGTTTTTAGTTTTTGACGATTGTGATGTTAAATTCTTATAATTTTGGCTTAGGCAAAGTTGTACTGTAATTTATGTCATGAAATAGACAATCTAATCTATCAATGGGGATCGCTTAACATACCTATCCTCTATCATTGGTTTCCATTTCAGATTTGGAGGCTTTACCTTATTCTGGCTTATAAGATTCAGTACGGGAGAACCCAAAAAACTTTAACGGGGTCCAAACTGTCAACAACTCATCCGGAATTCACCAACTCGGCAGGTTGCCGATTTCAACTTTGGCGCCTGTTCTCGGCACTTGGCGGGGGATTTTTCACCCTGATGAAAATCAATAACACGGACGGGTTAACTTTAACCCGGGTAGCGGGTAACTTTGAACCAAAGTTCTTATCTGAAAACGATGAATTCAGCTAGTTTTGACAGAAAAAGCGTATAGTTCGCTCAACTCTGCCTACGAAAGATTCATTAAATATTAATAAGTCTAAGAAATAATCGTACCATAAATTTTTATTATTTATCTAGACGGGTCGAAAATCAAACATGATCTCACGGTACCATTATTATTTATTAATTATAGGCATACGAGTATATACTGGGTGTGGCCTGTAACATGAGCAAATAATTAAAACATAGATTCTACTCCTCAAACGGTGACACTTTAGTTCCACAACTTTTAAAAATTATGAAGTATTTTGACTCCCTATTTTTCATACAAAATAAATATTATCTTCAATGGACGCCATCGCCGTGCCATATCATTGTGATTGACGTTGCTTGTCACGCCTTAAACATAACAAAATTCGCAATACATTGCGTCTTAGAATAAACTTTAAAGTGTATTAAAAATCAAACCATAAGTTATTTTTAAAGTCGCTGAACAAATGTTGGTCAGTATGAGGAGTACAGCCTACAGTTTAATTTTTTGCTCATATTACAGGCCACACCCGGTATAAATATGTGGTAACGTAAACTATTGAGTTTAGTTTAATAATATTTAATTTAAAAATATTCATAATTTCCTTCATTTAGAGGAAATGTTGAAGCATAGCAGGTTCATTTTACGCTTTATTAAAATAAACGGTTGAGAAGGGTAAGTCCAGGGTATCAAGGGTTTAAGGGCTATAAAAGCCATAAAGATGTGCCTAATTTGGCGCGAAGCCTTAAACATGAGTAATGAATGAGGTTGGTCTTGGTTTTAATCGTCGTTATAATTCCTTACTTATGATGGAGACGGAGACAGTCATGTATCGCTTTGCTCATTACTCTTTAATTAAGTAATAGGTATACATATCACTCATATTAATTTAGATATCTTCAGATAAGTACCCTAGCGTTTTATTGACTGTACCTTTTATTTCTTTATACTTTCATTGAAATTCTTTTTCTTTCTTTTAACTAAAGAACGGCCATAAAAGCTATCCCAATAGTAATCCACCAAATTGTTCCTCATTACACGTATCACACGCGTACATAACACGAGTACCCAACGCGCCCTTAAATAGCGTCTGAGGGGCCGTAAGCGTTGAAGGGTTAACGGCTATAAAAAGCCGTAAAGGTTCAGGCTTAATTAAGCTTATGTGGGTTGAGACGTTATATGAATATGTGGGTATTTTTATATGATCCCTGCTTTAGCGTTGAGAGGTGTTGTCTCGAAGGTGTCTAATTTGGAGTTGCCTTTAGATGTAGCCATTGAAACGAGATACAACCACAATATAAGTACATATAGTAAGTAGTAGTAGTGTATGTGAGGTATGCAATAAAGAGTATTGTATTGTATTGTATTGTATTGTATAAGTACATAACTGCAAGTATAAAAGGTAATTCTTCTTCTGCTTCAATGCTAAGCTACGAGTTTTTTTTTTACACAAAAAGCAAAAGTTATAAGCAAAACAAGAAGGGGAAAAATAGATATTTTTTATATCCCCAATATCTCAAAAAGTATGAATAATTAAGAAACGAAAATTAATATTTTTAAAGAGGAGGATATTTCCAATAAAACATTCCATACTTCCCTTTTTTTGCTTATAACTTTTGATATTTTTGTGTGCTAATACAGGCTTCGAATACAATTTTCTAGGCATCATGACGAATCTAATGAGGTACCACACGTATTTTTAGGAGTAACTATTATCTCTATTTTTCACCGTTTTCAGTTTCTCGAACAGATAATAATTTTGTATAACACCACGGACCGTATCATGTTTAGTGACAGAATATAGGCAGTCAGCATCAAAAATTATCTAAAGTCGTGTTCGACTACTTGCACTGCTCCGAATTATTCGATGCTGACTGAGCATTTGATTATCATTCAAAATGTAGGTAAAAAAGTGAAGAGACTGTAACATTGAGATATCCAAACCTTAATCGACAAAAATATCAAAGCTATCATAAAAAAATCAAGCTTTATTTCCATCGCTTTTCTCTCATTTCTCTAAATGTAACTTTATTCATCAGACATCAAAGTTCCATTTTGAATGCGAGATGCTATTGCGAAGGCGATCATTGGTGCCTCATTTGCACAGTCCGACTCAAAGGGTTGTGGGAAATTAGCTAGCATTTGGAGGGTACAAGTTGAAACTGGGAGCGGAAAGTGAAAGCACCATAATCATGGAAGTTATTACCCAGTCAAAGCCTTCCCGATGTTCTCCACGATATCATCATCATCTCGTAGCCGTTTTCGGCTACAGCGACTGCTTTTCTACCGCTGACGCAGCGTCTTACGTAGGCGACGAACGCGCGAACGCGGCGCGGCGCGGCGCGGCGCGGCGCGGCGCGGCTAAATCAATCCTTTGATGCACATAGAAGTGTCCTACGTAAGCGATCTCGTTGCGAACGTGGCGCGGCGCGATTTGCACGCGAATGTCGGGCGGCGCGGCGCGGCGGCGGCGCGGCGAGAGGCGGCACGAAAAAAACAAACCGTTGTTGCATATGGAAGTGTCCTAGGTGAGCGATTTTGACGCGATGGCGGCGCGGCGCGGCGGCGGCGCGGCGCGGCGCGGATCTGGCGCGATCAATCTATTTGATTTTTAGACGCGAATATGACGCGGCTAGAGGCGTGGCGTATATAGAATTACCGGCTTTGATTTGATTAGTCGACTCCCGTTTGATTTCTTTATAGGTTTTCCTGTAATCAATAGGCACAAAACTAAAAAATATTCAAATTCGCGGAAATTGGTATAAAAGACGTAACTCCAGTAGCGTCTATGGCACTTACGATCCTATCCCGTCGTAAAGCCAATTTTTGCCAAAACGGAATTAATACCTAATAATAAGCAAATTAATTAAATAACCACCCGGGTAATTGTGTACTTAGTTTTTGAAGGCGGTGCCAAATCAAAATGCCAGTAAACCAAAATTTCAGACAACGAAGAACGCTGCACGTACTAGCATAAAAAGACATAGTTTACTCATAATTTAAATACGAATTTTCTAATACACCGTGTCTGCGTGCGGCCAAGGCGGTCGGACTCGGGAGTGCCTCCCTAGTCGGACAAGGCCGCCGCGCCGCGCCGCTTCGCTGTGGGAGTAGGACAAACCTATACGTATCAACGTTTTGTTTCTTCCTCACCGCGCCGCGCCTCGCCGCGTGTTCGCCGCGCGTTCGCCGCACCGCGCCGCGCCGCTTCGCGAAGTGTGAGTAGGACACACCTATACGTATCAACGTTTTGTTTCTTCCTCGCCGCGCCGCGTCGCGCCGCCGCCGCGCCGCGCCGCCGCCGCGCGTTCGTCGCCTACGTAAGACGCTGCGTGAGAGCGTCGCTGGTGCGCTCTCAGGTGACTTACGTAGCCAATTTGCGTGTGCTAAATGTGCGGCCACACTCGCTGCAGGTCAGCACCCCTCCGACGTAATTATATGTGATATACGTCTGCGATATAGAAGAGATTTAAAGCACTTACCGAACTTAAATTACCTACTATGTCAAATCGAAGTTATCAGAAACTTACGTTCCTATTTTCAATTCAATTGACATGGCCGTGCAATCTCACCCAATCGGTTGTCGCGGTGCATGTGCAAATTGTGCAACACGTCCTGCATAACTCGATTTGTGAACTGAATAGAGATATTAGTTTGTTTCCATTCTACGTGCAGTGCGTGTGTATGTATCATTGGGAATAAGGTTAGAATTTACACTATTGTATCCAATTTCCCAATTTAGAGGCACCCAAATTTTTAATTCAGATTCAGATGCGCATCCTGCCAAGTATGAGTCAAAAGTCGTCGGCTAACCTGCCGGCCTAGCCAAGGTGACAATCGCTATCGCTTCGACAACGTAACGCTTTGTGTCTCTCTATCACTCTTCCTTATAAGTGCGACAGTGACAGTTGCGTTTCGATCGCTACGGAGCGTTAGCGATTGGCAGGTTGGCTACGCGGCCTGGGCCGGTGAGCCGATCGTGAGTGTTCATTCACTGTCTGAGTGCTTGTTGGAAGCAAGCGTTGTTCCCGACCCTACCTTTCCTGCTATTTCGACATGGAAACAGTAGGTATATTAAAATTACGAGTAGGTACTACTGCTGGCTTCCAAAATTGCGTAATTTTACACATGAAAAATGGGTACCAAAATTTTCTATTTAAAAAAATGTGAATAGAATGTGCGGAAGTGGACGTTTCTTGGACCAAGGGTTGCATATTGTGACTTGTGACTCACAATAGTTACTCGTAAAATACAGATTTTTAAGGACGTTAGTAGCGCAAGTACCTGGATGTTTTAGCTGACTCTCTACTAGTACAGCAGCAGCCGACGAGGCACATCAACGAATTTCCGCAAACGTTTTGCCGTAGACATAGACAATTGGATTTTTCTTCCACAAGAACGGATCCCGTGACAAAGCTCGTTCCTACGCCGCTATTTGTATTAGGACAGACGGCTGTATTGAAGGCGTACCTGGCTTTATTTATACAAATACATTCTAGTTCTTTTAGAGTTAACTCGTCTGGATAAAATGAAAATTGACGTTATCGTTAAAAATGCTGTTGATATATTTATACAAACCGTTGTATTTTGATATAAACCGACTTTAAGCAAATAGTTATCTGAATTGATATTGAACTGACTAAAATTAAATAACTTATAAATAAAAATGCACACATGTCTATTGGACTAACGTTTTTTCGACAGTTTTACTACTGTACCTAATGTACCTAATGTGTTTATTATTTAAAGATAGTAGGTATTTATACTATGTATGTATTTATGTGTGTGTGGTGTGTTTATTAAATTGCTTTAATTTCACCATATGTGTAAACGACACCAAACCGCGGCACATTTCGTTACTAACAAATTGTTTTTGTTCAATTTAGTTACAACCCAGCGGGGCACTTTTAATGACTACTATTATTTACTGGAAATGTATTCATACAACTTTACCATGGTTTCGTGGTAGGAAAAGCCTACGAAGTTACAGCAAATTAGGAGCGTAGCGTGCCGCCGCCACATCTATCACGTCTATCGTGGTTTATTTTATCTTCCCTAGACTTAGGGCTGATTTAGACGGCTCGCGAACTCACATGCGATTTTAGTTACATTGCGGACTGTTGGTTACGTCCGATTCAACCGACCGATCAAAACTCGCAATGTAATGAAACTCGCATGATGAGCCCTTATGTTCCCATCGTGCACAAAATTCATCGCTTCAGTCAAACCAGAATACCTAAGTGTAAATTGTCAGTACGCGTGCTCCAAATCTGAAGCATCGGTCGATTTTGGATTGGAACGATTCGGACGGCTGTCTCGGACGATCGTTTGCATAAATTGAACGTTTTATGTTTGCAGCGAAAATGAAGCATTCAAAGCATCTTGACTATTACGGCCCCTCCTGGTGATGTGTGTGTCCCTAATATATGTGTGTGTCGTCACCCTTATACTGGTTGACGTTAACTTGGTAAGCAAGTCGAACAGCAACGATAGTTTAAGACCTGTGCTGGCATGCCGAATGGACTGCCTCGCATTCGATGTCCGGACAGAATTAGTAGAAAATGTAGAAATGTTTAATTACACAAACGGGTCTACCGCGATATAATTTCATTGTTTTTCATATCTCATGCTCTGAAAGTGGGTCGTTGTTGTTCTAAAAGGTGCGCAGAAAGTGATACGTTTATGCTCTAGTGCAGAAAAGTGGTGTACTCCTCTGCGTCCCCGTCCCACGAACAACTGGGTGGAAACAAAATGAAAAAATAGTGTCTTTATTTCCTCGCCTGGAACAATTGGTAATTGTTTAATTTTATTAATCCCACGTTGATCCTTTTTTTATAAAAAATGATATAAGTGAATTGTTAAAAACAAATTATTCTTGATTTATTTCGTTGAATTCTATTTACTCGATTTCATAAGGCGGGAACCAAAAGGAATACACCAAAAATATTTTTTTAAACCTTACACTTGCGTAAATGGGCAAAGGCAGAATCTTATACAGCCACAGTTAATCGTTTGTACGATATTAAATTGATTTTTAAAGATATTTAGCACTATATTCATGAAAATAAAATAAAATACAAGAAAAAATTACTTATATTATTAATTAAATTGTTATTTCATATTTAAAATACTTTTATTATGTTATTACGTGGTGCGGCGCACCAAGGTCGCGGTGCGGTCCGGTAGTCTGTTGCGGCTTTTAGAACGAAAAAGTATAAAATTAAAAAGTAAGAAACAATCCCGCTGATTTTCATACTATGATCAACAAATCATTTAAAAATTACTGCAGTTTGTTAAAAATGTGTGTTTTCGTAAATATTGCAATCTAAATGATTTTCGCTAGGGGTTATTAATCACACCTGTAAAGTCTCCGATTGCAAGTAAGTCCTAAGGAAAATAAATCATGGCCGTAGATCTATTAGGTACTTCCATTACTGATTTTGCGAAATTGCCTTGTCTTGTTTGGTTTCCTCGCATTCGATATGAAAAGTAGAGTGTTTAACTCGAGTGAAAGGCACCATTTCTGTCTCGGACTATTGGCGCTCTCACTGCGTTCGAGCGCCAAACTACCTCGACAGAAATGGGTGCCTTTCCACCCTTGGTTAACAATCTACTATTTACCTGCACTAAACAAACACCTACATAATATGGGAAAAAACAGACATCCCCATGTGCAGGGCGTGCATGGAAGAAGAAGAAACAGCAAAACATATCCTCCTACACTGTAAACAGATAGAAGCATACAGGAACTAATACCTAGGGACAGTAGGGACTCCGAGCACACTGAAGGAGGCAGTTAGCAACCTGAAGACACTGCTAGGTTTCATGGACGAGCTGGGGTGGCTAGAGTAAGTAGTGCAACCTCGTTTTCACGCAAAATAGGCACAATGCTTGTCGATTTGCGGAAAATGCCCAGTATAACTAACTAACCTACTGACTGACGCGTCAATGTCATATTTAGTCGCCTTTGTTTAAATACAAAAAATGCCATTTAGGGCTTATGTACCTACTAATGAAGAAAGCCTAGCGTAGACCACTAATTAAAGTTTATTAGGTACTTTTTTACACAGTGCGCCCTAAATTTCTGCGCTCTGAAGTCGCGTATATCTTCTGCCTTCAGCCAAACTAGGCTTCAGGCATCAATTTTTGCATAATGGCCCCAGCTCTGGGCAACATTTGAAGAAGCCATCCTAACGCGCGGCAATTACGCTAACTTTGCCGATAATATCCCTCCGTGGAATGTTCATTTAGATTGCTTTAGTTTGAACTTTTTATTTGATGCCTCTTTCTGCTGAAGTTACAAATTTAGAAGCTAATAATATATAGGCACTATTGGATTAGTCTTCTTAAAGGCCATGCGTCATTTTGAGACAAGTATTAATCAGTGTGTCGCATTCGCTCATTCATGTGAGTTATTAGGTGCGATGGATACTTAGGTCGTTTTGATATCATAAATGCAAAATTAACTCTGTCTGTCAGTCTGTCTGTTGCTTTTCGTGACTAAGCTACAGGTCTTGATAAAATCTATCTTGAATTTCAAGCCTTTAAAGCATAGTTCAATGACACCGACCAAATTCCGATACGCGTGTAAGATTCTCTTATTTACTTACAATATATGGAATCCACGTTTATCCAATTTAACCTCTTTCCTCTCTCCACAGGGCCTCTTCTCCCGTATGACCTTCCGCGAGCCGGTGTGGGTCGGCGGCGCCGGCAACACCACAGGGCTGCAAGGCAAGCTCGGCCTGTCCGACGGTCTGCTCGGCTGCGTGGACTTCCTGAGGATCAACGGAGACACGTACCGACTCGTCAAGGACGCTGTGGCCACTCTGGATATCGGTGAGTGTAGACACCACAGGGCTGCAAGGCAAGCTCGGCCTGTCCGACGGTCTGCTGGGCTGTGTGGACTTCCTGAGGATCAACGGAGACACGTACCGACTCGTCAAGGACGCTGTGGCTACGCTGGATATCGGTGTTTAGATTTAAGCTATCTTTAGTCAATTTGTGATAAAACTGTAAAACGCAATGGACTTCACCGAAACATGAACGGAACAAGTAGGCAAATACAAGAGCTCGTAAGATACAACGCTGCGTATAGGTATCTAAACTCTTAATTTCATGCATTGATTGAATTTCATATGTTATATACTCACGCAGGATTGCGGTAAAGCAGGCAAGCTTTACATGTATAAAGATTTAGGTATATCTCTATACCACAACTATGTGGATTAACAGAAAATGAATACGATTACACTGATCTTGCCTATCAAAGGAAATCAATATTGATACGGGAATCTAATTTCATATTGGCATAATTCTAATCAGGCCTGTTGAGCATGTTGAGGTTATTGGTTTACCGCGAATAGTATTGAACGCACACGAGGTGCAATTAGAAGTGATAAATACACTTAATTACTTGACCACAAAGGCATTAGTGGCCATTGGCAGTAAATATGAAAACAATTGAATAACTTAAGGTCTTAAAAAAAATTGGTACTAAGTCAAATTAGGTCCCGATTATCTAACGACTCTAACGGATATAGACAAACACACCCAACTACTCGTACAAATTTTGAGTAATTTTAATTACGTAGGTTAAGTAAATAAATAATTAATCCCTTGGCAAAACAAATAAGGCCCACTTGGAAAATGGGTCAAGCACGTCTACAGGATATCCACTATGACGTTTTGTAAAAGTTCCAAATCTTATCTACGCCCGATCTCATTCATTTACCAAACAGTACCCAAACTTGGTTCTTATACCCTTTCAAATTAGGAGTGGTATTGCGTGCGCTATTTAAATAGGATTTTCCTTAATTTGGAAGCCTTTGAGACCGTCCTTTGATTTGAAATCTCTTTCGCCGCCATAAGCTTCGGATGAATTAGTTTGATGAGAGATTATGCCGTTCGAATTCACGTTACTTCTCGCAGAAGTCTTGGTAATCATCTAATAATCAAAAGTGGCTCAAAATTCATTGTCCCAATTTATATAAGAACTTTAAGGTTTACAAAGAGTTGACGCGTGGGATGTCTTAGAAGTAAACCTTAAGCATCAGTTCTGTAATTAGGAACTACTTTTACGGACGAAAGTTTAAAACTTACAGCATTTATTCTTTATAATTAGGTATAACCTATTTATTTACTAATAATAAGGGTCGGTTTCACCAAACCGTCTGCGCCTGTCACTATATTAGCAAGCTTTCGTAAAATTTTATTTCATGGGAATTTTCGTAGGTCAATGCTGTGTGACGATGACCAGTCCACTAATTGTGGTTGGTGCAACAGGCTCTAAATATGAGCTTGTTATAGACACTTGGTTATACCTATATTTATTTACTAGCGACCCGCCCCGGCTGCGCACGGGTTAACAAATTATACACCTAAACCTTCCTCAAGAGTCACTCTATTGATATGTGAAAACTGCATGAAAATCCGTTCAGTAGTTTTTGAGTTTATCGTGAACAAACATACAAACACCCAAACAGACAGACGCGACGGGGGGCTTTGTTTTATAAGATCTAGTGACAACTCATACTCTATTCTAAAATTCTAACTTAAACATTTTCCGTTGGCAGCTTCACATATCGATACCTATATTCACTGGTATCTCTCGTATCGATAAAACCAACCACACATATTCGGACTCCAGAATTCCAGATATATGCGATCTATTGCTCCGATACCATTCATAGTTTGTCGATTCAAATACCCATACTCGTGTATCCTCCATATTGCCGTACGATAACGCAATTTGGTATTCCGAAGCCGTATGATATTGTTTGAAAGTATTGGAGGGCAGTTGCATCCAATTGCATTTGTATTGCGCTTGATTCCTGTGGCCCGATTCGGATTTAAGATTTTGTTACGGTTTTTATCTTCCTAGCTTTTCCCGAGACTTCGTCTGCATAATCTAATAGCAATTCGAACATAATACGCTTAATTGTTTACGCTTATCGAAATTGAATTAAAAGATAAATTATACAACTTAAAATTTAAACTTTTACAGTAATACATATAATATGTATTTGAATTACTGTAATTTTTACACATTAATAATATACCTTTTCACCCTCTTCGGGGATGACTCCTGACATAACAACTATCCTATGTCCTTCCCGGGACTTAACTATCTCTATGCCAAATTTAAACTAAATCCGTTCAGCGGTTTAAGCAGGAAGAGGTAACAGACAGACAGACATTCGCATTTTTAATATTAGTATGGATCTTGATACGACCTTGAAGATGCGAAATGAAGTGAAAGTCGTAAGTGAGATGCGCGCCAATTACAAAGTAGATCGTCAAAACCAGTTCAAACCCGTAACAAGTTGTTCCATCGGAATAGGGCTCCTATCTCGTATAAACGATACTGCAGAGAAAGGGGCTTATTCTTGAAACTGCATTTAAAATGGTACTTATGTTTGTTTTGTTGTTATTAGATTTCGAATACAGCATTTAATATTTTAGAGATACGTTTGATACCTACGAGAAAATAAGGTAAAAAAATTCTAGATAGAACATTAGCACGACAACTTCTTTAAAACCATCATAGAAGGCAAGATAGAAAGAAAGAGAGGGAGAGGCAGACCAAGACGTAGCTATGTAGAGCAAATAAAAGAAAAAGCTGGCGTCGTGTCGTATCAAGAGGTCAAGGATATGGCATATGAGAGAGAGAAATGGAAAATACTCCACCGACAAGAGGATACCTCTTAAATTGAAGAAGAAGAAGAACATCATCATCACCTTCTTCGCGTTATCCCGGCATTCTGCCACGACTCATGGCAGCCTGTGCCTGGGGTCCACTTGGCAACCATTCCCGAAAATTGGCGTAGACACTAGTTTTTACGAAAGCGACTGCCATCTGACCTTCCAACCCAGAGGGTAAACTAGACCATATTGGGATTAGTCCGGTTTTTTCGCGATGTTTTCCTTCACCGAAAAGCGACTGGTAAATATCAAATGATATTTCGTACATAAGTAGTTAGGTACCGAAAAACTCATCGGTACGAGCCGGGGTTTGAACCTGCGACCTCTGGATTGAAAGTCGCACGCTCTTGCCAGCGCTTTAATTTCTAGATAGAGCATACATATTTTAAAGTTAGGCTAAATTAGCAATTAGCAAACCTGATGGATTGCTTATCCTTGAAACAATGAAAGCCTAAATAAATAGAAAGTTCAAAAATATATCTGGTTTAAGCGTTTCCTTGCATTAGAGTTCAAACCCAAATCAAATATACTTTTCCGAATGCAACTGGAGTCTAGCATTGACATTTATTTGATACCAAATTTGTTTCTTATTGAGATTGCTTCTTGAATTTTCTTGTATTAAACTTATATAAGTACCTTGTACTTATTGCGCCGCGCCGTAATATCTCGTCAATATTCCAAGAATCATCTTGTAAAGACTTTGTTTCATAAATACTTTGTGGGTAATTTGTTTTTATTAACATTGTATTCTAAGAATTTTTATGAAATAAATCTTGTTATTCTTACTTATACCTACTTAATAGAAATGCATACTTTATTTAGACTAGGTATAAGTAGACTTTATTATTTGATTAATACCCAAATTCCATTATTCATAGAACTTTGTAACTTCTTACAAAGCTTTGTTAAAGTTGGTGTCTTTCTAATAAACAGAAATTTCCAAATGACGGTTAGGGACAAAATCAGTTTGTTAGATTTGACAATAAATAACGCTATAAATCATCAATCAATAACAAGCTACTAAATTATTCGTATGAAATACAAGTCCACAATTTAATTTCAATACACCAACAAGCTTTCAACAAAGCATTATTAATATATTAAAATAACCTTAACCTGACAAACGTCCCGAATTAACCCTAATCAGTCCGTGTTTGCCGGGCAAACATAACCAGTTAACGGCCCGGTGGTTTCATTACGTTGACCGAATGATGAATTATTCCCGGCTTTGATTATTGTTATTGATGTTTTGCCGGATATTTTTGCGGCAGCTTGGGGTGTAAGGGTAACATTCCATTTCCAACGACAGCTGCACTACTGTCAATTTTACTATGGGAAATGACAATGACAGCGACGCGTTCAGTACCGGTAGTGCAGCTGCGGTTAGAAATGGAATGTTACCATAATGCAGCACAGCAGCAGTCGTTTATAGTCCGACAAGAAATTGTAGAAAATTATTGAGGGCCTTCCTATGTAACTGTCACATTTTCGATGTAAAATGCTTAAACATGGCGACAATTTAGTAAGGCAATTTTTAAGTTCCACTTTATTTAATTTCTACTATTTTATGTCGCACTATAAGTTGTACGGTTAAGTACCGTTTCGTACCTATATACCTTGTCACAGTGACAACAGTCCCTAGCGACGTTATTGATTTATAGGTAAATACTTTTGTCTCTTGTTCTAATCCCTATGGATTTCTACCAAATTAGTTCCTTTCTATTTTAATTCGTCCCACATTTAAAGTATTTAAACTGCCAATCAAAGTCTGCCAATAACAGAGGTTGCCCTAATCATTAATAATCAAATCTTTCACTTTGATGACTTGATCCGGCTGTCAAGACCGTCGGTTAGATCCGGTTAATTTCTGTGCATTTCTAAGGGCCTTCCGAGAACCACGTTCGACGTGTTGCCTCTCTGTCGCACTTGTAAATTCGTACCTAAGTGTGATAGGGACATCAACATTTGATTGAACAGGACATTTGGCCAGAATACGAATTTTATTCCTTGTTCATTGCACACGTAGGTATTCTGCTCTTAACCCGTAAACGGCGCGGAGGGGAATAAATCCGTCGTCGTACATATTTAATCCGACTAACTTCCGCGGTTGCTCCGGCTTCGCGCTAATTAAGCAGCTTCATATTTTAATTTTTGCTTCCTTATTTTGCCTGTTGAAGGAAAGAGATCTTATTACATTTATAAATTAATATTTTGCTAAAGTCTTTTATTCACAAGAGCTTCAAAGGATTTCACTATTTTAATATGTTTTTTTTTTGGCATTTTAATCGAACGAGATGCGATGATAGATTGAACTTTGAGACCTGTAAGCGGGTGCTTATT
Source organism: Cydia fagiglandana (assembly GCF_963556715.1). Lineage (NCBI taxonomy): Eukaryota > Metazoa > Arthropoda > Insecta > Lepidoptera > Tortricidae > Cydia > Cydia fagiglandana. The sequence continues at coordinate 22,407,158 of NC_085933.1, read as the reverse complement.
TTGAATTTCTCATACATTAAAAAAAACATCTTGGCATAGCTTACGATCTCGGTCTCGTTAATATGAGAGCATTAACCTTGAGCATCAGAAGGTTCCTTCCCCATCGAGGAACCTCCTCACGTACTACTTACTTCCTCCTCCTTACTGCCTCCTACTTATCTGCCTCCCCGATTGAGAATTTCAAACAAATATTAGAATCAAATTAGGTATTGCTGGCTCCGAGATCAGGAACTTACTAAGTCCTTTTAATAATGAGGATTTCTACAGCCTGATCAATTATTATTCGAACTACACGGACAACTTATAAGTTTATTAGGATAAACCTATATATATTTAATATTCAATTAAGTTGCCACAAGTTAGTAACTACCACTACTATAATATTGAATATGAAAATCACAGGAAATTCTACTAAATTTTCCCAATATATTTATGTACATTACTCATAATGTGCATTCCATATTTCATGATCAATTTGTTCAGTTGAAATCAGCGGCAACTGCGAACTATTCGGTAAATCAATTGAATTGTTCGAACAGTGTTTGCCAATTTAAAAGCAAATCCAAAGCCGTTCGATTCAAAGCGTTCCATTTGACACAATAAATAAATAGTGACGTTCCGGGCTTTGGAATTTACTGTTTTGGTTTTCGGCAGGGTTAGATTTTTTTTAGTTTTACTTGTTCGGAAAACTGATTCTGTTTTAATTATTTGATGAGGTTTTAAGGTTTAAACTTTGGGAACAATTATTTTATCAAATATTTTGATTTGTTTTTTTACTGATTTTGAATCCGACCTCCGCCACTTTTTCTTTATCACATCTATTTCAGTTTAAAATGTTTTATCATATTTTGATAAGATCTTGAATCCTGTCATCAGGAAACTCACGTCCAATAATAAGTGCAAGCGAGATGCCTTCTGAGACAATTCCTGATTTTATTTCGTGAGCACCAATGTACTTGGTGCTCATCACGGTCATGGTCGTCTTTATATCACATGAATTTCAGTTTATAATATTTTATCATAAGGTATTTTAATAAGACCTTAAGTCGTGACATCAGGCAACTCACGCGTATTAAAAAGTATCAAAATGAGATGGAAACCGATGGAAACCAAATCAAATTGTTAAAAGAAAATCGGCTGAAACGTTGTATAGGATAAAGTATTTGCCCAGCAATGGGACTGAATAGGCTCAAAATAAATAATAATAAAAGCATTGCAAGTCAGAAGATAATGGAATAACGTATTGTTTCACATTGTTTGTCCTATCATAAAGCCGAAAGGTACTCGACTATACAAATAAACAAAATTTCATTTGCTGTCGGCAACGAGTGTAGCGTCTGCCAATATAAATTATTCGACTCATATTTATTTCTTATTGGTATATGTAGATATAGATAGACAGGTTCACTTCAGGCCAACTGGTTTGGAAAGGGTAATCGACAGTTGTATTTATCTAACCAAGATTAAAAAAAACTCTGTAGTGCAATGAAAACCTCCGATATAGATTATATCATTTATAGCTTAAGTAGCAGCATGGCATGTCCGAACTAACATCAATTCGGTCAGTTCTGGAAAGATAAAAAAATTTATAAAAGAAAATTTTGTGAAAAGCACATTGTGGTTGACATGGTGGATGAAGGACTGACTAGTGGACCGACCCTCTGGGTAGATATAGTACTCGTAATGAAGGCTGAAGGCCTACCAAGGATCTACACTGGCGCGTATTATGTATAGGACGGCGGAAAATCGTGTAGAATGGCGAAAGAAGACATTGCAGACGAGTTCTCAAAGCTGCGAGCGGATATAAAACAGCGACTGATCCATGCGTACGATACCTATATGAATGGCCTTCAAGCCAAAATTTGTCATGACCCTTGTGCTTTTTGGAAACATGTGGGGTCCTTAAAATCAAAGGGTGGCTTCGAGGCCTCTGTTAACTATAACGGAGAAGAATATATTGGCAAGGAGGCAGCTGAAGCTTTTGCAAATTACTTCGCGAGCGTATTCCTACCTAATGCTCCTTTACTTGATCACAACGCAGCCAATAACAACAATGAGTCAAAGTCTGCAAACTTTGTGGACATTGATTTGATTACCCCTCAGGACGTGAAAGCTGCCATTAGGCGCTTGAAGCCACGAAGTTCTGTGGGGCCAGACAATATTCCTGCATTTGTGATTAAGGGATGCATCGATTTTCTTGCCCTTCCTATTCATCACATAGTAAATTTGTCTCTATCTACCGGAGTGTATCCAAGCAAGTGGAAACTTACACGTGTTACTCCTATTCCCAAAACCAAAGATACCTCCCGCGTGGAAAACTACAGACCCATAGCCATTCTGTCTTCTTGTGCAAAACTGTTTGAATCTATTCTGCAGAAGTTGATTTCTCCCCAGATTAGACCTTTCTTATGCGACTCACAGCATGGATTTAGATCAAAGCGGTCAGTCGAAACCAATCTTTCCGAGTCGATAACGATGTCTTGCTCAGTAAACTGGCTCACATTGGTTTTTCTCCTCGGCTTCTCAAACTGTTTGCTAGCTATATGCATAGTAGGCAACAATTTGTAAAGCACGGATGTTTCATATCCTCCATCTATCCAACAAGATCAGGCGTTAGTCAAGGATCTATTCTTGGCCCGCTTTTATTTGGAATCATGATTAATGATCTTGAACTTGTGCTGAAACACGCAAGATGCCTTCTTTATGCCGATGACTTGAAGCTTATCTGCGGTATAGAAGGAGTGGCAGATTGCGAGGCAATGCAGGCGGACATAGAGGCTGTAGTCGATTGGAGCACAGTAAATAAACTGTTTTTTAATGTTTCCAAATGCTGTGTTTTATCCTATACTCGCTCATTGAAACCACTTCACGCCCAATATTTGCTTGGATCCGAAGTAATAACTCGCGTAAGTACTATAAAAGACCTCGGCGTTATCTTTGATACCAAACTTACTTTTCGTGATCATATTGAGGCTCTGGCTGCCGACTGTTTTAAAAGGCTGGGATTCATCATTAGGAATGCTCGCGACTTTAACAACCCAAAGGCAATTAAATTACTTTATACTGCCCTTGTTCGGAGTAAGCTTGAAGCCGCTAGCATAGTGTGGAGTCCCGCTGAAAGTACGTATGCCTTGCTTCTAGAAAAGGTACAGAAGGCATTTCTAAGATTCTTGTACAAAAATGTTTACAAGCGCTATCCATTTTTATACCCTACAAAATTTTTGTTAGGATCCCTGGGATTCAACTCTCTGCAAGTGAGGCGGAACCATAATCTTCTGGTAGTGGCTTGTAGAACCTTGCGCGGAGATTCCGACTGCCCTGACCTAGTGGCACAGATAGTGAGGCTCTCTGTGCCTTTCCTATCCAAGCAGGAACTTAGGCCTAGACACCATAACCTTCTTGCAGTTCCAGCAACGCGTACTGCAGCACACCTAAAATCTCCTCTCATTCGCGCTCTAAAATTTCTAAACGCGCTTCTGTCATGGGCTCCTGAATGTGATTTGTTTGCAAGTCGATGGGCAAGTGTATGTAGTATCTGCCTGAGGTACTGCGAGGCGATGGATGGTAGTGGTATTTTATAAAACTGTTTGTAAAGTGTTGTGTACCGTAGCGTATAAGTAAACTCTAAATTGTTACAGTGATTTGGTTTATACTGTCAGACTGTATAAAATTTTGTTTGAATAAAATAATAAATAATAAATTGCTATGTGCATAATGGCGAACAAATTAATGATCTCATGTGGTCGCGACTCTCACAGGCCTATTCGGATTTCGAGATAATCACAAGATCTTGAGACGATTTAGAGATCAACTAGATCTACATTAGATATCGACTAAATGTGACTTGGATATCTAAGTCATAACTTGTCGAAATCGTTCAAGAGGACCTGCAGAATCGCGGAAACGTCAAATTTGACATATCTATCTTACAAATATCTTTAAATTATCAGTATCGTAACTTGTTGAAGTCTAGTAGAAATCTGATTCATTTTCCGAATCGAGCCGTCAGTCAAGTATTTATTTATCGTATGGCAATACACACACTTATTAAATTTACACTTACCATCAAAATTTACAATTCCGCAGATACAAACTCGCGTTTAAGGTTTTTAAAATCATCAACTGGGCCATTATATCTGGTATAGTCAAGTATTGACTAATGTAAAACCAGATTTTACAACTGCAGAAACCGAGCTTTGTAAGTTTATACTCTCACCTCACTATCGGAGCATATTTGTGTTGCATTGTCAGCGGCTAAACGTTGCGACTTGACTTCAAAGGAGGTTTGCAAGTGACTGGTGCATCTGTGTGTGTGTACATATGTATACTTGTATCACAGAAGAACTTAATGGAATATAATTGAATAAGATTTGTGGAGATCTTAATAACGGTTAGGCTAAGAGTTAGATAGCAATTACGTAGTAAAAAAAATAAGATTACTTGTAATGGTATTGACCTACATATTTATACTGCGCCATGTATGTTATAATCACGTTAAACTACACAGATTCGTTTTTAATATTTTTTACACAGCTTGGGTACAGTAGCAGCTGTCATCTCCATACAATTTATAACCTTAAGGGCTCATTTAGACAGTGCGAGAACTCGCATGCGCGTTTTAGTACACTGCGTTATTTGATCGGTCGACTGAATTGATGTACATAACCTTAATGATCAGCAATGTAACTAAAATCGCATGCGAGTTCGCGCGCCGTCTAAATACTAAATGAGCCCTAAAACACAAAATTAAAATTATATTTCGATGACAGTTGTCACCGTATCCAAGGTATATGAAAAATACGCACATAATTGTTATAATTAAAGTTTCTTTTTATAAAAAAAACATTATAGAAGTTCAGCTTCCTAGAGCTAGAATCTACTCTACAAACCACATTCCGTTACCAACTATGCGTTTGAAATTAAACTAAAGTTCACCTGGCCTCACCACACACTGCATTAGTAAACGCCGCAAAAGCCGAGCGACTTTCATCACTGCGAGCAAATTCTGAGTATAGATCGCTGAAACTTCCTACATTAATTTGCCTTATTGCTCTGCCTAGTTCGTTGCCTGCAACTTATTACTTAAGTCAAAGAGAGATGTATAGTAGGTAGGTACCTATACAGGCTATTAGTATCCCAGGCCTAATTTCGAACAAAAATTAACATATTTTACTTTTACTAACAAGTAAGTAATTGACAGTGATCGTACATTTTCCAGCATTTAAGTGGTTGTGTTAACGGATTGTTATAGATAATTTCAACAGAAATGGTAAATTAAGGTTAATATTAACGTAATTAACGCTAATTATCATTAGGGTTGAATTTATTTATACCAATTCCGTTAGCACCACTCCGCTGCACCAAAAATGCTGGAAAATGTACGATCATTGGTAATTAAACATATTTGAAATTGATACATTTATCAATTAGGTAGTGAAGTTACCCTAAGAGCCAGAATCTCTTAAATCCGATTACTAAGGTCCGAATGACCCATTCTAAATTCTAGCACATCCAAAAACAATATGATATATTATGTAATTAATAAGTTTAATAGGTACAAAAAATACCACATTTAAATCACAGGAAATTTTAGATGCTAAATAATTTACTTACTACTAATACCAACTACAATACAAACGACCCTTGGCTTGGTTAAACAAGACCAAGAAATCAATTTGGAAAGGTCTCTCTATAATATTATCATCTCATAAAATAATATAACCCAGAATACGATTTCCCATTCAATCAAACTACCAAATTTCCCTCGCAATCCGACCGTTTTAGACTGATAGATACCTACGCTTTTGTGTAAGGAATAGCGATTGTAGTTCAAAAAGTCCTAAGAGACCTTAATAAAAATAAAAACGCCTCTAACATGTACAAAATTCACAGAAACTTCGTGCATTTTTCCTAAAAAGAAATTTCCTCTATCGCCGTTTGAAATTATAACCTATAAATCTGAACTATTTTGTAGAGATAGTCTCGGATTATCTGCTGCTGGAAATTGAGCTTTTCGTCTATGACATACGGTTTCAATTACGGAATCGCGCGATATATGAGTTTGTGAAAATTACGAGCATCTTTCGTATTCCGTTTTCGAATGGAACGACAAATTTTTATGTATTCCGTTTGCAGCGGCGTAGTCTTCTCGTCTTAGAAGTTTGTGGCGATATCTAGTTTTAGATTTGTTAGACTAGACATATTCTAATGTAGAACAACTGTTTCTAAAGCATATTCATCCTTACTTATCCTATTGTGTAAACAAACACTTCTCCGAGACATTCTCACACTTTTCTCTATAATTACACAATAATCATCACTTAAAATGTTGTTGTATACATGTTTAAAGATACTCACAATAAAGTATTGAATCAAACTATACAAATATAATTTCTAATAAGATTTTCATCAATAATCGCATTAACGAAAGGATCACCTCAAAAACATCTGACATTACGATGTCTAGATTGTCTATGAATTGTATGGAATGGTACTTTGACGACTAAGTTTTCATCGTACATTGTTCATCGCCCAATTTTTAAACATTTATTATAGAGATCATCATAATATTATAGAACCTTGAAATTGGTCAAATTTGTCTTTAAAGGTCTCCTTTGCGATTCGATTCAAAGCTATGTCCAGAACAATCCCCAGGGTGGCTAGTGGCTACAGGACAAATTTCAGACCGGAAGTTAGTTGTGAAATGACACTGACGCAAGGGTAACTGCGGCACATAAATATTAGTTAGAGTAGGGAAACAATTTCGGGAAAGTCCAATGAAAATTTATAGTATCGTGGTGACCCTATGGGACAGGGGTGATACCATGATGGCCCGGTGGACGAGGATTTATTACTGATATTTTCGCTAAGTTTTACTCGACAACTGTTAAATTAGTTTGAACGTGCACTCTATTCCTCGAGCATAAGGTATATAATTAATCTTGATTTGTCATATAACATATATGCCCCAACCGGCGAGATTAGGCACAGGTGGGACATTTTATGAAACTTAGATATTTCTATTTTGTTATTCCTTATTCTTCGGATCATCAACCCATTTCTATTAAATAGGTAAAATATTAAATAAAGAAAATACTTAAACTTTCCCAACTGGATTACCGCTCAAATCTCTGAGCCACTTGACTACCCCATTTTTTTTGGACTAAGGGCTAGTATATAACACACGATGGACCACATGAATCCAAGTCACTGTGTACTGGTACTGCCGGCCTAGCCAAGGTTACAATCGCTATCGCTTCGACAACGAAAAGCATTATGTCTCTTTATCACTCTTCTATATTAGCGCGACAGTGACAGTTGCATTTCGATCGCTACGGAGCGTAAGCGATTGGCATCTTGGCTACGCGGCCTGCTCCTCTACGTATAACAGCATTAATTCCATTGGAAAACTCATTCAATTGTGCACCTTATTCTCGCTTAATAAATTCCAAATTCAAACGGTTTTCCCACTGGCTGTTATGCGTGGTGAGGTGGTATAAATCTCTCTTCGTAGGTTTAATATGCGGCGGCACCGCGGCGCGGCCGACAGCACTGCTTTGATTTACCGCCCGCCATCTTTCTTGGGTTTGTTCTGCGGTCTGACTCATGGGGCAAAAGCGGAGGAAATGTCAAAACCTTCGTTGTGTACATTAAAAGTCGTGGACTGCCTGAATCTAGGTCGGTATAATATAAATCTATCCTCGGCACCGCGGTGCGGCCGACAGGACCGCTTTGATTTACCGCCCGCCATTTATCTTTGCTTTATTATATCGTCTGATTGAAGAGAAAGAGCGGAGGAAATAAAAAAAAATTGTTAAGACTTAAGCAGTCTTAACAATTTTTTTCTGCAAATTGAAAACTCCTTCGGTAAATATACCATTACCACATAATGGGTATGCCCCAGGTCACTGCGCGGCTTGGTTTTATCATATCGTCTGACTAAAGGGAAAGAGCAGGGTAAGTAAATATCAAAAAATGTTACTTTCAGTACTTTACACGTTGATAACTCCTTGGGCTAATATGTACATCCGTACTGGACGGATATGATGGTCGTTCTTGTCTACGTGACAGCGTGATAAAACAGTGTCCGTCCCTTTCTATCCCACTGTGTTAAAAAGTGACAGTTGTTTTATCAGGTGTATAAAGATGGATAAAGCTATCCATAATACGCCGGATGGTCGGTATAAATCTATCCTCGGCTATGTCGGTTATGGTGCAAAAAGAAGGTTGACTTGTATGCAAGAGACAAGACGCTTTTCCTGGCAGTTAAAGTAGTAACTTCGGGCTGTAGCCCGATTCGAACTGACGTTACGAGTACGTCAATTATTGTCAGTGTCAAAAGTGACGTTTTTGTTTGAAGAAACGTCACACATTTGACACTGACATATCTAATCCATATCGTTTCTAGATCTATTAAGTTAATAGATCTAGAAACGATATGGATTGGACAGTTAATAGTATTAACTGACGTAGGTATCTCAAAGTTGGTATCGGGCCGTTAACCCGCCGTCCGCCCGTGGCTCGCGCGGGCGATCGAACGCCCCACATTTTCCTCGTTATTAGTTGGGTACGTGTGCGGAATGCCCCCGGCCATTAACAGGGTGAACGGAACATCGGAAATAATTACTATTGCAACTTCCACTTGTCATCCTCACGGTGACCTTGAACAAAAGTATAATGAGTGTAGCAGAATAGTTAAAGTGCCTTCAAAACCTGCGGTGGCAGCATGGTTGCATTTTATCGCCTATCAGTAATGTTTGTCACTTTCGCACTTACATACTTGTTAGAACGTGACAGGCATGGTGACAGACGATAAAAATGCGACCGTGCTACTGCCGCTGGAGTGTCGAATTACGTGTAGCGAAACGACACTTGAAAAGATAGCACAATAAATATGTAGGTACCTAGGACTTAATTTTCTGGCGCTCTTCGAACCATGTCAAAAATATTACTTATACCGTACCTGTACAAGGGATATGAAATTAAACTGTGATTGATATATTTTTAATCTGGTAAAGCATCATGACGGGTAAGATGATGTGAATAAAATTAATGATGATGGAAATGTCTTTTAAGCATGTTATTAAACGATGCCTAGACCCAGACTATGCAAACCTGCCTACCCGAAAATAATATTCGTGATTGTGAACATACTTGCTACAATTTCCTCTTTGAACTAATAAGTTCCTCGGAGCAATATGGCAACGTTGGAAGTTCTGAGTTTGTAATCTACACTGAATCTTCGGCTGAACTCTCAACTGAGGGTTCTAGAGCTTTGACTTTCGGGACACCTATTCGACTTTGTAAACGTGATATCATTGTGTACCTAGTGGAGTACCTTTGGATATCAGGATATCACTGATTGGATGCGTTTTAAGCGAGCTCAGAAGTAAAGCTCTCGGTCTCGACTTATCGCGTTGGATTGGATATAAATAACACTATAATTGCATTGCACTGCGTGTGTTATCAAAATCGTTGCAGACTTATCTTGATCTTACTCTAACAACGATTCTCACTTAAATTATCCAAGTTAATCTATTGTCTTTTTATTCTATTTTTAAAATTTACTTGTTCATTCTAGGCATGGACCGAGGGGCTGAGACGCGTTCTAAAGTCGTCTGGAAGTCGATGAGGATTTTAGGGATTTTTAGCCTGATTACAGTGATTACTTACGCTGGATCCAATAATTTTAGCCTAAACGCTGTTTAATCATGAAATAGCTGGAGCTGCTTCGATTTATGTATAACATTATATACCTACTTATATACATATTAAACTTTGGACTTTGGCTACTTTATTGTAAAAGTTTAACTCGTGCTCAAAACCACAGGATATATATTTTTACTAAAGGTGACGTGCAGATGTCAACTGCAGCTGCATTACAGTTGCAGTTGCAGTACATTAGGGTAACATTCCATTTCTGACCGCAGCTGCACTACTAGTACGAACGCGTCGGTGTTATTGCCAATTTATTGTCGTTGGAAATGGATTGTCACCTTTCTTGCGGCATTGACGCCGCCGCTGTATCTGTCAGCCGCTGTCGATTTCCTTGGTAAAATGGGTGACGGATTGAACGTTAAGGTGGCCACTGACGAGCCTTCCAACAGTCCAAATAGCGTGGCTGCAATCCAAAATCGGTCCGTGAATGTCAAAAACGTACAATGTTTAATAGTATTAGGATACCGTCCATTTGGATGAATCCATTGTAACGGCAGCATCCATTTGGAAGGCTCGTCAGTGGCCTGCTTTATAATGCGGCGGCGAACGTCACTTATTTCATCAAGCAAATTGACAGATATATCGCCGGCCACGCGCGGCGCGCTCATTCTTTCTTCCGTGATCGCCGGCCTTTAGGACGTAGCAATAATGTCTCAACAGTAATCCAGCTGTTATCCGAACGTCACGTTTATGATTAGAGATTTTTCTTCAACCAGAAATGCCATTAACTATTACTTTTGTATAAAAAGGTGATTTGGCGCGGCCGCGGTGTATCCTCTTAAGCCGATCACTGACTAACAGTCCGCCGGACGATATTAGCCGGTCCGTTGTTCGGAACTGTCAAATTTTTGTTCTAACTGACAGGCCGATATCGTCCGGCGGCCTGTTAGTCAGTGGTCGGCTTTACGGCTCGGCCACGACATTACGCGACTGGCGACGGCGGCAGCGACTGTGTCTCGCTCGCAAGTCGCTCAATATCGTGGCCGAGCCATTAAGGAGAACAAGTTTTTCACTTGCCCCAATGTTTATCTTACCCGATCTAACCTAAATTTAATAACGTAATAAATGATGATGACTGTACCAGACTGTACTGACAAACCAACAACTGACCAGATGTGATATCAAACAGACTTAAGAGATATTATCAGTGATAAATGTGTTCTCTCTCGATCGACGAACTTCGAAATAGGGAGTGAAGATTTATCGTTCCTTGATCCACTCACCGAATAACATTCTTTTATTCGTATGAAATTTCCGATGTCGCTGTTTTAGTAATTCGACATAATGTAATTTTTATTGAAATATTTTTTGTTTTCTTTCATTTTAGCGTTCTTGTGCGTATACATTTTTAGCTACTGCAACGAAACCAGGCGGTCTAGCATGAGTCGCGTTCTCGCCCCATACATCTAGCGCGACTTCAAGTATGGACTCGCGCGCGAGAACGCAACTAATGCTAGACCGCCTCGTTAGAAGGTTGCCTTTCCACTGAGGGGGAGATAAGCGGAGGTGAGAGGAGACGCAAGAATCAACCAATAGCATTGGTTGTATTTAATGTACCCTGAATGTACCTAATTCACATCTCTTCTCCGCTTCACTAGATTACCTACATTTTCGCTGTTTAAAATTTTCCGATATTTTTCCTATTCCCAACCCTTTCGTATTGTGTGTAAAAGAACATTCAAAGATAACTAAAGTCCGTTTAAATATTTGTTTCTTTAACAGGCACCCGATAATATAAATTTCAAACGAAACACATACATTTTCCTAACGAATACTGAAATTCCTTCAGCTTACTTATTCAGAAAATACGACATAGCGCTCCAATGTTAACATTGACAGACAAGCAGACACGCGTATAGCAACGTAATGACAAAATAAATGTAGTGTTTACGTAAGCGAGTGGGGCTTCTTGGTTAGCGGAAAGCGGAAAACGTCTTCTTCTTCCGAGGCTGGCTCAAGCTAATCTAGTTGGCAATACAATCATATGAAATGTCTAAAGTAAATTAAGCTCTAAATGACTCAACAATTAAAGTCCTGTACCTATTATTAAATAGTTGGAGCAGTACGTGCGGCTCTATTTACATTCTCACATCAAGCTTTCTGACCATTCTTGGAGAGGAAATTTCGAAAACACTGAAATTACTTTACTTGTGTTGTGTTCTAGTAACATGCCATTTTAAAAAGTTCCAGGTCCCCCGCTCAAATAAAATATTCGGTCTTGATACAAACTTTCGCCTTTTTTTAATCCCCTTAGCTTAGGAGATAAATTTTCAAAAATGCTGAAATCAATTTTCCTCTATTTTATTTACCTAATAACACTTTTTAAGCCAAGAAGTTTCAAGTTCTTGGCTTAAAATCATACTTGTACCCCATACAAACTTTCATACCCTTTTTAACCCCCTTAGATGATGATTTTTTCCAAATCGCTTCTTATTTCTCGATTATAATTATAAATGTAGCCTGATGTACAAAATTTCAGTCAGTCGGGACATACGCATTTATATTATGGATATAACAAAGATTTAGGAACCATGAAATAAAAATAGATTTAATTCATACCAACATAGTACAAAATTAACACCACGATAATCTAATGAAAACGTGCTCGTTTACTTTACCTAAATTTAGACGGCACTGATACCCGCCCACACCGCGCCCCCGCCCAAGTCGCGCGGCATCAGAATACCTAATGATTTGTCATCCATACGAGTACACGCTAATGCTATGTCAGCCTTTGGGCCCGATTCGGATTTTGAAATATACATCTATTAGATATCTTTTAGACATCACCAAGATACGATAAAGATATGTTTAAGATCTAACCTGTCAAATTTGACATTTGCGCAATTCTGGAGATACTTTTGAACGATTTCCACAGGATATGACTAAGAGATCCAATTCACATCTAATACGTATCTTACTCTATCTAACGTTGTTGCCCGAATTGCGCTGCAAAAGGGAACTAGTTGATATCTATACTATAACGTATCTAGAATGGATCTAGTACATGTCGTCTCTTGTGAATATCTTGAAGTTTGAATACGGCAGTATGTCAGCCTTTGTTCCTAATGCGAAGCGAAGGAATTCCAAGATAGTTCTGAGATTGGATTACGTAGAAATATGATACTATCGGTCAGATGCTGCGTAATGACTGTAATGAGATCGTATTGTTACTCCTCTGTCACGTTGTCGAAACTTGCTAGTCTAATCTAATAGGTAAATATCTAATAACTAAGAAGGGAGTAGTTTTAAACACTACTAAAAATACAATACGGGTGTTTCCTGTAACACAAGCAAATAATTAATTCATAATAAACTTTAAAGTGACACGAAAATAAAAATATAAGTTATTTTCAAAAGTCGCTGAACAAATGTTGATCAGTTTGGGCAGTACAGCTACAGCCTACACTTACACTGGCCTGCAGTTTAATTTATTGCTCCTGTTATAGCTTGATATCAGTAAGTATATCAGAAGTGTAACAACTGACTACCAACTACATTTATCGTTTGCGTATGTATATTTGTTAACCGTATGAACCTTTAGTAGCTTAGTTTCGAAATAATGTGACTGATGTTATATTTCAATTTTAATCAAAATTAAACGTACTTAAGGCTCAATCGGTTCGCAGTTAGACTATTGATTAAAACTTCACTGAAACATTTGGGTGTTTTATCATTCTCAAGAGAACTTCTTAAGAAAACTTTTTCTAAATCGCTCCGATTGCTTCATAGAGCTTAAATCGATCGCATTAGAATCGGGAGCTTTAAAAGGTTGTAATCGAGCAGAAGGAGCTTTTCAGTTTGCCGGATCTAAGCAAGCTTCAATAGGAGCTTTCAAGCTTTCAAGTTGTTAAGATTCGCGGGTTTCAGCAAATAATCGGAGGGAAAATTAAATGATGCAATTTAGCTATAATTTTTAGAAATGATAAGGCATCTGCATCTATCTAGCTAGATGTATTTTCTAAATATCTTAATTTCTTAATAGCGTCGTCTTATCAAAACGATTCATTTATTAGTCTTAATATCTAGGGATACTTAATAAATGCCTCCAATGAGTATTAATATTTATATGAAGAACCTAAATACCACTAGTTCGTAATAGTAAACCTTTGTCCCGGGAAGATCTAGTGTAATAAACTCGTCTGTTAACTTGCGTTAACAGCGCCATCTATCTGACCTTTTATTATCCACTTTCTAGAACCCCAGAGAGCTTATCGATAATCGATATGTTACGCATCCAACAAGGGTACGTAGTTCCAGAGACAGTCGATAAGTGGCGCTGTAATTAATAATAATTAATTTAGGATAGCGAATTCGTAATGTACTCATGTCACTTTCCCAATAAACTTCATAGATAGGACACGCTTGTTTCTCTCCGACTTCCCTCACTCTCCGACCTCCGCCCACGTGCCAACATCGTCAAAAATGTTAACATCAACTAATCTTTTCATTTGTCCCCAGCCGAATGTGCGCCAACCCTCGCCCCGTGGTCGCCAGAGACCACCAGCGAGACCAACCACGCCATCTACGACATCAACGACATCGTCCACTTTGAGGACAACGACCTCGTGATGCGAGACTCGAACAAGGACCATAATCTACTCGACAACTCTTTGGACTTGGAGCCGAAGAAGTGCGAGTGCCAGCACGGGGGCGGGTGTGTGGGGGGCGTGTGTCTGTGCCCGCTGGGGTACGCGGGGGCGCGGTGCGAGATCACGCTTGACTTGAAGGTAAGTTTAAGGAAGGAAGAATTTTATTATGGAATATATTTAGATGTGATGGCTCTTCTACACGATGGGCCAGCGCCGGCCACTCCAAGGGACGCAGCCATGCGGTAGAATGAGACAGCAATATCACTTGCTCCCTCTAACGCATAAATGCGTCCCTTGGAGTGGCCGGCGCTAGCACATCGTGTAGAGGAGCCATGAGAGGAATTGCCGCAACTAAATTTCTTTTAGTCTCCTGTTAGTTGGTAGGTTACCTCATCATAAATCTATCATCTATAATCATCTAGACCGTCCGCGACTGTACCACTTCCATAGTAAATGTTAATCCCCTTTTCGCCCCTTACTCATATTCATATTTTATTTTAAGAGTTCTTGGACATAATTAGATGTGGGCTGAATTTCAACAACAGGACGTTTACCCCCTTAATAATAAAACTTTACAAACATCATCATCAAAATATATTACATACTTCTAAAAATTTAATTTCGCTCAGCTTTGCTCTAGGATACCTAGTATTTGTTGATCTGTGTTATGAATATGAACAGCAATGTTATATAAGAGTATACAAGGCAGAAAATATTTCCAAAACAGACTCCAAGAGATTTATGGTCCGTTCTTGTATTTCATCAGCTTATTAAAAACAAACGCCCTGTTATAAATGTGGCACATTTATAATGTAATACATCGCAGAGCTGGCGGGCAACTTTTACGGTTACAATATTGCGGCCCATTCTGATTCAACCATTTGATATAGTTTTCATCGTATTTTGATACGACCTTAACCAATCAACGTGATCCGCTAGCGCTGATTGGCGCC
This sequence comes from Cydia fagiglandana, assembly GCF_963556715.1. Classification (NCBI taxonomy): domain Eukaryota; kingdom Metazoa; phylum Arthropoda; class Insecta; order Lepidoptera; family Tortricidae; genus Cydia; species Cydia fagiglandana. The sequence continues at coordinate 22,391,896 of NC_085933.1, read as the reverse complement.
GACGAAATGCAATAAGAGGGACTAGCCAAGGTGACAATCGTTGATAGAAAACTCCAATCTAATCGAAACAAATAATCGATGGAAATATTCAGGTGACTTTTGCATCTGTCATCCCGATACCTTTTTTCTTTTCTTAATTTTGGCGTTTGTCAATTAAAGATTGTCATTTTCAAATTTTCAAAGACCTATACTAACATTAAGCTAATTCTACGGTTAACTCACACTTATTAGTGTGCGTGATGATATGCCTGGCTGAAGGTCGTATCAAGATAACACCAAAACTACATCAAATTCTCAAAACGGAATAGTGCTCTTGGTTACATTTTAACATTGTTTGACGTGCTGAGCAAATTCTGACGTTGCGAAGTTGAATTTTCTATGCTTAGCAGGCAGCTATTCCACTCTGGAAGTTTAAAACCTACACTTTCCGAAAATTAAATGTGTTTCTTTTGAATTTATATTGGGTGAAGTCGTGTATGTATAAAAACGATCAAAATCACATTTTTAATCGACATCCAAATCTCAAAAGGAGGAGGTTATCAATTCGGTTGTATGTTTTTTTTTGATAAAGCTTTCTGAGACGTAGTCTTACAGGCCAATTCGAACGTGCACTTACACAAACCTATATTAGAATGATATTGGAATCATATCAGTTAAGAAAATATTTTCTGATTCACAAGATATTTGAAAACTCACTGCTACATATAATAAAATAGATAGCGCCCGCCAGAAAGTATGCTTCTTAGCTGTGCAAGATGACCATTATTTTCTACAGTCAATACAGTCGCCATCAGACATATCGGAGTGGTTTAGGCGCTCACAAATATCTGAACACGCCTCTATTGTCAAGGCGTTAGAGTGCGTGCTCAGATATTGTGAACACCTTGGCTGCTTCGATATATCTGATGGCGACTGTACGTGATGTAGTACATTTTTAATCAGCGTGCAATTTCGTACATTTTATTAATGTGAGTTGGAATTCCGTATGTCACCGCTAGAAAATATGACACGAAAATTAGGAACAAAAACATTCAAGATTTAAAATTCACCCTCTAGAGTCTAGAGTAAATGGCAGTAGCTCTGTGGTTGCTTTTTGGACTAAACTAGATGTGTAAGTGTTATTATTCAAAAAACTGTGAATCCGCGAAGGTATGTCTTCATTAGCGTGCTAATTAAAAACAGTCCCCCGCGGTTATTAATGCCGCTAATTTGTAATGCACCGCAAGGGTCCGTGAAGTTTGACGCGAAAATATTAAAGTGATCTATGTGTGGGTTCGAACGAATTATCAAACTTGTAGTAGTGTGAGTGGGTACTATGAAATTAATTTTTATTTTATAAAGGTTAGAAATGTTTTATTATTCCGTTATTGTGCCGATTTTTATTTCGTTGTAAATTTTCTTTTTTTGTTACATTTTCATAAAATTTCGGAACTGTGGAGAGCTCTCCATTTTGGGCGGAATAAACACAATATCCCAATTTGGGACAAAAAAAATTAAGTTTTCGTTGAGTTACGAAAATATCATACCTTTTCATATCTCAACTCAATCTGTTACAGCTTACAGATAGTGTGACTAACTAGAAGCACACTCGTATTATTTAGGGTTATTAGTAGGTTAACCCTTTACTTGGCTGACTTTTCTTAAATCACAATCGAATGTGAGTCTTACTCATCGAAAATAGAACACATGTTTCAAGTGCCGCATATATATCCTTTAGCCTGGTAAAGGTTTAAGTGAAATATTATTTGTTTTACAAGGGGGCAAAATTGTTGTTTCTGCCAGCAAACATAAGAAAACAACTCAAATTTGCATTTAATTACTTTGCCTCACACGTGAATAAAATGCAACTTTGCTATCAGTTTTTGAAGTGTAAAGTAAGCCTTTCCGAGCTGGTGTGGTGAAAATAACTATTTTCATTGTCTGCAGGTGCCACGTTTCAACGGATCATCGTACCTGCGGCTGCCGGGGCTTGGCAACTCTGCTCAGTCGTGGCTCGACATACAGGTAAAATATCATAAAACATACTTATTAAACCGCGAGCGTCGCTAGCGTAATCGTCAAGTGTCAACTCACGGTAGAAGTACAGCCGGCCTAGCCAAGGTGACAATCGCTATCGCTTCGACAACGAAACGCTTTGTGTCTCTCTATCACTATTCCATATTAGTGCGACAGTGAATGTTGCGTTTTGATCGCTACGGAGCGTAAGCGATTGGCATGTTGGCTACGCGGCCTGCTAAGAAATGTAAAATAAGAAGAAAAGTCAATAGAGCCGAATGCAGACTCGCACAAAGGTCTACATTAATTCGCCCGCTGAAGGCATCTGTTCATTAGCGGGACTTTCCTTTGCCTCTGGACTTTGAAAAAAAAGTTTAAAAGTACACCTAGGGTTGTCGACCGTTGTAAAATACATTTTCTTGATTTGACGACAAAGGGTGCTTAAGGTCTTTAAAAAAAAGGTACTTACGATATACAGGGTGGAAAGATAAGTCGGGCCCTGGAGGGAAACTACCTTAAATCCTTAAGCTGGCTCATTTTACTTAAAGGAGACATTCCTTTATTTTAAAAAAGAAACAAAACTGCATTCAAATATTTTCAAAAACTCGCTTGCCTCCCCCGGGACTCGAACCGACAAAAAATTCCAAAAAATAAAAACTCGCAATTTTATTCTACTAGTCGATGCAGTTAATGTTAATGATAACATTTCTCCAAGAAACATTAGGTCTTACACTCGTCTGTCGTACAAAATATCCATAAAATCTAATATTTAGTACTTAAGATTTTTTTGACAAGCCAAATTGAAGAAAAAAAGAAAAATACTTTGAATGCAGTTTTGTTTCTTTTAAAAAATAAAGGAGATTTAAGTAAAATGAGCCAGCTTAAGGATTTAAGGTAGTTTCCCTCCAGGGCCCGACTTATCTTTCCAACCTGTATATAGTGGAACTTACTACGTATATTTGTGAGATAGAAATGTGGCCAAAATAAGGACTATATAATCATAAACTATATTACAGTACATGTAATATTTAGTACAATTCTGTATAAGAGATGTATAATGTCATACATTTACATTCCTTTTCACCATTCACCAATGAAAAAAAACAGACTGATAAGTGATAAAATTAACAATTATGTAAGTATGTCTCAGTTTTTGCCAGAAAATGTGCAGAAATAAGAAAATATGTCAGCATTATGTATATTTACCAAGAACCTTCTACAAGTCATAAATAAATATAATAATGTAATGTATACTAGCCATGATTTATGTTTTGCTTCATCGTTCCGAAACAATTATTTGAGACGTTTATTGGCTTTTTCCAGAATTCATAATATATTATTCCGTATTCCCTATGTTTCATTTTTCGTTTTCCGTTTCATCGTGAGATGAGTTGCCAGTCAGTGTATTTTTTTACAAACGTATTAAATTCAAAATGACTGTTCTAAGCCCGATTCATACTTAACAACTTGTTACAGTTTTGATGCGACCTTCACGATCGTCTTGGTGATTGGCATGCATCTCACGGATACTCTTCACTTTATTTTGCATTAACCAATCAGCGTGAGCTATCTACAAGGTCGTGTCAAAATAAGATCAAAACCATAACAAAATATTAAATGAATCGGCTTCCGAAAGATGAAACATTACACGAGTGTAATATCAATATCTGACGTCACATCATATTTGCGTAATTTAGTGCTTAGAGAGAGAGCGCCTCGTATTGACATTAGTTTTTTTTTTATCAATTTAACGCGCCAGAAGGTGACAACCCTAACCAATTGTCGGTATCAAAGTTCTGAAAAATCACCAATGGAAATTCTTATCGTTGAGTTCCTACCGTTGTAGTAGGTAAGTCTTCCACCCACTTCGAAAAATGAGCGAAGTCGTGAAAAGATAGTCGACTAAGTTCACTTCAAAATTCACTTACTTAGTACTTATTGTTTTAAGATTATAACAAACCTTGATGTTGGTGCAGTGGAAAAAGCGCCGATTTACTTTCAAGAGAGCCTCTTCACTTAACTTTTTATGATAAAATCTACCATCGTAATATTAGCAGTACCTAATAAAACCTATCTATACGTAGGAAACACTGAAAGTTTTAAGACTATCGTAAACTGCATTACTTATGGAACTAACTTTTTTAAATATTTTTAAAGGCTCCTTCAGACGACGCTTATACATTTTCTATACGATTGATCCAATCTGAAAAACTAAAGTCTTCTTTAGACAATTTCGTATGGCGATTTTGAGTTTCCAGCAATTTTGTGTATCGATTAATAAGTATCCATCAACATCGTTATTACTTATTCACAATACGTTCCGAAATCTGCTGATATGAAATTCTTTTATTAGTGTTCCGCAAAATTTCGATGTTAGCTGGACATCGCTGTTAAAGGATTTTCTTATCGATGATCTTAAGTAAGAATTAATACGAAAGCGATTAAATTTGTAATATGAAACGTCGGAATTTAAGGTAGGTAAAAACAATGAAATTATATCGCGGTAGACCCGGTTGTGTAATTAAATAAGTTTAAATTGTACATAACTTTATTGTTGACTGAGGCCACAGTGAAACTAACTAAGCACCTACTTATGAAAACATACACGAAATTTTTTTTGCTTTTAAATTTACACAACGCCCGACATACAAATTTTAAACTCCCAGTAATCCCGGAAGACTACTGAGAGTAATTTATATGAGCTAATGAAAAACAAATAACTTGTACCCCTTAACATATTTTACAATAAGTAATGCATATTTAAAAAAAAATACAGTTGGTTTTATTTTTCGGTAAATTCCAAATGATTTCAGCATTAACCTACAAGTAATAAGATTATGTTACATATAAACATTAAATATATATTTATTTTTACCTACCGATTTCAGTTTAAAGAAAACGAAGTCGCAGACAAAAGTTTACAGTTTCCCTCTGAGGTATTGCGAAAATGGTAAAGAGGAGGAAAATCTAAAATTGTTTTAGTTAAAGTAATTTCAAATAGCTATATTTTCATTTAATTATCCCTTTCAGTATACTCCTAAATTAAAACTTCTCATACGCGCACTTATCAAGTCAGACCCAACGAACATTTATTTAATTTTAACTTCTAACGCTCTGTAAATAAAGTTGAAGTTTAAGTGAGCACGAGGTTTATTGGATCTAAGATAACTCGCTAGTGTAAAATAAGTTTTGATATCCTTAACTTAGAGTTCAAAATAGTTTGGCTTTAGGAAAACTTGCAGTGTGGAATCGTAGAAAAGCTAGATTTAATTAGTCTAAGTCGTTTATTTGAGTTACTTACTTGGAAAGTAGAACTTAGATAAATAATATTGTAGATTAGTATTTTTTTGTAAAGGGTACAGGCAGGGTACAGGTAGACTACCTATACTTAACCACATGGGTTACTGAGCTACGGTGGCGTATTATTAATCCTACAATCTTTTATATGTAGGTATGTATAATCCAAATAGTACGAATTACCTACTTGATATAGAAGAAAGAAGAAAACGCGTAAGCAAAGCCTGAAACGCTGATTCTTTACTTGAGTGTCATGTTATATTCAATGTACTATACTTATGTATATTTCGTTGAAATGGATAAAACGGAGTTGGTGAACTATTATTAATAGTTGGACAAACTAGCAAACTTCTTAGTTTCGAATGGCCCAATCAGCCCTGAGGCGCTCATTCAGCGGCAATTCGGAAACCCAAAACAAATTCCCAAGTAGAATATAGCGATTACAATTTTATTTGAGTACTACGAGTAGGTACCCGCCCCTCGCCTGGAGCTGATGATGGTGTTCTACACCAATTGAAGAATAAATAAATAAATAAATATGATAGGACAATTTTTACACAGATCGACCTAGGCCTGAGTAAGCTCAATAAGGCTTGTGTTGTGGGTACTAGACGAAGATATATATTATATTTGTATATAAATACTTATAGCACGCAAAATAGGCGCAGGACGACGAGTTGCGGAAAATCGCCCGTACTACAATACAAAATACTTATATACGTAGAAAACATCCATAACTCGGAAACAAATATTTGTGACGAACACACAATTAATGCCCTTACCAGGTTTCGAACCCGGGACCTCCTGCTTCGTAGGCAGGGTCACTACCGACTAGGTTAGGAGGCCGAAGAATATATGTTTCAAACAATAATTTAGGCTGTGTGTCAGTATGCCAGTTAATGTATTCTCTGTTAGTAAATATTTCAGTCAGTGTCATATAGAGTGTCGCATTCAGTAAGAGCTCAAACGAAGGCCAATGACAATAAACTTTACCTGTAGGCTCCGTCACACAGGCGCGTTTTGCGGGCTGCGCGTGAGCGGGGCACGCCGCTATTATAAAACGCTAACGCCCTGCCCGGAAAACGCGCTTGTGTGACGGAACCTTATAAGTTGTCGATCTACCTATATATTATATCATTTACAGTCTCTCCATTTAAATCTTACCTAGATTTAGTTACCGTAGAAGTTGTTAACTCTGGTACCAATACTCGTTTTGAATTTTCACCCATTTTCGATTTGTTCATAAGTAGTGCAGTTTGAAGTTGAAGTTGTAAAAGTTTGCTAGGTACTTACGTAAAATATAGTTTCCTTTAAAACTGAACTGAAACAGGAGAATAGTTTATTGATCCTCTTCAAAGTTGTCTGAGCTCTGCTATTATAAGGAAGTTTGAGTTTTGTAACAAAATCTAGATGGAAGATTTTTTGTTGTCTATGTTCATAGATAAAAGAAATTGAATTTTTTATCTTTTTTCAATCGGCGCAATATTGTGTTTTAGGTGCCTAAAACTGTAGGTAATTAATACTATGTACGCAGGGTAACTTTATGTTTATATGTGATAATAAATTCATGATAAGTACCTCTACTTCTATAAAAACGGAGTACAATCAGACAAGTATAAATAAATGATTTACAAAATTCTAAAATAACTACTATTGTGGTAGGTACCTAGGTTTTATTGCCTGTGGTGTGGTTACTGGGTACCCCGACCACAGTGGTATTAAATAGCACCTAAAAATGACAGTCGTGCGAATGTGATGTTGATGTGTCGTGATCGGGCCAGGATCTATAACTATAACACAATTAACAACACCCACAAAATAGATCAACTGACTTTTACTGAGGTGTGCTAATAAAGAGTATTCTATCTATTCTATCTATCAAATAGAATAAAATAAGAAATCTTAAATATGTATGAAAATGAGGGGTGCATCGCAAAGTCAAGCGATAAATTACTCAAACGCCATCCGTAATTTACGCGGAATCAGCATCCATTTTAATTTGTGCTACGGACCTAACAGATATTTACGAGCTGATACCTAAATCAATGAGGGTTTTGCGATGAATAGGTATTATAGGATTTACGAGGTTCGGTTATCCTGTTTTTATTTAAGACGATAAATTATTAGCCAATCAAAGAATTTCTTTATCATGTTTATTTTGCGAGTACTACTGGCTTCTGCCCAATGATGATTATTGATAAAAACTGCCCTATGTCCATACTAAATATAATTTAAATCGGTTTAGCGGTTTTTTGAAGAAGTAACAGACGGAAAAACATAATTTCTTTCGCATTTGTAACATAATTTTTTATTTTTTATTTATATTTATTGGTTCACCAACAATTGTTTACACTTTGTAACGTATAACTACAAGCGTTTTAACTATTATCGCTTAGCGTAACAATTACTTAAAGGTAAACACCACATGCATTGAATAAAGTAAGATAATTGCGTACGTTACATACCTAATACCGTTTACAATAATAATGCAGGCATTAACTATTTACTATTGATTATTAACTATACATATAATTCAATTCAATTCAATTCAAATAATTTATTTCGGAATAATTTATGTCCATAGTTGTTAGTAACAAAAAATAACTTAGAACTAGCGTTAGTACCTACACTTAATTAATACACATATAACTATTATCACACACAAAACACAATCATACATAACCTACAGAGCAATGCAAACGGTTCCAGTGCTCCTGGAAGCGCCCCTGCCATCTCTCTGCAATGGTGTTCAGTATGCTGTTTGGGCTGCCACTCAACCTCTTCACTAAGGATGCCACTCTTTTGCGCAAAATAGCGGCAACACAATAATATAACAGTGATGAACATTAACACTGAACATTAGTAGGGGTTTACTGAACATTAACACTGAATATTAGTAGGCTGCTATTTGTGTAACACTGGTGTTACACAAATAACAGCCTACCTAAAAAAACCTACACATTTTCTCAGATAGGTAATTAAATATGCAAACCAGTTTTTCAAATAGAACCCACAATATTTTTTAGGTTTAATTCCATATAGAGGTTTGATGACTGATGACACTTTCCAGTGTAACTCTGAAACAAAAGCTGTTAATTTCAGATAACTCTAAAGCCGTCGAGTGGTGACGGGCTGGTCCTCTACAACTCGGAGCACGCCAGCGGCGATGGCGACTTCTTCTCCTTGCATCTGCGGGACTATTTCGTGGAGTTCGCGTTCGATCTCGGCTCTGGCATCGCGCTTGTAAGGTAAGGAACCCTGATCATATTTTTCCCTCTGCTACCTACCTCCGCGCTGTCCCTGCGGTGCGGAGGTATCCATAACGGATATTCGTCCCAATAAAAAAAAGGCACTTTACTAGTCAAAACGGGAGGAAAGAGCTCTTCAACTCAAGAGTGTTGCTTACTAGTTTCATGAAATAAACGAATATGATTATGATTTCTTTACATAAATCTGAGGAATTATCTCATAGAGTTAATATTCGATCTTCGCTCTGGCATTGTTTTAAGGAAACGGAAAAACCCTCTAGTCTATGCGGATCCAACTGCTAGGCACAGGCTTCAAGTAGATTTCTCGGTAGTATAGTCCTGTACAGTTCGGGCCAAACTGGCGTTAGTGATGCCTTCTACCGAGGTTAAGGTAATAAACCGTTAAAACAGCAATAACATGTAGCAAAACACTCAATACTTTCAATGTATTCTAATGCTTCAAAAAGTTAAGATTGAATATAAGTTGTATTGGTGTAAGTTGTATTTGATGGGTATTTATTAATGTTTCAGGTCCGCCTACCCCCTGGCACCGAACAACTGGCACCGAGTATCAGTGAGCCGTTCTGGACGCCGCGCGTCTTTACGCGTCCGAGCTACATCACCTCGAGACGTCACCGATGCCACCAGGTACCGTACCATGTCATACTTACCTTAGTTACCTTACATTAAATAAATAAATACCTATACAGATTTTAATTTTCTCCTGCTGTATGCAAAACAAGAGAACAAGCTATATGTACATGTTGTTGGTCGTAAATGCTGACGAGTTTGCTGCTCCGTCGTTTTTGGCGCTCTTCGTTTTCGGTTCACACCAGCCTTTATAGGTTTTGTACTTGTAATGTAATAATGTAATAATCCTTTATTTCAGACAGTAAATTGCATTATTTTCTACAGTTCTTGCGTTTTTTTTTCTGTCTGTGTGCCATTTATTGGCAAAAGGCCTCCTCCAACCTTCTCCATTCCTCTCTATCCTTGGCAACTCTCGTCCATGTGGTTCCTGCTGTGGCTTTGATGTCGTCCACCCATCTTCTAAATGGTCTACCTCTTTTCCTTGTACATATCAATAATGACAGGAGATCAGTCACTCCGTTCAGAAATGCTAGAATCTCCTAGTGTCTCTTGATTATCCGAAATCACCGCCTGCCCGCAAAATAGCCACATCTCAAAAGTTATGACTATTGAATATCAATCTTAATTAAAAATAATAGAGTAAAGTTTCCTTTAAAAATTGTGGCCTTATTGCAGGCACGAAACGAAATAACCTCGGTGCGTTGAAGGTATAAGCCAGTCATATAAATAGTTTGCGAGTTTTCTAACAAGTTTTCAATGCCTGTTCCAGATCTGTGACGTCTCACGGCGCAGCGCGGCGGCTCTCGCTAAGACAGCCAATGCTGCTAGGAGGAGCGCCGCACCCGCTGCCCCCGCGGCTCGCGCTCCACGCCAGCTTCAGTGGCTGCGTGGGTCAGGTTAGTCATTCATACCCTCGTGACAGCTATGACCCACGGTGCCCTCTCGCTTCAACAGCCGATCCTGCTGCTTCCGCGGCATTGGCCAAGACGGATATTCGCTCACTCTTATTCATTCATTCAATCAATGCTGAGACTAGTCCGGTTAGCCATTCATTAATTCCTCGTTCATTCATTCCTCGTTCATTATTTCCTCGTTCATTCATTCAATCACTGCCGAGACATTCGGTTGCTCATTAGTTAATTCATTCGAACACAGCACGCCTATGAATCAAATATTTTATTGGTATAAATTGATTATTATACTCGTAATGCCCTATACTTTTTATTCTTAATGTTTGTTCGAAAATTAAGAGTTAAATGAAAATCAAATTACTTTATCACATTTTTTTTAAACCTGTAAATTCTGTCAACTGAGCGTTTTCCAAAAAAAGTGTACATTTCATTCATGTCTTCAAAATATTGACTTCTTGGGCTCATTTTACTCAGAATCATTTTTACATTCACGCCTCATACATGAAAAAAAGTGTCCCAATATTTTTTATGAAAAAATGTTTTTCCAGTGCGTGACACGTTCATACAAATAAAAAAAAAACATACAAGAATGTGACGATCTGGAAAGGAAATCTTTGGACACATTTTTTCATGTATGAGGCCTGAATGTACAAATGATTCTGAGTAAAATGAGCCCAAGAAGTACATATTTTGAAGACATGAATGAAATGTACACTTTTTTTGGAAAACGCTCAACTATCAAATTGCAATTTTTCCTTCCAAGTTCTACTTACTCCACGGAACCATCACCATCTGAATGTAAATTTTTTCATTCACTCACGTAAACGTTGTTTTGACAGCTGGTAATAAATGACGAGGAGCTGTCGGTGGTGGCGTCGGCGCTGGGCGGCGTCAACGTCGACAACTGCGACGACAACAACGCAACATGCGCGTGAGTACAACTAAAGTATTTATCGAGTACGTAGTAAGTTAGCATTCGAAATGATACGTAACGTTGGGCAGTACTTGGAAAAAATCCTATTTTTTATCATTATGTCATCCCTCCAAAAATTATCAAGATTTATAGTTAAATGAAAATTTTGAAAAATTTAACTTCAAATTGCACCTATTTCGCTGGTCTAGGGTGGACACTAACCAAGTATCGAAACTAGACTAGTATGTTACGCCTTAGAAAAGTTTGCAGCAAAATCGACAGTCGGCATTTACCTACCTTTAAACATTGAAAGTATGTTTTAGTCGGCGTAATTCATAAGTTCAACGTTTCAAACACTTTTCCTAACATCAAAAAGGTTGCTGCAATTCCTTAATAAAGCGTACAATTTTACGTGCTTGACATCAATTAATAACTAATGCATTTCGTTTTATTTTCAGAGAAAAACTTTGCAAAGAGACGATAACACACGTACCCTACCCGAAAAACGTCTCAGAAAATGAGATCCACCATTCAATAGTATCTAAGAAAGGCCCCAAAGCAAAGTTCTACAAAATCAAGCCCAAGAAACATATACCACATCTACACAAAGACATGAAAAAGAAGAAATACATCAAAAAACATGATTATTTGAGAGAAAGGAATAACGATGTGGTCACTGGGGAGCCTGCGTATGACGGACGGACATACATGCAAGTGAAATACTTGGATGCAAACGAGATCAACTGGGGGGATACAAATACGTATCCCAGTTTCAGCGGGAAGGATAGCTTCATTCACATTGATGATGAAGAAACTATGAAGAGGTGAGTTCGATTTTCAAAAGCTACTATGCTTTCTGTAAGTACTTACACGATTAGGTCACTAAACTCAGTAGTCTTTTTTTTGCTTTAGGAAACATCTAATCCAATTATAACGTTCATTCGCCTCTTTATTTTTTTATGGGGCACAATCAAATTTCTGAAATTTTCTTTTTACTTTAGTTCACACTTTACCTAGCACCTCCACCATGTCATTTAAAGTTGTAGTAGAATTAATTATGATTGTTCATAAAATCAGAATGGTGATTTCAGATTGCTGAGTTACACACTAGACATCAACATCCGGTTCCGGTCGGAGGCGCCGGACGGGCTGCTGGTGTGGTCGGGGCGCGCGGTACGGCCGCCGGGCGACTTCCTGTCGCTCGCCATCGAGAACTCCGTGCTCGTGCTCAGGTCAGTAATGGGTTCATTCTGTTGTTGTTGTTGTTGTTGTTGTCTGTCCTAGGGCACCCCGGAGGTGCATGGGGCTTCCACAAGATCCTTCCACGCCTTCCTGTCTTGAGCAACCGTCTTGGCCTCGTTCCAGCTCAGTCCTACGGCTGTCAGCTCGTTCTCTACGCTGCGCCTCCAAGTGTGTAAAGGGCGTTTGCGGGCTCGCTTCCCGCCCTGAGGACTCCACTCGAACGCGATACTGGCGTTGTTCGTATCTCCTCGTTCGTTCTGTTAGTACCAGCACAATATCAACCAAAAGATGTCAACGTAGGCCAAAAATCTTGTCCAAGGTCTCTACAAAATTGGCAGGTACTACACCGTTTTCGACAAAAGTTCACGGCATACCCAGACCCAGTTCGCCAGATCTGGACGCATCTTAACAGTTTCAATGCGATCTCGGTCATCCCACGCTCGTATTTAAGTAGATTCCTGTGTGGGGCTCTTGATGATAAACACTTCAGTCAGTCCTTCACCTTTAATTTATATTGCAGGTACGACCTGGGCAGCGGTGAGGTGGTCATCATCGCAAACCACACGAAGGTGGACGATGGTCTGTGGCATCGCGCGCGAGCTACTAGGTATGAACAACATTGCCATTCTATTTAGTAGAAAGACTGACACACTCTTCTCTCTGCTAAGTGCAATTTGCCCAAGGTTTCTAAAGAAACATGGGTTCTAGTTTTTCTTCGTATTTTAAATTGTTGGCACATCTTAAACTTATTTGTTTTGTTTTCCAGAAACAGACAAGCGGGTGTACTAGAGGTGGACGGCCTGGGCTCAGTAGGGAAAATATCGCCCGGCAAGCTTAAACAGCTCAATACGGAAAACGGACTCTACATAGGTAAGATTTAAGTACTTATCCCATATAAAGATTTCATTACCTATAGCAAAGAGAATAGATAGTATAAAGGGCTATTGCCAAAGTAAATTTAGTAGTCACGGTACATTTACTGCCCTCTATCGACACACGATTAAAACTTAAAATAAAATTGAAAATGTATAAATTAATCAAAATATGTTTACGGTTAAATGATTTTTAATTTTTATTGTTCCATACTGATCCATATTCATTCACTGATATGTGTGTTAAAATTGTTAAATATCAAACGGTGTCGTCAACGCCATCTAGCCGAGAATAGGCCAAAGGTGTGTGCGCCATCTATTCGAGAATGACGTTTTCTTGATTTCCGAGGCACGTTTTTTTCTTAGACTTTATTTATCTTATACGGAGTTATATATATCTCTGCCTATAGGGACCGTTCGCGTTGGTGGGTCTGCCATCTTGTGGCCTGAATTGGAAACATATGTGCACATGTACATTGCCAAAGCAAGTACTACCATCTAGCGTTCTCGTCGGTACGTTTCCTTGTGCATAGTTGGTTCTGCCATTTTGTGGGCTACCTACATCGGAAGCATAAACGACATATTTACGCCTCGCGCCAAAAATCTGACGGCTCCTATGCTGCCTCCTATTGTTCATGCACGGGGCCTATAGACCTGCAATCCTCATCTGAATAAGGCCCACTTGCATCATTCCACTAATCCGGGGTTAACCGGTTAAACTTGGCGTTACCATGGTTACCAGTACAATTTGACACTAGGTTAACGGTTTAACCGCTTAATCCCGGGTTAGTAGAATGGTGCAAGTGGGCCTAAGACACAGTAACAAAAAAGTTTTAATAAAGACTTGGTTTGTTTTTAAATGCATCATTTTGTTTGATACAGGTGGTCTGCCGTCAATAGAAATGAATTCCATGGGTAAATACAAGAGCGGCCTCGTCGGCTGCGTCTCCCAAATATCGCTGAGCGGCGATTTCGACATCCCACTGTCGCTGTCCAAGCTGCCCCACACAATCACCAACAATGTCGGCCGATGCGCGCCATAACATTCCCAATCGCCACCACAAACCATTCTTTCGTGAGCAGAGTGAGTGAATGGGTTCTTTGAAACATTCATTCATTAACCCATTCGTTCATTTAATAAAATTGAATGGGGTGAATAGATTTATTGTTGGAGTGTATGTTCATTCAAATGTTAAATGGGTTTGTTTTATTGTAAAGTGAAATGGTTCGTGCAAAGAGTAAATTTTGCATAAAAAATACAGTTTAGAATTCACGAGTTTAAGCACTAAATGAACTATTTCACTTCATGAATCGATAGGATTTAGGTGTATTTAATTTTCGCATACTTTTACCAGAATACCAAATTGTAAATTTAATTTCTAAACCGTTCAATGGATGACCAATTCACTTAATAATAAACTCCGTACATATCAATATAAAAATAAAATTTCGGAGGCAATAAGAACAATATCGAAACTTCAATTTTTATATTAATTGCCATTATCATAGTGTCAGTTTTGACATGAGTGGATATTTATGAATACTAAATAGTCAATTTAGAATAAGTAACTCAATACTGATGTACGGAATAATGTCCTTCCACGGTATACTTTCGAAATATAACTATGTTTTTCTATTTTCTTCAATTATAATTTCCCTGTGAAAATGGGGTAACTTTTCAAAGTGCTTTACTATCTAGTAGATATTTTAAAAAAAACTATTTGTAATGTTAACTAAATAAAATTCTAGTCGTACGAGTGGTTTGCACGCATTATTTTAGTTCATTTTTACACATTTTATAAAGTTCGGTTCTAGCCAATCACAAAGATTTGTTACGATGTGAGTGTATTTTATAAATAGATAAATAAGTATACATAGCGTTTGTATATCGGAAAATTTTCATATGGGCATGGTTTTAGAAGATTGTACGTAGTTCAAGGAGCCATAGCATTTGAAAGACGTTGAATAAATAGGGAAGTGCTTGAAATATTTGTCATTTTGGGCGCCATGATTGCCTGATGAGGGCTTACCACGAACCATTACTTTCGTTCATTCATTTACCTCTTTATCGCTCGAATATTCAAGAGTCATAAAGTGGCAGATAACGAAATATTTTCGCGGTAGGCTCTCTACTACTTACAAATCGTATTAGCGCCACCTGTCGGCGTAAAGTGACATTTCCCTGTTGTTTTTTCGATTGGCAAGTTAGGTTTGTTTCGCGGTACCACTTGCTTTGCTTCCGTTGGCCCCTGTAGCACCGCTATAGTCCTAGTATAGAATAATATATGAGTAGTATAAATTTAAATGCGCTTTATAACATCAAAACCTTCGATTAAATATTATGTTTTGACGCGAGTAAACCATTATTCAGAGGAGCTTTGGTGAATGAATCCGAAGCATGAGGTTAATAAAAAAATATATAACGACTAAATAAAGATAAGATAAACTTCTTATACACAATTTGGCTTATTAGGGTTCCGTACCCAAAGGGTAAAACGGGATCCTATTACTAAGACTCTGCTGTCCGTCCGTCCGTCCGTCCGTCCGTCCGTCCGTCCGTCCGTCCGTCCGTCCGTCAGTCTGTCACCAGGCTGTATCTCACGAACCGTGATAGCTAGACAGTTGAAATTTTCACAGATGATGTATTTCTGTTGCCGCTATAACAACAAATACTAAAAACAGAATAAAATAAAGATTTAAGTGGGGCTCCCATACAACAAACGTGATTTTTGACCAAAGTTAAGCAACGTCGGGCGGGGTCAGTACTTGGATGGGTGACCGTTTTATTTTTTTTGCCTTTTTTGCTTTTTTTATTATTTGTACGGAACCCTTCGTGCGCGAGTCCTACTCGCACTTGCCCGGTTTTTTGTTATATGATATGTACCTGCGTTATGGTTAAATCGGAATATTATACACGTAAGTTAATAAGTACCTCTGATATATATTACCTATGTGTTATTCTTTCCTTTACGTTACATTTAGATGAAAAAAAAATACGTACAATATCAACATGTTGGCTTGCGTCAAAACATATTAAAAGAGCGATCTATTTTTACCCTACGATACCCTTTGACGGGATTTTTCCACGAATAGGTTCAGTCAATTATATATTTCACAGGGTGTGAAAAATTATTTACAAATACATATCTTTAATTACGGTCTCTTTATAATTGTTTTGTATGACGTTTATATGTATTTTTTTTTATTTGGTGTTTGACTGCACAATAATTTTATAGCATATCTTCGATGTAAGAAAAACGTGAATGTTTTACTAGTTGTGTTAATGAAAACTGTTTTTTTTTAACCATCGTCTATTCGCCATCATGCACAGAGTTCCATGTATTTATTTCTAGTTTAAAGACATCCCAAAGAAGTAGTAGCTTTCTTGTACGGCAAATTTACCGAACTGTACCTAACAAAATAACGACTGCTTTTACCAAAGTTTTGTACCTGTATGGAAATGTATCGTTAATTTTAACTAAAACTATAAAGTAGTCCTACTTGTGACATATAGCTTGTTTAGCATTAGTTTTGTATGTGAGACCTGTCCGATGTATTATACGCCGTTATTTGTACAAAATTATATCAATAAAATATAATAAAAATATGTTTGTAATTTTTTGTCTAGGGACACAATTAAAAACCCAGTCCCAGTACACAATATACAAAAAGCACCTCGGTAGGAGAATACCTACTACAAATTGATTTAAAAAAAGTAGCTATATTCTGTACAATTAAAATTCAATGTAATATTATACGCACAAAACCTTGATATAAAATATTTACACACCCACATTCCATTCATCTGTATCATTCGAAACAAAGCCTTCGCGTTTATTCATTCACTCATTCGTCATTCACTTGTCGCGCCGGTCAACAACGCAACGGATGTCGCGCACTATTCCATTCACTCAGTTACGCTAACCCATTGGAGCAAGCCGGACGTTGGTTGATTCGAAATAAGTTGTTCGAAATTCAAAGTTTATTTAACAATACCAAAGTAGTGTTTAGATTTTAGTTGTTATAAACTAAATAGGTTTTAAGTGAACTAATTTAGTATTTTCGAACTATTCTGTTTGGAATCTTATTCGTTGCAGTTTTTTTTACTGTATCTTAACAAAAAAGTGCGGTGCGGTACCCAGTGTTCCGTGTGAAAATCTGTGGCATTTTTGTGATTTAAATAATTCATTTGGTCCACGAACAGTGTTTTGAAACTAACTGTTTGGTATTTGGTTGTTTACTACGCTTGAATACTAAGGAGCAGCCTCGCCCGACCGGTTTGCCGTAAGTATCTACCTATGTACAAACAGAAAGTAAAAGTTTGAAATGTTTTGAGCGCACACGCTAAAATGAGTGAACTGAACTCGTAGTATTTTAGCGGTCATAAATAAAATTATAATAAAAGGACAATATCTTCACGTGCGTTAAATCTATTTAAGTATGCAAATTAATACAATATAAAATTTAATCGTGGTAAACAAAACATCATTTTATTAGAATTATAATTAAGTGAAGCAACCTCCATACAAATTTTATGCACAACGTTTGAATGAATGATAAATTATGAGTGAATGATTTTGAAAGTAATCTGAGGTCAATTACATATTTTTATTGACGTTTCAAGGTTTATAGCGTACAAGGTAACTCAAAATACCTATATTGTTTGTAAAATATCTCTATAGTGTCCTTAGCAGCTAACAATTACATAGTTATATTTATTTTAACAGACGTTAATTGTTTGTCTTACTTATTACACAACATTACAATATTTCGCAGGGTATGCGTACAATTTATAAACACCTCTGTATCATTAACATAAACTTACAGTTGAGTTTTAGGTTGGTGTAAAGGCATAAGGTAAGTACAGTCGCCATTAGATACTTACTTATATCGGAGCGGCCAATGTGTTCACAAATATGTGAACACGCCTTTATTGTCAAGGCGCTAGAGTGCGTGCTTAGATATTTTTGATCACCTCGCCCGCTCCGATAGACCTATGGCGACTTTACCTCATTTCCACTTGGTTCACGCGATAATGAAACATTTTATTTATCTAATGGTTAAATTAAAATTTTACACCAAACATAGTGCGGCGTCACGGCAGACCTAGAAGGAGGTGGCGGCACGATCTTGACGTCTTTCGGAAAGATTGGCCCAATATTGCCATAGAACGAGACGCGTGGAAGAAAGAGAGGGAGGTCTTTGCCCAGCAGTGGGACACAACAGGCTAATAAATAAATAAAATAATTTACGGTAAGAATAGGTAAGTTTCCTATGCTAAGTCGAATCATGCAATCTTAAGGTGCCGAGGTACCTACTGTACCTAGTACCTACTAAGTGTGGCTAGACTTTGTAATGGCGATGGCGGCGTTCGCAAGTGCTGATTAAGCAAGCATTTCTTACCATAATTAAAGCCCCATTTAGACGGTTCAAGAACTTGCATGCATTATTCGATATATTGCTAACTACAGAGTAGTAGGGCTTAAGACTTGAAACAATACTAAGTATATAATTGAAGAGTGTGTACCTAAAGTGTGTAAAAACTCCAACTAACTTAGTTAGGTATTAGCGAATTTTAGGGAATCCATGCGTATGAATGGTCCAAATTAAATTTTATGAAAAAAGAAAACAAATTTGTTTTTTTAGTGGAAGAGACTAAATTAAGCGGGTGTGACCTAGAATATTTTTGCTTTGATGAAATAAGCAACACTACCTACAGAATAAGTATCATTTGTTATTACTTACTACTATTTTTTTTATACCACCAGCTTTTGTTTGTCGTACTCGTAGTCTCGTCCTCGTGACCAACCTTGGTTTCCGGAGCCTGAAACGAATGACATTATTTTGTCATAAAATATGAACTATTGTCGATTACCTGCTCCAATAGCCGCGCAATAGGTTAGCGACAAAAACAAAACAATAACGAGTGTAGCGACAAGAACCGAGCGTTCGTGCGATAAATGTTTGGTTAGAGTTGCGCGAAGGCCGGGTCGGCCCAACTCTCAGCGTAGGGTTGGCGATAGATTCAAGTCTGATGGCTCCTCTACACGATGGGCCAGCGCCGTCCACTCCACGGGACGCAGCCATGCGGTAGAATGAGATAGCAATATCACTTGCTCCCTCTAACGCATAAATGTTGGGCCATCGTGTAGAGGAGCCATGAAGGAGGCCACAGATTACATGTCAGTTAGTTGTTCGGACCTGTCAAATTTTTCGTTTAACTGACAGGCTGATATCGTCCGGCGAACTGGTAATCAGTGGGCCCCTTGAGGGCCTACCGCGAACCATGTTCTACGTGTTGCCTCCCTGTCACACTTATGTACGAACTGACAACTGCGACAGAGAGGCAACACGTCGAACGTGGTTCGCGGTATAATATGGCCGCGGTTATTGTAATAGCAACATTATTACGTGTTTTAATTACCTTCTCGTAGAAAGAGATGGATCATGGTTGCTTTGTCTTTCTTGCAATTTTTACATCGATAATAATCGCAATTAGAAATGTATAGACTCGCGTGTTAGATTTACGATCTTCGATTAAGTTAAGTTTTCTTAGCTAACAATTTTAACAATTAAGGCTATAAAATTAAAAGCTCACAAATAAAATGCTAGTAAAAAGCTTGACAGAAAGACTGATACATAGGCAAATAACAGTGTATCATGTATGTTGTTCCGTTTAAAAAAGAACTCTAGGCAGCTGCCGTGTACAACGTTATTGACGATGTTTCAATAGAAGAAATATGACATTTTAGCGACCTAATAAAATACAGTTCCACAGATCCTCGCAAATCAAAAGCGTTCCAAAACTTTTCTACCAACGCAAAGTTTGACTGACAACTGTGACAACCCTAGTTGTGGAGCGATTCGACATGTCAATGACACAGTTTTGGCGAACAATGCTGCAAGTGCAATGACAGTTTGCTGCGCATTCTTGTTCGTGCCACACAAATTACCTGCTTATTATCTCGAGCCCAAATAACATTATTTATACGCTGTATCTTTAGGTACTTATTTAAATAAAAGTAAACAAAATCTACCCTTAAATGGCTCCTTAAAGTTGAGGGTAGATGAAAACATTACATGATCAAATAATGTAGGTTAAATAATGTAGTTTTGGACTAAAGTTACCTGGTTTTACGGTAATTAGCTGATTATAATACTATCTATGGAAGCAATGAATGCCTCGAAGAGGCTAAAATTGAGAGCAAAAGTGTAGCTAAGCGAGCGTTCTAAATAATATACTAACGCTTATAGTACTTAATAAACCTTTTGTTCAGCGCATAGCTGAAAGAAATGGTGCAATTTTAATTATAAATATCATTTAATGGAATAGATACTTGGGACAATATGATAATATTTGATCGACGCAATACCTGTCGTTCCAGTTATGTGACCCAAATTTAGAACTGGTTAAACACAAGTTAAACAAGATTACGATTAATACTTAAATAATATAACGCAATGTCTATTTATGTAAGTAATCAAAAGTGAAATTAACTGCACGTTTTAAACTCCGATTAATCACCACTATCACCAGCTAATTCATGTAGTAACACACTTACTTTCAAGAAGCTTACTTACTTACATATGTCTATTTTTAAAACATTTCATTTATCATTATGTAAAAAACCGTTATTACCAAATATTTCATAAAACTGCTGTTAACAAGGTACTCCTTCTAAATCGTATAGTTATGTCGCTTTTAATCGAAGGATTTCCACGGAAGACCAGCGTCAAGCTATCCAAAAAGTACCTTAACACCAATTTGAGTAGAAACCGTTTCAGTGATGTTATTTAAAGTGTTTTTGAACATGTGATTGTTACATTTTTGTTGTTTTATTGTTTTTGTTGTTGTTTTGTTTTGTTGTTTGTACGCTTTATATCATAATCACTCAAAGTACGGTAGTACTATTAGTTCCTGAATAAATTTTATTCTATTCTGTAACTATAACTATGGATACCATTCTAGATCCCTGTAATTTTAAATTAAGAACTCTAGTCATAATGCTATCATTTTTAGGAAGACAGCCTAGCTGCATACTGCATAACGTAGTAGGTAGAGCTAGTACTTAGACTAGGAATCCTCTAGACGGAGTTTAGAGCAATTATTTCATGCAACCGATGCTGCCAAAAATGCGGGGGTGCGCGGGACGAGGTGAGCGAAGTCCTACTGTGCCAAGACACTTTCGACTCGAACATGGAGTAAAATTACCGTATGCGTGGCAGCGGGGGTAGCGCGACTATACTCAGTCTAGAGGATGTTTTGTCTGTGAGCTAGTATTATGGGAGGTTACTTATGTGATGTTCATGGGAAGCGATAGACAATGCAATTGTGTGTGCCGACTGATGGGTGAATAGTTGTATGGACGTGTGGGATGGGTATTGCGAAACGCGTATTAATTTCGCGGTAACCATCTGCTAACTGCTATTCATTATATTCTTATATTGATAGAAAAAAAATGAAAACCCTACGACGTGTACGGTGTAACCAAATAAGGAAGTGTTATTAAAGATGTTGAGTAAATTTCGATGAAAATAAAATCGAATACATTAGTTAAAACTCCCACCATTCTAAGTTAGCACTGACATGACAGTGACACTGAATTTATTAATTGAATTGACATAGAACTTTGCATGAAAACTTAGCGTGGGCAGACTCTAGTGCCCTATTAGACAATACAAGATTAATATGGGGATCGCTGTATTTACAAGAATGTATTAAGCTGTCGCAGAACATATTCGATTATAGCAATTTAAAATGAGTTCATATAATAAACATATTATACCTACACGAAAAAGTATACTTTCAGGAATCTTATAAGTGGGTGAGCAATTAATGTTACTACAATATTTGTGTTGTGACTTTTAGCAAATATACCTATCTACTTACAGTGTGACATTAATTCATTAGTCATTATCTCCAGCTAAAGCATGTCAAACAGTCCACAGATGGTTATACTAACGTTAATTTCCCAATAAGTTAAAACTACTTATGTATTTAACTTGCATACAGCCAGTTAACCTCTAGCCGCCCAGAGACCTATAAAAAGATCTCCTGTTCCAGTCTAATTTGAACTTTGTGTTGACAAAATAAAATTTCATTTTGCTTGGCAAGGTTTGACGTATGGGCGGCTAGAGGTTAAAAAAGCGAGGCCACTCACAGGCCGCGAGTAAGTTAGCACCGCTGTCATAAAAAAGTTTACCAACTTACACTTGCCGTTATAGGTAGCGCTAGTGCTCGAGATACCTAAGAAATTTGTATGAGACCGAGTTAGTTCGAGATTTGTTCACACGCAGAGATAAAGTTGTAAGCATGTATGGTAATTATTGTAAGGGTCATTTGAGACATTAACAGTTTAGTTAGAGTGTGGCTAGAAGACCTTTGTTGTGTTGATTATTTAATATTTAAACCTAGAAATGTCAAATACACCCTTTTCAGTTCTGACATTCAGCTGAATTTGGTCACCACAATACTGCAGAGCATACGTCATGACCACTGAGAAATATATGTTCGGCCTGGCCAGCCACATAAGAGCTCACGCCAGACAACGTCCATGATATTTATTTAGGGTCACCGTCATCGAAAACGATGAGGAGGACTATATATGTATTTACTTTCAATTGTTTGTTTTGTTTACTGAAGTTTAGCTTAACTCGCTTAAATACCGGATGCAATAAATAAAACTAAGATTTTATCAAACAGCATTAACAGCAATACCAATTGCACCATTCACTAACCCGGGGCTAACCGGTTAAATCTGGAGTTACCATGGTACAATTTGACACGGGGTTATCGGGTTAACCGCTTAACCCCCAGGTTAGTGGGATGCTGCAAGAGGTCTAAAGGGCCGGATGTACGTATACATAGATTTCATCAAAGGGCAAATTAGATTGCTATGGAAGGGACTAATAAAGATACAAAACCGTATTTTTTTAGGGTTCCGTACCCAAAGGGTAAAACGGGACCCTATTACTAAGACTTCGCTGTCCGTCCGTCCGTCCGTCCGTCTGTCACCAGGCTGTATCTCACGAACCGTGATAGCTAGACAGTTGAAATTTTCACAGATGATGTATTTCTGTTGCCGCTATAACAACAAATACTAAAAACAGAATAAAATAAAGATTTAAATGGGGCTCCCATACAACAAACGTGATTTTTGACCAAAGTTAAGCAACGTCGGGAGGGGTCAGTACCTACTTGGATGGGTGACCGTTTTCTTTTTGCTTTTTTTTTTGTTTTTTTTTTGCATTATGGTACGGAACCCTTCGTGCGCGAGTCCGACTCGCACTTGCCCGGTTTTTTTTTATATAAGACTTATTTGTAGTTTTGGACGTTTTGGTTTATGAAATGAGTAACCCATACAACCATTTCCAGTCGCCGTTACGACGCGGTGTAGACACATCTTGTGTCGACACCGTCTGTTTCGGTCACAATTCCAGTCGCAGAGTCGTCGCCGTGTCGACACAGTTACCAGAAATGGGGAAGGGTCGACACATGACACAAAGTGACATAAAGTGTGGTCGCCGTGTGCACACATTGTTTCGGGTTTGCGACTACTTTATGCCAATATCATTCGTTCATTCGTTCATTTTGTTCCTGTCAAATGGAAACTGTCAGATGGAAAAATAGTTAAATAAAAATAAGTGTCATTAATACGCCATCTCTAAAACGGATTACAAGACGTAATTATATATTGTTTGCATTTATATTACAATAGGACTTAAATTATAATGGGGAATTAAACTGCTCGAGTGATTTGATAAACTAAGTGTAAATAATCAACGCGCCACCACATTGTTTTAGTTTAGCCGGAAATGAAATTGTTTACTTCTCAGTGCCTGTGTTCATAAATATATTATTTGATGCATTTTTAGTACTTCGATGCGTATACTATACTTAAATAACAGAAATAACGCTTTACATACTACGAAACTTGTTAATTATGATGTATAAATATGGTTTAAGGCTGAGAAATATTGCAGTCACAAAGTAGTCGCAAATGTTTCGACTTTGTGTCGACTCTGTGTAGACACATGACACGCGCTGTCAAAAGTAATAACAAAGTTACTGGATTTGCAAAATGGCTCCTTGTGTTCATTTGTTTTCAGATATTCTCAAAGTGTAAAAATGCCGTGGTCAGAGATGGGACTTAATAGATTAACTGTTTATTAGACTAATTAATGGAATAAAAAAGTTAATCCTCAAATTTTAATCGCGATTAGTTTAGTCGACCTAACATAGATTGAAATTGAATTAATCTGAATATTAATCGAATAAATTATCGATTAAATCTCGGTTGGAAGTTGACAGGGGGCCATTTTTGTACGTAAAAATAATAGAAATGTCTTGCATGCAGATGGTAGCCAAACACTTTGTCATAAAAGTCGAGATAGGTGTCGATTTATAGGTTTTAGGGAGTGCCGATTTCGAAAATGATGACCATTTTGGAATCCAAAATGGCGGCCATGCACTGTGTCATAAAAGTCGTCATGGATGTCGTTTTATACGTTTTAGGGCGCCCCAATTTTGAAAATGATGACCATTTTGGAATCCAAAATGGCGGCCATGCACTATGCCATAAAAGTCGTCATGGGTGTCGTTTTATAGGTTTTAGGAGGCGCAGATTTAAAAAATGATGACCATTTGGATTCCAAGATGGCGGCCATGCACTATGTTATAAAAGTCGTCATGGATGTCGTTTTATAGGTTTTAGGGGGCCCCGATTTAGAAAATGATGACCATTTTGAAATCCAAAATGGCGGCCATGCACTATGTCATAAAAGTCGTCATGGGTGTCGTTTTATAGGTTTTGGGGGGCGCAGATTTAGAAAATGATGACCATTTTGGATTACAAAATGGTGGCCATGCACTATGTCATAAAAGTCGTCATGGGTGTCGTTTTATAGGTTTTAGGGGGCGCAGATTTCGAAAACGATGACCATTTTGGATTCCAAGATGGCGGCCATGCACTATGTCATAAAAGTCGTCATGGATGTCGTTTTATAGGTTTTAGGGGGCCCCGCTTTCAAAAATGATGACCATTTTGGATTCCAAGATGGCGGCCATGCACTATGTCATAAAAGTCGTCATGGATGTCGTTTTATTGGTCATGGTCATCATTTTCGAAATCTGCTCTTCCTAACACCTACAAATCAACATCTATGACGGCTTATATGACAAAGTGCACGGCAGACATCTTGGAATCCAAAATGGTCATCATTTTCGAATTCTGCACTCCCTAAAACCTATAAAACGATATCCATGACGACTTTTATGACATAGTGCATGGCCGCCATCTTGGAATCCAAAATGGTCATCATTTTTGAAAGCGGGGCCCCCTAAAACCTATAAAACGACATCCATGACGACTTTTATGACATAGTGCATGGCCGCCATCTTGGAATCCAAAATGATCATCGTTTTCGAATTCTGCAGTCCCTAAAACCTATAAATCGACATCCGTGACGACGCAAGTTATCTTTATTTTCAGATCTAACAAATTGCTACAGAATACAAAGGACAAAAAAAGAAGCAAGGAGGTAATGAAACAAGCAAAAATACAGATGATTCCTCGACGCAATTGTATGCTTCTTAAATTGTGTCCAGATTTTTTTGTCATAAAAGTTTTTATTTTTCACATATTACTCTCACATCAAGTTCCGTGACATTTCGACCTTGTAATTTTTTAAGTAAATGTTTTTGTTTATCTATGAGGATCTCACTAGAATAATATAACCAAGCTATGTTTATATTTGATGATTGAAATAGCAGGACATGCCTCAAATGGAAATGGGCAGGACACATAGCCAGATACAGAGACAGAAGGTGGACACTTGAATCGACAAAATGGAAGGGACCAGCAGGGAAGAGACGCCAAGGAAAACCAAAAAAGAAATGGATAGAAGATATTATCTCAGTAGCGGGTCCAGAATGGATTAATACAGCTCAAGACAGAGATAAATGGAAGAAGTGTGAGGAGGCTTTCACCCATAAGGGATCCACATAAGAAAACGAAAAACAAAATGTATAACTTACATCTATTTAAAATATTGTAACTTTTAAAAATGTGGAAATAAAAAGCTATTTTATTATTATTATATTATTATTATGATTGAAATAGTAACGCAAAAATAAAAATTATATTTGTGTCTTATATTCCTGCCGAAGACTTTTATTTTTCCTTTTCCTTCTACACAAGTTTGGCCAAGTAATAAGAATTTAGGGCTCTCAATTTTATTTTGACTTCTACAACAGTAAAGCTACGAGACCATGTTTGGTATCATTTTCGTATAAATTCGCAGTACCAAATTTAGTTATGGTATCACATTGACACCATTCCAAAGTAAAAACATATAAACTTATTAAAATACTTTCTTTTAAACTCCTCTTCACGCTTAAACTGCTGAACAGTTTTAATTTAAATTTAGTACACATATATTTTGAGTTCCGAGACAGGACATAATAAGTTATCTCAAAAATCATCCTTTAAAGGTGTGAAATGAGGTGTCGGGGGGAATTCAGAATTGACTTCTTGAAGTTAATACTGTTTAAGTTTAGGTTTGTAGTCATTTTTAACTAAATCAAAGATGTAGACCATCCCAAATTTAATATAAATCGGTTTAGCGGTTATTGATTTCCCGTACAAATTTCCACGCCACTTTTCACACCTTCAAAAGATGATTTTGGTTATAAGATCTATCCTATGTCCTGTTCCAGGACGCAAACTATTTCTATACCAAATTTCAACGAAATCGGTTCAGCGGTTAAGCGTCAAGAGGAGTTTAAAAAAAACCGGCCAAGTGCGAGTCGGACTCGCGTATTAAGGGTTCCGTACATTAAGTCCGACTCGCGCTTGACTGCACATTTCTAATAGGTTTTCCTGTCATCTATAGGTAAAGAACTATTTTGTGTATTCAGACGGATAGACATACAGACGCACGAGTGATCCTATAAGGATTCCGTTTTTTGCTTTTGAGGTACGGAACCCTAAAAAGATTTTTTTTTTTTAACTTTGTGGAATGGTGTCAATGTGATACCGTAAATGGATTCAGCAACCCAGATTTATGCGAAAACGATACCATACACGGCCTAGCACCTTCACTGATGTAGATATATCAAGATAAAATTGAGAGTCCTAAATAAACTTTCAAGAGCGGATATCTCAAAAACTTATTCAACATATCGAAAAAATTGACTGAATAAACTTGTAACAAATTAAATTAACTTTCATTTTGTATAAGTGGCCATGTCGCTAAGATGCATAGTTTCCGAGATATAATCGAAAAACCGGAAAATGGGACCTTCAAAGCCCCCTCTCTTCCCCCCGCTCAAGGGCTACGGCCGGGGACTTTTGATATGTTCACCTCCTAACTTGTACTAACCAAGTTACAGAGTCAAAAATTGTGTTCCGAGCATTTCCCTCTACAACTTTTTGGAGCATTCGTTGGCTGACCTAAGTAGCTTTTGCATTTCTTTAAAAACTTTTCTGTAAAAGGTTGACGGTCGTTAGGTGTTTATATGGTTTTGGTCGATTATTATCATTTGCATCGCCCATGATGACTTACTAGAATTACTTACGAGAACACGAGACACTAATAGTAGTTTGACAAACCTTGGTTTTCAAGAGGTATTTTATAATGACATTTGCTGTCAGAAATTTGCTGTCAGATTTAGTCGCAAACCGCACGCAAAGTGCACACAAATGTGTCGACACCTTGTTACGGAAAAGTGTACACACGGCGACGACACTTTGTTTCGAAACAATTCTAGACACATTGTGTGGACTCTGTTACGACACATCTGACATTTAGTTACCACTTTGATGATTCTGCGACTGGAATGGTTATATGGGAATATTCCACTAGTATTTAACCCGGAAACCTCCCACGTTATATTTCGGCAAAAACTCAATGTTGCCGCCATAACTTGGTCTTATTAGATGTTAGATAATGTTCAAGCAATCCATCATGCTTGTGTAAATCTGACATGTATAGGTAATTGTTGGCTTATTTTTATACCTATATGTATATTCATAATTATTCAAACGATAAATATTGTTAATAAATCGAGTAAATAGGTACTCGTATCCATTCCTTTTTTTAAAATCCGGTAACTTAACAAAACTTAAACGGATTTTTTTTTTCAATAAAGTCCTGGGAAGTTTCTGAAAAATGTCGTAAGAAATAAAATAAGTTTATCTACACACATATCATAAACTGTCTATGATGCCTTCAAAATTCGTAAATAATGGCCCACATTACGATAAACTGTTTTGTTACAGCAAATTTCTTATCTGTGAAAATGTGGTAATAGCTCATTACTATATCAAAATCGATTTGGTAATGCATTTCAAATTTCGAACATCTCTGAAAAAAAAAGCAATTTGATTTGACCCCTATTCTAATATCCGTTGAGATGACGTTTTATTCGAAATCAAATGACAATTGCATACAATATTGACAAATCTCGCACGTAAGTTGGTATCGGACGATATGGTAATCGACCCCGACTCTAGTTTGTCTCTGAATTAAAAAAAAAACTACGGATGCGTGACGTGCGTGAAAAAAGTTTTCATTTGCCGCCATTTAACGTACAGTTTATCTTTTAATTAGTTTATAAGTAAAAAATAATTTGTTTTGTTGTTTTTAAAGGAACTATAACAAAAGTTTCGTGTAAAATGTGCGATAAAGATATTTCGGAGACGCCATCATGTCATATCCGCGAGTTCCGCCAGAGAGCAAAATCGGCTGTAATATCAAGTTAGTGAATATATCATAGAAAGTTTATAATATGTGTGTAGATAAAGTAGTGTATGTAACTGTACATAATTAGGCATTAAAACACTCGTGTGATACTATTATGAAACTCATTTCATTCGTTTCATAAACCCACACTCGTATTTTAATGCCTTTCATTATGTAGCAGTCACATAAACTACTATTATACGTTTCGAAAATAAAAAAAGCATTCCTCATTCAAAAATGTGGTGGTATATTTTTGAATTTTTCCATGTGTTTTTTTGTTGTTTTGATTTTTCTCCGGACTGACTTACCTACTCGAGTTAAACTTTATTTATAAAAAAAACCTACCTACTTATTAGTTGCAGTTGTTTAACTCAAATAATATAAGATGTATTATTATTCATATAATTTCACATGACATGATTCACCTCGCCGTGAAACTTTTTTGTTGTTTTTGTGTGCGATTTTTATACATGTTATTTAACTGTCAAATATGGCAAGACTTGTTAATTGCAACAACGTAACGTAAAAAAGAACAATGAATAATTTACTCTAATAGCATCACAACAATGCGTCGAGCGATAGGTCACCACTAGGGTTGCCACTAGGTTTAACCTCGTAAGACCCCGTGTACTTGTACAAGTACAAATTAAATTCGAGTTTTGAACTCATGTCGAAATAAAAGAAAGTTCCAAAATCAAAAGCACAAAAATTGCCCTGGGTCTTACGAAGTTAAAAATAAAAAATATCATATTTATCATCCATTAATTATTATTTTATGTTAATCAAATTCTTGCGCTGAGTTCATTTCTCTCGGTAAGTAATAGTAATATAAATGATCATAAAAATTTACCGCCTGGTAATTATGATTTTAAATTTAAATTCCACGGCTACCTACTCTTTCTACTTTGGGCAGTCGTGTAAAAATATGATCTGTTTCCAAAAAAATTGTGACTGAAACAACGAAACGACATTTTTTATAAATTTACAAGATACATAGTGGAGTCATACCAGGAGATGAAGGAACATGCATTGAAGAGAAAAGTGTGGGAAGAACTACAAACTACACTGACCAAAGGTTCTCTCTTAAATTCGAAAAGACCGCGGAGTGACAAGTTGACAACCCTAATTTCCGCTTTGAAGACGCCGGTTCAAGGCAAACAAGGTTGCTACTGCGGTCACCAGTTCCCTGTAATTAATGGGAACTTTATTCTACTCTCAATATCAATTAAAATTGCTCATTTTCTATCAAATATCGATGCAAAGTTTTATATCGATGGTTGTTGTTTTAAATTTATGGTTTGTACTATTTTACGTAGGCCCCTATCTATACAAGTTTCTAGACAGTTTCAGTCTGTCTCTCTCTTTCTACTAAATATGCCTGGTTGTTAGAAAGACAGGCAAACACCAAACTTATAACTTGTATACTGTAGCTATAGCGAAACGATAACGCTACGTCTTACGTAGGCGAACAACGCGCGAACGCGGCGCGGCGCGGCGCGGCGAAATCAATCCTTTGATGCCCATAGAAGTGTCCTACGTAAGCGATCTCGTTGCGAACGCGGTGCGGCGCGATTTGCACGCGAATGTCAGGCGGCGCGGCGCGGCGCGGCGCGGCGGCGGCCGCTTTCGCCGCGCCGCGCCGCGCCGCGTTCGCGCGTTGTTCGCCTACGTAAGACGTAGCGTAATACTATTACATATTTTGTGGCTAAACCACCCAGGTGGTTTCTCGTGGTCCGTATGTTATATTTAAATATTAATAGAGCCGAGTCTTGGTTTCGTAAAAATGTCCATTTAGTATCTTATTTAAATGTATAAGTAGATAACGGTTTTTACTTTGCCGAAGTGTAACAGTATTTTCACGTTACATGTATGCTCTCAAGAAACCACAACTAAATTAGCATTACAATATTGAACATGGTTGTGCATTTAAATGTTCTAAATTGATCCAATTGATTAATACCAAAGACTTAAAGATATAGAATTACCTATTTACTCGTAAAAAATTGGTTACTTTCCTCCTGGACTTTCAGAGATCGCTACTGCACGCACTCTCTAGCGTATCGTGTATTTCCCCTTTTTTTCATTTACCGAAACCAGTTCCGTCGGTGCACTGAATCATCTTTAATTAAGCTCAATGATAGACCTTACCTCATTTGCAATAAGGTTCAAGTTTGATCAGTTAACAATGACCACGACAGTACTTACAGCAACAAGCTTATTTAACTGACGTTCGATGAACCTTAAGCCTCTGCAATAGGATATATGTATAGTCAAACTGTAACCACGATAGTAGTACGCAACGCATGCAGGGTTGCGGACCAGTTCCCAGCGTTACAAGTCGACAAACACCTCTCATTCTCGCTTGCACCTGGTTTTCCCAGTGTAAGCAGGCCGCATGCTGGGTTTTACCAGGGCGTGATTTTAATAAGTCGAAAAAAGTCGCACGTAGATGAGTCATGCGCAGAGATGGGGCCTTTTGGAACGGCAAAGTAAATGGACTAAGATTCCATAATATGTTTACGATTTTATATCGTTTTCCTTGTATTCTATAAATGGCTCTTTTATTATTGTTTTGATAGACGGTGACATGTTTCGGGTGAACGCATCTGTGTGTTGTATTTACCAAAATAATAGTCATAGTTTAAAACGTGCCCGTTACCGCAAATAATATGAATATGACACAAAATGATCATTGTCTTTATTCAAAAAATATGGACCAAATTCGATTTAACATACCTATAAGATAGTTGCCAGGACACCTGAAGGCGTTTTGGTTCCGATTTCGATTCAACCTGTATTGTGTTTCTTATATATCAATGCTGATAAGATTTTAAAGCAATTTCATAAGGAAAAGTGTGCATTAATTTCAATTCACTCTGTAAACAATTCACTTTGGACTCGTCAAAAATAACAATACGTAACTCCTCAGATCATTGAATATTCGCATTTGCATACCTACGTAATTGTTATCACATAATCAATAAGGCGCATTTCTCGTTGCGCTTGAAGCCATCGACTTTCTACCGGTTATCCAACGCATACTTCTGTATGCCAAATGTGTCGCTAACACGTGCTAAACACATACAAGGCCCCCTGTACCGCGAACATAGAAAGTCGAAATTTCGACGCTCAAAAAAATTTTTTCCGCTCAAATCTGCAACAGCAATTGAGAGCAAATAAGCGAACGAACGAAATGGTTCACAGTTATACTGCTCAGCGATATATATTTTTATAATATATACTTATGCTAATTTTAAGGTATTTATGTATAGGCAACTAGTGGCCTGAAATAAAAATATTCATCAAAGAGTTTACTTACTTACTTTCATTCATTCATAACGTTCAAGGAAGACGCAACTTGAAAACGAAAGCGCAACTGAAAGCCACCACGACCACCACCGACCCACCACCACCACTCGGTGGTTGTTACCGAGACCACGGGGACAACGCCGTCCTCGAGTAAATAAAATAGGCGACTACGACTATTAAGTCCCGTTGTGCATTTTAATAAACACTGAAAGTATTTATAACCATATCATTGAGTGTCTCGGTAATTGTTTAATGAATGACCAAACTTTCACCGTCATGGACGGAGACGCTCTGATGACGAAATTATCGTTTGCATGTGCATCATGCATGCAGGTACAGCCAGCAGCATCAGCGGATGAAACGACGCTCCAAAAACATATGCCCTGGAATACTTTTTTTCCAAATCTCTATTTGGAATATTCAGAAGAAAGGTTAGAGATATATCTACAGTTCGTGTTCAAAATTATATATGTACTTATAACAGTCAAATTATTCTACACATAACTTTTTGTTAAGATTTACAGAACGGTAGATAACTTTTGGCTAGTAGTCTCACTGTATTACGTACGAGTATAAAATGGCGGAGCGCGTGCTGTGATTCTCGCATCCGCTCATAAGTAAACAATATCTTATACCTAGACCTATTTTTGTTTATTGACGATTGAAGACGATCGATGTTATTGGATGTTGATTAGATCTATTTAAAAATAGATAATTATGCGTCTTTATTGTTTTAATTGTTGATGAATTGATGATGTCCTATAATTTAGTCAGTAGACACAGGAACCGCGTATTTTCCTTGTTACATTCGTCATTTGGGCGAAACGATGACTGAATCATTTTCATTAATGTGCGTAAAGGTAGTCACGGTCGGGCTGCGGCGAGACTCCCGTGAATCATAATAGTCTCGTCCGTTCACCCGCTAATGATAACTAGGAAGTACTAGTAAATACGACGTTAGTTAAATTTAAAATAAATGTTATGTTATTGTGGTTGGGATCTTCCGTCAGGTTTCAGAATCTTCTTCTTCTTCCTCGCGTTATCCCGGCATTTCGCCACGGCTCATGAGAGTCTGGGGTCCGCTTGACAACTAATCCCATAATTTGACGTAGGCACTAGTTTTTACGAAAGTGACTGCCATCTGACCTTCCAACCCAGAGGGTAAACTAGGCCTTATTGGGATTAGTCCGGTTTCCTCACGATGTTTTCCTGATGTCAGGTTTCAGAATATGGACAAGTAAGTTTCAGCTTGCACGCCAACCGATGGCCATTGGGGCAGAAAGGTTCTCGAGTGGCGACCACGTACCGGAAGGCGCAGCGTGGATAGGCCCACCACAAGGTGGACTGGGAGTCCGCTGGATGCGGGTGGCGCAAGACCGGTAATTGTGGCACTCTTTGGGAGAAGCCTATGTCCAGCAGTGGACATCCTCTGACTGATATGAAGTTTCAGCTGCTGTGACTTAGTTATTTGCAGGATTTTAAGTAATGATTTACACATATATAAATATTAAATAATAATACACCTTATCCCTTTAACCGCCGTGGACGTAAACTGGCGCGCACGGCCGTAGCCAAATATCAACCTTCGCGCACTCCGACTAAGTTCACGATGAAGCGTCGCACGAGAGGCTTGGCGTTCAAAGGGCTATGAACTCAAAAGATCAACTTGTTTTTTTTTTATAATGAATAAATTTAGGTAACAATTATGACGTCACACAGAACTTATTGGGTTAGGAGTATTTTGTAGCAAGTGTGGGTTTGAGCAAGTGGGCGAGTCTTAATACTCAAAATGTATGATGCAGGAAAACATCTTGCTTGGACTTCCCCGTTATAGTGAACTTGTCTTGGTTGAATTCTAATTAGTTAAGGTACCTGACTGGAACTGATAAGTATGGTGACATACAACTTTATGACCGGTCTAACTATAATGTTGCTTTGTTATGAAACACTACAACGTTACAACGTTCTAACTACATTGGTTCTTAGTTCGTATGGAATCAGAGGGTCGCTCGAATATGCAAGTGATAGGCAGATAACGAAATTTAGATTTTTGCGGTAGTCATGTGTGTCATTTATCAAACTAACGCAAAGTTATCGCGAAGCGTCTTCTTATTATATTGGACAACAATACTTTCGTATGTCCTGCTGTAATGCTTCATAAAATTATGTTCTCTATTGTAGAGATAAATCTCATATCCCAGCCGATTCTCGTGATTTGTTTTTAGCGTACTGGTATTCTAATTTTATATATTTTTAGTCCATTTAGTTTTAGTTTTTTTTATGGCGGAGATATTAGGGTTCGTGAGATCTACAGCTCACAGAGCTACAAGTTGTAACTTATAACATTTATCGTTCTAATACTTCTAAATATAATTTTAAAGACTTAAATATTTTTTTCCGAATTCCGCTAGAAAGAATCGAAGAAACGATACTCATAAAAATATAGCATTGTCTTTATACCAACTTATCTTCAAACCGTGCAAGCTATAATTCCCTGACCTACTACAATACGCCGTCGCGATTACACAACCCCACACAATGGCACTAAATGACGACAAATGACACGAAGAAAAAACGGTATGACGAATCCATGCGTGCTCAATTGTATTATCGACTATTCATTCTTCATCTATCGTAACTGTAATTATACTATTAAGGTGATTAAACACTACACCTTATAAAACAAGGTCCCCCGCCGCGTCTGTCTGTTTGTTTGTTTGTATGTATTCGTAGGTTTCAAATAGAGCCCGACGGCTAATCCTATTTTTTTTTTGTAATTGATTTGAGTCAAACGGTCCTCGCTAGAGATACGGGCGGCCGTTTGCTCTTTGTTTCAGTAAGAGCTGTGTTGGTAATGGATTGCGGTGTCTGTTTAGTGGTTTTGTCTATTGTTAAGTAAAACCGCACGTGCTACTTACCTGCAAAAAAGGGTCTTAAGTATTCTATTTGGCACCTGAGCGCAGGCTAGTCCAACGCTCAAAAAACCAGTGTAGGTGCGTTCTCCGATAACGCGTCTTTGTTACGCATCTCGATGACACATTTTAGACTGGTTCTGTAGCGTTCGACTCGTCGGTACTCAGTAACCGAAGTACTGTTCTTTTTATGCAGGTGGTTGTGGCACGTGGCACGGCGGTTTTACTTAACAATAGACAACAGGATTAGCCGTCGGGCTCCATTTGAAACCTACGAACTATACTTATGTTCGCGACAAA
The DNA here is from genome assembly GCF_963556715.1 of Cydia fagiglandana. Lineage (NCBI taxonomy): Eukaryota > Metazoa > Arthropoda > Insecta > Lepidoptera > Tortricidae > Cydia > Cydia fagiglandana. The sequence goes on along the minus strand of NC_085933.1, from coordinate 22,356,562 downwards.
CTCAAAAACTCCTGAACGGATTTTCGTGCCGTTTTTACCATCATCATCGTTTATCAATTGAGTGATTCTTGAGGATGGTTTGTGTATACAATTTGTTAAGGTTTACCCATGCGGCCCCGTGGCGTCTCGCTAGAATTTTATAAAAAGAGTTATTATTTTGTTTTTTGAGAGACCCGACGGAATGATACTAGTGCCTTGGAGCATGGGTCTGCCGCTAGTTTGAGACGCTACTTGCGTTGATACCCTGGCACCGTCCCATGTTCTATTAAGCACCAAAGATTCTGCTGGCGCTGCGGCTTCCTCAGCCGAAATCCTCAAGCGCCTCAAATATGCCGCTCTGGGAAGCAGCTATAGTGCGTAGTTTTGTAACAGAGCCCGGCGGCTAATCCTATTGTCTATTGTTAAGTAAAACCGCACGTGCTACTTACCTGCAAAAAAGGGTCATACTCATTCTATTTGGCACCTGAGCGCGGGCTAGTCCAACGCTCAAAAAACCAGTGTAGGTGCGCTCTCCGATAACGCGCCTTTGTTACGCATCTCGATGACACATTTTAGACTGGTTCTGTAGTGTTCGACTCGCCGGCACTCAGTAACCGAATTACGCAGGTTTTTATGCAGGTGGTTGTGGCACGTGGCACAAGCGGTTTTACTTAACAATAGACAATAGGATTACTTAGCTCGGGCTCAGTTACAAAAGTGCCAGTGCCACGTGGCACAAGCGGTTTTACTTAACAATAGACAATAGGATTAGCTCGGGCTCAGTTACAAAACTACGAACTATGCGTATTTATATAATTATACATATATTTATTTATATAATTATACATATTTGCGGCGTTTGGTATTCAAACTTTGGGGCCGTGGGGGCCAAGTGCGCGTCGACTGTACAAAGACTTGTCGGCGCGCTTAATTTTTTTTTTTTTATTTTTTTTTTAGAAATTTAATTCAGGCAACAAGGCCCATATTACAAATACCTTACAGACTAACATACATATTTATTTTATAAACTTAAAACAAAACACTATTTAGACGATAAAACGGCGTGGCTCCGTTGCATCGGCTGCTCTTGTGTCGGATTCGGCAGTTTGCCCCGGAACCTCCGAAACACGACACCTGTCGGCCAGAAGTCGGCGCACTCGATGGTCTCCTGCAGCGGTCGCGGCACGCGCACCACAAAAGAGTTGAAGTGCACGTAGTGGCGCGATCGAAGCTGGAACACCCTCAGCGTGTAGCCGGTCTTCTGGTGTACATATTCCACCACTTCAGCAGCCGTGGCGGTATAATGCAGGCGCGATACGTACAGCGCCTTACTCGGTGTAGCAATCCGCAAGCCAGAATTAGCCGGTTCGGCGGTACCACACTGAGTCTTACGAGGCGCCGTGCGCGCCTTCTTCTTTTTCGATACCAGTGTGAAATCCTCCTCATCCACACTGGCAACAGGGAGCTTCTCCTTGGGAGCCGCTCGATCTTCAGTACCCTTTACAGGTACACTAACCCGGTTCGATGCGACTTTCGGACCGGCGACGACATCCGCGTAAACACGATGACGTGATTTGGAGGAGGCGGGGGGAGGGCGCGCGCGCGGGAGGCTCGCGGGCGGCAACCCAGCTGATGCGACACATTTTACAGTGTCAGCAACATGCAAACTGACCGACGCAGCGCTCGAGGCTTGCCGGTCATCGCACTTGAAATTCGACGCCTCCGACCGAGTAAGGGCACTGTTTCGCAAACTGATGACTTCGTTGCGCAACTCGGTTATAGTGACCTGGGCCGCATCAAACTTCGAAATGACATCTGCTAGACTTGTTTTTAGGGCCACGATTTCCTTCAACAAGCAGCTAACGTCGACATGATCCGGAATATAGGACGGCAGGCTGGAGGCACCCGTCGTCGCAAACTCCGGAATCAGGTCTTCATTCTCCCTTAGAACGTTAATGATGTTCTCGAGGGTCTTCTTCCCGGTTTCATTACAAAACTACGAACTATGCGTATTTATATAATTATACATATATTTATTTATATAATTATACATATTTGCGGCGTTTGGTATTCAAACTTTGGGGCCGTGGGGGCCAAGTGCGCGTCGACTGTACAAAGACTTGTCGGCGCGCTTAATAGAGGCTTCTGCAATGGTGACCAGAGGGCTGGCCACTATTTCGCCCAGCGTATTAGCATCGCTATAGAGCGGGGAAATACGGCCAGCCTTCTGAGCACCTTGCCCGTTGACGCCTTGACGGCGATCTGGGGCAAATTTTTTATCTATAGTTTTGTAAGTTTTATTACGTTTGTTTATTTCTTTCTTTGTTTGTAAAGTATATATCTAAGATGGACCTTTTGTTTTTATGATTAGTCATTTATGCATAGACAGAAGCAAATACAACTTACCTACTTAACCTTTTCGCCGCCAATGACTTGATATAAAGTCAGTACATTTCGTGCCCCACACGCCACGACTTGATATGTTAATACGGGTTGAGGTAAAAAGGATGACTCACGTTAGACCGGGCCGTGTCCGGGCCAGAGCTTCCGGCGCATCGTTTTCTATGGAAAGCATCACGTGGTCACCTGTCATGTCATAGAAAAGTAAGCGCCGGAAGCTCCAGCCTGGCCACAGCCCGGTCTAACGTGAGTCATCCTTTAGAATTTAAATAACAGGACGCGGGACGCCACAAAGTTACAATTTAAACTCATTCCAAAACTTTTTGTGGTAACCATCACACCACCCACCACCACCACCATTCTACCATCGGACTTTTAGACGCACGGCCGATTTCCATCCTTACTTGGTAGATATTCCACCAATTCGCACGAAGCGCTTTGCTTCCACTTTCCTTATGCGCTCTGCCAAGGAATGGAATTCCTTGCCGGCGTCTATATTTCCGTGTTTTTATAACCCGGCAACCTTCAAATCAAGAGTGAACAGGCACCTTCTGGGCCAGCTCGCTACATCGTAGGCCACGTCTACGCCTCGGCTAGTCTGTGGCTATGAGTAAGCCCATTCATAATAAAAAAAAAACCACAATAGAATCGATATCGATACGTAATAACGACTTACAGAAACGCTTCGTCATGATGACGTTTTTAAGAAAAAACTCCTAATTGCTTGAAATTACATAGAAGGAAATAACGCTATTCTATTTGTGGTTCAATCGATAAAACTAATAAAGGTAACAATATAATGACGATGCACAATTGTATATTCAAAAATACAAATCAGCTTACGTTCTGTTATAGGGCAGCCTCCGTTGGAGTTTCGAAGAAAACTCTTGAATACAACCCAAACAGTTTATTAAACCCAAAATACACTGCACAAACTTACACACTAAAAGATTTAGGATATTACTAGATCTATGTTAAAGAGTAAATTACGAGTGACCATGTTTTTACTGTTATTCGCATTTTTATACAGTAATATTGCTGTCAATGCTTCACCTACATTTTAGTTTTACCTGGTAAGCAAAATAATTATACATGTATATAACAGGCCCCCCGATAAGACGAGGCTTTATCTTGAATAGATGAAGCTGAGTGAGAAAATTACATATAAAAGACTTAATGGAAAGTGTTTAATTAATATACATTTCAAAAACCTTTATAAGTACTTATAGTTAATCTTATTCTATACTAAAGCTAGTTATGTTCAGCAGAAGTGCTTGATTGACAACTAAGTAAATTATATTAAAAGCAATACTAAGTTAAGTGTTACACTTGAGTAGCTAGTAAGTTTAGGAATTTCTATAGCCGACACAGAATAGTCTTTGATATCGTCATTACATTTTACAGTTAAATGACAAAAATCCATTTAATATTATTTAGTAAGTACATGCCAAATATCGACATCACAAGAAATAAATTTGGGGTTACACTCTTTTGGTACAGATTTGAAATTTCGGTGAAAAGACGAGTTTCGCAACATGGGTTGATGATTCTGGAATAAATAGGTAGTTAAAAGAGGACAGATGGAATATTCACTATTCACTGTAGTGCAAGTGCAAGTTTAGGTTATTTAACAAAATAGGTATAATGCAGTTAATTCGTGATATAATGATAAGGATGGTTTTAGTCAATAAAATAGCATTTAAAACATGATCTAAGTAATTGGAGATCGTGAGTAATGATGAGCTCTCGATTACATTTACACGGTGGTCGTCACGCGACATGTAGGTTAGTTGTTAATTTACTTTTGTAACTTGAGATAAGGCCTGAATCATGTGTTCTAGTGAGTTTATTTTTATTCCATTATAATTAATATAGAAATGGTTGAGTTGAAAACATCTATGCAGGAGGGTTTTGGAAGAGAATTAGGTTGTATTTAGGGATGGGCAGGCTTTATCTCATTTACGTGATATTTAGTATGGCGGCGGTTAATGCAGAGAGTAACGTTATTTTTATTATGAACTTTAGCTATTTTGTACGGCCCTTTCCAAATAGGAGATAAGGCTTTTCGAAGCCTGTGGTGTTGTTTTAGATATACAAGGTCGCCAACCTTGTATGAAATTACACGAGAGGGTGAGTCGTAGTATTGCTTAGAGGTTTCTTTACTTTTAAGAATATATTCGAGGGCCTTTTCTCGACTACATCGCATACGGTACTGTAGGGCTCGGATATATTCGTCGTAAGTGAGACTGTCACTAGTTTCGTATAGGGAATTAGGAATATGAGGTTTGTGGCCATACAGAAGTTCATATGGGGTGTATTGAGTGGTACTGTGTGGGGTAGTATTATAACAAAGGATAGCCGTAAATAGATAGCTGTGCCAATCGGATTGGTTTTCATTCACAAATGATTTTAAATATTCCTTCAAGGTCGAATGGCTGCGTTCAAGGGCACCATTCGTCATAGGGTGATAAGGGGTGGAAAATAAGGGCTTTATTTTAAAGATATTGGTTATTTGTTTAAATAATTCTGAAGTAAAACACGTGCCAAGATCAGTTAGGATCATTTTTGGGATTCCAAATAGAGCCATGAAATGAACTAGATTTCGGGCAACTTCCTCGCTCGTGGCGGTGACCTGTGGGTACGCGCATGAGAATTTGGTAAGGTCATCTTGGAGAGTCAGGATATACCTAAATTTTTGAACACCAGCTTCTGGAAGGGTGCCGACTATATCTAGAGCTAGTCGTTCAAATGGTTTAGTGCTAGAGGATGTTATTACCATTGGGGCTACATTACATTTTCTTAAGGGTTTATTGATTTGGCATAGCTTGCATGACTTAACATAGGTTTCGATATCTTTGCGCATTGTTTTCCAATAGTAAGAAGCCTTAATCCGATTAAACATTCTATTGATTCCGGGGTGTCCAGCGATTGTGGAGTTATGATTTTCTTTAAGGATTTGAGGAATTTCCGCAGGTGTAGGATAAATTATTTTGTTTCTGTAAATGTGTATAGTTATGTTAGTATTGTGAAAAACATATGCAATCATGTTATAGATTTTAGCATAAGAGATGTTTGTAAATGGCTCCGTAAAGTCCGACACCGCCAAGTCTGTGAGTGTCGGGTTATTTTGTAATATGATATGTCGTAGCGATTGTAGCAAATTAAAAATAGTTTTATAATTTGTCTCATCATAGTGATGGACTTTAGTGAATAGGAAGTAATACATTTTATTACTACTGGGGAATGGTAGAACGGTGTCAGGTTGACGTTCAGTATTTTGGAGGTCTTCTTGATTCGGTATTTCAGATAAAATTTCTTCGATATAAGGCATAGAAGAGTCAAAATCAAGAGAAGTGGGGCATGCGATTGAGTTCAATTTAGTTTTGACTAAGGTTTCGGAATGTTCTTTTATGTTTGTATTATACCTTTCAGTGGATTTGTTAGACTGAGATTTGATGAATTGTTCATAAGGACATTGGACTGTAGTATTAGGAATTAGATTTTGATTTCTGCTCTGGCTGCGAGTTAGGGCATGAATTGGGATTCTGGAAAGAGCGTCGGCATTAGAATTAAGTTTTCCAGGTTTATAAACGACTTCATAGTCGTATTCCTCCAATTTTAATCTCCATCGAATAAGTCTACTGCCAGGGTCTTTTACGTTGAAAAGCCAGGTTAGTGGGCGATGATCGGTGACAATTTGAAACTTATTTCCATACAAATAAGGGCGGAAACATTTTACAGCGAAGATAATGCCTAAGAGCTCTTTTTCTGTGGTGGAGTAGTTACATTCGGCTTTATTCATAGTACGAGACGCGTAGGCGATTGGGAGATCTCGTCCTATGGGACCTTGAGAGAGTACAGCCCCAAGGGCACTGTTACTAGCATCTGAAGTCACGACGAAAGATTTGGAGAAATCGGGGTACTGAAGTAGAGGTGCCGAGGTAAGTTTTTCTTTCAGGTTGTTGAAAGCCAAATCTTGTTCAGAGGACCAATTGAAAACGGCATCTTTCTTTAAGAGAGAGGTAAGGGGTTTTGTTATTTTGGAAAAACCATCTATGAATCTGCGGTAGTAACCTGCTAGGCCAAGAAATGATTTGATTTCTTTAGAATTACGTGGAACTGGGAACTCAGTGACGGCTTTTACTTTGTCGGGATTAGGATGCACGCCTTTGTCAGTGATTACGTGACCTAAATAAGTCACTTCGCGACGTAGAAATTCACATTTGTCAGGTTGGAGCTTTAAATTAAATTCACGAAATCTATCAAATATAAGTTGCAATTTTTTGACGTGACTTTCAAGATCATGGGAGTATATTATGCAGTCATCTAAGTATATATAACAATGTAGGCCTTGTAGACCTGAAAGGGCTAGATTCATGAGACGCTGGAAAGTGGAAGGTGCATTTTTCAGGCCAAACGGCATTCTTAAAAACTCGAAGTGGCCTGAAATTCCATTAGGATTAAGAACAGTAAAACCAGTTTTAGCTGAGTCAGAGGGGTCCATTTTAATTTGATGAAATCCAGACACCAGGTCCAAAGTTGAAAAATATTTAGAATTGCCTAGTTGATCTAAGATGTCGGTTATGAGGGGTATTGGATAGATTTCAGTTATTGTGACGTCATTAAGGCGCCTGTAATCGATAACCAAACGCCATTTTTTTTGGCCTGATGCATCAGCCTTTTTTGGTACAATCCAGACTGGTGCACTCCAGGGGGATATGGAAGGTTGAATTATATTTTGGTCAAGCATTTTCTTGATTTGTTTATCAACTTCTTGACGATGACATTCGGGGAATCTGTAAGACTTAGCATTAATTGGCGGGGCGTTGCCTGTATTTATTGAGTGTTGTAGGGCGTTAGTATGAGTCAAAGGGTCTCCTTCGAGATAAAAAATGTCAGCGTATCTACTGCAGCAATCAAGCAAAGATTTCTTTTCTTCAGAATTTAGATGTGTGTGACGAATGAGATCTAATACACGTTGGACGCGGTTAGTTGACGTTGACGGTGCATGATTTACGTTCATGACAGATTCAGCGGAGTTTTCTACAAAGAGGGAGTAGTCGATTGGAGTAATCTTTACCTTAAGGTCCTTTATCTCGACCGGGGAATCAGTGGTATTTAAAATAGATACATTAACACGTTTATTCTGTTTTATGGCGACTACGCAGTTGGCTAAATACACCCCCTCACAAAACATATGGTCTAATACTAATCCTTCATTTTTCCCATTTAATTCTGAGACGGAGTTGGAAATACCGCATTCAATTACACTCTCCGATCTAGCAGGAATTATGTAAGAAGGCTGACTAAAATAAATGTGTAATTGCTGACCATTTAATGAAATAGAGTCGGTTTTGTAATCTATATTTGCGTCATAAAATTTGAAAAAATCGTTACCTATGATACCGTCGTATTTAAGATTTATCTCGTCTTTAATAGCGTGAAATTCGTAGCGAATTGTTTGATTTGTAAGACAGAGTCCTAATTGTAGGGAACCTAGAGTCTCACAGTAGGAGTCGGAGTCGTTAATACCTTTCAGTTTAATAATTTCAGATGAGAGTGGGGGTTTCTGTTCCAAACTGGAGTATTTAACAATACTTACACTAGATCCTGTGTCCAACAGGAAGCAGAGAGGTTTATTGGAGTAGGGAGTATTTAAATAAGTGTGTGGTAGTGATATTTTTCCTTTTAATGACTTAATTTCATAGCAAGGTATAGGACGGCGAGTACTATTGGTTTCCAATTTATTTTCAGACAATGGCAAGGATTGAGGAGGAAAAGATTTCGCTGTGAGTTCTTCTTTACAGGATTTGGAATTGGAGACAACATCAGAGTATGCCCTGGTAATCGTTTCTGCACAAGGATCAGTGACAGAATTGGTAGGGTGTTCCCGATTAACTACATCATGGGGTGCATTAAATTCTTGATAGGAATGAGAGTCCGCTTTGACTACCTTATGGTTGGATTCAGTGGAAGAATTAGTACAAGTAATAGCGGGAGATTTGGCACAATGTGTAGTGGGGAGGTTATTATAAGACTCAGTGAGGGAATTGGTATAAGATTCAGTGAGAGGTTTAGTACAAGATACAGTGGGAGAGTTAGCATAAGATTCAGTGAGAGATGTGGTACAAGATACAGTGGGAGAGTTAGCATAAGATTCAGTGAGAGATGTGGTACAAGATACAGTGGGAGAGTTAGCATAAGATTCAGTGAGAGATGTGGTACAAGATACAGTGGGAGAGTTAGTATAAGATTCAGTGAGAGATGTGGTACAAGATACAGTGGGAGAGTTAGTATAAGATTCAGTGAGAGATTTGGTACAGGATACAGTGCGGGAGTTAGTATAAGATTCAGTGTGGCTTTGAATGCATGGCAAACGTTTTCGATGCCGAAAACCGGCGTGAGAGACAGTGAACGTGTCATGAGAAGTACGCGATTCCGGTAGACACGAAACCGGAATCGTATTTAGTTTAAATGATCAGAACAAGTTTCGCATGAGTATGTGTTTACTTGACTGTTACGTGAACTTACACTGGAAATCCGAGGCCGCGAGTCAGCTGTTTCGGGTGAATCGGCTGAGTTGTTTAAACGAAGGTTATTATTATATTGTCTTTTGCGACATTCGCTAATGTGATGACCTATATTCTTGCAATAGGCACAAATTTTTGGTTTGTTTGAAAATTGAAAATGAGATTGAGTCTGTGAACTAGTAGAGGGCTGACCAGTTGAATTTGGAGGGAGTTGCTGAGGTTGGACATGGAAGGAATTTCGCTCCTTTCTAGCACGGAAACACTCGGATGATGAGTGCCCTGATTTGTGGCAAATATCACATATTTTAACCGCCTTAGTATTAGTGCGCTTGAGATTAAATATTTTTTCTTCCTCAACTGCAAATGAAATTCCATCGTTAAGATTTGAGGGGTTGTGACACCTAACTATAGATGAAAAGTTGGGATTTAACCCGAGTAGGAATGTGTTAAGAGCGAGATCTTCCATGGCAGCTATGCGTCCTGGAAGTTCCGTGGCATCCGTGCAAGAGTATTGTATATCGGCTAGAATTCGAGTCAAGCACGATTCTATGCGTAGTGAATATTCCGTTACTGTTTCCGAAATATTTTGTTTACAATTTTGAAGCTCTAGAAGAAGATGCGTAGAATGTTTCTTTTCACCGAATGTTGTTTTGAGAAATTGTTTAATATCAGCCCATGTTTTGAAGGTCTTCAGGCAGCAAAGCCAATTGGGCCTTACCTTCGAGTTGTGACAAAATAAATTTACATAGAACATTCTGCTGTTCTGAACTGGCTAAGCTTATAGCATTTTCGCAATTTGTCAAGAATGCCGGTAGGGACTCGCGATCTCCGTTGTAGGGTTTAATAAATTTAGTTAAGAAAGATAGAGTAATTTTGTCACTCATTTTGGGTTTTTGGAGCTTCGGAGAAGTTTGATAAATTTTTAATTCAGGCGCGGAAGTATTCGGATCTGTATGCTCAGTACCCGATTGATATTCGTCAGATTCCTCGGTTATGGCCTCTATTTTAAGATTACTCATTAATTATGCCGTTCAGAACATCAGTAAATGTTAAAATAGAACTAATTATTATACTAAAAGTAAAAATAGTAACTAATTGTCCATAGAAATTGTAAAATAATCACTGGAATGCACTTTTTGTTTTGAAATAGAAGGAATTAGGTACTTTCACGAATAATTGAATAAAACTCACAGAATGCTGATGCGCAGAAACATACTAGGTAACAACGGGTTGATGACCGGCCACACGATGCGTCGTATTGAGGTTGCACACGGCGAAATACGTAGGTAGTAGAGGTGTCACGTTGTCTCGAAACGTGCAGGTGTCCAAGATGGGATAGGTGCGGGCTAGTGAATCCAACAGAGTCACTAGACTGATCGTCGACCTGGAGCAGTGCGAGCGGGGTAGATATGTTGTTTGTGTTCCGAATGCGGGCTCGGCTGGGTTGCCGAGGCTAATCGTCGATTCGGGGTTGCGATGCGGGCTCAGCGACAGTGCTGAGACTAACCGTTGATCTGGAAGCTGTCCTTTGAGTTCGGAATGACGGGACCTGACAGTCTCTTATGTCATCCCACCGCTGCCACCAATTTGTTATAGGGCAGCCTCCGTTGGAGTTTCGAAGAAAACTCTTGAATACAACCCAAACAGTTTATTAAACCCAAAATACACTGCACAAACTTACACACTAAAAGATTTAGGATATTACTAGATCTATGTTAAAGAGTAAATTACGAGTGACCATGTTTTTACTGTTATTCGCATTTTTATACAGTAATATTGCTGTCAATGCTTCACCTACATTTTAGTTTTACCTGGTAAGCAAAATAATTATACATGTATATAACAGTTCCATATCCATGTGTGGCTATAACCACATAAGCCGTCTAGCCCTTTGTACAGTTGAGCCTACCAGAAAAACAGACATGCATAGGTACACATATTCCAACACTTGGAATATGTTTTCCTTCTCAATTGTGGACCAAATTGCAGCAAAATCGGAAAACTTTCGGGTAACTAACGCTATTTTCTTAATAATTCTGGTAAAGTTATGATGCCGATATTTGGCATGAAAAAATTTGATAACTTAGCTTTAAATACAACGATATATCCAATTTCCGATAGATTTTTGCAGTTTATTAAGGTTTTAACCACCGACCACCGGTGGACGGGCAGCAGCGTCCCTCAAATTCGGTGTACTCGACTGCGATCGCCAACCCGCCTGCCAAGCATGGCGATTACGGCATTCACCCCCCCATAAGGGCGAGGCCTATGTTCAGAAGTGCACGTCTTATGGCTGAGATGATGATGATGATGATGATTAAGGTTGACAATTTATTTTGTACTTTTGGTGGAATTGGAATGCCCCAAAAAGTGCGATCGCTTACGCAGTCGCTATCGTAAACGTACTTGTTTTGTCATAGTGAAAATCAATAGGAATCTCACTTGCTGGGAATTTCACATTATCGTCGTCATCAATACCTATATGAAAGCCGTTAAGGATTCATATTACATAATGTTCCCGAAATCCAATTCCTTGACCGTCTCATTAGTAGTACGAAGTTCGACCGTCTTGACCCATTATATAAACTGGCCCTTGAAACGGTAGTTAATCCTTTCAGAGTCCAGACCATGTCCGAGACACCCTCAAATTTAATTATCATGTTTATTACTTCGCCCGTTCTAACGGTTAACCGCCGGTTACGTTAATCTGGTTACGATCGGTTGTGTCATTAAGGCTAATTGACTGTTTACTTTACTGTCACATCACCTTTGTATGTTGTCATACTTAACATGCTTATGAAATATCTAATCAAGATAAGGGGCTGTTTTAAAATGGAAAACGCTATGTAACGATATTGTAATTTGTGGCCCATAGGTGCGGATCCTTGGCCATGCCGAGATCTTTAAACTTTTGGACGCCAATGACTGATATATCTGCACCGCAGGTTCAACGCCAAAGACTGATTAATCGGTCACAGACCACAGAGTAACATAGACCTACGTACATATGCATAAAGTTCAATTTCAGTTTTGACACTTCGGTGACGTGGTGTCCGCGTGACAGCTTTTATTTAAAGAATTAGAGATTAACTAGAAACGATATAGTAAAGATATGTGACGTCCCACGGGTAAAGGTACATACCTTATGGCGGTTGGCGCTTACGCTATCATTGCGGCGCTATGCGACGTAAGCGCCGGCCGCCACAAGGTACCTTTTTCTGTGGAACGTCACATATCTTTACTATTTCATATCTAGTGAGTCTCCAATTCCTTTCCCGAATCGAGCCGTGTGTTTGACACGGCGTCGAAAAGAAGGGCCTTTACAGACGGACAGCAACCCGACGTTGCAGTTGGCGTGCAGTTGACGTCCCATACAGGGTCGGGTTGTCGGGTTGCAAGGTTCTTGGCACATCTTAGTTCATTCATAGAGTCTGGCTAGCCAAAAATTGTTGACAGATATTTCGTTGTTGTATCACCAATTGTCTATGATTTAAAAAAAAGCTAAAAGTCAGTTGTCAATTTATGTCATTCATTCAAATTGTTTGCGGTTTTTATGGGGTTTATTTTAAATAATATTAATAAATTATATGCTGAGTGAGGTTCACAAACTATTATTTAAGCTCGTAAATAATTACGACAATGTGCGAAGTCGACGTGTAGCGTTGTATAATGAAAAAGTGCAATGTTTACAACTTCTAACCAAATGTAAACAAATTAGGAGGTTGGTGCTCTATAAATATTTTGATACTTTAAGTACTAGTTCTAACATTTGCCGATTACTTTGATTAAGTACGTGAATTTATTAATGCCTGAATCTCATAAATAGGACAAGTGTATAAAGAAACGGATAAATTAAAAGTTCTGAAAAATATCTATAAAATCTAAATATTGGAACGTTAACATGTGTGTTTGTCGTTGACTGTACTTTAAATAGTGGTAGAAATTATGTGAGCTGACTTTGAGTGCACTTAAACGTTTATTTAGCTTATTTCCTTAGGTACCTTACTTGTGCACAGAATATCAAAGATATTGTCTAGTATCAAAACTATAATTCCTACTACACAAAGTGTGACCAGCCCAAGATTTTTTTAATTTCCCGCCAATAATTTAGGTAAAATTTCAGTAGCCAGACTCTAGCACAAAATTAAACCAAGTTAACTGGAATCCTTTGAATTAATAATCTTGGCCTGAACTAGTTAAGGTAATCGAACATCGTGACCCGCTTGCCATGTCTTGGCATTCGTGCCCTAGATTATAATCGCCATGAACCATGGAACACGGAATATGGAGGAGTAGTTTCAATGTACTGACGTGTTACTTGAGTAGAACAGTTAAACGTTACACTTTAGCAAATTTGCACAAATTCGATACAAAATTCTTCAAACACCAACACCACTTTGTGACCAAAATAGTTTGGTAATGTAACGTCTAAATAGTAGTTTGAAAAGTCTGGCATCTCCACTCGTGTTTTATACCCGTTGCATAAAACCCACATTCTACTAACCAACGAATATGTAAGACGGTTTATATAAGTAATGTATTACTTTGAATGACTCATTAGTTTCGTCGTTGGTTCGACTCATTTTGCCGTTTTAAAAATAAGCTTTTATTATAGAACTCAACGTTCTTATGAAGTGGGTACTAAGTAGGTAAAATGCAAAGTTGCACAAATGAATAAAAAACCGGGCAAGTTCAAGTCGGACTCGCGCACGAAGGGTTCCGTACCATAATGCAAAAAAAAAAATAGCAAATAAAAAACGGTCACCCATCCAAGTACTGACCACTCCCGACGTTGCTTAACTTTGGTCAAAAATCACGTTTGTCGTATGGGAGCCCCATTTAAATCTTTATTTTATTCTGTTTTTAGTATTTGTTGTTATAGCGGCAACAAAAATACATCATCTGTGAAAATTTCAACTGTCTAGCTATCACGGTTCGTGACATACAGCCTGGTGACAGACGGACGGACGGACGGACAGCGAAGTCTTAGTAATAGGGTTCCGTTTTACCCTTTGGGTACGGAACCCTAAAAATACTAAAATACTAACACCCACACCTATTTGCGAGTTACCTTTTATATTCGGAAGTTATTGATTACTCATACAGCCGGTTTTTTTGAGCACTTTAAGATTACTGGAAATTTCAGATTGATTCTTAGACTTTTATACTACACCGCCTGTTCCAACCTTAGTGCTGGTACGGTCAGCCAAGAAAGTGGTCTACCACGGGTGGTGGTGATAGACCACTTTCTTGGCCACCACCACCACCCGTGGTAGACCACTTTCTTGGCTGACTGTACACTAAAGTTAGAACATTCAGCAGCCGAAGTACTCGTATCTTAGCGTGCGAGTTGGCCAAAATAAATGACTCTCAGACTTATTAGTCAGAGTCTGAGTACTCTGAGTTATTATAAGAGTATTATTATCAGTCTACAACGCAGTCGTGTTTCGTTCATTTTTTTATACCACGTCGGTGGCAAACAAGCATACGACCCGCCTGATGTTAAGCAGTCACCGTAGCCTATGGACGTCTGCAACTCCAGAGGTGTTTATACGCGCAGTGCCGTGTTACATGCGCATTGCTGTCATTTTGAGCACCTCGCCCGCTGCTGCTAAATAATGACTTGACAATTAAACTTAGGACCAATAACCCAATCATAAAGCACATATATTTTTACCTTTAAACGAGTAATTCTTGTATAGGTACCTATATATATTTCGGGGATCTCGGAAACGGCTCTAACGATTTCGATGAAATTTGCTATATGGGGGCATTCGGGGGCGAAAAATCAATCTAGCTAGGTCTTATTTCTGGGAAAACGCGCATTTTTGAGTTTTTATACGTTTTACGAGCAAAGCTCGGTCTACCAGGTATTATGTAAACATTTCTATTATTACGCACTTGTAAATAAGTAACGTCATTGGTGACTTTACTTTATTCCCCGTCAAGGCTTGCCCAGTGACTTGACAAATTGACAGCCGTTCCGGTTCCGTCTCGTGATCGATTGAGGAAAACAGTTGACAAACTTGACTAAAAACACCCAACCGTGTTGCGCAATAAAAACTATAAAAAGTCAATTAATTTACCTAAATTAATGTAACGCGCGTATTTTAAACCACTTTCATTTTATTTTGAGTGTTTTTTGGCGCTCTTTCTTAGTTTTGTAGTTATAGGTAACGCAAAGGGGTCAAACACTAAAGATTGTTCGCTTTTTTCTTGTAGACATATATAGGTACAAAAGTTAAGGACCATTAAGGTTATTTTCTTATCCACATGAAAAGGTACTTAAATTACTCCTTTTATTTGGTTAAGTATGATAAAATCATTACCTACGAGTACATGCCCACAACTCCCACAAGCTATTAACTATTGCCCACAGGAGAGAAAAATGTACAGTTAACGCGAACAAACAAGAACAACAATAGTTAACAGCTTGTGGGCATTTGTAGTAAGGTTTACCGATGGACAGTTAACAGTGTGGGTGAGGGTACACCCACAGTTAAGTGAAAATGCCCTATTACACATGAAAAAAATATACTAATTCAAATAAAAACAAAAAGCCAAAGTCATTTATGTAAGCACCTTAATCGACACCTGCGATCAAATTTATCATGCATCCATTGAAGCGAGAGGTCATTTTGCCAACCTTGCCACAACCTAACTTACAAAGAGCCGTATCTCCTTACTAAGCTTTATAGTATATACGATATTCTTTAGACGACTATAGCAATGTCAAGTCAAGCCGTGGGTAGCACTAGCACGCAATGAACCGTTTTGTCTTACAAAACCACTTTGAGGTCACAAAATGGACAAAGGCTGTTTAGATCATACCTAAGATGTTTTTATTGTGTCAAGTTACGAGTACAGCAGCTGTGAGAACGGAATAACACACAAATAATTAGACTAGGAAGTTTCACCTGGAAAGAGCGAGATAGCAGAGCGATAGGGCCCCCTAGACCCATATGGTGGAAAGATTCGCTGGCTAGGGATGAGGTCTTGGTAGCTTAGTTGGCAGAACGGTGGAGTATCGATCCAGGGCCGTGAGTTCACGTCTCACCTAAAGCAGTTTCAAGTAGCATTTTTGCACTTTTAAATTTATTCTAAGCTTAATAGCACAGCGATGTCAGGTAAAAAGCGTGAGCCAAGGTAAAAACAACCTCTTGCTCTAATGATCTTAGGGTGCAAGAGAGAAAAGATACAAAATACATCGTCATTGAAAGTCTTTTATCAACCCCTCAAAAACAGGCCTGATACATATATCAGTCTCATAGACCTGCTTTTATTGCAAAACGACCAAACGTTGTCATTGGAACTTATGCGACCTTAAAAGTCGCCATCCGGTTAAGACGGAAGTCGTCCCTTCACTCTGAACCGTGACCTCCCTGCAAAATATGTAGTACCTACTTAGCTCTATCATGCAGTAGTTATCTACATGTGTGTCGCTTAACGTGTCCCCCAGACATCATCAATGTCATCATGAACATATTTAAGGCGAGGCAAACTGGTAATCTGTGGGGTAGGGTACCTACCATTTTAAATTCTACAGTACCTACCCTACCTATACTGTAGGCGAACAATCGAACGCACGCTCTGTTTGATACCTATTCAGTGTTTTTATTCATACCTCGGCAAAAGCCTTCCAATGGACACTGAACTGATAAGCCCTCGTAAATTTCACTATCCCTCTCCAGAAAACAAGCTTAATCAAAATATTTTAGCCCTTTTAAAAAACCATTCAGCACAAAATCAAAACGATCGTTGTCCAAAAGCCAAAAGATACGATTGCTCATTTTGCGAACTTTAGCCGCTTCGCGCGCTCTATCACCCCTATCATGTCTATGCATAACCCTCATTCAAATTGATTGTTTGTAACCTTGGCTACCCCTCTTATCAACGATTCTACTGAGTCATATCCTGTCACCTGCCTTCGAGGCACCGAACAAGGAACCATTACTTAGGTGGTTGCTCCGTCACACATTACTTATTCAGAAAGGCTTTGTACTGATGAGTTTCTCGTAACTTAAGCACCTACATATAGTGATGGCCCAAATCGAAAAATTTTCAAACCGAATAAGTCGACTCCGATTTAAACCCAAATCGGTTTGCAAACCGATTTGGCCAAGTCGATTTAACTTCTACTTTTTAAGTATCAGTAGTTCAAACCGCTCCGTAGTCTTTGAGTTGAGGAAATTGAATTGTCAATTTTACGCTTTGTTCGATCCGATCGACAGCAAAAATTTTGACTTAAAAGTTTTGTAATATTTTTTTAGTTTTGTTGCGCGGTAAATCACAATTTTATAATTTCTAAAGCTAAAACGGGAAAACACTATACGAGCAAGCAGGAAAGAGCGTGCGGTCTCGTGCGATTTCGTGTCATTGCTGCGAATCGTTGAGTTAGCAAATCGACGCGGCGCAAAACTGCCAAACCGATCCAAGTATACCGCCAAATCAATCGCTTTAAGCCCATGCGAAATTGAACCTTACAACATAAACAATAAGTTTCATTTTACTTTACCTGTAGATACCAAGTTTCGACTCGACTCAATAATGGCGGCAATGTGCATGGCAACATTTTTCTTCGTGGTTTGAAATCGATTTGCGTACATTTTAATCCTCAATATGTCAAATGAAAGTGACGCATCAACAAATATGAAAGGATGCGTTTAGAGCGGGTGAACGTATCTTAAGTCGATTTACGGAACACTCACGTCGATTTAGTCGACTTCAGACCTAAATCGGTTTGAACCGATTTGTGAAGTCGAATCGTAACATCGCTACCTACATACCTGCCTATATGAGAAGCACTTCACCAAAGTGTCGTTCACAATTTCTTACCTTTTATTTTTCTGTAAATATTTGGAGAGTATACTTATATAGAATTTTGGTTGGACAAATTGACACCACTTATCACCGTCGGAACATTTTCTAAAGAATCGAAAGAGTAGCGGTAGAAGGATTCGTAAACAATACTCAGTGCATTTTTCTTTAAGAAATCACCTTGAAGATCTGAAAATGATCACCGGGAGATAAGAAGTCTGCCATTTAAATGTAATTTGTGCGCGTTTTGGTTACCCCTTATCTACTCCAGGGTCCGCTCGACAAGCCTTCCCAAGATTTGGAAAGATATTTCGTACAAATATAGGGTTGAAAAAACTAATTGACACAGGCCAGAATTCAAATATACACGACCTTCGGTTTGAGTGAAACTAAAGTTATTAATTAATCATACCAATTCTCAAATCGTATTGAAAGTTAAAGGTCACGACACCGCTGTAGGACCGAATATTAAATTCCAAAAGGCAAAACTATTGTTAATAACGGCTATAAACCAGTCTACAAAGGTTCGGGGACCTTTCGTGTTAAACCATTGCGATAGAACGATAACTTAAGTAATTGCAAACACGACTGCGATTTATACTACGATTACTGTCGCTAAAGTATGGCACTGTCCTCATTGGAGCAATTTCATAACTTCATAAGTAATAAAAAACTTATAAGGCTAGTTTATTTTAAAATGCATAATTATGCTCAGAAATTGCATTTTTATGTGGGCACCTAAGTACATTTTCCTTATCAGCGAAAAACGACTGGTACCTACCTAAATATCAACATGATGTTTCGTACATAAGCCCGAGAAACTCATGCGAGCCGGGATTCGAACCCAGTTTGAAAAAGATCTTCAATTTTAGCTGCTCAAATGACTTAAAATTGTACTCTTGGGTAACAAAAGTAAACCGTAACTTGTTCCGTGTAAATAAGGAAGACATTAAGAATGTGAAGTCGTTAAACTCGTCTTAATGACTCAACATTATGCGTGACGTATGTTAATTTTGTGCTAACTATTATATATATATAGTATATTTGAAAACTGGTGCGCTGGTGGCCTAGCAGTAAGAGCGTGCGACTTTCAATCCGGAGGTCGCGAGTTCAAACCCCGACCTCGTACCAATAAGTTTTTCGGAACTTATGTAGGAAATATCATTTGATATTTTACCAGTCGCTTTTCGGTGAAGGAAAACATCATAGGGAAACCTGACTAATCCCAATAAGGCCTAGTTTCCAGTCTGGGTTGGAAGCAGAAGGCAGTCGCTTTCGTAAGAACTAGCGCCAATTCATAGGATTAGTTGCCAAGCGGACTCCCATGAGTCATGGCAAAATGCCAAGACAACGCAAGGAAGATTATGATGAAAACTGCTACCTTCACTTTTGACGGAATAGACGCCATCAATGGTCCAAGTTCGTCAGTCACGGAGTCGCACTCACGATTGTCTGTTGTTATGTAAACGATCGAGTTCATATCGAAACCGGTCATAATATTTCTGTGGCCCTAGTGAAAAAGGGTACAACTCTCGCGCAGCTTAGGTGTAATAGGGCATAAGTGTTACTTGGAACTTACGTCCTTTTACAACTGCGCTGTCCGAGACTTGTACCCTTATTCACTAGGGCCACAGATTTATGGTTTTATTCATTGCTTTTAGCAATACGGTTAGTTTTGAATGAATGAGTGAATATAAATATAAATACTTAGGTAAACGTGATGTTGATATGCCGACAATAAAATTCCAATGGAAAACATCAACAAGGTTGCAAAATTTTTTTGGAGAACAGGCCAGAATTTGTAAAATGTAAACGTATTAAATTATACACGTACGCGATATTAGTTAAGATTGTATCTATTTACGATCACACATTTTTCAATCAAATCGCTCTCGTTTCCGGATTATAAAAAAGCTTAAACGTAAAATCCTTATTGAAGCTGTGTGCAAAACGTTATATATATACCTATGCTCCTTTGCGCACTTACAAAAGCGAGCTAAAAGTTAAAACAAACATTACAAAGATTATAGCCTGAAATCAAATTAGTAAATTTTAATTTTTCTTTGCTCATTACCTTTTTTTCTTTGCAGAAAGTGAAAGATGCTACCTCGGAAAAGGAACAGGGGTCTGCTGGCGCTGGCGCTGATGCTGCTGGTGCAGTCTTCTGAACAACATGGCTCTGGAGCACCACCTGGGGTAAGGCTTATCGTTCATGTCAGTTTAAAAACTGTTGATGAAGGCTGGAAAAGAAACAACTGGTCATTGGTCAATGTGGGTAACCCCGGCATATTACAATTTTCTATTGGGAAAATTGTCATAGGAAAAGAACTCTGATGCGTAGGTGTTTAACTATTAAATAAAAAATTCAATAAACACCCTTGAAAAAGAGTTGATACCATAGATTAGTATACTTGATACTCTTCAAACTGCTAAATCGATTTCTATCAATCATAGTTAAGAACAACCACTAGGAAACTCGCTTTCGCGTAATAAAATCGCAAATATGGTTGTATTTAGACGAATTTTACCTAAAATATTTCACAATACAAAGTGGATTTTTTTGCAAAAAACAGAGAGATTTTGACAAAGAGCATATTAAGTATAATCTCTATATACGTTCTACCAAAGAGCATATAATCACTCTACGTTCTACGTTCTACTGGATTTTGATTTATTTCAGTCAACTTGACAACCGGTAGGTAGAGGTAGTAGAGGGACTTCGCTAGAGTTGAACGAAAAAAATTCTGCAACGATTTTGAAGCATAAGCAGTGCCAGTGTTATTTATACGTCATAATTTCATAAAAGTTTGACATTTAAAACAACACTTGCCCTGCTTGTGCTATGAAAATCGTTGCAGACTTATCTTGGTCTCGCTAATATAAACTCTAACTCTATTACAATAAAAGTGGTCGTCAAAAGTCAATCGAACTTATCATCGAAGTTTTGTTGAATATGTAAAGAAGATTTTCGCCAAATAGTTTTATTCTAATTCTTCTAAATTCTGTATTTTTTTATATTTCAGTCGTGCTTAGACCAACTCCCCCGGCATCCCGAGATCGAGCCCCAGACCTCCGTGCCACCCTATGTGGTAGTGACGTCATCGTCCCAAGTCCGACAAGGAGATAAGCTCAGCGTCACCATTGGTAGCCAGCCTGGCGCGCCCGTGCCTATTGGCGGCTTCATACTGCAGGCCAGACAAGTGCAGGTATACTCCATAGAACAGTTCCCTTCTAGACCTTGTGTCCTTACCTGGTGGTGACGTCATCGTCTGAAGTCCGATAGGGGGACAAGCTCAGCGTCGCCATTGGTAGCCAGCCTGGCGCGCCCGTGCCTATTGGCGGCTTCATATTGCAGGCCAGACAAGTGCAGGTATACTCCATAGAACAGTTCCCTTCTAGACCTTGTGTCCTTACCTGGTGGTGACGTCATCGTCTGAAGTCCGATAGGGGGACAAACTCAGCGTCACCATTGGTAGCCAGCCTGGCGCGCCCGTGCCTATTGGCGGCTTCATATTGCAGGCCAGACAAGTGCAGGTATACTCCATAGAACAGTTTCCTTCTAGACCTTGTGTCCTTACCTGGCGGTCTAGCATAAGTTGCGTTCTCTAGATGTATGGAGTCGCGCACGAGAACGCAACTCTTGCTCGGGTCTGGTGGTAACATCAACGTCCCAAGTCCGAATGGGGATAAGCTCAGCGTCACGAATGGCAGCCAGCCTGACGTGACTTCATACTACAGAGGGCCTACCGCGAACCAAGTTCGACGTGTTGCCTCCCTGACACACTTACGAACGAATTTGCAAGTGTGACAGAGAAGCAACGTCGAACGTGATTCGCGGTAAGCCCTCAGGCTAGACAAGTGCATGAAGTGCAGGTACGTTAATGTCATAACTAAAATTAAAGGCCACGAAAACAAGAAGCAAAACTACGATAGCATAAATTACCAGTTAAATAGGTATAATGTAGAATATTATAGAGGAGATCTACGCAGGTATCTCTTTAATCTGTGGATCCAGCCAGCAACCAAACGTAATAGCACCTAACGCAAATGTGCTGTGCATAATAATTATTATTATATTTTTTTATGGCTCCTCTACACGATGGGCCAGCGCCGGCCATTCCAAGGGACGCAGCCATGCGGTAGAATGAGATTGCAATATCACTTGCTCCCTCTAACGCATAAATGTTAAATTAGTCAATAACGAAATTATTATTCCTATAGAATTCCTCCTTTTCTGTCAGAATCCCGACACTATTGTGGGCAAGTTCCTGACAGTCCCTGATCCCGAGGACACGCAGATCATCAGCTGCCGCGGCGAGAACGACACTGTAACACACTCCAACCCTAAGGAGAAGCCGGCGCAGACTTTCCTATGGCAAGCACCAACTGACTTCCTTGGTGGAATCGAATTCAGGTAAACATTCTTAGCTCGAATATTGTCGTGGCAGCAGAAAATCGCTCGCCTTAAGCACAAGCCAGTAGGTACGCCTGTAGGTACAGACTTACAACACTTTTGAATGAGATGAGAATGTGCTAGTATGGTGGTGCTGGTGAGGAAACAGTGATAGTTCTTAGGGAGATTATACTGAGTTGATGACAGTAGGTAGGTGATTGTCGGCAGCATCTTTTGTTTTGCATGCTGGCACGGGGCGTGCAAACCACAAGGTGCCGTTTGTGGTTGTTCCTACGTTCAGTCAGTAACGGAGTCGTAAATTGCTTTACCAAATCGAGCGTAGACGACGAAATCTTAATTTTTATACCTCCTGCTGTACCTAAAAAAGCCAGAGATCCTTTGGACCAGTTCTTTATCATGGTTGACAGCATATCTCAAAATAGTAGAAACGACAAGGTCGCAGTGTACTTTTACTTGAGTCAAATTCCACATACCGCTTTGTTTCACCCAAACACGGAACCGGAGAATTCCGTACAAAATTCGCAAACCGCTCAAGAATCAAGGTTGAAAGACCTGACCTTGGCAAGTGATATAACCGTGAACTACAATAGTCACGCCTGTTACTTATAATGACTCAACAGTGAAAAAAGTTGGTGAGGTGTTTCGGGAGCGATTAGTATTGGTATCTAACATCACGCAACGAGCATGAGATTCTTGCATGCAATTGCTGTAGCCACGATGACAATGGTTTATCGACATCACTGGAAAAAAAACCGGGATGATGAGATGATGAACAAAAGATCACATTATTATTTCCATACCTAAATTATTTAATCGAAAGTTACGATTGGTATTTTCTGTAAACCCTTTGTCACTTGGCCAGGTTCCAGTTCTCCAAACTTATGATAGATATGATGGTGTGAGCCACTTCCAGATATAGGTATAGGTATAGAACGTACGCACGTTATATTTGCTACAAAAAAATATGTTATATTTCAGAGCAACAGTAGCACAAAGCTACGCGACCTTCTGGAAGAATGTGGAATCGGCAGTGGTTGAAGTGGTGACTCCAGACACCGTGGTCACCACTACGGCTGTGCCCGCTACCACTCAGAGGACCACTGTGGCTCCTCCTGTCGTTATGGAGTCTAAGGTAACTTAAATATACCTACAGCAGAGCTTTCTGCCTTCTACGTTCTGTATTCCGATAAGTGGAACCAATTTATTAACTAACAATTCGGAGGCTAAAAGAAACCGTTGCCTGAAATATTAGTCGAAGTAATTGTAATTTCTCTATTCCAGCCAAGAGCAGTTCCTACCCAACTCGACACCATTTACCAGGGTTGTGCCGAGACTAAGCTCTGCTACGGAGTGCCCCAGAACTGCCTCAACGCGGGCAACTGCAAGGCCGTCGTGGCTGTCTTCGTCGCTGGCGACAAATACACCTTCGAGATCCAGGGAACGGACAACCCTAAATACGTCGCTACTGCTCTGAGCATGGACAACAAGATGGGAGACGATAGTGCTATGGAATGCGTCAGAAACGACAACGGAAGAGTCAGCCTCTTCACATCCTGGACATACCCTAAAGAGGAGCCCTACGTGCGAAGATCTGACTCGCCTCAGGACATTGTTCAGCTTTTAGAGTCTTCTGTGATCGATGGGAAGCTGTATTGCAAGTTCACGAGAGATGTGGAATCCAAAGTTATGGGACAGACGTTCAATTTGGCTACGACGAAGTACAACTTGATGGTGGTTTCTGGAGATAGTATGAAAGGTAATTTTTATTCTGCTTTTTGGGTAATAAAAGGATTTTTTTCCTGGCTAGTCTTCAAGTCTTTGCGCTTTTTCTTCTAACATTTTTTTAAGAGTCCTGTCCATTCACACTAACCGTCATCAATAGCCTAAACAAGAAAAAAAGAAAAAACACTACCAACAGCAATTGGTAACGGAGCTAAGTTTGGTTTCCAATTTGACCTTTGAACTCTCTTTTATACTTTACCCTCGGGCTTGAATCATATTCTTCTAATCCATACTTACTTACTCATAAAAAAAGTTTTCCAAGTTGTACCCAAAAATTTACAGCTTCATGAGAGTAATGATAATTAATAGCATGACCTAATAACATGTACCTATTGTTCTGCCCACAGACCCCGAGCGAGTAGGCTTCCACAGCCTCGCGTACGAGTCGACGGGCGAGCCACTCGCCCTGTCAAGTGTGGGTGCCGCCGCGGGAGCCTCCAAGCTGCTGCTCAAATTGCACGGGAGCTTCATGATCGCCGCCTGGCTGGGAAGCGCTTCACTGGGCATTTTACTGGCACGGTCAGTTTTTTTTACTACGACGGTGACATCGACCGTAACGTACTAGTGCTCGACATGCTAATGCCCAATAAATGACACCATGCTGTCACCTCTATTGACAATGACTTACTGGGACCGCGTCGAGCAATGGTGCTTTGCATTTACCTTACGGCTCAGCTGATGGTACGGACACAAGACACAACACACTTGCACCTCGAAATAGAAGGGTACAAGGAGTCACTGCATTGACCAGAAGTTTGAAACAAATGTAGAATTGTCTCTCTCACAGTTAAACCCTCACCATCGCCCAGTGACGAAGTATCCAAATAACTCAATTGCGTGCTTAATTATTTAAAAGTCAATGACTATTACTGTATTTTGACAATTCTTGGAAATGATGAAAGATTATCTTTCCACCGCGATCCTGGCTCGACAAATCCGGCTCGGAGGACCATAGTCATTTTTGTTTTATTATTGTTACAGGTATTTCAGACAGACGTGGGTCGGAAAGCAGCTAGGCGGAAAGGACATTTGGTTCGCCGTGAGTACTTTCAGTATCTTCATTAGTTTGTCACTTTCTCGACAATCTTGATCTTGAAGAACCTTATTTCATTATTTATTTATACTTTGCTGCATAAAAGAAAAACTTAGTGTACAAAAAGCGAACTTAATGCCATGACGCATTCTCTACTATAGTCAACATATGAGTCTATCATATCAGCCGAAAAGACATCCACTGCTGGACATTGGTATCCCTCAAGAATATCCATAAACGACCGATCGGATGCTACCCTCATCCAAAAGGTCACTGCAATTTTGCCGATAATCTGTCTACCATGTTGGAATCCTTCTCTGGCTGCGTCTTCCAATTTCTAAAATATAGATACGTATTTCATGGGCCATGTCAATTGGCCTGATGACAAATTTTGAAATCCCTTTAATATTGTCGGTACACTTTTATTGGTTCCGAAAAATACAATATTTCAGCTATACTCATAAGATTTAACATAAATAATTGCATTTTATTATAGCCAGTTTAAACCTCGCGCGAAAACGCCTCGCACGCCATTTGTGACGTCATAAATTATGGTGTTAGACATTGGTTACATACTTACAGTTACGAATTTCCCTTGAATCCGAATGATATTGTTAATTCAGCACCATATATTACGATTAGGGATGATAAATACATTACAAAAATTGTTCACAATAAGTCATTTTATACAAAGACTCTCACACGGTTGCAATTTAAGATGAATTATTTAGATACATGTAAATTTTGAGTGAAAATCACCGAGCCCGGTTTTACTTTTAAATTTTTTATTTTTTCTAGTTACGACAGCCAACATGGCAATGATAGTTCCATTCAGCCAAATAATTAAAAAAGTTTTTTGGTGAAATATCGTATTATTTAGCATTTTATTTATATAATAACAAATAAATATTTACTTTATATCGTGTAATAATATTTTTTGGACGTAATAAATGTTTAGTGGCGAAACAATATTTTTTTTGAACCTCCAAACTCTTTGGCGAGTACGTAATGGATTACAGTCAATGAGGTTGTCTATGTTGCTCTAAGAAATATGTCATGCATTGATGACGTCAACTCTTACGTCGCCTCTGATTGGTGTTTTAGTCAAAATGGCCGAGTGGAGAATTTCGCACTTTTATTTTATTGAATATATTAATAATCCTAATGTTTATACTGAGATTGGGCCATTTTTTAGAATCATATTAACATATACGTTTCTTTGAAACCATTATTTCCATGATTCTTTGTTACTGTCATCAGGCCAATTTGAAAATTGTCCGTGTTTTGTCAACAGTACCACCGAATGCTGATGGTGCTGACGTGGCTGCTGACCGTGACTGGGTTCATCCTGATCCTAGTAGAAGTTGGCGGCTGGTCCACTACAGGAGACAACCCTCACGCCATCACCGGCATCGTTACAGTTGTTCTGTGCTTTATACAGCCCATCGGTTAGTATCCCCTACCCTACTAAGCATTTAAAATATCAACGCCACAAACGCTTATAGTGGTTGTTTGGTGTTTGCAGTACCTATACGCAAAAGTCAAAAACTGACCATCGGTAAACCATCTAACTATAAAACTCCCTGTGGGAATCGAACATATAAGCGGAATAGATGCTCGTTACGACCCGATTTTTGAGGATCTTCATCTAGGAGCACCGACTGCTGCACCGCCTTTAAGGATGACTCACGTTTGACCGGGCCGTGTCCAGGCCGTAGCTTCCAGCGCATCGTTTTCTATGGAAAGCATCACGTGATCACCTGTCATGTCATATAGAAAAGTAAGCCCCGGAACCTCCGGCCCGGTCTAACTTGAGTCATCCTTTACTGATCAAGCGCGCACGTGTACACACGACGTATTAATTAATATATCGGTAAACCTTGGGCCAAATTCGACATGTAGAACTGTCAGATTTCGCATCGACGTCAAATCAACAGTTGATTTTATTGCATACTGAGTGTTGATTCCATCAACGGTGGATAATATCATTTGATACAACCAAAACTCAACTCTAAACTAAGGGTGGTTGGGTTTGGTTTGCTTGTCACCCTAACTGAGGATTGTTCATGTCAAATTTTGACATTGTACGTATTCGAGAACTTATGATTTTTCCCACATCAACGGGAGATCAACACGATACGTCAAACGTCGCTTGTCGAATAGGGGTCCTTATGTTTGGAATAACGTTTGTGTACGAATTGTCACTAAACCCTGTGGACGATGGTACTGCCTACTCGTAGATATTTGTTAGAAATAGACTTCTGTTTGTATGTCTGACAGGTTATGGACCTTTAAAAGGTACCCCCTGACGCATCATGACGTGAGATTTGTACTATTTGTATATTTGGCGCCATTTTTATTTAACTAAATAAAAACACGATCATGCAATAACTGTTTTTGTTCTCTTTGCAGGTGCTTACTTCAGGCCACACCCTGGAACTAAGAAGAGGCCTATCTTCAACTGGGTGCACTGGCTATTTGGCAACGCCGCCCACATTTTAGGCAGTAAGTTTATTTTAGCTACTATACTAGACCATATCGTCCTTAAACCCATCACACAAAAACTTGCCAGTTGAATTTGAAATCAATAGTGAAGGAAATATAGTTGAATTTCTTTTGTTATGGAATCGAACGAAACAATAGAAATGCATCTCTGTTCCAATTGAAAATGGTTTAAATTACAATTAGTACTACGGGTAGGGCCGTGGGTCTTCCGAGGCTATGAGGACTTCGATCAGATTTGCTGCTGTTGCTGTCCCTCCTTAACGCATATTAGGTTATCTTTCGTCTCAGCGTGTAATATATAGCGACTCATGTCATTCACATACAGCAGGGCTCGGCAATCCAGAATCTGGCGGCGTAGCACGGTCGCGTTTTTATCCCTTGTCGCCATGCCTGTCACGTTCTAACAAGTATGTAAGTGCGAAAGGGACGCGCATAGTGATAGTCGATAAAAATGTAACCGTGCTGCGCCCGCAGGAATCTCAAAAGGCTATAACTGTCCAAAAAGTGTTAATTTTTAGGGTTCCGTACCCAAAGGGTAAAACGGGACCCTATTACTAAGACTTCGCTGTCCGTCCGTCCGTCCGTCCGTCTGTCACCAGGCTGTATCTCACGAACCGTGATAGTTGAATTTTTCACAGATGATGTATTTCTGTTGCCGCTATAACAACAAATACTAAAAACAGAATAAAATAAAGATTTAAATGGGGCTCCCATACAACAAACGTGATTTTTGACCAAAGTTAAGCAACGTCGGGAGTGGTCAGTACTTGGATGGGTGACCGTTTTTTTTTGCATTATGGTACGGAACCCTTCGTGCGCGAGTCCGACTCGCACTTGCCCGGTTTTTTTGGGTGTGTCGAAGAGTCAGTATCGCACGTATCTCTATTAGGCTGTCTCAAGCGGCTCACAAGGCTTGGTTTGCCGACCCCTGTCCTACACTACTTTTCCTGTTACAGTCGCAACGATCTTCCTGGCGGTGTACCTTCAGAAGGCGGAGCTCCCTCCGTGGAGCGTGTTCGTGCTGGCGGCCTTCGTCGCTTTCCACGTCATCATGCATGTCGTGCTTTCCGTAAGTTCAATATTACTCTGATATAACTAAAGGGACTGATTTAGCAACAAATCGGATCCGATTTTTGATATCACAACATTAGATCGATCAATTGAATTCGTTGCACCTTAGTCGGCAATGTATCAAAAAATGCTTGGGAATTTCTGCAAAGGTTTGTGTTAGTAGATGCTTGAAACCTACGCTGATAGCTTATGTAAGCCCTAGTTAACTCTTTATGACGGTTGGTGATGGTGGTTCAAGTTACGCTGTAGTTTTGTAGTAGATAGAAAGTAGCTTAGTTTGGGACTAATCTTTATGTGGTGTGTAAACGGTGGTGTTATTCCAGCTAACTGTGTGCGTGTCGGAGGGCAAGATCAGCCGCAGTCCCGTGAACGTGTTCCCTATGAAGGACATGATGGGACAGCAGCGGCAGGCCTCGCAGGTCGACAGGAGCATCGACGCACCGGTAAGCACCACTGTTACACTGAAGTCATAGGTTCGGTACCCCTGAGCAAGCGTTATAAATAAGACCGAAGGTGGCACATCTCAGCTCAGTTCGCCTGGAGAATCGACGCACCGGTAAACACTGTTACACTGATGTCATAGGTTGGGTACCCCTGAGAAAGCGTTATAAATAAGACCGAAGGTTGCACATCTCAGCTATAATCGCAGTTCGGCCGGAGAATCGACGTGCTGGTAAGTCGGTATACGTACATCCAGTCAGCTGTGGGTTGTGTACCCCTGAAAGAACGTTACAGTCAGAACAAGATAAGTCAGTAACGATTTTGATAGCACACACACTGCAAGTGTTAGGTAGGTTGTACGTCATAATTTCATAGAAGTTTAACGTTTAAAATAACACTTGCACTGCGTGTGCTATCAAAATCGTTGCAAACTTGTCATGGGGCCAAATTCGACATGTACAACTGTCAGATTTCGCATCCACGTCAAATCAACAGTTGATTTTATTGCATACTAAGTGTTGATTCCATCAACGGTGGATAATATCATTTGGTACAACCAAAACTCAACTCTAAACTATGGGTGGTTCGGTTTGGTCTGCTTGTCACCCTAACTGTGGATTGTTAATGTCAAATGTTGACATTGTACGTATTCGAGAACTTATGATTTTTCCCACATCAACGGGAGATCAACACGATACGTCAAACGTCGCTTGTCGAATAGGGGTCATGGTCGAATTCTATAAATATGACTGAAGGTAGTTATTTTATTATAATTATAGTAAGTATCCACTTTAGTAATGCATGGTATGTATAATCGCCGTATTCGCTATGTACGCCCGCTTAGCGGCTATTGGCCACATTAATATATGCACACCGCGTTTTTTAACGCGCCCGCCGTCGACGCGCATTTGTATCGATATACACATGCAAGTCTGATTGTAGCTTGTATATCTTTACACACCTACATCCTATTAGAACTTATGTCGCAGTGTGCATAGAACCTAACAGTTGTGGCGGCCACCAGCGCGTACGGCTTAAGGGGCCAACTGATTAACAGTTCATCAGTGGACCCCTTAAGGCAGCGGTCGGCAACCTTTTAGTAGCCAAGGGCCACATAGCAGTCAACGAAGTGGTCCCGGGCCGCACTTTGTTAATATGTATGACTTTATCAGACATTGTCATTTGTCAATATTACATACAAAATAGGGAGGGAGGCTCGCGGGCCGCTGGTTGCCGGCCGCTGCCATAAAGCACGAAAGATAAATACTAAATTCTATGCCTTGTATTATAATTTCAGTTCTCCAGCTTCCGTCGACTGCTCCTCGGCATCTACGCGCCCATAATCCTCATATTCGTCGTGGCCATGATCTGCCTAGTCGCCCTCGCGCCCATCGGAGACACCTACAACACCATCATGGGAGCTTGAACCTTAATACGTTAGCGATAAGATTAATTTAAGGTTGAAAATGTAAAGCACACTTAGCCTTTCACAATTCAGCTTAAAGTACACATTCAATTTTGAACCTTGGCAAGCTTGGTTTTAGGTTTAAAATGTTGAACATAGGTACTTGAACTTTGTCAAAGTGAGATTCGATATTTTTTTTGTTCCACTGCCGAGTTCCGATATTTACCCTTAAATTGTATTTTTTTATGACAGTTTTAAACGTGGTTGTAGTCTGCAACCACGACTTGTAGATTTTCAAATAATATTAAGATAGCGTCTGCTAAAGTTGCAAACCTCGTAACTCATTTCAAGGAAATTAGTAATTGCTACCTTAGCCAACAATACCTAAAGTCGTGAACCTCGTAATCCCTCCGGAGGAGTTACGAGCTTTTCGACTTTAGCCGATGAATTAGGTACTTGCTCAGTTATGAATCCGTCCTTAAATAAAATTCAATGTTAGATATAGGTAATAGGTGTATTATATTATAAAACTTTAGAAACATTTTCAATATTGTGAGGTAGTAAAAAATATCAACATAAAATTTCCACAATTCTCTTGTTGGTTTAATAAGGAATTATTTAACTTTTTATTAATTTATACGTTAAATGTTGCATTTTGTGGTTGTGCGTCAACTTGTGCAACTTGTGTGAATGTTTCATGAAGTTCATTGATATAATATTGTAATTTTATCACAATTTGTAATTAAATAGTCAATGAAGTCATATTTCTTAAAAGTTATTACTTAGATTAAAGTAATAACTTTAAGAAATATTACTAAGTATTTACGATTATAACGAAAATAAACAGTATTCAGTTAGTGTTTATAAAATGAACAATTTTTATCGTATTTTAGAGCAGATTTTACTCTGGAATATTTATTTATATGTATGGTGCAATTTGAATCTCTAATAGTGAATAAGTAACAAATAAAGTTATATTAATTAAAGGTCACTTTCGTAATGAAACTGCCATAATCAATTGGTATATACAAATCACAGATTACTCTATAATTTATTTACTTCAATTAATTTGTTTCTCAATAATTTACTTACTTTTCTTATTTTTAAAATTTATAAGTATTACATGTACTATTCTGGTACCCTTTCCTTTTTCTGGAACCTTACTTCTTCTAATTAAAATGTTTATACTCTCAATATACACGGAGGATTCTTGTTTAAATTAAATACAAAAACTGACACTGCCATTTTGTGTAAGTGGCCAATATTTTTATTAGTCATTTCAGTGATTTTATGCTCCAATACTGTACAATAGATTTTTGGAAAGATATATATTGTAAATATTTGTTTATACAAAATTAAACAAAAATTAAAATGTATAAACTGTATTATTTTTCCAATTTTCCTCTATAACAAGGTAGCCCTTCCATTTAACTGACAATGAGACGGTTTGTAAGGTAATGGATGTTTTCTAATACATTACTTAGTTTTTTTCTAGTGAGACAGCCTTTAACAACATCATAATCAGCCAAAATAACTTCTCACAATAGGCCAAGAAATAAGAAGTTATAGAGGGAAATGCTAGGAACACAATTTTTGACTCCGTAACTTTGTTTGGACTAGTTAGGAGATGAACATATCAAAAGTCCCCGGCCGTAGCCCCGGTGCTGGGGGGGAGAGGGGGGAAAGAAGGTCTCATTTTTCGGTTTTTCACTAATATCTTGGAAACTTTGCGTCTTAGCGACATGACTACTGAGACAAACTAAAAGCTGATAAAATTTGTTACAAGTTTTATTCAGTCAAGTTTTTCGATATCTTGAATAGTTTTTGAGATATCCGCTCTTGAAAGTTTATTTAGGGCTTTCAATTTTATCTTGATATCTACATTAGTGAAGCTGCTAGGCCGAGTTTGGTATCATTTTCGTATAAATCGGGGGTGCTGAATTCATTTTTGGTATTACATTGACACCATTCCTAAGAAAAAACATATAAACTTTAAACAAATACCTTTTTTTTTAAATTCCTCTTCACGCTTAAACCGCTCAACCGATTTAATTGAAATTTGGTATACAGATATTTCGAGTCCCAAGACAGGACATAAGATACTTTTTATCTCAATAATCATCCTTTAAAGTTGTGAAATGGAGTATGGGGGGAATTCAACTTCGTCGACGAAACTGAATTCCTGAGGTTAATACTGCTTAAGGTAAGGTTTGAAGTCATGTTTGGTATCATTCTCATCTAAATCACAGATGTATACCATCCTAAATTTCACCTAAACCGGTTCAGCGGTTATTGACTCCTCATACAAACTTCCACCCCACTTTTCACATCCTCAAAAGATGCTTTTGGTTATAAAAACCATCCTATGTCCTGTGTCGAGACTGAAACTATTTCTATACAAAATTTCAACGAAATTGGTTCAGCGGTTTCAGCGAGAAGAGGGATTTTTAAAAATATATTTTTTTTAATTTTGGTTTTACTTCGAAATAGTGTCAATGTGATACCATAAATGAATTCAGCACCCCCGATTTATACGAAAATGATACCAAACATGGCCTAACAGCATCACTGATGTAGATATCAAGATAAAATTAAAATCCCTAAATAAACTTTCAAGAGCGGGTATCTCAAAAACTATTCAAGATATCGAAAAACTTGACTTGATAAAACTTGTAACTAATTTTATGAGCTTTCGGTTTGTCTTAGTAGTCATGTCGCTAAGATGCAAAGTTTCCAAGATATCAATGAAAAACCGAAAAATTCGACCTTCTTACCCCCCTCTTCCCCGCAGCACCGGGGCTACAGCCGGGGACTTTTGATATGTTCACCTCCTAACTAGTCCAAACAAAGTTACGGAGTCAAAAATTGTGTTCCTAGCATTTCCCTCTACAACGTTTTTTGAGCATTCATTTACTGACCTACAAACTGTCTGAGTTAAATAGTAAATCTTGTATTCAACTGTTTTACACAAAACAACAGCTATAATAATTTTAGTGACATTGAAATAGTTCTTAATTTCCTGTACAGATTTATAATTGTTCCGAAAGAATAGTCATTGTTCATCATCAACTGTCTTCTTTGGGTATTTGTGAATCTTCAACTGTCTTTGACGCTGGTACGTACACTTTAAATGAAAACTCTGTCCTAGGGAATGATCCTGGATTGATAATCTGGCAGTCTTGGTATGCTCTTGTATAAGGCTGAAAATGGTCCGCCACCACAACCAGATCAGGCATCGGGTACAAGCTTAAAGCATCAGCATGTCTCCAGTAAACCGGTTGTATTCCTAAAGACAATGGAGACAGAGTGCACTGACTCAGCAATGTTTTCGTCAAGTGGTCGGGTATATCACCTGTTTCAGGAAAATGTATTGAGTTTCTACACATTTTCGTTACCAAATCCTGTCTTATTAAAATGATTTCTTGTGTGCAGTATTGTATTCTGCAGGGGTTTGATGTGAAAATTACTGAATCTCCCAACTTGTCCCTTATTTCTTTTGTAACAGAGTTTGGGATTGGCGGTCTAGGCAGGATGTTAGGTGCAGCGGGATCTCCTCGTCCTGGGACAAAGATAAACTTACAGAGTTCTCGTAGTTTAGTGAATGGTAAGAGCATGTCCGCCAAATGAATTAAGGCTGCTTTGAGCTGTGTACTATGTTCGTATCCATAAGGGCATGAGAGAAACTCTCCCATAAACACAATGGCGATAGGTGGGAACTCATTATAACCAGTAAAGAATGTTTTTAGCTTCGCCATCACTTTGAGATTGTCAAACCAAACATCAGATAAGAAAATAATCATTCCATCTTCATTCTCCTGCTCCACTTTTAGCAAATTTTGTGAATTCTTTAATAAATTCTTTGATTTTCCTCCAAAAGTGTTCAAGTTTCCGAAATAGTTCAAAGATGTTGCTCTGCTCTCTGAAGGTGGTAGAACTAGCCCCATGACATGGAATACCTTGTCTTCAAAGAATCCTTCAGCTAGAACAAAGCTGCTCTCTGTAAACAGTCCTGAATGGTACCTAGTTTCCTTCATATCTAATTCTA
Organism: Cydia fagiglandana; assembly: GCF_963556715.1. Classification (NCBI taxonomy): domain Eukaryota; kingdom Metazoa; phylum Arthropoda; class Insecta; order Lepidoptera; family Tortricidae; genus Cydia; species Cydia fagiglandana. The sequence continues at coordinate 22,322,140 of NC_085933.1, read as the reverse complement.
CACTCCCAGTAGGATCTTCTAAATAGAACTTCCCTTCAGTTAACTGGGTTAACAAACCTAACACTATAACCTCGTCAACTCTGCTTGAAGAACTAAGTAGAACCTCGATTTTCCTTAACTGAAATCGTTTCTCTTGCTCCATAGATGGCAGTACTTCTTGTGCAAACAACTTGTTTCTAACGGTCCTTTGCCAAATAATAGTATATCTATCTATCAAGTACTGGGCTTTCCATTTAGGCTCTGGGTACAAGTGGCGGTCGGTACTCACGCTTTTACTGAACTTCTTCCTTTCATTATCATATACCAGTTTAGGAATGCTAAAGGCATCGATCACACTTAGTACCGATTCAGTCTCTTCGAGTCCGGCAGTGGAGCACTCCCTATAGGCAGTTTCTAGATGTTCCTTCTCTAAAATAGGCTGGGATATACACTGGTGCATTAAATGGGCGGTTAACTTGTCGATCATTTTCGTTCTTTCGCGCGGCGTTAGAGAGAAAACTTGTTCGGTCACAAAGGTGCTGGCTTCGCGACGTATTGTGAAGCCGCTAAGCTTGAACGCATTGTTAACCTCCGATCGTATCTTTTGCAGGTCACCCATGTTTAAGAATATGCTTAATGTTCACAAAACATGCGTTTATTTATAAAAATAACATGTTCTATTCGCCGAAGAACATACGCGCCAAAACACTTCTGTGACCTAAACGTCAGCTTGACATTGACAGCCGACTTTGACAGCTATTTAGTGTGGCTATATTCAAATTGTTAAGTTCTACAAAAACTTATCCTTGAAACAGAGTAAGTAAACAAACTTAGCAAACGAAGGCTCGCAGGAGCAAATTTGGTTTTAAGCTCTTACGTTTTTTACGTCTCATTTGTACTAGCCTACAAACCGTTTAATATTAGCATTTTCAAAAATATAAGAATATTTCCATTATTTTAATATTCATCCACCGTGCGAAAATACCTCCGTTTTAGAAGGAATCATATTAGACTGGCAACATTTTTCATTCTGGTCTATTTAAGCTATAAAATAAAACGCGTACAGACAGTTTAAATGGTACGATTCAAGCTGCATAACCTGCAAATGAAACACGTTAAAAACTATAACTGTCAACTGTCAATGTCAAATTAACAAAACCATTCGTTTCATTCTGATTTCATTCATTCTATTCTGCCTCTGGAGATTTTTCCGCAAAACGCAAAATATTTGTAGTCATAACATAATACAGTATATGCCTAATACGAATATAAGTTGTATGTGTTTATGTTTTGGTTAAAACTATTTCCCCTTACTCTGGTTTTTACACGACAAGCGTCTGTAAGTATACGATTACACAGTTACCTATTTATTAATTTGCATAATTTTGTTTTATTCCGTTATTACTGTACTTTTATGAAGATTCTACAATTACGGTAAATGTTTCAGGGAAAGCCACCAACTATGGATATTCTAAGACAATTTCAAAACATTTCTTGGTACGTATTTTCTTTCTTATTTCCATCAAATTTTCTAGGGCGATAGTAATCATCGCATTTTGTGACGTTACTTTTTGAAGAGATAAGATCCAATTACTCATTTTCCTAGTCCACTCATGGAGGTAAAGCCCCTGACTAAGACGTAAATACAAACATTATAATGCACTCACATAATATATTTGATGCACCTACTTTAAAAACATAGTGCCGCGTGGCGCCGGCATCAGAAAAGAATAGCACCACCCCGTCTCGTCCCGTGGGTGTCGTATAAGACGACTAAGGGAAAACTGGCGACAGATATGCATGTGAGCAAGGCTCGCCCGTATCCTTAGTGGGGTCCTTGCTCACAAGAGCTGTGCGCGCGCCACAACAGAAAAAATAAACTTTAAAAACGTTAAAATTTCTCATAAAAGAACCAATACTACTGCAATAAACCAACTGTCACAAGATTTGGACAGTTAAGAAATATTTACCTACACAATTATTACTTTTTAAAGATGTTCAGTTGTAGTAATAGTTATAAACTCTTTATTGTAAAAAAAACATACAAATAGGAAAAGATAAGTACAAAGGCAAAAGGTAGTTGTAAATATATTTTATTTATTTTGTTTGTCTATGTTTTAGGTGTAAGCCAGACTGGTGTTTCCCGAGCATGAGCAAGGAGACCAATGAGCTGTTACGTCAATGCACAGATCTTCCCAAGCTGGAGTACTCGGATGATGTTGATGAAACCATCAAGAGGAGTAAAGCCTTTCCCATACCGTTTCCTATTGAAACTGTGAGGTATGTTAAATTCAGCTATTTTGATAGACTCATACAAGATGAGAAAAGGGTAGCTGCTAGAAGTAAAAAATCCCTATTATGTGTTTTTGTTAAGATTCAAAAACAAAGTTTTATATAACAGGCTTCCTTCATACAATACAGACACAATATTAACACTCAAAAGTTTAATTTCTTATATAATTACTCTTTTTAATTTCTTTTTCATTGAAAATTGTCTAAAACTTTAAACACAGCCTGCTGGCATATTAAAAGATGGACAGCAGAGGTTTTAGTATTAATTAGGATAATATTTGTCTCCCTTCCAGCATGGAATTCTAAAGAATGATATATCCCTTCAGCCCTCAACTGTGAAGGGGCCAGGGGGCCCCAAGCAATTTTGAGTTTTATATATGTATGTCATAAATATATATCGAAGTTGATCGATCCTGTCGGGCTTTCCCACGGCTGAGGGGATAATAAATATCCACAGCTAAGTTCTAGTGACATACTTACACAATTTGGCAAACTTATTCCACACATTTTAATATGATGAAAATATATATTACAGACTAGAAAAGTTGAAGGTGCGTCGCCATGTAGAAAAACTGAAGAGCAACATAGCTTCCACATATCCCCTCATTCACGAGAGAGTGCTGCTGTTGATGACCCATTTTCTCATTTACAAGAGGTAACTTTTGTAATAATGTGTAATATTATAAAATACTGGGGACCCGCTCCGACCTCACATGGGCTAACAAATTATACACCTAAACCTTCCTCAAGAATCACTCTATTGATAGGTGAAAACCGAATGAAAATCCGTCCAGTAGTCTTTGAGTTTATCGCAAACAAACATACAAACACACTAACATACAGATGCGGCGGGGAACTTTGTTTTATAAGGTGTAGTGATAAGCTAGTTCCATTAGGCCTCGAAAACATATGTACCTAGTCATCTTAAGTTGGCAAATCCTGATTTTTGAGTGTAAAAGGGCAAGCATAGTTAAACTAATGATTCACTTTGAAGGCACTGATTCATTCAATGTGGGCTGACAATGATGAAATCCATCAAAACAGGTGTTGGAAATCCCCATAAGGAAAATCTTAATGTCAGTAATTACTTAACCGTAAATCTTTTTTTAATCGGGTTTATTTTTTCAAGATGTTTTCCTGTAGTAAAATTGATTACTTACCATGTGAATAAGTGTTATTGTGAAAACAAGTTTCAAGCCCACTGCAGTATTTGTCATCTATTAAGAATGTTATTACTTGTTAGTTACAACATTATGTTCTTATACATACTTATACTGTATCTCTGGCTAACGGGACACGTAACAACAAGAAATAGTAGATCCAACTAATAAATACCGCGCTTCGAGGCGTAAAAGCTGTTGCGTGGCAAATAAGGGGTCATCCATTAATTGCATCACACGTTTAGGGGGTGGGAGGGGGTCAAGAAAATGTGACATATTGTGACATGGGGGAGGGGGGAGACACAAACTTTGTGACGTCACTTTAACTTCATCAGTAACCGAAAGTTTATTTAAATTATTTTATTCGCTGCACATTTAAATAATCGTTTTTTTTCGTTTAATTTTCTTTCCTAAGCAGTTTTGGGTTATAAAATTACTAATATTTATATCGTCAAAAATATTTTGATAAAATATTAATAATACTTAGGTACTTACTTAATTCGTTTTGGCGATTTCGTAGAAAAAATGTGACGTCACACTAGGGGGGAGGGGTTTGCCAAATGTGACCAAGTGTGACAAGGAGGGGGGAGGGGTCAAAAAACCTAGAAATTCGTGTGACGTAATTAATGGATGACCCCTAACTATCTCTTGGGTCACGACACGCTACGGTCTACAAAACGAAGTTTTTTCATTGTTATTAATTTATTACTACTTACGGTAGAAGAAGACATACAATTCGCCGCGCGAAGAAATTGCCACACAAAGCAGCTCAGTCTTTCCTCGCCCGAGACCGACGCACGCGCGGGCACGATGCCTCGGGTGCAATTGCCTTGGGAGGCAGCCGGCCTAGCCAAGGTTACAATCGCTATCGCTTCGACAACAAAAAGCATTATGTCTCTCTATCACTCTTCCATATTGGTGCGACAGTGACAGTTGCGTTTCGATCGCTACAGAGCGTAAGCGATCGGCATCTTGGCTACGCGGCCTGGTCGCTCTCGTCCAATCCCGCCTTATCATTATTATCTGTTGCAGAGAATTCGGCTCCAGTATTGAGAAAGCGCTGTACAACAACATGACCGTACCAGATCTGATCGACAGGATACTCAAAAAGAGGGCCGTCACGTTCATGGGACCGCACGACACGTACAAACTAATCTCGGGCGAGGAGGGGTGAGTTGCTAATTTGTTAGTCTTGCAAGATACCTTCAACCGTTGTCTTAAAGTTCAAATTCGATTGACTACGATGTACAACCGCATTACCGCAGGTTAACTTTACAGTCACGAAGGCTGGGAGGCAGTGGGCACGCTACAACAGAAGCCGCCATTGGTCCTCGAGAACTGTCTGAGCTACGATGAGATGAAAATAGCTGCATTTGTGTACGTGAGCGGTTATACGGAGTGCATCAATAATGGAAGTAGGAAGAATAAGGGGGTTATTAGTGAAGAGGATGCGGAAAGCGATGCTGTGATTATTGGTTAGTTTTTTTTTTATTTCACTGGAGCATAAGAAGTTTGAATCTTTTGTACAGTAATATAAAATGTAACAGTTGTATAGAAGGTTCAAATTCATTTGAAGCTTCTATGACGTAAAGATCGTCTCGTTTGTGTACGTGAGCGGTTATACAGAGTACATAATGGAAGTAGGAAGAATCAGGGGGTTACTAGTGAAGAGGATGCAGAGAGCGATGCTGTTATTATTGGTAAGTTTTTTTTGGAACTGGAGCTTCAATGAGATGAAGATAACCTAGTTTGTATACGTGCGCTGGTATACGGAGGATATAAATCAATAATGAAAGTAGGAAGAATCAGAAGTTATTAGTGAAGAGGATGTTGAGAGTACTACTGGTATGGTAAACCTTTTTTTAATATTCATAATAGGACTGAATATCCATAAAAAGTTATCATTTTGTGGGTGTCTAGAATTTATGGAAATTAAATATCTTTATAATTTGACCGAGTTCGAAACACCCTAATTTTGTCGAACAGTTTATTTTACAGTTTTTGTCATTTTATGTCCCAGAAATATAACTAATAAAGTTTAATATAGGGTTTGCCACTTGGAAAAATAAAGTTTTATCGAGGTTTATTTTAATGTTTTATGTTTGTTAACAGGTATTGTCGGCCCCCGTTTCCAACGCCCCCGGCGAATGGACTACGAAGATATTCTAATAACTGAACAGCAGAACTGCTTAGAGAATGGGTTAGTTGTTTTATTTTAATGACTAAATTCATTGCTTACCTAACAATACTTTAATCGTATAATACTAATACTAAGCCGATTGTAAGCTGATTTTATTCCTTAACGGTCCCTGAAAACCTAACTCGCCTCGAGCGAGGCAAAGCTTCACAGACTAAGGGCCAGTTGCGCCAAACACATTTGACAGATCAACGTCAGCCCGCCCCAGCGCTTTACTATGAAACTTTCCATACATAAAAATTTAGTATTCAGTATTCATTTATTTCTTGCTTCCATAGTACATTTTTAGGTGGTATTTACATTTCTTATGGTATCACATGGACCCTGAATAGGGTGTAGCAAACATAAGTACATACATAATTCAATTAAGTTACAGGTACTTAATACATCTCTAACATAACTCTAGTGGCTTTTACAAACTTATAACTAACTTATCATTATATAGATATTTAGAATATTTTATATTAATCAATAGGTTTATTGCGAACTCTTTAACTATACGAACAGTTTCGTGCAACCGACCCTAAGTTGCTTCGCGCGGCAATTTACTCGCGAGGCAGCTTTTTGGCCCGTCTCTTGGCCTGCCTCTGAACTACATTGTTTTTCTTTGATATCAGAACTTTACTGACATGTTGGCTTCTCAGGTACGGGGAGGAGGTAACGCCTACGACGTGCCTCAACGTTTTGAAGACGACTTATGTACGCAATAACCAGTCTGCGAGGCACATGTGGAGACAAATGTTTTCAGAGTTTTACCAGGTAAGGAGTTTTTGTAGCTGACAGAAATTGACTGTGACAATATTGTAACTTTTACAAATTATAAAGTTTATAACTAACAATTACAAATTAAACTAAGAACTAAAGAGACTAAACTAAAACTAACTAAAAAATAATAATTTTATTTTTGTTTTTTACCAGGTACACAGCTACACCCACGAAGAGCTAACCTCCTACGTAAATATCGAAGACAAACCGGAAGACAGACGGTACATAGACCGCTATGTGAAAGTGAATGACATGATATTCGACAACGAAGTGTACTACAAGAGGATTAGCGTTACTGCGGAGTGTGTGTTATATGAGGCTGAAGAGCGGGCGAGGGGAGCGGGGAGGGACGCGTTCGTTAATGTTATAGGGGCTGGTGAGTTGGAAAAATGTTATATTTGGATTTAATTTACGTATTATACAACACTTTAGTGTACTATAATGAACTCATTATACAACACCTTAGTGTACTATAATGAAGTTATTTTACAACACTTTAGCTAAGTATAATGAATTTTATTAGTAAATAGCGTTCCCACGTTTTTTAACTGATTTACTTACTTTTGTTTCCTGACTGAGGAAACGAAATAAAGACACGAAGTAGATTATCCAGCTTCTTTTCATAAGGCACCATTGTCAATACATAGGTGCCTTATTGCAACAAGACAGTTAAATTGTTAGTAAAAACACGAAAACAGACGGTAAATAGACCGCCGTAACACCGAGTTTAATATTAGGGTGGTATTCCATCTGTCCAATCTCAAAGTTCTTTGTCCAGTTGCGTTTCACATTTTGCTTAATGAGAGAGTGAAACGCAATGACATTGGACAATGAAATTGGACAGGTGGACCACCCTTAAAGTATCATTGTATAGGACTTGCTAATTATGTAAACAAACCGCCATATTGAAACTGTCACTGAATGATGGCGGTTTGTTTATATAGCAAGTTCCATAGAATGACACTATAGATATTCATTGGTTGCATTTCCTACTCATGCACTGTAATGCTCTGGTTTCTTAGGATAGCGGTGCCGTCATGTAGCGGCCGTCTCCATACAAAATACTACGACATCCATATTTAGCCGTATTATTTGATATGGAGACGGCCGCTATATGACAGCACCGTGCACCGCTATCCTAGGAAAACCGAGCTTTAGTGCTTGAAAAATTGAGATCTAAGCTCTCCGAAACATGTCGCGCTGTATGTTAAACGAAAAATTTCTTTTTGTTCCAGGCCTAGGCGTATGGAAGGTGTCTGCCCATCAGCCCGACGTGTATATTCTGAGCTTCCTGGAGAGGATACGCTCGTTCTTGAAGAAGGACCTGTTGAACCACGTCACGGACGTCAATTTCGCGTACATCCAACCCAGCGCCAGCATTTTAGGTATGTTTGGTTTGAAGTGTTCAGTTTTACTCTGTATCTTCAGGTATTTAAATAAAAGTAAACAAATAATTTGTATATTTTTGAGTAGTTATAGAGTCTGGCTAGCCAAAAATTGTTGACAGATATTTCGTTGTTGTATCACCAATTGTCTATGATTTAAAAAAAAAGCTAAATGTCAGTTGTCAATTTATGTCATTCATTCAAATTGTTTGCGGATAGTTGCGGTTTATAATGGGTTTATTTTAAATAATATTAGTAATGTCTATCCTGAGTGAGGTTCGCAAACTATTATTGAAGCTCGTAAATAATTACGACAATGTGCGAAGTCGACGTGTAGCGTTGTATAACGAAAAACTGCAATGTTTACAACTCCTAAACAAATGTAAACAAATCAGGAGGTTGGTGCTCTATAAATATTTTGATACTTAGCATTTAACATATTTGGCATAGTACTTATATATTTTTTTTGGTGATGGCTTAAGATTACGGTATTATCGAGCTAGGTCTTATTTACACTACATTTCATTTATCGCCTTGTTACAATGGTATATGGTGAGAAAGTGTTAACATATGTGTTTATCGTTGACTGTACTTTACATAGTGGTAGAAATTATGTGAGCTGACTTTGAGTGCACGTCAACGTATATTTATACTGGGTCAAGCAAATCTTGTCAGTAGCAAATGGCGGCAAATTTGAAAAATCGCGGGTTAGCAACACTGTGTTCGAATAATTCGAAAATCGCGTGTCATCTGTGTTTTATCTGTGGAATGTGGACCGCGAATGACAGCCATCATCTTCTTTGTTTACATTATGTTTACATTCTGAATCGATTCTATTTCAAGAGATATTTCTGCTGTGTCACCATTAAATACCAATATATTAAATAAGATTATGCTCAAAGCTAAGATGCCTACAATGCCTACAGTGCCAACTGAGAAATCTAATAAAATATTAAAATCCAGTAGGACATCTAACCTGCTGAAGCAATACATTCTTGTTTAAAGGCATAATCCACTTCTAATTTTATTTTGAGATCTTCAAATTAGTTAATCATTTTTATCAACATCACACACCGCTTTTAAATTGTAGTCCATGCCTATTAATAACATTTTTAACATTTTCAATGGAGAAATCCGCGAGTGACAATTTGAATTGACGTACGTAATAGGGCGCGTTCAGCAGAAAAAAAAGTTTTGGTTCGATGTAAATTGTACATTGCTGCTTTTCTTAGCGCAATACTACTCTTTGAGTGTTGCCCTACTTTAGTTTGCTTTACATTGCTACTGACAAGATTTGCTTGACGCACTATAACTTATATCCTTAGATACCTTACGTGTGCATAGAAAATCAAAAATATGTTCTAGTATCCAAACTATAATTCCTACTATACAAAGTGTGACCAGCCGAAGATTTTTTGAATTTCCCGCCGAACATTTAGGTAAAATTTCAGTAGCCAGACTCTAACATTTATTGGTTAACCAAACAAATACAAAACCACCTGGATCTGTCACTGAACGACCTAACTTTAACCTACATTATTTGATCATGTAATGTTTTCATCTACCCTCAACTGGCTTAAGGTCCTTAAGGAGCCAATTTGAGGGTAGATTTTGTTTACTTTTATTTAAATACCTAAATACACAGACTATAGTACTTGAAAAAGCTGCATCCAGGTTATATTCTTAACCGTTTCACCGCCATAGACGTCAAATGACTCACGCGGCTACAGCCCAATACTCGTATAAACCTACGTGCATTCCGACAATGCATATCAAATATTATATTATGGATTATCGCAAAGTATTATTTTAATCAGTTAAAACACTAATAAATGAACAAATATTTCAGTTTTACTTGATTATGTTTTTTTTTCAGCATTATTTACAAATGGAACAGAGGAGGGGAGTACAGAGAAAAGAATATTCTTTGAAAGCAAAAGGCATCCTAAAGGTTTGTATCTTTACTTTGCTATTATCAGGTATTTATTTAAATAAATATGACATAATTATAAGAGTTCTGACAACTTCTAATATGAGGACAGTGAGCGTGAATGGGGGGCTGCCAGTGCTGCCACTGTGCGGCCTGAATCGAAAACTTTAACTTGACATTAACAATTTAACACTACGCAAACGAGTAAATGCTTCACAAAGTTCACGTACGTTTGCTTGTGTGTTGGCGCGTCTTAAACCTTATGGCCTAAATCGAAAATTGACATTCACACTTCGCCCCAATACCGATGTAGTGTATAATTATTTTCCATCGTATATTCATGGAAACATATGAACGTGTCTTGCTATTTCAGTCAGTCTCGGTACAAAAAGTACTGAGTAGTTTCCGAGAAAATACGATCGAAAACAATTATTCACTACATCTGTAAACAGAATGCTGCCCCCTACAGTTCACGCACCCTATAATAACAGTTATAGGAAGGCATTTTTTAAAATACAATTCCAGGTGGCATAAACGTGCAGCTAGAAAACCGGGAGCCGTCAGCGAAGCTAACGGGCGAACACGAGGGCAAGCTGCTAGTCATGACGTATCCGTGGGATGGAAACGCGCACCCTGGCAACGAATTCTGGTAAGATTTAATATTTTCTATTTCCAAGTTTTTTTTTCATTAGGGGTCATCCATTAACTATATCACACGTTTAGGGGGTGGGAGGGGGTCAAGTAAATGTGACATATTGTGACATGGGGGAGGGGGGAGACACAAACTTTGTGACGTCACTTTAACTTCATCAGTAACCGAAAATTTATTTAAATTATTTTATTCGCTGTACATTTAAATAACAAGTTTTTAAAACGATAATCGTTTTTATTCGTTAATTTTCTTTCCTAAGCAGTTTTGGGTTATGATTACTAATATTTATATGGTCAAAAATATTTTGATAAAATATTAATAATACTTAGGTACTTACTTAATTCAATTTGGCGATTTCGTAGAAAAAATGTGACGTCACACTAGGGGGGAGGGGTTTGCCAAATGTGACCAAGTGTGACAAGGACCGGGGAGGGGTCAAAAAACCTAGAAATTCGTGTGACGTAATTAATGGATGACCCCTTACCCGGGGATAAACTGTAATTTGAATATGATCAACCCTGGAAAAAATATAACAACGGCATAATATGTGCTTTAAAAAAACTGGTGTATCACAAATCGTATACAGAAAATCGCAACTTACTATCGAGCCTTTTTGAAGATAACCAAACTAAAAAGTTGCATTAAGATTGGGCTTCAAACAACAAAATAACTTTGAAACGATATTTGGTCAGACCGCTTAGTGTAAGGCCTGAGTGGACGCTCGGAGCGGGGCGTGCAGCGTGGCGTGACGCCACTGGCGTCGGGCTCAAGTGATTTGAGCAGCGTGCACTAAGGCCGCTCCTATACGTTTGCATTTGATTAACATGCACGCCGCACGCCCCGCCCCGCTGCACGCTCAACTCGAGCGTCCACTCAGGCCTTAGCATGACTTGCTTTGTCGGACACAACTGCATAAGACAATGTCAGTCTTCAAGCTATCTTCAGAATAAAAGCTTGACCAGGCTGAACGATATGTGACCAGACTACTATTTATTATAATTTATTATTAATATCACAAGAACGGTTACAGTAATACATACTTATACTACGAAGCCGATGGTCCGATGGTTCGAAAACCAGTAAGGGCATTTATTTGTGTGATGACACAGATCATTGTCACAACAAGTATAATAATATTATTTACAGTGTGGCTAAAAAATAAGTGCATTCCCGTTGCTAGGGAGGTTTTGGGATTATACTGAGCAACTTTTACTATGGGACCAACCCCGAAATCAAATCGAGAAGCCTCTTGAGCTTACCGTGGAGCTTAGTAAATTTGTGTAAAAATTGTCCTATAATATATATTTATTATGTATTTGGGTGAATAAACTTTTTCTTGTCACTAGTTGCCATGGTTACGGTTTCTTGGGTCACTCTTAAAATACTAGTTATTTCGTATTTAAATGAACCAAACTTGAATTTTTTGGTAGTTATAAGGCCTTTTCATAATGGGACATCTACTAACCACGTTTGTAGAACTTTTCATAATGGTACAGCAGCTCTTCTAAGAAACTATGCTACTATTGTCTCCTGGCTGATGGGACAGAATAACAACAAAAAAATAGTTGATTGACCCATTTATTTATATTGAATAGGTTGGGCAGCTTATCAGGATCGGGCGACCCGGCGGCCGCGTGCTCCACGCAAGTATCGGAACTGCACAACGCGCACGTCAACCCGCGCGTCGCCGGACACAAAACGCGCGTCGCTTGCAGAGCGGGGGTTAAACCGATATCCGACTACTGTGACGCGTTATCACATTAGAGGTATTTTTTTATAAACAAAATATACAGGGTGTTTGGTAAATCGTTTGCTAAATTAAAACGGCAGATAGCTTGAGTCATTTGCTATCTTCTCATGCCTAGAAAAACAAAATTGGCCATGGTTTTTTTTACTACCACGCAAATAAAAATTAGAAATTTACGAAAAATTGTCATAGAAGTCAAAAAATTTTTTTGCACCAAATTAAAAAACTCTAGGCCTGTGAAGATAGCAAATCACTCAACCTATCTGCCGTTTTAATTTGGCAAACGATGTACCAAACATTCTGTATATAGGCTCCTAAAGATCGGTTTTCCTAGGATAGCGGTCCCGTCATATAGCGGCCGTCTCCATAGTAAATAATACGGCTAAATATGAATATACGACATCCATATTTAGCCATATTATTTAGTAGACGGCCGCTATATGACGACACCGCTATCCTAGGAAACTAAAGCATAAGGGTGGTAGTCCATCTGTCGAATATCTTTCTCCATATGTATTGCGTCTTATATTGTGCTTAGTGAGAGAGTGGGACGCAAAAGACGCAATGACGCTGGACAAAGATATTGGTATTAGTGTGCAAATAGTGAATTTATTTTGTTTTGAAATTAATCGAATCAAAATATTCTCGGCCGGTCCAGAGGGAAACGTCAAAAACACGTGCGGAGATCGCGGACCTTTATGAACTTGTTTTAGCCCAACCGAACATTTGGTTCGGTATGATCTGAACCGAACATTCGGCCGAATATTCGTATTCGGCAAAGTCCATATTCGGTCCATCTCTAATTATAATTGTTTAGTTATAAGCTGTGTTATTGTGAGACCCTCCTAATCTGACTACATATTTAAAAAAAAAGGTTTTTATTGTCAGTACTCTGTAAAGGGGTATTCGCAGACGGTTTAGCACGCAAAATGACTAGTGTAACATTTTGCCTATATCGCTCTTAGTCTACATCGGGAACGGTCCAGAACGCAAAATGCCTACATCATTTTCCGTCGTTTTATCTTTACGTTAGCGATGCCGCGGGGCTCCTATTCTGTGCGGTTTGGCCTTCGGCCATTTGAAGATAACTAACGAACCTAACCTACCTGTGTGATATAAAAAAATTGCGTTCTAGACCGTTCGCGATGTAGACTAAAAGCGATATAAGCAAAATATTACACTAGTCATTTTGCGTTCTAGACCGTCCGCGACTATACTCGTACCTCTGTAAATCTGTATACAATGCGCTCTGTCACAAATACATGACAAACGAAGTTAGTGAGTTAATGTGATATGATTCTATAGCACTAAATACACTTTTTATATTGCCACAGCTGTAACACATGCTTTAGGCACTGGTCCCACCGCGAGCTAGTAAGCTATGAGCTATTGGCTATAAACACGAACAAAAGATAAGCACTCCCGTGTAAATAAAAGAGACACGGCGATATTTACAGCTCACCGCTGGGCGAGTAACTATAAATATCGCCGTGTCTCTTTTATTTACACGGGAGTGCTTATCTTTTGTTCGTGTTTATAGCCGATAGCTCATAGCTTACTAGCTCGCGGTGGGACCAGTGCCATAGGACATTAAATCTTGCCTAGAATTTTACTCTTCCACAAAAAACATTTGGTACCTACACTAAAATTTTAATAATTATATTTTACTACAATAAGTGTGTTTGTATATGGCTGTGAAAATTCTGAAAAAAAAAGCAAAGAAAGTTGAAAAATTGTCTCAAAAGGTAACTTAAGTTTTTGAAGAATATGTCTCTTGTTTATGTTTATACTTCTTTTTTTGGCATTAGAAAAAGAGTAAACAATCTTTATGAGTTTCTTTTTATTGGAAAACGCTATTTAAAAAAATATATCTATTACTTATGAATCCAAAAGTTTTTAATGATTATATAATCATAATAATTTTATAGCATACCTATAAAATTATTATGATTATGTATATACTATTTATTTATTTTATGGTATGCTATAAAATTATTACATATTAACTGCAACTTACTATCCACAGTTTTTCAATAAAAAGAGGCGTCAAGATCGCCTACCTTCTTTCTAAGCTAAAAAAAAACTAAAAAAGTTTTTTAGCTTTACCTACTCGTTTTTGGGAAAGACAGGACACACAAGTGAAAATATGATTGGCTTCTATCGTTTTTATAATGCTTGTATTATAAAATGTAAATAAAATTTGTATGTACGTTGTTTAGCTGCAGAGGCGTAACTAGGGGGGGGTTGGAGGGGGCACGTGCCCCGGGCGCCGTCCAAGGGGGGGGCGCCAAAATGAGCAAAAGACCTGTACCTCTCCGCCTTGCTAAAAGGCAGCAGGGAAACTTTTGTCAGTCATATTTACCACCACTGTGAAGTGTGAAATGCGGATGGTATTCTGCCCCACAGCGCAAAAGAGAAAGCCGATCTTTTACTCTTACTCTTTTTGCCTCGAACTCGACCTTGACAGACGACGGTAGCGCCCTACCGCCCACCATCCCGCAGTGCGAATACTCTATGCAAGAAACTTCCATCAAGGCGGGAGTTGCTATGCTTTCGTTTTATAAGGCGAGCGGGCCGAGTGCTTCAGAGTTGTGTCCCGTGTTAGCGCGTCTTTTCCGTTAGGGGTCTCCTGTCGAAGTTACCATCTTATGGACTCTCCAAGAGACTACCTATGCGAATGGATCGCTAGCCCTTTGTCCGGCAGGCGCATATGAGCCGTAGTAGACGGAACCTGGCCGCGTAGCCAAGATGCCAATCGCTTACGCTCTGTAGCGATCGAAACGCAACTGTCACTGTCACACTAATAAGGAAGAGTGATAGAGAGATATAATGTTTTTCGTTGTCGAAGCGATAGTGATTGTAACCTTGGCTAGGCCGGCTGCTTCAATAGCTGCTGCATATCTGTGTCATGTTGTCAATCGACGACATTCATCGATATGCGGACGACAGTACTATACAAGGATGGCTAAAAAATAACTAAATTCCCGTTGCCAGGGAGGTTTTGGGTTTTGGGACTGAGCAACTTTTACTACGGGACTAACCCCGAAATCGCGAAAAAAAAAAGTTTACCCTCCCATAGAAAATGGACCAGCCAAAATGTAGGAAACAGCCAAATTTTTTTTCGCGACTTAGGGGTTGGACTAATAGTAAAAGTTGCTCAGTATAATCCAAAAACCTGCCTGGCAACGAAAATACAGTTATTTTTAGCCACCCTGTATACCTACAGGCTGGTCCAAACCTTGACGCCCATAATTTTTTTACTAGGGCTAGACCAGAGACAATAAGCCCCCACGTAAACTGGTGATGGTGCTCAGTGGAACACCACCCTAAATAACAACCTAAAAAAAATAAGAAACAAACCATCTGATTATGGCTAGAACAGCCGATTGCAGATTTAAGTTGAGAAAAAAAAATATTTTTTTTTAGAATCCTCGTCATGGGTTATCAGAATATACCCCATTTACCAGATGTTAGCCGATTTTTCGTAGTTTTCGAGACTTATAACTTTTGTTAAGAAATTCTGGAGTGAAGCTTTGCTTTGCTTTTCTGCCTTCTAATAATTGTTCGTGGTATTTGCACTGATAACTGAACTGGACTGAACTGAAATAGCGATGGGGAAGTGACCCCATAAAATAATAGTAGAAATAACTGTGTCAGGTATCGAGGCATTCTATCCAGAGTTTCGGTGTGGGATCAGGACAATTTAATCCGATTCAATCCTACCATGACTCAAATTTGCGCGTTTACCGCTAAGAAAACCTCATTTTTCAAGGCACAACCCTTCCCATGTCAGGGAGTATTGGGAGCCCAGCTCGATCAGTGTTGACATCTCCATCAGTGACGTCCAATAATTTCGTAGCCACCTTGCCGGGTAGGCTGCGCTCGTATAAAAAAAAATTCGGTGTGCTCAATAAAGGGAGGCCACCGCCATACTTTACTCTGGGGTAGACTGATCCCATATATTGAGTACTGCTTTCACCTTTGGACAGGAGCACCTGGATGCCGCCTTGGGTCCTTCAAATCAGTCCAAAGCCGCGCTGTACCTATGAATAGAGATCTCCAAAAAAGAAGTTTATAAGTTTTAAAACGGTCGGCAACGCGCATGTAACACCCCTGGAGTGTAGACGTCCATAGGATGCGGTGACCGCTTACCATCAGGTGGGTCGAAAGCTTGTTGGCCACCGATGTACTAAAAAAACATAGGTACCTACACTGTATTTGTCTACATTAAAAGTAAACTTATTAAAGCAAAAAATAACCCTTTCGTTTCGTTAAGCAGGCCACTGACGAGCCTTCCAAATGGATGCCGTTACAATGGATTCATCCAAATGGACGGCATCCTAATATTAAACATTTAAACATTGTACGTTTTTGACATTCACGGACCGATTTTGGATTGCAGCCACGCTATTTGGACTGTTGGAAGGCTTGTCAGTGACCACCTTACGTTCATTTCGTTTGGGGGGGGGGGGGCGCAAATTTGGTGTCTGCCCCGGGCGCCATATCCTCTAGCTACGCCTCTGTTTAGCTGTAGCATTATTAGTACTGTAACTATGTATGTAAAGGAGAATTGTGTTGTATTGTAT
Organism: Cydia fagiglandana; assembly: GCF_963556715.1. Taxonomy (NCBI): domain Eukaryota; kingdom Metazoa; phylum Arthropoda; class Insecta; order Lepidoptera; family Tortricidae; genus Cydia; species Cydia fagiglandana. The sequence goes on along the minus strand of NC_085933.1, from coordinate 22,305,447 downwards.
TCTTATTTTTATATTGTGAATTGAACAAGGGAAATTTTGTTTATACTTATAAATTTAGGCAGTATTGGAAAAGTATACTCTATACTATAAATAGAAGGAATTGGAACTTTTTCGTGGTATTGAAAGTAGCTGGTTTTCAAATATTATGTATAAAGTAGCCGTAGCATGAGTTGACTCTTGACTTTTACGTTAGCGACGACGTAAACTCGATCGCAGTCCATCTTGCTCGCACTGATGGGTCGGTGCGATAGACTTTCAAGAAAAGAGTGAATATCCATTGTTCGCGTACGATATCAAATACGTGACAAGCAAGCATTTTCTCAGGTTGAAAAATACTTAATTTCACCCTCTCCCTTTATTACAATGTATCAGAAAGTGACAGCGATGGAAGACAGTTAGTAATCAATTAATCATGTCTTATGCTTTATGAAATCGACAATACTAGACTGGTAGAATTGTGCCTGTCCTATGTTTATTAGTGGACGGTTTTACAATCATCTCTCTATGATTTTATTTATCTATTATTAATTATTATCCTTGTTAATGTTAAATATGAACATATTTTTTGTATTCTTAATGTATTGAGGATTATATTTAATTAAATAATAATTTAATTTAATTAATTAATATGAAAAATTAATTTGTATGAAATCATTTAAGTTTAAATTCTACTTCTTATTGATTAAATTAACATTCGGGATTGTAAAATCGTTCCTGTTCATGTATACTAAATATATTGTATATTTAATTAGTTACATTATATATGTCGGCGGCCGATCGTAAGATCAGGCATATCGTGAAATTCCTAGGCATATCGTAAAACGTGAAAATCTTTAACTCGTTCCCTGTGTCGACGGAGCCCCGCAACGCGGGGTTCCTATGTCTGGGCAGTTTGCCCTTTGGGCATCTGAAGCAAAGTAACGAACGTATCCTGCCTATATATTGGTTTAATGTGACTATCGTCAAAACATTACACAGGAACATTACGATCTGCCTGATCTTACGATCGGCCGCCGACATCTACATTGTATATTGTATTGAATATAAACAATGAATATTTGCGTAAGTAGGTTGTTTATCTGACTTATTATAGCATGCTAAATATACATGCTTTTCCGGCTATTAATAGTTTTTTAAGGTGTAGGTTATCCAAAAATGGACTCTAATATGATGGAACTATAAGTGATTTTCGGAATTAGCTAAAGACACTTTAATTGATACATTATTGTTTGTTAAGTTTATGATAATCTTATGTTACAGAATTAAGTAAGTAGTGTCCCTTGTATATGTGCACCTACTGTCAACTTCTGCAACAGTGAGTAATTTATTTTATATCAGTTCAGTACTGCAAATTTCCTCAAAATTGCCTACCATGCCCAACATTGCCTGGCTTAAAAAACGGTAAATGTTCGCAAAACACTCAAAACAGCATTACTAATAATTATTACAACAATCAGTCGAGATGACAAAGACAACTGGTTTGTAAAGAATCACAGTTTTATTCAGCCAGGTAATTTTAAGGAAATTGACAGTACTGAACTGATTTATTTTAAAATTACTCACTCACCTTGCCTATACTTAGGGCCAGTTGCACCAACCACAGTTAACAGACTGATCAACGTCACGTCGCAGAGATTTATGAAACTTCCTTTTATAGATGACTGTAAAATAATAAGGCACTGGTTTCGATGGTAAAACAAAATGTAATGTCAGTAATAAATAGACAAAAATAGTATCAAAAAAACATAGACAATAAAACGTAAATTTATATAAAAAGGTTATGTGTTGCACACTTCCCATACAAAAAAAATTGCGAACACTAACGGTGACAGACGGTCTGGTGCAACCGACCCTTAGACCAGTGACGCGTTTTAAGTTGTTGAACTAAGTATAACAATTTTTGGGGTCCCACAATGCGTTGCTCGCATTTAGGTCGAGGTCTAATCCGCGGCTATGAGAACCTAATAGCTTTTTCGGAAAAAAAATTACTGCGTTCGCTGCCTACTGTTTCTATACAGAACCGACAAGTTAGGCAGGGGCCTTAGTGCGTATGTGTGTGTATGAACGAGTACAGGTTGATTCACGAATGCTGGCACGAATGGAATCAGCGAAACTTTCATTGTATCGGTATACAGTCACAGAATAAATAATAGTACTGCCGTACAGAAAGGAAACTTCCTACAAAACCGAAGTTCAGGGTCGGATCATGCTATCCCTTTCTAATATATGGCACAATCCCTTTCGGCTATTTAGGGTTGTCAAAATTCAAGTGATTATCTTATCTGTGGTCATGCTCGCAAAAGGAAATCAAGTGGTGCCAACCCTAATAATTGCTCGGAGCAATGCTGAGCCGAGTTTGGCCGAAGTCAGGAGTTTCGCACCCCTGATACAGTCAGTGAGTCGAAGCCACCATTTTATTACATTAATACACACAATAGATATTTTCATTTACTCATTCATTCTATTCGTGTCGTCTCTAGTGAATAGACCTGTAATTTATGGCATTATGACACAAAATTAATGTAATTAAATTTATGAACAATGTAGTTCGTAATTGAAGTAAATTTCCTATACTAGATATAGTAATGTCCTTGATATGATATATTGTTATGTTTAATTTGGTAAGAAATATATTCAACCGTTTTGTATTACTTTGGCGTTTTATTTTCTTAAAGTGGAACTGATTTTACTGGTAAATTATCAATAAGCTGGGATGACTGGGCATAGCAAGTTGATTGGACTAGAGCGCCTGGAGCTCAAAACTGGAAGTTGTATTCAAAAGATGCCTCTAACGCATCTCTTCTACTTATAACAAAATTGACGCAATATAGGTAGCTAAAAGTTACGGCGAATAAGTTAAATTAGGTACATAGGTACTAATTAGGTACCTGAGTGGCTACCGCGAAAATCGAAGTTCGCAAATTGCGGGCAGTTTTCTCTGTCAGTCTAATTACGCCTCCATTGGAGTAAAAGAGAAAGATCCCCGCAATTTGCGAATTTCGGTTTTCGCGGTAGCCGCTCTGTGCCAACCGAAATGACAACCGACGAACGCTGGCACGAATGGAACGAATGAAACTTTCATTTTATGACACCACAATTTTATTGTTTAATGTCTTAAGGCCCCAGTACACAATGGGCCATCGCCGGCCACTCCAAGGGATGAGATAGCAATAGCACTTGCTCCCTCTAACGCATAAATGCGTCCCTTGGAGTGGCCGGCGATGGCCCATTGTGTACTGGGGCCTTTACACGCATAGATATTTATTTTCATTCACTCAGTCTTTCCATTCGTACCAGCACTTATGAATTCACTCAGCTGTAAAGCCCCCTCCAGACTATGCGCGTGAATCGCGGGCGAAGCCGCGAACGCAAGTGTGGCGTCGATTTCGCAGATTGTTCACGCCTTCGCGCCTTGTTCTCCGTTTTTTGTCGGTATTTCGGCCCGCGTCAAAGGAGACGCGAAGCGCGAACTTGCAAGACTCCACATTACACAATATTTTGGCTCCTCTGTGGCAAGATAAATATGAATTATATTATGATTATATTATATTAAGCAGCTATATTTTACGGTTTTACAATAAAACAAAATGGAAAAACAGCTAAATCACGTATGATGCCATAGATAACTAACAGTTAAACTCGATCAGCTGATGCTTTTCCGCCATATTGCCGCAAACCAAACTGCGAAATCGCCGTGAAGTGTGCGAGTGTGGAGTCTTACGTCAACTTCGCGATATGTTCGCTCCGCGACGTCGCGCCGCGATTCACGCACATAGTCTGGAGGGGGCTTAAGAATAGAGCTTAAGGATGGGCAAGCGCAGTGTCGGATGACCACAAACTAGATGGACGGATGATCTCGTACGCGTCGCTGGGAGCCGGTGGCTTCAGAGTGCTAGAGATCGTTCCCGGTGGAGGTTTATGGGGGAGGCTTATGTCCAGCAGTGGACGTCCGTGGCCGATAGGTAGATAGATAAGAGTATGAAACCCCAACCCTAAGTTCTAAATCGCGCTAACAGTAGGTGCCATATCAGTATGTCTTAATTTCATTCTTAATTTGGATTGGAAGTCAAAATCATTAAAAAATGTTATTTTGACGAATGCCACACTTAACAGCGCCATCTCTTGATGAAAATACGCAATGTCTGAACGAATGATTTACATACAATGCTACCAACATCGCAAAGCGCGCAAAAAAAAATACTTGAACGATACTTATCAACATCCGGTTGGCAAATATATATTAGCAGCTAATAAATTGACCTATTAACATTAAAATTTTGGATTTCTCGCGTCGCCATCATTATGTCATAAAGTTTATTATTTTTCTTAGGATATATGTGTAAGGTAAGGTTATGTTGGGTATGAGAATTTTATTAAAGTGTTTCTCTTGCCCCAGTATGTCTTTTACCCACCCAGTCTAACCAGACCAAAATACTGGTTTTCCGTACTTCTTTAATTTGAATACCTAACAATACACTGAGCAAGATCAAGTGTATTATTTGTTAACGTTTCTTATCGAAAATTATAGATACCACGCTAGACTCACCCAGCAATGCATTTCACGATAAATATAAACTATCATCTTTCTGTTTATTATTCTTTCTGCAAAGTGCAAACAACTTGCGTTAAATACACGCTATGTTTACGTTCATTTGGCCTTGGATGCGTGTTATGTAATAGTAATAGTACTTGGCTATGCAGACGAATTGCGCATTATTTTTGGTCTTATCATCAGCTTCGTTGTTAGAACTTAAAGGCATATTGTTTAAAATGGGTTTTCCAATTAAGAGCAATGATGATACATTTAATAGACAGGTTTTTAATTTTTGAGGTAGGCAATTCACAACGTTGGAATTAGTTTTGATAGACGTATGGTCATCGTATGGTGTGTTGTGTATCAAGTGGGGTAACTTCTTACCCGAGGGTTAACATTAGACAGCTAAGCTAGCTATTTTTTTTTCATTATAAAGTTGAACTAATTGAAATACTGACAGTGGCGGATTTACCCTAAGGCCATGTAGGCCCGGGCCTAGGGCGGCAAGATACTAGGGGCGGGCGGAAATTTGCTGGTGATGACAAGAAATAACTCAAAATGCATGTAGTCAATAATATGATGGTTGCTGAGAAAGGGGTGGTTACAGGGCCTAGCTGGGGCCTAGGACGGCAAAGATTGCAAATCCGCCACTGAAGACTGACCCTAGATTGGTAGGTGCCATGCAGGCAAATCAGATATCATATACTATAGATAATGTGGTAGTGCATCTACTTCATTAAGAGTATACCTATTAGTTTCGTTCATAATGATGTTTATTATTTTATAATAATCTCTACATATAAAAGTATTTTATGACTTTCATAACAACTAGAGCTCAAACGTCACCGATTAGATATGTGTGGTATTAATATTAATACTATCAACTGTAACTACGTCATTGGGATATACGCGTCAATGGCGAAAATGCAAACATTCAATTTCCTCTAAGATAAGGAAAAGTGCAAGACTGATAGTGATAAGGTCCTGAATTTATTAATGTATCATCAGATTGAGAGCCAAATTTTCGTTTTATACCGCCCGCGCCCGCTGTACAGGGGTGTCCCACTAAGTACCTATCTCAGATGCAGTATATCCTGCTAATGCTGTAGACGTGGCAGCAAATTTGGTCCTGTGCAACGTACACCTTCACAATATGTGTCTAGGGCGTCCTGCCATCTCCTTCTTGATCTTCCCCTGCCCCGATATTATATATGTCTCTTCCCCTAATTGGAATATACATGTCTGTGTACAGAGTAACGAGTTGGTAACGAGTGTGCCGACACATGTAATTGATCTCAAGTAACCTCGTCAGTACATTCGTCTAGACTAAAAATAGTTCTCGTGTCATGACACTCACGCAACTGGTTTTTGGCAATTGAAATTTTACTCATTTCTTTCTTATGACGATGATTATGTCATGTTCTTTACAATACAAAGACGATACATTTCTTACCTAGTAGAGATACCTTTCTAAAATAAAGATTGATCTATTAGTATTTAATTTTCCTGTTTCTAAAAGTTGGTTTAATGCCTTTTATCACATGCCTGATCTTGACTAAATAATACCTGCTTGTATGCTTTTATGACAGAATGGAGAAACGCAGAAGATTGCTACAACAACAAACAAGCCCCTTCACGTGAGCGTCGCAGCTTGTTATGAGAAATGCGCGTTGTTGTTATTGCACATGCGAAGTTGCGAACGTTCCGCCCTAAGAGTACCTGCCTAGTTTGTGTGATTCAGCACATAGAACTCTGTTTTGACAGTGCCCTGAAACTGAAAAACAACCTATTGACACAAACAGAGTAACTATTGCGCATATAAAATCGGATAATAATAATTATTAGTATTTGTTGTGTACTTATTGAATTTGCGGGGAATTCCCGTTATTAGCGGTCTGGTGACCAATAAGCCTAAGCCTAGCCACTCACTCTTTAGCTTGTAGAAAAAAAAATCAATGAAAAATATTAGGTAAGCAATAAAGTTTTATTAGTGGAATCAAGTACCTACTCGTATAACCCATGTTTTTAATACCACGTCGCTGGCAAACTAGTTTACGGTTCGACTGATGGTAAGCGGTCACTGTAGTCTATGGACGCCTATAATTCTAGGAGTGTGGCCATCTTAAAATTCGGCAACGGACTTACATCCCTTCTGGTGTAGCGGGTGTCCATGGGCGGCGGTAATCACTTACCATCACGTGTCCGTCTGCTCGTTTGCCCATTCCTATATGATAAAAAAGTGTTACATGCACGTTGCCGTCCAAGCTGGATAAGTGTGTTATCTACTTCTTAAATTAATATAAATCCAGAAAAAGAATGTGGCTCTCGCTAGCGACAAGATGTCCTTGTTTCGTGAATTAAAAATACACATCGGTCAGAGGGGCTACCGCAAAAACCGATATTCGCAAATTGCGGGGATCTTTCTCTTTTACTCCAAGGAAGGCGTAATAAGAGTGACAGAGAAAAATGCCCGCAATTTGCGAACTTCGATTTTCGCGGTTACAGCCCAGATGGGTCTACAAATGAAACTGGGTCATATCATAACTACTAAAAATTGTTTTGCGTTTCTAAGACTGAAATTCGGGTCCAGGACTGTAATGCATTTTGGCGATAAATGGAAGTATAAACAACATAACCGTCATCCCAGTCTAGTCATCGGTGGCGCGGTGATGCGGAAATAAAATCTTGGAACGGTTACAAAACTAGATCATACGATATTTTGTTTGTGAAGTGGCGCGTTTTCATTGAGTCGTGCGGGAGGTGTGGCCAACGGCGTCACGTAGCGCTGTTAGCAAACATGTTTTGATAATCGTATAAAACTAGTTGTATGTTTACGTATTTCTCAGTACTAACTCAATATTCATAGAAGAAGGTACTCATAGTTTTTAAAGCAACCATTTAAAAAGACATTCATTTTTAGAAGGACTTCCTTTACAAAAAGTGACGTGATAAAAGAAAGTGAACTGAACGAGAGTGAAGTGAATGTAAAAAGTTTGTTTTGGTTCGCTCGGCTGCGATTGGCAGAACTGTTATCGTCCGATTTTACGTCATTCGTATCTGTCATTGATTTATTTATATTTTTCGCCAAGGCTTTACGCAAATATTAGATTTGCTACAGTTGTGAATCGACACTGCTTCTGTGATAACGTGATAATATATCGAATCGTCGAGAGAGTTCTTTGTATTGTGACATTACGATAAACTAAGTGTGAAGTGACGGTCGCGGGCGTACGTTATTCGCCTAAGAACTTGCTCAGTATCTATACAATTTAGATACAAAACTAAGTGATTAATAAAATAGACTGTGTTTTACGTGCCCTGAGATCTAATAAAACTTTAAACATGTCTTCGTTGGGTAGTCAGTGGCGGATAATTCGGCACTATCTGTCGATATCCAACCTGAATTCAGAAGTTGAAAAACTAGTCCAGAGAATGAAGCCAGCCTCTCCCGAGCAGTGGGACAGTAAGTAACACTCATGTCATACATAATTTATCAATAGAGTTTTGGTAAGAGTTCAACAGTTGAGTTCATAGGCTATTTTTAATCTCAGACTCCATACAACAACAGAACTATTAATATTAAATGATGTTATTAGGGCACCAGACATCGATTTCATTCATTATTTAGGCCTTCAACCTCGCTTCCTGACAATGACTTGATGAATAAACTTTACACAAGTTTCAGGTTCTCAACAATACCTTTATTTATTTTTCTGTAATGTAAACGATATTTTGTTTACATTTGTTATACCTCTATACTAACTATGACAGTTCCTTCAAGTCTATTTGGTTGGGTTTAATTTAAAAAATAATTGAAGAAATATTGTCACTACTTTTAAAAAATCTTGTAGGGTAAGTGCGTCAGTTTTCCGTCCGGTGTCAGTTTCCGTCCACTTGACGGATTGGTAAATAACACATTTGATTTATAATTTGCTACTTGCGAAATATAATTTTTATGTGGATAGTTAAATTGTTTAGATATTAAGGGTGCAATAAGTCCAAATTTGTGCAGCAATGAAGTATTATACTCAAATTTCGTCAAGTGGACGGAAACTGACACCGGACGAAAACTAGCACAATGACCCTATCTCACACTGCTACTCAAAACCGAAATGCAGTAACTCTGTATGCATCCCATACATAGTTACCACATTTTTATTTTGATTGACATAATAAGACACGAGATTTAAGTAGTGACAATATGCAACAGCTTCTTCATATAAAAATGTGGGAATTGTCATAAGGACCATCACTTGACGCAAGAGGTACAGTGTCAGTGTTATTATTTAAAACAAGAGTTATACACATTACAAAGCTCTTTCCATCCTTTTTTGCAGATTTAATTAGAAAATTCGAAAAAGCAGTCACAGCTAGATTATCAACAACAACCAAAGAAATAGAACCAGCGCTTGACAAAAAATCCAGTACTAAAGAATCATCTACCGCAAGCACGACAGATGAGAGACCCTTTAAAATACCCAATCACGATGAGAAGTTTCCGCAGGAAGGTCTGTCGGTGGGATCGGAGGCCAAGGAGATCACTATGGAGGGTCTTTGGCAAGGGTTAAAGCTAAAAAAGGATACTCACTTTGGGAAAATATCGGAGAACAGCTGGAAATCTAATAAGCCTGTTGTCACAAAGGTGAGTATTTCATTTAATTTTGTACCAACCAAAAAAAGAGTCATTTATGCAATATGTTTGTTAATACCGGATTGTAGAAGCTGGAAACAGATTCATTAAATTATTGGACGCAAATGCCAAGTTAAAAGTTTTTATTTAAGTGCTCATCCAAAATCGAAAGCCCCGTCTTGCCTTGCCTTGCCACGCGATATGGAGGTGGCTTATTTCAATAATTAACAATAAATATGCATAAACAAAATTCTTAGTTTTCTTTTGCCATACTCTTCAAGGCTTAGGTTGTTTAGACCACTGACAAAAGCAAACTATTGGCAATATTCCAAATTATAAATATACCATATATTAGTATTGATTAACATACTAATAAACAATAACAAGCTTGGCTTTAGTTGATCCAATGTATGGCACTGATCTAGCCATAAATAATAATTTATTTATAGACCTGGATTTAAATAATCAAATCACAGCATTATTGCCTTTATACATATAAAGCTCAATTTGCAAGGTTTATCTTTTAGGACATCATGTTAGTTATATTTTGGTTAAGGTACACAATTAATAAATTCTGTCAAACAATATTTTAATCAACAGTTATGCAGTTCTGCCATTTCACAGTATCGTTTTTGCTACACTAGTTATTTTTCTAATTATTGAAAACCATTATGATCACATCAAATTCATTTGACTATAATTCAGTAAATCAGCAATTGTTGATTGTCATTTAAAGATTTGACCTCAAACTTAAACACATAAATAAAACATTTTATTAATCCAATCACTCTATTTTTATTTGCTCTCAATTTTTAACCGGCACATTTACAAAACAAAGAAAGTAATAAACACGGAAATCTGCTGATAATGATAACATAATCTACTCTTTCAGGGGGTCAATCCCTATCTAATTCTGATAAGCCTGTAGGTGTAGCCTCAATATTTTGCCGAACAGATAAGGTCATAAAAATATATTAAGTAGGATTTTGTTATTATTGCTTAAAATTTATTTAAATAACAACTTGTATATTAATTAAAATTCTACTTTGAACCACACAGCCAATAGTTAAAAATAGCGCGAACTTAAACGATATGTGGAATAAATGTAAAGAATAGCGAACTTAAATGATATCTGGCGGCTGGCGGTGTAAAGGCGAACCTTACACGCAAGATCCATATTGTGATCCGTCAATCGTATTGACGGATTACGATATTTATTGACGTGTAGGGTAGTGTATTGACGGATCACAATATTTCGTTGGATTTCTGGAAATGCTTGTGATCTGATCCTAGATCCTGGATCGAGATATTTATCTTGCGTGTAGTGTCGCGTTTGATATTTATCGCGTCAGTAATTTTTCTCTATAGAGTCCATCACGTCTGCCTCGTACAAAGAACGCTTCGTACTGACGCGATCCGTATTGATGGTGTAGGGTGTGCTGTGATCCGATCCAAGATACATAATAAATATCATGATAATTATCACAATATTTATTGACGTGTAGGGTTCGCCTAACATAAGTGCGTTCTCGCGCGCGAACCGCGCTAGATGTATGGAGTCGCGCGCGAGAAGTCGAGAGTCAGGAAGAAACATGAAACTCACTTAGCAACAGCCAAGTACGAGTACAACAGTATTTGCGCTAAATGACTTTGTCACTTTCTTTAGTAATATTAATTAAAGAGATGTAACACGAATATTCGAGCATATACCTACTCTACATCCAGATAAAAAGGAAAGTAGGTTTACATTTGATATCTATGCTAACATAACACATAAAAATGTTATCGCATCACGCGGTCGTCAATGTAATATCACGTACGTCAAGTACATATGTATTATGTACTCCGCACACGACTAAGATATATGCATATAAGTGTAAATGTAAATACAATGCCCTCTGAGAGTGAACGATATGATACTGTATTGCTGACAATGCATTCGTCATAAAAGCGCAAACTAGCGTTTCACATGAATCGATTTGTTTTTGTTAGCGCGTGTACACGCTTTGGGATCGTCAATTAATTACATCACACAAAATTTAGATTTTTCAGAGACATTTTTTGATATTTTATTTATTTTAATCCTTTGTCGATAGATATCAGTAAATTTACTGTGACTACAAAATTTACTATGATAATAACCCTTAATTCTCTTTGGTAAAAGGCTCAAATTCAAATATTTTTTCAGACTTCCATCCATTCCCGAACGGCATACGTCATATCGGCGCTTGTGACGGCGGAGACGACAGAATGCCTGATGAGGAGGACAGAGCATTTCATCGACCATTTGAAACAATATCCCGAGTCTAGGGACTATGCTATTAAGGTTAGATTTTTGATTTTGGTTTCAGACTTTACAAACTAGAAGTCATTGAAATATCTAAAACGGAACTACGCCGAATATCGTTCGTCATGTTGTCGCGTATGTGTAGAGCCAAGCATGGCATTTGCAATGCCAAAGTGTGGTGATGTCATCCTTAATGTTAAGTTTCTTATGGCGTTCATGATGACTCTCCATCACTTTGTTCTGTTGAAGTCGGTGCAAAATTAACTTAGACGGACTCTAAAGCATAACGCCAAGTGTAATGTTCTGTAATCCGTATGACATGCCAATCGTTTACGCTCCTTAATGAAAGAAACGCAACTGTTAGAGCCACCCCACACTAGCGTCTCCCGAGCGTCGGCGTCTAGTCAACTCTTGGTTGCTGCTCGACGCAACGGTGGCGCAACTGCGCGGCAACGCCATTTTCCATAACGCTGACTAAACGCCAACGCTCAAAAGACGCTATACTGCCCTCTATCGCACTAATATCGAAGAGTGATAAAGAGACACAAAGTGTTTAGCTAAAATAACGTTTAGTTAGATTGACGCAACCATAACATGTCTTCTGATGGGAAGCAATTAGGGTTGAAGCAGTATTGTTCTAGTTTCTGCTATTATTTATAGCCTAATGTCAATTGTCTTTAATCAGACCTACAGCTTATAGGGAAAATGATCATTCATGTTTCGGTGACTTAAGCATACCACAATGCTTTTACCTCTCTTGTATATAAGTAAAATTGTATTTCGCAGGAGGGTGCAGTGCGAGCTCTTTTGAGGGTACAGCGAAGACTGAATGATGATCAACCAATAACTAAAGAGACTGCTGGCATTGTTAAAGAGGTAATTTATATAATTACTATGTTGGTAATATATTTTTTAGTGAGAGAGCACAAATAAAAACTCTCTGAAGACTACCTTTCACCACCAAAGACGTCAACTAACGCGGGCGGCTACAGCCAAATATCAACCTTCGTGCATTCCGATAAGGTTCAGGATGACACTAGACATGTGTCGTTCACGAGTGAGTGATTTAAATGAACTATATCTTTTGATTGAACTCGCTTGACGTCACTGATGATTTAACTCGCTCAGTGTTCCTTGTTCGTTCTTTCCCACTCATGATTCGAATGAGTTGGCCGAGCGTGAAGAGCGAGTGCGACGATGCAAATAGGTTTCGAGCGGTTCGGAAGAATTCGGAGGGTGTCGGGACGACATGGCGGGATCGTTTTGCGTGATTTGCCATCTTGGTCGCACTTATGCCTGTGTGTATCTGATTGACTGACATCTCTCTCTACTCACTCGTGAACAACATAGTCTACAGATCCACTGAGCGAAATAAGTGATATATATCACTGCGAGCGAAAGATATGAATTAATCTTTTCAATTCACTGTAGCGTGTTGCGCATCTCTAGATGACACGGCGCACACGATAGGCGTGGCCTTCAAAGGAGTATTTCTTGATTTCTCCCGAAACTTTAACCAAGTGGAAATAATACTAATTGTATCCCTTCCAGGCCCTAGCCCTGATGGGTTACACCGGCCCCACAAAAGGCCCCGGCCCCAACATCCTGTCCATCGACGGCGGCGGCATCCGCGGCCTCATCGCCATCGAAGTGCTACGGCACCTCGAGAGGCTAACCGGCAGACGGGTGCAGGACATGTTCGACTATATCATCGGAGTCAGCACTGGGGCCATCATAGCTGCTGTCATTGGTAAGAGCTTGTCTACACAACAAACTTATTAATATCAAACAATTATTTCATAATTTTAGGAATCTTATCAAGGCATTTTGTGAGCTGTTACTCAATATATTAGCTTAGCGCCGTAATATAAACATAAATATTTGGACCGTTTTATTGAAAAGTGAACATATTGACACCTGAACATTTTGTCATTTTGTTACTAGGGGATTATAACTTTCGAACTTTTTAATACTGAACATTGTGACACCTGGCTATTCTGGCAATGGGGCAAGCAGTTTGACTTTATGACAAAAGGACATTACGACACTTACATAAGGGCATTTGGACTTATTGACAGCAGGACATTGTGACGCTGGACATTCTAACACTTGGACATATATGCCCCTAAAGACATAGGATAAATTTACACACGCACACACACACACACACACAGATTGACCAAGCCCCACAGTAAGCTCAAGAAGGATTGTGTTGTGGGTACTCAGACAACGACATATATAATATATAAATACTTAAATACATATAGAAAACAACCGACTAGAAAACAAAATGACTCAGGAACAAATATCTGTGTCATCACACAAATAAATGCCCTTACTGGGATTCGAACCCAGGACCGTCGGCTTCACAGTAACTGTAACTGTGTGTGTGTTCGTAATAAAACTGTTTTTCGTATATCGTCTGAACTTATAATGAAATATAATGGAATACGTTTGACTTGTTCCAGGCGGAGGAGTGGGCACCCTGGACACTGCTAATCAAATGTACATGACGCTTTCCAAGGAAATGTTCGGGAACACCTCGCTCATTGGAGGTAAAATATTATAAATATATATCAAAGAGCTTGATTCAAAAAAAATTAAGGATTTGAAGGTTATTTGATATTAATAATTTTAAAATCTGAAATAAATATCTCAATTTTACCGGATCTATATTGGACTCCATAATATCTTAAAAAGTTGTAATTGAGAGAAAGTTAGTGCCTCGTAGGACTATTATAGATAAAAACCGCACTATTATTTTGATGTCACTATGGGAATTCTATTGGAAAAATTCTTATTTAAACAAAACTAAATATTGTAATTGATTTGAGTTCCCAGCCATTCCATTAAACTTTTTTGCCGCTCTACAAACTTGTACTAAGTAGGTATTCCAGAAAGCCTTAGTGCAACTAATTGTTTATAATGTTTCTTAGTTAATATGTGAAGTTATCTATGAAACGGGACCTTATTGTCGATGGCGCTTACGCCATTATTAACGATGCTCCGATATAAATACAATGCCGCGCGACGCTGTGCGGCGTATGCGCCATCGACAATAAGGCCCCTTTTCATAGATAAGTCCCCATATATTATGTGTTTTGTATTAACAGGTACATCTAGGTTAGTGTGGACTCATTCCTACTACGACACAGATGCGTGGGAGGCGTTATTGAAGAGGAACCTGGGAGATTGTACTCTTACGGAGTGCAATAGGAACGATACGCCTAAAGTAAGTACCTAGACAACCTTTTCTGGTAGTAGGGGGTATATAAGAACTAGTGATGTACCGACTATTGATTTGGCCGACTAGTCGGCTAGTCGGCCAGATCATTAGTTTGATCAAAGTTTGGTTCAAATGCACTAAAAAAACAATCGTTTTACTCCATTCGTTGCGCTATTTATCATATAGCAACGCTAAAAAATAAAATAAAATAAATAAATAAGTGTTCCGTGAACAAAGTTTTGCACGGAACACTAAAAATCCTAAGGCTATACCTATCTCATACGATGACCGGACAGTCGGACATAAGAAAGCGACCACACGGTCAATAATTTCAATAAAAGTTTTCGTAAGCACGCTAAATAGGAATTTGGGTAAAATAGGTGAAAAGCTTATGAAAATATTTACTGTTTATTTTTTTTTGCCCTGTTTTTCTGTAACTTATAAAGTGCCGACTAATCGGCCATTTTTGCCGACTAGTCGCCGACTACAGATGAGGCCGGATAGTCTGCTTTCCCGACTAGTCGGTACATCCCTAATAAGGCACTTGTCCCACCGCCGACGATGAGCGAGTAGAACGATAAACTAGAAACGAGTGGGCGAGCGGCGAGAAGCGAGTGTTAGCTCCAATAGTTTTGTCGCTCGGCTATAGGCGAGTGTTCGAGTGCGACGGGCTATTACTCGCGTCACTCGCTCGGGCAGTGCAGCGTAGCCCAACACGCAGACGTCGCAGACTTGTTCAAACAACGAAGCGAGCATCGCCGAGCGAGTACCGCTGAGCCAGTTTTATCTTATCGCGGCGACAAACTAGTAGAGTATGTGTTCTCGCCGGCAGTGTGAACAGCCAGCGATGAACTATTAATATATGTGTCTCTTTTACTAACACAGGATCCTAATCTTTTGTTCGTTTCTTGGGCGAGAAAATCGCCGATAGTTAATCGCTTACTCGCTCTTGGTGGGACAAGTGCCTAAGAACCAAATTTTTTATATGCGATGCAATGTGCAATAGGGAATTTTACCTACTAGTCAAATTAGTTACTTTTTTAGAACTGTCAAAACGATTTGCTAATATGGTATAAATTCCAAAGATTTGCTAATATGGTGAAATATTACATCGTGACGTCACGGTCAACTCACCTACTTTTTATATTTTCTACCCGATTTATTAAATAGAACTGTGTTGTCTGTGTTTAAAAATAACTCCTATCAGTGTTTTTCTAATAATGATCTGGTGCTTTATTTCATGCATGGTGTAAAATAATTTATTTTAAATACAGTATACCCTATTGCGAAATTTTGCAAATAGTGGAAAATAAGAAATAGAGACCCATTCTGAAAGCAGAAAATTGCGTTTACCTAAAATAATGGTCAGAAATGTCTTTCCACGTGCGAAGTGTGAAGAAATCTTTCCACGTGCTTCTTTTCCCTCCATCCTTGATGGACTCTCGACAATATTAAAAACACCGACGATCAACGAGGGTACTTTAGCTGTAACGCCCCCCTTGAATGCTGCTAAACCACAGATATAGTTGATACTATATGTGTGTTGTTGTTGTCCTAAGGCACCCCAGAGGTGCAAAGGGCCTTCACAAGCTCGCGCCACGCCTTCCTATCTTCAGCGACCGCTCTGGCCTCGCTCCAGTCGCTCCAGCTCGACCCGACCGCTCGTAGCTCGTATATCTGTGTGCTAAACGAATATCGCTAATAATAGTTATATTCCCCACAGATGGCGCTAGTGTCGTGCGTAGTGAACGCCGGGTCGAAGCTGTCGCCCTTCCTGTTCCGCTCGTACGAGTGCCCGTTCCGCGTGCGCTCCGTGTTCCCCGGCACGGCGCGCGCGCGCCTGTGGCACGCCGTGCGCGCCTCCGCCGCCGCGCCCACATACTTCAACGAGTTCCGACTCAACAACCTATTGCATCAGGTGAGACAAACAAACAGAGACAGAGAGAGAGAACTATATCCCTCTTCCATTCGTACGGTATATACACCGTGTTTTTTTTGTTTTCCGTTAATTTCAAGGGTGCATTCCTGAGCTAAAATCAAGTAAATTTCTCAAAGACACCGATATTCTAATTAACTCCATTTCGGAGATAATCAGTATTTAATTTTTTTTCCTATGAGGCCTCTACAAGCGTGTACACTTGCCTTAGGGCCGGTTTACATATTGATGAGTGTTTAGAATGAGTTCATACATTTGCTACTAAACTTAAGTACAATCTCGGTCGATCGATGTTCGAAATGACATTGATATGTCACAGATTTCAATTGTTTGGTTGAGTTAAATGTAATGCCCGTGTTACAACAACGCTACATGCTACATTTAATTACTTACTTTTTAAACATATATATATTTTTTTAAAGTAAAAAAAAAATTTTTTTTTCAAAATTAACTATGCCATTTAGTTCTCTTAAACGTACTTAACCATACCCCGAAGTTAACGGAATTCAATAAAAACGCGGTGTATTTCTACAAATTCCAATAAGTCTTAACTTCAAACTCTGGTAAATCCATCTGTTAGAAATCGTTAGATTATGCGATTTTGGTATTAATCGAATTTATTTACCCGGGTTTGAAGTTAAGCGGCACGGTTGGACAATCTATTGCAACGAGTGAGAATTCTCCAAATTTTTGGATTAAATATGATAATGAAAATGATCGGCCTATAGGCTAAAGAGTTATGAGTTGTAATTGTCTTCGGCGAATAACTAGTTTAAATAAATAGGGTCGATCCTTCCTCAACATCCTCTAAAGTCTAAGGCATATGCTATAAATAAAATGTACTGAAAGATAGATGGCAGTAGTGTACTAGATGTCACAATTTTGTTATAATTTTTTTTAAACGTTATGACAAAGTTCATTTTTGTTCCCAGGATGGCGGCATAATGGTGAACAACCCAACAGGCGTCGGTCTCCATGAAGCCAAACTCCTATTCGGCGCTAAAGCTCTCCAAAACGGAACGGTCATCTCCGTAGGAACCGGCAAAGCCCTTCACAAACACCTCGACTATCAGAGCTTAAGCAATGGTCTGCAGAAGGAGGCGCCTGGGACCAGTTGGAAGGACAAGTTTAACAAGATTTTGGACTCTGCTACCGATACCGAAGGTTGGTTTTGCTTTGCACCTTTTTTCTATCCTTGTAGAACAGTAATCTCGATTGGTACTGGCAAAGCTCTTCACAAACACCTCGACTATCGGAGCTTAAGCAATGGTCTGCAGAAGGAAGCACCTGGGACCAGTTGGAAGGACAAGTTTAACAAGATTTTGGACTCTGCTACCGATACCGAAGGTTGGTTTTGCTTTGCACCTTTTTTCTATCCTTGTAGAACAGTAATCTCGATTGGTACTGGCAAAGCTCTTCACAAACACCTCGACTATCAGAGCTTAAGCAATGGTATGCAGAAGGAAGCACCTGGGACCAGTTGGAAGGACAAGTTTAACAAGATTTTGGACTCTGCTACCGATACTGAAGGTTGGTTTTGCTTTGCACCTTTTTTCTATCCTTGTAGAACAGTAATCTCGATTGGTACTGGCAAAGCCCTTCACAAACACCTCGACTATCAGAGCTTAAGCAATGGTCTGCAAAAGGAGGCGCCTGGGACCAGTTGGAAGGACAAGTTTAACAAGATTTTGGACTCTGCTACAGACACCGAAGGTTGGTTTTGCTTTGCACCTTTTTTCTATCCTTGTAGAACAGTAATCTCGATTGGTACTGGCAAAGCTCTTCACAAACACCTCGACTATCAGAGCTTAAGCAATGGTATGCAGAAGGAAGCACCTGGGACCAGTTGGAAGGACAAGTTTAACAAGATTTTGGACTCTGCTACCGATACCGAAGGTTGGTTTTGCTTTGCACCTTTTTTCTATCCTTGTAGAACAGTAATCTCGATTGGTACTGGCAAAGCTCTTCACAAACACCTCGACTATCAGAGCTTAAGCAAGGGTCTGCAGAAGGAAGCACCTGGGACTAGTTGGAAGGACAAGTTTAACAAGATTTTGGACTCTGCTACAGATACCGAAGGTTGGTTTTGCTTTGCACCTTTTTTCTATCCTTGTAGAACAGTAATCTCGATTGGTATTGGCAAAGCTCTTCACAAACACCTCGACCATCAGAGCTTAAGCAATGGTCTGTAGAAGGAAGCACCTGGGACCAGATGGAAGGACAAGATTAACAAGATTTTGGACTCTGCTACCAAGATTTTGGACTCTGCTACCGACACTGAAGGTTGGTTTTTCTTTGCACCTTTTTTCTATCCTCCTTGTAGAACAGTAGTCTCCGTTTATACTGGCAAAGCCCTTCACAAACACCACGACTATCAGAGCTTAAGCAATGGTCTGCAGAAGGAAGCGCCTGGGACCAGTTGGAAGGACAATATTAACAAGATTTTGGACTCTGCTACCAACACTAAAGGTTGGTTTTTCTTTGCACCTTTTTTCTATCCTCCTTATAGTACAGTAATCTCGATTGATACTGGCAAAGCCCTTCACAAACATCTTGACTATCAGAGCTTAAGCAAGGGACTGCAGAAGGAAGCACCTGGGACCAGTATAACAAGATTTTGGACTCTGCTACCGATACCGAAGGTTCCGTTTCCCATGGCACTTTTGTACAACGGTATTATAAGACAGGCAGATGACTGAACGTAGATACGTTGGCAATGGTAAAGTAATACACAAGCACCTTGGCTATCAGAGTCAAAGGAAAGGTCTGCAGAAGGAAGCACCAGTGACTGGTTAGAAATACAACTTTAACAAGATATTAGACTTGGCTTTGAAAAAAATCACAATATTACACGAAGTCGATGATGAGAATGATGTGAATCTGGCTTGCCGAAAATAGTTTTTATTGTCTTCCCGATAAAATAATACATGGTTATGTTGTCTCACATTCCTTCTTTGTTTAACCAGGTACCCATCTAGTGTTGAACGACCTCCTACCCCCGGGCAGCTACTACCGCTTCAACCCTCCCCTGATGGAGGAATGCGCCATGGACGAGATCAACCCCGACAAACTGAACAGCCTAGTCACCGACACGCAGGCCTACATCCGCCGGAACCAGCACAAGTTCCAACAGGTACAGGATTCGAACCACCTACCTTCCTTATAACCTCTCATGGAGGAGTGCGCCATGGAAATTAACCCCGACAATATGAACAGCCTAGTCACCGACACACAGGCCTACATCCGCCGGAACCAGCACAAGTTCCAACAGGTACAGTCTGGGGTCGAACCCTAGGGGGTCCCGGAAAATTACTACTAACTACCAGGCGTGGCTCACTCCGCGATTCCGTCGCTTTGCTACAGGTAGCTAAAAGTCCATCCGTCCGACCTCAATTTTGGGGTTTGCCATAAGCCGCACGTGGCGCTGTCGCCACCTAGCGGCCATATCTGTGCTGATCGTAACAAACACGTTTTGTTAGAGAGTGAGTCTTCTGTACCTAGCACTATTATTTATTCTGTGCTACTACTAAATAAATTTGGTTTTTCTGTGTGTGTATAATTAGTATTTCTTAAATTCTTACTGATCTGCAGGATCTGCAGATGTAGGTCCGAGGAATGTAATAATTTTGAGATTAAAATAACTCTTAAATTGATTTAACTTTTAAACCATCTACAACAATGTTATCCAATGTATCTATATAGGTACCGTTTTCACGCAAATTAATAATTCTCTTATTTTCTCAGGCCGCCGCCATGCTGGTACGAAAGCGGACCATCGCACAGAAGGTAATGGACTTTGTTGACTACCAGAGCCAGATAATGGGCGTCGTGGCAAAGTGACGGTTACGTCATCATCATCAGGTCGCTGATGAATGATGAACGAATGAGTGAATGATAGTCTAGTCCAATGAGTGGAGAGAATCTGTTCTGAAAAGTTCTAGAGTCGAAAAATATGATTTTATGATTTTTGATCATATGAAAAATGCTGCTGGTTAAATGAAAGTTGATGGATAAACCACGTGAAGTTAATGAATATACTCTAATGTGAGGAGGATTAAAAATGTATGATTTCGTGTGATTACGATCATACATAGTTTGTTCCGTAATTTTATTGTCGGAAGAGGTATAAAAATATATTTGGTGAAATTGAAATACCAAACCATATACCAAATTAAATTTCTAATAAAACCCAGTTTTAATTACGGAAAATCACATATCCGAATCACACTTGTCCAATGAGGGTTCCCGCGATCGAGTTTTCACTAGATGACAGCAGTGGCGAGAGGTCTAGCTGTCATAATCCACCAATCATGTTTAACCATGTTTTTTTTTTGGTGGATTTTGACAGCAGCTGAGAAAAGACCTCTCGTCACGGTGCTGCCATCTAGTGAAAATCTCGATCGCGGAAACCCTCATTGGAAACTTACATAGAGGTACAATAATATAGAGATGACACGGGGGCGGGGCCAAACGACCGAACGAGATGCACTTATGGAAAATACAGTAGGAGTAGCAGAGAAAGGGGTATTATTGCTTGTCCTTGTCACAGTCTCACTTTTTGTTTGTTCCCGACCAAAAATTTAGTATGGTTTATGGTGGGCAACAAATAACCCGACCGAATTACGTAGATTGTTTTTGGTATGTTGTCAGGAATGTTAAAACGTGTTTTTAATATTGTCGCTTTGCGTATGTTTTGTCCCTCACGGAGGCACGCGTATAGCTCATCTATGTAATACTAGGTCTATGCGGTGCTGCCATCTAGTGAAAATATCGATCGCGGAAACTCTCATTGGAAACTTAGGTCATTCCTATTTGTCCTATAGATTTTACAATCATGGTCCTAAGGAACGAGTGGGAAGAAATTTCCCAAAGCATTTTGTTCCGATTAATGATCGACATGGAATTGATTTGTTTCTTTATTGAACATTGTCTGTATGCCAATACGGGTGTAACGGTAATAAACATGTACATATATACGTTTTAATCCTATTGCAATGATATAAGACGAACAAGTCTATTATGCTTTGTTTAGATGGTGAACTTGGCACTTACAAGTGTAAACAATTTATTATTAGATGAGTTGGGTGAAGGTACTGGTCACCTTTATACTTTAAGGACGCTAAAGTCCATACAAAATTTAAAGTTATACATAGCAATAGTATTTATACATTTTGGTACCTCGCTTTATTGTGACGTAGACGTCAACGATAATGTTTGAAAGCGACGAATCTTATTGTGCCTATTTTAGTGATATATACGCTTGACTTGACTTGATACATTCATAACTATAATGAAAGGTTTACGCACGGCTCCTTAGCTTATGCCCAGACCGCTTAGCATGACATTTCAAGCGCTACTTCAAGTATGGAGTATGGAGTCACGCGACAACACCAGCCATGCTGAGCAGTCAGGACTGTCAGGAGTCGTCAACCAAAACTCACTATAAACCGTTTTTTAAGATTACTATTTTTCTAATATGTAAACTACACCACACTATAATTCAATGCACAGTTAGTCAGATTTAATTTTGGAGGAAAAAGTTACCCCTACTTTTGAGGTTATAGATTTTCTAATCTGGAAAAAAACGGACTATCTCTATTCTTTATTGTGTAGAAATTGTGGTTTTAAGGTATTTGATGCCTAGTGAATTTTGGTTGTTAACTGACGATTGAAAAGGCTGCTGAAGTCTGAAGGATGTCTCATGGAAAAGGTTTTGAGAAATTACTAGGTACGTTTGGGTAGACAACTATGTTCATGTCTAACCAACATTGGATGAGAAGGTTGTATAACATTCATACTACAAACATTCGAATATAATTATAATAAATACCTAGGTATAAGAAATACCAGTTACACTGAAAATATTATAATGCTCACTTAACTTTATAAAAAAAATATTAAAAATAAATAAAAAATACATGTATCTGTTAATGTCCACTTCTAAATATTTTAGTCGTTAATTTCATACAGTGCAATAAGTCATTGTTTTTATAAGATTTAATAAAAATTGTTTGTAGTTTTAGAAGTTACTGCTAATGTTATATTGCATTTCTATAAATATTGTTAATTAATTGTAAGTAGTAAACAATGTAATTATTTAAACAAAAAATATATCACGGACATTTTGCAATAATAGTTCTTAGTTACTTTTTCCGATAATTAGTTACATTTGTTTATATAGAATGATTCCCTTTTTAATCATGTAATTATGTAGATGTAATATGTTTTGTAGATAAAAATCATCTAGTCAGTTAGGTACACTACCGTAGTGTAGTTTGTTTTTATATAGTATTTTAGATACACCTCAGTGTAAAATTTTAATTTATAGCAATAGATTTTACATATTTGTTAGTTTTCCAAAATGTGATAATGATAAACAAATAAAAATTAAATCTAACATATTTTTTTTACTTTTTATTACCCACCTATAAAACTAAATAATATCATTAAATCTGAGTATGTCAAGGGTTAATGTTTTTAAATTTAACTGAATTGAAAATCAACATCTAAATTATAAAATAACAATAGTAATGTAATAAGTTACCATTTAACGAATATTTACATAATATTACATATGGATGGATGCTACAAATAATTATACAGTACAACAGACAACATTGTAAAGTTATGTCATAATTAGTTTACGCTACTGTGCATACAATACAAGTCCTACTATTAAGAGCAACAGAGATAACTAACAATGTGACATGTGCGCGAGCAGGACAACAAACATTACGGTACCGCATACTTTCACTTTATTCGGTGATCTACAAAGTTTTCTTTGCGCTTCGGAATGTCGCTTCTGTCGATGGTTTGAGTACAATTAGTATGGAGCGATATTTAGTTCCGATTTTGGCCACAAGCATGCATAACATTGTCAAGCTGCAAATGTTGGTTTTTGTGTTTATTTCGTTTTATCAAATAAATTTTCAATATTCATTAATAAAAAACAATCTTAGTTAAATTAAACAAAATTAAGTCATCCTATAACAATAAAATAGGAATAAAATATTAAACATTTGTTTTGACATATTTTTATTTTATTTATATTTGGTGCCAATTTTAACTGACACATTAATGTTGTAATAATAGATTATC
Organism: Cydia fagiglandana; assembly: GCF_963556715.1. Taxonomy (NCBI): domain Eukaryota; kingdom Metazoa; phylum Arthropoda; class Insecta; order Lepidoptera; family Tortricidae; genus Cydia; species Cydia fagiglandana. Next base: position 22,281,736 of record NC_085933.1, on the reverse strand, counting down.
TATTCAAACTACTGTAAATGTGACAGGTTTACTAAGTAGGTGACTGTACCATCATTAAAATTCTAGAATCGCCTTTCCACCTCTCCTCAGTTTTGTAACCGCTACGCAGAGAAACGCACGTACGCGGCTGTATGTGCAGTGCCGTAGTCACAATATTTTTTAAAAATTACGACTGTTTTGGCGCGAGTTCAAGAATATTAAAAAGTTATGGAGTGCTTAAGGATTGTATTGGTTACGGTAAGTTTAATCGTAATATTAGTCAGTAAGTACTCATTATGCAATCGGCATAAGTGTGTTATGAAGTTATTTTTTGGGTCAAAGGATGTAATCCTTGAAGGTTACAGATAGATTTCTAATTTCACAAGAATTTAGTGAGAATATTATGCGTGTGCAACAATAATTACAAAATATTGTACCGCGCATATTTTCTACATATACGTTCTTTATCGTAAAGTATTGGTAATCTGTGTTGACCCGGTTCTTGATTAGCTTTTAATATACATGTTCAATTATAAACTTTCTCTTTCCGATACTTTGATATTACTGCCATCTGTTTTTTTTATTTAAAATCACAAGTTCTGCTACTCAACAACAGATGGCTGTACTTTTGATTATTTTAACTTCAATGCTGCAATTTAATGCTGTTTTTTCTCTGTAGCTCGTCCTAGTCCTCAGCCTGCTCATCTCGGCAGATTCTACAGTTCCCCAGCCAAGGGCCCCTAACTTCCAGTATTTTGAGAGGTAAGTAACTACAGGGTTACAAAAATTTATAGAGTACCTAAGAGTAAGTCACAACAAAATTGATGTGATTTGTTTTGTCAAGTGTACCCCCACTCGAGTCGCTTCGCATTCGGGTTTTGAAAACGTATTTATTCTGAAACTTGAATGCCAAAATCTCCCATCGAAAAAAAAAACCAATTTAATTGTAAGCACTTGTTACCGTGCTCTGACTTAAGACATATTTTAGGTAAATAATATATACCCGTCTCACTAACGGAAGCGGCTCCTAAAACTAGTGCGATAAGGACAAGGCGAAAAATCCTGCGTAAAAATCTCAAAATTCGAGGTTTCGTACTCGACTGTTTCCTCCTCCAAAACTTAACCGATCGTAACCAAATATGGAAATCTAAATGATTATGAAATTATCTGTGTCGGTCCGTTTTGATTTTTTGGCTAATTGATATCAGTTTTGAATACTACGCCTCTCATTGCGGCATAGTCAATGAGACCATTTTGGCCATTTTTGAAGGGCTCTAGCGCCTTCAAAAACAAAAATATCAAAAAAAGCAAAACGGTCCGACACAGATATTGACAATATTAAAGGCTTGCTACACGGTCGCCGACAAGCCCCCAGACCGCGTGGCCTTGGCCGGTCCCGGACCGTGTAGGGCGTGTAGACAGTTGTTAAGTACTTATATTCTTTGGTTGTTACCAACAAAATTTGACCAAAACTGACCAAGGACAGACCAAGGTCAGACGGTTAGAAGGCTTGTCGGCGACCGTGTAGCAAGGGCTTTAATCTGTGTTGAAAAAATCATTGCTCTATCTAGCATCAAAACCCACGGAGGAAAGAGTCGAGTACGTTTGTATGGAGAAATGACCACTCCTGTTGGCTCTTAACCACTGGATAATTTGTTCCAGGCCTAAATACCGATATCCGTACTACGACGAGAACGGACGAGGAAAGCTTCTCTACGGCTACGGAGGCCCGGAGCTGTACCAGTACAAGTCCTATTCGCCCTTGGAAGGGATCCATTGACACACAAATATACTCAAGTGTCACGTTCCACGGCAAATGGTACCTTATGGCGGCTGGCGCTTACGTCGCATAGCGCCGCAATAATATTGGAGCGGCGTTAATAATAGCATAAGCCCCAACCGCCATAAGGTACCTTTACTCCTGGGACGACACAAGTAGTTAATTACATCATTTCGCCTAAGATTGCAAAGCGATTATTATATCTCGGTAGCCGGATACTTTCTGCTGAGAGGGAAGTAAGTAAGTTAAGTAAGGAGTCGCGCGTGACAGCGAAAGTCATGCTAAGCGATCTGAAGGTAGAGTCCAGTCACGCTAAGTATTCAAGCCAACAGCAGCGCCAACTAATGCGCTTTCATACATTTTAGGCATATATCACTGATAATGCCAAGTCGGTGAAAACTTAATGTAGACTGACACTGAAACCCATGATCAAACATTTACTATTCTACATAATTTAAATTGTATAAATTTAAATAAGTACTTACGTAGGTATGATATTATATATCTTTTGTATGAAGGTATGTAATGATTACTTACGTGATCATATATTGTATAAATGGCTAGTAATATAAGGATATAAGGAAACATGGTGTAGTTATTACCTCATTGTTAGCACTCCTTGACCGTAACCCACTGTCGTAGGATCTACTTATTACGTGTTGTCTTGGACTGAATAAAGGTATTAAAGTACAGTTGGCACGATAATCCTGATTTATTTTGAAGAATAACAGGTTTTTCGTAGTGTCCGACCGAAACATGTTTTTTTGCCGAAACCGAAACCGAAACCGAATGTTCGGCTTTGGCCCCAGTTTCGGCCGAAACCGAAACCGAAACCGAACCTTTTGTTGACTTGTGAAAACCGTTGAAAATATGTCACAAAACCGCTTTTTAGAGGAGAGGCCAATTCGTAGAAATTACCTTATTTACAATTTTCGTAGGACCGAAAAGGATTATACCGGGTTGGACTAAAGCAAAGGGGTTTTAGCACTTAGAAAAAAAATCATCAGAGTGATGTTATTATGATACCTATTTTTCATGATGTTATCCTAGAGAATACGCTAAAATAAGCATCAGCAAGCACCATTTTTTATTTTAGAGAAAAGTTATTCATACAAAACATGCTTTTTTTAGCGTATTCTCTACGATAACACAATAAAAAATAATGTTATAATGACACAACATTCATGGAAATTTGTACTGTTCTAGATTTTTCCCAACTTTCGGGTCAAATATATTGGCCATTTTCGATTTTAGAGAAAAGTTTTTCCTACGAAACATGCTTATTTTAGCGTTGTGATTGATTTTTTTGTCTTTTACGATTCCTATATATTTTGCAGTTTTGCTCAAAAAAAAACTGTTTTTTTGTGCACCCCGTTTGCTTTAGGCCGGCCCTAAAATACATACCAAGTGACTGTGAATATCCTCTATATAATGTTCAAAAATAATTAGCCAGAAATATTAAAAAATAAGAGAATTAGGTACTTGTTAGACTATGTTATTACATTTGTAATTTACTCACAAAGCCCTTACATTTGGTACTCCACATGGTATGTTTAAAAGAAAATAGTTTACAATTTTGTACTGCCGACTTTATAACGTCATAGAAACACATTCTACCACTTTATGAAGCGACAACATGCATTTTGATAATCAGTAGATCATGCTGATTCCAATAATACCACTTGTCGGTATAAACCTTTTTAGTCCTACGAAAGTTGCTATTCTTCAACTTGGCCACTCCACTAGTTATACAGGGGAATTGTATTTTATAATAAATCAATTAATTTATGTATGTATACATAAATCAGTATATTAATATTGTTGTCCTACTTGTTCCCCAACTTTAGATCTTTGTCACATGTTTAGTTTCATAGTACGAAGTACCATTTCGTAAGTTTCGGCCCGGCCGAAAGGTTCGGCCGTTTTTTGGCCGAAACCGAAACTACAGCCGAAACATGATTTTTTGGCCGAAACTGGCCGAAACCGAAACCGAAACCGAACCTTCGGTCGGACACTAGTTTTTCGGTCGCGGTATTATCATGTCATTAATTGTTTAATTGTTTATTTATTAGACATTCATAAGCATAACAGATGCACTAAATCGCTTACAAACTAGCTATACACTTCTTCTTCATCCATTTTTTCATTAAATTAAAAATTAAATTAAAATTATTATAAAATTTTTCATGTCACACATTTTTTGGTCAGATAACGACTCAGGAATACTGAGAGCTCTTTGCCAAAACTACCAACACTATCCGCGAATATGTCGATCTGCGGGGCAAACTTGGACAAGACATTAAGAAGCTCTAAAGCCCGAGCCGTGGGCGAGTTAGCGGCGCGGCGGGTGCGCGCGGGGCACCCCGCGAATAGGCGCGCCGGGCGCCGCGCGGGCAGCGCGCTCAGGCCCGGGGGACAGGGACGCCACACCGGGACGAACAGGCCGAGTCGAGCCAGTACACTCGGATTATTTACTGTGTTGTTTATTACTCCATAGTAGTGTAACAACAACAACAGTTTCCGCCTGAGCTCCAGCGTATGAAGCCCCACCATACCCGAGACGAAAAGCGAAGGATACAGGAGAGGGTAGTATCCATACTGCCTCTTGTACAGGTATCGGGCGAATCGTCTTTGGACTCTCTCCACCATTAACTGGTATTTTTCCTCCCTGGGGTCCCACGCTATGGCTCCAAACTCTAACTTGCTCCGGACGTAAGCATTGTACAACAATATCGCTACCCTGATGTTTTTAAACTGCGCGGATACCCTCATTATGAACCCGAGCGTTTTCGTAGCGGCTTTACACGTCTGTGTTATATGTGTACGGAAGTCCAGCTCCACATCCAGTTTGAGTCCCAAATCAGATATTTCACTGACTCTTTCAAGCGGAACGTCTCGAAGATGGTATGCAGCGTACACTGGTGAACGAGCCCTAGTAAAAGTGACGGTTTTACACTTAGATGCGTTAAATTGCAGTTTGTTAGCATCACTCCAATCTACAACAGCCTCAATATCTTTCTGCAGTTTGGCACAGTCATCCCGTTCACCAATCTGCAGGAAGAGCTTGAGATCATCTGCAAATAATAGGCACCTAGAGTTTCTGACGACCTTCGGTAGATCGTTGATCATCAGTAGAAACAGAGTCGGTCCCAACGTGCTGCCCTGACTAACACCTGATCGGGTGTAATATGGCTGGGACTGATATCCGGACAATGCTACGTACTGACAACGACCACGTAGGTAATCTGCAAAAAAATTTATCAGCTTAGGCGTGAATCCGAACCCAGCTAACTTCTGTAGCAAAACGTCATTGTCAACCAAATCGAACGCTTTTTTAAAATCAAAATAGGCCGCGTCTACCTGGGACCGGTGATCCATGGCTGTATTCACATAATCTATAAAGCAGATGTGATTAAATAGGTATAGGTACCCACAGCAAACTTTAGTTTACCTATTCTATATATACACCGTGTTTTTATTGAATTCCGTTAACTTCGGGGTATGATTAAGAACCTTTAAAAGAACTAAATGGCATAGTTAATTTTCAAAAAAAAATTTTTTTTTTGTTTTTTTTTAAAACAAAAAAAATTTTTTTAAAAAGTAATTAAATGTAGCATATAGCGTTGTTGTAACACGGGCATTACATTTAACTCAACCAAACAATTGAAATCTGTGACATATCAATGTCATTTCGAACATCGATCGACCGAGATTGTACTTAAGTTTAGTAGCAAATGTATGAACTCATTCTAAACACTAATCAACATGTAAACCGGCCCTAAGGCAAGTGTACACGCTTGTAGAGGCCTTATAGGAAAAAATTAAATTGTTGATTATCTCCGAAATGGAGTTAATTAGAATATCGGTGTCTTTGAGAAAGTTACTTGATTTAAGCTCAGGAATGCACCCTTGAAATTAACGGAAAACAAAAAAAACACGGTGTATAGTAGGTACTAAGCATCAAACAGTGACAGACTAAGTGAACAATAATATCGGAATCCATTCCAAAGTTTTGTTACTATATATTTGGCCACTACGTCACCATCTAATTGATTCTGACTGAACCTAATTATAATTGTAGATTGTCAATGAGTAGTATAATTGATTTATTGACCCAAAAAAAACAATAATAACAGCATAGGTACCTTCAGATCCACAGCGCAGGCTTCGTCATCATACAGAGATAGCTCATCCACCTCAGGTTTCAGCTAATTGTAGATACTTATTATCATACGAACGATTTCATCTTGTACATCGCCGTCTTATCCATGAATAAGCAAGACTATTGAAACGTGAAGAAGAAACAAGATATTAAACCAAACAAAAAGTACCTACTTAAATAGGCAAGACTATGGTTTTTACGCATCGTATTGTTTCACGTAAGTATCTATCGTCGGTATCTATCATATGTCTAGAGTTCTAGCTTTTTAAACACAACACAATACACCTAAGTGCCCCTAGCGGTATTGTTAGGCCTAAAACAATGGAACTCTACCAACTCATGGATACTTGCAGGTTAATTGGGTAGGTAGGTACTACACTTTAGGCTAACCTTCACATTCGTAGAATATAATTAAAACAGTCTAATCTAATAGTTCTGCAAAGGCAAACAAATTGATACAAAAGGTTCAATCTAAGAGAGACCTCCGATCTGTACCTACGTTGAAACGCCTGTATTTTTATTGCGAGCAATTTTTTTATCCGTACGTCCATTGTTGTATGTTGTTAGTTCTTCAAAGCTTTGGCCTTCGGTTATCTCAAGAAAATACAACAAAATACGGGACTAAGATCTCGCTAAAGTGACGCTGTCTATAATAATAATGATGAGACGCGACTTTATGCAGAAAAAGAAGGCAAATATAGGCGCAAAGGGTGGTCCTCCCATATTATTATATAGACAATTTGAATTTCACGCCTTTTTCTACTGACAAAGTAGATTTGCCAAAGTATAATAATCTCTATTGGCAGGGAATTAGGAACAATCAAAAATTTCGTTCAAAATAAACAAAGCCAACTGTACGTACACATCAGTTAGCCTTGGCATATGTTTACGTTTAAATAAGTCTATTTACTGTCTTACGGAATATCTCACTCATAATCTAACATCGATGGGAACCAGTCATTAAAATGATAAAAGCCTTAATATTTCTGTCAGCCCTAGTGGCGTGTGAGAGCCAGTTCTCTAGTTTTTGGGCGCCCCTGTTCGACCGGAGTATTTTGAACTACAGAGTGGATGCGAGTTTTGATCCTGACGCGGGGAGGAGAGACAGGGATGAGTATGTGAAGAATTATGGTGTGCGTGGTGAGAAGCTTATAGCGGAGTTGGGGAACGGTAGAGGGCCTAGCGGTGGTAGTGATAGGGTAAGTCATAGTAAACTAAGCTTTTGTTCATCGCTCACAAACGAACCAGGCTTGGGCTGGTACATGATAAACAACCATGCCATGGCATTATAAGCATTTAAAAATTAAAATAACCACTAAAGCTGACTATGCTGGTTCATATTCAGCTTTGATCACTTTTTCTTTGATCCTAAGATACACTTGAAAGTTAGGGTGGTTCAAAATACCTTTTTCTAAATTTTCTGAAGGTTTTTTTGTTTCAAATTTTCAAAGTGGTTGAGCAACCCCGTGTAATTGAGATAAAGTTAAAAAACTTTAGGGACACAGTTGAAAGATGAATATCATTATCTAATTCTAACAAATAGGTTTGTCCCTACTTACACAAACAAATCTTACAAGTGTATCTTAGGCTTAGGCCAAGGTTAGAATCTTAAACTTATAATTTAATAGAGGGAATTTATGTTGCTCTCTCCATATGTACGGGAGGTCATAAATAAATAAATTTTGCATTGTTTCAGGTATATGATGATGTAAAATTCTACTACACTTACGGAAGAAATGATCTAGACTATTAAATTATAGAAAAAAAAACAATGTTTTTTATTGGACACCAAGCGTTATATCTGAACTAAGGTAAAAGTGACCTTTTACTTGAGAATCAATGGAAAAGGTTGCATATTAGATGCACAGCAGCGTTGCATATTTGGAATAATTAGGGCTATAAAGTTAACACATTCATTGCCAACCAGGCAAACAAGACATCCGCGCCAGGCCGCAACAAATTCGTCATATAAAGCAGTAGTACCATGATCCTGACTATCGGGTCGTCCGGCCTGGGAACGAAATCATAAAATACCCAATAGTCAGGTTCTTAGCACTGAATATGTTAAAGACATGCTTATGTACTGATCAGGTTGTGGAATATCGACTTAAATACTTATTTATAAATTAAAGTAATAAAATATATTTTTATAAGAAATATTTTATTGTATTCTTATACCCTAATTTAAACAAACCATGACTATATCCTTCGCTTCTGTGTGCTGATATACAGGACATTGTTTCCTCGGATAAAGGCATCACCATACTTGTTCTTTAGCTGACCGTTGACATACTCTTCTGTTTGTTCTAAGGCTATGTTCATGTAGCCGTCGAGGCAGGCTAGGACACCTGAAATTGTAGTAGTTCTAATTAAATTCTACCGTATTACTTATAGTCTGTTCGGAAAGATAAGAGTTGTGGAATGTATTGGTTGTGGATCGTAGAAGGCTCCATACATTCCACGACTCTTTTCTTTCCGCACAAACTCTAGCTAAGACAAGTTTTGGAAATAAAATGTTTTGGGTTATTTCCCATGAAATATAATTACATGACGAGAGTAGTTTATATTGATTACTAAATTATAACAACTGGTGCCATAATAAGTGTTAAAATTGTCAAATAAAGGTAATTCAATAAAATAACATAACCTAAAATATGTTTTAAAAATTCTAGTCATCTGTTTGTTTAGATCAGTAATTGGTGTAGTACTAGTACAGTATTAATCTTATTTATTCAGTTCATAAAGCTTATTAACACGACTAATGAAGTTTTTCTGAACGGTTGAAGTTGTAAAGAATGACCGGTTATCGCAATGAAAAAGTGCATTTATATTGTAAATGAAAAATAAAATTGAACTAATAATATTGGCAGAACATTACTGGTTATTAATTTTATAATCATTAACACGTTATTATTAAAATAATAAACGAATAACAATGTCTTACCTCGGTAATCAACACCGCTGTTCAGTTTAACGACCACAGGTCGCCCGTGGATTTGTTGGATGAAAGACGAGAGTGCTTCTTTACGACTCATATTTAATTGATTAATTTAATTTGTTTATGCCTTGTATTGTTGGATTATTCGATCTTCACACAATTATACAGTATGATGCCGCCAATGTTTCTATGGAATCAACTCTCAATGACAGACATCAAAGTTGAGTGACAGTTGTTAATTTGCGTTTTATTTCGAAGCAAAATTATATTTGCCTGTTCTTTTCCTCGTTTTTAAATTGCGGTAAAGACAAATAAATATTTGTTATAAAAATTTTACGACTGTTTCAACATTTCAATAGAATCACTGAACTTTTTTCTCTCTTAAGAGTCTTGTTGAAATATGATATATTTGCATTCGCAGCGCAATGCAAAAGCTAAACGCTTATTACCTATACTTTTTTTGCCCGTTACCAAGGCCCCTACGTTTTCTGTTCTCTTTGACGGCGCAGCAACTAGTATCATTTCTCTCTCCTCGCTCTTTTAAAATGCCATTTGTCAAAAAAGGATAACCATACTGTTAACAAGGTGAACTTCAAATCAAGTGTTGCCTTTTTGCATGCATCCAGGCTGTGTATGTGTGCGTAAAAACGTGTATGTGTGCTCTTTTAGGGATGTGAAAAGTCGATTTTAATCATGTTATATATCGATAAACGCTACACAGCGGTACGAAATAGCGATTAATTGAAGCTTCAATATCTTCGTTAAACATAAACATAATTGAAATGCTAATGAATAATAAATATATTACAATATAATAAAATATTTCAATTATTGCGGAACACATATCTTAGTAGGTATTTATGTATTTTAATTAAATATCTGAACTTTCCCTTGGTTCCCTGCTGGGGCGTGACGATAAAATTGTGATCTGATAACCACAATAAAGAATAAAAGCGTTTTTGTTCATTTTAGATATCGTCAAACCTTTGAAGTAAAATTAAAATTGTAAGAAATGTCGATAGTTTATCGATATGACTTTATCGACATGGCTACAGCAAGGTGGTGTTAAATTGTTAATCGTACACTAAACAAAAGTGGCACCAGTGACAGCTCGCTGAGACCCCGTCTCTATATATTATAAGTCTATGCCCGTTACGCCGATACAGACGGACTGCAATTCCCAACATCAACGCCGCCAACGTCGGCGTGCAGTTCCCATATAAGTTGCAATTGGCGTGCAGTTCCCATACAAGTTGCACTCTGTATGTAGCAGCACTAAGCGATAATTTTATTAAGGTACAAATAATGGCTGATTTAGACGGCGCGCGAACTCACATGCGATTTTAATTACATTGCGGACTGTTGGTTAAGTCCAATTCAACCGACAGATCGAAAACCGCAATATAATGAAACTGTCTAAATCAGCCGTAATCATCGTAATAAAACTATAAAACCAATTTAGTTAAGAAAAAAACTTTAATTAAAATCTATGTCCTTTCTCTAGGCTCAAGTGATGTCCAAATATATCCAGAGTAGTTGTTGACCTCATTGTCAGTCAGAGGATATGGGCTGTTACTAGCCTTATAGTAGTCTGAAGGAGCATGCATCACAAACTCCATTACATCTAGCTTCCTGGCCAGTTCTTCTTCTGGACCTAAAACAAATATGTTGGTTATTCATTTAGGTATGTATTTGAGAGACTAGGCACACAAAATTATGTTGGGTTGGTACACATCTGAAACTGCTGTTTAGAATTCTTAGCTCCATACTTTTTTACCCTATTTAACTCTTTCACCGCCATTGACTTGATATGAAGACCGAACATTTCGTGCCCGACACGCCACAACTTGATAAATATCAATGATGATAAATGATCAAGTCATAGTTTTGGTTAGGTTTGTATACAAGCAGTTTACTTACTTTATTACTTCATTGACATGGCGGCGAAAAGGTTAAAGTCTGTTATATTAGCTCAAAATGCAAGACTTTTTAAAGATTTATAAGCTCAGTGTAGCAAATAGGACAGCAAGATGAAGTTAACGCAATACTTCTCATGTCTTACCAATAATGTAAGTAGCAGGGTCAAACCCACTCTCTGGAGGGGGACTGGCTTTAGTTGGCAACAGCCATGTGACAACAGCACTCTTCTCGCAATACTGGTCAGTCATGAAGCCTCGGATCTGAGCGTAGTAGGTGCCTCCGTCAATATCGATCATTGAGACTATGTCGCCCACTTGCATGTAATTGCCCTGTAAGAATTAAAGAGGTAATGTTAATTGTTTTTATAATGATGATGATGATGAAACAATATGATATAATTTATTTTCTATTACTTTGTGATTTTGTTATTGAAAAAAATTGAAAATGCTTTTAGTAAGCTCTAGTACAATGAAATTAAACTAGCGCTGTTCGGAAACATTTCGTGTTATAGTTCACCAAGGTTATGTAAACTAGTACTTGATAAAGCGACTATGTATAAAGTAAGAACCCCAATCAAACTTTACCTTATAAAATACTGAATCACTGGTCACAACGGTTGCTGTGGCTGTCGGCGCCTTCAAAGGCTGTCTCTTGAAGATGCTTCTGCGGCCTCTTCCGCGAGGCGCCGTGGATTTAGGAGCCAGTGACGCGGGGGTCTTTGGCTTATATCGAGTCGCTCTTGTACTCTTCCTAGTACCTTTCCCAGTCGCTTTTGCGGGTGTAGTCTCACCCTCAGTCTTTTCATTTTTAGTTTCTGGTTCGTCTTTATCCTCGCGTTTAACTTCCACTTCAGTTTTGAACGTAAAAGGTGGGCTTCCTTCTTTTGTAGCAGTGTTAGAGAGGTGACATTCGTTGCAGATTTGTCCGTTTTCTGCACTTCGCCAGAGGAGAGAATCATTTGCGCCGCACTGAACACAAGTTGGTTTCGGCATGTTTATTAATTTCACTTCAATAAATTTGCCAATAGGAAGGATAAATAATATTTATTCATAGTGCGATACGGTACGCGAAACAAGACGCCACAACAGTAGTTTTCCGTTTCACGCAGCTTGATTCCGATTTCACGTTGGAATAAACGCGCTCATTTTATACAATTAAATACCTAAAACTGCAAGCATGAAGATGAAACTATCAATTAAATTTGATTGTAAGATAATGCTATAAATTTATTACAATTAATTAAATTAAAATTAATTTAAGTTGATTAGGTGTTATCTTTGTGCTGTTTGTTTTTATTTTAGCGTAGAACGAACTATGTTTTAACTGTCAGATTAGCCTTTAATGCTGCCCTCTGTTGCCGAGTAGCAAAAGTAAAATTTTAGTGACATCTATTGAGCATATGTGCAGTTTGTGTTTACCAAAGTTACGAATAGATGTCGCTACTAGTAAATTAGTTATTTAATTTCACGTCAATTCTAATTTTTCGTGGTCAAAGCGTTTACTTATTTTGAACCATTTTTGAACATTAAACTGAAATATACTGTATTGACCATTTTATTAAATCAAACTTAACAAGTTTTTTTTTGGACTGGCGCTATCGAAAATTGTTATCATATTTCATAATTTGTGGTCCCCCTTTAAGTAGTTAATTTTAATCGTATGTAACCAAAACGCGACTGATCTATAAATCAAGCAGCAACAAATTGCTGTAAACGTTGGTAATTTAGAGCGTGCGAATTTGCATGAAACGCTCGTTGGGCGCTATCAAACGGCATGTTTGGTTGAAACAGGCTTTATAGCTGCCAAATTGTCAACATCGATTCATTTTGTAAGCTTACGGGCTAGCAATAAATTGCAGCTCTAGCTAAACTAATAATAGTGTTGTTCTTGAGGTTCCCAAATAGCCCAGTAAAACCCAAACCTTGGCAGTGTTTGTCGTTCCATTTCGGATACAGGCTGCCCCAATGCCCCATTGGCTATAGATGTGGGGGAAGTTCTAATTTCTATCTAAGTACCTATATTTTATTGTTTTTTTTTGCCACACATGCCATTGGGTAGGTAATTGCATCAGTTTACTGTCCGGTAACGTGTTAGTTTCCGTCCAAATAATACATTTCATTTATGATTTGCTACTTGCAAAATATAATTTTTATGTAATTTTTGTGTTTAAGTATATATATTTAGGATTGCAATAAGTCAAAATTTGTGCAGCAATAAAAGTTTATATTAAAATTTCGTCAAGTGGAGCCAGACGGAAACTAGCGCATTGACCCTAAGTAAAACATTGTTTTTAATTACCTACCTGCCACAACCTAGGTACCGTATTAACTTTTTTACAAAGTTACTTAACCTACGAGTTTTCGCATCGTTATCCAAATAACGAAACTCAAACTAAGCCAATTAAAACTTTAAAAATCCATACAAATGTCATTTATAAAGATCGAATACGCTTTGACGGCAACTTTTAACGAGTGAAATCCGCTGAGAGCTCACATTCAGCGGAAACGATTCTTCGACATTTAGTACTTTAGTGAGAAAAGTTTAAGCTACTTACGTATTTTTCAGCGTCGCTGAGCTTTTATCTAGACACGCGGCAGCGTGTCAAGCCAAGTTCAAGCAAAGGAACTGGCTAGCCAGCGCCAAGTGTAATATTACACGAACCACTTGGTGCCACTTTTGACCCTTCTATAACTCAAAACATCTTTAACGTAAACACATAAAACTACGTGTGTTTAATTATATCCATAAGGACATCTAGAAGCCCAAATTTCATGAAGCTAGCTCAAACGGTTATAAAGATATGAAGGTCAAAAAGTCGTAAATTTTAAGACTGACTGACATACCTATAGTACCTAAACCTAACCTACTTCCAGATGACCTAGAAGGATGAAATTTGGAATCCAGCTCAGTTATTGTGTGAAAGCGTAGGAAAAAATCTAAAAATTAAAAAAAGTTATAAAATAGGGGGGGTCCCCATACAAAAAAACCATTTTTTATTGTGGCTGACATATAAGTACCTAAACCTAACCTACTTCCAGATGACCTAGAAGGATGAAATTTGGAATCCAGCTCAGTTATTGTGTGAAAGCGTAGGAAAAAATCTAAAAATTAAAAAAAGTTATAAAATAGGGGGGGTCCCCATACAAAAAAAACATTTTTTATTGTGACTGACATATAAGTACCTAAACCTAACCTACTTCCAGATGACCTAGAAGGATGAAATTTGGAATCCAGCTCGGTTATTGTGTGTAAGCGTAGGAAAAAATCTAAAAACAAAAAAAAGTTAATAAATAGGGGGGGTTCCCATACAAATTTCTTTTTTATTGTGACTGACATATAGTACCTAAACCTAACCTACTTCCAGATGACCTAGAAGGATGAAATTTGGAATCCAGCTCGGTAATTGTGTGTAAGCGTAGGAAAAAATCTAAAAATAAAAAAAGTTAAAAAATAGGGGGGGTCCCCATACAAAAAACCTATAATACGTGCTAAACAACCGGCCAACGGTGTGTCGTTGGCGGCGCGCGGCACCACATAATTAATACAAAGAACAGAAGTAAAAAACATGCAGCGGAAACACAAGAAAAAACATTAAATCTCAATACCTGCCTAGTTTTCTTTTCAAAAATTATTGATATCCCATCAAAAACATAAATGTAAAAAAGGAGAGCCAAGTTCAATACAAAAATTATGCTTGGCTGTGGGGTTCGCCGCAAAAAGAATGGAGATTTAAATGAGTGCCAAGTTCTATGCAAAATCCAAATATGTATTTATAGGAACAAAATAACATTATAAACAAGTATTAAACTCTATTTCTTTGCTTTATTGGATACCTATAACAATTGCTGTTATTTAAAAAAAATGTGAGATCTTAAAGTAGGTTAGATTTGGCTTGGCCAGTTTTTATCAGAATTACAAAATATATATGTTGAATAACTTTATAAAATGACTGATGTAATAAAAACTGGCCAAGTCAAATCTAACCTGCTTTAAGATCTCGCATTTTTTTTAAATAACAGCAATTGTTATAGGTATCCAATAAAGCAAAGAAATAGAGTTTAATACTTGTTTATAATGTTATTTTGTTCCTATAAATACATATTTGGATTTTGCATAGAACTTGGCACTCATTTAAATCTCCATTCTTTTTGCGGCGAACCCCACAGCCAAGCATAATTTTTGTATTGAACTTGGCTCTCCTTTTTTACATTTATGTTTTTGATGGGATTAATTCTACTGTAAGTATAGATATTTAGATTTTGCAAATTTAATATTTGGAAGGTAGTATTAGGTACGCAAAGGTGGTAACCTTACCTCCTAACTGTCAACGGAACTTACGGAGCAGAACAGTAACATCGCGTACCTAATAATAGCCTAACACTACCTTCCAAATATTAAATTTGCAAAATCTAAACATACATACTTGTTACAGTAAAACTAATAAAAGCTCAGCGACGCTGAAAAACCCCTAGATACCCCTAGATACATCTCTTTTTTACGTCAATGGTATGGCAAAATTTAACTATTCTTCGATGACATTCGATCTATTCGAATTATTTAATGTACCTACTAGGAATTATTTATCATCATTCACTTTTCGATCAAGACGTCCTAGCCTCGTAAGACCCAAGGCAATTTTGGCGCTTTTGAATTTGGAACTCTCTTTTATGAGTATGAGACTCTCCATATGAGTTCGAAACTCGAATTTATTTTGTACTTGTACATGTACACGGGGACATATTATGAGGCTAGGACGTTCCGCTGGGCTCAGGCCTCCTCTCATTGTGTGGGAGGGTACGGAACTATGGACTATATATAGGAATCAAATGGTCAAATGGAATAACCTCCGGAATATTATTTAAAATAAAAATACATTTCAAATGTGTCAAACTTTTATTCAAAAAAATTGCAATGTTAAGTGAATAAGTTAGCTTAATCTACGTGGAATGTTTAAGACCAGTTAAGTACCTGTTTATTTAATTTAAGAAACACTTAAAAATACTATTTTAAAGCCGTTGAGTCTTACTTTAAATGCATGAAAAATAGTTGTAAGGATGAAAAGGTGTTGGTAGGTACATGTGCAGTTTATTTTAAATATTATTACAGCCAGCATCAGAAGTTGCTATACTTGGTCAAGCAGATCTTGTCAGTAGAAAAAGGCGGCAAATTTGAAAAATGTAGGCGCGAAGGGATATCGTCTCATACAAAATTTGAATTTCGCGCCTTTTTCTACTGACAAGATTTGCTTGACCATCTATATATAGATGGGCGATGTACTCTAAACGATTTACACTCGCGTTCATTAGAGAGGTGCATCAACACCGCATTTAACTTTTGTGGAGCAACTGTGTAACACGGTAACATTAGGTAGGTAACTTGTTACATATTTCGGTACTGAGGGGCTACCGCCAAAACCGAAATTCGCAAATTGCGGGGATCTTTCTTTTTTACTCCAATGAAGACGTAATTAGAGCGACAGAGAAAAATGCCCGCAATTTGCGAACTTCGATTTTCGCGATTATAGCCCTGATGCAGAGTGTTGCTTCGTTGCTTCACAAAAGCGAACTGGTGGTGTGGATGCACCTTTAATTAAGCTATATCAAGTGAACATTTCTTTCTCCACCAGCCCAAGCTAAAAAGTTCACATTGTACTCTCTTAATTAGCAACAAAGTTATAATGAGTAATTTTTGGTCACTCAGCCCGCTCAGTTACTCCTGTTGCTGACTGTACTATAAAGTAGATTACCGTAAGTGGATTTGGACGGTTGTACGAAATAGTTATTTGTACAACAAGAGATCAAAGTTTGATATTTCTTCGAGTGCTTATTTTGAGTCCCGTGCAAGCGAAAGATTCTATAATATAATATAATCTTGAGCGTAGTAAGGGATTCAAAAGCGCACGAGATGTAAATAACTTTGATCTCGTGTAGTACACAAAATTTTTCACCCTAAGCAATGAGAACATACCTAGAGGGACAGAGATAATAGAACCCAAGTATATCGAACTTGTATTAGACCCCGCATGATGAAATGACATTTGATTATAAAGGTCACTTGAATGACATTTTGTTTCACTCAGTGAGCAAAATGCGATTTTGCTCACTGAGTCATTTTGTCTCACCCAGTGAGCAATGCGATTTTGCTCACTGAGTGAGACAAAATGACTCAGTGAGCAAAATCGCATTTTGGTCACTGTTTTGAAGAAGCAAAGTACCCTTGTTCGAGCTGCTGAGGTGAAAATACTCTTGCACAGTTTCATAAGCTTCAATACTTGCAAGAATTAGGAGTGCGTTCAAAATAAGACGATGCCTTCGTTATGAATAGGAGGCATTAATACAGAACATTATTAAGAATATTCAATTAAGTATAATAATGTAGACATTACATTAATATAGGTATGTACAAATGTTTATTCAACACCATAGCTAAAGCGCTTGTTTTCGAGGTTTTTAGTAAAATTTTGTTTGATCATCGGTGGGGCGAATTACAGAATATGGCAGTAGTAAGCACAGACAAGTAATGATACTGTAGATGAAAACATGACAGAAAATAGTGGACAAAAGGCTCTGTCGTCAGAGAACTGACGTTGCATTTGAAATGTAAACAATCGCTTTAAAACCAGGTGGCCGGAATTAGCTGATTGATTAGATATACATATAAAACATTAAAACACATTCAGATATTGTACAATGAGATAATTTAGTGCGATACCTACATAAACATAAACATACAGCAGTCACTTTAATTTCTGTTATAAGTATTTTATTTCAAAACCCAGACAGTCAAAAAGCAGAAATGGAATCGAAGACAGAACGGATGCTTGAAGTCTCAGTCCAAGTTTTGACGGTTCAAGCGACCTAGCCAAGGTGACAATCGCTATCGCTTCGCCTTCGAATCGATTTGTGGCTCTTTATCATTCTTCCATATTAGTGTGACAGTGACAGTTGCGTTTCGTTCGCTACGGAGCGTTAGCAATTGGCATGTTGTTTACGGGGTCAGCACGGATTATTTACATGCGTCATATGGCTTCTCTACACGATGGGCTAACGCCGGCCTCTCCAAGGGACGCATTTACGCGTTAGAGGGAGCAAGTGATATTGCTATCTCATTCTACCGCATGGCTGCGTCCCTTCGAGTGGTCGGCGTTGGCCCTTCGTGTAGAGGAGCCAATAGCGCGGACGCCGTAGTTGGCTACACACGAGAACAGCAATGGATTCAACGGCAGTACGGTTGCTAGTCATCTCAGTTGATTGGACGGTTCACTGGTTATTTACACACATGCGTCTCAGTACGCACGACGCAAGTCTCGCAGCTGACGCGACAGCACCAGTGGAAGCGACAGCGGCACTGGGTCGCCTTCACCGCCCGTACGGTGTTGTAGCCCCGGCCGCAGCAGAGGGTCTCACAGCCGTCTTCACCTGCAAACATTAAGGATACCTTGATCTTAACCTTCCTTTCCTTATCCTTTACTTTTAGAGTTAGAGTGCAACATATCTTGTTATGTCTTGAAGTGTGACGAACATTGTATGATGAATTAATACTTAGGTCAAGTTTTTTTGAAATAGTTTCCTGCTTCTACTCGATTAATGAGATAACCAATGGATGTATTGTTTAGTTTGGATGTAATGGTTTGGCTATTTGGCTGCTGAGTCATGACTACTTCTTGTCTATTTTATCGTCTTATATATTTCCGTGGCTGCTGGCTTACCGCCATCGTTTGCTTTGATCTGGACATGATTATCTTAATTTGTATCAACCGTTAAGCGATAGGTAGACTATATAGTCTTACCTCTAGAGGTTCTGTTGCATACTCTTCCGTGTGTGCCAAGGGACCCCGAGACTGCGTCAGGTTCGCAGTACGACGGAGATGGCTCCAGGTACACCAGCTCTGACTTCCGTGGCTGCCGGCCCACCGCCATCGTTTGCTTTGATCTGGACATTAAACATAAGAATATTGAAGGCTGGTGATCAAGTAAAATACTCTCATCTTCCGTTTTTACAAATCTACGTTTAATGTCGCGGTCTAATGTCCCTAATGAGGGATAATAGGAATGCATCATCATCTCATCAATCTCTCAAGTTACCTGCGTATGACCAGATGAGACTGCGGTGGCTGAGGTGCGACCAGCTTGGCCTTTCTGTACTTTTCTCGAAGAGCGGTGGCCACGGCCTTGTACTGGGGTAGGGCTCTCCAGCAGGTCCGCATGGCGCAGGATCCAGAAACGCCGTGACACTTGCACTCGCGGCGGACCAGGTCTTTCACCATCTAAGGAACAAAAAAAAAATAACGCTGGCTCGGTCATCTAGAGAGGATGGGAGGAGATCGAACTGCGAGAAGAGTGTAAGGTATGTGGGGCAAAACATCCGTCCGGGCGTTCCAGATACCGAAGAACGAAGCCCTAAAAGACCTGTCCGCCCTCGAAGTACCCAACTGAGGTGAAGTGGCGCGGAATAGGGCTCATTGGCGTTCTTTTATGTGTCAGAGGCCAAGATCCTTTTTAGGTCACTGAGGCAGTGAAGTACCTACATATAATGTAATAATTGAGATCCATAAGTGACGGAAAAGGGGTTTACATAGAGGTTTTATTAATTTTCATTGTTACGTGGACAAGAACATCCGATTGAATGCAGTGGCAAAAGGCAGTGCAAGAATATGAACTTTAGCCCAGTAAGCAAAGCTTTTAGTTATTGAAATGATTTTTACCTAAAAGTAGTTCCGTGAATCAGTATAATCAAGCTATCAACGTCTTGCGTTATTTCTCTATAAATATACTAACACGGGAAATGTTAGGGTTCTTCATAACATACAGTTAGAATCCACATAAACATTTATACATGTAAATGTTTCTTCGCATTAGTAGAAACGGATACTAATATGGCTTAACTGGTTCTAATAGCTACTTAGCACTAGACCACCACGACTGACACCTAGACTTTAAGCTCAAAAGACCTAAAACCACTATTTCCAAAGAATCTCCGAGTATATTTATTCCATTAGACTTTCAACTTTAACTCAATATAAATTAAGTGTGTAATGCGAAAATTTTGGTTTCAGGAATCCCATTTGTAATTAAGACTTTATTTTGAAGTAGTTAAAGTCGAGAATAAAATGCGATTGAAATATCAAGACTGATTTCCAAGAAATGATACTATGCGTTTTGAATGCAGGCAGGTGATCGTCACTGATATTACACATTACACTCTACTTCGTTTTTAATGTTAAACTTTATACCAAGGAGTTAAGACTGGTTTTTGAGTAACAGGCATGCCATTTGTCTAGAGGGTGCAAATAGACATTCAAAATACAAGGACAAGCATTTCAGAACAATTTTTTTCAGGATGTCTAAGGCATACATACAATACAAAATAGCTTTACGATTGATATATAGTAGGTTCCTACTCTTATCAACAAGAAATCGAGATGTAAACCTACATAGTTAGGACTTGTATTATGTAAAATTATGAATATTTTGCGACATTCAACATTTTCAACTTCCGGTCACTTTGTTTCAACTTAAATGACTCATGTTAGACCGGGCCGTGTCCGGGCCGGAGCTTCCGGCACATAGTTCTCTATGGAAAGCATCACGTGATCACCTATCATGTCATAGAAAAGTAAGCCCCGTAATAAGCTCCGGCCAGGATACGGCCCGGTCTAACGTGAGTCATGCTTTAAGCACACAATGTTAGGCATTATCAGAGCATCTTTTGTGATTGAGCAGATTTCATAAGATTTGCGATGCTAAATCATTAAATTAGGACATTCAACTACTATTATGTCTTCTCGCGTACAAACAGCTTTTAACTGTCCATCGGTGGACCTTATGCCTTTTGTAATAATGCCTGTTTACGAACTGTCAGTTAACAGTGTGCGATGGCACACCGTGGGCCGTGATGTGAAGTATTTCAGATCCACATCCTGGGTTACAGCACAAGTTTACCACCACTGACTACCTAATTCTAATTGATTGATAAAAAAATAATTTATTGACCCAAAAAACAAACAACATAATAATAACAGCATAGGTACCTTCAGATCCACAGCGCAGGCTTCGTCATCATACAGATAGCTCGCCCACCTCAGGTTTCGTCAAATAATTTATTGATCGATTAACTTGACGGATGTAGGATGACCATGCCCATAAGACAGATGTCGTTGGCAAGTGCAGAAAGCCGGCAAATAGTCGATTGATTGAAACGGTCGTGCAACACAGTAATCGTACCTAATGTCGCCTCCGACATCTCGAGCGCCTTGGGGTCCAATTACGGTATTGTGCGAAACGACCGGTTGCTGGCAATTACGCCGAGAGCGTTCGTGATTCGGTGTTTTTGAGCCGTGTGAGTGGGGTTCCGTGGGTAAGGGTGCAACATTTATTTTCCTTATAGGAGGAATAGTTCACACCTATGAATCGCTAAAGTATTGGTAAACAAAGCTCGCGTTGGGAAAGACGCAAAAATAGAACACATATATACTTTGTATACTTATAAGAAATAATTATTTTTCTGCATGCCCTGACTGATTTTCTCATTTCAGTGTGTGCCAATATTAGGTGGTGAGAAGGCAGTGCCAGTGAGAGAATCTTTTCAATATAGATGACGTTTGATCATGGAAAATGTATAATAAATGATGTGTGTTTTAAAAAAAACTAAGATTTTTTTATGGGAGTTACGTTTTTCAATGCGATTTTCCATTTTTATTTCAGTGATTTAAATCTGATGTTTTCTAACCCCATAAAATCAACATACCTATTTATTTACTCAAATCAAAATTTACCTTATTAATAATTCAAAAAGCTAGTAATAATAACAATTAAGAAAACTAGATACTACTCATGCTAAGTAATATTCGACATTGGCAACACCATCATATTACCTACCTACTCGTAAATGTCAGATTGTCATAGAACGGACTAATGGAACGACCACTGTTAAACCATTTTGTAATTTCTGCGGAACCTTCTACATGAACGGGCAGTTAAACAGTCATAACAACGTATAATTCGAAACAAGTGAGGTGGTACTTAAAAGAGATATTAACGCTCATCCAGAACTAGTTTTAACCATATCGACACATTAACGTTTTGTTTTTAACCGCCGTTTTGAGCGGCCGCCATTTTGCTTTCAAGTTTTTTAATCGACCGCCGGCATGCGATGGCGTTTATTATGTCTTAAAACAATAATCAAGAATGTCTTTGTAATGTTTGTAAGAACATGCAGGTATTAATTAACAATTTAAGGTAATACAATCTGTAAGTGTCCGTAATTTAATTAGTTGCATGTATAAGGAAGGAATAAGGAAAAAAAACAGATTTATAAATATGCAAGTTGAAATAAAGCAAAGCTGTCTTTTGCATTGAATTTTCAGCATGTTTTTTTCTAGAATACTCATAAATTTTGCAAAATAAAGAAAACAGAATGTGTTGTAGGATACGGAAAGAGTAGGTATCACTCACGATTCTGCTGATGCAATTCTATTGCAGATTCATACACACGGTGCGTACGGCGCGTATTATCCAGCTCTCTCGCGGCTCGGAAACTTAAATTGGTAGCGCGCCGTATGCAACTTCTCACCCACCACTAGAATCTTGGAGTGAAGAATGTAGTATCATGTCTATTATTACAGACGGACTACTTATATCTCGCTCACCTTCCTGCCGACGCGGTTGTTGTACAGGTTCATGCGTCTGCTCCGAGTGCATCTGCGTCCAACTCTCTTGCGTCTAAGAATCTTCGTGCGTCTCCCTCTCACTAATAGCTGTCTTGTTAGAGTGGAGAATAGGGTATCCTGTCTGTTACAGAAGGTGTATACCTCGCTCACCTTCCTGCCGACGCGGTTGTTGTGCAGGTTCATGCGTCCGCGCGCATCTGCGTCCAACTCTCTTGCGTCGAGAAATCTACGCGCAAATCTCGCCCCGTACGCGGCTTCTCCGCAGCCACCCCATTGGAACTGCTCTGTCGATGGTCGCCTCCTACTGAAAGAAGTACTTGGTTAGTTTGGATGCTAGCTGAAAACTATTATTTTAACATTAAGGTTCTAAATATAAAATTGTATATCTCAGAGTTTCTTACGCTGCTGTGTTTAAATACTCCCTACTCTGCATTTATTCGCGTCGGTGATAATATGCTGTTGCCATTTAACACATGAAAGCGGCTTTCCTCGTAACTGTACTAAAATATAAATATCACATAGGTACGCTTTTTTACCCGAATATTATCGATGTATAAAATGAACTACCGTATAGCATAGTTTATTTCTTACCTGTACATTTGCTCCATCACTGTGTCAAAACACCTCCTATACTTTTACCCGCATCAGCGTGTATTATGAACTAGCAACTGGTATACAATATCTTCCTAACCTGATCCAGATAAGCACATAAGACCCCGCGACTACACGCACCATTCAAAGCGTTCATGAGATGAGACCAGCCAATATGACATGATAATGTACCATCACGCTCCGCAATTGTTATGCTATTTAGGGTTCTAGCTAAATTGGACATTCCATAGCGAGAGTATGGTACAACCAATTTAGTTAGGACCCTAAATGGCATAACAATCGCGGAATGTGATGGTACATCATCATATCTACTGACTGTACCTCCGAGTACATCGAATAAGTACAGCTTTGGTCCTTACCTGTTAGCTGCGCAGCCGCATGCAGGCAGGTCGCCGCGCGCGCACGCCGCGCTAAGCGCATGCGTGACGCCAGCCGATGTTATGGCGTACGTGAAGGCGGCCTCCTTAGTAGCTGCAAACAAATGTTGCAGTTATATTTATTTGCGTATTTATTTTTGCGGTGCGGTGATTTTATTCACTAATTGCTGTGGGAGGGTGGGAGCATTAATTGCATGAAAAAAATAAGCAAGTAAGTATAACGGGTTAGCACTGATTGACTAGCACGTTATCTTTTCGCGGATTACCAAAGTAATATCTATTTTGGTTTTAATTAACGTCACAATTTTTTTTATATAATGAATTAAATAAAAAAAACATGTCTATATTGTCTATGGTTCACTCATCTGTCAAAGATGACAATTAAAATTAGGTTGGCAACAATGTATTTCATTTAAGTGGTGATTACACGAAGTATCGTAAAAGTGCCAAAAAGATACTGCGTGTATGCACAAATACTTTTTTTGGGAATAGACAACTACAAGATAGGGGTTTAAAGGTATGTGCACAACCCTTTAAAAGACAAATAAAAGTACGGGAGTAGATAAAATAATATAATTAGTACCTACTTAAGTAGTTATTAAGTTCCCATAAATTTTAAGCTCCACGTACGTACATGTGATAAAATTAAATTTACTACTACGGTAAGTTTTAACTTCTTAAAAATAGAATAAAAACGTTAATTGAATAATGCAATTAAACGGTCGAATGCGATTCCAAGTGCTAACACTTAAGTCTGTAGATTAGGCGCAAATGTTTGTTTTATAAATGTTTATCCGCACGATGGCATAATTTCACAATAATATTTACATTCGGGCCCGCAGCTGGCAGTTGATTGAAATGTAGCCTCTGACTGAATAACATTAGAGATAAGAGCTGTTTCAGACTATCTTGTGCGTTGACGCGTCAATAAGCTCGTATAACTCGCTGCTTTAAGTTAGGACCGCTACGAGGAAACTTCAGCTTTCTTTAGAATTATTTTATGTTACGATGAGAATTAAGAGGAGATTTAGGAGATATGTTAGCAAAGACAGGTATTAATAAAAATATTGTTTTACAATTTTATTAGAAGCTACTACAACGTAATAGTCTACTTTTTTAACAAGGTAATGCTCCCTATGGGTCGAAGTGTATAGGGCCTAGATTATTGACTAGAACCCGATTGGATTGAATATTACGGGCATCTCGCGACCGAGATATGATGAACATTATAATAGGTATGTAATTGTACATATATACTTTTTCTGTCAACTTAAAGGGACTTTTACGTTCGAGTTTTTGATTGGCTGTTGAATTCCAAACACTATCTTCTACTAACTAGGATTGCCACGTTAATAAGTCCACATCAAAAGAACTGTCGACTGGTACAATTTCCTGAAGAACCGCGATTAAATACGCCACCAGTGTGTTTAGAGTAAGGGTACTCCACTGAGATATAGAATTCTTCTAACTCATTAAAATCGCTGAAGAGTCGCAGGCAAAATGCCAGTACATACTGCCATATCCCGCTATCTCTCGCTGACAAGTAAAAGCAGCGGACAGCCTAATACGTTAATTAGTTCACTACAATCGACCTCATTGAAATAGCAGAACCGCAGGGAATTTTCCAGACAAGACTGTGTGTAAGGGCCCTAACGCTATCTCCCGCTGACAAGTAGAAGCTCTGGACAGGCTAATGCGTCAATTAGTCCAGTCAGATAGACCCGTCTATTCCCTACTTTGATGTAAAAGGTTTTGAGTAATCGATGATTTGCAATGGTAAGAATGGACATGAATAGTAATCTAGTGAGAGGTGATACTTAGGCATGTGATGTATAATGTATTGGGTACTAAGGTTTATTAAAATAAAACAAGATAAGATAAGATAAGATAAGTTCAACGTATTTCTGTAAGTAACATATAGAATGTGGTGGTGAAACACAGTAGTTCTAAAACCAACAGATAAAAATTAGATTTTGACCGTTTTCTGATTTATGAACCGATTCATTTGGGCAATGCCTAAATCTCCGCAGTGTATAGGTATGTAGTATGTATGTGTCTTTTGTATAGCAAACTCTAGGAGAGGTGTACGTATAGTTCGATTTTTTATGGTGTTTGAATTTTAGGAATAGCTATAATGAAACATTTGGACAACATAAAAAAACAGCCAGCTGAAACTGAAATAGTATCTAATAAGACCACGCGAAAATGTAGGTACAGTCAACGGTAAAAATATGGGTGTAGACAACTTACTCAAAAATATGTCCCATAGTTCTTAATTCACTGACATAAGAGTTATGTTATGGGACATATTTTTGAAATGATTTGTACACCCATATTTTTACCGTTGACTGTACAGTCAACGGTAAAAATATGGGTGTACCTACCTAATATTCGTTTAGGCATGGTATATCATTTTCCAAGGAGATATTACTTTACTTGAAAATATACTGTCTGTGCCGTGATAACTTCATAAGTATGACTCAGAATACTGTATCACTAAAATTAGAACAAATCAAATAAATTTGATTGGAATTGAGTTTCAAAAGATAACATTTAAACATTAAGAACAATTTTTTTGGAAGTCTGTTAGCAATAAACTTTATCGGAACTTGTAAATACTTAATAAACCAAAATAAAGGTCTAAAACAAATTAAAATTTAGTAAAGAAGCCTTGCTTCATAAACTTCCACATAAAAAAAAGAAAACCTCAAATTAACACGCTCCTACATTTATGACCGTATCAGACCGCACCCGTCATATAAATGTAAACAAACGAGCAACGTAAACAAACGGCCAATTAACGCCCGCCGCTATAAATAATAAATAAATAAAAACTTAATTGACACTCCACGGGTCTTGGAAGTGCACAATACGCTCATACAAATAAACTTACGGAATCTTGCACATACCATACCTATAGGCCAATTCGAGTTTTAGTAATTCGATCGGTTTCCGATATGATACCGATCTCTCAGTGTCAATAGTGATGTTTTTGGTTGAAGGATTGTTACTTTTATGGTAACATTCCATTTCTAACCGCAGCTGCACTAGCGGTACTGAACGCGTAGCTGTCATTGTCAATTTCCATAGTAAAATGAACAGTAGTGCAGCTGTCGTTGGAAATGGACTGTCACCTTTATGCTTTTGACACTGAAATATCAGTATCATATTGGAAACAGGGCTATAACCGCGAAAATCGAAGTTCGTAAATTGCGGCGATTTTTCTCTGTCACTCTAATTACGCCTTCATTGGAGTAAAAGAGAAAGATCCCCGCAATTTGCGAATTTCGGTTTTCGTGGTAGCCGCTCAGATCGAATAACTAAAACTCGAATTGGCCTGCCAGTCGTTTTGATTTTGGTAACTGTAGTTAATTGTTTTACGTCACACTTATTTTGAAGCATTTATGCATTTCAATTTGAAGTTATAAAGCTATGAAATCGTTTTGGAATGAGAGTTTGATGTATTGGAATTAGATTAGAGAAGTTTTGGTTAATTTTATTATGATCTGGTTCTAATAAGGATAATTCCTTATTATTTTAGATTAAAATGTTTAAAATATTTTCAAAAATGTTAATATCCAGAGAGAAAAATGGGGTGACGTTTGTATGGAGAAGCGGCCGTCCTCTTTCCCCTTAACAAATGAAGGCTTTTAGCGACGTATTTTTAGACTTGTAAAACTTTAACTTGTAGGCTTATAAACCAGGGTCCTTTAGACAGACATAGTCGTATTGACGCGGCCCGTCAATTAGTCCCGGCGTATAAATCACGGCGTGGGAGTGAGACGGCTGTCGTTTATTTGCCTGGTACTGAGCTTTTTATCCGGCCACGGCTGTTATGCCGGCTGCCATACACAGGTAACAAGTAAATAAAAAAATATATATGTAGATATAAAAAAAGTATTATAGTCAACGGATACCTCCTACTATTCCTATGACACTTAGACGTTAAGGATGACTCACGCTAGACCGGGCCGGGCCCGGGCTGAGGCGTCCGGCGTTTTCTATGACGTCTGTTCGGTGATCAGTGATCACGTGGTGCTTTACATAGAAAACGAAGCTCCGGAAGATCCGTTCCTCCGATCCTTTAAAACCCATTCACTTTTTTTCGTATCAAAAGAATGGTAACATTAATTTCATGATTGCTTTCTGGGATCTCGGAAACGGCTCTAACGATTTCGAAATTTGCTGTATGGGGGTTTTCGGTGGCGATAAATCGATCTAGGTCTTATATCTGGAAAACGCGCATTTTAGAGTTTTTATATATTTTCCGAGCAAAGTTCGGTCTCCCAGATATTGAGCTTTGTTTCTAGTTCCTCGCTACCTTTAACTTGAATCCTTATCACGCTGAAACTTTGTATTTGTATGGACCACTGATTTTAAATAAACTAGTCTTAATAAATAAATAGTAAAGTATCGATCGGGTTCGAAAGAATTATGTTTCTGGAAACGAGATTATCACTACCTGTTATTGAAATATAAACTCCTATCTACCCACAAAACTTATTCGACAGTCAACTTTATGAAATAAGAAATAAAGTTTGAAATCTGTTCAGCATCTAGCAGGGGTTATGACAATTTTGTAAGTTGAGCAAAAATAGAGCTTAAGATTTATCTGTTAAAGATTACGTAGAATTTAATTACGAGACTGCCTTAAGAACAGGATGGGAGTTATGGAAACTATAGCGGATAGAACGTACAGTTAAGATAAATAAAATATACAATTTCTTTCTTCTAAATGAACCCTGAACCTCGATAAATGTCAATGCTTGGTGGCTATACGTGTAACAGGAAAAGCAAGCGCAAAAATAATATTAAACAACAATAAAGTCATTGTAATTTTATTTTAATAATATATATATCATTATCATCATCTTAGCCATAAGACGTCCACTGCTTAACATAGGCCTCCCCCTTGGACCTCCATTCGTACCGGTTGGAAGCGACCTGCATCCAGCGTCTTCCGGCGGCCTTAACAAAGTCGTTTGTCCATCTTGTGGGTGGACGTCCTACGCTGCGCTTGCGCTTTATATATATATATATTAATCTTTCATCATCATCAGTATTTAAGAGCTATGTTCTTGTCGGTAGAGTAATCGCCACTCTTCTTTTTGCTGGGTCAGCCTTTTAACTCCCTCGTACGACACGACAGAAACTCTTTCTTTCATTTGGCTGAGATATGTGAGCCTGGGCCTTCCTCTTATTTATCTTTATATGAACATATTATAAAAAACCTAACCTAGAGTGCCGCCAGCAGCGGGGTAAGGTCAAGCTGCCGATGGTCAGGGCTGCAGAGAGAGGAACCGGCGGACTATTTATCCACGCCATGTCCAAAATTACCACCTTCTGCATCTGACCCTTGATCTAACCACCCAGCGCATAGTCTAATAAATGGTCTTCTCTTCCCAGAGTGACACAGGCCTACGTCACAATAACATGGCCGCTATATATAGCGCTATCGCATATTATCATATAGCGCTGTCGCATGATGACGTAGGCTTGTGTCAGTCAGGTGACCTAGAAAAGACGGGAAGAGAGTACCAGGCGGAGTATAATATTATACCATGCCTAGCGAGTCTCTAGGTGTTGGTCGAGACTCTTCGCTATGAGACCGTTCGCTGACACGACTATCGGAACAATGATCGTCGAGTCAACATCCCACATGGTGGTAATCTCGTGCAAGTCTAGGTACATGCTGGATTTGTCCTTTCCGCCGAGAGGCTTTCACGAGATTCTTAATTTCTTACGTCGTAATTTTGTCGACATCGACTCTTTTCACTTTTGTCCTCGCGTTTTTTAAACGTCAAACCACAATACATCAGTCAGACCGGGGTGATGATGATGATGACGCTCTCCTGACCGATTTCGGCCACAGCGACTGTAGGCAATTTTTAACTCGTGTTATTAGAGTGTAGCTGATCCACTCTCTGGTGCATCTCTTTGGTGGTCAGAGACGCAGACCGGGGTATGTAAGTCAATCAAAACATTTAATTAAATATTAATATGATAATGAATTATTAGAGCTGTCAAATGAAAATGTAGAGATCTGTGTAAACATAATGAATTAATGACAATGCCTTAATAAACTTAGTTAGATATTATCTTACTAAACTATTTGAATTATGTCTGATCGCGCATTAATAATTTGGTGCAAGTTAAACCTTGCAGCGATTTACTGAAATAATTTATTTTATTTATTTGAACATTAAAATTGGTGAAGTTATCCTACTGCATCCTTATTAAGTTCATTATAAATGAAAATTTTCTAAATTTAGTTTTAACTTTTATTAAATAAGAATGAAAATGCTAACAATTATAAAACAAATCAAAAGCTTCTATCTCATACGTCTGTTAGCAATAGATTTCCTAGTTAAACATATACTTAAGTACATAGACAGTACAGGAACATTATAATATTTAAATATATAAGTAGGTACATAACATAGCGGTTACAACTTCTACGACTGTTCGCTCAGTCAAGACTTTGACTGGCTGAAAAGACGATTTGAAAAATCCTTTATAGCCTGTTTACATACCTATAATATAGACTATAGACACTATTATTTATATAAAGTTATCTCTTCAGCTTAGGCAGTGCCATTTTGCTGAATCAGTGTATCCACACAGTGTGATCGTAGATCACAGCATAGTAATAACGCTTCCGCCTTAGCATTACGCCATACCCAGGACGATCAAGTCGAAGTCACGAACGGAGATCTTTATTGTTCAATGATCGTCGTATCGTTTTATTGTTTTAGTCATTGACATAGTCATTTATGTTGTATTAACATATGACAATCGTAATTTATTATTAGGATGGCATAATGTTAGGATATGTTATAATTTAATATGACTGTAGTTACTATTTTGATTTTATATCAGAATTAGATCATGAATGAAGTTGGATCTATCCTATTATAGAACTTGTAGGACTCTTCTATTTTAGCAATATTTGATCTATGTATATGTATAGGTAGGCATTTGGTGTTGGTGATGTAAACATAGGGTTTGCAATCCGGATCCGAAATGTATGAAATTATCCGGATCTGGATCCGGATCCGCGGATCTTCCCATACATTTCGGATCCGTCGTGCAAACCCTATGTAAACATATATGTATGGGGGTAGAATCAGTCTTAACTCTTAGCGCTAATATTAATGTCATCATCGTTCTCTTTGAGAAATGATTATTACCTAGCAGACGTAAGCACAAAATCGTGTTTTCTCGTTCTTGAAGTTCCCTAGATAGTCACAGTGCATCTTATACTTCGGGTGATTATTTTATTTAAAATTTAGTTAATTTACCGTAGACATTGATTCATATAAATCAACACGAGATGTAGGTACTTATGCTAGTTAATATTTAGCAGAGAATATTAAGATGTAAATGGTTGGACAAATGGACACGAACCTAAAGGCATGACGTGTCCGAAATCGTTGCCGTCGCCCACTCCCGAGCAGTTCCACCTGTGGCCCGAGAGCTGCTGCCGGCACTCTGCATATGCCATCCTGTGAGAAAATAGACCTTAAGGAAATTATCATAAGGTGCAACACAAGTTACACTGTGTGTGTGTGTGTGTGTGTGTGTGTGTATGTGTGTGTGTGTGTGTGTGTGTGTGTGTGTGTGTGTGTGTGTGTGTATGTGTGTGTGTGCATTGGCTGCTAAAATCTTAACACTTCCACAAGTCGGATCAGAGTTTGAGTCGCTTAACTTCAAACTCGGGTAAATCCATCTGTCAGAATATGCCATTTTGGTATTAAGGTAATAGGGAAGATATTTGCTGAGAGGATCCTATGGATTTACCCGAGTTTGAAGTTAGGCGCCACATTTGAAATTCTGTTTGGGGTAACTGCTGAGACAGCCATTTTATACCTCAACTATGTAAGTCGCATGTGTATTTGCTGTAGGTTTATAAGCAAAGTTTGAATGTTCAAGACGAAGACTTTGTGCCACTCAATCAGGTTTCGTGACAGCAAGGCAGTATTGGGCCTGTGACAAAGACTGATGCCTGTGTCATAGTAGAGTCTGAGTATGAAATTACTTGAGGCCATCCCCAACGACAGCGATGACAGCAGGTGTGGCGCGGAACATGTTGCGCTGCTGGTCGGCGAGGCCTGTGAGCGTACCTTAGCGTGACAGCACCTGAGCGTGACAGTACCTGAGTATGACATTACCTGAGATGGCAGCAGGCGTGACGCGGCACACGTTGCGTTGCTTGTCCGTCAGGCCTATGGCAGTGACTGAGGGCTGTATCAGTAGGTACCCGAGCGTGACAGTACCTTAGGCCGTCCCCAACGGCAGCAATAGCAGCGGGTGTGGCGCGGCACATATTGCGCTGCTTGTCAGTGAGGCCTGTCTCAGCAGGTACTTGAGTGTGACACTACCTGACGCCGTTCCCAACGGCGGCGATGGCTGCGGCGCGGCACATATAGCGCTTTGTCCTTGAGGGCTGAGAGAGTACCCGAGGCCTGTAAGAGTACCTGAGTGTGATAGTACCTGAGGCCGTCCCCAACGGCAGCAATGGTGGCGGGCGTGGCGCGGTACATGTTGCGCTGCTTGTCGGTGAGGGCTGATAGAGTACCCGAGGCCTGTAAGAGTACCTGAGTGTCATAGTACCTGAGGCCGTCCCCAACGGCAGCAATGGCAGCGGGCGTGGCGCGGCACATGTTGCGCTGCTTGTCGGTGAGGCCGGCGACGCGTGCGCACACGAGGTGCGCGCCCAGTGATACGCCGCTCCTGCTGCTGCTGTGGACAAGATTGCAACGTCATTCATATAATTTTCATAATTAGAAACTCCAGGCTAGCGCTGGTGGCCTGGTCGCATGCGACTTTCAACCCGGAGGTCGCGGGTTCAAACCCCGGCTTGTACCAATGACTTTTTCGGAACTTAATGTACGAAATGTCATTTGATAATTACCAGTCGCTTTTTGGTGAAGGAAAACATCGTGAGGAAACCGGACTAATTCCAATAAGGTCTAGTTTATCCTTGGAAGGTCAGATGGCAGTCGCTTTCGTAAAAGCTAGTGCCTATGTCATCTCGGGATTACTTGCCAAGTGGACCCCAGGCTCCCACGAGCCGTGACAAAGGCCGGGATAATGCGAGGAAGACAACCATGAGAAACTCTGAGCTCTTGTCTTATCTTATGAACGTTTCGATTTTGTGCGTGAAGATTGCTAAAGTCAAAATTTATCGAATACGTCATCGCCTTACTTAAGAGGTTTGTAATTTTTGTATAAGGGCTTCGTCACACAGGCACGATTTCCAGGCGGCGCACCGCTTTTACATATAAAACGCTCACGCCCCGCCCGGAAAACGCGCCTGTGTGACGGAACCTTAAAAGGCGGTTGAAAAGTCTTAAAAAACCGGAGATGAAGAGTATCATATGTTATACATCTAGAGATGAGATATCGACCTAAATATGATTTAAAGCTACGATGAAATTCATTACATAGTTAAAAATTCATTATTTCACAACGAAGCGCCGGTAGCAAACATTAAAAACTGAAATATGGCCGCAATCAAGCAAATGTTTAGAAAGTATCATTGCTTTATTAATTAAAACGCCATAAGATGGACGGGACTAAATTACATAGCTATATTATTAATAACTTATCTTATATTGATTTTTCATACGTGGGTTGTATGTTGATTGTAGAACGTAAAGTAATTTAAAAAATAATAATAATAATTTATAAAATACTTGGACTGGTACTTCGAAGCTTGCAATTGTTTTTTTTCTGAAAATATTTTTTGAGTTGAGAAAACGTGGAACCTGACTCAATTTCCTCAAATATTCTTCTAATATCTTGGAGATGAGCTTAGCTCGGAAAACATATAAAAACTCATAAATACGTGTTTTCCCTGAGATAAGACCTAGCTATATAACAAACATCGAAATCGTCAGAGTCGTTTGAGAGATATATAAATAATATATCGCGAAAAAATATTGTCTGTTTCATACATTTTGGCTGGTCCATTTTCTATGGGAGGGTAAATTTATTTTTCGCGATTACAGGGTTGGTGGCATAGTAAAAGTTGCTCAGTATAATCCCAAAACCTCTCTAGCAAAGGGAATGCAGTCATTTTTTACCCACCGTGTATATTTGTGTATTTATCACATATGTACGTCCCATATGATGATAAAAATGTCTGTGTTCGCAGCCAACTTAAGGCGTCACCCTCCTTTGCAGAACAGACACTAATTCACACATCCTCCAACTGGCTAAAGAAGCATTCAGACGTTAAAAATACTCGACGTGATTTGACATTATAAGCACATTAGAATTCACCTATAGGCATACTCCAAGAGTACCTATGCCTACTGAGTCTACTACTTCGTTTTGCTCAGTGTCCTCTATAAAGAACATTATATTATGTGGTTTCTGTCCAGAACTTCTGAAAAAGAATTGAGAACATTGGGAAAACTCCGTAATTTCCTTTAATATGCTTGGGCAGGACCTCATCCTGCCCAAGCCTCCACCTTGCTAGGTATTGCTGAGGTTTGAAAAAACATCCAACATATACATATATCTTATACTCGTATACGTACGTACATAATAAACTAAGGTGTATTGGGATAACTTGGAAAGCGGGGTAGTTTAGAAAATCGCGAATATCTACTAAACCAGAATCACTTTATACTTTAGCAACACTTAAATTATTGCAATGTTTGCCAAGGTTTCTTCCTTACTGTTTCGCATCATCATCATCATTTTAGCCTTCGGTCGCCCACTACCGAGCATAGGCCTCTCTTCGTGTACGCCACTTATCCCAGTCCTGGGCAAGTCTTACTGTTTCTACTTTCAGTTTAGTACACATTTTCTTCCAAAATTATCCCGCTTTAAGGGCTCATTTAGACGCTGCGAGAACTCGCGTGCGAGTTTCATTACTTTACGGGTTTTGATCGGTCGGATGATGGACGTAACCAACAGTCCGCAATGTAACTAAAATCGCATGCGAGTTCGCGCGCCGTTAAATCAGCCTCTCATGCACCTTACGAGAAATTGTCGTTTCAATTGTCATTGGACATCAAATCAAGGAGAAATTGTCAAAGTACGAAAGCGGCTGGTAAGATTTCTCAAGCAGAAAGCTTCGTTAATACGGAGGCGGTAATGACGGACCGATTAACGTGGCCTCGACGACGCCTACACGCAACACTGTCGCCGCTGGGTCAGAAAAACATAACCCTCCTTTTGGCAGTCGGGTGAATTAGAAATTAGCTGGTCCTGAAAGTATTGAGGCTTATTCGGATTGTAATTTATAAATTTGATCTAGATTTGTTAAGGATCGTTCAACGTGTAGTCAGAAAGAGCCTCGCGACTTATTTCTGTTTGTTACATGTAATTATTAGGTATGAAATTTGTGGATATTTCGTTTACCAGTGTTTTGAATTTTTGAGAATATGTACCTACAAATTCGGACTTAAAGCCGTGTGCGATTCTTCTGTGGGTAATAATCACTAATAGAATCTGCGTTTTCTGGTTGTATTGTGTTAAACTCAATTGCAAAATTATGAAAGAAAATTGTAAGTGTAAAAAATTGGCCAAGTTCTAAAACTATCCAATGTCTTCAATCATCAATGTAATTATAATAATTACCTAATTACCTAATTGTACCCTGGAAATGTTAGGTTTCCCGCACCTTTTCATGCTTGATCTCTGATTGGCGCAAGGGTTAACTGGTAAAGAATGCCTTCAGGCATTAAGTTCGCCTTTTATACAACATTTACTGTGCAATATAGTGTAAACAAAAAAACACGCGAGCGATTAGCGAGTATTTTGTAAACGTGCACTTCCGTGGCGCATTTACCAATTCTGTAGGGCTAAGATGGTGACTCTTTAACATTTGTCACCATGCCTGTCACGTTCCAACAAATATGTAAGTGCAAAAGTGACGCAAGGCATGACAGGTGATGAACATGCGACCATGATACCGCTTCTGGACGCAACTCAACAACTATTGTCATAATACTTGAAAAAAAAACCAACAGTCAATGCAATTCTCAATGTCACAACGATGTGCCAGCACCCGTTACCCGAACAAAAAGTTTGTATACCATAGTAATTTATGTTGTGAACTGTAATAATACAAGTAAACTTATGTTGTATGTTTTTTATATAATACCGGTGCTCATATTGACGTTGGGTCAATATTTTGGATGCCGACGCGCGAGTAACGCGCGAAGTTGTAGAAATAATATTATTGAGTAAGAGTTTGACTTACTTGTTATACAGTATGTGTCCGCCCATGGGGCTTTAATTCCAGGGCTTAATTTTACTCGCTAAACTGAGCTACTTTTACTATGGGACCACCCCTAAAATCGGGGAAGGCTTTTCCATAGAAAACGTCGACATCTGATAAGACAAAATGTATGAATACGTAAAAAAAAAATTCGGGATTTCGGGGTTGGTGCCATTATAAAAGTAGCTCAGTTTAGCGAGTAGAATCGAGCCCTGGATTTAAAGCCCGATGGTCAGTAACAACCTGTATATGATGTGATTATCACTTTTGAAACTTAATTCTGCGCTTGTGTCACAGTTTCTTTGTTAATGCACGGGTTTTCATATTTAACTTTTCTTAAATTAAATCCCACATGCATTTTTCTTGCTAGATAAGGTTAATATGGCTAATTCCGTCCACAAGCGTATATTTCTTTGATTTCAATCGTATAAAAAAACCATCTGCTTAATATTGCTGAAACTAAAAGCAATCACTGCTGCGTCGACGAAATTATCAATGTTGTTCGTTGTTCGAGAAAAACGCTAGTGGACGGAATAGTACCTATGACGCAATTAACCACATTGACCTTAGGTACGTTTTATTCGTAAAGTCACTTTCTAGGCTTAACCAATAATTGACCAATTATTCATTTCATTTTCCATTCACTAAATACTCTAAAAAGTCTCATTATAAAAACTGTGTCACTGTTCACTTGCAATTCGTAAAAGAGCATGTTTGTTAAGTGTTTTAAGACATTACACCGCTCGTACAAATTAAGAACCACCATTTATAGACGGACTGACATTTTAATACGTTTTATACTAGTTTCCAATTAACAATTTCCATTTCGAGAAGGCGGTACCTACCGTATTATTGGCTGCTGTAAAACCTTTACTTCGTTAACGTAACCAGTAGAGTTCAGCCAATCTTGAAATGCATGTCCCTATACAAATGGTTTTATACTTACGCGTACTGAATGTTTGCTACACGGACCTAATCGATATGAAATTATCTAAATCCAAATCCAATAGCGGCGCGCTTCGGGAAATGAATTAGAGATGCATTAGATATGAAATAGTAAAGATATGTGACGTTCCACGGCAAAAGGTAAGTACCTTATGGCAGCTGGCCTTTTTTCTAAGGATGGGATTAATATAGGTACCTATGTAACGAAGGTAGGGAAATAGATTTATAAGAAATTTATTATGCCACTACCTTAATACCTAATACCTACTCAACATCATTTAATTTTGTTTCTATGTTTGTTTTGTTTTAGCATTAGAAAGAACTTCGCAGAAGTAAGCTTGTGGTTCCAAATCCGACACTTATAGCGGTAATAATTTGAAGTACGAGTAAATTATATGTATTGACCATGCTACATTAGATAATTCAATAATTATTAACAATTAACGAGCCTGACAAAAACTGCACGCTTGCTTCTGTGGAGGTCTTTCTAATGCTAAAAAAACGAACTAGAAATGAACCAATCTGCCTACAAGATTGACTTCGCCAGATAAGATAATGTATAAAACAAGACAATAAATCAATACAGTTACATTCAACTTTATTATCTATTACAAAATATCGAGTTATCATAACAGGAAACATATTTTCACCATAATCGGGTGAGCAAATCTTTAGCAACCGGTGTTACCCACTCGTCTGTCTGTTGATCTATAATTATCTGATTTATTAGTAGATAAAAGTGGCGCCTAGTCAGGCGTTTGTTATAATAGTTTTTGACATGATTACGTATCATATAGTTCCCGTTGCATAATGAGATTTATGACATAATGAATAATTATTTAAAGTACAAAACGGAATCGTATTATTATTGTAGGGGAAGGTGAGGTATAATGATCCCCTTAAGGGAAAATCTTAACTGTGGCTGAAGTTGAAAGCAAAATCGCAAGATTTCTATTGTTAGAGGTAGTGAATTTACTTAACTTTGTAACTGCATACTTATTTTTCATTATATGTATGTAGTTTTTTTGTACAAGAAGTTTTTGTTAAAGTTTAGTAAAGGATCATTTTATACACACCTCCACCGCCACGATACTTGGAGAGGCAACTGGCAGGGGTGCGGGACACATGTTTCATGCGCATTTGGATAGATGGCACTAGTTGTCTCAGATTTACGGCGGGGGATCATTTGACCTCCAGGGATTGTATTACCTCACCTTCCCCTAATAGTGACCTTACGGTTACATCAATAAGATAAAAAATCTAGAACGCAATAATCTTCTACTATACGCGATATGCATCTTCTTTTCTTACATTGTACACTGTACTACTATTTCATGTCGAGGATCTTGTTTTACATTGACTATAATTTTATAAAAACATGACCTATATATATTATTGCATATTTAGCCAAATCAATTTCAATTTACTAGACGACAGCAGCGGCAAGCGTAATTAAATCAAGTAAATCGGTTGCCAGTTTGAGTTAGTTTTAGCATGTTTTAGCAATATTTAAATAAATAATAAATACATATTTGGAGACAATGTTACATAAATTTCAAATTAATAATTGGTATTTTTTGGTAAGATTGGCAAGAGCCCATTGAAGCGCTAAAATTGACAGGAGTATTGGCGGAACCTACGTACGTATAAAGTGCTCGCAGCGACATCTACCGCAAGTAGTTATAAATATTCTTAACCGGCACCAAAATCTTATTGAGAAATCGTAAGCAATTCGTCTTGGCAGGGGCACTGCCGTGCCCCCAGATAATGCTTTTTTGTTGAAAACAACAAGTTCGCAAAGCAAGAGGGTAACAAAATAAACTAAATATGAAAACCACGGCCAAGTCCTCAAGAAATCAATTTCCGCAATCTAATGCCAGTTAAATTGACAACATTGAAAACGTATATTAATGAGCTGGAGGCAATATTGAAAATCCGATGACTTACCATCGCCCACTCGCCGAGAGACCAATTAGTTTCTGATTTATGGTGAATGGAGGTGCTTTATTTATTTATTGGTGAAACAAATGGGGTGAGTAATTGATAAAATTGGCGACTTGGACGGCGCACTACCGGACGCGTTTATGATTGAGATTGATTAAAATAATAATTTTCTGGTTTATTTTATATAATTGTAATAACTACGCGCGACATGTTATGGAGAATCTAGGTCTCCAACGTGAGACCGAATCTTGAACACGAGTTTGCGTTTAAAGGACCTAGGTATACTAGGTATGCAAAATTAAATTCTAATTTAATTTAATCTTATGGCGTATACATAAAAATTCTCAACTAATATGTAAGTAGCTAAATAAAATAATTATAAATCCACATTCAGGGTCCCGTGCCACGAGATTTCGTCAGGTGTATAAATACCAATAAATTCTAATAGTTTTATAGTTTCTGTTACTGCATTAAATGTCTAAATTAGTAAAATATTTAGCTCCAAAATAAATTACATATTAAGTCACAGCATAAATTATTGACTCGTTTTTGCTATATTGCACCTGAATCTTTCGAAAAATCAACAGGGAATACCCCATTTCTTGAATTCTTTAAGGAAGGAATGACGAAGACCTGCAACGAACATCTGACACCTCTTATATTGGAACCATCTATGCCATGGCTGTGCCGAACTGTTGTGGCTACCTATAAATACCAATACAGAGAATTTAATACAATAAAGTAAATAGGGTTCCATTTTCTCATTGCGAAGCTTCATTATAAATGCGGTACGACCTCCACATGCCCATAACCCGTTACACCGTCGGGTACTCCTTTATCTAGCCTGTAAGTAACTACATATGTTAAACCACTTTTAGTGCAGTCCTATCTCGAATAGGATAGGAGGAATAGATAGGGTTAAGAGGGCTGTCGGTTTTATTCAAGGAATTAAAGGATAAAATAATAATAAAAGGGGAACTTCCGAGCTTCTTTGAAAGCTTAAACTATGGTATCCGTGAGTCTCAGAAATACGAGTACCTAAAGTATCTAAAAATAAGTAATAGGTACCTACTTGTAAAGAACGTGATACATAAAGTTAAACAGAGGCTCACGAGTTACAAAGATCCTGACTTATTTCATTTTTTTGCTGCTATGAGTTTGTATATCTACTCTATTTTAATATATAGGTATTTTTATAAAAGAAGTTACATACTTGTTTAGTTCTAAGATCATCTGTAAAACCATAAGTTACAACGAATCTATGATTTATTTATGATTAAAAAAATACTTACATAAAACAACAGGACATTCTTTCCAAAAAACGTATTAACACGGCCAAATAAAAAATGTCTGTAAATAACTTAAGGTTTTGATAAACTTTATGAGAATTAAAGGACGCTACTAAAGTTTATCTGATATAGCGTGTAAAAGCTTTATAAAAGTTCTTAAGCATTATTTCTGTTAGTGGCGACTGTTTACTGTAATAAAACTATTTTATTACCATTAATACAGTAAGCGACGGTTCCTTTAATTAATTATAGGGTAAATTTGGACATTAATAAAATTATGGGTAAGAAACTGATGTCTCAGTAACATGTTGTTATGTATTTTATTTCAAAATCTTACGCCTACATTTGCCAGTATAAAAAATAGCCAGTATTAACCTATATAATATATGTACTATAGTATAATGTACCTAGTAATTATGCTCGGAATGGGAAAGCGTACCGGCAAAGAAATAAACATAGACTTGAAAGACATTAATCACTCTCAATAATTCATGGATTATTGAAATAAAAAAATGTAATATGATTGACATTCTCAAAAGGAATCAAATGAAATCATTTGACCCAGATACTTTCTAATAGATCTACGATAATTAACTAAATAGCAGGGGGTCTATCCTCATTATAGCAAGGTCCTTGAACTTGAAACTTGGCCTAATTCCCATAATTTCCATGTCAAACGTCTATAAATCGTTACGGGAACTGGGTATTAAATTAATGTTAGTGTACGATTGAGATATAAATTTACTTGTCATAATTATAGTTATTTATTATCGTAATGCCCTGTATTTAAGAGCTTAATTATGTTATCAGAACTTAATCGTAGTAAGCGTAAATTTTGTTTAATTTTAAGTTATTA
Organism: Cydia fagiglandana; assembly: GCF_963556715.1. Classification (NCBI taxonomy): domain Eukaryota; kingdom Metazoa; phylum Arthropoda; class Insecta; order Lepidoptera; family Tortricidae; genus Cydia; species Cydia fagiglandana. The sequence goes on along the minus strand of NC_085933.1, from coordinate 22,241,028 downwards.
CTTATTACCATAATTACTACTATTGTGTACGTATACAATACAATGTACGTAATGTAACAGATTACAGCAATAAAAAAAAGTGTATGAGTATTTATGTCTATTTTCTTTAGAAGTGGTATATTCGTTTTCTAGAAAAATATATATCAACGTTTTCAAAAAACTAGGCATGTACTTAAGTACCTACCAGGAAATTTATAAAATATAATGACTTTTATTCAGCTAAAATAACGCGTAGGTACATACATGCCATTATAGAGTAAAGTTATGCACGAGTGTGGGTAAAGTATAGTACACACACTACAGACTGTAATCTATAATTAATTGAAGATTAAAATTAATTTGGAGTTTTAGAACATATATATAATAAATTAACTATTTAAAAAGTTGTGAGAGATCTAAACTAAGGATAGTGATACCATAACCACAAACAAACTTTAAACAAAGGTTTCTATGTAAATGAAAAATCTCTAGCCCTATTAAAATACCTCTACATCACGTATTAGTCAAAAAATGCTTAGACCTTGAACATTCCTACTAATTAAATGACCAAAAAACGGCATCTAGGTGGTCTCAGAGCTGGAACATCGAAGGTTACGTAACGGTCTGAGAATACTCCACATATCCCATATTTTATCATCAGTCGATATATTCTAAATAGCATCTCATTAAAATACCATCTTGATTTATTTGGTTCTAATCTTCTACAAATTATGGAAGCGTATAATGTAATGATGTGATAATTCAGATCTCTCGTAATGTTATCTCTGATAATCGTTATGTCAAATGGAATTATGTCCTATCCTCATAACGTAAGGTTTATTATAGCAAGTGATATTATAGGAAATAAGGGTTTGATATGGCGTAAGATCTTCAATTACCTTTGTAGTAGTAATGAGATTAATATAAATTATGATTTAATAATATCTGTTAAGCTGTTATAGAAAAGTGGGATGCAATATTAACTAAAGATTACTTTAGTATAATTGTCTAAAAATAATACTTAGATTATTTATTCTCAAGTGTGCCAGTGAGCCCTTTCAAAATGGTTTACGCGCCGGGATTTAAAAGGTAGTAATTTCGTCTAAATTGGCTGTAATCCGATTATTTGAGTCAATTAATAAGACGATTATTTTTTATAAAATTGCTGTAGCTTATGATGAGAAAATGCCAGTTATGTGTACCTATGGGAAGTTTTATTTAGAGATCTGAGATGTCTGTGGGTCAATTTCACCAAACCAGCATTTTTGTCTAATTTCCATGGAATTTTGAAATATCAACATTACACAAAAAAAAATATGCTGAGAATTTGATAAAAAATATAATAAATATTAAATTTCTTATGGGATAAAAATATTCATAAAACTATAAAAGTTATTTAAATTTAAAATTTTGGTCAGTGCACGGGATTTAGTGTGTCCATGGAAATTAGATTTTACTAGGACGGAAATTAGAACACGGCACGGGAATTGTTTTCTTAACTTATTTTGGTACTTAAAACTATTATTTATGTATATTTTAATCTACAATAATATACTGCAACCATACTGAAGTGGCATCGGACATATTTACCTTCTTTAATTTTAGTTTCGAACGACAAATCTACGAAAGTATGTTACACTAAACACTACGTATTTGACTAATCCTTTCCTTTATTTTAATGGCAACTAATCTCTCTTTCTTAGTAAAATGTACATATTTCAAAACAATACTTTGAGTAGTTTCGTAAACTTGTCTGCCTTTACATACAAAACTATTCATTAAAAAGTGTCATTATGTATCTGCATGTAGATAGGTACAAGGTGTATGATCTGGTATATGGTCTTATAGGAAATGATACTAAGAAATAAATAGGGGCACAGTGAGAAAAAGTTATTGTGTAAGTTAATCTGAAGAAATCGAATATGCTGCCTTCATAAATTAATAACCCAAAAAATTGTTTGAACACATATGAGGTAAGGTGGGGTAAGACTATCACCGGGGTAAGACTATCACTTGTATGGAATCCTCATACTGTTAGTCTTGCCCCGATCAAAATAAACTAAGTTAGTCTTACCCCGCCTTACTTTACACACACAGGTATACGGGGTGTCCCTGCCCTGCGGGAAAATCTTCAAAGTGTAGGTTGGTTAAGTAATTTCTCAAAAATATCATAATCTTCCTAAACAAAACTTGCTTACAAAATATATGGAACTGACTAAAATAACCGACTTGGTTTCACATTACATCCCAAAACTTTTTTGTAGTAGAGTAGAAGAACTGCGTTGCGAGATTTGCATCTTTTTACATGAATTGATATGATCCCATCTCTTTTTGTAGGCTGTCCTTCTTTTCGGGTAAACATACCCATACCATACTGATACTATGTATATACATATCATAATACATCTTTATTCATACTCACATCGTCCATCGTAGTGTACCTTTACTTTCCCTACTAATTGTAAGAACTAAAAGGTAACGTTGTTATCGCATATATTTCTATAGGATTACAAACTTAATTATGCAGTTATCTTTAGAATGTGACTAATATTGCAGTATTATTAGATTTTTATTGGCTTAAAAAGCTAAAACCTAATTACGTTTCAAATTTGGAACTTGTGTGTATGCTAGAAGTACCTTAAAATAATATTGATTGAGAGTGATTGTGCCAGTGACAAAATTAAGGGATTTTAAAGTGTATTAATTCTTAGACTACATGCTCAAATTAAATTTTATTTAGATAGAATGTTATTGAGATTTGATGGTACAGCCGTGCCACTTTGTTTTGCTCGACTTGGCGGCGGCACTACCGTGCCCCCAGATCCTTTGTCCTTCTTCAGGCGTCAAACTATCTCCATGCCAAATACGTATTATCAAGATGATATTGTTTCAGCGGCTTAAGCGTGACGAGATAACAGGCAGACAGACAGAGATACTGTCGCATTTATAATATAGTAAGAATAGGATATATTTAATTTTTCTTGTACCTATTAGAAAAGCTAATTTATAACAACTAATCTATTAAACGAGCAATTCTTGTATATATTTCGGGGATCTCGGAAACAGCTCTAACGATTTCGATGAAATTTGATAATATGGGCGTTTTCTGGGATGAAAAATTGATCTAGCTAGGTGTCTCTGGGAAAACGCGCATTTTTGAGTTTTTAGACAGGTATATGTTTTCCGAGCGAAGCTCGGTCTCCCAGATATTTAAACTTTATACGGCTTACGCTGTCAGCTGTCAAATTTACAAAATAAAACCATTGTAAATTTGATTCATTTTGTTTCATGTAACCTTAGGTACAGGTATTATAATATGTAATAATTCCAAAAATAGTTTTATGTTTATATAATATTTTAATATTATAATATGATAAATGAATAAGGAAGGTGGCGCAAGACTAACAGTACGAGGATTCCATTCAAGTGATAGTCTTATCCCAGTGTCGTCTTACCCCACCTTACCTTACGTATTAAAATTGCCCGGGTTATTCGGGTCCACCCTGTAAGTATGTACTATACTTATACTAAAAAACCGTTCATAGATTTTTGTGCATTCTCTGAGATTTCCTTAAATGTAAAATAGAAAGATATACGTCATATTATTATTACATATAATATATATTCAATGCCAATATATATATATGTAATAATAATATGACGTAAACATTGCCAATTTACTTACAGTGCCCCCAATTAAAATTTTGTTGACAATAAATGTAATACTTTCTAATTCCCGTGCCACTTAATCAGCTGTTTTAGGTAAATATTCTATGGGAATTAGGGCACGGAAATTAGAATTCGTAATAAAAAAATTCGCCAAAAATTTAAATCGTGTTTAACAAAACTGTTATATTATCGCTTACATAAAGATACATAAAGGGCTCCTAAATATGGCAATTGTTTTTGAAAAGCTATGTGGGAAATAAAATTTATACGGGGCATCGAAATTAGAAAAAAATTGTCGCCCACCCGGATTCCGAAATACTTATGCGATTTGCTCGAACACGCCGTGGCTTGACGTACATCCGCTTGCTTTGAGAATCAGCCGAATACTGCCAGTACAGGTGAGGCGGGACACGAGGCGGTTCAGATACAGACGTCGGCTGTGAGAGCCCTTTGAGTTTTCCGACGAAATTTTACTCGCGCGCTCGGACAAAATTTAAACTTCGATCACGAGTTATTTACCACAATGAAGTTAATAGTGTATGTGCTCAGTGATAGTAAATATCATCTAGTTTAAGTATTTGACACTAAATTAGTGATACTAATGTAGAGTTTTTCATTATGCTCAAAAGTAGATTCCGGACAGGGCACGGGAGTAGTAATTTGAGCCTTTAGGTATTTTTAAGTGTACTCTAAAAACCAATTAATCAGTGAATTCATATGGAACCCGGTGTGAAAGTGTGGCTTCTTTATGTAAAAAAAAAATGGTAAGTATTATTTGATGCCAACCCGCGATTTTCATCACGGACAGAAAAAAAATCGTGTTCAGAAATTGACCCCTGTCCGTCTGTCCTCCTCTACAAATTCTCAAGCGATTCTCGTGAAATTTTGTGAGTAAGTTCGATTATTATATCGATTTTTTGTTGATTTTAAAATGCCAGGTTTAAGGGTCACAGAGCACTAGATCTAATTTCATTACTTAGCTCTAGATTCTGACTTGCTCGTCAGAAAGCGAGAAGGTTTTTTTCATACATTATTTATTAGGTAGGTACGGTAAATTTTTGTTACATAATCAATTACTTTGTTTTTGATAACTCGTAAATCTCACTTCAAGAAAATACATTTTGATGATGCGGTTTCGAATAACAAGATTAAATTACACTATTTTTCTACAAAAGGGTCATAATGACCACCATGGCACGAGAGGTCATTAAAACGAGTTGACTTTTGCTTTCAATACTATTTGTCATTGTTCCCATTGTCAAAAATAACGTCAAATTAGTGTAATTACGGTCAATTTACAAAACCAACAACTGCAGAACAAACCACTGCAACATACACCAGTAACTAGACCTTACGGTAAACTAGTATTAAACAAATGCAAACAAAACGGAACTTTATGTTGATTTTGATAGAGTTCAAAGTTGAAGAGTAATGTGGGATTGTTAGGATAGTTTCACATGAGATGCTAGAATTGCTCGTTCTTCATGCGTTTAACCTTATTGAATTTACTGTGGGACTAGGTCGATTTGAGTAAGATTTTCCCATAAAATTGATTAATTTAATGTCCACTCAACCTGATGGCACAAGATTTGCCAGGTCGAATGATTTATCTCTATAGCGCGGTCTTCCAGTATAATATCAGGCTATTGAAGCCCTGGATTAAGCAACACCTGTCAATGTGCAAGCAGCCTAAGAGGCGAAACTGATTGTGGCTACTATATGCGCGAGCGCAGACCGTGTCGCATTGTGCGCGCGTCCGGTGGTTAACTAGAGCCCGTGGAACGGATGGCGCGGGTTTTTGCAAATGACATTATGAGCTAAAAATATCTGAATATAAATAGATCATCCTTTGCCTAGTACATCCCAATGCAGGGTGCAAGATGCCAGGAGGCAGAAACCCTTCAATCTTTACTTATATTTTATTCTAGATATTGGAGTGATTATTTTTTTAAATCGAATCTGGTGACAAGAAGGTTGATACAGTATATTTCAAATACCTTATAGACTAACATACGTAAATTTCATAAACATAAAACTAAACACTCTGCCCGATTCGAACTTTAAGATACGTCAATTAATATCTAATAACGATATGGATTAGAGGTTGTGTCGGATTCAGCAGTTTTTCATGGAACCTCGATAGTCCCCTGCAACGGTCGCATCACGCGCAGTACGCGCACCACAAGAGTTGAAGTACAATTGTACTGGCGCCATCGAAGCTGGAACACTATCAGCGTGTAACCGGTCTTGGGGTGTACATAAATACTCCACAATTATGTATATACCAACTGGAACTAACTATGAAAGAGTAACAATATACCTAAATTCGTAACACACAAAGCAAAACAGGTCACAGTTGTAATGATATACCATTACCAAGATACTCAGTTCCTTTTTTTGTCCATTTATAAATAGGTAGGTTGCTCTGAACTGAATAGGATTATACGTAAGGTAGGTAGGTACAATTGTCTCATACAAGAAATATGATATTTTAAAGAACGATTATGTTACAATTGAATTGAGCCATAGGAAAGTGACTTCAGTGTTTGAGACACAGTATTTATCCTTTTAATGAAATAAGTTCTATTAAGTCAAATTTAATATATTTACTGGGAAGTAATTTTCGAAGTGAATAGTTATTTCTTACGCGCTACGTCATGCTCGTATAATATACATTGTACAAAGCAAATGCAACCGCATTTCTGCCCGTTACCGTTAGCTTTACTAGGAAGACGAGGAACAACAAGGCTTGCCACTGATCTGAGCGCATTAATACCCAGGATGACAGCACTATAGTCAGAGTAAAACGAGAAGTACGCAAAACGCCAAAGGCCACGCGTCGAGTCGATGTACTCGTACTTAGTACAACGTTAAAGGCATAACACGGATTGCGTGTACCTACCGTAAAACAACCCTACTGCCCTATTCGAACTTCAAGATATTCACAAGAGACGACACGTACTAGATCCATTCTTACGTTATAGTTTAGATATCAACTAGTTCTGTTTTGCAGCGCAATTCGGGCAACCAATGTCACTTTTACGTTAGATAGCGTAAGATATCTATTAGATGTGAATTGGATCTTATCAAGTCATATCCTGTGGAAATCGTTTCAAGAGTATCTCCAGAATCGGGCAAATGTCAAATTTGACAGGTTAGATCTTAAACATAAATATTGTTATCGTATCTTGGTGATGTCTAAAAGATATCTAATAGATGTCTATTTCAAAATGCGAATCGGGCCCAAAGTATTTAATGACATATCGATAGAACCTCTACATCAGCCTATGTAAACAAATAATAAGCATGTTTTATGACAATAATGCCCAGATCTGACATTTGGCCGTAACTGTCAACAGGCAATGGCAAAAAGTGCTCAGTTAATGCCATAAGTACATTAGTGCGCCGTAAAGGCACGGTTAAGTACAAAATTATCAGATGCTGTCGTCGAAGAATGTTATTATACTTATTATATATGTTACAATCCTGTTCTATTTATAGTTAGACGGCCTCCTAGCCAAGTTGCCAGTGACCCTGCCTACTAAGCAAGAGGTCGCAGGTTTGAATCCTGGTCCCTATTTCACCAACGTGACAGGTGCGACAGATCGACGTCTCATTGTTGCTGGCGTCACAGGCATCCATGGGCTACGGTTATCACTTACCACCGGGCGGGCCGTATTCCTGTTTGTCACCATCACTGTATTATTTAAAAAAAACTTTATTATATCGGCAAAAAACAGGTGTTTCTCTTGTGATGTTTATGATGATAATGATGACAATTGTCACAAGATTTCAAAGAACTTTTGGTAATTCTTGACAGTAAATGAGTTCTGTGTCGGAATTTCGTGACAATTGTCGTATTTCTTGTGACAATTGTCATTAGCTTCGCAAAATAAGTACTTATTAACTGACGATATAGTGGAGTTTTTTTTAATTAACATGTTGGTGGCAAACAACCACACCGCCCGTCTGATGGTAAGCGGTTACCGTAGCCTATGGAGGCCTGTGACGTCAGTAACAGTGATGTCTACAAATGTCACGTTGGTGAAATAGGGCCCTGGTGAGGGCATTTATTTGAAATATTTTAGTCGAGGGCAAATATTTGCTCCTGAGTTATGGATGTAATCTATGTATTTATATGTTTGTAATTAACTGTACACCGATACAGTACACCGCAGAGTATCGGTATAGGTATCGTATATAGGTATCGTCGCCTAGTACCCACAACAAGCCTCAATAAGCTTCCTAGGGGACTATGTCAATCTGTGTAAAATTGTCCTATAGTCGCACCAATAAAAGTCTGCAGCGGATTTGATAGCCCACGCAGTGTAAGTGTTATATATACGTCATAATTTCAAAGAACTTTGACGTTTAAAATGACACTTGCACTGCGTGGGCTATCAAAATCGCTGCAGACTTTTTATGGTTTAACTCTATTCAAAGAGCGGCCGCTATGAAACTCAAAAAAGTGGTCACGCTTTTTTCATTTATATCCTGCTTCTTTCGAACTCATGAAATGCTCATAGAGTCAGACCAAGAGAAGTCTGCAACGATTTTGATAGCACACGCAGTGCAAGTGTTATTCATAAGTCATAACTTCATAGAAGTTTGACTTTTAAAATAACACTTATTCATAAGTCATAACTTCATAGAAGTTTGACTTCAATACTCAATACTCAATATTTATTTGCAAACTTTTAAAATAACACTTGCACTGCGTGTGCTATCAAAATCGATGCAGACTTTTCTTGGTCTGACTTTATATGATGGCTTCCCCTTTTCACGCTTCTCTGTCATTCTAGACCTGTGACTGCCAGAGAAATTTCCATATTAAACGCCCTACTTATTATTAATGATTATTATATATTACCATTATCACATTATTTGTCACCCCTCGATACACTATCTGTTCGACTGTATACTAATACTCCGTAATCGTGTAAGTAATGTCTCCATCGTGGTTAGGGTTGCCATACGTCCGGATTTGTCCAGGCATGTCAGGATTTTTGACCCTTTGTCCGGATTGCGGCCGGACTTGGCAAGTGTCCGGATTTTAGGAATGACCTTATAACAAAAAATGTTCGCGTGATATACTACGTAACGAATGCGATACGGGGTCGGGCGGAGGGAAAGGGAAAGGTAGATCCACGATACAGTACACCGCAGAGAGCAACGCGCCGTCGGGGCGTCATTCAAGCTACGCCAAATCTCTGTTACAAGAAATGTCCGGATATTTAGGGTGATGTCAGGATTTTTATCATGACATTTAATTCTTCCATATGGCAACCCTAATCGTGGTACAGCCAGAACTGATTTAATAAAACGCCTCCATGACTCACGAGATAAACTATCTGCTTTCATGTTGTTTAATAGACATTCAGATATGGAAATGTACTTGTACGTGACATGCCTTATTTGTGGTTTTTCTTTCGTAGATATTTTCTATTTTTGTACTCAGTCAAAAAAAAAGCGGCCAAGTGCGAGTCGGACTCGCCCATGAAGGGTTCTGTAGCAGCAAGTAACATAATAAAATTGCGGTTTACGATTTATGATGTATTAAAATAACTACTTACTAGATCTCGTTCAAACCAATTTTCGGTGGAAGTTTGCATAGTAATGTACATCATATATTTTTTTTAGTTTTATCATACTCTTATTTTAGAAGTTACAGGGGGGGGGGGGGGGACACATTTTACCACTTTGGAAGTGTCTCTCGAGCAAACTATTCAGTTTAGAACAAAATGATATTATAAACCTCAATATCATATTTAAAGACCTATCCATAGATACCACACGCGTATGGGTTTGATGAAAAAAATTTTTTTGAGTTTCAGTTTTAAGTATGCCACCCTAAAAAAATATTGTTTTTTTTTTTCTATTTTTGTGTAAAAATCTTAATGCGGTTCACAGAATACATCTACTTACCAAGTTTCAACAGTATAGTGCTTATAGTTTCGGAAAAAAGTGGCTGTGACATACGGACGGACAGACAGACAGACAGAAAGACAGACATGACGAATCCATAAGGGTTCCGTTTTTTGCCACTTGGCTACGGAACCCTAAAAATGATCAGAAAAATTTCAGTCTATAGAAAACACAAGACAATCTGCCGTATTCGAACTTCAAGATATTCACAAGAGACGACACGTAATAGATCCATTCTAGATACGTTATAGTTTAGATATCAACTAGTTCTCTTTTGCAGCGCAATTCGGGCAACCAATGTCACTTTTACGTTAGATAGAGTAAAATATCTATTAGATGTTAATTGGATCTCTAAGTAATATCCTGTGGAAATCGTTGAAGAGTACCTCCAGAATCGCGCAAACGTCAAATTTGACAGGTTAGATCTTAAACATATCGTTATCGTATCTTGGTGATGTCTAAAAGATATCTAATAGATGTCTATTTCAAAATCCGAATCGGGCCCAATGACAACAATCAATATGTTTAGGAAGAAAATATATATTTCGTGGGATTCCTATCAATAAATATCGGGACACATAATACGAATCAACGAAGTACCGCTTACCGCTATCATGTATGCTATATTGTTACTGTACCTACCTAATACTTCCAGAGCTATATTTAATAATGGAAAGTATAATAATTAATATGTACCTATTATACTTATTAAATTCATTTTTAGTGTTCCGTACAAAACTTTGTTTACGGAACACTTATGGGATCACTTCGGTCTTGCAAATCAGTTAAATACGTTTTTCTCAGAGACCGTTTGACATAGATACCTAAAATTTGGAACAGTTATAGCAATTACCACCACTCATATTGTAAATAAGTCAAAACTGCTTATTTCTTATTAAAGGGGGAAATTTAGGGGGTTGAGAGGGGTAGGCTGAAACTTTTTTTATTTGTAAGAATCGTGTGGGGTACCATTAGAAAGCTTGCAAAAAATTGAGTCGATGGACTGATTTTGACTTCATTTTAGACTGCAATAGTTTCGTCAAAAAATGCATTTAAAGTTGCAAGTTTTACTACAAAAATTTTTACCTCTGTCCTGGCGATTTTCGCGAAAACTATAGCTAACAGGCAGCTGACCAGTCAATACCCAACTTAAAGAAGCATGGAGACGGCGGGAAAATTATCAGCTTAACTTTATCTTTATTAGTTTTTCAACTGCAGCTTGACCTTTGGTTGCTTAGGGCTAGCTAACTGATGCTTACACTGGTCAATTCATATTAGGCGAGAAACATCCTTAGTTAAAACTTTGGCATTGAAATTTATGACTTATGTCTTTGACACAAAGTTTAATTCTGCTTGCTTATTTTTGTGGGATATTTAATTTTATCTCAATAGCCTACTATAAGTATGAGAGAGATCTACAAAATACGACCTTATTATATTGCAAATAAGTTTCAATTTCGAACGGGCTTTCCAACCAATGGACTAGGCATCTCAAAAATCTGAAAAATTCAAATTAAGAATTCCGTTCTTGACTGTCGTTGTGTTTTTTTTTTTCCACAATAGGACACATAGAGTTAGTAAGGCGTATAGAGATAATAAAGTCATTTAATATTTATGAACAGCTTTGGCCTCATGTATAGATTTTATTGAGAGTATCTATTAATTATATTCAGTACTTATGTATATTTTTGAACGGATCGGTGAGCAACAAGATTCAGGGCTATAACCGCGAAAATAGAAGTTCGCAAATTGCGAGCATTTTTCTCTGTCACTCTAATTACGCCTTCATTGGAGTAAAAGAGAAAGATCCCCGCAAATTGCGAATTTCGGTTTTCGCGGTAGCCCCTCAGTCCTGTTACGAGAAAATAATTTTGGAAGACATTAATAGTATATGACAGTTAAATATCACAGTTTTTAGAAACAAAGGTAAATTACGAAATATTTAAAGTAAGCCGATCTTGTTTTTTAGCAGTTCTAAATAATATTAAAGTCTATATATATATGGCATAGAACTAGAAACAAAATCAAATAAAAAAAAAATAATGAGTTCTAAATTCAAATTGAAGGAGTATACATTTAAGGTATTACAGGCCAAGCGCGCACCACGATTTTAATTTTTGCGACACGATTTTAGAATCGCGCTGTAATATATCGCAGAAAATTCACTGCGCGCACTGCGATGAAAAAGTCGACGATTTGTTCATTCTCAACATGGATTTCGTACCAGTCGCTTGTCATGAAACGTGTCTTTAATATGCGATTGCTGTATGACTTTGAGCATTTATAACACAAAGGTGATCCCCGTCTATTTCCATAATTAAATGGTCAACATCTAGCGTCTCATTTTGAGACTCCATTGGAGATGCAGGTGCCGAGATGTTGGGGTTTGGAGAGCGAAATGCCGACTGAGGTCCGGCCGGTTTGCGATTTTATTATCATAGTGCGCGCGGGGCCATACAACTCCGCATGCTGCAATTCACTTTGCGACAATCGCGTCGCGAACAATCGCGGAAAAATGTGACAAATCACAATTTTAAAATCGCTGCGATTTTTTGTCGCATATGCGCGCACTAAAATATAAACACATACGTTGCATTTCTGCGACAAAATTATCGCAGGACAAAAAATCGTGGTGCGCGCTTGGCCTTACTCTAAATTATTATAATACATCAAGCATTCGCGAGATGCTCGACTTCGGTATTCAAACACAAAGCAATAGTACAAGAATCTAACTAAATACAAAGGCCGAAGGAGCGATTCGAAGATCCGAAGCGTCCGACAGACGCGCGCCTCCCGTAACTTTTCCAAGTATTTTTAAGTACAAGTGTCTAAGTCGCAAGATCCAAACGCTGAAGTCGCATTGGGCCGAAAGCCCGAAGCATCCAGGAGGTCAGTTCTAAACACAGGTAATTAATACAAGTGTCTAAATGCGAAGGCCGGAGGCCGAGCTCCGCGTAGCGCCGAAGGCCCGAAGCCTGCAAGATGTCAGTGGTTAAACACAGAACTGACAGCCTGGACGCTTCGGGCCTTCGGCCCTACGCGGAGCTCGGCCTTCGGCCTTCGCATTTAGATACTTATACTATTGTTCTGTGTTTAAGTACTAACATCCTGGACGCTTCGGGCCTTCGGCCCTACGCGGAGCTCGGCCTTCGGCTTTCGCATTTAGACACTTGTACTATTGTTCTGTGTTAAAGCACTGACATCCTGGACGCTTCGGGCCTCCGGGCTACGCGGAGGTCGGCCTTTGGCCTTCACATTTAGACACTTGTACTATTGCTCTGTGCTAAAGCGATGACATTTTGCTAAAGCTCGGCCCTCGGCCTTCGCACTTAGACACTTTGTACTATAGTTCTGTGTGTGTAGTTGAATAGGCAAACAACCTCTGTAAAATGTAACGATGCGAGCGGTACGGCTACCATCAGTTTGGCATTGACATAAACGCTACCGTGGGCATGAACGTAATTTACTTTCTATGCATCTCGCTCGTACTGACATATTAGTGCGAAAGAGATATACCTATAGGAAGTAAATAACGTTCACGATATCGTTTATGTCAATGCCAAACTGATGGTAGCCGTACGGAACACTAAATGCCTCGAGCTATCTCGGACTTGGCCAAATTATTTTTATTTTATTGTCACTCGTTTTGAAAATTGGAACCAACGGTACAGTCACCTGCAATTATATTTTACACAATGAAGGCCGCAAAAATATCTGACACGATCTTATTCGGGGAGCCATAAGAGCGTGTCACATATTTTTGGGGGACGAACGTTGCTCACGTCCGCAGGAGAATGCTTTAGATACCCTGCACGTGTCCCCTGGGTAGCGCTAAACGAGCAACAACAATAGAGGCGATTGTAGACAATTTGTTTCCACCTATACTTACCCGAATGCAATGAGTATGCTCCAATACAAGAATACATGTCAAGTACAAAATCAACAGACTAGGGATGTTGGACCTTCAGTCCGCATCTGCCAACTGAACATCGAAGGCATTAGCCGCTCAAAATGTGACTACTTGCACAGAATCCTGATGGAGCAAAAAATTGACATAGTTTGCATTCAGGAGACGCACACCAAAGACGAACAAGACCTGGTTAATAGAGGTTCCATTCCGGGCTACTCCATTGTTTCAGCGGTCCATCATCCTAAGTACGGAATAGCCACCTACGCCAAAAGTAATCTCCGGGATATTCAAGAGGTACAGGTAGAAATCAAAGACAATATCCATACTTCCACCGCGCAGCTACGAGACTTACAGATTATGAACATCTACAAACCTCCCCTAACTACTTGGCCATCTGAGGTACTACCAAACTTAAGCCAACCATGTGTCTTCTGCGGCGATTTCAACAGTCATCATGTGAGCTGGCGCTATAGAGTAACAGATCCAAATGGAGCAGCCTTAGCCAACTGGGCGGACCTCTCTGATATGCATCTTGTCCTCGATGCTAAAGATAAGGGTACATTTGTATCGGCAAGATGGAATCAGGAGTACAACCCTGACCTGACTTTCGTCAGCAAGGACAGTCTAGACCAGCCACTCCCCACCTCGCGTATTATCTTGCCTAGCTTTCCCAATAGTCAACATAGACCCATCATTCTGGAAATCGGTATCAAGATAGCCCTAACAAATTCCATGAAGGTGCCCCGGTGGAACTTTAAAAAGGCAAACTGGGAGAATTTCCAAACTAAGCTTGATCACGATCTGGAATGCGAACAACTCGAACCGAAACCCTCAAACTACGCAAGGTTTGTTAAGCTTGCCGTCGCAGCGGCCAAAGCTACAATACCCAGAGGGTATAGAAGAGAGTACATTCCTGGCTGGAACAATGAGAGCGAGAACCTGTTTAGGGAATACCAAAACTCTGGCAACCATGAAACTGGTGCACAGCTACTGAAGACCTTGGATGAAAGTAGAAAAGACAGGTGGACGGAAACAGTCGAGAGCATGGACTTGAAGATCTCGAGTAGGAAAGCTTGGCGAGTCCTTAACCGCCTAACAGGCAAAAAGAGCTGCCAAAAGACGTTTTCGAAGATACACCCTAATGCCATAGCGAACAGAATGGTGGACCTCACAAGGGCTAAAAGAGACACATGCACCACGAAACGCATTCGCAAGCAGCTGACCCATCTCAAGCGCAGTATACCGGATAACGACTACCACGTCAGACCCTTTTCCATACCTGATACTCTCAGTGCCATTAAACAGTTGAAACCTGGTAAAGCGGCTGGCCCCGATGGAATTTATAACGAATTTCTCAGGAACATGGGCCCCCTGGCTGTAAGCTGGCTTGCAGCCTTTTTCTCCAACATCTTGCTGAAAAATCAACTACCTACTGAATTCAAAATATCCAAAGTCATAGCATTGTTGAAACCTGGAAAAAGCGAAGAACTTCCGGAAAACTATCGCCCAATTGCTCTTCTGAGCTGCGCGTATAAGTTGCTGGAACGGCTACTGCTCACACGAGTTACCCCATTCATCGATGCTGCGACTCCCCAAGAGCAGGCAGGTTTTCGACAAGGACGTAGCTGCGCCGATCAGGTGCTGGCCCTTACTACGCACATAGAAGATGGGTTCCAAAAACAACTTAAATCCACTGCGGTTTTCATCGACCTTACAGCCGCTTACGACACAGTGTGGAGACATGGACTCATCTTCAAATTCCTGTCAGTCGTGCCAAGTAAAGAGATAGCAGCCCTTGTAGCGAACATGCTGAGTGAGCGACAATTTGAGGTTTATCTGGGAGATGCCAAAAGCAAGCGAAGGAAACTCAACAACGGCCTGCCACAGGGATCAGTACTCGCACCTCTTCTTTTTAACCTGTATATTCACGACCTGCCCGATACTACAGCTAGAAAGTTTATATACGCTGATGATATCGCGCTGGTAACTCGAAGTCGGAGATTTGAGGAAGCGGAGGAAGTCCTGACGTCAGACCTGAAAACCATGTCGAGTTTCTTCACCTCTTGGAGGCTCATACCAAGTTCCAGTAAAACAGAGGTTGCGTGTGTCAGATTTACTTTAATATTATCGTTGATAAAATAGGAAATGAGGATGTAAGGCAGTATTTAATTAAGACTAGTTAATTATTGCTCAAAGTAATGTATTTATTATAGCGACAACTACAAGGTTTAGAATATGAAAAATGGTAGACATTATTTAAGTAATATATTTATATAAGTAGATTGTAAGTAAAAGTATATTGTAGGTTTACGGAACAATTAATCGGCTTTATTATCACATCATTCACAAAAATATTATTTTACGCGTAATAAATATTGGTGGCTTAATAGGTAGTACTGGCTACCTTAACGTACACACTTGGCATAGTTTAAAATAGTAATAAAGATCGAGCAATAAGCCACATGATGTATTACACCGTAATCAGTTGGAATATACGTTACATAGTAACTATTAAAAACTCATCAAAGGGTTATATTCACATTAAAGATTGTAACGTACATACCATCAGACTATAACACAAAGAAAACATACAGAAATTTATAACAAGTCATAAAAATCACAATTAAATAAAATTGACACTTAACTTCGTTCGTCGTCGTAGCTCTCCAACTGAGAAGTGACCCACAACTGTCAGACACCCGCTTATATTCGATTAGACTTCACCCCTTCTACCACTTCTTGGTGGGAATAACAAGTAAGATGTTTCCTGCACATCCGGTTATTATAATAATTCAATTCAACAAATGTATTTGCTGCATTTAGTTTAATTTATTATAGAATAATTAACGCAAACTAATACAAATTTAATATCATGGCTTATTATTATAAAATACTTTATTTACCTTACTTATGTTCTGACAGTTATGGTCAAGAAATATACATGGAGGGTAGTTGTGTTATTGAACAGCAGTTCTAACTTATTATTTCGATATAAGTACGTATTAGCTTAGCAAAAGTGAACCATCTCGTAAAAATGTAAGTGTGATCTTTGTTTTTATACTACGTATCTCACACGGCCATACTGACAGGTGCTTCGTTCTCGAAGTACCTTATTTCTATATTTATTATTATTTATTTATTATATTAAACTTAGTATATGCAATTACTATTTTTTATTAGTCAGATACTATATCACATATCACATTAATCAAGTGAGAGCTCGAAGGCTCGGCAGCAATTATCCTACTTACAATCACCATACTACTGTTTCACTTATCACATCAAGTGAGCCTCAGTAGCATGTATCACCCTAGGTTGGCTACTGGTCCACTTATAACATCAAGTGGGGCACACAGGCTCTGCAGCAGGTCCCTATATTGCTACTTTTTCACTTACATCAAGCGAGAGCTCGCAGGCTCGGCAGCAATTATCCTACTTACAATCACCATGCTACGGGCACTTATCACATCAAGTCAGCCTCGGTAGCATGTATCGCCCTGAATTGGCTACTGGTCCACCTATAACATCAAGTGGGGCACACAGGCTCTGCAGCAGGTCCCTATATTGCTACTTTTTCACTTACATCAAGCGAGAGCTCGCAGGCTCGGCAGCAATTATCCTACTTACAATCACCATGCTACGGGCACTTATCACATCAAGTCAGCCTCGGTAGCATGTATCGCCCTGAGTTGGCTACTGGTCCACCTATAACATCAAGTGGGGCACACAGGCTCTGCAGCAGGTCCCTATATTGCTACTTTTTCACTTACATCAAGCGAGAGCTCGCAGGCTCGGCAGCAATTATTAATCGGTTATTATTTTGTCAAATAAGCTTTTTAACTACACTGGATTGATGTACACTGGAAGTTCTCAATCGATCGATAATCAACTCATGTCTCATTCACATAAGTAAACTTTATAAACTTTTCTTTTTTTTTTTTTTTTTAATACATAAATTACCTTAAGTATATAAAACTTCTTAATCCTAATAATTTTATAAATTAACCTGAATCGTTTAACAGAAATAAACATTTTTCATTTTTTTTTTTCGTTCTTTTTTTTTTTTTTTTTTTTTTTCATTCCATTAGAACTTCCTACGTTGGGCACTCCCATGAATTATATAAACCTAATGTAACAGAATTTTAAACTCCGTTCGGCCATCCCACAAAACAACTACCTATTTTAAAAGTCAGTGATCAGTATTATCTATAATGTATTCAATATGTATAGATCTATCTTTTATTTAGCTGAAGCTTCGGTGGCAAAATAAAAATGTGGTTACAAATAATAGGCATCGTATTTCTTTTCATGAAATGGTATTTTGGAGCTTCCATCGTAACTGTCCTTAAACCGCAGGAGATAACGCGATATTCTTCTAGTTGAATCTTAACTTATCGTACAAAGGCGGATTCATCTTACAAAAGTTGTTCTCTAGGATGGGTCTAGGATGTTTTGGGCTTCTGGGTAGGACACAATTAATTCGAAGACATATTATTTATATCAGTCATGCTTCATTATGGCAATAGGTTAGGTATAAATAAAAATAAAAATTGATGTTTGCTAAATACTATAGAATCAGGATTATACGATTCGTTTTATTCCTGAACAGCTCACTCATAGCAACAAGTGGCACCAAAAGGTTAATTTACCTATCTACCTTCCACTTGGCTTTATCAGTATTCCGGTGGTCTTATGTTTTCTTGTATGTACCAAAATTAAAACAAACATTAAAATGAACCAGAAGATCATAGGTACAAAATTGCCATTGTTATAGGCATTTTATTACCGCAGCATATTTAATTACCGCCAGACCAGGTAAATGGTGGTACATATACCCAAGGGCTTATGCGAGTTTGCTACGAGAACTGGTAAAGTATATAACAGTTTAAAATATCGTATATACATGGTGTTCACAAGGAATGCGAAAGACCTTAACCACGCATTTCTGAGGTCAAAAGAGAGAAAATAATGTAATATGTGTATATGTCAATTTCGCCCAAAAAAAAAATTTTTTTTTTTTAATGTACTTGTACATAAAAAGTATATGTTATTGGTAAACATGTCACATAAAATACATTTTTACAAATTTTTTTTTTTCGTAAATCATAGTTGTTGCAAAGTGTTACTTGTTACTTTTTGACATCTATCGATAAGGATATTTAGACTACGTCCCATAGTAGTAACATCGTCATCAAAAAGAAAACTAGTTTTTTTTTAATTTTTTTTTTGTATTTGTATTAAATGAACTCTGAAACTAGGCGAATTTCAAAAAGGTTTAAAGGACTTTGTCTCTAAATATAATCAGGAATACGCTGCTAAAACTATTCGGCCCCCTCATGTTACACCGTGTATATATTTTTTATATTCCTTACAGGTAGGGTTGCCAACCGTACTATATTATATCGTATTGTACTATATTTTGGCTCTTTGTACTATATACTTTTGGAAAAATATATAGTACGCTAAAATACTATATTTCCGATTAAAAGTATATTACACTCATGTTTAGTATTTTATCTAAAAGTACTATATTTTTTTTTTGAAATGTACTATATTTTTGATGCCTTATTCTGGAAAATACTATATTCCACCAAAAAAAAGTTGGCAACCCAGTTACAGGTCACCTAGATGAATTGTCCTAAAGGAATAGGTACGTTTACTTTGTACACATTTATTGTACTCTATGTTGTATATTTACCCCTTTTTTTTTTGTAAAGTATTTTTATTACCAAGAGAATATGTGCTTTTTATTTACTGACTAATTTGCATGTGCAAAAATCTTTCAACTTCACGGTTTCAAAACATAATTTACTAACACGGGACTTGAATTACCTCTGATTACCACAAGAACAATACTGACTAGTCTACTATTTTGTATGACGTAATTGTCTAAGGTTGTCACTGAGATATCCTTTTTTTTTATAGTCATTTAATATCCATCAATCAGTAAATTTATCAAATTGGAAGCATACTTTCAAAAACGCTTTTATGCCAAACGCGTATTACTATCTGTACACAGAACTCGCAATAAGCACTGTAGGTGCAAAATTGTAAATAGCCGTTATTACTATTTATGAAAGTATCACGACTACCACCGACTGTTTTAATATCGATAAGCTTACGAGGGGCTTGTAACTGAAAACCAAAAGCGTGTTGACTTTATCCTTTACAGTTTTAAAACGACCTGACAGTTTAATATTGTTTACTGTTTTATACTTATTGAAATAGTTCCTTGATAAGATCCTGATCGGTGAGATAGAATCTTTAAGATATGTGCCTTCGATATCAGACTATTGAACCTAAGTAACTGGTGTTATATAAATATTTATTCGTATCAATCGTAACAAAAATAAGAAATAATGTGACTAATAAAATTTAAAGGACGTATAAGGGTATTTCCACTTAACTGTATACCGTTAACGTCCGGTTAGGAAAAGTCACAAATCTGACGACAAATATCATAACCGCGACAATTAAATTAAGTATCAAATTCGTAACTAAACCGACAGCTGAACGTGACTTGATAAACGTACCTAACTTAAGACACGCGGTAAGTTACTTAACCGCCTAAAATTTCCAACGTAGTCTTTAATGCAGACCTCAAAATCTTATAATGAGATTCGAGTTGTAGCTAACTGATCACGATTAAAATATTTATCCAGGCCATAAATAACGTTATTCCAACGTTTGGAAACTTATTCAAACCAAACTGCTTTTCTAAAATCCAATTTCACAAATAGCTTCTTTTTTTTTATTATTATTCGATTCAGTCATTAACTAAGTCGTCATTTAGAATAGTATAGATTAGAAAATATTTATTTATGCGTCATTATGGTTACATAACAGGTTATGAAAAGGACAGACGTTTACGTTTATCTAACTCTGTAACTATTCGATGTGATTCGATATCTAAACATACCTATACAGTCCTATTTTTAAGTGTAACCAAATTTTAACATACCAGAAACAACATCATTCATCAGTCATCCTTCCAGACAGGCGCCACTCCGCAGCGTCTCACAGGTGCGGCAGTTTCTGTTTCGCGAAGTACTTTTGAGCTGCTTGCTGCGGTTCTCCATAAAAAGCATCATGCTTAGTATACCAAATATCTTGTTTCACCTGGGGTTTTCACTGAAAGTGAAACACCAGTGTCCTTGTGTCCAGGATAGCGCGGCTTACAGTGTCTGTTTGGAGTTGGATGGCGTCCCGCTGTTGACTAGCATAAGCAGTCCTTATACTCGTACTGCTCCTGAAACATTAGTTTTGTAGGCATAGAATGTGTGTAATATCATCCCACTTCTGATGTCAGATTTACTTTAATATTATCGTTGATAAAATAGGAAATGAGGATGTAAGGCAGTATTTAATTAAGACTAGTTAATTATTGCTCAAAGTAATGTATTTATTATAGCGACAACTACAAGGTTTAGAATATGAAAAATGGTAGACATTATTTAAGTAATATATTTATATAAGTAGATTGTAAGTAAAAGTATATTGTAGGTTTACGGAACAATTAATCGGCTTTATTATCACATCATTCACAAAAATATTATTTTACGCGTAATAAATATTGGTGGCTTAATAGGTAGTACTGGCTACCTTAACGTACACACTTGGCATAGTTTAAAATAGTAATAAAGATCGAGCAATAAGCCACATGATGTATTACACCGTAATCAGTTGGAATATACGTTACATAGTAACTATTAAAAACTCATCAAAGGGTTATATTCACATTAAAGATTGTAACGTACATACCATCAGACTATAACACAAAGAAAACATACAGAAATTTATAACAAGTCATAAAAATCACAATTAAATAAAATTGACACTTAACTTCGTTCGTCGTCGTAGCTCTCCAACTGAGAAGTGACCCACAACTGTCAGACACCCGCTTATATTCGATTAGACTTCACCCCTTCTACCACTTCTTGGTGGGAATAACAAGTAAGATGTTTCCTGCACATCCGGTTATTATAATAATTCAATTCAACAAATGTATTTGCTGCATTTAGTTTAATTTATTATAGAATAATTAACGCAAACTAATACAAATTTAATATCATGGCTTATTATTATAAAATACTTTATTTACCTTACTTATGTTCTGACAGTTATGGTCAAGAAATATACATGGAGGGTAGTTGTGTTATTGAACAGCAGTTCTAACTTATTATTTCGATATAAGTACGTATTAGCTTAGCAAAAGTGAACCATCTCGTAAAAATGTAAGTGTGATCTTTGTTTTTATACTACGTATCTCACACGTGCTTCCATCTTCATAATAAACATGCCAACTACCAACCCACTGTTAAACTTCAAGGCTCAAATCTCAAATATAACCCCAACCCAAAATACCTCGGTGTCACTTTGGACAGATCTCTGACTTACAAGGAGCACATTACAAAAACGTCCCTCAAACTAGCTACACGCAATAATATCTTGCACAAACTCAGTGGCACTTCATGGGGTGCATCTGCCGATGTGCTCCGAACTACAGCGCTCAGCCTCGTATACTCTGCAGCAGAATACTGCGCGCCTGTATGGTGTGAAAGCACGCACGTAGCCAAAGTGGACACGAGACTGAACGACGCAATGAGGTGTGTTTCCGGTACTATAAAATCTACGCCGACTCACTGGTTACTAGTGCTTAGCCACATCGCCCCGCCTCACTTACGCAGGAAACACGCGCTTTTGAGAGAAGCTGAAAAAATATATGCCCGGTCCGATCTACCCGTCTACAAAGAGTTCACTAACCCACCGCCGCAGCGACTTAAATCGCGCCGACCTACAAGCGAAGCAGGTAGAAAACTGAGGACTGGCGGATTTCAGTTGGAGCAGGCGTGGAAAGAAGAATGGGCGGAGGCGGCTGGCCATCACACAAGTACCCAAAACCCTACTCAGAAGCCGAAGGGCTTCTCACTGCAGAGAAAATACTGGTGCCGCCTCAACAGAATCCGCACAGGTCATGGCAGGTGCAATCATATGCGACACAAATGGGGATGGAAAGAGAGCCCGTTGTGTGACTGCGGCCTTGAAGATCAAACCACCCAGCACATTGTAGAACGGTGCCCAAAGAGACGTTTCCAGGGCAGCCCGGAGGACCTCTACACCAATCTGACACCTGATGCGATCGATTGGCTGCGTAGCCTAGATGTCGACTTATAATTAGCTATACTAGTAGCATAATTATATTGCCTACAATATTAATACGCCATACGCTTAAATAAACATATTTTTGCGGCCTTCGAAGAGTAACATATTATTGCAGGTGACTGTACATACGTGATATTAACCGTACGATTAGGTACTAATTCCATTTCTAATGAAGTCAAAATCAATCGAATTGTTTGCCATACATAGTGCTGACATCTGTTGTCGCTGGTTTTGACTAAGTTAATTGACTAATCTATTTATAGCGACATTGTTCCGAATGTCCAGAGGCGTTAAACGTCAATAAATTACTTTGCCAATATAAAGTTGTCCATTTATTTCCAACGCTTTTAAGGTTTTTAATTTAGTTTTAAATTGATCGTAAAACTCAAATGCGAAGAGGACGTGTGTCCATTACACGGTCCCACGTTATTTCATCTCTAGTCAGTCCGACACATTAGTAAATATCGGAATCTGGGGGCCGATTTTTGAAATTCGACCACTTGATTTCGTGTATTTCGTTAAATGATATCTCCACTACTAGGCGTTTAAATTCTACTAATAGAATTGAAATCGAGTGGTCAATACCACTAGATTCCAAATTTCGAACGCTCGTATTTCAAAAATTAGCATTTCGTCGTTTTCCACCGATTTTCGAGTGACGAAATCGAGTGAACGAAATTCAAAAATCGGCGCCCAGGGCTATAACCGCGAAAATCGAAGTTCGCAAATTGCGGGGATTTTTCTCTGTCACTCTAATTACGCCTTCGTTGGAGTAAAAGAGAAAGATCCCCGCAATTAGCGAATTTTGGTTTTCGCGGTAGCCGTTCAGAGGGCCTACACTGCCAAACCACGTTCGACGTGTCACACTTACGAACGAATTTACAAGTCCGATAGAGAGGCAACACGTTGAACGTGGTTCGCGGTAGACCCTCAGGGGGCCTAGCTAAGATGACAATCGTGCATCAACAAACGACAAACGAAAAAAAAAGTGTATCGGGATGACGGACGTGGTGTGGCTATTTCCATAAATTGTTTAAGTTTCTACTAGTATTTTTTTGACTAGGCCCCCAGTCGTATATCAGACCATATTATATTAAAAAACACTGGACCCTTCCCTTGTTTTATGGAATTTTGAATATTCTGAAATACCTACAGATATTTTTTTTAACTAGTCTATATTGCCTACGATTACTTTTGTAAAATAATTTATTTTTAAATGGTTTTCGCTTTGTATTTAAATAAATGAATGTCAGTTTTGCCTTAAATTTATATCTCTTTGTTCAAACAACAACGATTTGATACTAATACTAATCTTTAAAAATGAAACCACCATCACCAAAAGCACCATTTTTACACTTGTGGTGGAAGTTCGCACAGTGGTTTAATGGAAACAATTAATTGGCCAAAATCCCATCAGAAACAAACGACGTCATTACTTTATTGTAATTTATTTTTTGTTTATTTCATCTTTAATTTCGGTGCAGTCTTCATTGTTGGTTTTTAATGAGTATGTTTTGAATAAAAATAAACATTTCATTATTTAAGACTGCTTGTAATTCATAAATAAATATTTGATCGCGCAATCTTTTTAGGATTCTTACCTTTTTTATTTTGCTTGCCGTATTATATTTAATATAAGGTTATGATGTTTACACAGCCTGATGTTATATCATATTAATAAAACTTTATAATTTGTGAGTTTATAAAGATGTCGTTTTTTATTAAGCGTTTTATTATTTTAATTGTTTTTAGTTGTATTCGATAATTTAGTTTGTCTTTTGAATCTTAATCTATGAACCGGTAACCGAATAAAAACACTACAAGATTCAGGTAGAATTTAAGAGTATATCTCCGTTATAAAAATGAAACACAAGGTAACACTTTGCTATATTTATTTATACTGTATATGTTACGGCACGTAGTTACATTATTAATTACATTGCAAAATGTATGAAAAAGTAGACATTCCAGTAAAATGTAAGCTCAATAGGCAGTCGATGAAGTGTGAATGATGGTGATCAGTTGATCACTATTAATCTTGCATGTCTGTAAAGTAAATAAATAATAATAAATAAATAAATAATAATAATAATTGCGCCGTTGACAGGGACCGGTGTTGCAATAACATATGCCGAGATTGCCGAGGCATGTCCGGAATTACGTAACTTATGTGATTTTCTTAATAAAGTCTACTCTTTATTTCAAATACATTTAGCCCATACATTTACACATATTTGCCCAATGATCTTTGGCAATATTTTTTAGCGTTAGTTTAAATTTTAGTCCAGTGCCAGTTTGATATTTGTTGTTTTTTTATGTCAAAAATTGTGTGTAAAATTTAACTAAAGTTGTAACTTTTCAAACAAAGTTCTGTTTTCAAAGCCAAAGATTTGCCTTTCTGTAAATTGAGATGAGATATACATATACAATCACGAGGAATTTTAGAAGAATCTGAATCATTATACGAATATAAATCCACATTTGCTGATATTGTGAAATACATACGTATAGTCTGTATCTTTAGGTATTTAAATAAAAGAAAACAAACAATTTTTACATTTTCTGGTAGTTATAAGATTTATTGTGCGTATGGGATAAGAGTTTCAAAAATACGAGAGATCTAGTACTTTACAGTGAATAACGACAATGATTAGCTCTCAATTGCTGATCTATAGTCAGGTTACTCCACACTGGAAAGGAAAATTACACTAAACAGATGACTATAGACGTTACGAGTACCAACTATCGTGACTTCACAACTTTACTACATCACTCACACGCAATCGGAACCGACGGAAATTGACTGACAGCACTAATCATACACCCATTCCGTCGCTTACGTTAACTTTTGCGTTAAAGTTCACCCACTAAGCAAATCTCCTTAATGAGAAAACGTTAACTTTTGCGTAAACGTCGAAGATGTTTACGGAATTGATGGGCGAGTAGGCGGGGCTGTTACGATCCAAATTCAAAATGATCCGCTGTCATAACTGAAACCAATGCCAAACCAATTTGAACCTTATTCGGATGAGTTAAGGGTTTAAATTTGAGTATGCAAGATAAAGATAAAGGTGATTTCACACTGTCTTTCAAGTTATAGTCCGTTGAAAGGATTGGCAGTAATGATGGGTTAGGCTGCATAAGTTCGTTCCCAAATCAAGTAAAGCGTTATTTAGTATGCCGTAAAAACCGATGTAACACGAAATTTTACGGACTTTGACGAAGATTAGATTGAACTATTCTAAGATATTCAAATTATGGCGGTTTTACGTGTCATCGGTGGATTAAAGTAGTAAAATAAAGCTTTAATTTTATAGGCACCTCTTAGATTAAATTAAAAACAGCTTTAAAGCGTAATGGGTTGTTTTACGACTTTAGTTTTATGGTCATAAAAGAAACGTTAGTTGAGCAAAAAAATTGTATCTATTTCTAAAGTGCGAATTTTAATACTACAAAGACAAATTTTTCCCCATTTAATGAAATTGATTGACAACCTTCACAAAGTTCTTTAAAAAACCTGTACAATAATTGGCCTGTTTTGCCATTCAGTGGCATAACAAAAAGCGTTCAAATAACAAACATCTTTACAATACTGAGAACCCAAAATGTTAACAAGCATTTTTTCTTTAAAAAAATCATAATTGGCCCAGTGGGCGTACAAACTCTGCAAATGGAATTATATTCAACGCACGCCTTGACGATACCTGTATTATATAAATAGAGATGGGATCGAGATAACGAGAAGAATAGTTACCAAATAATATTAAAAATGGATATTTTTGTTATAATTAAAATATAAATTTGAGATGCCTGTCGTTTTGCTAGTAGATTCCGACTGTTTTGTAGTATAGTTTACTCATATGTTTTTATTTTGTAATGGTAGGACGTGCGTATGCTTACCAATTGCGTCCAAATTGTACGAGTAGGTAGGTACTTACATTTTTCAATAGGTAGATAGTATAAATAATTAGCCTGTACAACTAGCAGCAGGAAGTAAAAACACTGTACCTACAGTAGAAAAAACTTAAAATAAAACAAATAAAAAACTCGAGCATAACAACATGTTTTAAATATTGAAAACCTTACAAAGAATTAACGAAATTTAGGAAAAAAACTTAACAGCCTGTCTCAATACTCATCTTATGTCTCTCAAATTATTAAAAAAAAACTATAATAATCCATAAATGCACCTATTTGCCTCTTTTATACCGAAACTACACATTTTCTATTCAGCCCACGTTCTCAACAGGGCGTAGTTTTTGTTTGTTTTGTGTTATTGTAAATCGGTTTTTATGCCCACATCGCGGATTTATTGGGCGTAATTATAGGGTACCGCATAATGCTGTTCATCCTTTTAGATTAGGGTTCCGTTTCCGTCTTATTCAGCAAGACAATACATCCGTTATTTCTGACAAGTGGGCAACCCCAGATAATTACTCAGTTTGATAGTTTTTTTAACAGACTTCAGATTAGATAACGTCACGAAAACAAAACAATTTTTGTCTATCAATATGATTTTTTTTCTAACTAATACCGATATCGTCGGGTGACAAGCAAAAGTCACTAAGTACTATCAAAAATTAAAGTAACAATGCACTTTATTACACTTGTAAAACGGTTTATTGTTCAATAATTTTAATGGTGTTAGTCAGTGACTTTTGCTTGTCACCCGACGAATTATGATTTTTAGCTTTTGTTGAAGTGTTGGATAATGACAAGGAAATACAAGAAATAGCGCAAACAGTTTAAAACTGTATGGTTATAAAAACATTTTCGAAACTTATAAGCAGTAGATATAATAAGCTGTAATAACTACAAAATGGCCTAAGTTTTTTTTTTATACCTAAATCACAAATTAATCCATTACCTATCACCATGTATAATATTATACCAACGCAGATTTAGAAAAGTGTTTTTACTTTACGGAACTCTTACTAAATAGTACTTCTCATAATTGACCGGTTCTTTACATCAATCTCATGTCGATGCCTCAATAAGAATGACGTATAACTCGATAATTCGACGTTTATTATACGTTATTTATTACATTATTTCTTATAAGCTACCAATATGAATCTGCCATTATGCAATCATGATAACAAGATAATAATGTTACTAAAATGTGTTACGTGCTAAACGCAATAACGATAAAGTTATTTTTAAAACGAAATAAAAAAGGGTGGGTACTTTGATAAAATTACATAGAAAGGATCGTTAAGTAATTTCAAACCAGGGCAATTACCCTGAAAGGTAATTAATACAAAGATAATTTTAATATACGACTTTAGGCATAAAGTTCTCAAACATAAGTATTAAGTAGGTAGTTTATATTTTTGTGGAACCGTCTTATGAACGAATGTACATCAATGCTTACTCGTATTTAGGAGAAAATGCCATAGAGCACCAGAAACAACTCTTTGGTATTTGAAGACTGTTTTCATTTTAGAGTAAGCATTCTGTCGTATTTGACTAAATTTTTTTTCCAAGCATGTATATGTATATGTATATGTGTGTGTATGTGTATGTATAGAGCCATCATTTCTTAAAGCCCTTGAAAGTATTGC
This sequence comes from Cydia fagiglandana, assembly GCF_963556715.1. Classification (NCBI taxonomy): domain Eukaryota; kingdom Metazoa; phylum Arthropoda; class Insecta; order Lepidoptera; family Tortricidae; genus Cydia; species Cydia fagiglandana. The sequence continues at coordinate 22,212,819 of NC_085933.1, read as the reverse complement.
GTGTGTGCGTGGTATTGGGTGTAAACTTACAATATATGTAGTAATAATTCACTCACCGAACGCAAAGCAGTACGAAAAACAGTACAATCCACCAATCGAAGTTGCGCTGTGAGCTTCGTGCGCGTTGCGCACTGTGTTGCACACTGTGTTGCGCACTGTGTTGCGCGGTGTGTCCGTCCGGCGCGCGAACCTCTCTGCCCGCCCGCACACATGCCAACATCGTTTCACATCCTAGTTATTTGCGATTTTATCCCACACACACTTTCATTTTAACATTGTCTCACTTTTTTGTCCGTGTTGTTGTTGCTTGGACCACTGTGTTGAATCACATTGTCGTTTCGTCCAGGTAGTATCAATTTTTTTAATATGATCCTGTAAAAATAAAACTTTGTTAGTATTAGTGTACACACCGGTACCTGCACATTGCATGGTCATTCATAATGTGTCTATTGCTGGCTACTACCAACCGCTTGAGTGGAATAAGTCATAGGAGGAGCATGATAAGCATCTTGGTAAATTATAATATAGGCTAATACTCAATAATATTAATAAAACTTGAGTCTTATCTCTCATTCCACTTTTGAATAGCGGAATTCATGTTCTTATAGGCAAAGAGAATTAAATCACTACGTTTTACTTAGGTATATAATTGCTGTTCGACGATGATCAAGAACTCGCCGTCATCATTTTTCGTAATTTTTGTAACTCGGATTTCATTGATATTATTTTCATTCATTGTCAACACAATTGCACTAGTGTACTTTACCTGAACCAGACTGTATTGTACAGGCTAGTACAATTAAGTACTTTATATGTTCACCAGACCGATGCGAACTAATGTGACATTCATGCCATATAATACCGCATTGTATGTCTAACAAAAAGAGGTAAGTACTTACATCGTGTAAAACCATAAATATGGTATGACACGTTTTAGACATCGTTTTACTGTTTTATAGACCTATGAATTTAAGTACTAGACTATATTATAACATATTTCAACTGTTAGAATAATCTTTATTGCACTGACAAAATATTAAATTACATAAATTACTATAAGACATAAATAGGAATATAAAACTAAAACTAACTACAATTAAAATAACTAAAACTAAAAATTAAAAATACCTATCAAAATTTGGTGCCCTACTTATAAGTAAACATGAGACAAATCAGCCTGTATATCCATTGAAATGTATAAAACACACGATACTGATAATGCACAGCATAAGCTTCTACGCGATTTTAGTCACATAACAATGTGTACACTCCTGAAAGCCATATTGTGCAAAAGTAGCACGCGTGTCGTGTCGTGTGAGGAAATTAGTCGTATTTATAGACTGAACAAACTAGTGTTCAGTAATACTAGGTTTTACGGCCTAATGTAGGTGTTTCCTTGTTTCAGTTGAGCTATTGTGACTGAAATGTTGTTTGTATACTGTCAGTAAGAATTATTATGTATCGATTGTACTAACTATGTTAAGTATATTTAGCATATCCTGTGAAAAGTCGCGCATTTGCGAAAATTCTCCATCTCTCATTTTATCAAAGTAATCTTCGTTCGATTAACGTTCACCACTGGACTATTAATGTTGCTGCACTTGCAATTAGTAAATTTAATTTAGTAGGTATTATATCTATTTTATATTTTTACGTTTGTTTGAAAATAAAATAAATTGAAATTTAACCTTTAACATGCTATGGGATAAATCTTGTTAATTATAGATGATGTTCTTTCAATTTGCCGCTAATACAAGGTGCACTTTTAGATAACATAATATGAATGGACCTTAAAACGTGGTTGTAAGTACCTATTTATTTATCAGTTAAGCAGGCCACTGACGAGCCTTCCAAATGGATGCCGTTACAATGGATTCATCCAAATGGACGGCATCCTAATATTGAACATTGTACGTTTTTGACATTCACGGACCGATTTCAGATTGCAGCCCCGCTATTTGGACTGTTGGAAGGCTCGTCAGTGGCCACCTTTACTCGCATAGAAAAGGAACAAAAAATTACAAAATAAGTATACATGTAAAACTCCCAAGTTGGAAACGTGGACTCCACTGCGTTGTTTATACAAATTAACTTGACATTAACAATCTTAATAGCATTCTCATGTACCATTAAAGAAACAAACGAATACACATACCTACCAGCTCTATAAGGTGATAGACATCTTGTCCAGATAAGAATACATGGAAAGCTTTTTGAGAATAATGTAAAATATGTGATCTGGTTCTTAGAGACATGATTTTGCAAGTGTTTATTTATTTAACCATCAACATGACGACCGGGTTTCTATATTTGCCAGCTTAAATTTAACTCTGTCAAATTGACAAAGAGTTAAACGTTAATTGAGGCCATAAGCATGTTGGCATGTACTACGTGTAGAACGCTGGTCATCAGGAGGGGCATTTGCTACCAATCATCTATTATTACTTTATTAACCTGGTTCGCGTATATTAACTATCTCTTTAAAAATACAATTTATTTTTTGCGGGATGTAGGTTTATGTACGAATAACCTCAAATAACTCACAGAGGTAGTGGGGGTTATGAATATAATGGTGGCAGTGACACCCCTAGAGTTTTCAGCGCAACAAATAGTTCGGAGAGCGGTATGGTTTTGTGATATCAACGTAGTACTAAAAAAAATGTACATATGCAGCCTAACGAAAGCAAGCGATTCATCAGTTCAATTTAAATTAAAAATTTGCGGTACTGTTAAGTACGCCCATGCTACGATATTTCCTAACATCTTAATATTCAAGCCATTAACTTAATACCTATATTTACGTAGTTAACTTAACAAACTGTCTAACAACATAACTACCGAAATGCCTGAGGCAATAGCGGAAAATGTGGAATATAAATGGGTAGTTATAAACCATAAATAATGGTAAATGTAAACACTTGTGGTATAAATTTGCGGTAATATGGTAAACGGATTGTAGCTAAAGACTGATTTAGATTGATCCAGTGAATAAAAAATTCATTGGGCATAGATTATTTATGTCATAGGCAAATAAGTTTTTACCAGGAGTTTCAGTCAGTTTTTATATACAAGTTTTTAGCGCTGACTGTACTGGGGATCCAGCCAAGATGACAATAGTTGATAAAAAACGCCAATAGAAACTTAAATAGGGAATGTATGGTATTTCCATCGCGTAATTTTTCGCAGCATCTCAATAAGTAAGTAGATGTTTACTTTTCTATATAAGATTGGTAATTTGTCATGTTGGCTAGGCCTCTTTTGGATAAACAATCATCTAATACTCACACCCGGATCTAACTAATGTGAAATTATCCTAATCTTGGTCCGTATCCGAAAGTTAACAAACGTACCAGTAGGTGCAATTTAGGTGGGTTAAATTTTCGAATTGAATCAGTAGGTACAATTCGAAAATTTAATACAAACTAGTGAATTGACTCATTTAAAGATTGCTTTTACTCCACGTTTACTCATTGCGCGTTTAAAGACCTTGCAAATCTTGTTGTTACTAGCGCCGTCTAAAATATGAAATACAGTATTTTGTTATTTACATGTCTTTGTTAAGACAAAACAATTGCCTGGGCACATAGCCGCCCGCTCTGGTAACATTCACCTGTTATTCCATAGTCGATAACTAAACAGGTTTACGATTTAAGTACAACAAATCCACTGTCTTGGCTCAGTAATGGATCACTGCGCGATGTGAGAAGATTGGATGTGACTTGCCATTTGCAATGCTCTGGCCCATACATTATTTGCATCCAGTCTACATCTCATCTACTATGGCAAGATGACAGTGACAACTATTCAGTTACTGATTTTAAGTGCGTCCAGGCGGCGTAGCACGGTCGCGTTTTTATCCCTTGTCACCATGCCTGTCACGTTCTAACAAGTATGTTAGTGCGAAAGGGACGCGCATAGTGATAGTCGATAAAAAATATTGTCCACTACATACTAATTGGCCTTTCCTAACAAATCAGAAAGAAACAAGCGAAAAGAAGTCTTATTGTTAAGAGTGGCCAATTACTATGTAGTGGCGTGGTAGTGGCCAATTACTATGTAGTGACCAATTACTGTGTAGTGACCAATTACTATGTAGTGACCAATTACTATGTAGTGACCAATTACTGTGTAGTGACCAATTACTATGTAGTGACCAATTACTATGTAGTGACCAATTACTATGTAGTGGCCAATTACTATGTAGTGGCTAATTACTATGTAGTGGCCAATAACTATAGCAGTCACCCTACACGGAAAATGCGACGAAATTTTATTAAAACCAGTGTGAATTTGGCCAGTTTACAACTATAGCCAAATTTATATTTATTAGTGTTTTAAAATACTCATAAATCAGTAGCAAGTGCACTTTGATTCCATTCCAACCCCCATGTTTGAATTTTATAGGCAATAAGATCCAGAACAACAACGGTAACACTAATTCAGTGTAATTCGAACAAGACCAAGCAAGGTCTGTCTTGAAAATGCAAGTGAATTTGAATTTTCATAGCTATTCAGGAAAGCTCAAAATCGAACGATAAGTTGATATATAAAATTCTAATTATGGCATGTAGTTACTTGTACTTACTGAAGGGTATTAGGCTTTAGTGTTTTCGATTACAACTAGAATAGTCACAATCAATTGAAGTTAGCAGAATTTACTTTCGAGGAAAATTCACCGAGGTAAGATACTTTTGGTGCGGTGTTTCATCCGCTACTATTGAAGCTGACTGTTTCGTTAATCTTGTGGCCTGAATCGGAAACATATTTGCACATGTACATTGCCAAAACAAGTGCTTCCATCTACCGTTCTCTTCGGTACGTTTACTTGTGCATAGTAGGTTTTGCCATCTTGTAGCCCTTGTAGGCTACAAAGGCTACAAGGCATCGGAAGCATAAACGACACATTTACGCCTCGCGCCAAAAATCTGACGGCTCCTATGCTGCCCCCTATAGTTCATGCACGGGGCCTATTGCAGCTGCAGTTGCTCTCGAACGTCACCTTTATATGAGACGGACTATAGCTGATTTTGCAGTAGATATAGCAGCTATGTGCGACGTCGATTAGAACAAGCAACTGAGACAACGCGCTTTGGAGTTATGGCTAGTAAAATAAATATATCTTAAGAGTTGTTGCAACACCCGTAATAAAATGAAGAAGTAATGTAAGTTCGCATTCCTCCCATACAAAACTAGATACCAAAAACTCGCGAATACATTCGGGAATAATTTCATTGATTATTTTTTATTAGTTTAATCCTGTTTTTAACCATGACGGAGAGAGGCTGTTGTGGGCACGAATGAATGTGTTCACTTAAGTTGGTGTCATATCTGTGATTTTCTGTAAACGACGTGTGATTCTTAGATAAACATAAACTTGTTTGATGGCACTGTTAAAATTATAATCGTAGGTTTTAATTTTTTTTAGCAATTCATCACAAGAAGTATGAGCCTAGTGTGGGGATCACTGTACTGCCTCTCTTGGAATGATAATTTCTTGAAATAAATATATACGTATTTATAATTATGAATACAACTCAAAAAAATAATCTCTACTAATACAAGTAAATTTTTCAGATAGTGTTTTGTGTTACAAAACGTTTAAAGGCATCAAATGTCTGCTGGGGTATTCACCAGCTCCGTGGAAAACGGATCAACTCACGCGCAGCGTTCGGTTCAAGTACCCGTTTTCGATTATCGAGCTTCGACTCCGGTTAATTAATATCACGGCCCGCCCGCTAGCGTAAACATTGTTAAGGCTAAGTCTATATATACAGCTATTCTTGTTCTATTATTACCTATTACATTAATCCACTAGAAGAAAATAAATCTTATTTAAACTACGATCATTCCGAACAGACATACAAAATCAGTAATACCATTAGCTTGTATTTTATTAATGCAATAGGCTCCAGATACTTGTATTCGAAAAAAATATTGAATCACAGGATTCGCATCGCATCATGCTTACCAAAATGATACAAATTTTAAATATCTCCGTCTGATATCAATATCATCATTGTCAATTTAGTCATTATAATATCAGATAACTGAAAAGGGATACACTTTTATATACATATGTAACATAGCTCCTCAAAATAATACCTATTTATTTTTGAAATTGTACCTACTCGGTTTAGAATTACCAGTTCAATAAGAAATGACGAAAAAATTGGGATGCATTACCCTTAAGTGTCGGTCACGCATCGAACTCTTGGGAGTTAACTAAATATTTGTCAATCGGTATTCATCGAAATTATTCGGCATAGACCAATCAACGAATCTTTTGTAGGTATGTCATTAAGTGTTTATGTTTATTCTTTGTATCAGAAGTGAAAGGCATACCTATACTTTTTAAGCACGTAATATAATGAAATTTTACTTTTGCAAAGCTCACTCGAGAATTTATCATAGCTAAAAATATCTCATCAAAAGCTTAGTTACGTATATGTATGACAAAAATATACAAATCCTAAGTTGAAATTTCATTAGTACAGTTTAAACTATTTATACCATTTTTATGCAAGATGATTTGGCTGTTTAAATTTATTTTGTCCAAATTATTTTAAAAGCTAAAGAACAACACATTGACTAGTTTATTTTTTTATTGTTTTTTTCTTGGCTTGTGTGCGTGTGTGTGTAAGTAGAACATTTTATTCTTACAACTGAAAAAAACTACATTGTTGTAGCGAAGCTGACTGAAATAGCAAGTCTCTTTCGCAAGTTTCCATTAAAACACCTAAAATTCCATTAAATCACATACGTCTCTTTCATTTCATGGAATTCTAATCAAGTAAAAGATAAACTTCGTTGATTACGTTACTTGAGCGACACATGTTGGTTCAGGGCCCGACGAGAGCCCTTGCTTAATGAACTTTAATTATTTACGCATAATTAACCACATACGACTTTAATAATATATGTATATACTTGTTTAATTAATACTATTAGTAAACATTTTTATTTCGTCAAATTATTACTGAAATGATAATAAAATTGGTAATGATATTTGTAATTAATAAAAACAAATTGAATTTTTAAATGAGGTACCTAATAGGGAATATTTGGGACCTCCCAGTTTGCACCAGATGTAGGTACCCACTTGTATTTTTATGTTATTGAAGTACCTAATAGTTAAAAAAAGCTCATAGCTAAAGCTAAAAGGACATTCGCTCTTACAACGATAAACGCCTTAAAAAATAAACAAAAAACTTGACGTCACGGAATTGGTGTCATATTGTTTAAACAAGTACTTACCGTTTTTTTTTATGTATTTTTGTATTTTGTATGTATGTTGTCTAATACACGTACGTCGTACACTCAACATGATATTTTTTTTTGCTTCTCCTGATGTGTCGTTTTGGCTTTTACGCCCTTTGTAACTTTGATGTAGAATTAAATAAGTAAATAAAACCGGGCAAGTGCGAGTCGGACTCGCGCACGAAGGGTTCCGTACCATAATGCAAAAAAAAAAACGGTCACCCATCCAAGTACTGACCACTCCCGACGTTGCTTAACTTTGGTCAAAAATCACGTTTGTTGTATGGGACGTACGTCATCCGATTCCAAATAAATCACCACAGATTTACGCACGGCTCCAGTTTTACAACTGACATGCCGACAGCGCATAAAACAAAATCGCACTTACTGCGCACAAAGTATTAAAATATCGGCCCCCTAGCATGGTCACAGTATAAATAATAGTACTAGGTACAGAAGACTCACTCTCTAACAAAACGCGTCTGTCACGATCAGCACAGATATGGCCGCTAGGTGGCGACAGCGCCACGCGCGGCTTAAAGTGACATTCCATTTCCAACTGCAGCTGCAATACTGTTCATTTTACTATGGAAACGCGTCGCTGTCATTGTCAATTTCCATAGAAAAATGAACAGTATTGCAGCTGCAGTTGGAAATGGAATGTCACTCTTATGGCAAACCCCAAAATTGGGGTCTAACGGATGTACTTTTAGGTACCTGTAGCAAAGCGACGAAATCGCGGAGTGAGCCACACCTGGCATGGTAACATTTATAGAGTTGGACCAAGTTAAATATGGCAAACTTCGCAGTTACGGAATGAGGGATGTGCCATCAAAAATGTAAAATTTTGTATGAAAATTATACGACATAATTATTGTTAATTCAAAGTCATGCAAAGTACGACTATAAAGATAAACATGCGTATGGATTAAAGCTTCTGTTGACTGAACATTTTTTTTTATAGCGGGAAATGGTGTAGGTATTGAGTAAGTAACATTGAAAGCTGCGTATATTTATTTATTGTATTGTGATGTAAATTTAATTTAATTTTAATGCACTGTAATGTAAATTTAATTTATTTTAATGGCATTGTAATTTTTATTTACATCCAAGGCCAAAAGTATGGAAACAACGTTGTTTTCTTTAATGTCTCATGTATCTATCTTTGTTGTATATTTGTATCCTAAAATTTGCATTGGACAACCCCAAAATATTAAAAATTCCCGCTACATATCAAAATATCCTAAAATATTGTCGAAAAGATAAAAAAAAGTTAGGACAAAGAAGATAGTTGAGGACAGCCTTTTCAAAAGGGCTTATTGGTCTATGGACACCATACAAAAATCCTCCTCTCTATCATAGCCATCATTTGAGTAATTTACTATTCAAATGTTCTATTATTAATTTTACCATATTGTTTCCAAATCGTCAATGAATAATATAAAATCAAACTTTTCTATCAAAGTATAAGCTTGTATACTTTTGGCCTTGGGTGTATTTGTTGAGATTTTATCTGTTTTATTTATTGTTATTATTTCTTTATTAAACATAATTTTATCCTGTATTTATTTGTAATTAATTTGTATTTAAATTTTAAAATGTTGACATGTATTTTTAAGTTAAAGGTCATTGGGCATTTTGTTCGGACATATGACCCACAGCGTACACAAACGAAATAGGGCTAGGTATGTGGGTAAATGTATCTGCTACACAGTGGTATGAGTCGCATTCTTGCAAGCCATGGGAGAATTGAGAAAAAAATAAAAATGGTTTCTTATCATTTTTATTTTTTGGCATTTTTGCAATGAATTAAGTCAGAACTATTGGAATTATATCAAAAATACTTTGAATAGCTGCTGTTATATTGCGTTGCTGTTGTTATATTGTTTAATATCAAGAGGAACAAAAATAAAATCCAGTTATAAAAAAAAACAATATTTTTATTCTGCTTGATCAAAATAAATTGTTAATTCGTCTAAAAAGGCAGCAGGCGCGAAATAAAGGGGGAGTCAGCATTCACCACACCGCTGGGGGCTGGGATACTCTTCGAGCCCCGCTCCGAGGCGGAGTAGCGCAACCCTCCTTCACACCGATTGAAGATATCAAGAAACTCCTGGAGAAGCTGGGCCACCCCAAATACGCCAAACGGATAGACGCAAGAGGGGGCTGGGGCTGCACATGGGCATCTACGGGATGTCGGAGCTTCTCCAGATGAGGAGTGTCAAGGTGGAGGCATGGCGCGGAAAGAAGGGTCCCGCGCAATGTCACCGCTGCCAGGGCTTCCGGCACTCATCACAAGGATGTCACAGACAGCTCGCTTGCGCTCGCTGCGCCGTACCACACTGGGCCAGCCAATGCACGCGACCTGTAGACCAGAATTCGAAGGCCACCTGCAAAAACTGCAGAGGAGACCACCCCGGCAACAGCCGCAATTGACAACATTTCATTTGCCATTGTGCTATAAAACGTTTATCATGCTGCACGGACCACACTTTTGCACAATGCTGAAAGTAAAAACATTAATTACGCTATCTTGTACTGTTGAATAACTTTTTTCTGCCGGGTGATATATAAAAAATAATTTCATATTTAGAAAAGTGAGATTAAATTCTCTTTTTTAAAACTAGTTTGGTCTCTGTACGCGAAAATTCATAAAGCGGGTCAAAAACGCCCAATGACCTTTATAATTTTAATGTGACATTGTTTTTTTTTTATCTATGTGTATTTTTGCCTCAAATAAACATTTTGATTGATTGATAAATATTCCGTCGCTAGTTCAAATATGGAAATGATGTGTAGGTGGTAACCGAAAGACCACAACCATTACTTAGGTAGGTATCTAGTAATAAAGTAAGTTGACGGACGGTGATGAAGTTTAGACAGACAGCCATGCAGTATTGATTGATTGTACTGAAACCAGATCGCGATCGAATAAGGCTAGTCATAAAACGTTATAGGTCCGCATTCAGCCGTTGGAATGAGGTGCAAATTATACGGATTATGTATACTTGTTAGTTAAAATTATCTTTGAAAATTGTTTTTCATAGCCATTTTAGCTATTAGGCTGCAAGACGGCCACATCTCAAAATATATGATTTTTGGTGATTGGATACTAATTAAAAAATAAAGAGTACCCTTTAAAAATGGTAGGTAGATACGCTAGGTAACCAAGTGGTCGTATTTCAGGACCCGTACGATTTGACCACATGATAAATTGTCTGTCTGTCACCGAAAATCCTTTTGCAGTGTTTTGACAAAGAACATGTTTTGTTCATCAGTAATGAGTAGGTTTCGTCTGCCTATCGGGTATCAATAATTTAAAATTAAACTTTTTTTATTGCTAGTAGAATAAATACACTATTTATAACGATACTAAAAGCTAACCGACCATTATTTAATTAACTGTAAGAATTGGCAAAAATTGCACTCCCAATTGGCCAAATGGGTTCACCATTACACCTTTGTCGCTGTCAAGTAATGTAGAAGTTAGTAAACAACGTGTACTTCTGGTTAAAGTGACAAGGTACTTCAGTCCCTTGTAATATGCAACTTCGCGGAGACGGAAATAAACTAACGAATATCGTCTATTCCTGGAAGTTCAGATGTTTGAGCAATTGAATGGAACTAAATTTGGCACAATTTACGAGTTTGATGCTATTTGATTAAAACAGTAGTTTCACGAACTCAAAGTTACGTTGTAAGCATAGTTGAAAAGAAATAGGTACAGTAGCGTTCAAAAGTACATGGATAAATGTCGCCCGTGATGCCTTAAGGATGACTCACGTTAGAGCGGGCCGTGTCCGGGCCGGAGCTTCCGGCGCATCGTTTCCTATGGAAAACATAGGCCCCTGTTTCACCAGGGAACACCCAAATATTCCGAAATACGTTTTTCCGACTTTCATAACCTCGATTTTCATAATCCCGATTTTTTACATGACCGAAATATCGAAATTACGACTTTGAAAACCACGAAAGAACAAAATCACGACTGTGTTATTTCCGAAAACTTAAAATCCGATTTTCATATGGACGAAAGCTTAAAATTCCGATTTAGAAAAAATCCGAAAATATTTTTCCCGAATTTGTCTATTCCGAAAAATCATTGACCGATCGGAAATAAAGTAATTCGGTATTCAGAAATTCGATCTTTTGTGAATTCGGAATAATGAAATTCGTGATTTTCAAAATAAGATTTAAACGCACTTTTTTAAGTCTCACTAACCAAAATCCGAATCGGAGCACCCCACTATCCACGTCGTCTTGTCTGTCCTACCCCTAGAGTGTATGTAAAAAGCCAGAGGCGCGGAGGGAAAGCACGCCCGATGTAGCAAAGCAGAACAGCCGAAGCGGCTGAGGCGAGCATTAGTGCCTGCGCTTTGCTACGCAAGGGCCAAGAGGCTGCTAACCCGCAGCGCCGGAGCAGTTGCGGAGCAACTGTTGCTAGATGAGTGGCTCAGGTTAGATTAGAACTGCAACCCGACGAAATCAAACTGTTGCCAGAAAAGTGGGTTAGGTTAGGTTAGAACTGCAACCCCCAAGAAAACGAACAGTTGCTAGAAAAGTGGGTTAGGTTAGGTTAGAACTGCGACCTTTACAGAAACCAACTGCTAATAGAAAAATGGGTAAGTTTAGAACTGCGACCTTTACAGAAACCAACTGCTACTGGAAAAGTGGGTTAGGTTAGGTTAGAACTGCGACCTTTACAGAAACCAACTGCTACTGGAAAAGTGGGTTAGGTTAGGTTAGAACTGCGACCTTTACAGAAACCAACTGCTACTAGAAAAATGGGTAAGTTTAGAACTGCGACCTTTACAGAAACCAACTGCTACTGGAAAAGTGGGTTAGGTTAGGTTAGAACTGCGACCTTTACAAAAACCAACTGTTGCTAGAAAAGTGGGTTAGGTTAGGTTAGAACTGCGACTTTCACAGAAACCAACTGCTACTAGAAAAATCGGTTAGGTTAGGTTAGAACTGCGACCTTTACAGAAACCAACTGCTACTAGAAAAATGGGTAAGTTTAGAACTGCGACCTTTACAGAAACCAACTGCTACTGGAAAAGTGGGTTAGGTTAGGTTAGAACTGCGACCTTTACAGAAACCAACTATTGCTAGAAAAGTGGGTTAGGTTAGGTTAGAACTGCGACCTTCACAGAAACCAACTGCTACTAGAAAAATCGGTTAGGTTAGGTTAGAACTGCGACCTTTACAGAAACCAACTGCTACTGGAAAAGTGGGTTAGGTTAGGTTAGAACTGCGACCTTTACAGGAACCAACCGTTGCTAGAAAAGTGGGTTAGGTTAGGTTAGAACTGTGACCTTCACAGAAACCAACTGCTACTAGAAAAGTGGGTTAGGTTAGGTTAGAACTGCGACCTTCACGGAAGCCAACTGCTACTAGAAAAATGGGTTAGGTTAGAACTGCGACCTTTACAGAAACCAACTATTGCTAGAAAAGTGGGTTAGGTTAGGTTAGAACTGTGACCTTTACAGGAACCAGCTGCTACTAGAAAAATGGGTTGGGTTATGTTAGAACTGCGACCTTTACAGAAACTAACCGCTACTAGAAAAGCGGGTTAGGTTAGGTTAGAACTGTAACCCCCCACAGAAAAGAAGTGTTTTTAGAAACAGAACTAACTACATACACAATTATGTAGAAACATACATAATACATAATATTTTCGTTATTCGGAATTTAAAAAATCGGAATCACGTCAAATCGGAATTTAAAATTTCGGAATAATGACAATTCGGAATTCGTGATTTCAACAATCGTAAATGTTAAATTCGGTATTTTTCACTATCGGAATTATAATATTCGGAATTATGTGGTTCGGAATTTTAAATAATCGGCGGTTTTGCTATTCGGAAATATAAAACTTCGTGATTTTCATAGTTCGGTAATTACGACATTCGGAATTATGATGGATCGAGCATTTAAAAATCGGAATATTAAAATTCGATATTCTAAAATTCGGCATAAAATATTTCGGAATTGTGTAGTGTACCCGTTTCACCAACGTGACAGGTGCGACGAATTGTAAAATCACTGTTGCTGACGTCACAGGCATCCATGGGCTACGGTTACCGCTTACCATCGGGCGGGCCGTATTCCTGTTTGCCACCATCATTGTATTATTAAAAAAAAACTATGATATCGGAAAAAAACAGATATTTCTCTTGCTAAGTTTATGACAATTGTATCCATCATTGTACATCATTGTATTTTTTAAATAATACAATGATGGTGGCAAACAGGAATACGGCCCGCCCGATGGTAAGTGGTAATCGTAGCCCATGGATGCCTGTGACGTCAGCAACAGTGATTTTACAATTCGCCGCACCTGTCACCGATGTGAAATTTGTCATATCATAGAAAAGTAAAGCGTCGGAAGCTCCTCCCCGGACACGGCCCGGTCTAACGTGAGTCATCCTTTAATATTACGGTCAAAAAATTTTTCAAGCAATTTTGAACGCCAGAACATTAATTTAAAAGCTGAGGGCCTGCCGCGAAAACAGTAACTGGCAAATTGCGTGGTATCTTTCTCTTTTACTCCAATAAAAACGTAATTAGAGTGATAGATAAAGATGCCTGCAGTTTGCGAACTTTGATTTTCGCGGTTACTAGCCCTGAACCATTGATTTTGGAGCGTAATAGGCGGTGCGTTTCATATTTGAAAAATATATTAAGTAAAAGAATTACTACAATCTATTATATATTGATTATTAAATATAATTACAATACGTGGTTCTTTATTGTAATTATATTCCGTCGTTTTTATCATATCAATTCAAATAAAAATAAAAAATACGAATGTAGGTAGTAATCAATACACACGACTGACCGATTTGATTCAGAGGATTACTGTCAACCTGTCACTAAAACATTAATATTTAACTACTTGACACCACAAAAACAAAATGTGATCAATTTTAAATGCTCTTTAAAATAACTTGCAAAGGTTTTATTTTAAATGTTTTTTTAAACTTGTGGGGTGTGATGAAGTGGGAACTGGGAACTTACTATAATTTTTAATTTATTTTCACTAGCGTACACGTTCAGAGTTCACTAGCGTACACCAAAATTGAATCATTTACGATGTTCCTACACATCAAAAACTGTGACTTTTTTTTTCTACATACTTATACTTTTTTTTGCAAACTATACCTACTTACTACCTACCTAAGATGTTGGAATTTGGTGTAAGTATTCAATTTACCTACGGAAGACAATAGTCGATGTTTATGAACTTTTTATCACACACTACAATCAAAAGTAAGGTGTGAGAAACCGGACTATTTAGCTTTTAATTTTAACTTACTTTAAGAAATTTATCTACATACAGCATCTGTGTTTTGATCACCAAAGATATAGTGTTACAATTATTATGCAGCTGCTTAAATCCGCTATTACACAACACAAATTGTACTGACTCCTAAAGGTTTATAAACTTAAAGTACCGTTAGCAAAAAACAGATTAGTTACGGAAGGTTTCGTAACGGAGTAGCAAAAAAGATGGTAAAGGTACAAAGTGGCCCAATCATTCACAAAACATTTTTTCTGGCTGTTTTAGACACTAGTCTAATTTGAGCATGAGGTCCGTTATAACTTTGTGCTATTGGGGATCTTTTAACACTGGTTTTATAGAGGTGTAAGTGTAGTTAATAAGATGTCAGGTTATGTGATTGGGGCCTTTCAGATATTAAGGAATGTTTTTGTTATTCTTATGCCTTATCATTGGTTGCAGTTTGTACTTTTTTAGAGGTATAAAGCTCGAAAGAGTTACCTAACATAAATCTCTTGAACTTTACAATTATATACCTAAGTAATAATAAAATTCTGGCGCTACTTTCATGAAAATATAAAAAAGAAAACTTTTTATAGTCAAACAAAAAACTAAGTAGGTGGCTAAAACGACGTTAGCTTAACCAGTACCTATACAAATTACAAGCATAAACATAACAGTATTTTACACAATAAACATCAAAACTATAGATCAAAACCACCTCCACAATTGCTTAATGTAATATTATAACAACCTAATAATGGCTAATTAAAACCCAACGACATCTTTAGTGCCGTAACTTAGTCGTAAAATTAATAAAATTTGCTAATAAATTAGTTATTTCACCGTCGTATTCGTTTTTGGGTATAATTAAATTATTGTTGCTAGTTTAGGGATAATGGCCAATTAGACGAAAACGGTCGCTTCTGTTTTGTCATAGAGTAGAGATTGTAGAGAATGATTTCGAGCTAACTGAATGTATGGTAGAAATATCGGAGTCTCTGGAAAGTTATATTTTCAAAATCTTATGAATTTTAGGTTACATCACTTGCGTCCCACATAAGAAAGAAAAGAAAGCTATGCTCATTCGGCCCCGGTCTAAAGATTTTTACCATAGACTTAAGGCTCTAGACTTCATCAAAAAACCTAGTGGTAAATATTAAATGATACGAAATTTATTTGTAGGTACGGTTATACTAATTCCATTCTAGAGTACAGATTATAATTCAAATGTGATATTGATTTAGTTAGGGTTGAGCACAGGGCATCAATATCAAATTCATCATCTTCATTAATCATTTTTTAAATCCGAATGCGGCTGTTTTGAACCTTTTTTCTAAGTAATAAATCTCTCTAAAATGATGTTATATTTGTTCGATATTTGCTGCTCAATAGATACATAGTGATACTCAGAGAAGATTATTCAAAAATATTACCAAGTTATGGTTATGGTATGGTTAAGTTACATTCTTGGTTGGATCTTTTTTCAATTCTTTCAATATCTTTCCATTTATAATTTAACCTAAAAATAGTCTCTAAAAACTGCTCTCACCTACCTACCTACCTACTCTGCATAGGTAGTTAAATATGTGCTACTTTAGTCTGCCAAATCGTCGTCTGCGCAGCGCAGTGCATCTCTGGAACCGCTCATTATATTTTATCTGTTCGGACGTGACGTACATATATCGTATGCGTGCTTTGCTTACGGCTATCTATATGTAGAAGCATATATTATAGGAAGTTCTGGAAAATATCTTAGTACTTTTGTGTTATAAATGCACCTAATGAAAGTTATCAAGGGCGAATCGAATTTTGTTATCGATAGTTAAGTAAAGATTGTGAGCTTGTGTGAACTTTTCGTTTGTTTGTAGATATGCAAATCAATCCCATTTTCACCCTATTACCTACTAATACTAACTCTTCAATAATCTGGGTAAAATGCTCTATCAGAATGCAGTGCTTTAGAACCCCAAAACTCGTTATATAATAAGGACAATTATTGCTAAACATCTTTAATTTCTTTTTGGATTTACTAATTGATTTGTGCAATAAAATGTTTATTGCTGAATTTTCACCCCTGATCTTATTGCACGTCTACAACCTTCGAATAGTTTCAAATCTCCTTCAACGGTTTAGGTAGTTAGATATAAATAGATAAAACGGCTATCTGATTCACTGATAAGCAATTACGCCGTCGATAGCATCCAGGTCTATCGGTATGACCTAGACTTGCAATTTACGCTGTCTAGACTTGTTACAATATTTATGAAACTGACCGATAGCTATTAAGTTCCAAGGTATATTTGAATCTAATATTTTTCATGTTTTTATTTTAACAGTAAATAGAAATAAACGTCTACTCGTATTACTGGACGTAAATTCATTAGTTATTAGTGTTATCACCATGCTAGTAGTTCTAGTAAAATAAAGTAATCCCATTTTGCAATTTAAATGCAATTTCAATTTTAATATCCTGTATGAGTTGGAAGACCACTAAACAGTCCTTTGTATGGAAATGTGACGACAAAGTCCCTTAAATCCTTAAGCGCCCTATAAGTAAGTGCATGAGCTTAACACAGGACATATACAGGATGCATTTAACCTAGAGGCCTATTCGGTTTTTACATAATAATCGCGTCGTGGATGTCATAATCATAACGCAGTGCAACTCCATCGAAACCTCTCCACGCCAATTTAGTAGGCCCATAATCTTATTCTTATTTAGTCAAAGTAATGTCTTTAAAACTTGTATTTATTCAAGTTATAAAAATAATCTAACCAGCTTGTGCATGCCAGTTCTTAATATCTACCTATTTCTTTAACTCATTCAAATTAGCGTATAGGTAATATATGTATTATCAGAGACAATGAAATAATAGACTTTTAATCTCCATTGAAAGCTGCTTTATATTATAACTATGTACATTCCTATAAGTACTAAGTAGCTGTGTAGCTGAAGTTCTACACTGTGACACCACCTAATTTTTTTTTTGAGAGATTTAGAGATAAAGGACATCAATGAGTTACAAACTCTATAAAAGTACTTATACCTACTTAAAAAGATATCGATGATGGCGTAGTGTAGTATATAGATGTATCAATTTTTATGGAATCGACACTATGTTTGTTAACTTGTCTCTGAGTAAGAAATATATAAATATGTAATATGTATTCAAAGTTAAAGCAAAGTAGCGTTAAAATAAAGCCTGTAAAACTGAACCTTATTCAAAAGACTTTAAGATCACACTATTTCCAGATTTTATATGTATTTATACAATGATCTATAATAGTGATTTAAATTAATTGGCACAGCTTTATGGATTGTAAAATGAATTATAATTTTATGGCAGCTCGTCATAACAGTTGTTTATTAGTCTGTGGGCTTCTTCAGATTGGATGTCGTTTATGATTTATATGTTACCTGTTGTAAAACAATTAAGATGTATAATGTATTGAATATTTAAAAGGTGCTTTAGGTTGATTCCGAACTGTTGGTAAATGCGAAAATATATTTGATAGTGAAAATAATATGTCTTGTCTCGGTACATACATTTACATATTAGCCGGGGAATAAAAAAACCGCTCGAGAATCGAGATGTTATATCATCAAGGATGATTTTTATTTTCATGTCGAAGATAACGGTTGGTTAGAAGAGCTCTTTGTTTTGGCCGGTATAAATCCGAAATCACAACTTGTCCCGAAAGAAATGTACCTACTGGCATTTTCCGTTGAGCACGAAAATATCATACTTTTTCGTAACTCAGTGGATTATTTTTTAGGACATTGTAATAGGTAAAAATTGGGCTTATGTTGTACAGAATGGAGAATCTGTTTAATAAAATCAAATTTAAACGCAATCTGACGAAAAGAAAATTCGGCAACAAAATAAAATTTGACCCATCATACAAAACATAATTAGTGGTGTTAAGTATGCCTTATGACGGACGCACAGACCAACCCCTATAGACCGAGCTTATAGGACGACTCGCGGTCACCGCACGTATGGTGTATAGGTCAAATATAAGATTGCTCGCGCGCCACTCCGATCAGTTGCGCCCAAGATTACGACCTGTTAGCAGTGTGCACGAGTCTCAGAAAATAAATCGTAAACTATTGAATTTATTGGGAAATCATGGGATATTGCAGCATAAAATGGTGTGGCAAGTCATCTAAGACTTCTACTTACAAAACAGATGGAATAACATCTCACTGGAAAGTAAAATTCATTATTTCATTGAATAATGTTTCTTGTCCGCGGGGTTCATTTTATACTGGTCACTAAGCAGAGGCGCAGTAGTCCGTCCCTTTTCGTCAACTTGAAAATGCAATGTGCTATCCCTTTCCCTTTCGACTAGTGATGTGACGATGATGGTTTCGTCAGTTGCGGAAACTTCGTGCTTCGTCATGCATGCCGTATTGTACCATTTTAGACATAATATGTAGGTAATTTGTTTTTAGAATCCTCTAGGCCAGCGGAGCCGCATGTTATAAGATGGACCTGATGATGAAAGACGTGCGAGGGAACTCGGTGTTGGTTTGTAATAGACATATGTTGTATGGGTTTTTTAGAATCCTCTAGGTGAGCAGTTAGGTCTCATGTCACGAGATTGACCTGATGATGAACTTCAAAGAAGTGCGAGGGAACTCGGTGTTGGTTTGTGATAAACATATGTTGTATGGGTTTTTTAGAATCCTCTAGGTGAGCAGTTAGGTCTTATGTCACGAGATTGACCTGATGATGAACTTCAAAGAAGTGCGAGGGAACTCGGTGTTGGTTTGTGATAAACATATGTTGTATGGGTTTTTTAGAATCCTCTAGGTGAGCAGTTAGGTCTCATGTCACGAGAT
The DNA here is from genome assembly GCF_963556715.1 of Cydia fagiglandana. Classification (NCBI taxonomy): domain Eukaryota; kingdom Metazoa; phylum Arthropoda; class Insecta; order Lepidoptera; family Tortricidae; genus Cydia; species Cydia fagiglandana. Next base: position 22,193,431 of record NC_085933.1, on the reverse strand, counting down.
TGACCTGATGATGAACTTCAAAGAAGTGCGAGGGAACTCGGTGTTGGTTTGTGATAGACATATGTTGTATGGGTTTTTTAGAATCCTCTAGGTGAGCAGTTAGGTCTCATGTCACGAGATGGACCTGATGATGAACTTCAAAGAAGTGCGAGAGAACTCGGAGTTGATTTGTAATAGGCATATGTTATTGGTCCATTTGAATATGTTTTCAATACAATCTTCTATGACCTTAATAAAAGGGACATAAAAAAAATTATGATATTTTGGCGACACTTTTTTTCTCGTATCGAAAGAGATTGCGATTCTGAGTGGAAATAATATGAAATTTCTAAACTTTAAAATTCAAGTTCTGGGTACTTTAAACAGAAATGCCCTAATATGTTAAGTAAAATTTTCAGGTACTTTGTTAAATTACTTAATGAAATATTAAATTATTCAATATAATTATTAAGTAAGTTTACTCTAAGTATACTAAATTGGTAACAATTTTACCACAATAAATTTCGGTATCACTAGTAGCAGTACCCACTAACTGTAATGAACATGTCCCATCCCTACGCTTACACGTATCAGCGCGCCATGTTTGAAACGACCAATCGCAACGCCGTGAGCACCCCTCCCGCACCTCACAGTTTGGTGATTTGCGTCGGGAACAAAATGGCCAATATTAGGTTTCTAGAGGCGGTGTTCTGTGGACGGACGATATTGGATAGGTAAGGTAAGCTACGGCGAAACGTTGCTCATCCTTTAAGGATGATTCGGACGACTCACGTTAGACCGGGCCGGAGCTGCCGGCGCATCGTTTTCTATGGAAAGCATCACGTGATCGCCTGTTATGTCATAGAAAAGTAAGCGCTGGAAGCTATGGACCGGACACGGCCTGATCTAACGTGAGTCATCCTAAAGGCCCCCCCACATCTGGCGTCTTTCGAGCGTCGGCGTCTGTCGGCGTCGGTCCAGCGCTATGGAAAATGACGTCGCTGCGCAGTTGCGTCGACGTCGGCCATAGAATTGTAGACGCCGACGCTCGAAAGACGCCAGATGTGGGGGGGGGGGGGGCTAAGCGTTAGTTTCATCTCGAGTATGGATATAAACTTATTTTTGACTTAACACTAAACCACTTGAAGTGCATGAGTAACCGACATAGCTGAGTCATCCTAAAGGGAAATCTTTTGCAGGTGGTCGGAGCTATGAGAATTAGTTGTAGGTATTTAGGAATGCAAGCAATTAAGAAAAATATTTCAAATTTCTTGAATACCTACCACACAAGTGGACTCTACAACATAGCATCAGAAATTGTTGGACCGATATGTTACTGTACTATATACTGTATGTAAACCTAATTATCGCTGCGAATTTATGCGTTCGATCCATCCAAACTAACGAATTTAAGTAAATATATGTAGAAGCCACTTTCCAAGGTAGTCGGCTATTAAAAAAATGTCGGACTATAGCTATTTGTCACGGCTTTCAAGTGTTATATCAAATCGTGCATGATTAAAAGTAAATACTAGTTAACTACACCCAATTAATAAAACGAAACGAGACGAAAATGCGATTAATGTCAGCCACTAGTTCTTTACTACCATTTCGCTTTACAAACTTAATTTTGCGTCTGTAAAGGTCTCGGAGCGAATCTTGAAGTCGTGGTAGGTCTTCATAGCAACGGTTTTAGTTGACCATTGATGAACTGTATGTCGTTGCAATAAAGTTTACAAATTATCATTATCAGTTAACAGTGAAGACGATGGTACTGGATTGCCCGCGCTGACAGTCGTCAGTGATATATTTTCACTCTAAATGATTCTACTTAAGCAGTATGTGGAAACCTTTAGTTCCTCAAGTTTCAAAGGTAAATGTAAGCTTGTCGAAGTATAGCAACCATGTAGCGACAAATTTACGTTTACCGTTCAATATTTCGCTGCAATCGCCCTACAGACGGTAAATGAGTTTTGAGGCTATGTTGGTTACTTTTCCGAACCGCATCTATAAATTTGTAATGCAATGGAATTAATTCTCCAGCATCAAAACTGAAATGTCGTACTCCATACATGTTCCATATTACTTTAAGATTTTCTTTTTTTGGCCCGAAGATGGCACCGGAGAGACACAGGTTCGACTAATCTAATCCAAATTTATGCAAATATATAAATATGTATGAGAAAGATTACGATTTCGTGTATATCGAGTATGCACTTATTTTGATGGCGGATTTGAGGTGTTCGTCGGAAAATTATGTGTGAGACGTTTTCGTGTCGTAATTCTATGACGAAAGGAAAAGGGCTAAAGAGCCGGCGGGAAGCGAATCTAAGCTTGAGTGTAGTTCGGTTTTGAAACGAAATGACAGTCAATAAGGGCGGTTACAGACTAGCGTCTTTTCTGCGCTTATACGGTTGTTTCAGCATTTCGCGCTTAACACGCGCGCTACATTTTGCTACATTTGGTATGTACGCGCCTACACACACGCACTTCCGAAAAAAACGTATAAAACGCTATTAGTCTGAAACCGTCCTAATGACCGTAACACAAATGAATGTAGCATTTTCTATCATTCTTGTCGATATATTGCAGAACAAGAATATTGCTGTGAAATGACATACTGTGAAAGACAATTAGCACTTGTACATCAGTGGTGGATATATTATCTACAGGACAGATGTAAATTTTATTTAAGTAAGCCCTAATATTACCTAATAGAAAGTAGTTTTAAAAGCCGAACGAAACTGGCATCATTACAAAGACAAATTCTCTAGAAAATTGCATTACTTAAGTTGAATTTTACCTATTCTCGGACGTTACTCATTACACAAATACACAAGTTGCGTCACACTTCATCTTCAAAACTATTATTTTTATGGCAATACCTATCTAAGCATGTTTATTTCCTATTGTTTTGCCTGCCAATAGCTTCCTACAGGTACCTAAATAATCGTATCCAGCATAAAGTGTATTTCTATGCTATAAAATTACCAATAGGTACTTGTAAATTTAATCTTAATTTTTGGCAGCCAATTATTGAAACTGACTATTTTTCGGAACTTATGTACGAAATATCATATAATATTTACCACTACCTTTTCGGTGAATAAAAACATCGTGAGGAAACCTGCATACATCTGCGCAAAGTGTACCTAAGTGAAGTCCCCAATCCGCATTGGGCTAGCGTGGAGACTATAGCGCATCACGCGCATGGGAGGAGGACGAGGCCTGTGCCCAGCAGTGGGACGTTTATAGGCTAAAATTATGGTTATTATTTAGTTATTGAAATGGCCACTAACGATTTCACTGTGATTTACTATTCAAGATTGCCCAAACGAAAAACCGATGGAAGGTGTATTAGGTAAGTTATAGTAGTGTACCCTATGATGGGCGTGGAACCAGTAATGGGACAAAAAACCACAAATCCTGTAAAATAAGTGTCTAAAAGTAGTTTATAAACACTGCCTGTATATTATCATAAATAAGAGTCCTAGAGCTGTTTCAGTTTGAATTTTTATTAAATTTGGTTGTTTTTTAAGAAATTGGCGTCAACCCAAAAGTTGTCGTGTCATTGAAAAAAAAATACCACTACGAATTCTTAACAACTTCGCTAAGAGAGGTGAGTTAATTTATTAAATTTTAATTAATTAATACTTGATGAAAACTAAAATGTGTTTTGTTAATTGCATTTACCATGAGATAAGGTATACAACATACTATGTTGTGAGTCCACAGATGTAAAAAAATAGTGGTATTTGGCCCAATCCCATTATAGGAGCTGTAAAACTGCATACCTCCTATAATGGGAAATTTACATAATGATGCTTGCCATGCCATCATTTCATGTTTAAACAATACAGAAGTAAAATGTAGTTACGAAATATGTCAACCAGGAGGTATGCTCGGACTTCGGATAAATTAATATCGTTTTTTAGTGTGGGTCAAATCTTGGTAGCCGAGTTTGAGCCACTTTCCCGTTTTCCGATTGAGTTGAAATTTTGTATTCGTAATTAAATATGCAAATCGGATGATAATGCAATATTATGATAACATGGACCAGATCTGATGACCTATTTCAATATTTTATACTGATAGAGTAGTGTCCATTACTGGGGGGCCCATTACTGGAGCTTTGGTGTCCATGACTGGAGAAAAATAGCATAGTTTTAATTTGTTAAGTATGTGGAAACTCATTGCAGTATCTTTGATACAACACGCCTGAAACATGAAAGACGGGTAGGACTTTCATCTTTCAATACGCTAAGCGGTAGACCATTCACATGTATTAGGGAAATATCACAAATACTCCAAATTCCCTCTTAAATGTCCCATGACTGGTGCTGTTACTATAATTCCGAAAAGTTCTGAAAAGCAATTCCAAAAATGAACTTTAATAATGGAATTACGGCTGATAATTCAGAAAGCCGACATTTTGAAGTAGTTGGAATTACCTGAGTATACCCTAGTTCAGTTATCACATTTCTACCGCATCAAATCGGCTAAATACTGTTTATGAAAATTCAAAACGTTTCTATACTATACTTATACATCCCCTGAGATAGAGTTTCATTTAAAATCGTTTATAGTGCAAAATAAATATTATCTTGTGTATCCTAAAAACACAAGAAAATTCAGCATAGGTATGCAAACTGTACAATATTGTCGGTCATTTCCGCCCGCATCTACTACCTACTTCCGTCCGTCAAAACCGAGGACAGGTTAAAGGGCATTTTTATGTACAGCCTGGCAAAAAAGAGTAGAAATTAAAAAGTGGCAATACTGTAGTGTCGTCTCGTTCAAATTAATTTATAGAAGAGAACGGGACGACACCACAGTGTTGCCACTTTTTAATTTCTACTCTTTTTTTTGCCAGGCTGTATTTACCGACATTTAACGGTCGGTTATAGTTTTAATTTATTTCATGATTTATGGGTCTTGCAGAATATAACTTTGTATTAAATAGGTACCTAGGTGTATATTAAATAAATAAAAAATATATGTTTTTCGTATGAAAGCTACTTAATACGGTACTGAATGCTTTAAATAGCAGGTAATATAATATAGTACATAAGGTAAGTGTCCCTGTGAATGACACTATTAGGAGGAAATTAAGACATTTACCCGGAAAACTACTTAAATATGACCCATACAGACTATTGGTGTATGCAGATTTATGAACCAGTTCTTCCTTAATATCAGCGGAACAATACATTGTACAATAGTAATAACAATTATTAATTATTTCAGTTTTGCTCGACATCTGAAATTGTACCAGTGGATAACTGGCGAAATATCGAATGTCCCATTGTATGACTATGAAAAAAAAATGTCGTTGACCCAGTGTATGACATGGAGGTGCATCAAGTTTACATGATAGCTGTAACCAATGTATGACACTAGTTACGACCCAATGAATGACACCTCAATACGTAACTGTCATTCACTCCACCACCATAGTAAAACAGTGTATGACACTCATGTCAGACACTACTCACATGATCGAAAAATAATTGGTTTTTACAGAGTATATTAAAAGTATGTCTTACTTCCTTACAACATGGTCAATATTAAATTTCATAAAATAGTAATTTTGTGCGAG